>NC_080674.1:31359682-32609682 GCF_030445035.2 Dasypus novemcinctus | reverse complement strand
GAGATCTTTTTCAGTCCAGTTATTTGCTTACATGACTCTGACCTTGAAATCAATTTTCCTTTAATTCATCCCTTCTGAGTTCTTTTCAGCCCAGACTGACAGTGATTCTGCTCATACAAATTTTTGCAAAAGCCTTCTCAAAACTGCATGCAGTTTGCAGGGGACCCAAACCATCAGATAATAGAACTTTCCACAGATTCTTCCAGGACAACTGAATTTCCAATCCTGACTTCCACTGAAATGGCCAACTGGACCCATGTTCAACCATGCCTTCTCTAGCAAAGGGCTGTCAGTTAAACCCTTATATGGATCCCTGCCCTCTAGGGACTTCTTTCCCAAACATGTAGGGAGATGCCTAATATAGCTGCTTCTGGCCCTAATCTCAGAACACATTGTCTGAATAGACTGAGAATTTTTCAAATCATCAATTTCTGGTTTCTTTGTTCTTAATAGTTCATCTTATGCCTTACATCTCATAGTTTATTTTAACCAACAAAGAAAAGCAGACTGCACCTTCCACACTTAGCATGGAAATCTCCTTAGCAAAATATCCAAATTCGTATCTTTCAAATCTGCTTTCCAGCAACATCAGAACCCGATTTTGCCAACTCTCTGCCACTTTATAAGAAGGACTGACTTTCTTCCAATTTCCACTGACACATTCATCATTTCCTTCTAAGGCATCACTAGATGTATCTTTAATGTCCATAATTCTACCAAAGTTCTGTCCATGATGAATTATGTATTCTCTAATAAAATACCACCTTTGTCTACAACCTTAACTCATTTTTGAGCCCTCACAATTCTTCCAGCCTTTACCCATTAGTCAATCTCAAAGCCATTTTCACATTAGTAGTTATTTGTTATAGCAGCACCCCACTTTCTGGTACCAAAAATTGCTTAGTTTTTGGTTTGTTAAAACAAGTACCATGGGTTTTAGTTTGTTACAAGCTGCTGGGAGCAATATACCAGAAATAAGTTGACTTTTACCATGTTAATTTATTAGGTTAAAGGTGTACAGTTCTGAGGCTGTGACAATGTCCAAATCAATGCATTATCAGAGATGCTGTCTCACTGAAGGTTGTTTGTCAGCAATCCTGGACTCATGCTGCATGGCAAGACACAATGACAGCTCTGCTGGTCTCTGCCTTCTCCTCTAGGCTCACTTTCTCCCTGAGTTCAGCTTTGGGTTATCAGGTACATGGTGGTGTCCACTCATCTTGCCCCTCTCCCTTGGGCCTCTTTGCTAGTTCTGCTTCAGGCTTCTTCGTTTGTGGCTTTTGTCTTTCTTGGGTTTGTCGATATCAACTTCTGGAAGTTTCTTCTCGTCACTGTGACTTTTTTCTTTATCTGAAGCTCTTTATTTCTCTGTTAATAAAGGACTCCAGTAAGAGGATTAAGACCCACCCTGGGCTACCCCCCTTGGAGCAATACAATTAAATGGGCCTTAATTAATTTAATCTAATCAAATATTCACAATAGATTCAATTTAAGAACATAGTTTTCTGGGGTCCACATAAAAAACTCAAACCAATACCCTATACAATGGACTGTTTTAACAATAATAATTTATTGGCTCATGGATTCAGAAGCTAGATGACTTACTTCCTCCCAAGGTCAGATTTTTTGGATGACTAGCAATCTTTGAGGTTCCTTGGCTTTTCCATCACATGGCAATGCACATAGAGATGTTCTTCCTATTGCTTTGGGGTTCAGATGACTTCCAGCTTCTGGCTGTTCCCTTTGACTTCTCTCTCTGTGACCTTCTTTCTCCATGACCTCTATAAGTCTTACAGTAATACGACTGTGGTACCTCCCACTGAATTGGGGCATACCTACCTTATTTATAATAGTTTTATACCAACAGAAGTGTATTAAGATGTTTATCATCAAAAGTACTATTTATAATAGTTTTACACCCATAGAAATGAATTGAGATGTTTTTCTAGTACGTAATTCCAGCCACCACAATAACACTAACAAAGGGAACAACTCAGGGCAGATATTTTTATGATTGGCAAGTTTATTCAATGACAGAACGTTAAAGATACACTTTTGGTGTGATCTATGACCAGCGATGCTCTCAAATTCTGCAGTGAAATCTGGTCTCTGAAATCATTTTTCTTATGCCACTTTGTTTGCCTGAGCTATTCTGTAAAAATCCTTTCTGACCATCCAAACATCAAAAGGAACAACGTTGTTTCCCTAAGCAAAAAGGACAGAGCTGTGGCTGGTCAGCCTTTACAACTGCCAACAACATTTCTTCCTAAAACACATGCTGTTACATATCAGCTGCAGCTGCCAGAGGATACAGACAATGACAGCATTTTTTTTTATTATTGTTATTCCTTTACAGTAAGGGAAAGCAAGGTAATGAATTCTTTACAGGCAGCATTAATTTATGACTCACAGACAAGCACTTGCTTCCTTAACCTCATGAATAGTAAATATTATTGTGGAAGGTAAGAGAACAAGTAGCTACTATGGAAAGTAATTGACAGGAAAAAAACAAAGGAAGAACTCCATTTAGAAGGTATTCACTATTATAGAACATTGAACCTGATGCAGAAAACTGGATATGTGCACAGGAAAACAAAACAAAACAAAAAATGCAAAAACTAGTTACAATGGACTTGCTCATC
Organism: Dasypus novemcinctus; assembly: GCF_030445035.2. Lineage (NCBI taxonomy): Eukaryota > Metazoa > Chordata > Mammalia > Cingulata > Dasypodidae > Dasypus > Dasypus novemcinctus. Next base: position 32,607,040 of record NC_080674.1, on the reverse strand, counting down.
TTTTTATCAGATTTTTCTTTTTTCTTGTCATTTACCTAATCTCATTTGATTTATAGGTATAAAGTCTGATTTTATTTTAGACCACACTATTTTTATATACACAAACCTAGATCAAATGTGCAGGCTTTTGTTGTTATTGTTGTTTTACCATATAAAATGCCTTTTTTTTTAAATCATGTTTTGAGGTTGTTGAAATTGCCAATGAAGAATCTGCAATTTTATCCTTAGGAAGTTTCAGGTTTTCAATATCAGTCTTAGTTATGGGGCCAAGTATCTCATACACCACACGATGTTTTATACATATAATATTGTATTTATGTCACAAATTTCCTAAGATATAAAATTAGTCCCCAAATCAAAGTACTGGCTTTTCCCCATGTCTCTACTCATTCACAGATCTGCTTCTGTGTTTATTGCCATTCTCTTTCAGGGAGCTAAGACCTCTTACTCACAAGATGAATTAGGTATCCCCTCATCAAAACTCTGCTTTCTTTTTTGATCCTTTTTATTGTATCCTCATTCTTCTTACAGGTTTTTTCTGCTAAAATAATCTTACGCTTAATGAATTCTTAGTTCTTCCTGTACTATTTCTTCTGTCTTCCTTATTCCAAGATACTTTCTTACAATTCTCTTTCCAGTCACTTAAACAAGCAAATAATGATTGAGGTAGGAAAGTTAAATCATTTCTTCTTTCCTCTTGAAAGAAACAAGGGTCGATTTTTCCTAGTATGGAAACAGGAAATGTGATATTATTTGTTTTATTTTTATTTGAAAGCAGTAGCAGTAATCAAATTCCTCTTGTAAAAACTTCAACATTTTTTGTGCTGTTATTCCTGCCATTTTTGATAAAACTGGATCTGTCAATCTGTATAAAATTAGATTTCTTTCCTTGATGGCTGCAAAAAATAAATAAGGAAATGCCCCTATGCTTCTTCTCTTAAGAAATCTGGGCTTTATATTAAGGACTGAACTCAATTTCTTGTGCCCAGAAAGTTTTCTGGGCTGTTTTTTTGTGTTGCTCCAAATTCTTTTTCAGATGGCACTAGTCAGTCACTGCAATATTATTCTGATTGGTCTATTTTAATGATGCTCTATTCATTTTGACTTTTCTGTGACATATATAAATAAATATGCACACCATAAAGCATTTATACTTTTGAATATGTCTGCTTAAGAAGGGCCTTAGGTTTTCTCTTTATTTTATAAAAACTTTCCACTTCACACCAGTCTTTGTCAGATTATTAAACTCCATTTTTTTCTTTATTTTTCCTACCTCCTTTCCTCAACTAAGTTACAGAAATCTAAAGATATGTTTTATTTCCTTATTCCTAATGTTGCACAAGCCTTCTGGTCAAACTTTTTTACATCCAAAACAAGAAACAATTTTCCTCACATCACCTCTTTGGGGCAACAAATTTAGAATGAACTTAAATGATTGTAAGAACCAATTTATTGGAAATAATATAAAGATAGAAATGATATAAATTCTCCAAGTGTATTTCCTATTCTTCTCCATCCACCAACTTCCCTCCATCAACCCTTAGCCCTGGCAATCATGTACCACTTTCTCTTTGTCTTCGTCACATGGCAGAAGATTGACATAGGTCTAGTGTAACCCTTCTGAGAGATGTTGCTTAGGGAGTTTATGCTTTGCTCTTTCTCCCTAGACCTTGACCTTGGCTCAGCTGTGAAGATTTCTAACTTTTATGTCTCAGCAAGAGCTAGACAAGTATAGCTGAGCCTCAGGTCATCCTCACAGAGTGGATGCAAAGTCATCAATGTCAGCTTCGTTTTGTGGCTAAGACTAGAATTTGTGCATGAGAGCAAAATTAAATCCCACTGATCTTTCACCTCCAAAGCAATCAGGAGACTTATCTCTCTAATTACCCATGAGAATGTCTTAGTTTAACCTCTTACATATACCCTTACAACCCACTCTTCTCCTCCTCCTTGAATCTATAATTTATTGTTCATCCTGCTGTCATAATTATCTTCCATTCTACTGGGTGAAGTGCAAGCTCATTGTGCAGTGAGGAAAGTCCACTGTAATTTGGCACTGACTGATGTTTTTGTATGATAACCTACCAACAGCCCAGGCTTCTATGACTGATTTACAAATGACACCATATATGCTCCCTTTCTTGTTCTCGAAATCACATTGACCTATGTTTGAAATATTTTTCCTCACTTTGAACTTTTAGTGAATTCTTCCTTCCCTGCAACTTCAAGATTCAGTATAATTATTACGTCTTGTGTAAATCTTTCCCCAAGTATTGTATTTCTATCCCAGGTGAATTTAGATGATCGACTGGCTCGACTTTTAAAACATTCAATTTAAGTTTGTATCTACTATAGCAATAGCCATTTTGTTCTGAGCAAAAAGAAAAATGTCTTTTAAAAAATCTTCCTGTTTACAAAGTTTATTGTATTGCCTGGAACATTAGGGTTACTTGATAAATAGTCTTTGAATTCATGGAGGATAGATTTTCTATTACACTAAGAATTTGGTGGTCTTGCGCATCAGTCAATTTTGCTGCGCAAACAAATATGCAAATATTAGCAGCTTAAAAGAACAAAGATTTCCCACTCATATTGCATTCAGGTGGCTGCATGTCAGTTTTGGCTGCCACAGCACTACTAAGTTCTTTCTTACTTCACTTACTCTTCTTCATCAGTCTTCTCATTTGGGAATGTAGGCTATAAGAGTAGGTCAAAATTGAAACAAGCTGTTCACATGGTAGGGCAAGGTTACTGACAGAAATACAGACACATTTTAAAGTTTTTTTGTTCATATCTGGCATACTGTCACTTCAGGTCACATTCCATTAACAAGAAAGTCATATGATCAAGCGTTATAACAATGAGGTGAGGATATAGCTCCTCCCACAGAAGGTACAGTAAGTAACATGATTCTAGCGGGTATATATGATAATCATATAGGAATCTAGAGCAAATAATGAGAAATGGCTATGCAAGCTATAATAGTTGTATTCCTGGTCTCAGATATTCACTGCATTGCTTTAAGTGCACAAAATATATTACTGTCCTCTGCAAAGAGCTTCTGACATTTCCATCCACTTATGATACCAACTCACAATCTAGAATTTCATGATATAGTCTAGATCATGTCCATATATGGTACCTCTTGATTCAGAGTATTTTACCACCATCCTCCAATATACACACATAGAGAACACATAAATCAGGACAACTGGAAAAGCTGAATGGTGGAAAGAACTAGGAGGCATTAGGAGGATTGATTGATAGAAGTGTTTACACTATGAATTATATTTGAATGTGGACCAATTGACAATGTCCTTCAGATCAGTACTATAAATGTACTCTTTCTGTTATTTAAAAATAATATCACTTTTTCCATGCAAACCATTAGGAGAATTGAACTACTGATGACAGCTTAATGATGGCAACAATTTAAATTTAATTTCGAATGAAGGGATTGTGAAAGAATGCCAATAAAATTAATGGATATAAAAAATTTAAATAACACATGGTTTCTATTAGATTTGCACTTTGAAGCAGAAAATATTGATTTTGTGATATTGATATGTTTCATTTCTACTCTACATTAAAATTTTTCAGAGTATATATTAATTAATCCCTTAATTCTTAAATCATTTTTGTGTGCATTAATGATATCTGGATAATGCATTCATTTAAATACTTGCAAGAAATGGATAAATTCTAAAAAAGCATTAGAATATGCTTATTAGTTATATGAATTATAACATAAGAAGACTACTTTGGAGATAATAGTGGTAATCTAAAGACCACTGAAATAAAAGCCTGATCCAGGGAAACAGCTTTCCAGGTTTATGAATGCATGTGAATAATAAACTGAGCATCAATTTTCTTTTCTTTTCTTTTATGTTATAGTGATTGTCCTAGAATAATCTCTAAAATCCTTTTAATAACTACACTTCCATGATTCAAATATTGGATAATGGAGGCCTAGAGATGTTGATTTAGTTTTCTAATTAGGAATTGAAAGGGCAGAAACACTGAAACTTTTCCTTCACAATTTATTCTAAGAAAAAAGACTTCCAATTTTATCTTTTAAGCACTCTGGTTTTATCCACTGTCCTTGGATTGTAAGTAAGGTTAAAAGAGAAGAATTTCTGTATATCTACTTTGTTCTATTCTTTACTTAATATGCCTCTATTTTATCACCATTTCCCCTTCGTTTTCTCAGAGCAATTCCGTCTAGACTTTTTTAATCTCCCCTTCATTTGGACTCCCCTTCTATAGTATTACTCATGATTACAATCCTTTTCATTGCCCTTCAAAGGGGTTTTTAAAATTTCTGCTACATTTATTAATGATGAGGTGACCAAAACATAAAATTTTATTGAAGGTGAAACTATATCTTATGCACATATAATTAAATTTATATTTTAATTCATTTTATCTTTTATATAAAGATATTTTAACTGAAAATGTGATCAAGTGCTACACATATGATCACATTTTTTGTTAAGTCATGGAAGTTAACACTTTTAACAATAAAAAAAAATACTTTTCAGAAAAGAGGAATTTTTGTTAGCCTATATTGTTTCCACCAGCATATATTTCTCTGCAATTTCATCTGTAGTAATTTATATAATTAATATCTGTTGTGATACAACTATATTCAAAGCACTGTGATGAGTGCTGCGACTTAAATGTAAAAAGTGTAAAAAATGTATCTGTTTTTAATGGCATTACACTTTAGCAGAAGAATAAAACCCTTGCACAAATTTATCTAAAGTACTAAATGGCATAAGACAGGTATGAAATGGTGTGGAAAATATATTTTTTTTGAAAGAGGAAATTATGTTATGGAATTAGGTGTACATCCCCTGTGCTAGGAAAACCCCTAAGTTCCATCGTATCACCACAGATCACATCAATTCAATTCTATAGACCTGGAATCTACATGAAATGAAATGTTAGTATCCATCAGTGCTTTTCATATAAAAAGGAAAGAAAAAGAAACAGTCTCCATCAAATATATTGCTTTAGTCCCTATTTCTGTAGCTTATTTTGATACCTTAATTGACATCTCTAGATTCCTTCTTCCACTGCCCTTCTGAGTACCCTTCTATCATCTACTTGGCTGGAAAGAATATACAAGTTTTTATTCACAAATTATCCTGGTCTTTTTGGTTTACTTCTATGGATTTGTCATAGTTGGATACTGTTATTTCTGTTGGACATAAGGGAAAAAAGAGTTGCCTTTAGGTTCCAAACATGGTCCTCCTTTTCCCCATTTAGTGGCAGCAATCCATTTTTCCTGTGATAATTAAGATCATTTACTTTGATCAATCAGGTAACTGTTTTCTGTCTCTGGGTTTATTGGCACAAGGGACACATAAATGGCCTGTGGTATTCTCTAATTCACAATCATCAGCACCATAGCTGTGTTTTCTGTTAAAAGCCCTCTACTCCTGAGCATTATACTCTCAAAACCCACTAAGACCAAGATTGTGGATGTAGAAAGCAAAATTCCTGTATTAAATCTCTAGGTGTAATATTGAGATGGAATCTTCCCTTTTGGACCTCCTGGTTCCCATATTTGCATATTCTATGAGAAGATTGTACTGTTTATTGGCTGATGGTTTAATCATACCACATACTATAGGACAACATTCCACAATGATAAGTAATTGTCCTCTAGTCAACTCGTTTAACTGAGGTTTCAGAAAGTCATTCGAATCTTCCATTAAACCAGTTGATTCTGAATAATAGAGCACATGGGAAGCCCTATGAATTCCATAGGCATATTCCACCCTTCCATTCCTTGATCAGAGATCATGTTTTTAGGGATAGCAATGTGATAAATAAGTGCTCCTTAAGTGAAGAAATGGTCTCCTTTCAGTAAGATTTTTGACGTAGGAAGACATACATAAAGCAATCCTGGTAGACCTAATGGTTGTCCTCTCTTTGATGGCAAGAATCCCATATAATTAACATGCCACCAGAAAGATGGTTAGTAACCCCAATCAATGATGATAAGGTCCAGATTTAGGCTTTGCTGTCGGCAGGCTGAAGAATCAGTAGCTGCTAGTAGCTACATCTGCTTTAGTGAAGAGAAGGCAGCCAAGTTAAAAGCATGCACAGATTCCATCTTTCTATCATAGAAATTGTGTACATGGATCCATTGAGAAGGCATCAGATCAACTGCAAATACAGGTTGAAGATACAGAGTATAGATGTTTTGTATATTGATTGACAGTATTCTCTTCCATGAATGCTCTGTGGAGTGTTTTTTCAGTTATCTTCATTTACTGTACCTTTTCTGAGAAATTCCCCACATATCTCCCCATCAGACTTCCTTGGCATCTATTTTCCAATATCATTATTTTTTAAGTCTCTAACCAATTGGTCAATATGTTGGCCATTTTCCATGGGTTAATTTATAACTCCGGTAACTTAATTCTTACACAAAATGGAAGGTTCTATGTATTGACCAACTTATTTTATTTGGGAGAGTATCTCTTCATTAGTGTCTTTTATCATCATCTCTAAGATAGCTTTAATACAGTGATTATCTACTATGTGTGGTGGTAAATATGCCATTCAGAATTATCTGAAGAAAAACACTCATCCTCTATTATCTGGTGATATGGTACTCTCCATTAAATGAAAGTTGTGGTTTGATAAAGAAGTAAGCAAAGCAGTATGAGAATCTTAGCCAACTTCAAGACAATGTGCATATGTATTTGTGTTCTGCATGTGCTTGAGCCATTAAAAATAATCGCATTTCTAGGAGGATATATTATAGAGTTAACACTGTAGGTCTGGGTAGATCAAAGCCTGCACATTCCCAAGAAAGAACTGTTTCCAGAGCTGGTTTTTGGTCACCTCCTGGGAGAAGAATTCCTATCCCTTGGAATAGTATGCTGTAAGAGTATTTTTTATTTGCCTGAGGTCCTTAGGCCACATGGTACCAGTTTGAATGAGAATTTATGCTCAGAACATGACTTATGGTGAGTACTTGTCTTTGATCTGGGGGGCTGGAGTATGGGAAGTTGAGGTCAGTTATGCAGGAGATGCATCCCTACATAAATGACTTCCCCCCAAAATCTTGGACACCAAGGCTCAGGTTGACAACACTTTGCATCTGTTTTCACACATTTTTTATGGGATAATTAAGTACATCCATGCAGCCATGCTGTGAGAAGACTCCTGGAAGCTTGCACCTGCTTTCTTTGGACAACACTCCATGTGTCTTTTCTCTTTGGTGATTTTAATCTGCATCCTTTCACTGTGATAAACTCTAACTATGAGTATAACAGCTTTCTGAATCCTATGAGTCCTTCTAAGGAATCATTTAGCCTGAAAAGTGTCTTGGAGACTACCAAACTAGTTACTACATATCCAAATTTATGATTCAGTGGATTAGATAACACCTAATTAACAATGCAAAACTTGGGTACATGGCCTCTTGGTATGTTCTGATCAGATATTTAGTCTTCAAAATCCATTAGCAAGCCAAAGCTTCTTTTAAGTGGAGACTAGATGTCAGAATTCTTCTCCTAGTGGGCTTTACCAAAAGGTACATGCAGGATCCCTATCTGCTAAATATACTCCAAAAACATTGGATATCCTGAGTTTTTTAGAAAGGCTCAAATGACACGGAAGCTTGAGTAGCAGACTAGAGCTACTGAAGAGACTTTCTTTATCTTCAGAAGTATAAGTAGTTTTAAGTAAAATAACTTTTGCTGTTAATTTCATCTCTGAATTTCTTCATTCTTTGCCAGTATATCACACTTCCTAGGCCAGAGTAATTATTTTTCTGTATCACAGACTTCTACGGAAGAAAAAGGTTTAAGTGTCTAATTCCTTCATATAGTAGATGCAAACTAAGGCATTGGAAATTTACATTATTTGCCCACAAATAGAACCATTTGGAAACATAAATAGGATTGAAACCCAAGTATCTTAGCCTTAATTCAATTAACTTTTCCAATTTCATAGACATATTATTGTGAAGCAGTTGTGGAACCCCAATCTCTAGAAGAATTCAAGTATTCAATATCCTGATAGCTGTTGTTTATGTCAAAGAACTGTAACATTGTAGAATATACTATTTCAACAGGAAATACAAAATAACTAAAAAAAAGGACAGAGGGGAATTCAAATTAATGGTTTACTTTTGGTTTAGGTCATTTTTTTTTTTTTGTCATTTTGAGGAACCAAAAATTGATCTTTTTTGGAAAGAATTTTCCTCCTTTATTTTTTATCTTTATTTCATTTTACTAGATATCAATTCTGAAATATTTTGGCTGTGTACTATTGGTTTTTCATAAAACATCCATATATCTATACTTCGGCGGCAGCAACCTATGTATGTCATGGGTTTTACAATGATGAAAGGTTACAGATCATTTCAATTGTGCAATTCCTTAATGAATTCTATTAAATGCAAAATATTTAGGAAAAATATAAACTTGGAATTTCCTTATTTCATAAAAGGAAGAGATGTAGACTTATGATTTTTGAAATTATGGTTGAGCTCCTCTGTATTTAATAAATTTTTAAAAGATGCAGTGATACCTAGAGTGAAGCAGAAAATTTAAGTTAAAGTTGTGGGGAAAGATTCCATAAATGAAGGAGAATAAATAAAGAAGGTGAAATAGTTCTTAAATTATATTATTATGTCCTGAGAGTATGTTAAAATAGCATATTTTTGCTAAGAAGAATGACCAGGAAGCAATGGAAACATGGGAATCCATAAAAAATGCATAAAACAAGACATAAAGGATTCTTGATTGTAATGAGAGTTATTGCTTGGATTTCTCAACAGGAATTGGTAAAGTGCAGAGATTGTGATTATAATTGAAGGACATTTCACCTAGCATTTAAAAATAACTATTTGATAATTGCATAGCTTTTTACTAGGCTATGTTAAGTTCTTCACTTCCTAAAGAGTACAAACCAGTAACTACTATGAAATCAAGTTAGATTTAATGATACAATTTCCCCATTCTATTTGTTATTCCATTTATTGTATACTTGGGTTGATATAAACTAATGGTCTTATTGTGGAAAATTTGGAAAACACAAAAAAGTGTAAAGAATATGGAAATCATTTATGTATTATACCTGTGTATTAGCGAAATGGGTGCTGATGCAAAGTACCAGAAATCTGCTGGCATTTATAAAGGATATTTATTTGGGGTAGAAGCTTAGAGTCACTAGGCCATAAAGCATAAGTTACTTCCCTCGCGAAAGTCTGTTGCCATGTGTTGGAGCAAGACGGCTGTGAGGGTTACAGCCTTCCTCTTCCTCTTAAGGCTCTGTGATCCCAGCTTCTTCCAATATCGGCTGTAATGTAGGATAAGTCTTGTCTCTCTCCTGGGGCTCATTTATCTCCAGGCTCATCTGCTGAGGGCTCTGGTTTTTACAGCTGCAAACTATCAGCTGAATGGCTCCTCTCTCTTCCTAGGGCCTCTGCCATCTCTAAGGAACTGTCTTGATTCCTCTGTGTTCTTCTGTGTGTTTACTTCCTGGGGTCCCAGAATACAAAAACATTCAACTCTGTCCTTTGCCATGTCTTTTCTCTGTGAGAACCAACCCACCAAGGGCAGGGACTCAATGTCCCACTGAGGTGGCCCAATCAATGCATTAATCATAATTTAATCAAGTAAAAGTGAAACCTCGGACACACCAGTTTACAAATATAATCCAATATTTGTTTTTGGAATTCATAAACAATATCAAACTGCTACAACCTGCAAAAATTTATGTGTTAATATAGGGATAGGCATATATTTATATAAAATTATATCCCTTTAGTACAATATGTTTTAAAATGTATTTATTTAATTTTCCTACTGATATAATCCTCTAAAGTTTGATTTTTTGTTGTTTGTGCTAATTCTAAACTTCAGATGTATCATAATTAAAGAATAAGTTCCATGTATTAGTTTGTATTTTAAAATTTTTCATATACCATTGTTATGAAAAGACATATAAAACTCTTTTTCCATGTATCTTATATTCTTAATATATGCTACCAAGACATAATAACTTTTAGGTCAAAATGCATCAATAGTTTTCTTTTGTAGTTCTTAGAACTTTCTTTGATAATCTGAAATATAACTGATGTAATAAGCTAATTTATATTTGTATTTGTTTATATAGTGTTATATTTTACCTTCTAATACTTAATCCATTGTGTTTCTATGTTTGCTTTGGGTAAAGTTTGAAAAAGAGGATCTATATTTACGTATTTGCTTGATTCTGATTTTCTATTTATTCTATTCTGAACCTTGGTTAATACCATGCCATTTAAAAAAATACATTTTTTAACAAAATTTGCCATTTTAACCACTTTAAGTGTATAATTTAGTGACATTAATTACATTCACAGTGTTGTGCAGCCATCATCACTATATCCAAAATTTTTTATTACCACCGGAGTGAAACCCTGCACCCATTTAGAAATTCCCAATTTGTTACTTTGTCCCTATGAATTTGCCTATGCTAGGTATCTCATATATGTGGAATTATATAATATTTCTTCTTTTGGGTCTTATTTATTTCACTTAAACCAATGTTTTCAAGGATAATCCTTTTTGTAGCATTTATCAGAAATCCGTTCATTCTTATGGATAAATAATATCATGCTGTATGTATATATACATTTTTATTTTTATTCACCTGTTGATAAAAATGATGTTTACACCTTTTGGCTAACATAAATAACACTCCCATGAATACTGGAATGCAAGTATCTATCTGAATCTCGATATCAATTTCTTTGGGTATATATCTTAGAATGGTATCACTGGGTAAAATATTAATACTATGTTTGTCATTTTGAGGAAACTCCACCGTGTTTGACAACAGTTGCACCATTTTACAGTTTCACCAGCAATGGGGTTCCTATTTCTCCACATCCTTGGCATTTTATATTACTTAAAAAAAATGCACATTCAATAAATGTGAGGTAGAATTTTGGCATGGTTTTGATTTACATTTCCCTAATGACTTACGATATCCATCTTTTCATGAGCTTGTTATCCTTTTGTATATCTTTTGGAAAATGTTTTCTCAAGTTCTTTGCTCATTTTTTAATGGTTTCTTTTTTGTCATATGTTGTTCAGTTATAAAGTTTTTATGTATTATCTGGATATCAAGACCTTATAAAATTTGTGATTTAGAAATATTTTCTCCCATTCTGTAGGCTATTTTTTTTAACTTTCTTGAAAATGTCATTTGATGTATAATAGCTTTTAATCTTGATGAAGTCTATATATTTTTTTCTTTTTAGGTACCAGGGCCAGGGATTTTACCTGGGACCTGGGACCTGGGACCTCATATGTAGGAAGCCATCTCAAACACTGAGCTATACCAACTCTGCCAAGTTGGTTTTATCACTTGTTTGCTTGTTTTGTTTATAGGAGGTAACAGAGATTGAAACCAGGATCTCCTACATGGGAAGCAGGCACTTAACTATGTAAGCTACATACACTCTCAATTGCTCATTCTTTTGACATCATATCTAAGAATTCATTGCCAAATCCCAAGATCAAGATTTACCTCTACATTTTCATATAAGCATTTTATAATTTTAGTTCTTATATTTAGGTCATTGATCATTTCGAGTTACATTTTTCATGGGGTGTGATGTGTGGTACAGCTTCATTCTTTTGTATGTGGAAAGCTAGTTCTTTCAGCATCATTTGGTCAAAGGCCTGCCCTCTCCAAATGCCAGTGCAAACTCACTTTTTCCTCACACATGGGTGGGGTCCTAATATTGGCTCAAGATGATATCTAAAGTACAGAACTCAGCTTCCAGTTTTGCCCTTGAAGTGGTTTCTCTTCAGTTTCTCCCTTTTCTGTACCTTTTATTCCAGGCAGAGAGTTGTTTAATTCATACAGATCTCACAAATAGCTCATTGGTTTTACATGTAGTTCATAGGCGTCCAAGCCATCAGACAGCAAGACTTTTCACAAATCTTTCCTAGGATCAGCATTTCCAATCCTGATTTTTAAGGAAATGGCTTCCTAGTTCCATATTCAGTTAAATCTTCATAAAGGGCATGTAGTAGTTTGATATTATTGATGAATTCCAAAAAGAAATATTGGATTTTGTTTGTAAACTGATCTTTTCCTCTGGACGTATTAGATTATATTGGATTCATAGGTTTACTTGATTAGGTAATTATGTAAACCTCTTCTGCCAGTAGGGTGTTGAGTGGAAACTCAGATAAAGGCATGGCAAAGGACAGAGTTGAGGGTTTTTTGGTGTTGGAGTTTGATGCTGAAGTGTTAAGCTGGAGCCCTGGGAAGAGAGAAACCCTAAACCTGGAAAGAAACAAGCCCTGGGAAGAGAGGAACCTAGGAAGCCTGAACCTTCGCAGATGCCGGCAGCCAACTTGCTCCAACATGTGAAAATAGACTTTGGTGAGGGAAGTAAATTATGCTTTATAGACTGGTATCTGTAAGCTCCTACCCCAAACAAAAACCCTTTATAAAAGCCAACCAATTTCTGGTATTTTGCATCAGCACCCTTTTGACTGACTAATACAAGGCACTATCCATTCAAAGGTGCTAAAGCAATCTAACCAAGAGATCTAATCAAAGGATACCTTAATACAATCAAAGGACCCATGCCCACAGGAATGGATTGGTTTAAGAACATGATCTTTTTGGGAATTCAGACACCAAAAAAAACTACAAGCTGTCACTGTGATGTATTAAATGTATTGATTTCTTAAGTTGTACCATGCTTGTGTTCCAAGGATAAATCATATTGGACATGGTGTATAAATCTTTTAATATGCTATTGGATTCAGTTTGGTAGTATTTTGTTGAGAATTTTTGCTTCTAGCTTCATAAGAGAACTTCATCTGCAACTGAGTTTTCTTATGTTGTCTTTATCTGGCTTTGATATTAGAGTCATACTGACATAACAGAATGAGTTAAGAAGTATTCTCTCATCTTCTAATTTTTGGAAGAATGTGAGAATGGTAGTTTCCAATTATTCTTTAAACATGTGATAGAATGCATAAGTAAAGACATCTTGTCTTAAAGTTTTCTTAATTGTTAGAATTTTGATTACTGATTCAATCTCTTTATTTCTTATTGGTATATTGAAATTTCCTGCCTCTTCTTGAGTCAGATTATGTAATTTGTTCACTTTTTCTAGTTTATTTAATGTGTTGGAGTACAATAGTCCAAAATGTTCTTTTATACTCCTTTTACTTATATAAAGTCTGTAATAATGTCCCCATTTTCACTTCTATTTTTCATTATTTATATTTTCTTTTTTCCCCTTGTCTGTCTAGATAAAGACACGTCAATTTTATTGATATTTCAAAGAAACTTCTTTCGGTTTTGTTCATTCTCTCTGTTAATTTTTATTTTCTTGACTTCATTAATCCACACTTCTAATTATTAATTCCTTCCTTTGCTAAATTTAAGTTTAGTATATTCATCTTTTCCTAGTTATTCAAGGTGTAAAGTTAGGTTATTGACTTGAGATCTTTCTTAAAGTAGGCATTTTCATCAATAAATTTCCCTCTGAGCACTGTACTTTTAACCAACTTAATTAAATTTTTTGTTTTTTTTCAACTTAATTTTATCAGAAAAATATTGAAATCCGTAATTATATCTTTCTTGCAAATCATAATAGTTGTGGTAGGCATAATTCTAAGATGGCTATCAAGATTCCCTATTGTCAATAATCTATTTTATACCTAGATTTCTAAATATCATGGATTTCATACCCATGTTTAGACTATATTAAATGACAGAGGTGACTTTAAGAATGGAAAAATTTCAATGTTGGCCTCGCTTAATCATTTGACCCCTTAAATCTGGGTTTAGAGGTCAGAGACAGAGAAGTCAGAAATATGAAGCATGAGAAAAATTTGACACACCATTTTTATTAGTCAGCCAAAGGGGTGCTGATGCAAAATACCAGAAATTGGTTGGTTTTTATAAAGGATATTTATTTGGGATAGGACCTTTCAGATATCAGGCCATAATGCACAAGTTACTTCCCTCACCAAAGTCTACTTTCATGTGTTGGAGCAAGATGGCTGCCAATGTGTGTGAGGGTTCAGGCTTCCGGGGTTCCTGCCTTCCAAGGTCTTGCTTCTCTCTGGGTTCAGGGTTCCTCTCTTCCTGGAGTTCCAGCATCAAACTCAAACATGAAAATTTCAACATCAAAAATCCCTAACTCTGTCCTTTGCCATGCTTTTTATCTGTGAGACCCCACCCACCAAAGGGTGGGGACTCAACGCCCTACTGGCACAAGAGGTTTACATAATTACTTAAGTAAATCTATGAATCCAATATAATCTAACATGCCCAGAGGAAAAGATCAGTTTACAAATATAATCCAATATTTCTTTTTGGAATTCATCAATCATATCAAACTGCTACACCATTGTTTGCTTGAAGATGGAGATTGAAACATGGCAAATATTGTGGACCATTCAAGGAGCTGAAGTCATAGCACCTTTACAACCCTCAAGGAAACAGTCACCTCACTTGTATAATTGCATGCAAGTAAATTTAGACAACAAAAAAATTAGCTCTGAAGTGGAATTTCCCCCAGTTTCCATACAAGAACTCATCCCAGTGACACTGCTTTCAGTCTTGCAATACCTTTAGAAGAAAGCCCAGTCATTTCATGCTGGAATTTTGATCTTCAGAAATGTGAGCAAATTAAGGACTGTTGGTATAAGCCATGAAGTTGGTAGTCATTCATTGTGTGGCAACAGAATCTCAATTCAGTAGATGATATACATTAACTAATTTTATAAAATCATATCATTTCTGGCTAGTGTGTTTTATTTAAATTGTTAGCACTTTAAAAAGTATGTGTACAAAGTTAGGAAGTTGACTTGTTATTTCATTTTTCATGTTTCTCAAGTTTTTCTATCATAGTCATGGTAATTTTGTAGACTAATTTTGTAGTTTTGAAAACTATAAAATGTCCTGAATAGTTTCCATTGTAGGAAGATTGCTTTTCCTTTAATCAGTTAATATAAATTACTTTGAACTGCCTGGACAGATACACTAGGGAAATAGTATTTTCAGGTAATTTTCTCAATTTCTTTATTCATTTTTATGTCAGTCCAAATTTTCTAATCATTCTTGAAACAATTTTGTTAAGTTTACTTTATGTTTTGCTAATTTGATTGATAGTTTCAAAATTTAGACTAAGTAGAAGTTTTGATTCACTTCAACTTTGCTTAAGTTAGGTTCATTTTCTGTAAAACCAATTTATAAAAATCGTAATTTGATTTGTATTTATCTTAGTTATTAAGACTGATGGTTTTTAAATAATTTCAATTCTCATTTCAAGTTGAATTATGTGGCAATACTCTTTTCTTAGATACCTTTGTTTGAATTATTCTTTTAAAAAATTCTTATTTGGGGAACATTTTTAAATGTGGAAAGTAACATAAAATTCCACACATATTGTTACATCCAAGAATTAACATTTGCTGATATTATTTGTACATATTTAATTGGTTTGTAATATAAAAAATAAAGAAGTACAATTACATTTAAATTTCACTTTTGGACCATTTCCACTTACCTCTCACCATCAAGATTTTGATGTGCATTCTCCCACCAAGTTTTATACACTTGCATTTATATATTATAAGTATGGTATATTTTAATCTTTTAAAATGTTGCATACATTATTTCATTCTGTACCTTGCTTTTTCACTAAATATAATACCTTGGAGACTTAGATTTATTGATGAATTCTAAGCTTTTTCACTCTAGTGGTATTTTCCATTATACAAATATTCCGTAGATTATTGATTGATTTCATTCTATTCTATTCTTTCATTGAATATGTTTGCATTAAGTCTATGAGATTTAGACCCTTTTAAAAACAAAGAGAAAAAAAAACCCCACAGTTTTCCTGTGTTAATTGATTATATTGTAGAAAATGCAATTTAAAATTTTGCCAGGTATTCTAAATGGCTATACAGTCTTGAATTCAAGATTTTTTTCTTCCAGGAGTGTGGATTCTCCTTCTACCTTCCCTTGAAATAATTCACTTTTAATATTTTTCAACTTTCATTTTTTTTCTATTGTAAAACTGAGGAAGGTAAACCAAGATTTCATTTTGGTTTTATATTTTATTTTGCTGATCACATATGGTGTGTTATTCTTCCTCTCTATTTTTTTGACTATTCTGTTCCTTGACTGTGAGTTAACTATGAATATTATTTTTCATTTTTAATCAAACAAGTATCTTTTTTCCTACTTAAAGTTACTATATATATTAAGAGGAATGATGCTTTTTATTATGTACATACTGATGTCTCCGTTTGTACTTCTGCTTTATTTTTAATTTTTAATTAAATTAAAAATATATACAGTATATTGAATCTCACTCTATCTTATTTTTCCAAACTGGTCACCAATTTACACATAAAATTGATGCTGTTTCTAGCTTTTATTATAAAAGTCTCCTAAAATATATTTTTATATTGAGTAAAATTTATTCAAACATAGCATAAGACACTATGAAAAATATTCAGAAGAAATAAGAAATAGTTAATGATTTTCTGTGATAACTATCACAATATGCTATTCCTTAAATTTGTATGTATAGATATATTTTCAAAATATATCATATTATCTGGATCTGCCTTCATTTCCTAGAGCTGCCATACAAAGTACAATGGACTCGATAGCTTAAAACCACAAAAATGTATTGCATTACAGTTCTGAGGCCAGAAGTCTGAAATTAAGGTTTGGAAGGGCAATACTTCCTCTGAGGTTTATTGGGACAGACTTGTTTGAT
Organism: Dasypus novemcinctus; assembly: GCF_030445035.2. Lineage (NCBI taxonomy): Eukaryota > Metazoa > Chordata > Mammalia > Cingulata > Dasypodidae > Dasypus > Dasypus novemcinctus. The sequence continues at coordinate 32,590,248 of NC_080674.1, read as the reverse complement.
GCTCCTCTTCTGGGTACCAGTGGTAGCGGCAATCTTTGGTGTCCCTTGATATTTGGCACAACCAAACCTCTGCCTCCAATATTATGCACTCCAATATTATGTAATCTCTCTCTCTCCCACTCCCCCTCCCCCTGCCCCCCTCCCCCCTACACACGCACACACATCCTTATAGGTGCACAGGCCAAATCATGTTCAGGGCCAATCCTCCTATCTGACCTCACTTTAACCTCATTAATTCCGTTTGAAATGATTTTATTTCTAAAGATTTTTAACAGGTCCCCAGGATTACAACTTCAGCAAATCTTCCTACAGGACACAACTCAACCCAGGACAACTGGAATAATAAAATCTGTTCCAAAGATATCTCAAATAAGGACAATTAAAGGAAAAATCCTACTTCAATATTAAATATTACTGTTTCTTTTCTGAAATGCTTTATTATTATGTAAGTTAAGCATAGTTTTCAAACCACATAAAATAGTGCAATGAAGTGTAAATAGATATGACAAGAATAATTCCCTTCTTTGAAAGCACATACAGATTTTTTTTCACATTGTTACTCACATTTTATTGCAACCAGCTGCTTTTCAAAAAATATCTTTAAACAGATTTTGCAACTAATAACACATCTACTTTTTCCTTATCTGGCAATAAAAATGTATTCTTAATGAAAAAGACACTTGATATAAAATATGAAAAAGATTAAATGTTAAAATTTTTTGCCAATAAAAATGTATTCTTAATGAAAAAGACACTTGATATAAAATATGAAAAAGATTAAATGTTAAAATTTTTTGCCACTTATTTCTGAATCACTGTTTATCTTCCTACTTGTGAACTGTAAAACCAAATAGCATTGAAACTAGCCTAAGAATTGAAATAAGTCTCTCAATAATTTAGTAAATCCCCATGTGTTGAGTATATCATAAAAATACACAGATCAATCATGTCAGAAAGATTCAAACTCTAATGAAAAATATCATTGCCAATTTAACTGTGACTAAAACTATTTTCCTAAGGGTACACTTAGCCTCAGCAAGCTCTACAAAAATATGTTAAGTCCATCTTTTGAACAAATCTTAAGGTGGTGGTGTGGTGGGGACTGAGTCACCATTAAAAAACTCAAATAACTTCTGCTCTATCTTTGGAATATTCCCCTAATAATCATTGTTCCTATTCCTAGTGATTCTAGGAATCATATTGCCCCCATCTCTACCCACCACCATTTTTCCCAGAGTTTCTTTTCATATTCTTGTATATTTTTCCTTTCCATGACTCTCCTGAAAATGGTCTATTTACATCCCCATTGGTGCCCATCTTCCTAAAGGATTCTACCATCAGTACCTTTGGGGTATTCCCACATACGTCCTTTAGAAAATAACTTCCACCAATGATGACTCCCAAATGATAATATTTTAGAAGTGACCCATATTACATTGGTGCAACTGTATTATTAACTCATTAAAGAATATTCCAATTCCTGGCAAGGTATTTTATCACAGCAATATTGAATTATCTATTCTTTGTTTAAGTCCTTAGTCCACAAATGTTATTATTTTTGGCAAGGTTATATTTAGGAATTTGACCATTAATTATAGGTATGATCAGACTCACTATTTCTTTTTCTGCACTATTTCTAACAAACTTGAAATGTCTACTTCATGATGAATACAAGAACAAATCTACAATTATACACACATCAATACATTTTTGATGAAAAAAAACACATGCACAGTTTTCCAGGCATAGAAAAATTTTAGTCAATTAAGAGATTTGCTCCTAAAAGTCCCAAATAAATTCATCTCGTACTTTTATTGCTTCATGACTCTTGAAATTGTCTAACCCACTTTTACTATTTTGTGTTGAATTTCTTTCTTGAAATTTTATATATATATACACACACACATATACATATATGAAAGATGTAATATTGCACCTAAATGATTATATTTCACTAATTTTAAATCTATATTTTCTGTATAAATAGACTTTTGGATTTTTCATTAGAGAGTACTTAGATTTAAAAATTTATGTTGATGATATTTCAATTTTATAATTCTTGTATATCAACTTCTATCTTTATTATTTCCCTCTATTTTCTCATAAAGCTTTTAGTCATCAATTTATTTATTCAATGTATTGATTTTTCAAAAATTCTTATGTTTAGCACAGAATTGAAATTAAAATTTTGCTATAACACATTTCCCCAAATTTGGTGACTTAAAACTACAGGATTTTATTTTCTCAGAGTTCTGAAATGCAAAAGTCCCAAATCAGTGTTTCTTGACCAAAATCAGGGTGTCAGCAGAGCCACACTCCCTTCAGAGGCTCTAGTAGAGAATTAATTTCTTTCCTTTCCAGCTTGTCACTATTCCTTGGCTTGTGGCCACACACTCTAGTCATCAAGACCGGAATCATTCAATCTTTCTCTGCTCTATCTTCACATTGCCTATGACTCAGTGTTTATTAAATCTCATTCTGCTTCCCTTTTATAAGGATAAATGTAATAGCATTTAATCCAGAATAATCTCCTCATCTCAAGATCATTAATTTAATCACATCTGCAAAGAAACATTTTTTGTTTTCATATAAGGGAATATTCACAGATTACAGGGATTAATTGATGTGAATGTGTGTTGGTGGACCATTTTAAGCCAACCACAATGACCATATTATTATTTCTTCTAATTTATTAATATTTATGATGTGTTTTTGATTATGATTTATTTTTGTTGAGATATAATGCAGATGAATAGATGTAGAAACTGCTTGACTCACTTACCTGTATCCCTTCCCAGTATTTAAATATTGTTTTCAGAAAGTGATTAACCAGAGAAACTTAAAACATGTGCTTATTTATTGTATGAAATTGCTCTATTTCATAATATAGGTTTTCTCTGCTAATATCCAGTCCAGAGTCCTTTCTTATCTTTTTGGAGTTAAGTTCTAAAACACATTAATATATATTTAAGTTTGACTGTTTTCTTTTATTTTCCTCTTTGGTGCTGGTCTTTAGAACATAAAATACCAGGAGATTGCAAAAGAGCATTATAATATCATTTAATGTGAAGATATGAGAGGAACTGAATTATAAAAGCAAAATGACAACTATTAAAGTACTTATAAGTACAAAATATAGAATTTTGTGTATTTAGCACTGCATAAATTGTTTAACATATTATATTAACACTAAATGGATAATTCTGTACCTCTAGACATTTTGTAGAATGCTTTTTAATACTATTTTATTATTTAATAAAACAATAAAGAATAAAGCCATTTATAAAGAATCATGTTCATAGCATTTTCATTTAAAATTAACTTTGAGATGATTTTAGATTTACAGAAGAGTGAGAAAAATAGTTGAGAGATGTCCATTAATCTCTTCCCCACACATCCCTAATGATAACATCTTATTTAGTCATGGAGCAATTATCAAAACTAAGAAATTATCATTGGTACACACTACCAAAGGAAAAAAAAAACTTAACAGTTTCTCAAGTTTCTTTGTTTTTCATGATCTTGACACTTTTGAATAGTACTGGGTAGATAGTTCTATTAAATGTGCCATAAATGGGTTGTGACTAAAGTTTTCTCATGGCTATGGATGTTTGGGAGAGATGCCAGAGAGTTGATGTGCACTTCTCATTATATCGTATTATGGGCTAATGCTAATTACATGATTTATTTCCAGGTATGTTCAATTTGAAAACTTGGTTAAGGTAGGGTCTGCCAGTTTTCTCCACTGTAAAATAATTAGAAGTAAGTGACTAATTAGAAGTAAGTCACTAAGTTCATTTCCTATTCAAAACAGTGAGCTGTACTACTGGGAATTGTATCGAATTACTTCTTATGTTAAAACTACCACAATAAATAGCAAATATTTTGAAGACAATATTTTGAGATTATGCCAATATCCTGTTTATCCATAAAGTTTCTCTCATTAGCTCCAGCATTCTTCCATGGATCTTGCCTGTAACAATTACTGTGATGCTCTAATAGTGATTTTTAAATTTTCTCTTTTAACCTTTAGAATTCCTCTATAACGAAGAATTGCTCCTCTACCATTTATTGTTTATTCAGTGATTCATGTTTATCAGTATAAACTCATGGGCATATTTTAATTTAGTTCCTATAATCCAATGCTATTGTCATATTTTGTTGTTATAATTGTGCCAGCTTTGGCCTATGGAAGCTAATTCTTGTTGGCTCCTATTCTCTTGTGACCAGACCTTATTCCTTTCCCTTCTTTTTTTCTTGTTTTTGATTCTCCTCCACTTCCTCCTCCTTTTGTTTGAGCAATTTCTACTATCTAGCACTGTAAGATGCTTTGGATTAATCTTAATTTTTTTCCTTCCCCAGGGTGACAATCACCTATTTCTTCCAGGAACTCTAGTTACTCTTAGTAGAAAATGATATTAGAAAGCAAGGTCTAGGTGCTAGATGCGCCCATTGCTAAGGGTTTCACTGCTTATAGGTACTTAGTTGTCTGAGCTGGCAAATATATGTATGTATGCTAATTAATATATACATATGTTTCTACATTTATTTATCTATATTATTGTGTATATGTATTCATGTATACATGTGTAACAGTTTGAAGGTTTTTGTTGACCCCAGAAAGATCATGTTCTTGAAGCTAATCCATTCATGTGGGCGTGAAACACTTTGATTGGCTTGGATTTAGTTGGGGGGTCCTTGTTTGAATTACCCAGGTTAGTTTTGGTCCTCTTGCATTAGACCTTCAGAAACAGAGGACTGAAAACAGAGACACACAGAGATAAAGCCTCAGAAATGGAAAGAAGGAACCCAGAAGCTCAGAGAGGAAGCGTAGAGAAAGGAAACCACAGACGGAGCAGCCAGCAGCTGAAGTAAAATGTCTTATTTTAACTACAAAAAGGGAAAGATACAAAAACGTGTATTTTCTAAGATTGTTTGGCTGATTGATGATGTGAATCCCAATTCTTAGGAAAAAAGCAATAGAAAAGAGTAGATGTATAGCATATAGAGTAAGATTATAAGTGAAGTTGGGGAAAGCAAACAAAATTTGAAAAGTAGAAATGCCTACCAATATGAGTGCCCAATCATTTATTCACACTCTGATTTCACTCTGTAAGTTGACTTTTACTTCCCTCAGCTACAATTGCAGGTCTTACAATCACAGCTTGTCTCACATTCAGTATTTCTCCAAGGAGCTGCCTTTGCTGGTTTATACACTGTCACTAGCTGACTGAGTATTAAAACTCCCACCAGCTGTGCAACAGCATGCTCCCAAGTATGACTGCCAGAGTGAAAAAACTAGTGAAACTGAATTGTGCCAACGGGAGCCTTTCTCCACCTGCCATCTAATCTTATTGCAAGAACACTCGAGGACCCCTGGGTTGGAAAATTTTTCAGAAAAACAAATAGAAAATTAGGCATGTTTAATTTCAGTTCAATAAGTTTTACCCTCTGGGTGTTAAGTTATGGAGATACACATAGTATGACATATTTTATAAATTAAGTAGATATAACCTTAATTACTGGCTGTTGTGATAACATTTGATTCTGTGTGAAACTCTTTTTACTAACTCTTCGCTATCCAAGGAAAATTCTTGTCCTACTATATATCAATTGTGAGAGTTTCCAAATAATTCTTCCTGTAAGAAATAAGGCACCTTGAGTCTGGAGATTGGGCAGAAGAGATAATTTATAAACACAAAAACATTATCTGGTTATAAAATTACTTTTGCTTTTTCTTTGTACTGAGTTTCGTTGGTAAGACTATATCACATGATTTTCTTTACTGTTCAAGAGTAAAATACAAGTAAAGAATAAACAAGTAAAGATAAGTAAGGACAAAAAATGGGAAACAAGGCCAGAGTCTTTTACCGAGAAAAAGTATATATAGAAGAAGTAGTAGATGATATTATTTATCATCATGGCAGAAAAATTGTGCTAAGGAGAGATTGATTAAACATTATCTATTTAGTTAGTCTATGTAAGTTTATAAAAAGTCACAGTTTATTTTAAAACAATTCTGCCTGTATCAAACATGTAAAACATCCTATTTTCTTGTAATCCCTTGTGAAGATACTGATTGTGTATTTTCTCTATGATTTCACTTTTTTGGAGAGGTAGAAAATAGCTAGAAAAGTAAAAATATTTGAAAAGTGATTTTTGCTTAATAATTTTAAATGAATGTAATAAATTCACATGTTTAAATTAATTTTATAATTGAGGTGAACAAGAGTATTTCTATGAGTTCCATCTCCAATTCACCTTCCAGTCTCTTCACAGCAAAACTTGCAGTTTTTTTTAGCTGTTACTTCTGATAGCACATTCTACAAATTTTACTCTTACTATTATAATCCCTCCTTCATACCTTTTATTGCCTTCATCTCTTCTTCATTACTTCTCAATGTTAGAAATCTCTTAAGTTACCTTAACATATGTGCTTTAACAACACCATTGAAAAGCTCTACACTGCAGGCTCAAAGCCTAATGGTCATTTGAAAATTACTCCTTTATCTGGAAAGAGAGGATCTTGATAAGCTGTAATCAGTTTATCTGTAATCTCTCCAGAACATGGTGCATGATGGCCTTGGTCATTTTTTTCCTCTCTCTCAATGTCCCAAATATCCATTGTAAAGTTATTTAAGCATACTTTTGGCACTAATAGAATGGGCCAAATTACTTATCTCTGGGAAATAACTGTCAGATCATAATGACAAATCATGGCAGTTGTTACTGATCTTTATCCAACTCTTCAGGGAACCTCAACTCTCTGAAACACAGGGCAAATCAGCAATGCATGGATCACAAAGGAGAAAAGAGGAATATCTGGATTTTAAAATATTATCTTTAAGGGAAAACATAAGCAAATTGACAAAACAAATTTGTGATGGCTGTGTCTTGATTATCAAAACACCTGCACTCTGGAATGGATGAATAAATACATAAATGGGGACTAGGAGATAGGGAAAAAAAGTGTTATGGAAACTATAGTAGTGAATTCCCTAAAAAAATCATGAAATTTGATTTATTTGCTGGTAATAAAAAATAAATATTTTTTTTATTTTAGAACAGTTTTAGATTTAAAAAGAATTGATCAAGCTTTTTCAATTAAGCCCAAATCTTTCACATCTTAAGGCTCTTTACATCCTATTTCTTCTACGTGGAATTTCTTTCTATTTGGTCTTTAAATGACTAGATACTTTTTTATCATTCACTGGTAATATATTTGTTTATTATTTGTTGCCATAATGAAATACCACAAATTTAGCAGCTTAAAACAATGTATATTTATTAACTGACTGTTTTGTGGTCCAGATTTCCAACATGGGTCTCACTGAACTAACATCACTGTTTTGGCAGGTCTGCCTTCCTTTCTGGAGATTGTAGGGGAGAATCTGTTTGCTTATGTTTTCTAAAATCTAGAGGACACTTACATTTCTTGACTTGTGACCCTCTTTTTTCATCTTGAAAGCCAGCAATGTTGCATCTCTCTGTTCCTCTATAGCCACATCTTCTAACTCTTCTCTTCTGCCTCCTTTAAGAGACATTGGGCAGAGCATGTATAGTTCAGTGGCTGGCTGAGTACCTGCTTGCCTTGAACAAGGTCCTGGGTTCAATACCTGGTACCTCTTAAATATGTAAATAAATAAAATAAAATAAAAAATAAAAGTAAGCAAATAAATAATGCACATTGGATTCAACTGCATAATCCAGTATAATTTCCCTATTTTATTAAGTTCAGTTGATTGTAAACTTTAATTCAATCCTCAACCAGAATTTTCTTTTGGCATGTAAAATAACATATTCACAGGTTCTAGGAATTAGGACATCAGCATCTTTGGGGGGGGGGGCATTATTCTGCCTATCACACCTAAGATGAAAGTCATCTCCTCAGAGAAGACTTCATTATTTACATAATTTCAGGTAGCTCCCATTCACTCTGATAACAATCAGCTTTAATTATCTTTTCTAATGGACATTTTTTACCTGTTGTATTTATCTCTTTGTTTATTTACTCATTCATTCATTCATGCATTTATCTACTAGAATGTGTGGTATATGAAAGATAGGACCCTTTCTGCTTCAAGATCTCATGTATCTCAAACACTTAGGGCAATCACTGGAATATAGCAAGTTTTCAATAAGCAATTAATTAATAATGTTAGATATTCTGTTATATTCTTCTATTTCTAAATCTGAGTTGATGCTTACCAGCTGTTATCTAAAGATTTCTATTTATTATTTTTCTGTCCTAAATTACATAATTTCCTATTTTCTTATTTTGTTAGTTCATTATTTTCTGAAGCATATTTTCCAGATGTTTTCAGGTGTGAAGAAAGATGAGCTGTAATCAAATTTTATTCCAGCTATCATATAGCTGGAATTTTCTAAAATATCTGAGTTAGTGGAGTTTAGGTTTATTTTCTCTATAGATTAATTAAGAATATTATTTCACTTAAATTTCACTTTTCATTTAAAAATGTGGTTTCTGTCACTCATCTAATGTTTACAGATAATCTGTTCAGATAAGTAAACCATTATTTGAAATATCATCTCTTTCTAGTTATAATTTGTATGAATCTCCAATAAACAAAATCATTTTACTCTTCAGTGATCACATTTACTTGAATAACTAATGCAGATTATATTTTACTATACCAAAATAATGAATAGAATTGACTAAAAGTAAAAATAGCCATTGGGAAGCACTTTAGATAAATCATAAAATAACTAAAAGAGATGAAAGAATTATAAAAAAATGTGAAATAGCCTATGTTAAGAGGAACATCTTGATAGAGGATCAATAAAGAAATGGAGACCTTGAATCATACATTAGAGCATCTAGACCTAATAAACATATACAGAACATTACACTTGAATACAGGGGGATATACATTCTTCTCTAGTACTCATGGATATTCTCTAGGATATACCACATGCTAGGCCACAGAACAAATCTCAAAGAATTCAGAAAGATGAAATAGGCGGCAGACTTGGCCCAGTGGTTAGGGCGTCCGTCTACCACATGGGAGGCCTGCGGTTCAAACCCCGGGCCTCGACCCATGGGGAGCTGGCCCATGCACAGTGCTGATGCGCGCAAGGAGTCCTGTGCCATGCAGGGGTGTCCCCCACATAGGGGAGCCCCACACGCAAGGAGTGCGTCCCGTAAGGACAGCCGCCCAGCTCCAAAGAAAGTGCAGTGTACCTAGGAATGGTGCCACACACACGGAGAGCTGACACAGCAAGATGACACAACATAAAGAAACACAGATTCCCGTGCCACTGACAACAACAGAAGCAGACAAAGAAGATGCAGCAGATAGACACAGAGAACAGACAACCGGGGTGGGGGGGAAGGGGAGAGAAATAAATAAAAATAAAATAAGTAAATCTTTAAAAATAAAAAGAAAGATAAAATATACAAAGTAATTTCTCTGACCACAATGGAATAAAATAGGAAATCAGTAAGGGCTAGAGAAGCCAATAAGGCACAGATATATGGAAGTTAAACAACACACTCTTAGACAATCAATGGGTCAAGGAGGAAATTGCAAAAGAAATCCATAACTGCCTTGAAATGAATGAAACAATGCAACATAACAAAATCTATGGGATGCAGCAAAAGCAGTGCTGAGAGGGTAATTTATAGTCATAAATGCCTATATTAAAAAAGAAGAAAAAGCTAAAATCACAACCTACCTGCAAACCTGGAGGAATTAGAAAAAGAACAACAAACTAATCCCAAAGCAAAGAGAAACAAGGAAATACAAGGATTAGAGCATATCTAAAAGAAATTGAAAATAAGAAAGCACTAGAAAAAAAAGTGAAAACATAAAGTAGGTTCTTTGGGAAGATTAATAAAATTGCCAAACCTTTAACCAGACTACATAGAAAAAAGAAAGTGCAAATGCATAAAATAAGAAACATGAAAGGGGATATCATCAACGACCCCACAAAAATAGAGTATCATAAGAGGATACTTTGAATAATTATATGCCAACAAAATGGATAACTTAGATGAAATGGGCAAATTCCTAGAAACAGACAAGCATCCTACATTGATGAAAGTAGAAATTGATTAATTAAACACACCAATCACAAGTAAAGAGAGAGAATTAATCCTCAAAAGTCTCCCAACTAAGAAGAGCCAAGGACCAGATGGCTTCTCATGTGAATTCAACTAAACATTCCAGAAAGAACTAACACAATTCCTGCTTAAACTCTTCTAAGAAATAGAATTGGAGGAACATTGCCTAACTCATCTATGATGCCCAAATCACCCTACTGCTAAAGCCACACAAAGAAAAGAAAGGAAAAGGAAAACAACAGTCCAAATATTCTAATGAAGCTAGATTCTAAAATCCTAAAACAAAACAAACAAACAACCAAAAAACTATCTAATCATATTCAACAATATATCAAATGGATTATATACCATGACCTAGTGGATTTTATCCCCGGTATTCAAGGATGGTTCAACATGAGAAAATAAATGTAATACATCACTAACACATCAAAAGAACAAAATTAATCATCTCTTTTGATGCAGAAAAAGCATTCAACAAAATACAGAATGCTTTCCTGATAAAAACGTTTCAAAAGATAGGAATAGAAGGAAGTTTCCTCAACATGATGAAGTGTAAATATGAAAAACTCACGGCTAACATCATATTCAAAGTGAAATGTTAAAAGCTTTCCCTCTAAGGCCTGGAACAAGACAAGTAGGCCCTCTGTCACACTCTTATTTAACATTGAGCTAGAATTATTTGCTTGACACTTAGGCAAGAAAAAGTTATAAGAAGCAATGAAATTGGAAAGGAAGAAGTAAAAATTTCACTACTTTCAGATGACATGATCATATACATAGAAAGCCCTGGGAAATCTACAACAAAGCTTCTACAGCTTTCAGTAAAAGCGGCAGGATATAAGATCAATGAGCAAAAGTTGGTAGCATTTCTGTACAACAATAATAAGCAATCTGAGGAGGAAATTTTTAAAAAAATCTATTTACAATAGCAACAAAAAAAGAATCAAATACCTAGGAATGAACTTAACTTAAAATGCAAAGGACTTGTAAGCAGGAAACTACAAAACATTGTCAAAGGAAAGCAAAGAAGACCTAAATAAATGAAAGAATATTCCTGGATGTTCATGATTAGGAAGATTAAACATCATTAAAATGTCTATCTTACCCAAACTGATTTACAGATTTAATGCAATCCTAATAAAAATTACAACAGCAATTTCTACTGAACTGGAAAAACTGTGAAATTTATTTGGAATGTCAAGGTGCCCCAAATAGCCACAGAAATGTAGATAAAGAAATACGAAATTTAATTTAAAATCACTACTTGATTTTAAAACATACTACACAGCTACAATGGTCAAAACTGCATGGTATTGGTAAGGCTTGACATACTGACCAATGTAACAAAAATGAAAGTTCTGATCTAGATCCTCATATATACAGTCAACTGATATTCCACAAGGTACCAAACTTACTCTACTGGGAAAGAATGGCCTCTTCTACAAATGGTGCTTGGACAACTGCATATCCATATCCACAAGAATGGGACAGGATCACCATCTCACATCCTATAAAAAATTAAATTCAAGATGGATCAAATTTCTAAGTATATGATCCAAATTCATAATTCTAGTGGAAGTTAATATAGGGAAGCCATCAACAAGATCTTGTAGGAGGAAATGATTTCATAAACATTACAACCAAAGCATGAGCAAAAAAAGAAAAAAAACAGATAAATAGGACCTCCTCAAAATTAAAAAACTTTTGTATTTAAAAGGAGTTTGTCAAGAAAATGAAAAGGTAGCCTACTCAATGAGAGAAAATATTTGGTAACTTTCTGTACTAGTCAAGATTCTCTAGGGAAACAGAATCAATAAGAGATATCTGTCAATAGCATGTGATTCTGTACGAGTCTCTCATGCAGCTTTGGGGATGCACAAGACCAGGTTCCACAGGCAGGCTGCAACCAGGGGCTGCAATGAAAGTCCTATGAAAGTTCTTGATGAGTTCTGGGAGATATTGGCTATCCAAAGATGAGCTGGGAAATTCTTTTTCAATGCTGGAATCACTTCTCCCTTTAAGGCATTCAGCTGATTGGGTTAAGTGCCATTCACTGCTGATGGCAATCTCCCTGATTGATGTAATTATAACTAGCTATCTATGATTTACCGCTGCAGTAAAATCAATGGTGACTAAAGTCCATAATGGCCCTGGTATTACAGTTAGCCCAGTGCTTGCTTGACCAAACAACTGGGCACAATTACTTGGCTAAGTTGACACAATAACCTAACCATCACAGTCCACCCCTTGTCAACTCAGCAACCATACACATTACCTTAAACCATACTTAGTCTCTAACAAACAATAACAGACATGCATATATTTATATTTCCACCTAACAATATTCAACTCTCCTGTGTACAACCAGAAACACATCAATTCTATACAGAATAGGGTGCAAGTTCTTGGGTAATATTCATTCTCCAACTTGACATCCTCAAATATTATGACATGAAATGGATACAACTTGTTATATGATAAGGGGAAAGTTTGGGAAGAAGACAAAGAAATTCATTTTGTGTACATACACAATTATCATCCTAATGAAACAAGGAAGAAAGATTCATGACCTTTATAGTCCTCATTTCTGTAACTGGTCATATGGTCAAAGTTCATATTTATCACTACCTTCTTCTGCTACTCATCCCATATTTCCACTACCCTCACTCAGCAAGCACTTCAGCTGGCTGTGGTTCTTTGCCTGGTGAAGTGACCCAAACTTGCATTCCTGAAGATTCTGGGGCATTGTTAGTCCTGCTTGGATTGGGTTGTCCTATGACTTTAATCATAGGACATTGCAGTACTAGGAGATGGCCTAGAGGATCTCCTGTATTCCAGGCAAACTCTTCTTTACCCCAATTATGTAGATGCAGTCCTATTTCCCCTTGAGAGTCAGGATCAAACCCCCCCCCCCCCAGTACAGTAATTCCCTTTATAGACTGTTGATTCAGAGATGAGAGGAGCCCAAAGTGGCCAGGTGGCAGTTTTAACTTCCAGTTCAATGGAATCATTGTTTTCCCTGGTGACAGCACTCCTCCTTTTGGGACTAAAACCTGTAGACCAGCAGAGTTTGAGGTTGCAGGGACAGGAAGCAAAAATTTTCCTACTAGGTCACTAGGGGTAATAGTGAATAGTGCCACTCCTATTTCCACCCCTTGATTCTTGGATCCATGGATCCTGGCTATGGGAGAACCAGCACTATAGAATGGACACTGATTTAAAGCATACGCAGCCTCCTGGAGAACATTGCCCCAGCCCTGCAAGGTATTGCCAACTGGTTGGCACTGTAACTTAGTCTTCAAAAGATCATTCTGCCATTCTATCAATCCATCTGCTTTAGTAAATACAATGGGCATGTGCCCATTCCTGCACATCATTTCTTGTGAAATGGGTTCCTTGATCAGAAGCAATGCTGTCTGGAATGCCATGGCAGTAGATAAGACATTTGGTAAGTCCATGGATGGTAGTTTTGGAAGAAGCATTGAGTATAGGAAATGAAAACCCATATCCAAAGTATGTGTCTATTCCATTTAAAACAAATCACTTCCCTTTCCATGGTGGAAGTGGTCCAATGTCAACCTGCCACCAGGTAGCAGGCTGGTAACCTCAAGGAATGGTGCCATATTGGGGGCTGATCGTGGGTCCCTGCTGCTGGCAGATTGGGCACTCAGGAGTGGCTGTAGCCAAGTCAGCCTTGGTAAGGGGAAGTCCATGTTCCTGAACCCATGCATAACCTCTATCCCTACTTCCATGGCCACTTTGTTCATAAGCCCACTAGGCAATGACAGGAGTGCCTGGGGAATGAGGCTGAGCTTTAGCCACAAAGTGGGTCATCTTATACACTTGATTATTAAAATCTCCCTCTGCTGAAGTTACCCTCTCGTGAGCATTCACGTGGGGCACAAAAATTTTCATGTTTTTGCCCACTCAAAAAGGTCTATCCATGTACCTCTTCCCCAGACCTCTTTGTCACCAATTTTCCAATCAAATTCCTTCCAAGTCCCTGACCATCCAGCCAAATCATTGGCAACAGCTCTTAAATCAGTGTACAAATGCATCTCTGGCCATTTCTTCTTCCAAGCAAAATGAGCAACCAGGTGCACTGCTTGGAGTTCTGCCCACTGGGAGTATTTGCCCTCACCACTGTCTTTCAGGGATGTCCCAGAAAGGGGCTGCAGTGTTGCAGCTGTCTACTTTTGGGTAGTACCTGCATCTCATGCAGACCATCTGTAAACCTGACCTGAGTTTTCTCTTCCTCAGTCAACTGATTGTAAGGGACTCCACAAGAGGCCAAAACTGTGGGCTGTGAAAGAGAAGATAACATGGCAGGCATGGTGACCATGGGCATTTGGAACCCTGGCTAATACATGAGGAGTTTGTGGGGCAGGGGGAAGAGAGTGAATAGGTGCAGCACAGACTTTTATAGGGTGATAAAATTATTCTCTATGATAAATGACACAATACATTTGTCCAAACACACAGAACTTTTCAGCACAATGAGTGAACTTTAATGTATGCAAATTTTTAAAAAATCATTTTGGAGGTTGGAAGATCTCAGATGGCAAGCAGTGTGATGATATAATCTAACTATATTACAAATGTATCAAATAATCTCATTGAAGGAAGTGGGGAGAAAAGGTATTGACATAAGTAACTTTGGAAATGCAGAGTCAGTAAGACTAAAGCAAAAGAAACTGTACGTAAGCTCTCTACTCTAGTTGGTGTAGCAGTTTAATATTGCTTATGAATTCTGAGAATAGATACTGGAATTATGTTTGTGAACTGATCTGTCCCTCAAGGCATATTAGATTATATTGGATTCAGAGGTTTCACTTTTACTTGATTAAATAATGATTGAGACTGATTGGGCCACATCAATAGGATGTTGAGTTCCTGACCCCTGCAGAAAGGTAAGTTTAGAATTTTGGATTCTGGAGCTCAGGAAGCAAGGACACAGAGGAGCAGAGAGAAGGTTCAATTAGATACAGCAGGATACAGGAAGAGAGATGAGACATTCACCTGATAGTCTACAGCTGGCCTTGTGGAGAAAGCAGAGCAGCTGAGCCTGGAGAGAAATGAGCTCAGGAAGAGAGGAACGCAGGAAGCTAAACCCTTGCAGACCTCGGCAGCTATCTTGCTCCAAGCTTCTAACCCACTCCTGGTACCAAGCTGTGTTAGTCAGGGTTCTCTGTGGAAACAGAATTAACAAGAGATATCTGTCAATAACATATGATTCTATAAGAGTCTCTCATGCATCTGTGGGGATGCACAAGTCCAGGTTCCACCGGCAGGCTGCAACCAGGGCTACAATGAAAATCCAATGAAGGTTCTTGACAAGTTCTGGAAGATGCTGCTATCCAAAGATAAGCTGGGGAATTCTCTCTCAATGCTGGAATCACTTCTCCTTTTAAGGCATTCAACTGATTGGGTTAAGCATCACTCATTGCTGATGGCAGTCTCCCTGATTGATGTAATTATAATGCAGCTATCTATGATTTATTACTGCAGTAAAGTCAATGGTGACTAAAGTCAATAATTGCACTGCTATTACAGTTAGCCCAGGGCTTGTTTGACCAAATAACTGGGGACAATTACCTGGCTGAGTTGCCACAATAGCTTTACCATCACACCAACTACTAGATAGGGGCCTAATATCCAGCATATAATATGAAATCCTACATCTTAAAATTAAAAAGAAAAACAACCATTTAAAAATTGGGCAAGTGATTTGAATAGGCATTTTTCCAAAGAGAAAATACAAGTGGCTAAAAAAGCACATGAAAGGATGTTCAACATCAGTAGCTATTAGGGAAATGCAAATCAAAACTACAATGAGATATTATCCTATACCCATTAGACTAGCAGCTATTAAAAAAAAAGAGGACTACAAGTGTTTGAGAGGGTGTTGTGGACAGGGAACACTTATCCACTGCTAGCAAGAATGTAGAATGGTGCAGGCATTGTGAAGGACAGTTGGGTGGTTCCTCAGGAGGCTAGTATAGAACTGGCATATGATCCAGCAATCTCACTGCATGGTATAAATCCGGAAAATGCTGAAAGCAGGCACATGAACAAATATATGCACACCGATGATCACAGCAGTATTATTCACCATTGAAAAAAGTTGGAAGCAACCAAATGTCCATTAACAGATGAATGGATAAGCCAATTGTATTATATACATACAATAGAATATTAGTCAACTGTAAGAAGGAATGTAGAACTAACACATTGGATAACATGGATGAATCTTGAAGCCCTTATGTTGAGGGAAGCAAACCAGTCACTGAAGGACAAATATTTCATGACCTCACTGATATGAATTATGCAAATTGAGCAAAGTCACAGAGTTAGACTCTGGAAGACAGGTTTATAGGAGACAGAAGGGAAGTATAGGGTTGTATGCCAATACCCGTATAAGCAAAATCTTTGATAAGGTGGAAGGTTGTTTTTGTGCATGTGATGGGTGTGGCAGTAGTGCAGGGATGCTATTGGGTTTGGTGGTGGTGTTATGTGAGAGGGGTAAGGTGGGGGTTTGGGTTGAACTATCCATGGAACTTGGAGAGGGTAGAGGAAGAATCAGATGAACTCTGGGAATTTGCAGTTCTGTGGTTCAGACTAAAATGCTGGGAATGTTCTTTTGGCAAATATGCCAGGGAAGGATTACTGGGGTATTGGATGTGGGGGTGAGTGGGGGATGCATATAGGACAGGGCTCACCTGGGGCAGGCTTCTATGGAATATATAATTATTCATCTAGTCATAGTGTTCATCTAGTCATAGTGTGTTATATATGGTGGAGATCCACAAAATAAATAAGAAAATATTAAATTCCAATTCTGTGGAGTCATGCTATGTTCTCCAAAAGAAGGTTAAGCATTTCTTGAGAACATAGGCAGTATCTAATAAAAGAAAACTGACCAATATATTAAGCCCTCAATATTACAGCAATTAACTATGAATCTTATTCTACAAAAAGTGAAACTTAGTGGTTACCATAAGTTCTAAGGGGAGGGGGAAGGAAGAATAGAATAGATGGAACATAGAGCGTTTTAGGGCATTAGGATTGTTCTGCATGATCTTGCAATGGTGAATACAGGCCATTTTAAATTTTGCCAAGATTTATAAAGGTGTATGGTGTAAAATGTAAACCATAATGTAAACCAATGACCATGATTAGTAACAATGCTTCAATACTTTACATCAATTGTAACAAATGTACATTAACAAATGTAAAATGTTATTAATTGGGGAGAGGGGAAAAGGAGGAAGGCATTGAATATATGGGAATCCCCTATATTCTCTTCATGACTTCTCTCTAACCTAAAGCTTCTTTGAAGATAAAATGAATAAAAAATAAGACACTGGGGAAATATATGGAAGGAAATGTCACTGGACATACAAGAGATCTTACAATGATGAAAGTCTAAAAAAGTTTATTAGTTAAAATTTTTAAAAATATTTTTGTACTTTACATGTTAGTTTTAAAACAATTGTTTCATTTTCATGTTATTTTTATTTGGTTATTTTTCTTAGTTTCATAGGTTTTGGATCACAGAAGGGTCACAACAGTGACAGGGGAAGAACATTGGTGTGGGGAGATGTATAGGTGGGTGTTCATCTGGGCTATGCCTCTAAGGCATATGAATGTGATCAAGTGTTCATAGGGCATTGTAACAGTGGGTGGAGATCCAAAAATAAGGGAAAGAATATCAAATTCCCATCCTGAGGAGTTTAGCTACATTCTCTAAAGGGACAGCAAGAATCCTTCAAGTACAGAGAGGTGCCTAGTGAAGGAGGATGAACCTTTGTGCCAGGCCTTTGATATTGATGATTGTACTTATGAACTTTTTCTTCTGAAATAGAAACTTAGCCTAATATTATATTTTGCCTAAGAGTTACCACTTAAGGGCCTCCTTATTGCTCAAATGTGACCTCCCTCTAGGTCAAATTCAGCATATAAATGTACTACCTACTCCCCAGTGTGGGACATGACTCCCAGGGATGAGCATCCCTGGCATCAAGGGATTATTATCAAGAGCCAATTAACAGTGCACTTGGCAAACTACCTTGATCAAAAGGGGGAAATGATAAATACAAATGAGTTTTTATGTCTAAGAGATTTTAAGGTGAGTTGGGAGGTCATTCCAGAGGAATGCTTATGCATATCTCAACAGGATCTCATTGACTGTCAAAGTAAATATTGTTCAAATAGCTGTGTTCCTGTGGGCTCTAGTGATAACTAGACACTATAGGCAGGGCAGACAGTTCAGGAGTTTGGTGCCTTGCCAGTGAGCCTTACCTAAGAATTTATGCTCCCCAGTGTGAGAAAGTTGACTACACAACCTACACATGGTTCTTCTGCCCTTTCTATGTGAATCTATAGTTAGAACTATACTTGATGTATATGTCCAAGGGACTTAAGCTTTGGACTGTTCTTGTGCCAGCTGGGCCTTGAATCTCAGCAGAGGTGCAACACCTGCTCTCCAATTCATTGGACTCACCCAGGAAAGCTAACAAGAAGATAATGATGGACAATGTCCATCCCAAGGAACAGAGAGAGCCTTCAACTGTAAGCAAGACAGTGCCATCAAATCTGCCCCATGGATCTAAGCCCCTTCTCAATTAGAGGCAGAGTGGACATCACCATCTCAAAAATCTTCAAGATTAGGGAAGAAACAATGGACTAAAGTAGACTTACTATTATTCTACTATAACTAATTGTTATTCTAGCAAAGGAAGAAATTTTATCATTGATGTAGAGGCAGTGGCCACTAGAGGTTCTGAGTGGAGGGAAAGGGAAAAATAGGTGTAATATTGGGGCATTTTCAGGACATTGGAATTGCCCTTCGTTATGTTGCAAGGATGGATACAGGACATTATATATTTTGTCATACTTACAAAATTGTGTGGAACTGAGTGTAAAATATAATGTAAACTATAATCCATGGTTAGTAGCCACACTTCAGCATGTGTTCATCAATTGTAACAAATGCACCACATTAAGAAGGATGTTGTTGTTAAGGTAGGAAAGTGTGAGTGGTAGGAAAGTGGGAGGGAGTAGGACATATGGGAAATCCCTATATTTTTTATGTAACTATATAGTCTACATTTCCTTTAAAATAAATAAATTAATAAAAACAAAAAAATTGTGAAATATATGAAGTGAAAGGATTTATTAAAAATAGATGTTAACACTTTGGAATATATTCAAATAATTAAGATTTATTGTCCAATCATATTTCCCATGTAATGCCTATATCTTGTTTCATTGACATTAGTCAATTAGTATATTTAATAGAATCATCATTTTATTTTTATACTTAAGAAAATCTCATAATATATACTTCATATATTATGATCACAGCCACAAATACATTGCATAATAGAGATAGCCCCTTGAACAAACAAAATATGTAGAATAATTCAAACATCTTAAATGTGATATTTTCAGTTCATTGAAGCATTTAGTAAGCAATTCATTCATGACACAAAATATAGATATAATTATAAAACACAAGCCTGTTAATTACAACAATTACTTTAATCCAATTTTATAATCTAAGGCAACTATTGAAAAAATAAATGTATATTATAATCTCACTCATATATAAAATATTTTCATTTGGATTCCTGAATAAGCCCTAACATATAGCTTCTTGGCAATTCTTTAAGCTTTTCAAAGTTGAATTGTCCTTAAAACATTTAATGCCTACTTTAATACAAATAGTATCAGTGACCTTTATGTGTACATTTTATTAGCACAAATTTATATTTTACTTTATTTTATGAGCTGTGAATAAGTTTTTTCACAAAAGAATCCCACAAAAATATAAAATAGAAAAACGAAATCAACTTACATTTTTAGTTTTCCTCATTTTCCAAGATCTAAGGAAATATATGATGCAGATTGAGTTACTGAAGATTCATCAGGCTGACATAAATTTGAAAACTAACTTCTTTGATTTGTAACATTTTTATCTTTTACAGTCTTAATTTCATAATTAAAAGTTTCTTATATGTAGGACAGAGGCAAACTTAGCTGTGGCACTTTGAAATCCACTGCTAAACTTGTCTTGTGTTTTTGTATCAAGTTATACAATCTGATTCGTTACTGATAGTAAGATAAAGTATGCAGAAACAAGATGTTGGCTATCTTTCTTTTTTTCTTCAGCTCCTTAATGGCGAAAGAGAATAAAAATGAAAAGAATAAGAAAAGACAGTAGAGGAAGTCCCTCTGGACTTATTCTATTAGATAAAGCAACTTAACAGAGAGAAAAGTGATCTCTTTACAATGAAGATGAACTTCTTGTCCCAATTTGATAAATTGTTACCATTCCAGACAATTTGAGGTAATGCAATCTCTTTGTTTGAATGGTATAATGACTAGATATTTTGTGAACATTCAGGAACTCTCTAGATCATTCACCTAAAGACATAGCTGTTTCAAAGCCAATATATTTATTTGCAACTGGTATAAAAATAACAATAAGTTGTAAAAAGATTTAAAATAAATAATAAAGACAAGAGGGGAGGTTAAATAAAGAATACAGATAATGAATTCTCACCTTTTCCCAGTAAAATATTTTAAATCTGTACCTTTAAAAAACAACAGAAATCACTGTGAGGTTTAACCCTACATTATACCATTAGAATGCAAAAACTATGTGAATAATAACTTCTCATTTATATACAAATTAACTTTATCAAAAGCTTTTGTAATTTTTGATGCAAATTAATTTGGATTTTATTTTTTAATTAAAAATTCCTATAATAGACTATATCAAAAGTAAGTATCAATAGGGCAAATATGATATTTGTGTCTAACCTATACTTTTTTCCAGATAAGTAGATCACAAGGAAGTTTAAATAATTTAGTCATCTGTGGATATAGATAGTATATGAAAGAGTCCAATGCAGTCACTCTGATACTTGGTATAAAATAGTTAAAGTAGAATATGTTCAGATGACATAAAAATGTCATTTCACTATCCAAAGATACTTTCCAAATGTGATAAATGTAAAAAACAAAACAAAACAAAAAATCATCATTCATTACAAATAGGAATGCTAAATACTGCATTGTAACTTTATTTCACAAGCATAACTTTCTCTAATGGTTTTGGAAAATTTAGAGGAAAGATATTATGCTCATAAAGAATCTGTTTCACTTGCTGAACAGACTGACTCTTCCTCATACATGGGACAACTAAGTTTAAATGTTTCATCAGCACTGCAATCTAATTCATCAAAAAAGAAACTCATCATCTTCCTCCAAATAGTTCTGATCCATCTTCATGCTTCCTGTTTTGTTTAATGGTATCATCATTCACCCAATCAACAATTTCAAGATCTTGGACTCTTCATTAATTTCCCGTTCTCTCTCAGTTTGTCAGTAAATCCTATTGGTTTCATCTGACAAAGTAGTTAACTTTCCTTCTCTTTCCATCAAAATGACAGTGTTTCAGCCAATATTAAAACGCATTTGCATCATCACAGTGTTTTCTTTTAGATCAATCTATTTAAAAATATCCTTCTCTAGTCTACACTAAGCTATGCTGCCTCAGCAAAGTGTTTATAATTGACCTCTAAATATATTTGTATTAGTTAAGGTTGAAATTCAAGTTTGTGTAGTAGTATCTTAAAATAATATTTTTACAAAGTATAGAAACCCAGCTCATGTAGCTGGGCCGATTGATGACTTTTCTCTAAGTTGTCCAGGGACTAGGTGCCTCCTATTTTGTTGCTCTACTATCCCAAGCATCATTTGAAATGGCTTGCTACTGTCAACATAGTGCAAGCTGAGTCTGGAGGAAAGGATTAAGAGGTAAGGAGAAGGCATGCTCTGTTCATTGAGGACATGCATTACACACATTGCTCACAGTTGGTTGGCTAACTTTTTGTTATAGGGACATAGCTAAATTCCAAGACAACTGGATGGTTGCAGCAGTCTTAAAAATGTGCCATTGCAGTGTTCATACTTAGACTATGGTCTCCTCAGGCTGCTTCCATTCAATGACTTAGCACTGTGGGAGTAATAGAGCTAGGCCATGACTAGATCTTCTCTGGGGGATGAGAATATCTTCTCTAGGAAGAGATCTGGGAAGATCTGGTGAGTATTTTTTGGAGCTGCACTGCTGATTGAAGCTTATCTGACTCAACTGCCACCTCTCCCTTTCTTGCCACTCACAGATGTCACATTCTGCATTGCCATTTGAAGGCTCTTCCTGCCTATTCCTGCTCCCTCCCCTTTGTGTCCTTCACAGGCATTATCCCCCCCAAATATCTTAAATATGTAATTCCTCTTGACATCTACTCTTTGGAGGAACCAAACTGGGCAGAACTGTCCCACCTTAAATCAGAAGTGCTAATAATATGAGAATGAAGGGGAACTTGATAATGCGGAGTCATCATATATTTCTGCTATAGGTCACAAATCTTTAATAGTTTTCCAGAACCTACAATAAAATCTTGTTAAATAACTTCAGATGAATATTTATTGTTGGAGATAATAGTAGTTTGTATGTAATAAAATGTTAGTCTTTCAGATCATATTTGAAACGTATAGAGATTTTAATGTATTATGTTTTACTCTGAATTTCCAAGCAGCGATATTTTTTTTGTCTTGATAATCAAACTTACTATTAATGTTATGGGGAAACATTTAATGCAATAACAGATTATTAAAATCTGCCCTCAATACAAAGGTCAGTTCCTTATCATGACATATGGCATCTTCCTGAATATGGTTCCATTTTCTTTTATATTTGGGCATCCCAACTGGAGTGTAAGTCAGAATCTGGCTGTCTTAGTCTTATGGATTATTGGGAAGAAATAAAATAATGTTTCACAAAAGCTCTAGAAATATTGTCACATAAACATCTTGGCATCAAGAACCATCTGGTATTCATGACACAAAATAAAATGTTCAAAGCAAATGGATTCCAATATTAAGTAAGTCTTAGTTCAAATGTCAAGTCTACCACTAAGTACATGTGGGACATTAAGTCATTATATTTACCTAAGCCTCTGGTTCTTGTTCAGTTAAGAATGGATATAGGTAGGTATTCTTCTCCCTAAATATTTTTATAAAGAACAGTGAGATCATGAATGTAAAGAGTTTACTAGCGTGCCTAGACTGAAGAAGCACTCAAAGGATTTTTTTGTCTTCATGTTACTACTACAATTAATGTATGTTGTTACTACTTTTGTCAGTGTATTATTGTTGTCACTCTTGTTGCTGTTATTATTATTATTATTTTCTGCAACATTCTGAGCTATTTTATTTTGAATATACCTGTGCCTGTGTGAATTGCCTCCAGTACATTTGGCCAGTGGAAATTTGTACATGTTTTGAGGGCAATCTGGTGGAACAAAATTATTACTGAAACTCTGAAATTTTCATGAGAACTTCTAGCTGCACCTGGAGTAACATTTTTACAGACGTCCCTGAAGTCATTTATCAGGAGGTGTGAACAAGAACTAGCAAAATTTCCATGGTCTTTACTTATGTACAACTACCTCCAACTTGCTTTAGTCATTGGTGAGGTCTTTGAGCATGCAAATTACCTTTTTGCTGTCCTGCCTGAGATTGTTGTGAATCTTATTGAAGTTCCCTTTTCTTCTTGTCATTGTCACTGACTAATAAAGCCAAGAGGACATTCTGAAGAAAACAGACTGCTAGTTAAATTATGCCCTGAAGGGCAGAGTTGCTCCTTGCTAAATGAGCAGTAAGAAAGAAGGGCAAGGAGGAGACAACTGATATTTTTGGGCAAGTCACATGATCTCTTTGTGCTTCAGTCCTTTCCTGTGAAATGAAGCTAATAATTAGCAGTAATAACATGGGCGTGTTTTGAGGAATAAATTATTTATGTCAACTGCTTGTAATCATACCTGCTACATAGTAAGTGTTATTTAAGTGTTTGCCCTTGGAGTGATGTGCTGGGAAAATTTTGCAGATAAGATGATCAAACTTTCTCCTGAAACATTCCAGACAAGAAAGGGCTACATACTCATTATTAAAGAATAACAAATTCTCACATTTCCATTTCTCTCACCCATTCGAAGTTGAATTACACTTGAGTGATACTGCTTGTCCTGCTACAGATATCTAGTTATAAATATCTCTGCAATTAAACTCACATTTTGGTGAAGGCAATTTATTGAGCAATAATGCTCAAAACAGAAGCCACATGGTGGTGCTTGTTGGAAGAGAAAGAAGAATTTTTAATGAAGACTAGACCAGAATACTGAGATGTCACAAAAGTTGCAGTCCGAGGCAGGAATAGAAGGAAAATAGTAGCAATTCTCCAGGGCTTTGAACTCAAAGACATCTGTGTCCTCAAAGCTCACTGTTAATGAGCGACTGGGCAATTTAATAATGTGGAAGGCAACTAGAAATAACATCCTACTGTGTTGGAACACACATTGGAACACACTGATGTTTAACTTTAGTAAAATTATTTTAAGTACATAGATTTTCAATGTGCAGTTCATTAAGTATTCACTCCGTGAACACTTATAAACACAATGAAGATAAAGAAATATAACACTGCTAACAACTTAAAAGTACTCCTTGTACCTCTTTGTGGTCACTAGTGCTGAAAGGTAACCTATCTTGACTTTTAACATTACAAATGAGTTTTGCCTGTTTTTGAACTTGATATCAATGAAATTATACAAGTCATACTATGTTATGTCTGGATTGCTTGTTCAACATCTTGTTTGTGAGATTTTAAACATAATTTTGCTTGTAGCTATAGCCCATTTATACTCATTATTGCAAATTATTTCATTGAGTTGATTGACTAAATATTATGCATCTTGCTACTGTAAGAGAATTTTGTGTTATTTTCAAGTTCTTGTCAATTATTTAGTCATGCTTCTAGGAATATTCTTGTATATGTCTTTTGGAGAGCATGTGTATGCATTTCTTATGAATGAAACTTCTGGATCATAATATAGCCACATCTTTAGCTTTTAATAGTTAATGCTAAACAGTTTTCCAAATTATCTGAGCAAATTACACTTTTACAAGTAGGGTGTAAAAATTACAGTTGATCCAGATGTTCATCAATGCATCAATGCTTGGTATTAAAATTCTCTTTATTTATAGTCATTCAGGTAGGTTTATAGTAGTGTCACACAGTGATATTAATTTGCTCATACTTAATGACTAATTATGTTTAGAACTTTTCTAATATCCTGGGCCCATTTAAATTATTTTATAGATTCCAGTATTGTGGTGAAATATTCATCCACTATTATTTTCTTGAGCATATTAGCCTATGATACTTTTTAAATGTTCAGGTCTGATCTCTTGAAAATCGGGGTTATCTATACCACTATTTTTGCTTTCTTTTATTTCTATTTGTTTTAATCATCTGGTCCTGTTTTATTACCTGCCTGCCTGGTACTTTTCTTTTTTCCATTTAAAAAAATTTAATTGAAGTATATCACTCACACATAAACATACATAAACAATAAGTTTATAGTAATAGTTGTGAACTTACAATACAAACATGCATAGCATCATGCAGGACTCTCATACCTCACCCTTCCACCAATACCTTGCATTGTGGTTAAATATTTTAAACTAATGATTAAAGAGCATTGTCAAAATGTTACTACTAACCAAAGTATTTTTCCCCCAACCAACCCTATTATTATTATTATCTTTATATCATTTATATATGAACATACATAAACAATACATTTTTAGAAAAAGTTGTGGATTTACAAAGCACACATGCATAACATTATAAAGGGGTCCCATATATCAATCCTCTACCAACACCTTGCATTTTCGTGAGAAATGTATTACATATTATGAAAGAACATTGTCAAAATTTTAATACTAATTATAGTCCTTATCTTACATTTGGTGTATTTTCCCCCCAACTCATCCTATTATTATTTTTTAAACATATTTTATGACAGAAGTTGTAAACTTATAAAACAATCATGCACATGTGCAGAATTCCCAAACAACATCCATCTATAAACCCACCACACTATGGTGGAACATTTGTTACAGATTAAATAATATAATCTGATTGTTACCACATCCATAGTATACATTTGGCACACCTTCTCCATACTGCCCCAGTATCAGCACAGTACATCTTTGTCATACATGAGAGCATATTACATTATTACTGTTAACCATAGTACATAGGTCACTCTAGTTGTATTTTTCCCGTGCTTCTCTACATTTCCACCACCCTGCAGTAGTGATGTACATTTGCTCTAGCTCACAAAGGACACTCTTGCATCTGTATCATCAACTATGATTCTCATCTACCTTCTGATTTACCATGCTATTCAGTTCCTAGATTATTCTCTAGCATTCTGTCAATTGGCATTTACATACCGAGACTACCACCCTCAGTCACATCCCATTTATAATGAGCTGTTACTCACTAATTGTTACCATCCACTCTACACATTTCCACACTCTTACATTAAATTAAAGCTAATTAAAACTTCTACATACATTAAACATGAGTAGTTCATCTCAGTCCTCCTCTTATCTTCTTTAAGAATCCACCACCTATCACCAGGGCTTAAAGATATTTTCCTACAATTTCTTCTAGAAGCTTTATGGTTCTTACTTTTATATTTAGGTTTTTGATCCATTTTGAGTTAATTTTTGGATAATGTGTGAGATAAGGGTATTCTTTCCTTCTTTTGATTATGGATATCCAGTTCTTACAGCACAATTTGTTGGATGGACTGTCCTGCCTGAGCTGTGTGGGTTTGACAGGCTAGTCAAAAATCACTTGACCATACATGTGAGGGTCTGTTTCTGAGCCATCAATTTGGTTTCATTGGTCTATGTGTCTGTCTTTATGCCAGCACCATGCTGTTTTTGCCATTATAGCTAGGTAATATAATTTAAAGTCTGGAGATGAGAGTTCACTTTTCCTTTTTAGGATGTTTCTGGCTATTCAGAACCTTTTACCCTTAAAAATAAATTTGATCATCTTGTTTCCAATTTAAAAAATGCATTGAGATTGCATTGAATCTGTATATCAATTTCAGTAGAATTGACATCTTTATGATATTTAATCTTCCAATCCATGATCATGGAATGTTCTTCCAGTTATTTAGGTCTTTTATTAATTTCTTTTAACACTGAGTTGCACTTTTCTGAATATAAGTACTTTACATCATTGGTTAAGTTTATTCCTGTTTGAGTTTTATCTGTCTTATTGTATTTTCCCCACTCTTTTGACAATTTTGTTTACTTTTATTGATAGAATTTCATTTTCAGCTCTCTTCCAGGCATTTCTCTTCTGTCTGTACTTTTCAGGGTCTAGCAACCTTTTAGCATTTCCTGAAAATGTGATCTCTAGGTTAGACATTCTCTCAGTTTCTATTTATCTATGCATATTCTAATCTCACCCTCATATTTTGAAAGACAATCATGCTGTATATAAGATTCTGGGCTGGAAGTTTTTCTCTTGTATATCTTAAATACATCATACCACTGTCTTCTTGTCTCCATGGTTTCTGGTGAGAAATCAGCACTTAATCTTATTTGGTATCTCTTATATGATATGCATTGCTTTTCTCTTGCTGTTTTCAGAATTTCCTCTTTGTCTTTGGCATTTGACATTCTGATTAATATGTGTCTCAGAATTGGTCTATTCAGATTTTTTTGGATGGGAGTATATTGTGCTTCTTGGACATGGATATCTATGTCCTTCAATAGGGTTGGGGAATTTTCTACTATTATTTCTTCATATATTCCTTCTGCCTCTTTTTCCTTCTCTTCTCCTTCTAGGACACCCATGACATGTATGTTTGCACATCTTTTGCTGTCTTTAAGTTCCCTGAGAACTTGTTCAACTTTTTACATTCTTTTCTTCATCTGTTCTTTAAATGTTCACTTTCAGAAGCTATTTCTTCATGCCCACCAATCCTTTGTACTACCTCCCCAAATCTGATATTATATGTTTTTTGAAAAATTTCATTTATTGTGTCTTTCATTCCCATAAGATCTGCTATTTTTCTATGCAAGCTTTCAAATTTCTTTGTGCTCATCCAGTGTCTTCTTAATATCCTTAATCTCTTTAACTATGTCATTGAATTTATTTAGGAGATTTGTTTGAACATCTATGTTTAGTTGTCTCAACTTCTTTATGTCATCTGTAGGCTTGTCTTATTCCTTTAACTGGGCTGTAGCTTCCTGTTTCTTGGTGTGGATTGTGATTTTTTGTTTGTGTCTTGGCATCTGTCTTACTAGAGTATTATTTCTGGGTGCAGTTTTACTCTTAAGTTTAGAGCTTCCTGCCCTTTATCTCTTTGTGGTTGTGCAGTAGGAGCCAAGGACGTAGCTGGTGCTATAAACTGTGGAGGCTCAAGCTGCCTTCATTGCCCCAGCGGCCAAAGAAGCATCTCTCATCTTTCTCCTTTGCCAAGGATAGGACAGAGTCAAAGTTGGGTGGAATAATCTAAATTGTGCAGGTTTAGACTGTGGTTGCCCAGAGAGATTGATAAATCTTCCTGCCCCTTTCTCCCCTGCCTGTAGCAGAGATGGAGCTGCAGGTGTGGGCAGCAATCTATACAGTTCAGGTCCAAGATGATTACATTTGCCCTGGTAGACTTCTGATTATTCAGTCTGTGCCAGCCAAAGGTACTTGAAATTACCTGGAGGCTGCAGTGCCCAGCAACCTCCTCCCTGCCAGAGATTGGGCTAAAGCCTAGACTAGGATTGCAGGCTCATCTGGGTGAAAGAAACAAGCTCCTACTATCATTGTGACTTTTGGTCCTGGCTTCCCCTCAGGTTGGGGGTGGAGACAACATGGCAACTACTGAACTCTTTCCAACTTGGACAGATTTACACCTTAGCTGTTTGTAGGGTTATACTTTAACCAACTAAGTTAACTAGTCAGTAGCCAAAATCAATGGCCAAACATCTCCTCCTCCCCTGTTTTTGGGAAATAGAGCTTCCAGTTCCAGCTACAGAATAGCTCCTGGGGCAGCTTGCATTGCCAAAGCAGGGCAATCACTGGCCTCCATGACTTGGCTGGTAATTTCCTGGAAAGGCTGGTGCATGTCCCCTCAGCTTCCTCCTTCCCAGAGATGGGGCTGGTTCTTAGGGTAGACCTGTAATCTGATCTGGATAGAAAGAAACCTGTCCCTATCAGCACTGTGATTTTCAGTCTGCCCTACTTCCCCTCATGCCAGGTGCAGAGATAAGATGGTGGCTACTGGCCTCTTTCTGACTTGAACAGGCTCAAACTTTAGCTGTTCTCAGGATTATAATTTAGCCCACTGATTATACTGATTATACTGATTTACTCATCAGTAGTTGAAGCTGGCGCCCAACCATCTCTTCCTCCCCTGATTTTGGGAAGGTCCAGCCACAGAACAGCTGAGGTGGTTTGTGCCTCCTGTGGAGGATGGGCACTTGCCTCTGGGTATGGAGTGCTCTACTTATGAATCTTCCTTGCAGATGGGCAGTTTCCTCCTTCCATTCCTTCAAGGATATTGCAGGATGCTCTTCTGGTCTCCTGGAGCCCCTAAACAGGTGCTTCAGCTAGCTCCAGATACCTCTGGCTTTTTATTAACTGCCCTGTTGCATGAGCTGACGCTAGGAGCACCTTACTTCACAACCATCTTGCTGTTCTGCCTGGTACTATTTTAATGACTGATGAACATTGTGAATGGAAAACTGTAGAATCAATCAAGGGATTATTTTATTTTCTCAAAGATACATGGATTATCTACTGTTTCTTACAACTGTTATGCACTTACCATTTTCTCAAAATAAATTGGTTAAAAAGATATGCACAAAAATACTTTAAATATACTGGTTTAGTAATACTGTTGTCAGAAAAATTATACTTAAAGTGAAACATTGTTGGTAGTGAGGAAAGAGATCACAATCAAATGAAAGGAACAATTTGTCACAAAATAAAATCTATAGTTGATATGTGCCTCACCACTCAGCTTCAAAATAAACAACAAAGATGGACAGAATGGAGTGGGACTTGACAAAGCCACAACTCTATAATTTCCTATATTTAACTTCTTCATTATTGTAAATAAAATAATATGTATTTGTTTTGTTTTTGTTTGTTTGCTCATTTGACTCTCTCCTTGCTGATATAAACTACTATCTAAAATTTCTATGACTTGTAGTTAGGCCACATAAGAGTAGATGTTCTAATTTGGAATTTTCTTTTTTTTATACAGAGCACTGCAGATTTAAAAAAAATTGCTAATATTAATACACTATGAGTAGGGAAAAATACTGTTTATTCTGTATTAACTATTACATATATTGCTGATTTTAGAATACGTGGTGCTGGGATGTTGACTAAGTCAAAATAAACCTGTTCAGATGATTTAGAGACAATGTTAATTACTTCTTAGCTCTGTAAATATTGCTTTGTCTCTTCAATTCCCATAAATTTTCCTAATATTACCTGAAGATGATCTTCTAATGTGGGATTTTATAAAGATTATATATGATTTGAGGTATTCTTAACATGTCTTCATGATGTTCTTATCTTATATGTATCTAGCTACCTAACTAGCTAGCCTAACAACATACATCTATCTAAGTTCCTAAATAATCAATGAGTGCAAGAAGAGCTATTGTTTTGTACTTATATACTAAATCACAAAGTATTTACTGACCTTTTCTATATACTAGATGAAATTCTAGGGAATGTGGAAAAAACATTGAGCAGTGGGCTTATATTTTCATGTCATGGCTTACTGATAAATGGTAAAACTTTGATTTAATCATGCTGCATGCACTGGTTCTTTTTGTTCAGAACATGTTTAAGGTTCTTCTTCATATCCTTGCTGTTGTATAGCTAAGTGTGACCCCAAGTTTTTTATGGGGTATTTTTATCTGTAATATCACTTACGAGTTGATATTTAGATAAATTCTCAACCCCACCTAATTTGCTCCACTTTCAAACTTTGAAGGCTAAGTCTTTCTGTTGCAAATATATACATTTTGCTAACTCTGTTTATTGATCTATGTATTTCTGTTTCTGCCTACTCTTTCTCAAAACAAAGAAGATATTTTATTGTGACTTGCTTTTGGTTTGAATGCATTTCTCAAAATGTCTCCTGTTGATAATGAACTGAATGTGACTTCCATAAAATTTCTTTAGAATGTATTTTCAGATAGCTTTAAGAAACTATCCAAATATACAAACATACACACACATGTGCACACATAATGGAAACTGAATCAAATCACAGCATTTTTGCTTATTACTGGTTTTGTTCTATTGTGCTTCTTATTTTCATAAGTAGTTCATTTCATCACTGCCGAAAACTATTTTTTATTGTTATATCTGGAAGTAAAAACTCAGAATTTTGCTGTATAATTGTTTTGTGTTCATTGATAAATAACATGATATTCATCAGATTATAATCTTTAGACAAACCAAAACTTTCTTAGAAAATTGAGACAAATATTTCTTAAATACACTGAGAGATGAACAAAGGGAAAAAATCATTAGATGTATCTGTGAAGAAATTATGTTGATTAAACATTATATTATCTTTAAAGTATTTTCTATTTTATCTCAGCTTATTGTTGAAGGATTAAGCCCAATATACTTTAGTAAAACACATGGAAAATGTTTATTGAAAGAAGTTTCTGATCTATCCCCCAGGAATTTTTCCAATTTCACCTTTAGTAAATATTGTCAGATATTCCTATACTATAATTCTAGCTATATATAGGGCTTTCATACATAAAATAAAATAGTTTTATAATGATGAGAACTAGCTTTTTATTATTAAATATTTGATAGAGGTAGTAAATACTTTCCTTGGAGTATGAAGTCTTAAATTGATCTGTTCTGCTCATAGTACCTAAATTATGAAGAAGAGGTTTTAAAACAAACAACGAATAAGATAAGTAATTCACATTATAAAGTGATGCAACTAATTAAAATTTATTGCAAGGTGAGTTTAAATATATAATGTTGGTAAAATTGAATTAGTATATTTCACTGACAATTCTAAAATGTGTAAAAGAATGTATATAAACTTATTTATCCGTTTATGCCTCTTGTCATTTCCAATTATTTAAAATATTTATAAAAATTGTTTAAAATTAGCAAGATATAATAAAGTATAAAGAGGGATACAGTGGATAAATTGGGGGTTTTAAGTGACAATACAGACTATTACACAGAATATTTCCAAATTTATTTCAAACATTTGAAAAGAAATTATAAACTACTCCAATGGAAAAAAGACAAAGACTATGTAAAGGAAAAGTAAAACATCAAACTATATACATATATTTATAAATGCATATGGCTGTGGCATTTCTTTGGGTTTTGTGGATTTGTATGTATACATTTAGTATCAAATATTCACATACAAATTAAAGGCAAATAACCCATATTAATATATCAACAGTACTTGTTTTGCATACTGGGATTATAGATATTTTATAAGTTTTTTTTTCTATTTTTTAGGTAGAATGCAAGATTTTCTACAATATTCACATTGCTCATGTAGTTAAAGGCACATAATGTGCACATACAAAATGATTAGCTTGAAAATAATATGTGAAAAAGAGGAAAATATTCATATTTTAAAAATATGATTGTCATACTTTGTGCTAACATTTGTAACAACAAATAAGAAAAGGTATAAGAATAACTACTTTTTAGTAACCACATACATAGGGCTTTTAAAATGCTATTCTATTGTTGATATTGAAATTTAAAAAATATGTATCTCCTGAGGAACCTTTGAAAGATTCCCATGCAATTTCATATGTTGCAACCTTACAAACTTTCCCATGAAAAACTAACAATTTCCAGATATTAAAAAACTGTTTCTTAAGATAACTTGCAGCCACTTTCTGATGTTAATTCAGTAATACTATTAAATAATATGGAACATTTCATTATTTTTTTTCCATTGTGTCAATACATGTGGAAATACTGTCACTTTAACCATCTAGTGGATTCTACTATATGAACCTACAATATTTCATGTAACTCTACTCATATTCAAGATAGGTTGATTGGCTTTTGGATATTTTTAAAACAAAACTGCAATAAACATGATATATATATGCATTTTAAGACATATTTATAGATGAAAACTAAGACTGAAGATTAGGCACATTTTAAAAATTGGTAAATGTTATAACATTTCCTATCAAAAGCTTATGCCCATTTATATACATGCTAACAATGCTTGAGTATAACAGTTTCTTCATATTTTTTGCTTTGTTTACATTTATTTACTAGGCTTTTCTTCTGAGCTCCTTTACTGACTATTTTAATTGGATTGTTTAATTTTCTCATCTTAGTATTTAAAGGCTTTCCTATATCATGGATATGAAGATTTGGGACCATTATATACTTTTCTTGTTTTAAGAACTTTTTATTATAACTTGCTTTGGAAAGTTTCCACCAAACTTAGTTAAAAAGTATTTCTTAATTATATGCATTTTTATGTATTTTTTGTTTGTTTGTTGAATTAATCCACATGGAATGATTTACTCTTAATTTTGAAAATAACATATTTGCATTTTGTTTTCTTTTGTTTTGCTTTCTCAGTAGTTTTCCCTTGTCTTTCCCCCATCAATTTAATTCCTAATATATACTATGTGTGGTCTATATTCTATTCCACCAACTAATGTGTGTGTTGACATCAATTTACCATACAGCTTTATTTTTTATATCATTTAAAACCATATAAGTACTTTTGTTTTCAACAACATCATTATAAAAATTTTGCATCATTTTACCTCCAGGTGAAACTTAGTATCAACTTGATAAACTTCAAAAACCTCCTTTAAGAAAATTTAAATTGTACTGAATAATATTTTTTAAATGTGAAATTTATATAATACTGATTTTACAATTGAGGGATATTTAATGTCTTTGTATATTTCTGTATATGTCAGTGGTTTTTTTTTTTTAAGTTTACTTTTTTTTATTATCCCTTCCTTGTGGCTTTTTTTTTTTTTTTGCTTGCTGTCTATTCTGTGTCCATTTGCTGTGCATTCTTCTGTGTCTGTATTTATTCATTTTATTCCCGCCCACCGCCGCAGCTTGCTTGCTGTCTGCTCTCTGTGTGTATTCGCCCTTCTGTGTTCTCACTTGTCTCTCTTCTTTTTGTTGCGTCACCTTGCTGCGTTGGCTCTCCTGTGATGCCTGCGGGCCCAGCGGCACTCCGCTGTCCCTGCAGGTGAGACTGCCTTCATAAGGAGGCCCCAAGATGTGAACCCAGGGCCTTCCATATGGTAGATGGGAGCACAACTGATTGAGCCACAGCTGCTTCCCTATGTCGGTGATTTTTTATATTGTTCTTTTGGCATTTAATGCTCCTATGCTTTTAGATTTATCCCTGGGCATTAATAATTGTTAATATTCAATATGCTCTTTGATAGAGTTTGCCAGTATGAAATTCAAACTAAGAATTTTTGAACTCTGATTTTGAATTTGGCTATCACATTGGACTTTCTATTTAAATTTAATATGGCTTTATTCTTTTTATTTATCTTTTTTTGCACGTGGTGAATGGTGATTTCCTTTCTCTAAAGGTTTGATTGCATATATATTGAAATTAGTGACATTAATGTTTCTCTCTTCAATGTAAATATTTTTGTTGCTTTCCTTTCTCACAAACTAAGACTTTTAATTCTTCAAATAGAAAAGTGATATTAGCTATTGAAAACAGATGTTGTTTTATAACAAAATATGTATGCTTCTTTCTAGCCTATCTTCCTCATTTTTTTCAAGAATTGTTCTGTTTGGCAAGTGCTTTTGAACTATCTATCAAGATGATCTTATAGTTTTATTTTTTAATCTGATAATATGTTGAATTATATTAATAAATTTACTAGTGTTAAATTATCTTTAAATTCTTGAATAAACATTACTAGGACATGTTGCATTAATCTTCTGAAATAGTGCTAAGACTAATTTTCTAATGTTTTAGATAGAATCTTTATATCTGTTTTTATAAGTTAAATTGTCTTGGGTGTGTTTCTGTGTGTTGACATCCTTATCTTATTTGAAGATGAAAATTTGACATGGCTTAAATGATAAATTCTCATTTAATTAAAAGTATGGGATTCTGGAGAAATCATTGACTAAATGTGATGGACACTTGATCAACTAGGCAGACTTTATTAAAACCAGGTAGAGTACTTACTTTATAATTTTCTTTTCATAAAATATATTGTATATAAGATATATGACAATATAGCAAATTTTGAGCAAGAGAAAGGCTTTAAAAATTCATGATTATACATAAAACATCATAATTATATATAAATTTAATAATTATTTATATAAAATTAATCATGACAACGAAGAGTTTTTGATAAAACTTCACATTCTGATTTTTGCTGGCACTCTAAGTAGAGACACATTGGAGTTTATAACTATTTTTGTCTTTGTTTAGTTTTTTAATGTTACATTAAAAAAATATGAGGTCCCCATATACCCCCCACCCCCCTCACCCCACTCCTTCCCCCATAACAACAACCTCCTCCATCATCATGAGACATTCATTGCATTTGGTGAATACATCTCTGAGCACCGCTGCACCTCATGGTCACTGGTCCACATCATAGCCCACACTCTCCCACGTTCTATCCAGTGGGCCTGGGAGGACATACAATGTCCGGTAATTGTCCCTGCAGCACCACCCAGGACAACTCCAAGTCCTGGAAATGAATACCATAGTCAAGGACCATACTGATAGTTTAGTTCATCGTAATAATCTTTAAATCTTACAAAAGGTCATGATATTGACCCTTTTTCCCCTATTGGTTTTATTGAATTATTTATGAAGATATTTGGGAGGAAATATGTTTTTTACTCACTATATACCTAAAAATGTGATTGGGAAAAATTTGCTTTCCTCAATATGCCAAAGCTGATTTTATTCGAATCTAATAAAAAATAACCATAGTCAATGATATATGTTATAAGTAATGTTGTAGAATACCATGGTGGTGATTGATCAACATTTAATTCATAATCAGAATTTTTTTGGCATTATAAACAAGACCAATAGGTCTTATCTGATTTCAGAACAGTGTTCCTCAAAGTTTCTATTGATGCAAACTTTGCTTTGTTCGTTGTCACCTGGAAGATGCTTGGGCAGATTTAAGAGCTGAAAGATATACTTGCTTATATTTTAAATACCTGTAATCTGAGGAACTGCTTTGAAATGAGAAAATTGTAAATTCAGTACTGTATGGCTAATTTGGCAGATACATAGAGAGCATTTCGTGTAGTGGGTCTGAAACTTCTAGAGAAATATGCAAAATGTATCTTGCATTATAACATGCAAGTACATTTATAGCCCAAAATCAATGATGGAACTGTGGAAATAACACATTGATAAGAAAAGTTTATTTCAGTGATTATTTTAATATTTTTAGTTGTTCAGAGTATATGCACAACATATATGTGTATTGAAATAATCAAGGTAAGAGAACTCATAAATACAATTTTCTTAGTCAGAAATGAGTGTTTGAGGCAACCAAACGTTATTTGAACTATCATGTTAGCACTTGAAATAGTATATATAATCTCATGTAATTAAATGTTACTGCACGGTTTTCTACTTTTATAATCAATTGAAAGTTTCATAAAATGCTGAAAACTAAATTCAATGAGCTGGATAATTAATTTTAGACAAAAATTTACAATTATAAACATAGAAAAATGTTGAAGAACTTGAATTACACTTAAATTGCATAGCATTGGCATTAACATGAACTGAGCAGTAATTTGTTATTAATTTTGAAGACTAGGTTACTAGAGGGATACACAGAGGCATTGCTACTGAGCTGAAAGTGGTACTGATGACACTTTTATTTCTTAGTGAAATTTATAGATTCCTATATCTAAACTCTTATATGGACTTAGGTTTATTTACCTTCGAGACTGTTTTTCTAACCCACCATAAAAGTAATCATTTGAGTGGTCTGACTGTTTCCAGCTCAAAACAATTGAGAAAATAATAGTTTCTTATGAAATATCCCCACAGTTCAAAATCTCTGATATAATTTGCATCAGGAATTTATTTTAACATCAACTCTGTACCACTATTAATGTAATAAGTTATATTGTACGAATTCATATTATGTGACTGGCATGTTAGGTTTTATGTAAACTATCTCACTTGCTTCTCATTTTAAAAATGATGAAATTGAGCCTGTTGAACATAATTTTTAAGGAGTGATGCCAGGGTCCAAACTGAGCAGTCTACTCCACAACATATGTTTGCAGTAAACGTATTTTTCTGCCTCATATCTGTGTGCTTCAAATAGAGTTTATCTTGGTTTCCATTAAATATGCTCTTATTAAATACACATGTAACAGAGACAATTTTTCTCTAATCACCTGAACTTATTGGGTAATTTCCAAATGTTCTGTTCTGCAACAACTTGCTTAAGAGCAAATTTTGCATGTAACACCCCTTCCAAACACCTACAACTTTTCCAAATATTTTAGTTACAGTTCAGATTCTTTGGATTTTCCAGGACTGTCACACACAAGTACTGAACAGGCAATTTTCTAGTGGGATGTATGGATGTTTGGAATTTGGGGAGTAGTGGTCCTCAATAAATCAATGGCTGATATTGTAGCCACTGGATATTAATAACGCTCATGGTTCTATATGAAAGTTCTATAGCATTAATCTGTCCATTATATTAAAACATGAGTTTAATAATGTATTTAACTACTGTATATGTTTTATATATTTTAATGCTTACCAGTGATTTACATGTAAGTAGAAAGTACTCTATAAAGAGGATAGAGATAAAATATTGTCTACTGTGGATTCCCATACTTAGGATCACCAATGACCAAGCTATAATATAGTTTTCCTTTCCTTCCCTTCCCTTTTTCCCTTTTTTTCCCTTTCCTTCCCTCCCCTCCTGTCCTCCACCCTCCTGTCCTCTCCCCTCCCCTTCTCTTCCCTCCCCTTTCTCCTTATCAATATCAATAGATAAACTTTTACTTTCATTGCAAGTTTTTCCTGCATCTATTAAAATCATCTATTTTTAATATATATTTATTAGAGAATTTGTGAACTTACATAACAATCATGCACGTATGTGAAATTCCCATACAACATCCCTATACCCATACACTGTATGTGTATGTGGAACATTTGTTACAGATTATGAAATATCAGACTACTACTACTAACTATGGGCTACAGCATACATTTGGTATATTTTTCCTTACTGCCCTATTATTAGCACAATACATCTTTGGCATTGATGCAAGAATATTACAGTATTGCTGTTAAATGTAGTTCATAGGTTACATTAATTGCACTTTTTCCAAGCTTCTCCACATTCTTACCACCTGGCCATAGTGCTGAACATTTATATAGTTCATAGAAGGACATTCTTGTATTTGTACTATTAACCACGATTCTCATTCATGTTCAGGTATATGGTGTTATTCAGTCCCTAGGTCATTCTCTACCTTTCTTTCAATTGGCAATTCCATCCCTAGATTACCCTTTTCAGCCACAATCCATTTATAAACCAGCTGTGTTAGTTCAACTCATTATAATGTACTACCAGTAATCTATCCATTTCCACACTTTTATAGTTAGGTTAATAGACACTTCTACATATATTAAGCATCAGTACCCTTTCTCAGTCCCTTTTATCTCCCAATAGCCTATACTCTGGGTTTTAACTCCATGTGTTTATTCTTCATATTTAGTTCATATTAGTGAGACCATGCAATATTTGTCCTTTAGTGTCAGGCTTATTTCACTTAGTGTAATGTCTTCAAAGTTCATCCATGTATCACATGTGCCCCAATTTCATTCTACTTACACCAGCATAGTATTCCATTGTATGTGTATAATATATTTTGTTTATCCAATCATCAGTTGATTATCTATTTTTTTCTTATTGTTTGTTCTTTACATGTAAGGTTTTAAGAAACTAACACCTACCATAAAATCTTAGATCTATTTTCCAACATTTTCTTCTAGGAGTTTTATGGTTGTAGCTTTGATATTTAGGTCCTTAATTCACCTTTAGTTAATTTTCAATAAGGTATGAAATAGCTGTCCTCTATCTTTCTTTTGGATATGAATATCCAGTTCTTCCAACACCACTAATTAAACAGATTGCTTTGGCCCAGCTGGGTGGGGATGAGAGACTTGTAAAAAAAAATCAATTGACCATAGATGTGAGTCAGTTTCTGAATCACCAGTCTGGTTCCATTGGTCTATGTGTCTATCTTAGGCCAGTAAAATACTTGATTTTACCACTGTGGCTAGAAAATATGTTTTAAAGTCCGGAAGTGAGAGTCCTCCAATTTAGCTCTTCCTTTTTAAGATGTTTCTATTTATTTTGGAGCCCTTACCCTTCCAAATAAATTTGATAATTGTGTTTTCCATTTCTTTTTAAGAATGCTGGTGGAATTTTTATCAACATTGCATTGAATTCATGTATCAATTTGGGTAGAATTGATATGTTAATTATGTCTAGTCTTCCAATTCATTACCACAGAATGTTCTTCCATTTGCTTAGGCACTACTTTATAGCT
This sequence comes from Dasypus novemcinctus, assembly GCF_030445035.2. Lineage (NCBI taxonomy): Eukaryota > Metazoa > Chordata > Mammalia > Cingulata > Dasypodidae > Dasypus > Dasypus novemcinctus. The sequence continues at coordinate 32,550,610 of NC_080674.1, read as the reverse complement.
TTCTGATAAAAATGCTTTACATCCTTCATTAAGCTTATTCCTAATATTTGATTCTTTTATTTGCTATTGCAAGTGGAATTTTTTTCTCACTTCCTCATCAGATTGTGCATTACAAGTGCAGAGAAATACTGCTGATTTTTGCATATTAGTCTTGTCTGCTGCCACTCTGCTGAAATTACTTATTAGTTCTAGTTGCTTTGTTGTGGATTTTCTAGGACTTTTTAGATATAGGAAAACATATTATCTATGAATAATGGAAGTTTTACTTCTTCCTTTCTTATATGAATGACTTTTCTTTCTTTTTCTTGCCTCATTGCAATAGCTAGAACCTCTAGCACTATATTGAACAACAGCAGTGACTAGGCATCCTTGTCTTGTTCTCAAATTTAACAGGAAAGCTTTCAGTCTTTCACTATTGAGTACAATGTTAGCTGTGGGTTTTCAGAATGACCTTTATCATGTTGAGAAACTTTCCTTCAATTCCTATCTTTAGTAGTTTTATCAAGAAAGTATGCTGTATTTTATCAAATGCCTTTTCTGCATCAATCAATAGAATCATGTGATTTTTCTTCTTTGATCTGTTAAAGTGATGCATTATGCTGATCAATTTTCTTGCGTTGAACCACCCTTGCATGCCTGGTATAAAACCCATTAGATCATGGTGAATTGTTCTTTTAATGTGTTGTTGATTTGATTAGTATTTTGTTAAGTATTTTAGCATATGTAATTTTCTGTAATTTTCTTTTTTCATAATATCTTTATGTAGCTTTGGTATTAGGATGATACTGTCTTCATAGAATGAGTTTGGTAATGTTTCTTCTTGCTCAATTTTTTTGGAAGAGTTTGAGTAAGATTGGTATTACATCTTTTTTTTTAAATGATTAGTAGAACTCACGTGTGAAGCCATCTAGTCCTGGGCTTTTTATTTTGTTTGATGACTATTTCAATCTCTTTGCTTATGATTGGTTTGTTGAGGTCTTCTGTTTCTTCTAGGGTCAGTGTAAGTTGTTGATGTGTTCCTAGGAATTTTTCCCTTTTGTCTACATTGTCTAGTTTGTTGGAATTGAGTTGTTCATAGTATCCTTTTATGATCTCTTTTATGTCTATGGGGTCAGTAGTAATGGTCCCATTCTTATATTTGATTTTATTTATTTGCAACTTTTCTCTTTTATTCTTTGTCAGTCTAGCCAAGGGTTTGTTGATTTTGTTAATCTTTTCGAAGAATCAACTTTCAGTTTTTAAAATTCTCTCTCTTGTTTTTTGTTCTCAATTTCATTTAATTCTGCTCTCATCTTTGTTATTTCATTCCTTCTTCTTGCCTTGGATATATTTTGCTTTCCTTTCTCTAGTTCCTCCAGCTGTATAGTTAGGTCACTGATACTAACCCCCCTTTTCTTTTTGGATGTAGTATTGAGGGATAAATTTACCTCTCAGCATTGCCTTTGATGTATTCCATAGGGTATCTTATGTTGTGTTATGGTTTTCATTTGACATAAGATATTTTTTTATTTCTCATACGATTTCTTCTTTGACCCACTGATTATTATGAGTGTTGTTTAGTCTCTAAACTTTTGTGTATTTTTCCTTTTTCCACCTGTTGTTCCATTATGATCAGCAAAAGTGCTTGTATAATTTCTAACTTGTTGAATTTACTGAGATCTGCTTTTTGACCCACCATACGGTATATCCTGGAGAAAGCACTTGAGAAGAATATATATCCTGATGTTTTGGGGTGCAATGTTCTGTATATGTATATTAGGTTTAGTCCATTATCATACAATTCAACCTCACTGTTTACATATAGATCCTCTGCCCAGATGTTCTTTCCAATGCTAAGGGTGGTGTGTTGATGGCTCCAACTATTATTGTAGAGATATCTATTTCTCCCTCCAGGTTTGCCATTGTTTGCCTCATACAATTTGGGGCATTCTGGTTAGGCGCATATATATATACATGTATATATATATATATGATTTTTATTTCTTCCTGGTCAGTTGCTTCTTTTATTAATATATAATGTCCCTTGTAGCTGAGCATGAGGGTTTCGTCCTCGCTCAGGCCCAAGAGTCGGGGAGGCTTGCTCCTGCCAGGCAGCTGGCGGGGGGTGCTCCAAGATGGAGCACCAGTTCTCCAGGCGTGGGGGACGCGCGGTTGAGGAAAAACCACGGAGACCGCTTGAGCGCAAGAACAGGTCTGCTTTATTGCGGAAGTACACTTGGTTATATAGGCAGGGAAGGGGGTGGAGTATGAAGGGGAGAGCAGGGCGGAGGGGTGGCTGCGGATTGGCTAAAACTGGGGGGGCAGACCTCTGGTAATACACCGTAAGCAGTTACTGGGGAAGAGGGCAGATTGTAGGTTGGTAATATGGGTGGGACTGGCGGGAAGGGTGGCGGGGGCTGGAAGGGGAGGAGGGGCGGAGAAAGGCGGCAACAGTCCCTTCTTGTCTCTAATAACAATTTTGCTTTTTAAAGTCTATTTCATCTGATATAATTATATCTACTCCAGATTTTTTTGCTGTTGTTTCTACATGCATGGAATATCTTTTTCCAGCTTTTCCCTTTCAATCAATTGATATCCTTCAGTCTAAAGTGAGTCTGTTGTAAACAGCATATAGATGGCTCATATTTTCTTATCCTTTCTGCCAGTCTGTGTTTTTTGTTTGGGGAGTTTGACCTTTAGGTTTTATCTGTCATATTTTATTTCCACCACTCTTTTTACAATTTTATTTACTTTCACTGGTATAATCTTCATTTCTATAATAACTCTTTTCCAAGCCCCCCTTTCCTGTCTTTTCTTTTCAGACTGCAGAACTCCTTTTTTGTATTTCCCACAAATCCAGTCTTTGCATTACAAGCCCTCTAAGTTTGTTTGTCTGTGAATATTCTAAACTCAGCCTCATTTTTGAAAGACAGTTTTGCCAGATAGTAAATTCTTGACTGGCAGTTTTTCTCTTGCAGAATCTTCAATATTAGCATAGTAGTGCTTTTTTGTCTCCATGATGTCTAATGAAAAATCAGCACTTTATATTATTTTTTCTTCCTGCTCTCAGCAATTTCTTTCTTTGGCATTTGACATGCTGGTCAATATCTGTGTCAAGGTAGGCCTGTTCAGATTTATTTGGATGGGAGTACATTGTGATTCTTGAGCATGACTATCTATGTCCTTCAATACATTTGGGAATTTTTCTACCATTATTTCTTCAACTGCTCTTTCTGTCACTTTTCCCTTCTTTTCTTCTTCTGGGTTAATCATGGCACATATGGTTGCATGGCTCTTGGAGCCATTTATTTCCCTGAGATCCTATTCAATTAATTCCATTATTTTCTTTATGTTCTTTTGTATGTTCACTTTTGGATGCCTTGTCTTCAAGTTCACTGATCCTTTCTTCTGTCTCTTCAAATCTGTTGTTATATTCCTCCAGTGTTTTATGAATTTCTTTGTGTTTTTCATTCCCTTCAGGTCTGCTATTTTTCTACATATGCTTTCAAATTCTTCTTTATACTCACCCAGTGTCTTTTCTTTTCTTTTATTTTAAGATTTATTTGCTGGTTGTGTAGTAGGTGTCAGGGATAGAGTTGGTACTATAGTCTGTGGAAACTGCAGCTGCCTTCATTGCCCCAGGAAATGATGAAGATTCTTTCACCTTTCTCCTTTGCCAGGGGTAGTGACAGAGCCATAGCCATATGCAATAATACAAGCTGTGCAGGGAAAGGCCATCTGTAGTTGCCCAGAGAGGCTGATGAAGCTTCATGACCCTTCTTTCCTTGCCTGGAATGGGGATGAAGCTGCAGATGTGGGTTGTAAACTTAGCCATGTGGGTGAAAACTGACTGAAGTTGCCTTGGTAGACTGACATAGCACTGCCCCCCTCCTCTCCTGCCAGGGGTAAGGTTAGACCTTTCAGCATGCTAAAAAATCTAATCCACATGGGCCGAATGTGCCTGTAGTTGCCCAGAGTTGCTAAGGAAATAAAGCCCCCCTTCTAACTGATTGGGAAGTGGAGGTGGAGCCACAGGTGCCCAACAGTCTAGTATGTGCAGTCCAAAAGCATCTGGTGTTGCTTGGAGAGGCTGAGTAAATGCCATTATTCTCCTATAAAATTTGGGGATGAGGATGGAGCCATAGATGTCTGAATATTCATCTGTGTGGTCCAAAAACACCTGCAGTTTCCCAGAGAGGCTGGGGAAACACCAACCCCCTCTTGTGCTATAGGGGGTGGGAGTGGAGCCATAGGCACCCAACAGTCCAGTTCATGTGGGCCAAAATTTTCTGCAATTGCCCAGAGAGGCTGAGGAAATATCAGTTCCCTATGCAGGAGTGGGGGTAGAGTGACAGGTTTCTGAGTAGCTAGTCTTTGCAATCTGAAAGTGCCTTTAGTTGCCCAGAGAGGCTAAAAAACACCAGTCCCCTTTGGGGGACCAGGGATGAAATTGAAGGTGCTCAACAAACCAGTCCATGCAGGCTGAAATCACCTGCAGTTTCCCAGGGAGGCTGATAAAACACTGCTCTCTTCCTATCCTATTAGGAATCAGTGATGGAACCCCAGGTGTCTATCCAGTCTGTGCTGGCCAAAAGTGCCTGCAGTTTTCTGGAGAGTCTGGTACAGTTCCACCCAGTTTCCTCCCTGCCAGAGGTGTGGCTGGTGCCTGGGCTAGGTCTGCAATCTGATCTTGGTGGAAAGAAACTGGTCCCTACCATCACGTGAATTTCAATAAGCCTTGCTTTCCCTGATGCCAGTGGTGAAGTTAAAATGGCAGTTACCAGCTTCTTTCTGTTTTGAACAGGTTCAAACTTTAGCTCTTCTTAGGGTTATACTTTAGCCAGCCAAATTTACTAATCAGTAGCTGAGGTTGTTGCCCAAGTGTCTCTTCTTTTTCTGTTTTGGGGTAATGGGGCATCCAGTTCCACTAATGGAATAGCCCTGTGCACCACTAGTGGAGGATGAGCATTGGCCGCAGTGGCATGGAATACTCACTAATCTTGACTAAAGATGGGTGGTCCTCTTTCCATTATTTCAAAGATGTTGCAGGATGCTCTTTTGGCCTCCTGCACCCAGCAAATAGGTGTTTTAGATAGCTCTGGGTGATTACTGAGTGCCCTGCAGGATGAACTGACTCTTGGAGCTCCTTATTCTGCCACCATCTTGCCCCTCATTTCATTGAATTTTTAGTATAGTGAAACACCATCATAAAATCTCTATGCTTAGCCAAAATCTATCATCTTGGCATAACCCAATTTAAGCATGATATTTTCATTTTTTATCTTTTTCTTGATCAAATTTGCTAATAGTTCATTGAGAATTTTAACTTTTGTATATATGTGAGATTTGGATGTAAATTTCTTTTTATAATTGCTTTTGTATTCTTTCAATATTAAGATAAATCCTAGAGTAAGTAAGAATATTTAATTCCCTATTCTCTGGAAGGATCTTGTTAATATAGGAATTATTTTTTCTTTGAAAGTTTAACAAAAACCCACTTTCAAGTCATCTGCTAACAATATTTTCTTTGTAGGAAAAATTTCCGCTTTCTCAATTTTTTAAATTGCTGTAATACTATTCAGACTTTCTAATTCTCTGAGTTAGCTTATATACGTTTTGTTTCCCTAATAATCTATTTTGTTTAATTCTTCAAAGTTTTGGCTTTTACAAGCTGTTTGTAGCATTATGTTATTTTTAGATACAGTTATGGTTGTAGGATGTCTTCTTTTCCATTATTAACTTTTTGCCTGTCCAAATTTTTAATTGATTGAGTGCATGAATGTGCTTCTATTTATTGGTCTTCTTAAAGGAAAATAATGTGGTTGATATTTGGTTCAAAAGGCAAAGATGACAATGTTGACTTTGAAGGAAGCACACCCAGGGTGGTGAGGATGAAAAACATAATGGGAAATGAGGCATGGAATGATATAAAATGATAAGATGTGGTAAGATACACTAATGACCTAGAAGTTACATACTCACAAACTTTGCCCTTTTCTGTCTACTTCTTTGTGCCATTTAGATATATTCATTCCCTCCCATTACATCTTGGTTTTATACTGTTTTAGTCTGCTAAAAGCTGCCAATGCAATATACCAGAAATGGGTGGGATTTTACAATGAGGATTTATTAACTGAAAAGCTTACAGTTCTGGGGCTGAGAAAATGTACAAATCAATATTTCATCAAGTGATGCTTCCTCCTAAAAACTGGCTACTGGCACTCCTGGACATCTCTCTTACATGGCTAGGCATATGGCAGCATTCCCCTTCTCCTCAAGGTCTCATCACTTTTCACTTCTGGTTTCTTCTCTCCAGGGTTTCAGTTATTTCAGGTTCTTGATCTCATGGCACTCTCTCTGCACCTGTGGCTTTCTTTCTTCACACTGCTCCCTCTCCCCATATTTATCCTGTTTATAAAGGAATCCAATAAGAGGATTAAGATCCACCATAGATCATACGCTACTGAAGTAATCTAATCAAAGGCCTTTACCTGAAGTGATCTAATCAAAGTTTCCACCTACAATAGGTTCACACCCACAAGAATGGATTAGTTTCAAGAACATGATTTTTGGGGTACATATGGTCTCATACTACTACAGTTCCCATCCTTTTCTTTTCCCTTGTAAATGAAGTCAACTTTACTTCATCACTAAAAGGGAAAGTACAAGTCCAATATGTCACCAAGTCTCATTCAAGGTAATGGTCAACTGTCATTGCATGAAGAACTTAAACAAAAGTGTTGGTGAAAGAATCTTATCATTGGGAAATGGACTTAGCCCAGTGGTTGGGCCATCTGTCTACCACATGGGAGATCCGCAGTTCAAACCCCGGGCCTCCTTGACCTGTGTGGAGCTGGTCCATGCATAGTGATGATGTGCACAAGGAGTGAAGAGAAAAAAAAGAGAAAAAAAAAAAAAAAAAAAGAATCTTATCATTAGTGAACACTTTGGTTGGTCTACTTTGTTTTCAAGACCATTGCTCCCAAGAAGCCTTATCTCTTGGTTTCTTGTCCTTATTAGGTTTTTGCTGTTACAATTGTATCTTGATAGTCATTATCACACAAAATTTCAGATTATTTCTAATCTACACAAATCCATAAAAATTTGTTTTTTCTACTGTGAAAATTTTCCTTTACTGTTACTTTTCTGGGTCATCCAAAATGGAGTTATTATGGATCTACATTAAGCATCTTAGTGAAAATAATCATGAAAATTTATGTGTGAAGCCAATCCTCTATCAATTGGCTGTAGGAAAACCTCCATAAAAGCACAGGTATAGATTAAAGATAGGCAACAATTCAGCAGGTGTCCCCGTCTCCTTCCCGCCCAGTATTGGCAGCTGGCGCTGCCCCTCCTTCTCCCCTTCTCATCTTCCGCCTAGCCGTTATCTAGACAGCCCACACTTTCCCCTTCCCCTCCCTTGCTCCTAACCTCTTAGCCAGCTTACTGTCCAGTAACCGCCTACTGTCCAGTAACCGCCTACTGTCCAGTAACCGTCTACGCAAGCAACAGCACCCGCCGGCACCAATCAAGTCCCTTTACGTATCCCTAGACCCTATAAAACCATGTCCCCTTCAACAATAAAGCAGACTTGGGCCTAGACCTTGTCTCCATGGTGTTTTTGCTTGCACCGCGCGTCCCCCGTGCCTGAGTGGAGAGAGAGAGGGCCCAACGGCTTCATGCCAAACCCCCTCCTCTCCTTCGACCACGAGGCAGCCCCCGTCCGGAGAGCCCGCCCGGCCAACTGCCGACCCTCCCGGAGGCCCGCCGCAGCCCGCATTTGGCGCCCAACGTGGGGCCCACTCTGACGCCTACCCCCCACGCTTCGCTTAAGGTAGGGACTCTTTGGCATCTTCCATTCAAACCAGAATAGGTGCTTCGCTCTCCTCCCGTCAGGTCCCACAGGTTCGGGCCCTGGCTGCCCTCCTGGAAACTAACCAGGTTAGAGTTTCCGTCCGCCAGCTTCAGCGCTACTGGGACTTACTTCTCCCGTTCAATCCCTGGCTCATCACCTGCCCGCTCTGGAGTCCTCAGACTTATGCCCGGCTGATCGAACGAGTAGCCTCAGCCATGGAACATGAGGGCCGGGTCTTTCCCCCCGGCCTCCTCCCCGCTTTTGTGGCCATTCGCGCTTGTTTGCAAGGCATGCCCGCTCCCGAGGCCAAGGCCTTCCCGTGCGACACCATGGATGAGTTCAGGGGAAGGGTGCGGCCGCCAAGACGGCGCTCCCGGTAACGACTCCGATGCCAAATCGCTCTCGGCTCAGTTGGAGGCCGCGCTTGAGCTTGACCCCCCTTGCGCCGCTGATTCTGACTCCGACCAAGATGGCACACTTCCGCCTTCTTCCTCACGAAACAAAGGAAAGCCCACCCAAGAGGGCGCGCTCCCTCCTTCTTCCTCCCAAAAGAGGAAGAAGCCGCACTCCCCACCCCTTCCTGCTTCTTCACGGAAGGACTATCCGCCGTTGTACCCTCCCCTTCCTGCCTCGGCGTCATCTTGCCCGTACCCAGAACCGGCGTCATCTTGCCCTTACCCGGAACCAGAAGCGCTTCATCCGCCATCTTCTGATGACGACCTAGATGATGCGTACGAGCGCCCGCCATCTTATGTGCCGCCGAATAGACACCCCCTCCCGTGCTCTAATAATCTTCTCTTCGAACCCCCCACTGCTCCAATCGCTGATATGTATCCGTTAAATCCCAATCGTTCTCGAGCGAACCCCCAAATATGGGTTCCCTTCTCCCCGAAAGACGTGCAAACCCTCCGCAGCGCTATCCGAGATGATGGTCTCACCAGCCCCCATGCTCAAGACCTCCTTGAATGTATGACCTTTGCCCGCTGTCTCCCCTACGACTGGATATCCCTCACGAGAGGCATACTTCCCTTGGGGCAGTTTATTGACTGGCGCGCACATTTCGCTGCCGAGAACGAAAAACAAATCACCGAGAACGCCTGCGACGGCACCCGATATCCTGCCAACGCGTTCCTTGGACTGGGGCACTACGCCATGCCACAGAGCTATGTCGCCCTCCCTCAAGGCTTCTTCCTCCAGCTAAAGCAGTGTGCCCTCCGTGCCTTCCGCAACTGCGCCACCTCTGTGCCCGAGCCACTCACCAGGCTTTTCCAGAAACCAGAGGAACCGTTCTCCAACTTCATGGCGCGTGTCCAGGCCGCGGCCGAGGGCAAGGTTGTTGGCACGCAGACCCAGACCTCCTTCATCAAGGACATTGTTCAGGAGGGCGCAAACCCAACTTGCAAGGCGATCATCAGGCCGCTGAGAGACAAGCCCCTCCACGACTGGGTCCTCGCCTGCTCTGGAGTCAACGCCCAGGCCTCCGCCGTGGCCCAGGCTGTCCTCGCTGCCGTCTCGACCTCCAACGAATGCTTCTGCTGTGGCAAACTCGGCCACTTCGCTCGACACTGCCCCAACAAGCCACAGCCACCGCTGGACGTGCCCAACATAGGCCATCCACCACGGCCTCCTTCCACTCCGTGCCCGTGGTGCGGAAAAGGATACCACTGGGCCCACGACTGCCGCGTCCCTAACACCAGCCGCAAGCCTTTAAACGGCCATGGGGGCAGGCCTCAGCCCCGCAACAAAGAGGCCGCAACGACTCAGCACCCCCGCCCATGAAAGTACTCTGGTCTGTTCCCATCGCACCCTCCACCAGGCCTCTTCTCTCTATCCAAGTCTCCGGTCGCTGGCTCACAGGGCTACTCGGCACAGGAGCAGAAATTTCCTGCATCCCAATCGACCAGGCCGGGCACCTCCCTCTGACCAATGGCCCCCTAGTGGTGGGAGCCACCGGCCAAGCGCCCTCCCAGCAAGTTGCCCAGGACGTCATCTGGAGAGATGCAGAAGGTCGACAGGGAACCTTCCGCCCCCTCGTTCTGAAGGAAATCTCACAAGTTCTTTGGGGCCGTGATATCCTGCATCAGTCGGGAGCCGTTCTCACTGCCACGCCACCGCAGCTGCCCCCCCAATAGTTTCGGCCATTGCTCGCGTTCGACCTCCAGCACCCGTTCCTCTGCAATGGGATACAGAGGAGCCCATTTGGGTGGAGCAATGGCCTTTCCCAATCCCTAAACTGGACATTCTTAAGGGTCTTGTTGATGAGCAGCTTCACGCGAGCCACATCGAGCCCTCCACCAGCCCATACAACTCGCCAATTTTCTTCATTCAAAAGAAGAACGGGAAGTCCCGTCTACTTCAAGACTTAAGAGAAATCAACAAACACATCAAGCCTATGGGATCGCCGCAGCCCGGCCTCCCCCACCCTACCGCGGTGCCCCGGCATTGGTTTGTTGCAGTGATAGATATTAAAGACTGCTTTTTCTCCATCCCGTTGCACCCAGACGACCGACCGAAATTCGCCTTCACGGTTCCTCAGACCAACCATCGGGAACTGGCACTGCGATACCACTGGCGCGTTCTGCCTCAGGGCATACGAAACAGCCCTGCCATTTGCCAGATGTATGTACACGAAGCCATCCAGCCACTCGTGAAGTACGCTAACATCATCCACTATATGGACGACTTGCTCGTGGCCCATCCCTCAGAGTCAGGTCTGCACGCAGTCCTGGAGCAACTGCTGCGCCACCTTCGAGACCTAGATCTCAAAGTCAATACACAGAAGCTAACGGTTCATCCACCCTACCAGTTCCTAGGGTTCTCCATCACTTCCACCATTGCGCCCCAAACGCCACACATCAGAATTCCTGACCTGCTTACGCTCCTCGAATTGCAACAACTCTGCGGACAGATCAATTGGTTGTGCCCAGTGCTGCCGCTTACCACAGAGCAACTCCAGCCCCTGTACCGGCTACTCTGCTCCAACGCTCCACCATCATCCACACCCGGAAAGAGGATTCGCCTCACCGACGAGGCCAAAAATGCCCTGGCCTGGGTAAATAGAGCCATCGAACAGTGCCAACTCCAGCGACATGAGCCTGGGAAACCGTTGTTAGGCCTAGTCTTACCCACCCGGGGAACACCTACTGGCCTTCTTTGGCAAGACGGACCGCTCCTCTGGGTCCATATGGCAAAGAGCAAGCTCCGAAAGATTGGACCTCAAACCACCCTACTTGTTCAGCTTGCCACCGCCCTAGTCACACAAGCCACCCATCATTATGGGTGCCCACCTGACACCATTGTGTGGCCCTTCACCGCCGGGCAAGTCACCACCCTGCTACGCAGCTCTGTTGATATGCAGATTCTTATGGAGCTTTATCATGGTAACTTTGATAACCACTTTCCACAGCATCGGTTACTGCAGGGCCTTCCCCTGCTAGAAATTGCTGCCCCCGGCCATTTCCCTTTTCCGTCCAGCAAGCCTCTTCCAGACACCACCATCATCTTCACAGACGCCTCCAAGACTAAGTTTGCCCATGTTCACATGTGTGCCTCCATCAATCCTCTGTGCAAGTGGCCAAACTGCGTGCTGTCATCTTAGCACTCCAAACCCATCCCCACTGTCCACTGAACATCTTTACAGACAGCCTCTACTGCCTACAAGTCTGCCAAGTCATCGCCTTTTCTGCGTTTTTTCCGCCCGACAACTCAGCGAGTGAAAGCATCAACGTCGCTCTCCTGGACCTTCAAGAGCTCATAGAGAACCGCCGGCAGCCTTGGTTCATCGCTCACATTCGCAGCCATTCCAGCCTTCCCGGGCCCCTGGCCCACGGCAACCACCTTGCTGATCAGGCCGTTCACCTGCTTCCAGCCGAGACCACCGTCGCAGTCGGAGACCTCATCAATCAGGCCAAGCTGCTGCATGCCAGATTTCACTTCTCAGCAGCTGGCCTCCACAAACTCTTTCCAGACCTCCCAATCCATACCTGCAAACACCTTGTGCGGTCATGCCGAACGTGCGCTCCATTGCTGCCCTTGGGGCCGCTCCAACCGCAGGGAGTTAACCCTCGTGGGCTCCGCCCCAATTCCAGATGGCAACTGGACGTCACTCACGTCCCCCAGTTTGGCCGATAGAAATACCTCCACGTAGCCATCGACACCTTCTCTCATCTCTGCCAGGCAACCGCGCTCACCGGAGAAACGACCAAGCACGCCATCCAAGCGCTCAGAGAATCTATTCTTTTCATGGGCGTTCCATGGGACATCAAGACAGACAACAGATCTGCCTACCGGAGCGCCTCCTTTGCCGAATTCCTCAAGCTCTACGACATCACCCATCACTTCGGCATTCCCTACAATCTGCAGGGACAAGGCCTAGTAGAGCGTGCTCACCAGTCTCTCAAAACCCTCATTCTCAAGACATCTGCTGACCAGCTGTGTCGCACCCCTCGCGACGTCGTCACAGAGGCCCTGATCCGACACAACCTGATGACCTTCAATGCCCAAGGCTTTTCACCGGTCCACATGCACTGGGGGCCTACCTTCCGGCCCACCCCTGCACCGCTTGTCCTCTGGCGTGACCCGCAAACCACCCAATGGCATGGACCTGCCCCTCTCTTAGCCCAAGGATGGGGATTCGCCTGCGTTTTCCCTGAATCAGAGCCGCAGCCCATCTGGGTCCCAGGACGTCTCATCAAGCCCCACACCGCCGAGGCTTCCGCTAACGCTGACACCAATGATCCTCCTAACGAGTTGCCTACCTAACTTGCCTCCTTCTCATCGCTGTTTCCTTTGTAGTTTTCTCTCTCTCTTTTGTCTCCACAGATGATTCGCCGCCACGCGGGTAGTTCCGTTCTTCCCATTGCTCTCATCGTCATGCTTCCCTTCATCTCCCGGGCCGTTGTCAACTCGCCCCATCAACGCTCCAATTGGACCCTCCAGCGCTGGCAAGAGGAAGCCTTCCTCATCATCAGAAAACTACTGCCCACGCCTGAATCCCCACCCCTCGCCGTTGGCCCCAATAAAGTCCTCAATCCCCCCGCCTCCCCCCCTTCCAGCGGCACCCCCCCTCGTCCATCGCTCCCCAGCCATGGCCCCCCCTACCAAGTATTCCAGTCCCCTTCTCGCGTTAATCTATGCATCCTACTTATCTCTAAATACTTCTCACCCCAACCTCACCAAGAACTGTTGGCTCTGCCTCTCCCCCTCCCTTCCTATCTATGAGCCTGTCGCCGTTAACTTCACGTTCAACAAATCCACTTCAGTATACCCAACCGAGTGCAACTGGAACACTTCCTCCGTCCCCCTAACCTTTCAATCTGTTTCCTCCACAGGACGCTGTGTTCATTCTCGTCAAGGTTCCCACCCCTCCCTTAGTGCTTGCTCTAACTACTCCTCTCCCAGCGCTTCCGCCAAGTTCTTAATCCCCCTTAACACCTCCCAATGGCTTTGCACCTCCACCGGGCTAACCCCCTGCCTCAATGTCGCCACCCTCAACGCTACCCATGAGACTTGCCTGCTCATCCTTCTCACTCCTCGAGTCGTTTACCATTCTGACCATGAATTTTTCCGCCGCGTGCTGAGCAGACAAACCTCCCTCCACTTACAAAGGAGAGAGCCTGTAACCGCAGTCCTAACAGTCGCTACCATTCTAGGTCTTGCAGGGGCGGGCACAGGGATCGCCGCCCTCGCCACACAGTCCTCTGCCCTCTCCTCTCTCAGACAGGCCGTCGACAAAGATATCACCTACCTTCAAAATGCTGTAAAACATCTAAAAAATTCTCTCAATTCTCTCTCTGAGGTAGTCCTCCAGAATCGCCGCGGCCTTGACCTCCTCCTCCTTAAGGAAGGGGTTCTCTGTGCCGCCCTTGGAGAGGAGTGCTGCGTATACGCCAACTCCACCGGCTTAGTCGAGGACAACCTGAGAAAGGTCCAGGAGGGATTGGATAAGCGCCGCAAAGAGGGAGAAAATGCGAACTATTTTTCCAGTGTTCTCCATACCCTCCTCCCATACCTCCTTCCATTTTTAGGCCCACTCATCATCACCATCTTAGCCCTCACTGTAGGACCCTGGGCCATCAAAAAAATAGTCCGCCTTGCCAAAGACCAAGCCAACGCAGTATTCAGCTCCTTTGTGCAGGCTCATTATCAACGCCTCGCCACTAAAGAGCCACCACCAAGCCATCCGCCGCGCTCCTCCCGCCCCCGCCGCAAACACCGAACCACACGCCTGTAACCTCCTGTCTCCCTTTCCTCACTCATCTCCCTCCTTCTCCCCCAATCGGGCGAGGGGTTCAGGAACATCACGACCCCGTTTTGCTGGCAGAGCTCGGCGCGCACCAGGCGCCAGCGTGCACCTACCCCAGCAGCAGGCACATGCGTCCTGGCCAGACGCTGTGTCCTCTGCAGCTAAGAGCAGCTGGGAGGGCCCTCTGCTTCTCGCTGCCAGCTGGTCCTCGTGGTCTCCCTCCTCCCCTCGTCTTACCCCAGTACCCCGTCCCATACTGCCCCTGCTGCCACCAGTTCACCTCCCCCGAAGCACATACTTTTAAACAAAAGGGAGCAATTGTCCCCGTCTCCTTCCCGCCCAGTATTGGCAGCCAGCGCTGCCCCTCCTTCTCCCCTTCTCTGTCTTCCACCTAGCCATTATCTAGACAGCCCACACTTTCCCCTTCCCCTCCCTTGCTCCTAACCTCTTAGCCAGCTTACTGTCCAGTAATCGCCTACTGTCCAGTAACTGCCTACTGTCCAGTAACCGTCTACGCAAGCAGCAGCACCCGCCGGCACCAATCAAGTCCCTTTACGTATCCCTAGACCCTATAAAACCATGTCCCCTTCAACAATAAAGCAGACTTGTGCCTAGACCTTGTCTCCGTGGTGTTTTTGCTTGCACCGTGCATCCCCCATGCCTGAGCGGAGAGAGCGAGGGCCCAACGGCTTCGTGCCGAACCCCCTCCTCTCCTTCGACCGCAAGGCAGCCCCCGTCCGGAGAGCCCGCCCGGCCAACCGCCGACCCTCCCGGAGGCCCGCCGCAGCCCGCAAGCTGGGGTAATGGGTGGTAATGTCAATCTTTTCATGTAATTGGCTTGTACTTCCTGAACCTGGTTAAGATGGGGTTAAATGATGTATAGGTGTATATGTAAGATACATACATATCTTAGCATGGTGGATGAGATAAAACTCAGTTCAAAGCCTCTCAATGCCACACCAGGAAGCCAAGAGTGCCTACAACTGAAAGCAGAATTGCATCCATCATCCATGTGGAATCTAAGCCCCCTCTTGATATAGAGGTGGAGTGGACATAACCATTCCAGAGTCCACAGGATGGAGGAATAGACTATGGATTAGAGTGGACTTACTGATATTCTATTCATGAACTATTGTGATTAGTAATCAAAGAAAATGTAACATTGATGTGGAGAAAGTGGCCATGGTAGCTGCTGAGGGTAGGGAGTGGGAAGAAGAGATGTGATGTGGGGGCATTTTCAGAACTTGGAGTTGTCCTGGGTGGTACTGCAAGGACAGTTACTGGACATTTTATGTCCTCCCATGGCCTACTGGGTAGACTGGGGGAGAGTGTAAACTATAATGTGGCCCATTGACCATGTGGTGCAGCAGTGCTCAGAGATGTATTCAAGTGCAATGAATGTCCCATGATGATGGAGGAGGTTGTTGTTATGGCAGGTGCAGGGTGAGGGGGTGGGGGTATATTGGGACCTCTTATTTTTTAATGTAACATTAAAAAAAATAAAGACAAAAAAAGCAAAAAAAAAAAAAGCCTCAGTTCATACTAAATAAGTAGCCTTAAACCTCAGAATCCATCTGTGTTTCTGGTGAGATAATCATTCACCTCTAGGACCTAGTAGCATCCCAGGAACTATAACAAAAAATAGAGTAGTTCTCTGCCACATAATGAAGAGTCTTTCCCCAGAACCCTTGAAATTGTCTCTGCTACTCCCATATTAGGTCTTGGCAAGTACGCCATCAAGCGTCCTTCTCCATCTTTGTGTGTCCCTGGATCTGCTATATTATATAGCTCAAGAAGGAGACCAGTTGTTCCACAACCTAAAATTGCTGCAGAGTCCTCTTTTACTCTGGACCCTACCTGAGTCTGGCAATATTCCAGGTAATCCAGAATATAGGTGGTAAATTAATCCAAGTGTAGTCAATGCTATTTCAAAATCTAGACATGTCTACCAGGATCTAGGTCCCTTTCTTAGTAGTTGGAGGTACAAGGTGCAGCAACTAGCCTAATACCTAAAAGAATTTATCCCAGCATGTTCTGGATGCTTGGACTCATAAAAAGCTTATCCATGTGACAGAACATGTTATCTCTCTCTATATATATATGTATAGATGGTATGTGGAGTAGTGAATACCTGATATAAAATCATGAGTATGAACTGTGTTCCTTGGATATAAGAATTAATGAATTTGCTAAATCAATAGCTGTATCCCAAATGCTAGAGGCTGTGATAAACTTCTCTAGTCAAGGTACCATCTTTAGAAACAGCAGTTGTATTTGGGACTACAACCTGATAAACCATTTCATAGTCCATTCCCTTGCCATGATGATAATGGCTTTGCTGAGGTCAGATAAGCAAATTGAAAGAGGACATTCTGAGATTTACCATTACTACATCTTTTGTATCTCTGGTGGTGGAAAAAAATCTCTTCAGCAACTTCAGGAATGTAGGATTGCTCTTGCTTTTTTAATTTGCTAGAGTGAGGGGCAGTAGGTAACAAAGGAAAGGGAAAGTCTGTCATTATATATTTTATTTAGTTTATATATTTGGAACCAAAGAAATAACCACAGGGTTGGGTGCACTTGACACTGTGCTTGTGACAGTGTCACCTAAACAGATCTACCAATCTAACGACTTGACAGAGTAGAATTTCTAATTAATAAATATTATTCATACCTTAGACAACTTATCTGAAAGTTCTTGAAAATACGGTATTCCTTTTTTTTTTTTTTTTCCTTTAACTATATAAAGTTACCCACACAATGACTTCAGGTTCTTTTGAGAATAATATATAAAATATTTTGCTATGTGAATTTGTGATGGTTTTGGGGTCCTTCCTCAAGAAAAGCCTGCTTTCCCTTAAATTAATTATATCTGTGTGTACTAGATGAATTCTTTTCAGTTCCAGAAACTGAGATATGGCTTTCTACTGCTCAGCTTTCACTTGCCAACTCTCATTTCTTTCACTATTAAAAAAACAAGTTATCCTTTCTCTCTCAACTCTAGGCATTCTATGATTTATTAGCAACTGTAAGCATTCCATGATTTATTCACAGATCCCTACAGATCAGAGAACTCTGATTACCTTTTTTGCTTATTGTAGAATTGCACACAATTTGCTTGGCCTCTGTTTTCCTGGGGTCCTATTATCTCTATTAATACTAGGGATCACAAATCAAGGACATTATACCTCATTGCTAGCCCTAGTTTAGAAAGGTCATGCACCACCACATTATCTTAAAGTCAATGGTATCACCTCATCAGAGCAATTTTTACTTCCTAAGATGTGTGAACCTGGGCTTTTCCTAGAAAGGTTTGTGATATTACTGCATCTCTGATCAATCCTATATATTCTCTAGTGCAATGTCATTGGCATTCTGGTATGGCCACTTAGTTTCCCTAAAGTCATTGTCAGAATCAAGATTCACAATACCAATCCAGGAAACTAATAGGAATTCTACACACATACACACATACACACACACACACACATACACCATACATAGTTTTTCCCCCCTTGACCTAGCCCTAAATTCAAGAAGAGTAAAATAATTACCCAATTCGTGGACTTTCAGTTTTTCTTTGCATATATTTTGGGGAGTTTGCAAAGTTATAATTTTTATGCTTTCATGGTGTTTTAAACATTTTATCACTTACTACTGATCTCTTAAACCCTGTTAATATTTTTTTGCTTACATTTTTGAGATGAAATTCACATAACATAAAATTAATTTTTGAAGTGCACTATTTAGTGGCATTTAGTAAATTCACAGTATTATCCAACCACCACCTATATTAAGTTACAAAAAATTTTCAATACCCCCCCAAAAAACACCCACCCATTAAGCAGTCTCTTCCCATTCCCCTCTTCCTCTCAGCACTTAGTAATCACCAGTCTGCTTTATGTGCCCATGGATTTACCTATTCTGTAAATTTCATATAAGTGGAATCATACAATATGTGTCATTTTGTATCTCTTTTCTTTTACTTAGCCTATTATTCTCAAGCTATATCCACATTTTGTCATGTATCAGTACTTCATTCTTTTTTATGGCTAACTAAAATTCCATTACATACCTGACCCTCATTTTGTTTATCCTGTAATATGTTGATGAAGATTTGGGTTGTGACTAGTCCTACCATGAGCATTTGTGTACAAGTATTTGTTTGAACACCTTTATTCAATTGTTTTGGATATCTACCTAGAAGCGGATATGCTGGATCATGTACTCTATTAAGGAACTGTCAAGACGTTTTCCACAGCAGAGGCACCATTTTGCATTCCCATGAGCAATGGTTATGTCCCTATATCTCCATATCTTCACTGACAATTATTATTTTCCATTTTTAATATAGCCATCCTAGTGATATAATAAAGTATCTCATTGTGGTACTGAATTGCATTTCCCTAGTGACTTATGATGTTAAGGGTCTTTCAATGTGCCTGTTGCCCATTTGTTCATCTTCTTTTTAGAAATAGATATTCAAGTACTTTGTCCATTTTTTTAATTGGGTTGGTTTTATTGTTAAGTTGTAAGTGTTTTTAATATGTTCATGATACAAATTTCTAATCCAATATAAACTAGAAATATATTCTTTAGGTTGTCTTTTCAAATTATTGATAACGTCATCTGATCATAAAGTTTTAAAATTTAATTAGTTAAATTTTTTTAATTTCTTTTTGCTGATCATGCTTAGGGTTCTGTTTAAGAATCTATCACAGTGAAGTGGGTGTAGCGCAGTCGTTGAGCACATGCTGCACATTTTCGATGTCCTGGGTATGATCCCTTGTACCTCTTTTAAAAATCCGTCACACAACCCAAGATAATGAATATTTTCCCCTCTAGTTTCATCTAAGAATTTTATACCTTCAGCTCTCATATTTAAGTTCTTGATTTATTTTGAGCTAATATTTTAATAGGGTGTGAGTTAGGGGTCTGATTCATTATTTTGCATGTGGATATATAGTTGTATTGATAATATGAACTTTTTTTAAAAAATATGAATATAGCTAAATCCCAATAGTCAACTCATACATTTTTTGATTCTTATACTTTCAAGGATTCTACATCCTGATAAACTGGGTCTGTTAGAAAACAAGAGTGAATGGTGCATTATTGTTTATTTAGCTAAACTTAATCTTGTGTCTAGCTCATTTATTCTGGTTTTAATTTTAACATTTTTATATTCACTCCTAAGAGTTTGATTTGATCTTTCAACAGGTACAGGATTTTCTTGAATTTACTTTAAATTTTTATAATAGTTTCATATAATTTATATATTTTTTGGAACTGGTCCATCAAGAACAATTGGAATTACTGCTAGGGAGAGTATACATAAATTAGTTTCTCCTTTTTTCCCTGCTGATTTTTCCTCATATTTGATTTCTTTTAAGCCAAAATTGTTCATCTTTGATATTGAAGTAATTTTTTTAAGTTAATCTGTTGTAAGACTGAGGATTTATATAAAGGATAATTTCCTCTATAAGAGATTTTCATTTGCTTCTACGAGGTACACTGCTAACATGGCAGTGTTGAACTTTAATTAATTTTATTTCTCATTATACATTTTCTTGACTAGTGATCTGCTAATTTGAACTTCAGACCCAAGTGAAATCTAGGATTGCAAGTCCTCAGGTGATTTTATTATTAACTTGTAGTTATAGCAGATAAGTGTGGGCATCCTTTGCTGACAGGCATATTTTCTATACACGTTAGTAAGTTTTCAATCCCCCATAAGGGTCTGCACTTAAGACTGAGGTTTCATATTCAGAACACTAATTTAAACAAAGTAAAAATTTAATTGCTTTCCCCCAAAATTGATATTCAATTTGCCTATAAGAGAAACCCAGCTTTCTTGTTTGATTAAAATAATATCCATTTCTGGTTACAAATCACCTTCTATTGTTTATGTTGTTTTGTGTTTTATTTCTTTTGCAGGGATGTACTTCATCACTTATTTTCTGAAATTTCAGCAATCTAATTAAATTTAATTGAATTTCTTTAAAGACTTTTTAATATTAAAAAACTACATATTAAATCCATATGATTACTGGCCTCACATTCCTAGTAATACTGATACTTTATATTTTTACAAACTCAACTAATCTCTATGCTCTGAGTCTTTATCAATTTTGTTATCAAGAAACCAGTTATTTCCAGCATCCCTGAAGTGAATAAAGTTTCCTTAAGCCCTAAAACTCATTCTTTTTTGCTGAAAATGACTCCAATTTTGATTAGTTACCCAATGTTCTCACTGACAGAATGGATATGCCACAGTTATTTGGATATCATATAGGAAACAATAATTAGATGCCCTTTATCAGAGATCCTGGTTATGCAAAACATTCCACTTGTCAGAGATTTGATCTGGAATAAGAATGTAATGATATTCAGACCACAGAAATCATGAAGAAGTTTACTTACAGAAAAGTTCTTCCTCTGTATTGAGCTATGATTTCCAGCAAAACTTTTTGCTTGACCATTATTGTGATGGTAAAAACATGGAGCCTGAATGTTTTGTTTCCATAATTATGAATAGAATCAATTTTAGTATGAGACCAAAACTGGCCAGAATAGCTGAAAGAAAGTGAATGTCTTTATGATATCAATGAATTGATAAAGCCAGATGATTCTCATTATCCTAGACTTTCTTCCTGTAAAACTATAAATATGGTCCAATGTTTAAGCTGTTTGACTCAAGGTTTCTTTGGTAAGATATTGCTGGATCATTGGTGCGACATCTAGATGCGATGGAGAGGGCTGCGCACTAACCAGAAATCTAGTTCTTGAGGCTGAATGCAAAATTGACCTTGGGTTTTCTCCTTTTGGTGAGGAGTTGAGGCATATTTCATTTGGGCAAGAACAGTTTTGAAAATATATTTGTGGAATATGTGGAAAAAATATAAATGTTTGCAATAAATTATGGAAAAAGAGGCTATTGGGTTTTACTAGTTTTTCAGCCATCTTCTATATACTCCTTCCATTTCCAGAAACTAAATTCATTTTTCTCAAATATCCATCCTTTCTATGCATCTTATCTAACTGTTGAAGTGAAATGGGCCTTATTTAGCAAAAATCAAGTACAAGAACTTTCTTTCCTACTGTCAGTGATTGCTCCAAAAATTAACATGAGATTCAATTTAGAATTATAAGATTTTGGAAGTATGGTGAGGAAATCTAGAATGGTCTTCTTCACCAGTAAGGATAGGAATCAGCCTCTAAGTCTGATTGCTAATGGCAATCATCATGTAAACCCTGACAGCAACCAGTCTTAGGATAGGGTCAACTCTGTGGATAGTAGAGCCAAAAGGCAGATAAAACCAATGACTTTGATGATATCATTAAGTCACTGATTTAAAGATCTTAGAGAAAAGCTCTAACTTACAGCTCTTTGAGCAAACAAATGACTTCATTGTTTTAATATCTTAAAATCAGTTTTGTATTAAATAAGTCAAAATACTGTAAATAATATAATCACACATAATGGTACATAAAACTCAAATTCCTTATATATTTTTCAATATATAGAGTGGTAACGATTTTCCCAACCAAACTGTAATTAGCATACTATTACACTCCTGATACAATCCAAAAGTTTTCACACTGTCAGGCTACTGCCTACCTCTTTAGTTTCATTTGTACCCTTTCCTGTTTCTTCCAGGCACAGTCTATTTAGTTCGGTTCCTCTGGTGCAGAAAGAATGCCACATACAGACATCCATATACAGCGTTTCCTCTCCCTAAAACGTCTTCTAGACCTTAAAAATCATTCTTCAAACTTCGGCATAAACATTAATCCCACAGAAAGATGTTTTTAATGAAATATGCATTTGTCCCCCCATATATATTCTCTTATAAAGTACCCTGGGAGTGATTTTGAATACACTCTATGTAAGATCATACACAACTGTTTTACATATCAGTCATCACATTTTCGCAGAAAACAAAGTGATTTTTCCTTCATCCCGTCCCTTTTTTCTCATGACATCATCACCAGCTGATGGAATGGCCTATAAATGTCTGAACTCATTTCTGGACTATCCAAATACTTATCCCTGTGACTCTAATAAGTTTTCTTGAAGAGCAAAAGTCAGGCCAAGTATTTATTTCTATGATTGGACATTTCACAATAGAATATTAAATTTCATTTTATTTTTGTCAATAGGGAGAGTTGTCAGCTCAGGGGAGATGATGATCACAACAAAATAACATTCTCGTATTTGACAATAGTAATGCCATTAAATATTTAAAATACTATGCATAATGAGTGTCTGGAGTTCAGTCTTTGGGAATTGTCATTCACTCTAACTTTGCATAAATATTAGACTTGAATTCTTCATAGTCTTTTGCTTTTGTAAGTAATTTTATAAAATATTATCATCAATAACCTTCTTTCAAAATACTATATCCCTACCATGTGCAAGATGTTTATGTGTTTCATGTTAAGCATCGTCTATTCATTAACGGTTTTGTCCCTGTCATTATGGAACTTACAAAGTAGTGAGGACAGAAATACGAAACAAAATCTCACAATTATGTATTTTTCTCATAAATGCTACTGAAGAAATGACTAGTGCTTTATAAGAAAAAAAAGTGGAGAAACAAATGTGTATTTTCGTAAGAAAAAATCCTTTTGAGGGGCTAATGCTTAAACTGAAGTTTGAAGAATGAGTTTTAAGACATAGCAGGCCTTTATAGGGAGAAAAAACATCATATATAAATGCTGTATGCAGCATTTTTTCTGCACTAGAGAAACTAGAATAAATAGACTGTGCCTGGAAGAAACGGGAAAGGGTACAAGATGAAACTAAAGAGGTAGGCAGGAACTGGGCAGTGTGAAGCTTTTGGATTGTATCAGGAGTGTAATGATATGCTAGCTACAGGTTGGTTAGGAAAATAGTAACCACTCAACATATTGAAAAAATATCTTACATAAGGATTTTGAGATTTATGTACCATTATTCTCAGCTCTGAAACAAAGTGGAATTCAACATTATTAATTTAATAAATGAATAAGTAATGGATAGGATTGTGAGCGTAGGAGGAGAATGTGTTCAAAATGAGCCCCATGCTTCTGTTGTGCGTAACTGGACAGAAAAGATAGGTAGAGGAATGACTGTGACAAAGAAATCAAATGTTTAATTTTGAAATAAGAAAATGAAATGAAATATATTAATTCAAACTGAGAGGAAACAGAATAACCTTATTTGTTGTTCCAATTACAACCTACCTGAATATTCTAAATGACACAAATGAAATAAATGCACAAAATTAATAATTACTTTATTTCTCTATATAACCCTTTATAACATGAGGCAACAAATTTTCCATAAAGGGACAGAGAGTAAATATTTTAGACTTTCTAGATTCTGTAATCTCTGTTGCAACTATTCAAATCTGTCATTGTGGATAAAAGCAATTATAAACAATATAGAAATGAATGAGACAAAAGTCTACATACAAAATGGAAAATTATAATAGAGTATTTCTAGAACTCTAAGACATGAAATTTGAAAACATAATGTAAACAATGATTTGCCTTTAAACTAAAAATTACTAGGCTTGATATAAAATCTGTTAGGAGATATGCATAGACGGGTTCATGTAGGAAAGGTATAAAATTATTAACTTTTGAAATAAGAGTGCCAACCGAAAGGGCTTAAGAAGAAATGCTTGAATAGTTCATTTTTGTCTTAACTTTAAATAATAGATAATTCTAATATTATTTACCCCATTCTAGGCCGTGGGATAAAACATAAAATTCCCTGAATTATATCGTGAATTAAAAATAATGCAATAGTAAATAATAATGGCTAAATTCCTGGCCTACATTGATTACAATTAATATATTTACATGTAATATTATAATGACAGTATAATATCATATGCTATAATAATATGATTCTTTATAATATAATATAGCAATATATTAAGAAATGCTATAGCAAATATAGCAAAGTAGAATTTATTGTAAGAGTGAAATGTTGGCTCAGTAACAGGAATACTATCAACAGAAATTACTTCATCTGTAAAATAAAACATAATTACCTTTCTGTAGTATGCAGACCAAGTTATTGGTAGCATTTAAAAATAATTTGTAATAAAATGTCTAAACCAAATAGAAAGGTATCATAAATATCATTCATCAAATTATAAAAAATAATACCAGTCTAAATAATGAACTTCTAAAGTTATCACTGAGGAAAACCAGAATTAAGATAAGGAAGAATGATGTCTACATTGTTATGCAGCACTATTTCAATTTTCTGTTAAAATCAATTAGATAAGAAAATGAAATAATCATTACAAATATAAAAATAGAATAGGTAAAGTACATGTTTTGATGACATGATTTTGTATATAAAAAATAAGAAACTCAAATAAGTCCTTAAAAAACAAGTATCTAGGTAAATGAATGGATGAATAAATATAATAATTTATAACTAGTTCATCTACACCATGAATAATAATGGGATTTTAAATATCCATTCAAACTAGTAAGAAATCTATAAGATAGTTTGGAATAAATTTAAAGGAAAATTACCTGACTTCTCTGCCAAAAAAAAAAAAAAAAAAAAAAATAGCTTCACAGTTATACTGAAGAACAAAAAACAAGACTGGAACAAAGGGAAAGAATATATTATAATATGTCCTTTGATGGAAACATATATGTTTATAAAATGGTCCAATCATCCAAAAAGTACATAAAAATTCACTGTTATCAAAATTTGTAAGTTTTTTTTAAGGTTTTACTCAGTCAACTCAATGTTGATGCCTTTGTTTTGTTTGTTTTTTTTTCAAGCTGGGAGCTGTTTGTTGGTCACCATGAGAAGTCTGTATACAAAGCAAGTATGAGGATTGGAGGGAATTTCCTTGCCAATTTTGTGGAAGGGGTGGGAAGGCTGGAGAGTGGCTTGCCAAGAATCTCAGTCTCAGGCTATATGGTCCCATTAGTGCGATGAAGCTGGAGGATATAAGAATAGGACTCCTTCCTTGCTGGTCTACAGTCAAGCATCTTTCTCTTTATGATATTGTGAGGAGCCTGTAGGTCCTTCTCTGATGTCATTATGTGGTGTTAGGTCAGAATACCTCAAACTGGGTGTAGCAGTTTGATATGAATCCCAAAAATAGATATTGGATTATGTTTGTAATCTGGTCTGTACCTGGGTGTGATTAAGTTATGGTTAGGGCTTTGATTGGGCCATGTCACCAGGGTGTTGAATCCCCACCCCTTGGTGGGTGAGGACTCACAGATAAAAGGCATGGCAAAGGACAGAGTTGAGGGTTTTTGATGTTGGAGTTTGATGTTGGAGTTTGATGCTGAAACCGTAAGCTGGAGCCCCAGGAAGTAAGCTCAAAGGAAACATGAGCAAGTCCCAGGAAGAGAGGAACCCTGAACTCAGATAGAACCAAGATGATGGAAGAGAGGAACCCAAGAAGCCTGAACCCTCATAGATATCGGCAGCCATCTTGCTCCAACAGTGAAATTAGACTTTGGTGAGGGAAGTAATGGTATCTGTGAGTTTCTACCCCAAATAAATACCCTTTATAAAAAACAACTAATTTCTGGTATTTTGCATCAGCACCCTTTTGATTGACTAATATACTGGGTAAGAAAATTATTTTTAAAAAGTGGTTAGGTGAAAACAATTTGTGTTTAATATGTAATATAGCATAAGCAAACTAACAAACAAAATTTGTCAACTCAGAATGCTATATCCAGAGAAAATTTCCAATGATAATGAGGGTAAATTAATGTCACACAGATGAACTGAAGTCGAGAGACTTTCTTGCCAACAGAATTGCATTAAAGGAAATACTAAAGGAAATTCTTCAGGCTGAGGAAAACAATATCCACTTGAACTCCTATTTTAAGGAAAGAATAAAACCAGAAATGTTAACTATGTATATATATGAGTAGCATTTTTTCTGATTTTAATTAAGTTGAAAAATAACTGTATAATTACATTTCTTTGTGGGATTTTTACATGTAAAAATATATGAAAATAATAGTACAAAAGATAAGACTATATGGAAATTTAATTCTGTGATAGTTTTCAAATCTTCTTTAAGTCGTATAATATTACCAATGAGAAGTCTGTGAAAGAAAATGCATATTCTAGTTCTTAATGCAAATGTTAAAAATAATTCAGTAAGGAATAACTAAAATGTCAGTGAATGGTTTAAAATAAAATACTAAAAAACATACTTAACTCCAAAAGGGTAGAAAGAAGATCAAAACCAGAAGAAAATGTCTATTTAGAAAATAAATAGCATGGGTTTTGACTTAAATCCAAACATAGCAGTATTGCAGCATATTTTTTAAAAGAATAGCTATTCTAGTTAACAAGCAGATATTTTTCACATAAGTCAAAAAAAGCATGACCCAATTATGTACTGTCCCAAAAAGAAAAATTCTAAACAAAATACGGATATGTTAAAAGAAAAAGAATGCAGGACTTCCAGGAAGTTGGCATCAAAGTAGATAGGCAGAGCTCAACTCTTTCACACACACACACAAATGGAGATAGGGCAAAAAACTACCTGAGGGAGTGCTTTGGGGTTCTTTACAAGATAGTGTTGTGCATCACCCAGGAGGGAGCAAGAGAGATAAAAAAGCCAAAGGAAAAACCATGAATTACTCACCCCTGTGGCTAGAAAGGCACATATATTCCACCTTCAAGGCAAATAGCCTTCCTAAAACCCCTGGCTTACTTCAACCAAGTGTGAGGGAGTATTGCCTGGGAGGAAGATGGGTCTGGCAGAGGATAGAAAGAGATTTCTCTTTAGTGAGTTTGGCCAGCTGATCTCCCTTTGGATCTCAAAGAAGACTCTAACCAGCACTGAGGCAGCCCCAGGAAAAGGGGGGGTGGGGCGGATATGATCAGGCAGCCTGTCACAGCCAGCTACCAGGGAGAGACTGGAACTTGGTCAGTAAGAGGGCAGATATAAATGCCTAACTAGCACGGCTCTGGCAAACTGTTAGAAGCCTGAGGAATATGGGGCAGGAAGACCCAGATAAGCTTTCAGAAGTCTACATATGCTGTGGAGCTGGTGTAGCTCAGTGGGTGGATACCTACTTTGCATATATGAAGTTTCCAGTTCAATTCCTGGAACCCCCTAAGAAAAGGGAATATACGGGATTATCAGGTACTCAGATGGAGCCTTATGAAAATGAATGTATAGACAGTTTTTTCTTGTTTTTGTTCTTGGATCTGTTACTATAAGTTTTTTTATTGGTTCTTCTTTTTTTTTTCTTTCTTTATTTTATTTACTGAAATAAGGTGCATCACGTGTGGAGGGCAGGCTGCAGGGTGGTTGATGAGTAACAGCAGCCTGAGAAGTATCTTAGTGGCCTACGAGGGAAGGGTGTTTTCCCTGGGTTGGTTTTGTTGGTGGTAGTGTTGTTTTGATCCTTGTTTGTTGTCTTTCCCCTTAGTTTCCTTTTTTCCTTTTACTTATTTTTTCCACATATTTTTTTTTTCTTTTCTTCCCTTCATTTTTCTATCTTTTGTTTTCTGTTGCTTTTCTTTCATTCCTCATTCTCCCTTTTATTGTTAGGCATTCATTTTTAAATTTTTCCCTCTATTTTTTTTTTCTTTTCCTCTCTTCTCATTCTTTCTGGCCTTTTAATTCATTCTGTTTTTCTCTATTTTGTTTCTTCTTCCATTTTTTCTATTTCATCTTTTTAATTTTTATTCCTTGTGTTTTTTAATCATTTTTTTACTCATATTACTTATTTTCCTAGCACTTGTATGGTTCTTCTCCTACTTATTTTATTATTATTGCTATTGCCCTGTTTCTCTTCTTATTTCCTTCTTTTTCCCTGGTTCTAATGTTTTTTTTTTTCCCAAGGAAATCCAGACAACTGCAATAATATAGAATTGAGGGAACCAAGTGTCAAAAAGGAACCTTACCACACACACATAAATAACAAAATAAAATGCTAGAGTAGAAAGGGAAGCAAACCAACCTAATGAGCCCATTAAGATAAACAGATGCCTAAACACCAAAAAATAAATAAAAAATTACTAGTCATACTAAGAAACAGGAAGAAATGGACCTAATGAAGAAACTAAAAATCAGGAGGAGATACAGTTCATGGAAAAACTAATTTGGACTGTCCAACTTAATGAAGTGAAGGAAGAGATCAAATATATTAAGAAAACACTGGGAAGCAGATTTAGCTCAACTGAAAGAGTGTCCACCTATCGTATGAGTGGTCCAGCATTCAAACTCAGGGCCTTCTGACCCATGTAGTGAGGTGGCCCATGCACAGTGGTGATGAGCACAAGGAGTGCCATGCCATGCAGGAGTTTCCCCTGTGCAGGGGAGCCCCACACACAAGGAGTACTCCTAGGAAAGAGCTGCCCCATGCAAATAAAGCACAGCCTGCGCAGGAGTGGCACTGCACACACAGGGAGCTGACGCAGCAAGAGGATACAACAAAAAAAGAGACACAGGTTCCCAGTGCTGCTAACAAGAATGCAAGTGGACACAGAACACACAGTGAATGGACACAGAGAGTAGACAACATGGGGGGGTGGGGAGAGAAATGAAAAATTAAAAACAAATAAATAAAATTTTAAAAACTTCCCCAAACCAAAAAGCCAAAAATATGAATAAAAATAAAATAATAACAAAAAGAAATAAAATACAAAAATACAAAAATAAAATAAAGAAAATAGAAGACACTGGGAGAACATACTGAAGAAATTGTAAACACATATAAAAAGATAATGGATCTAATGATGATGAACAGCAGAATGCAAGAAATAAAAAATAAATGAATACACATAACAGCAGATTTGAACAGGCAGAGGAAAGAATCATTGATGTTGAAGACAGTACATCTGAAATCAGACAGATAGTAGAACAGATAGATAAAAAAGATAGGAAAAATCCAGCAGGGACTTACAGACTTGAATGACAACACAAAATGCACAAACACATGTATTGTAGGCATCCTAGTGGGAGAAGAGAAGGGAAAGGGGCAGAAGGAATGTTGTAGGAAATAATGTCTGAAAATTTCCTTATTCTATTGAGGAACATGGATGTATATGTGCCATGTGCAGGAAGCACACTGCACCCCAAATAGTGTAAATACTAATGGGTCTATGCCAAGACACATACTTGCCAAATTGTTCAATGCTTAAGACAAAGAAAGAATACTGAAAGCAACAGGAAAAAAGGCATCCATCACATACAAGGGAAGTTCAATAAGATTAAGTGCTGATTTCTATTCTGAAACCATAGAGGCAAGAAGGCAGTAGTATGACATAGTTAAGGTGCTAAAAGAGAAAACAAACAAACAAACAAACAAAACTTCCATCCAAGAATTCTGTTTCCAGCAAAGCTGACATTCATAAATGAGGGAAAGTTCAAAATATTCACAGATAAATAGAAATTAAGAGAGTTTGTCCACAAGAAACCTGCCTTCCAAGAAATACTAAAGGGAGTTCTGCAGGTTGAAAGGAAACAGGAGAGAGACAATGGAGGAGAGTGTAGCAATGAAGATTATTGGTAAGAATAGCTAAAAAGATAAAAAATTAGAAGGAATATATGACAGATATAAACCTAAAGAAAATATGACTAATGTAAGTAATTCCTTTAGAGTAACAGTATTAAATGTTAATGAAATAAGCTCTCCAATCAAGAGACACAGATTGGCAAAATGGATATGGAAATATGACCCAGCTATATGCTGTCTACAAGAAATTCACCTTAGAACCAAGGACACAAAGAGGTTACAAGTGGATGGCTGGAAAACAATTTTACATGCAAACAATAATCAAAAAAGGGCAGGATACTAATTTCAGACAAAATAGAGTTTAAATGCAAAAGTATTGTAAGAGACAAAGAAGGACACTACATATTAATAAGAGGGGTATATTTCAAGAATAAAGAACAATCATAAACATTTTTTACCTAACAGGGAGCCTCAAAGTACATGAGGCAAACAATGGAAAAACTAAGTGAAGAAACAGATGCCTCTACAATTATAGTGGAGGACTTTAATACACCATTATCAGTATCAGATACAACATCTCAACAGAGGATCAGTAAGGAAACAGAGAAATTAAATAATATCTTAGAGGATTTAGACCTAATATACATATACAGAACATCACACCCCAATACAGCAGGATATATATTCTTCTCAAGTGCAAATGGATCTTTCTTCAGGATAGACCAAATGCTAGACCAAAGAACAACTCTCATCAAATTCAGAAAGGTTGAAATTATACAAAATACTGTCTCTGACCACAAAAAATGAAGCTGGAAATCAGTAAGTGACAGAGAACCAGATTAGGCTCAAAGTTATGGAAGTTAAACAACATATTCTTAGACAATCAGTGGGTCAAAGAGGAAATTGCAAAAGAAATCAGTAACTACCTTGAAATGAATGAAACTGAAAATATATCAGAAGCTATGGAATGCAGCAAAAAGAGTGCTGAGAGAGAAACTCATAGCCATAATTGCCTATATTAAAAAAGAAGGAAGAGCTAAATCAAAGACCTAACTGTACATCTGGAGGAATTAGATAAGAACAACAAACCAATCCCAAAGCAACTAGAAAGAAGGAAATAACAAGGAAAAGAGCAGACATAAGTGAAATAGAAAATAAGGAAGACTAGAAAAAATTAACAAAACCTATCCCTTAGCTAGACTGTATTAGTCAGCCAAAGGGATGATGATGCAAAATACCAGAAATCTTTTGACTTTTTGTTTTAATTTTAATTTGTTTAAAGATTTTTTAAAATTTATTTCTTTCCCCCTCCCTGTCCCCCTCCCCTAGTTGTCTACTCTCTGTGTCCATTCACTGTGTGTTCTTCTGTGTCTGCTTATATTCTTGTCAGTGGCACCAGGGATCTGTGACTCATTTTGTTGTGTCATCCTGCCGCATCAGCTCTCCATGTGTGTGGCACAATTCCTGGGAAGGCTGCAATTTTTTTTTGCACTGGGTGGCTCTCCTTACAGGGTGCACTCCTTGCACATGGGGCTCCTCTATTCAGGGGACACCCCTGCATGGCTCGGCACTCCTTGTGTGCATCAGCACTGCACATGGACCAGCTCATCACAAGGGTCAGGAGGCCCTGGGTTTGAACCTTGGACCTCCCATGTGGTAGATTGATGCCCTACCCTTTGGGCCAAATCTGCTTCCCTCTTTCGGCTTTTTAAAAAGGGTATTTGGGGTAGAAGCTTACAGTTACCAGAAGGTAAAGCAAAGTTACTACCCTCACAAAAACCAGTTGCCATGTGTTGGAGCAAGATGGCTGCTGACATCTACAAGGGTTCAGCCTCTCTCTTCCTCTTAAGAACCCATGGTCCCATCCTCTACCAATAATAGCTGTAGGCTGAAATAAGTTTCATCTCTCTCCCAGGGCTTGTTCCTCTCTGTGTCCTCTGTGTTCTTCTGTGTTTTTACTTCCCAGGGCTCAAGCATCCAAAATCTCCAACTAACTCCTCTACCTGTAGTTTTCTTCTACTGGCATGGCCCAGTCAAAACCTTAATCATTATTTAATCAAGAAAAAGTAAAACTGCTGAATTTAATACAATCAAATATGCCCAGATGAACAGATCGCTTTACAAACACCATCTAATATCTATTTTTGAAATTCATAAACAATGTCAAACTGCTTTATAGACTAACAAAGAAAAAAAAGAGAAAAGATCTAAATACATAAAACAAGAAATGAAGAAGAGGATATCACCACTTACCTCACATTTATGAAATAAAGACTATCATAACAGGATACTTTGAAAAATCATATGCCGACAAGGTGGATAACTTAGATGAAATGACAAAGTTCTAGAAGCACACAAGCACTCTACACTGATGAAAGAAGAGACTGAGGAACTCAACAGACAAATCACAAGTAATGAATTTGAATCAGTCATCAAAAACCTCCCAATTAAAGAATCCAGGACTTCACAGATGAATTCTATCAATAATCCTGGAAAGAACTTACAGTAATCCTGCTTAAGCTCTTTAAAAAAATAGAAGTGTAGGATCATTGCCTAACTCATTCTAAGATGCCAACATCATCCTAACACCAAAGCCACAAAAAGACGCCACAAGAAAGGAAGGATATAGACCAAACTCTAATGAATCTAGATGATAAAATTTCCAACAAAATACTTGCTAATCATATTCAACAATACATCAAATAAATTATACATCATGACCAAGTGCTTCAACATAAGAAAATCAATTAAGGTATGTATGGTTCAACATAAAATCAATTAATGTAATACATCACATTAAGAGATTAAAAGAAAAAATAACATGATCATCTATATTGATGCAGAAAAAACATTTGATGAAACACAGCACCCTTTCCTGATAAAACACTTCAAAAGATAGGAATAGAAGGAAACTCCTTTAATATGATAAAGGGTATAAGTGAAAAAGACACAACTAACTTCATATTCAATGGAGAAAGGATAAAAGCTTTCCCTCTAATATCTAGAACAAGACAACTATGCCCACTGTCACTGCTCTTATTTAACATTTTGTTAAAAGTACTTGCTCAAGCATTCAGGCAAGACAAAGATAATTAAAAGACACCCAAATGCAAAGGAAGAAGTAAAAATTTCACTATTTGCAGATAACATGATCTTATACATGGAAAGTCTTGAGGAATCTACAACGAAGTTTCTAGAACTGATAAATGGATTCAGTAAAGTGGCAGGACATACAATTAATGTGCAAAATCAGTAGGATTTCTATGCACCAATAATGATCAATCTGAGGATTTCTATGCACCAATAATGATCAATCTGAGGAGGAAGTCAAGAAAATAAATTCCATTTACAATAGCAACTGAAAGAATCAAATATTTAAGAATGAATTTAACTAAACATGTAAAGAACCTGTATTCAGAAAACTACACAACTTTGTTAAGGAAATCAAAGAAGACCTAAATAAATGGAAGAATATTCCCTGTTCACAGATAAGAAAACTAAACATCATTAAGATGTCTATCCTATCCAAACTGATTTACAGATTTGACTCAGTCCCAATAAAAATTACAACAATATTTCTTACTGAATTGAAAAGCTAACTATGAAATTTATGTAGAAGAGCAAGGGGTTCCAAATAGGCAAAGATATATAGAAATAGAAAAATGAAATTGAAGAAATCATACTACCTGACTCAAAACATACTACAAAGGTACAGTGATCAAAATTGTATGGTATTGGCATAAAGATAGACACACTGACCAATGGAACAAAACTGAGAGTTCTGATATAGATCCTTGCATATACAGTCAACTGAAATTCAGCAAGGCCACTAGCCCTCTCAACTGGGAGAGAATGGCCTGTTGAACAAATGGTGCTTAAAGAGCTGGGTACCCATATCCAAAAGAATGAAAGAGGAACATCTTTCATGCCCTACAGAAAAAATTAGCTCAAGATGGATCAAAGATCTAAATATAAAAGCGAAGACCATAAAGCTCTTGGAAGATAACGTATGGAAGCATCTGTGAGAACTTGTAGTAGGAAATGGTTTCATAAACTTTAAACTCCAAGCAGAAACAACAAAGGAAAAAATAGATAGGACCTCGTCAAAATGAAAAACTTTTGTGCTTCAAAAGAGTTCATCAAGAAAGTGAAAAAGAAGCTTAATCAATGGAAGAAAATATCCATCTCTTGGATAGGGGCCTAATATACAGCATATATGAAGAAATCCTACATCTTGAAAAAAAATTTTTAATTAGGCGAGTGATTTGAAAAGACACTTCTCCAAAGAAGAAATATAAATGGCTAAAAAGCACATGAAAAGGTACTCAACATCAGTAGCTATTAGGGAAATGCAAATCAAAAGTACTATGAGATATCATCTTATACCCATTATACTGACAGCTATTTTAAAAAGAGGACTACTGTTGGACAGGATGTGGAGGAAAAGGAATATTTATCCATTGCAGGTAGGAATGTAGAATGGTACAGCCATTGTGGAGGACAATTTGGTAGTTCCTCAGGAAGCTAAATAGAGAACTTCCATATCCCACTGCTGGGTATATACCCAGAAAAAGTGAAGGCAGGGACATGAACAGATATATGCATACCAATATTCATAGCAGCTTTATTCATGATTCCAATCCAAATGCCCATTAACAGATGAATAGATAAGCAAACTGATATATACCTACAATGGAATATTACTCAACTGTAAGAAGGAATGCAGTATTAATACCAGGGGTAACATGGATGAATCTGAAGACCTTATGTTGAGGGAAGCAAATCGGACACTGAAGGACAAATTTTATATGGCCTTACTGATATGGATTAAGCAAATTGAGCAGACTCACAGAGTTAGAATCTGGAAGACAGGTTTGTTGGAAACAGAAATGGAGTACAGGGTGGTGAGATGATGCCCATATTGACAAAATCTACCATAAGGGGGAAGGGGTAGCTGTGCAGTGGATGTGTGTGACAGTGGTTCCGTGATGTGATTGGGCTTGGCAGTGCTGGTCTGTGAGAGGTGTAGGGTGGGGTGGTTGGGTTGGACTATGCATAGAAATGGGGGAAGTAGCATGTGAACTCTGGGGATTTACAGATCTATGATTAAAACTATAATATTGGGACTGTTCTTTTGGAAAATATGGCAAGAGAGGGTTATTGGTGTAAAGTGTTGGATGTGGGGGACATGTGAGACACAGCACATCTGGGGCAGGCTTCAGTGGAATATGTAAGTGTTCATCTTGTCATTGTGTGTTATATCAGTGGGTGGAGACCCAAATAATAAACAAGAAAATATCAAACTCCCATCCTGGGGAGTCCTGCTATGTTCTCAGTTAGAATGACAAGAGTCCCTCAAGAACATAGTCAGTACCTGATAAAAGAAAACAGACGAATATATCAAAACCCTCAACATTATTGCAAGTAACTATGAGTCTTATTCTTCAAAAATTGAAACTTAGTGGTTACCATAGTTTCTGAGGCAAGGGAGGAGGGAATAGAATAGATGGAATGTATGGCCTTTTTAGGGCATTAACACAACTCAGCATGATCTTGCAATAGTAAATACAGACTACTACAAGTTCCATCAAAACCTACAAAATGGTATGATCCAAAATGTAAACCATAATGTAAAACATCAATCATAGTTGGTAGCAATGCTTCAATATTTGTACAATTGTAACAAATATACCATCCACATATTATGTTATTAATAGGATAGAAGGAGAAGGGGAGTGGGTGTTGGGTATATGCAGATCCTTATATTCTCTATGTGAACTTTTTGTATCCTAAAGCTTCTTTGAAGAAATAAATGAAGAAAAGCAAGGCACTGGGGGAATATATGGATGAAAATATCACTGTATGTACAGGACAACAGATATTACAGAAATGAACGACATAATGTCTAAACAATTTTTAAAATTTTTTTTAAATTTCAAATTTTTAGTTTTTTTGTGTTTTTTAGCAAATTTCATTGTCTTTTTTAAAAAAAGATACATAATCACAAAAAAGTTACATTAAAAATATGAGGTTCCCATATAACCTATTCCCTCCCCCCACTCCTCTACATTAACAACCTCTTTCATCACTGCGGCACATTCATTGCATTTGGTGAATACATTTTGGAGCACTGCAGCACTGCATGGATTATAGTTTACATTATAGTTTACACTCTCACTCCAGTCCATTCAGTGGGTTATGGCAGGATATATTATGTCAATGGATCTGTCCCTGCAATATCATTCAGGACAACTCCAAGTCCTGAATATGCCCCCATATCACACCTCTTCTCCCCTCTCTCTGCCCTCAGCAACCCCTGTGACTACCGTCTCCACATAAATGATACAATTTCTTCCATTGCTAGAGTCTAAATAGCTCTATAGTAGAATACCAGTAAGTCCACCTCTAATCCATATTTTATTCCTCCATCCTGAGAACATCTGGGATGGTGATGTTCACTTCATCTCTAAATTGAGAGGGGGCTTAGATCCCACATGGCTGATGGATGTGATTCTCCTGCTTGCAGTTGTAGACTCTCAGTTCCCTGGTGTGGTGGTTGACCATCCTCACCTCCCTGTTAGCTGACCTGGGTAAGTCTAATGAATTGCAGAGTAGGTGTTGCAACTCTGTTGAAGCTCAGGGCCCAGCTGGCACATGGACAGTCCAGAGATTCAAGTCTCCTGAGCATACACCAACCCCAGTGCCAACCACAGTTTTAGTAAAAGTGACAGAAGAGACATGTGTAGAAAGCTCACATCTGATTCCAACCCCATCACACTTAGCACAACTTCAAAAGTAGTGCCACACTGTCAGGACACTGAACTCTAGAGCCATCTGTCATGACCTAGAACCTGTGTGTCTCCATAGACTTCAGCAGCCCTCTTCCTGAGGTTGTATCTATTTCAGCTCTATCTGGGATCCTGCTGAGCTGTGTGTATTCATGACCCTTCTGATGACCTCCTGTCTCATTTTGAAGTCTCTTAGCCATATAAACTCATTTGTCTTTGCCATTTTCTCCCTTTATTCAAGATCTTTTTGTAGTTTCATCTTCAGCTGTTGATGGTGCTAATCCCTCAGCACCAGGGAAGCTCATCCCCTGGAATCATGTAATATACTGGGTGGAAGGTAAGGCTGAGTTTGGCTTAGAAAGTGGCCACATTTGAGCAACATGGAGGCTCTCAGGTAGTAGCTCTTAAGCACACTGCAGCTGTAGACCTAGTTGAAATTTCAAGCACACAGGCTTAGAAGCAGAGTCATCAGTATCATTATTTCAAAAATTATTTCATTTTCTTATTAATTTTATTTGGTTATTTTGTTAGCTTCATTTTTGGAGAGGTTTTGGATCACAGAGGGGTCACAACAATGGCAGGGGAAGATCACTCATTAAGGGTGTCAGTGATGGAGGATGCCTGAGAAGAGATTCAAATGGGGCATGCCTCTAGGGCATGTGAATACATTCCAGCAAATGTTCATGGGGCATTGTCTTGGTGCTTGGAGATCCACACAATAACCAAAAGAATATTGAATTCCCGTCCTGGGGAGCTCTGCTACATTCTCTAATAGAACAGCAAGAATACCCCGATTACAAGGACAGTGCCTACTGAAGGAATACAGACTAATACACCAGGTCCTTCATATTGATGATTGTACTTAGGAATGTTTTCTTGTGAAATTGAAACTTAGCCTATTATTTTATGCTGCCTAAGAATTACCTCCTGAAAACCTCCTTTTTGCTCAAATG
Source organism: Dasypus novemcinctus (assembly GCF_030445035.2). Lineage (NCBI taxonomy): Eukaryota > Metazoa > Chordata > Mammalia > Cingulata > Dasypodidae > Dasypus > Dasypus novemcinctus. The sequence goes on along the minus strand of NC_080674.1, from coordinate 32,513,323 downwards.
TGGCTCAGCATATAACTGTACCATCTTTTCCCTGAAGTGGGACATGACTCCCAGGGATGAGCCTTCCTGGCACTGAGGGATTATTACCAAGCACCAACTAGCAATGCATCTGGAAAAAGACCTTGACCAAAAAGGGAATTGATACATACATAGGAGTTTTTATGGCTAAAAGCCTTCAAAAAGTGTGTCAGGAAGTCATTCAAGCAGTTATGCTTATGCAACTCTCAGCAAGATCTCAGTGACTGCCACAACAAACAGTGCCTCAAATAGATGGATTGCTGAGGGCTCTAGAGACCTCCAGAAGCTATAAGTAGGGCAGACAGCTCAGGAACTTACTTTGGACTTTATGCTCCTTAGTGTACAGAGTTAGATCCATTTATAGGTTATCTGCATCTGACTCTTCTGTCCCTTTTGTCTGAACCTATAATTAGTACTATTCTTGACAGATATATGTACCAGAAACTTAAATCTTTAATTCACCCATCTATCAGTTGAGTCCTGAATTTCAGCAAGTTGCACAACCTGCTATCCAGTTCATTGGACTCACCAAGGACAACTAACAAGAAGTTGATGATGGACAGCACCCACCCTAAGGAATCATCCCTAAATCCTCAAGATTGTGGAATGAACAAAGGACTACAGTAGACTTATTATTATTCTACTATAGACATTATTATTCTAATGTCTATATTATTCTAATGATAGGAAAAACTCCTATCATTGATACAAAGACAGTGCCTACCGGATGTTCTGAGGAAGGGAGAGGGAAGAAAAGGTATAATATAGAGGCATTTTGGTGGCATTGGAATTGTCCTGCATGACATTGCAGTGATAGATACAAGTCACTGCATATTTTGTCATAACTTACAAAATTTGTGAGGGATGGAGTATAAACTATAATGTAAACTCTAATCCTTAGTTCATAGCAATGCTTTAATGTGTGTTCATCAATTATAACAAATTCACCATGTTTATAAGGGATGTTGTTGATGTGGGAAAGTATGGGAGGAGGAGGGAATGGGACATGTAGGAGTCCCTCATACTTTTTATATAACATATATGTAATCTAAAGTTGCTTTAAAAATTAAAAAATTAAAAAATTAGTTAAAAAATAGAAAAAGCACTGAAACATATATACTGTGTAAATAGTATGCTGATATGGTTAAATTAATATCAGTCATAGTAGAGCTCAAGGCATAGTTCCAGAGATAAAAGGTTCATTTCATAAGGATAAAAAGATATATTCATAGGAAGAAAAAATTAAGTATGCACCTAATAACAGACCCTCAAAGCCTATGAAGCAAAAGACTTAACTAGAGAAACAGGCAAATGCAAAATTGTGATTAAATTTTCAACATTCTTTTCCTCAGAATTTGATAGAAAGTATAAATGAAATATGTAGTGAATGATTTGGAGAATGCTCTCAACATCTTCACATAATTTATATTTACAAAACTTTTTACCCAGCAACTGCAGAAAATCATTTCGCTTGGGATATTTTATCAAATAGATTGTACTTAGGCCATAAATTAAGGCAATAATTTCAAGAAAAAGAAAAAAAGAAAAACCAAAAAAGGAAAAAAGAAGTCTTGCCAAGTATTTTATTTGACCAAAACAGAACTAAATTAGAAGTCAATATTGATAAGATAAATAAAAGATCCCCTGATATTTGGAAAATGAACAATACTCTTCTGTAAAACCCATTTGCCAAAGAATAAATCACAAGGGAAATTACAAAATATTTCAACCTTAAAATATAACAACAAAAGTACCAGAATTTTCAGGATGCAACAAAAATGGTACTCAGACGAAGAATGACTTTAAATGCATATATTAGCGGTAAAGAAAGTTTTATATCAAAGACATCAATTTTTATCTTAAGAAACTAGGAAAAGAGGAGCCTACAATCCCTCTTCACACCCTCATGCTGTGTAACAGATTACATTATATATCTGTTTCCAGGCTATATAGAAATAATAGAAGAAATTAATGAAATAGAAAATATTCACTATTGATGGAAGTAATAGAGACAAAGTTGTTTTCCTTGAAAAAAAATTAATAAAATGTATAGACCCCCTTCTATGATAGATTAGAGAGAGAGAGAGATACCAATATTGGGAAGCAAACAATTCCACAGCTTTGAATATGCTAATACAAAAGTGTTATGAAAAATGTTATGCCATCAAATGATTTACCTAGAAGAGAGAGGCAACTTTTTTTTGAAAGAAAATTTACTAAACCTACAAAATATGAAATCAAATATCTGTATAACCCTGTAAATTATAAAAAGTTGAAATGATTAAAAAAAAATTTCTAATGAAGCAAACTCTGGGACAAGATGACTTTGTGAAAAGAAAATTACAATCCCATATCTTTCATGAATAAAAACATGGGAATCCATAACAAAATATTATAAAAATGGCCTGTTAGATTATAAAAGGAATTTTCACAATCTGATGAACTTCTCTATAAACAAATCTATACTACTGTATACTTTCCTTCTAAATGAAGGGACAAGGCAAAGATATAGACTCTGCATCTATTCAATATTGTGTGGGGCCCTTAGGTAGAAGATAGACAAAAAGAGGTCTTAAATATCAGAAAGACTGGCATAATACTGTCTTTATTTGCATTTGGTTTGACTATGTTGAAAATCCTTAGAACTATTCAGAAGGAATTAACATACAACTACTAGAACTAATAAATGATTTCATAAGTTCAAATATTATATTGAGTTGAACAAAAGAAATTAGACTCAAAGAAGAATGCAATTTAAATTTCATTTATATGAAGCTCACTGATAGATTCATGTCATATATGCTGAAGTTTATTCATTATTTTCCTATGGGTTGACTGATAGGAAGGAGGAATCAGGGAACATTTTAGGATGATGGAAACATTATTTATCTTGATAACTGTGTATTTTCTTTGCCAAATTTCATGAACATATACATTCAAGGTGAGTGTATTTCACTGGATATAAATTTTATATAAATAAGGAAATGTAAATAAAAGGAAAATTGTCAGAGGAAAAATCTTATTAGGCAAGCTTGTATGAAAAGATAAATCAACAAAATTAACTCAAATAGAAATACATAATCTGAATGAACAAAAAAAAATTGAAAAACATTATAAGAGTTAAGAGTTATCTCCATTTAAGAGCCTTCATGGACTGATGATTTTATTTTAAGACTTTCAAATTGATCCAGAATATACATATATATGGAGAAATATTAATTCTCACCTCTCTTTCTGAATATAATTTCAAAATTCCTAGTAAAGATAATTTGGAAAGATTAATGACACAAACTCAGTTATAGAAAAAGATGCAAGCTTTCTTTCATCATCTACATGTCTTATACTAGGGTAGGTGTTTTGGTACAGTAGCTAACACAGCAACCATGCTCATTTGTGTAAGGAGAAAGAAAGAAAGGCTATAAATGAGTGTGGTAGTTTGAGGCTTTTATGGGCCCAGAAAATTACATTCTTAAAATAATCCATTCCTGTGGGTGTAAACCTACAGTAGGTGGGATTTTTAATTAGGTTACTTCAGTAAAGTGTGACCAAGGGTGGGTCTTAATCCTTTTATTGGAGTCCCTTATAAATGGGATGGATAGAGAAAGAGCAAAATAGGAGCTGAGAAAAAGACACAGGAACAGAGAGAAAGTTAGAGAAAGCCAGAAGCTGACTGTGAGGAAACCTGGAAGAGAAAGGAGAGAGAGCAGCACCATGTGCCTTGCTATGTATGTGAGAGAAAGGTCCAGTATCACAGGCAGCCAGTTTTCAGGAAGAAAGCATCACCTGATGATACCTTGATTTGGACACTTTCTCAGCCTCGAAACTGTGAGCTTGCAATCTAATAAATCCCCATTGTAAAAGCCAACACATTTCCTTTTGGCAGCCTAACAAAGTAAAACAATGAATAAACACATAAATTGAGATAATTAGAAGTTATATAAGTGCTATAATTAACAAGGTAATAAAAAATAGAGTACATGGAGGATACCAGATTAGAGTATTCAGAGAAAGTTTTTTTGAAGATAGGACATTTGATCTGAGAGTTATAGGATAAAAATAACTAAGTTATTCTACCAGTAATTGCAAATAAAAAAATTCCTAAGTAATAAAAAGTTTAGTGACTTTAAAGATTGTTAAAATATATGGTTGAAATTTAATGGGCAAGGGGTTAGTTTCATATTGCAGTGGGGAGAGAGAGATCAGATTTATACCCGTTTTTTTCCCTATTATTAAAATAAGTAGTACAAAGTTACTAAAGGAATGTAGGTAAAAAAAAAATGACATGATTAGACTGATATTTTAAAAAAAAATAACCAATGGGTTTTGCATAAAGAATTAATCTAAAGCAGGAAGCTATTGAGTGGATTAGGCAAAAACTGACTATGGCTCCTACTGGGGTAGAGCAGTGGAAATAAGAAAGGATGAAATGAAGATATAGTTGCATGTAGAGCTCTCAGAATTTGCTTATGGGATTTTTTCCTGGGAATAAAAGCAAAGAAAAATCAAGGAGAATGGCTACATTTTTGCTTGAGTTACTGGGTTCCTCTCTATTCCATTTTATGTATTGCAAAGTCTTCTACAGTTTCAGGCTTATAGATAATGATTAAAATCTTACGTGAAATATTCAAATGTTATGAAATGGAAGTTAAAACTGTACATATGTAGCTCTGGACAAAGGGTCAAGATAAAAATAAGGGTAGCATCATAAATCTTTGAATGGTATATAATCAATGGAACTAGGTCAATTCACCTAGGGAAAGAGTATAGACTGAGACCAAAAGGGGTTAAGAACTGAGTAATGGCACTTTACTGAACAAGATATTGAACAGAAAGGGAGGAGTCTTGATAGAAAACAAATATGAGTATCCTGTGAGGCAGAAAGTAGCTCAGGGGACGACTGTGACCTAGAAACTGACAAAGCATGTTGCTGAAGAAAGGTTAAGGACTGAGATTTCTGTTGAGAATTTGACAGCGAAGTGATCTTTAGATTTGGTCTCATGGTGGGTTGTTGGGGTCCTTTGTAAGAGCAGTTTCAATGGAGCAGGAGTAGAGATGTTAACCAATTGTTGAATAATTCTTGGGTGATGATTTGGAAAATATTAACTACAAACAGTTCATTTGAGAATTTTGGCTATGGAGTAAAAGATAGGAACACAATCTATAAGAGGCTATACAGTTAATGAGAATGACCTCTGTTTCTTTCTTTTTTAAAATTAAAAGTAAAATACTATGTTTGCATATACATGAGGGAATTGATGGGTCTGCAGTAAATAGAATATTATTTCCAGTACTCTGTAAAAGTATATATAAATGGAGAAAAATAAAATGACAGCAGTTGTCTTTATCATCTGAAAACTTTGCCAAAGAACCCAATGATCTTGGGTGAATGTGAAATATAATGTTATTTTATTTGTGTTCATCTTCCATTCTTAAGATTTATAATGTTAGCTTATTGAGTATAGCATTTACAACAGAATTGACAGCCAATTAGTCAAGGAACTGTTGAATTAAGTAAAACTGCACTTTAAATGCTGTAAACAAATTGGAAGTGGAAGGAGGATAAATAGCAGCATTAGTTAAGAAATAAATAGATTTTAAATTTTTGTAGGCAACTGACCTTTGTCTCAGATGATTGCATTTATGCACATACAGATACATTTAAGAGTAGAAAATGCATCTTGAATTCAAAGCCTAAAATGGCCAAAAGTATATAATTATGTTGTTCATTTTGTTAGGCAATTATTGTCAGTTTTAATGCTTTGCCACGGTATCATGCCTCAGGCAAATGTTCTATATGTTCATGAATATTGGAGAGAGCAAGTCATAAATCTGTAAACTGAACATAAGCATCTTTCAAGCTGTCTGGCCACTTGCAGTGTTTGCAAAGCTTAACATATATTTTAATCTGTGCACTGCTGTTTTTATTTGCTGCCTTCCATCTTTCTGTCCATCTTCCTGCCCCCTGTCTTTCAATCGATCCATCATTTTTTCCAATTAAGGGCAAGCTAGATGACAGATATGACAGGCACTCACTGTCCAATGCCATAGATTCTAAGTAGAAGTAATTACTGTGTATGAAGCTGAAGCAGTGCACCAGGGCTGTCATCACAGGTCCCCATGTCAGTCAGCAGACTCATTTGAGTAATAGGCAAGTGAATGAAGTGAAGGGTGGGGAAATACTGAATTTAATTCCAGAGGTGATTATATAAGATAATCCTTTTTTATTTTTGTCACTCAAAAGTAAAATGTTTCTTTCTCTGAATTTAGAATTGAGAAAATCGTTTTAAAATGGATGCTGGTATACTTCGACTCATACAGACCCAGAAGGGAAGATATTTGGAAAAATGCTTCAGCCTTTATGTGGTAGAAATACTTTTGATTTTCTCTTGTTCTTAGACTTGCGATTAGAAATCAAGAAACAGTAACTTGTGGCTCAGCCATGAAAATAATATCTATTTATTCAACCACTAGTTGTATATAAAGTATTAGACACAGATATACACATATATTGTATATGTCACCAATATGATTATATACATATAGCAAGGGTGATACTGTTTGAAATGTGTGTGCATGTTTGTTTTTTTTGAACTGAAGATGGGATGCCACATTTTATGATGAGATACTCTCTGACTATGGGATTTTGGAGAAATTGCTGGTTTGATGCTTGGGACAGGAAATATATGAGATGAACCCAATTCATACTATAGCACCAAAAATAAGTAAGCTGCCAAAAAATAATGGAGTCATATCAAAACGACTCAGTAGTAAGCTTTAACAAATTATACAGGTGAAAGATGACAATTTTTAAAAAAGAAACCAACTAAAATTTATTAAAACTCTTTAAATATAGATTGGGCAGTGTGATCTTAGAGATACTTAAAAAAAGCAAGGAAAAAAGTAACAAAGCAAAACTTGCTAAAAATCATTGGTGATTACTCAATTCATTACTCAGAATATTGATAAATAAATTTAAAGAGAAAAAAAGGCATTTTATTACCTTTCTGGAAGAAATGCAGCTCATTTGCTTTCAAAACTTGAAAATGTTGTTTCAATCAGGATACCCAAATAGCTCTGAGGGTCACTGTTCTTAAAAACAAATTCAATCTAATAAATAAAGAAGGAATGGAGGGGTTATACTGTCATGGTTGAAATGCATTCATAAATATCAGAAAAAGTTACCACGAAGGTCATGAAGATTTAGCTTAAAGTTCCCCTATTTGCACACGTCTCTTCCAAGTCCTGAGAGATATTTGAGCAATGTATGATGTTTGGACTAATTAGTTAGGCTTTATAAATTGTAAATTTGTTATGTATGCTTTACTCTTTCTAAATAAATAGCTCTGTCTTTTAAATTTCGATTTGTAATGTTGCAGTCATTTTGATATGGAAAGAACCTCAAATTTTAAAGGTTTCAGGCACATATAATCAGGATCTTTGTCTCCCCATGCTGTGTAATGGAAGCACCCAGAGATCCAGAAAGATCCACAAAGAATTCTTGCCAAAAACTTTGAAATTGAATCTATTCAATCTTTATTTATTTTACTTATTTTTCTCTCTTTATTATTGTTTTAAATGTTACATTAAAAAAAATAAGAGGTCCCCATATGCCCTCCACCCCCATCACCCCACTCCCTCCACATCAACAACCTCTTTCATCATCATGGGACATTCATTGCATTTGGTGAATACATTTTGGAGCACTGCTTCACCACATGGGTAATGGTTTACACTGTAGTTTACACTCTCCCTCAGTCCACCCAGTGGGCCATGGCAGGACATACAATGTCCAGCATCTGTCCCTGCAGTACCACCCAGGACAACTCCAAGTCCTGAAAATGCCCCCACATCATATCTCTTCTTCCCTCTCCCTACCCTCAGCAGCTACCCTAGCCACTTTCTATTCCTAATCACAATAGTTCCAAAGTAGAATATCATTAAGTATACTCTAATCCATACTCTATTCCCCCATCCTGTGGACCCTGGGATGATTATGTCCACTCCACCTCTATATTGGAGAGGAGGCTTAGATTCCACATGGATGATGGGTGCAATTCTCCTGCTTGCAGCTGTAGGCACTCTTGGCTCCCTGGTGTGGTGGTTGACCTTCTTCATCTCCTTGTTAGTTGGCCAGGGTAAGTCCAATAAACCAGTGGGTAGGAGTTGCAAATCTGTTGAGACTTATGTGAGTGAAGGTATACCCACATCCTCGGGAGGACTGATGTTCTCAAACAGAGGAAATTTTATCTCTTGAGAGAATTGGTGGCTCCCAATGGGTTAGAGCAGTCGAGTATGTCAAGTCCTCAACGTTGTTGCAAGTATCTCTGAATATGGTCCTTCAAGGAATGAAGATTGACTGTCACTGTAAGCCCTGAGGGGAGGGGGAAAGAGGTATTGAATAGATGGAATCACTGTAACTGTGGGGCAATGGAAGTGTTCCACAAGATCATGCAATGACAGATATAGGACATGTTAAATTACACCAAAAATGTATAAAAGTCTATAGGCTAAAATGTAAACCATAATGTAAAACATAAGATAACTAAAAATTTAGAAAATTATATAGACTAAAATATAAAACATAATGGAGGCAGTGGACTTGGCCCAGTGGTTAGGGCGTCCGTCTACCACATGGGAGGTCCGTGGTTCAAACCCCGGGCCTCCTTGACCTGTGTGGAGCTGGCCCATGCGCAGCGCTGATGCGCACCAGGAGTGCCCTGGCATGTAGGGGTGTCCCCCCGCGTAGGGGAGCCCCGCGCAAGGAGTGTGCCCCGTAAGGAGAACCGCCAAGCACGAAAGAAGTGCAGCCTGCCCAGGAATGGTGCCATACACACGGAGAGCTGACACAACAAGATGATGCAACAACAACAACAAAAAAGAAACACAGATTCCTGTGCAGCTGACAACAACAAAAGCAGACTAAAGAAGATACAGCAAATAGACACAGAGAACAGACAACCAGGGTGGGGGGTGGAGGGGAGAGAAATAAATAAATAAATCTTAAAAAAAAACAAAACATAATGGAAACCCAAATGGAACCATGTTTGAAAGCTATTGTTTCAATATCTATATATCAGCTGCAGAAAATATAATATGAACATGTAAAAAGATCATTGTTGGGGAAAGGTCAATCTTTATCTAACTAAAAATATACAGAAAAGATAAGAATAGGGGAATATGTTAAGAACACCATAAAGAAACTATCAATTAAATCCTCAATGTGGAATATTCCACAGAATAATTGACTAAGTTTCTTCAAATTTTTCATTGAGTGGAAAAGCAATCAAATAAAAGTCTTGCCTGGGGAATTTACATAGAATGTTTTGGATTCTGATGTGAACAGACCAACTGAAGAAATACATTTTTGTCAGGAGATAGGGGAAATCAGATTATGGGCTGATAATTAAAAACTATTAAAGAATTCTAAAATTTGTAACATGATAAGGTATGCTTGTATTTATCTAAGAAATATGTCTATATTTTTTAGATTGTTACTGGCTTTTAAATGCTTTGGTCTAAAGAATAAAATATTAGGGAACAGATATTAAAAATGTTGCAAAATATGTGTTTGTCGTAGGTGGGTGATTAATTCATTAAAGTTCATTGAACTTCCTACCTTTCAAATATTTGAAAGTTTTTGTAATATTTCTTTAAATCCCCTTAAAAGAATATATGCTAATGAAATAAAGTAAAAGTAAATAAATAAAAATACAACAAGCATATATTATAGTAAGCAAAAAACAAACAAACAAAAAACCACTGACTTGGCTTCATATTTATCCTTTTACAGTTCCAAATAAAATTTAGTAGCTTCTGGTGATAAACATGGATCAATCATCTTTAAAATCATGAGTCAATAACATAAGCTCCTGTGGGGACTTTTAATTTTCAAATGCCCAATATTATTTCAGAAACAAATATAACTAAAAGCAAAAAAAGGTAGAAATAAAAATTAAACTTCAGTAATCAGTTATCCATGCACTTTATGCTAGTTTGCTCTCTTTGGAGTCAGTAGCATTCTGACTTGCACCCATTCTATAATTCAATCTCTGCCTCTATCATGTGGTTGTCTCTCACCACAGCTGCCTCTTATTAAGTGTCCAAATTTTCTCAGTTTAAAAAGATACCAGTCATATTAGATTAAGGCCTACCTTTATCCTACTTGGCCTAGTTTTGCCTATTAGGTAAAAGATTCTATGTACAAATGAATTCAAATTCACAGGATTTAAGGGTAGGACCTGGACATGATTCAATCCATAATATGATTAAACCGATAATCAGTAAAATAAAAAAAATGTTTAACTTAAAGGTCAAAGAGCAAATATTTTGGACTCTGCAGAATTTACGGAATTTGTTGCAACTGCATAAGAATTCTGTCGTAGTACAAAAACAGTCGTAAACAATATGTAAATGAATGTCAGTTGGGTTTCTGAATTTAGTGTACCTTATTCTGTGAAGCATAACATTCATCATCTTAGTTTATGTCTACAAAGAGCTGTGAATATCTTATTACATATTTCTTGCCACAGGTATAGACAAATGATGATGATAATCTGTGAACCCCCAAAATTGTGTTTAATGGTTTATTAGAATAGGTTGAACATCAAGAGTGAAAATATTTTTTAATAATTTTTAAAATTTATGCTCTGTTAGGGAATGGATGGCAGAGAGAACTGACTCCTGACAATCAGCACACCCCAGGGAAAACAAACAATAAGCCTCTTTTTACTTTACTTTATGGGTTGCCATGAGTTCTAATGCATAAGAGCTGGGTCTCATCAAATCTCTGCAGGACACTTGAGCTTTCCTTTGCTCTGCACTCCTGCAACTCACACTTCTGCTTGAAGCTGTCAGCTAAGATAAATGCACATTTTCAGTCTTTAGAGAATCTGCAACTTGAGCAGAGCCTACACTAAAATGAAGATCCTACACAGTTCTAATACATGTTTCAAATCCCTTTAAGGAACATTTGTCCCGGAGATAAGTGTGTGTGAAGCCCTAATAAAAATCACTTTTGGTTCTTAACACATCTGCTTGGGACAGATGCTTGAGGTCTGATGTTTCACAGACCTCATAAGCAACATACGTGGCAATCCAGGGTGACTCATTTTGTGTCAGTTTAGTCAGAATCAGTAACATCAATGTTACTCTGCTTTATTTCAAGTAAATATATTACTTTTCCTAGCAAAGTATCTGCCTACTAATTTTTAAATACAGATTTCTGTCAATCAAGATACAAAATTAACAAATTCCCAGGAATAACATGAGATCTAAATTGAAATATGGCTGTCTTTTTCTTTAACTCCCCTTTCCAAAGGAGTTTAAGATATGAACATATTCATACATCTCAGGTTTCGATATTTTTAACACATACATTTACCATCCTGTAGATAAATTTAAAAAAAAAGCAAAGAAACAACTCATGTATCAAAGAACCCAGCTTCTTAAGGACTCTGAAAATCTCAAACTAAAAGGGAATAGTGCACATGACCTGAAAAGAAAATGAAATGCAAAGACAAAAATGTAATTTATTATTGACCCCAGAATCATCATTTCTTTTATTACGATTTTAAGCATTTTATACCTATAGTTATCTATCTATATATTATATAGCCACATTTTCTGTGATATTAGAACAAGCTCACAAATGATTTAAGATTTGAACATATTAATCCAGGCAGAAGATTATCTTAATATAATAGACAATTTAATTGTGAAACACTGGCTTTAAATTAAGAGGAGTGGATGTGGAAAACGCCTACCCTGTAGCAACCTGGCACAAAGATAGTACTCAAAATATGTGTGCTGAAAAAAATTATTAAATATTGGGAAAAGTTGGCAGAAGAAATGAATATGAATAAATTAGGTCCAAACTGTTTTGTCTAGAACACTAAGAATAATATTTGCTAAATATTATTAAGTACTTGCTATGTCACAAGCTTCATTCTAGGTATTTTAAATGCAATAAATTGTTCTATCCTCCCAACACCCTTATGAGACAGGTGTACTTTAGAAGCAATTTGCCAGTTTTCATTAATATCTAGCATTTATAAAATTATCATTTAATGTTAAGTTTGATTGCAAGCCTGTATTTAATTAAAGTAATCATATTCATTAAGCAATTCCTGTTCATTCTTACCTATACAAAATTTTAAAAAATTGATGTTAAGTTAGTTGGGATAAAATATAAATATAATATTATCTGAAGTGTGGTTTCAATCATACACACACGATGGAACCTTGAAAATTAGACAATACTGTTAAATACGTGATACATTTTCCAACTTAAGTTAACATGCAACCAATTTTACTTAAGGGATTCCTTTATTGGACTTTAAAGAATTAGGTGCTAAAATTCTGTTTTGTTATCACTTAAAAATACATATATATTTGAAGACTTTGCAATAAGAATAAGTATTTAACTCATGCCCTGAATTATTCTGTGTGTGTGGGTATGTGTGTCTTGTATCCCACAAATATATTTAATTTGTACAAGATTTGCACGCTCATTTGGTTTATGAAATTCTATTCGTTGACAATAACAATTTCACACAGCACTACAATGACAATTGAAAATTAACTTTCTTAGCTGAATAACACCAAAATGGGAACAGTTTTTCTAGTTCTTAAAAGTTATTTTTAAATGATTTTGTAACATTTCATTTAATTTTTTTCAAGAGGATTTAAAGTGAGTTAAATACTTCTATTCCTATGAACATGTTCACTACTACCAAATGGAGTAGTTTCATTTTCTTAAATGCTCAACATAATTATTAAGACTATAGTTTATTAAGATCAACCAATTTCATTAAAATATCATTTAAAATTAATAAACTTAAAAGGTAGTGGTAAAAATGAGAAGGAATGATTATGAGTTACTAAAATTTAGGCTCCCTTACTGAAATTAGCTCAGTATTTGTTGTCATGATGTTTTGCCATGTGCACAAATAGGAGAAAAGCTGGTAGCATTATATTTTAGATTGATTCCATATTCACTTACCTCCTCCCAATGTGTTTGGCAATTTTTAACAGTGCCTATGTGCAGGGTACTTTTAGGCTTTGGAAATAGAGCTATGAATAAAACAAACACCATGTCCTCATAGAACTTCATTCTCCTAGTAGATATAGACTATAAACAAACATACAAAAAATGAATGAGCATATAAACTAATTTAAAAAATGGATAAATACTAGAAAGAAAAATAAATTAGGCTGAGAGCATGAGGTAGGTGGAATTGTATATATCACAAAAGTATCATGTTCTTTATCTTAATCCCATTCTTGTGGAAATGAACCATTGTACATCAGACTTTTTGAAGTGTTATTTTTAGTTAAGGCATGGTAAAATGAATAAGGATGAATTTTAATCCTTTTACTGGCATCCATATAAAGACATACTCAAGAGGAGGCCTGGAAACAAAGTCCAAAATCAATGAAAATTTGAAAGAGAAAGAAGGGGATATCACCATGCAACCCAGGCAAGAATACAAGTGATGGAACCCTAAGGATTACTGACAGCCAGCATTAGAATGTTACAGACTTTGGGGAGAAAGAACTGCCTTGCCAATGCTTTGATTAGGGACTTCTCTTAGCCTCAATACTTGAGCCAATAATTTTCCATTCTTTAAGTCAACCCATTGTTTGGTATTTGGCATAGCAGCATGGAAATCAATTAAAAGGATTCAGAATGAATGAGGTGATAGTTTAGATGGTGAAATTCGTCATTCAGTATTGAAAAGTCACATTTAAAATAACTATTGGGGGGGCCACTTCCAGGGAAGAATGCAGAATACAGAGCTCCCCAGGACTCAGTCCTTCCACCAAACCAATGATTAAACAGGCAAAAACTGTCTGAAACAAATATTTTGAAACTTCAGTGACCAGAAGAAAGCTACAGTATCCATGGAAGAGTGGGAGGAACAGGCTGATAAATTATGGTAAAGAACTGTAATTGCTCTCCCCATGTGGAAGCTACCATAACTATCTCCCATTCTCATGGCAGAATACCATGGGTCTAGACACTTACTAGCTTCTGCCAATGGAAAGGGGATTCAAAATCTTCTTCCCTAAGAACAGTTGTGTGCATGGCCAATCACTGATATTGGCTTTTGGTTAGCAAATTTGGATCTCTGGCTCCTGGCTATCAGGACAGCTATTGCTTCACCTGCCTGGACAAAGGCAGGAGCAACCTTTGTTTCAACCCTTCCTGGACAGGGACATAAGCAGTGGAGAGTTAAAGTTTCAGGGCTTCCTCAGGGCTGCAGGAGAAAGTTAGCTGAAGGGTACATTAGGTGGGCAGACCAGGAAATCTCGGCTTTGGGGATCCACCAGAGAAGTTTTTGTGCCCTTCCTGACCCCTTCCACAAGGAATTTTGTGGCTGCTTTTTACTCCATTCCTAAGTCCTTACCCCTGCTTTCGCTGGGAAAGACCAAATTGGAACAGTCCTTCCTGGAATGACCCTTCTCCCAGCAGTTGCCCTCTTGGCAAAAGCAGCATGAGACAATGAAAGGAGTGTAAAAAACTAGAGAGGTGGACAGGCTGGACAAAGGCCTGCCAGCTTCAGATACCCAAGAGAGGGAGGTTTGCCCTCTGGGAAACAGAGGGACAACCAACTCCAGTAAAACAGGAAAACTGTAAAAGCAACTAGCAAACAAAAGCCTAGGGGAAGATAGAGGTCCATTACAACAGGGAAAACCCTGCACAGTTCATATGCCTTAGAGTTTACTGACCAGATAGGAGGGTGAAGATTATGAAAATCTCTTAGTAAAAGCTGGTTGCAAAACCAGGAATCATATATGCTAGGGAGCAAATCCCAGAGTTAAACTCTGTGTTTATTAAAACTCAGTTATTAAAATGTACAGTGTGCAAAGAGAGTACAAGACAACAAGAAAATAGGAAGTGATGGCCCATCTCCAGGAAGATGATTACATACCATAAATACCAATGAAGAACATAATAAAGTGGACACACTGAATAATGCCTTTAAAAACTGATTTTTAAAATGCCCAATTTGTTGAAGGAAAGTATGGAGAAAGAACTACAGGATATCAGGAAAACAATGAATGAACAGTATGAGAGTTTAAGTAAAGAGATAGAAATTTTAAAAGGAACTTAACAGAAACACTGGAGATAAGACCACAAAAACTGAAATGAAATTGCCCAGGAAAGTGTCAAATCTGGAGCTGACAGAAGAAAGAATCAGTAAACTTGAAGTTAAGACACTTGAAATGGATCAGACTGAGGAGCAGAAAGAAAACAGAAATATAGTATTAAAAACAAAAATAACCTAAGACAACCATGGGACACCATTAAACATACCAATACATGCATATGGAATATGAGAAGGAGAAGAAAGAGAGAAAGTTGCAAAAGTAATAGTAATTGAAATAATGACAGAGATCCTCCCATACTCAGCCAAATGCATTAATATGCAGATCCAAGAAGCTCTGAGAACACCAAATATCATAAACATGAGGAAAAATCCATCCCAACATATACTGATTAAATTATCAAATGCAAAAGATAAGGAAAGAGTGTTGAAATCTGCAAGAGCAAATAAACAAGTTACATTCTAGGGAATCCCAAAAAGATTGAATGCTGATTTTTCATGAGAAATAATAAAGGTAAGATGGCAGTGGGTTGAAATACTGAAAGTGCTAAAGGAAAACAAGTGCCAGTCAACAATTTTTATATCTGGCAAGACATAATTTCAAAAATGAGGGAGAGATTAAGACAGACATACCCTGATAAACAAAAACTGACAGATTACATCATTACTATACCTATCCTATAAGCAATTCAAGAAGGAATTCTTCAGACAGAAATGTAAGGATACTAGACAGTGGTTCCATGAGCATGAAGAAAAAAAGTTTGACAGTAAAGATTACCATTTAGGTAATGATAAATGCCAGTATTATTGTCCCATATTGTTAGGTATGTGACTCCACTTGTTATTTCCTACAAGTGCTAAAATACAAGTGCATAAAAAATAATGAATAATCTAGATTTTGGGGCATACACTGTACAAAAACATGTGTTAATAGGTATAAAAAAATGGTGGGATGACAGAGGGTGATAGGAAAAGTGTATGTGCAGGCTACTAAAGTTATATTGATATCAAACCAAATATAATTGTTATATATTTATAATATTAAATTTTAACCCTGCGGTAGCCAAAAGGAAAACAGATGAGAAATATATTCAGGTAGAAATGAGAATGAAATGGCACTCAATGTAGTACAACAAAAGGAAGCAAATAAATATAAAAGAAGATTTTCATGGGAGTGAGAGACAATATACGTATAAGACTCACAAAGACTAAATAGAAAAATGGCAGAAGAAAGTTATGCATTATCAGTAGTGCCTTTAAATGCAAATGAATTAAACTGTCAAAAGGCAGAAATTGGCAGACAGGATTAAAAACAAACAAACAAAAACCAAGACCCAATTATATGCTATCTGCAAGAGACTCTCTTTCAAGTCAAATTAGATACAAGGAGGTCAACAGTGAAATGATGAAAATTATTATTCCATGCAAGTTAGTAACCAAAATAGAGCTGGAGTACCTATATTAATATAGGATAACATAGATTTTAAGTCAAAAAGTCATCTTTGTTACAAGGCACAAAGATGGTCATTACAATGCAACAAGATGATGTAACAATTACAAAAATATATGCACCTAATAGCAGAGACCCTGTATATATGAAGCAAATACTGACAGATTTGAAGGGAGAAAATGACAGTTCTGCATTAACAGTGGGATACTTTAGTGCATAACTCTCAAGATGTTCTTACTAGAACATCTAGTAAGAAGATCACTAAGTAATTATAGAACTTGATGATGCACTAAACACAACTAGACCTAATAGGCAAATAAAAAAACACTGCACCCAATGAATACACATTTTTCTCAAATGCACATGGATCTTTCTCGAGGATAGACCACATAATGGGTTACAAAAAAATCTCGATAAATTAAAACAATGCAGAAATCATACAATGACTATTCTATGACCACAAAGGAACAAAGCTAGAAATCAATAACAGAGGGAGAAAGGGAACTGTCATGCACCAATTCTGTTCAAACTCTTCCAAAAATTTGAAGGAGAGAGAACACACCCTAACTCATTCCATGAGACCAACATCAACCTCATACTAAAGCCAGATAAAGATATCATAAAGTAACTAGAGTTGAATATCTTTTATGAATATTGATGCCAAAATCCTCAACAAAATATTAGAAAACTAAATCCAACTACATGTTGGAAAAAATATACACCATGATCAAGTGGGATTTATCCCAGCTATGCAAGGTTGTTTCTTTTTTATTTTAATTATTTTTTAATTTTTAAAGAAGGTTTAGAATACAGAAATCTTACATTTTAAAAAAATATAAGGATTCTCATATGCCCCACCTCCTCAAACTCCCACCCATTCCCACATCAACAACATCTTTCATTAGTGTAGGAGATTTGTTACAATTGATGAACATATATTGAAGCATTGCTAATAACCATGGACTATAGTTTATATTCTGCCCTGAACAATTTTATAGGCTATCACAAAATATATAATGGTCTGTATCCTTTATTGCAATGTCATATAGGACAATTTCAAAATCCTGAAAATGCCCCCATGATATACCTCTTCTTTCCTCTTCCTCCCCTCAGAACTTCTGTTGGCCTCTGCCTTTATATCAATGTTAAAAGTTCTTCCATTGCTAAAATAATGATAACTGTACTTTAGTCTATTGTTCATTCCCCAGTCTTGAGAATTTTGGGATGGTGTGCCCACTCTGTTTCTATTTGAGAGAGGGCTTAGATCCCATGGGGCAGCTGGATGGAAATTTCTTGCTTGCCATTGCAGACACTCTGTTCCTTGGTATGGGTGCTGTCCAACATCACCTCATTATTTGTCCTGGGTGAGTACAATGAACTTGAAAGTAAGTGTTGCATCTTTGCTGAGATTCAGGGTTCAACAAGCAGATGAACAGACCAAAGATTTTACAAGTATACTTTACAAGTATAGTGGTAATTATAGGTTCAAATAAAAGAAGTAGAAGAGACATGTGTAGGGAAACTATAAATGAGTCTAACTCAGTTACCCTTGGGAGCATAAATTCCAAAGTAAGGTCCACTGACAGAGTGCCTAATTCCTGAGCTTTTCTGCCATGCTTATGGTGTCTAGATGTCTCTAGAGTCATCAGGAACCCTGCTCTTTGAGACACTGTTTACTGGGGCAGTTAATGCAATCATGCTGAGTTTTGTATAAGCATAACCTCTGGAATGACCTCCTGACTCACTTTGAAATCTCAGCCATAAAAATTAATTTCTATTTAATATTTCCTCCATTTGGTCAAGGTCTTTTGCCAGATGCATTGTTAGTTGACCCTTGGTAATAATTCCTTGGTGCCAGAGAGGCTCATCCCCTGGAGTCATGTCTCACACCAGGGGAAGGTAGTGTATTTATATATTGAGTTTGGCTTAGAGAGAGGCCACATTTGAGAATCAAGGAGACTTCTAGAAGGTAATCCCTAGTCAATATGTAATACTAAGCTATGTTTCAATTTCACCATAAAAGACTTATAAGTACTATCATTAATATCAAGGGTCTGGCATAAAGGTCTGTCTTCATTCACTAAGTACTTCCCATATATTTGGGAGATTCTTGCTGTTCTATTAGAGAAATTAGCAGGACTCCCCAAATGGGAATTCAATATTCTTTCAGTTATTGCATGTATTTCCACCCACTGAGACCATGTCCCATGAACACATGAACATATTCAAATGCTTTAGAAGTATGCCTCTGGTGCACCCATCCCAACACATCTTCCCATCGCTGACACAACACACCAGTGAACCTCCTCTGCCACAGTTGTGACCTTTCTGTGATCCAAAATCATTCCCAAAATGAAGCCATAAAAACCTCAAACAAATAAAATTAATAATATAATAGTAATTATAAAAATAACAAAAAAAATACAAAAATTAAAAATAAAAAATTGAAATAAAATAATTTTTATACATTTTATCTTTCATCACTGTAAGATTTGTTATTTTGTATGTACAGACAATTTCTTCCATATATTTTTTTCAGTGTCATATTTCATTTAATCTTCAAAGAAGTTTTAGGTTACAGAAAAGTCACATAGAAAATAAGGGATTCACATTTAACTAATGCCCTTTGCCTTTACCTCTCTCCCCTATCAATAACATTTTACATGTGCATGGTAAATTTGTTACAATTGATGTACAAATATTGAAGCATTGTTAGTAAACATTGTCAATGATTCGCATTATGGTTTACATTTTGTACTGTACACTTTGATATGTTTTGATGAACTTCTCTAAGAAAGATGAAAATTAAGTTATTAATATTTTGTTCATTTTAACATTTCTAAATGCATTTGACTACCTGCCATGAAGTTTTCTATCATAATTATTTTTAATACATCACAGAATCAATTTTCCATAAATATTCTTTTTATAAGTTTATTACTTATTAACATGGTCTTAAACAGGTTTAATAAATAACAAATAAGAGTTTGGAAAATTATCTATTTTTTTTTACTTTTATACAAGGTTTATGAAAATTGCTTTAGTTTTATCTATATGATAAACATTTTTTTCAAGAATGCAATGCTAATTAATAAAAGAGACCTAGATATTTCCTCAGAAATTTAGAGAATTACCATATGACCCTGAAATCCCACTTCTAGGTATATACCCAAAATAATTAAATGCAGGGAGTGGAACAGATATTTGCACACCAGCGTTCATGTTGGCATTATTGACAACTGGCAAAGATGGAGGCAACCCAAATATCCATCAATCAATTAAGGGATAGATAAATATTGTACATACATGCAATGGAATATTTTTCAGCTCTAAAATGAGATACATGAGATAACATGGATGACCACTGAAGACATTATGCTGAGTGAATTAAGCCAAACACAAAAGGGTAATTATTGTATGATCTTACTGATATGAAATAATCAGAATAAGCAACCTCAATGGATTAGAATCTAGAATATAGTTTGCTAGGAGCTGGTGTGGGGTTAGGAAATGGGGAATTAATGCTTAAATTATACAGATTATCTATTTGGATTATTGTAATATTTGGGCAATGTATTATAGTGGCAATAGTAGTATAACATTTTAAATATAACTAACAATATTGAATTACATATGTAACTACAGCTAAATGGAACATTTTATTAAATTGCATATATGTTGTTAAAATAAAAATTTAAAAAGCACACAGGACTGTACAACACAGTGAACCCTATTGTAAATGATGGATTCTAGTTAATAGTACAATTGCATAAATGTTCTTTCATTAATTGTAAAAATTTGCCATACTAATGTAATTTGTTAATAGTAGGATCATTTATGGGAACTCTGTATTTAATGTTTGATTTTTCTGTAAACATACAGCTTCTTTACAAAAAAAGGTACCGAGAAAATATAAAATAATATGACAAGTTTTAAAACTGAATTTTCTTTAAATACCTCATATTTTGATCAGTTCATTGAATAATTCAAAATTTCTGGAAATTTCCTTGAAGAGAGAGGAATAGAGTGATTGAAAGGAAAAGAAGACAACTTTATACTAAAAAACAAAATTAAAAACATCAACAAAGCTAGTTTTTCCACAAAATGAAGGCTATTCTTGGCTCATATACATTCTACTCCCTTTCACAAAGTTTCTAATGTAATAAAAGATACTAATTTAAGCAGTGATGATACTCAAGTGTGCTCATCAATTTTTCTTGGGATCTGTAAATAACACTTAAAATTTAATTTTACAATAAAAAATTTATCAGTTGCTATATTGGTGAAACATTAGAAAATTATTTTAAATGACCATATATAAAGACAACAATTTCTACCTAAACTCTAAAATTTAAATTAATAAAGGAAGCTAAAGTTGAAGAGATTGAAGAGAAAAGCTTATTGTTTCATAGTAATAAAATTAATTAGCTTAAACAAGCATGTGAAATTGATAAGGATGTTTGGAATGTGTATTAAAAATTCATATATAAAATATTCTATTTATTAATGAATAATTCATGCCTGGGAAGGTTAACTTTACATGCATATGTATTTATATCATTATTAGATAAGTAGAGTACAACAAATATTATATTAATAGAAAATGTTTAAACCTTTAAAAAGTTATTAGAAAAAAAGTTACCAAAGTTTAAGAAAGCAAACAGAACATTCATAAATTAAATAATTTGCTTTATTGATGCTTTTCTTGTGGAGGAATTAGAAAATAAGGATCAGAAAGCTAATGTGGAAAGGATAGTCAACAATCTGAAAGAAATTAATAGTCATTATATGGAATATGCAAACTATTATGTTAATTTCTACACATCAAATTTTATCTATCTTGGAAGGAAAGCTAATATGCTCTCCTTAAGTTGTGGTGGATTTTTTTTAAATATTCTGAAATTCATGGATATTTGTTAACATTCATTAAAAATACAGATAATTTTAATGAATTGTGGAATGTATGCATTATTATCACAAAATAGGAGACTAATCTTCATATATATTATTGAGATTTACAAAGATATTTATCATAAATGTTTTCCATCCATGATATGCTAATTTTACTTAAGTGCAAATATGGCTATAATTATATATACTTCCCCTTTATTTTCTTAGTTTTTTTCCTGCTATTTTATCATGTTTTGTCATTAGTAAATAGACATATTTCTATCTAAATATATTCTGAAGTATTTTAAAGTATTGCAATTATTTGGTCTTTGAAAAAGTATTTTATTTTTATATGTCTCTTGACTTTCAATTTCTTCACCATTAAATTCAGGTATTCCATTTTTCCTCAAATCAATTTTGGTATCAATTTTCCCCAGATATGGATTTTGCACCTATGTGATATGTTACTGTACTACTTCCCCTTGGGAGTGAAGAGAAACTGCAGGCCCTTGGGTAGGCGTCTCTAAGCGCAATGAAATGTATATAGGGTAAATTTTCTTAGAAATCTAAAGAAAATACTAAAAATAGGTATGAGTTAGAGAAACAGAATGAAACTTGTAAAATTATCTTCCAAAGTACGTAAAATTGCCACCTCATTAACAATAGAACTGAGAGACCAAAGCCAAAGAAAAAATAATTAATGGGAAAAAAAATACTTTCTAGATCTAAAAGAAGAACTCAGTTGACAAAAGGAAAAAAAAAAAAAAAAGCTGCAGAGCTTTTTCACCTTTGATGACGGGTGTGGTTTAGGATTTAAAAGTTGAGTAGTTGAAGCCTCAGGGACAGAGGTGCCTGAGACCTCAGTAATCAGTAGGCTGTCTGAGACTGAGGCTGAAGGTAGCCATCCTGAAGCCTACAGCCCTCTTTTTTGAAAGAGCCGCCCTCTGGTCTGGAAAGTATCCGCCAGAGGTACCCTGCTTAGGGTCAAACACCCGCTCATCATTCTCCACCAGGCTCCTGGCTTCTCTGCCGGCTGCTGAGTCACGTTCTGCCGGGCAGTGGGCTCCGTGTGGTGCCTCACTGCTACAGTAATTCTTGAGGTAACATTTTACACTGTATTGAATATTTTTTTGAAAGCATGTTGTTTAATAAGTGGAACACATTCCACCTTCTCCAATACCATGCAAATTGAATGGACATTTTATTTTTCCTATCCTAGAATATTATGTAATAAACATTCTTTTACATTAATCTTTGTCAATTGCTTTATTTCCTTAAAATAACTTATTGTTATAATGACATATAAATAAAGTATATTGAAGACACTGGGAATCACAGAGAAAACAGCACCTGTAAATGCCTTCATGTTTAAAAATAATTGCATGTCTAGGGGGACTTTAAGTAAATGAAGCCATTGGCTAATTTTAAGGACACAGAGATGAAAACACCCAAATATTTATTATATGTCACCTAACATGAAGAAATAGGAAGTGTAACCCACCACATCATTTATGAAATATTTTTGCCAAACAGTTAATTCTGAATTTTATCAATAACCTAAGTCATGATTTTAAAAATTGTATTAAACCAACAAGAATAAAAAAAAAAAAATACATGCTGAAAACATGTGAATGCCAACATAAAAATCCAGAATTTGGGTATTCTGCAGGACAAATGAAAAGCCATAAGAAAAATCAAAGTTCAAGAAAAAAAAAATAGATGGAGAACCTATAGATTAAGAGAGACTTAGTGAATAATTGATCAAATTATCTACATTCTCTACCCAGTTCAGATTCTGATTTCAATATACCATCTATAAAACAAATTATGATGCAATCATGGAAAAATGTACAGTGACTGGATTTTGATAATACTGTTTAATCATAAATTCTTAGATGAATCTAGTATATCAATTTTTCTTGTATTGTTTATTGAGTACTTATTGTTTTTTTTATATGAAATATTTTATGGTTGGGATTTGCATATATCTTATTCAGGGAAGAGAAGTTGACATATGTAGATCTAAAATAAGATTGATAATTTTTGATGTTGATGTTGATCTTCTCTATATTTATATCATTTTTGAGCATTTTCATAACAAAATGTTATTTAAAATGTCATAAACCTCAGGAGACTTGCAACTCCTGCCCCCTGGTTTATTGGACTTACTACGGCTAGCAAACAGGGTAGTGAAGAAGGTCAACCACCACACCAGGGAGCGAAGAGTGCCTACAAATGCCAGTAGGAGAATTGCATCCATCATCCATGTGGAATCTAAGCCCCCTCTCAAAATAGAGGTGAGTGGACATAACCATCCCCGGGTCCACAGGATGGAGGAATATAGTATGGATTAGAGTAGACTTACTGATATTCTACTATGGAACTATTGTGATTAGTAATGGAAGAAATTGTAGCACTGATGTGGCTAAAGTGGCCATGATAGCTGCTGAGGGTAGGAGAGGGAAGAAGAGATACAGTGTGGGGCATTTTCAGGCATTGGAGTTGTCCTGGGTTGTACTGCAGGGACAGATGCTGGACATTGTATGTCCTGCCATGGCCCATTGGGTAAGTGGGGAAGAGTGTAAACTACAATGTACACCATTGTCCATGTGGTGCAGCAGTGCTCCAAAATGTATTCACTAAAAGCAACGAATGTCCCATGATGATGAAAGAGGTTGTTGATGGGGAGGAGTGGGGTGAGGGTGATGGGGGATATGTGAGGACCTCTTATATTTTTTTAATGTAACATTTTTTAAAAATAGAGAGAAAAAATAAAAAATAAAATGTCATAAACAGAGGTAACAGTCTGTTAAATGCTTAGCGTTTAGTGAAGAGACATATAAAAGTGCCATTTATTTCAGTACTTTATATAAGGGGACAGGGGTTACCTAGTAGAGATTTAGGGGAAGGGAGTGAAATTATCAGATCTGCAAGTTAAGAGGACCATGTTCTCAATGTGAACATAAATTTATCCAGAAGGCCATTAGGATTTTTCTGTTGTTGTAATCCCTGTTCTCCCTCTGGCACACACATGTGTACTATAATTTCTCCACAGGATGACAATAAGATAATACAGAAAATAACAAACAATTAAAAACAAACTGTGAAAATCAAAGGGACTCCATGTAGTGGCAACAGAGTTCTCTTGCCCTACAGTGTGACCACAGTGCAAACCAAGCACCTAGCCAAGGAATTTAATGTACTGTGTGACTGAACTGCAAGGCAGCTTGTTTTAGTTTCCTTGGCTGCTTAAAGCAGATACTATGATGTAGGTTTGTTTAAGTCATGGGAATTTCTTAGCGAATAGTTTCAGTCAGAGAAAATGTCCAAATCAAGCCATCATCAAGGCAATGCTGTCTTCCTGAAGGATCCTTGGCTCCTCTGCCACATGGCCACATCTGAGGGTCTCTCCCTTCTCTTTTGGGTTTCGTATATTGCAGCTTCTTGCTTTTGTGACATTTTTTCTCTTGCTCAGTATTCCTTTATAAAGTACTCCAGTAAGTGGATTAAGACCTTTCCTGAATGAAGTGGGTAACATTTTAACTGACGTAGCCTCGTCAACAGGTCCTTCTGATAGTGGATCCTAACCAACAGAGTGGTTTGTTTCAGAACTTGTCTTTCTGCTGTACATACAGCTTCAGTCCGCAACAGAGGTTAAACCCTCAAGCAACACAAAGAAAATCTTGGGACACTGGAATCATAAGTTAGAGAGCAGGAATCTGAATTCCCTTGAAGATTTGGATAACTCTGGCTCCTCTGAACTTCTGAGTCTACAGAATTGGCTCACTTCCCTTTATTAAATGCAATCAGTTCCTTAATTCTATAAGGCAATACTTAGAAAACTTAGGATCAGTCCCTTTTGCCACTTGGCCTATAACTAAGGTTAAGTTCCAGCAGTAACTAGCTGAGGACACACTGGGTTTGATAAGGAAAGAAAGAATATACTTCAAAGGAGGTCAAAATAGGTGGCATGTCTCAAGAGCAGCCCAGGGAATATGAGTGGCACTGCTTTAGGAGATTCCTCATCAAAGAGACTGGAACACAGATTGGAAAGGGAAGAGTTTATTTACTTGAGAATACTCTTTGGAGGTAAAGGACTTGACCCTTGATAGGACCTCAGGAATCATGCAAACTAATAGGATGGCTCCTAGTGGCATGGTATATGCAATGGACAATTTGAATAAATGCAAATGTCCAGATTGCCATGTCAGATGATGGATAAAGAGATTAAAAAGTGCAAAGAAGTGGACATACTAGAATGGATATAATATATACAGCCTGAAGATAAGCAAACCGATTATGGTTCTTGGGAAGGCCCAAAATACATATGCTATATCAAGGCACAGGAATGCCCTGGTGAGAAAGGCAACAGCATCAATAAGTTCAGTGGTGGTTCTTCTCTGCAATCTAAGGCTGGAGGTGGAAGAGGCTGTTACAGAACTTGTTTAGCTTATAACAATGGGTATGAAATTACTTAGAAACAGTAGAGGCCATTTAGTACTTTATCACAAATATAGCAATGACTAGAAAAGCTGGAATATCAACCCTGGGGACCTGAACTTCAGAGAGATTGATGATGGTTAATAGAACATGGCTTTGTAGTGGCAAAACAGATTGACTGGCAAATGCACTACTCATCTTAAGCCAAGAGAATAAATCAAGTTTGGGTGACTACAAAGCTGAGGGTGGTCACATATCACTATCTTTTGCTTAGTTTCCAGCCAGTGGTCAGACCCACAACCCCTTAAACACAGGTGGTTGGTTTCCCAGATGGAGGAATTCTGCAACACCACAGCAGATATGTATAATAATTTCCCAGTTTTTTCCAAAGAAACGCATGAATATTTACTCAGTTAATTGAACATATAGGACAAGAGGAGGGGAGCTACTCAAACTTCTCTAGCATTGTTGGTCATGGTTTTCTGAGGTGATATTAATATGTGGATACCTGGAACATTATCAAAGCTGCCATAT
The DNA here is from genome assembly GCF_030445035.2 of Dasypus novemcinctus. Classification (NCBI taxonomy): domain Eukaryota; kingdom Metazoa; phylum Chordata; class Mammalia; order Cingulata; family Dasypodidae; genus Dasypus; species Dasypus novemcinctus. The sequence goes on along the minus strand of NC_080674.1, from coordinate 32,486,881 downwards.
ATGGATCCAGCATGTCCATGAACTCACATGGTTGTCATTTCCACAGACCCTGAATGGGGCAGTTGTCATTTACACACTTGGAAGTTAGTGCAACGTCTATATTGGGTTCTTCATTTTCAAGTAAGAGTTATCAATAAGGGAAAACCATAGTAGAAATCTTTGAAACTGCTTCTCCATTAACCAATGCTATTAAAAGAATATAGAATTTCTTCCTGCATATATGGCAGATATTAAGAGATTCAAGCTAGTCTGAAGTATCTGTAGGATACTAAAGGTAATCATTCTATCTCCAGTTAAGTTATCTAGCATTTCCCCTCAGAAACAAGATGGATCCTGGAAGATGACTGTAGACTATTGCTCAGCCTTGAAGTTGCCTTGATTGAAGTTGAGAGAACTCTGCTAGAGACAGAGGCTCAAGTTCATAGAATGTGAACATTAAATTGGTATCTGCATTCTTTTCTATTTCAGTCAGAAAATAGGATAAGGAAGAGGTTTTTATTCCCCTGAAATGTACAATATACATTCACAAGTTCACACTTGAGGTATGTTAACTTTCCTGCCCTCTTTCCTCATGTAGTGTGGTAATCAGAAGGGATATGAACTATCTAGACATTCCACAGAACAACACATGAATCCATTGCATTGAAGATAGCATGTTGATCTACTCAGATGTTTAACCCACCAAAGACTTTCTTAGCACTCATGCACTTTAGAAGGTAAAGTGGCCTGGGTGGCAGAGGTGTAGGCTGTACAGTGTTCAACAAATAGATCCCCCACTTATAAAGGCTTATCTAACAACTGCTGTTGCTAAATGTTCAACCTACAATGGGAGATCAAAACTAAGCTTCTGGCATCATTCCTCATGAAGACTCATTGTCCCTTGGTAGCAAGTTGGCATGTTGGAAATCTTTTATCCTGGAAACAGCGATGTCTTCTCAGCAGAATGACACATATTCTGGATAGAGGCTGCGTAGCCTATTTAATGAACCTTGGGGAGCATCAACATACAAGACCTAACAAGTATTTGATCCCTTAGTAGCAGGACTTCAAATAAAGTGCTCTAGATTATGGAAACCACTTCACAGAAAAAGAGGTTTGTGAGTGGGCACACAGCCAAAGATCCACTGCTTTTCCCAATTCTGCACCCTCCAGGAGCAAACATATTGATTAAACATTGGGCTGACTTGTCTAAAAAAAGCATTGTGACACGGATTTCAGAGCCCTGAAGTATGATTGCCTGCATCATCACACTAGGTAAGCAGAGGTGTTAGCCAGTGGTGAAGGAAATACAGACTCAATCATGGAGACAAGGGATCACAGATCAACTGCAGCAGCAAGACCTGTAATTCTTCCCACTAATTTTTTCTCACTGGCAAGATTCCTGGAGGAATGACTTCCTAGAGGTATATAGACAGGTTTATCTAAGCAGAACAAAGTGTGAACACTGGAGACACATTGCTCAGGACCTACTTTGGGAACAACTGGCTGCCCAGCTCTGAGGTGACTGATCAGAAGACAGCCTTCAGCTGTCACTTCCTCCATGGTCTACTGCTGCCAATTCAGAGAGCTACCTGAGCTAACAGCACTCAGTTCCTCCCAGGGTAGCTTATATTCAGTGACTGGGCACTGTAGAGCTGAAAGACGTGCACATTTCAGTCTTTCAGGGAATAATTCCAAAGGGCAATATTTTCCCAGATACACCCACTATAGTGGCTAAGGTTTTGTTGGGTCTGCATCACAGTTCAACTTATTTCTTTGTTCAATCCTGCTCTTTCTTCCACATGCCAAAGCTGTTTCAGCAACTGTTACTGAATTTTTGGAAAACCCAACCTGCAACTCTATCTACATATTTATATGCATGGATATGTATACAACATCAATCCATTTTATTATACATAAAATTCCATGATCTAGACACTGTTCTGAACTTTCTTCTCTCACTTAACTAAATATCCTATTATTATATCTAATTATGGAAAGATCTCCTTTATTCCCTTTTATGGCTGTATAGACTCCGTGGCATCAATGTACCACAGTTTATTCAACCAGTATCTACTGATAGGTAGTTGTTTTGGTTATAATATGCTGCTGTAAATAATACTCAATATAACAAGGCAAATAATAATTTAACATTTTAGTGAATACTTATGTGAAATATATTCTTAGAATGGGTTTTAGTGACAAAGGGTAAATGAAGACTTATTTTGCTAGAAGTTGTCAACTTCCCCTGTATAGGAGTTGTAACATTTTGAATCTTGACCAGTTAAATATTTTCTTATATCCCTAACAACAGATTATGTTAACAAATTTTCAGATCTCTGCTAAACTGATAAGTGATCAATGGTATGTCAGATTCATTCTATTATCAGTTTATCTCGTTATATTATCAATTCATCTTTGAATGATAATTTTTTTTTCTGAAAGCTATTATATATCTCTTGTGGATATTTCTTTTTCCCTCAATTTTTAAAACATCTTCGTACAATAGGAATATTTTCTTTTTCTCTGAAATTAAAATTGCAAACTTTTTTTTTGTTTTCCTGTGTATTTTTCCTGTACTTTATTTGTTTTTCTCTTTCTGCCATGTGAAGTTGATTATTTTCATTTTATGCACAATAATTTATAAAACATTTACTTAACAATAATTTACCAGTAATTTATTTTACTACTAGATATTGAATACTATTTTTAAAATTATGTACACTCACTTTAAAAATAAGTTCACCTCTTTTTATGATTTAAAAAAAAACAGATCTTCAATTCATTTGGAAAGTATTTTCTTGAATGCTATGAAGATCAAATTTTTGTTTTTTTATTTTTAAAATGGCTATCAAGTTTGTGCTTTCCATGGTGTCTTTAAATTGTTGGTTCTTTCAATTACATATGCATTTCTGAATGTTTTTTTCTGGTTCAAAGTTGCTATCACTTCCCTCCCTTTTTTATTTTTTTCTATTTTGTAGACAACCTAACTATGAGATCTTAATATTGTATTATGATTTTGAAGCTTTGATCATTCTCTAACTTCTTTTAGCTCACTCTGAAATAATATATCACAATTTTCTTTTGGGACCATGTATTTTATTGTCATCTCATGGAATGATACCAATTAAATTTTTATTTGTTTATTTTTTTAATAATCTATGATACAGATTTCAAATGTATTCCCATTTAATACATTTATGTTTTTAATGAAATGACATTTCCTCAGTAGAAGGAGGTTCTTTTGTAAGGAGCTGTGATGAACTTCACATTTAAAGACACCCACTTCTAACGTTCCTATTCAGTGTTCATAAATACGGTCTCCATGACTCCTCATCTCAGGGTAAGTCTGGATGAGGAAGATTTTATCTCCCAAGTTTTCCTGTGTGCCTATGAGCATTGCTTTCTAAAGCAACAATTCACTTTAGTTTCATATATATATATATATGTTTGTGTGTGTGTATATATATATAAAGTTTAAGTCTATGTAATAGTTTCACATATATAATGTATATATAATACTTATATATACCTAATAGTATCATATACATATATATTATGTTTTATTTTCAGGTATCAGCTTACTCTGGCTTATTTTTCCCTAGCATCCAAACAATCTCTTGAGAATCCCAGTGCTCCCATCTTCTCAGAATGAAATTTGTTTCCAACAGTTTTTCCTTCAGGGCAGGTCTTCGTCTTTCTGAAAAGAAGCCTTTGTTTTGCTTTCAGAGAAGTCTGGGAATTTAGGCTGCAAGGATTTGATCTTGTCACTTTTCCACTGTTTCCCTGTGTCTTTTTACGTGTATCTGCAACCTGCAGGGTACAAGATTTTTCTTACAGTATTGCAGATCGTTCTAGCTCTTTTGGAGAATCAGGTTTTTGTTTGTTCTTTCTGGATTCCATAGCTCATATGGCCCTTCGGTAGTTCGCTTCCTATTGTCACAGCGAAAGCTATAGAACGCCTCAGCCACACCACTGCTCTTCAGAGGTTCTTGGAGATTTGCTGTCACATAGCTACAGTGAAGATGCCAGTTATGGATTATTTATGCTCCTATTCTTTTTGGTTTGCCTGGTTTTTATGAGATTAATACAGAGAGAATAAAATAAATTGCTGCACTCATGCTCCTCTTGCCAGTGGTTTAAAACCAATTATTGTTCTTTATTCATATATTCACTTTATATATTCATTCAATAAAATCTGATAAATTTAATATGTATATATAGATCATTTATCATATTTTAGAGCATATATCTGTATTAATAAATTATATGTATCATGTGTTAGTTTTGTATATTACATTGTTTTCCTCATTTCACACATAACATATATTATATATTTTAAATATAATTATTAATTTCCAATAACATTTTTCAAAATTATGTTTTGATCTAATCACAGTGTAATATGCTTAATATATGCAACACTCTGCCTTATTAGACCATAAATACTTGAACACTGGAGCCATAGTCTATTATTTTGTGGAATAGCGGTGACTAAAAACAATACCTAATGAATATAAGCAATTTAAAATATATAATTTAAATAGTGCAAAACTCAAACTTGTAGTGTTTTACTATTAAAATATCAGCATTTTCTCCTATCTAAAATCCAAGAATATATCCATAAAATCAGGCAGTCATGAGCTAGAAAAACAAGTAATAATGAGAAGATAGTCTAACTCATCCAATTCATGTTGCACCAAGATAAATAATTAAATTGTATATGTATGAATTGATTTTGTGCATATGTCCACAATATTTTAATCATTCCCATATATAAGACTAAAGTTTCTGAAAATTTTCTGAAACAGCAAGTGAAATGAAATTTCTAAAACTTATAAAGTATTTTTTTGCAAAGACATTTACTTGCTAAGATATAGTAGCATGACAAATTTTATACTCATTGCTCTGTTCAAAATTTCACTTTTAAAATATGTTTTCTTTATTGGAGGATGAGAGGGAGTAGTGGAAAACAAATATTTGTTCTCAATATTGAAATATTTCCTTTCTTGGAAATCATCTTACACCAAATCAAATTATAATGAATTAGCAGGAACTTCCTTAAAGGAGTGCAGATAAGGGGAGATGATATTCTGGTAGAAAAAAAGTAGCCTATTTATTATACAAAAGTTTTTTTCTTCCTACCTACTACCAGCGTCCAATTTACTCAAGTAAAAAAAAGGAATAATAAATCTATCCCTTAATTCCTAAAATCCATACTAAATATTATGCATAAAATTATACTTTATATCACTGTTTTAATGTGTTCAGTCACATTTTTGAAAGTGTATATCACATTTGATTTTCCATATCTATAGTTCTTCACCTTTGTGTAGCTATTTCTTCTGTACTATTATATTATCCATATTATTCTAATCCAGAGCATTTGAAAGACACATTTATAAGTAGGCCTCTCTCTAAAATTTTTTGCAACTTTCAGTACAAGTCTCTGAAATTTACACGCGAGAAAATCTGAATCAAGTATTTTCCTTCTTGGATGACAAAATCTACCACATTTTCCAGTTTATTTGACTTTCTCTCTCCATTTATTCAAAGCAATCAATTTATCTTCCTCTGTGATGTCTGTGAACAGGACTCTATTGCCAACTGATTGGTGGTGAGGATTTCCCTGGCTAGCTGCCCTTTTGCTCTTTTTCCAGTGCTGTCACCAGAGAGAAATGACTCTGTGCCTTAGTAAGGAAAACACTTTCTGACAAATAAAGCCATCCATGTAGAAAGAAGAAAACGTACAAGCATATGATTTGAGTGTCCATATAGAATTACAGATCTGCAAAGATATACTACCTTTTCCAAACTCTTGCAATCTGTCCTTCTAAATAGAAGAAATATTCACTTTTGATTTTAATATGCAACATAATTTACCAAGTTTGAAGGGATATACTATCCAAATCTCAATTCTACTCCTTCCTAATAGTGTTTGTGCTTGGTGTAGTTGCACACACCATTCTATTATGCACAAAAGAATTGAAAAAGAAAGAACTTACTGGGGCTAAAATAACAGTTGTTGGTTTCTGTATGTGAAATTTGTTAGGCAAGTGGAGATTGTCTTTGATACTCTGCAGTGCATTTCTCCAAATTCTTTCTGTAGAAATATCCACTCATCCCATCTCTCTACTTCATATATAGATGTCTAAGCAATTCTTAAATATACCTTAAAGAAAGAAAAGAGCAGATTTATCTATCCTCCTTAATGTGAACACAAGGTACTATGGAGCAAAAATATATGCATATGACATCAAGAATAGTGAATATGTCATGAGATATTACAGAAGAAAATGGTCTTAAATCTCCCTACATTTCCACCTGGAAGAACTATTGGTAGGGACAGATTTGGTAGGAGAAATAAATAGAAGTACTTGTTATTAACAATGTGGGTAAAAGTAGTCTTTTTTAGTTGAGTATCATGATTTGAGTTTTCTGTTAGTTTCTTACTTTTATCCCTCAAAATTATATTAGAGAAAATATTATGTGTACTTAAGGATCATAACCCTTGCTTCAGATTAGTTTTGCTCAATTTTCCATTACTTATTATTAAAATCTCTAGGCTTTCTCCTAAGTTCAAGAGGGACATCTTAGCATTTCTTACATATAGACAATTTCCAATGCATTCCTCTCATATTGTGGACTTATTTTTTATACCAATCACTATGAGAACATAAAAACCAAGTTATGATTATGTAATAGCAAATACAGTTTTTAGTTTTATCCTGTTTATTTTGCTTTTTGTGTCTTAGCAAAACAAAATGCTTTGAGGCAAGGGTAGATTTTTTTGCTTGTCATTAAGGTTTAATGGCTATTGACAAAACAAGCTTTATACTATAAATCCTTTTGAAAATGACAAACATTTTGACAAAATTTATGTTTACATGTTCAGTGTAATCAACTCTTATATAAAAACAATCAAACTATTGACTAGTTAACAAGTATGCTAAAACCACTCACAGCATTCTATATTCATTATGACCATGGGAAATCTCTTGAGTGGTATTTGGTCTGTGGATTCAACAGTTTATTTATGTGCTTTGGATTTTTGTTTTTGATTTAGTCAAACATAAATTTTTGTTTTTTTAATGTGAGTAAAATAATAAAAGTCCTCTAGTACCACCAGTGGTAAATTTGGATTTTAAACAACATTTTATGGGGGAAAACATACTTAGACAGAATACCTATAGACCCAAGAAACTTATTTTTATATATCATTATCAGATCTATTAATTTATTTTAATTTTACTTGGAGGAAGCAAATGTATCTTATACAATGTGTTTATTTTCCATAGACCTATTTCTAGGGCAGATGATAAACTACCTTATTTACCCAATTTACTTTCTGGCAATGACCCCAGTTAGGACATTGTTACAATAGTAATCTGAATCCTTATAATTCCTACATAGTCTTGATATTTGGTATTATTCCTTATCATTGGAAGTCTGTCTTTTAAAAAGGTCTACACACAAACCAGATTAAAGTACCCACTAGTTCAGGAATATACTTAAAGCTGTTGCCTATGTGATCTTGAGTCAGTCTCCTTAAGTTTAAATTTTGTTTTCATTTGTTATTAGGTAAGCCATGTTGGAAAAATTGCATAACATTTTTACTATATCACATTATTTATAAAATGAGGCAAATCTATTGTTTAATTCTTGGGTTTTCATGGAAGTTAAATATGATTAAGCATGTATGTTTATTCCTGATATTAAAAAAGTCACACAAAGTCGTATTCAATTTATGAGGTATTCCAAGGAATTAGCTAAACTTTTTATTCTAGGATCAAGATAATCACTAAATAAGACTCAAAGTCTGGTTTATCATTAAAGCTAAAAAAAAAAGTTTCAAGTTTCAAACTGAGCCTTGCTAAGGGGATAGTATCAGTATCCCTTAAATTACCATTTTGGGCATTATATCTTTGGTACAGGAAAGTTGATTCTAACGTACCTTGTTCAGCTGTTGAAAATTTATGCTGCTATTAAACATCAAAAACCATGTCACATGGAAGTGCCTTCCTGGCAGGGCATGCTGTTACTGTTGAATCATCTGTTTGTGCTATCATTAAGTACAAAAGCTTTGAAGTAAGACCTAAAGCCAAAATTCCCACAGATGTTGCATGGAAATAAACTTCAAAAAACATGCACAGAGCTCATTCATAGACAGGTAAACATCTGTGAGACAGAGAAAAGAAAGCAAGAGAGAAGAGAAAGTCTCCCTTTATAAAGTTTTTAGCTTTGAACAAAACAGGCCCAGGGCCTTCTCTTTCAAATCGATGTCTCTATTTATATGACTTCCTGCCTCTGTAATAGATAACGATTGAAGTCTCACTTTTTGAACTAATTTACATTGACCTCTTCCTACACTCCCAACAGTTTCTTCTTTAGTGAGGTTTGTTTTCCATAATGAGGTTTAGCTGTGAGTAGGGGTGACCTAAAGTAAATAAATTCTGTTAACAAGCTCAAGTCTCTGCTCAGGCTGATTTTTAGAGAAGAGTATAGATAGCAGATCTTGAGTCTGCAGTTTCGAAACTGAAGACCTTATAAATGCAATGTGTCTAGGTTCACCAAATACTTCCTTATTAAGAACTATTATGTACCAGACATTGGAGGTGTGAAATGAGGGATAAACAAAGAACATAAAAACAATGATCATGCTCACTAACTCTTGAGCCATAGATTAAAATCTCTTCCACTGTGTTTTGAATACATGTGAAAAAGGTAGACCAAATTTTCCTTTAAAAATTATTTGTTGTTGTTTTTCTTTTCATTTTATCAACAGGTTAATTATAAGTGCCAATGCCTCACACAATGAACAAGAAGGCAAAACGACAAATTAGAAAGGGTCAATCTATCAGGATTATAGTTTGATATCTGAGAGCCTAAAGTTTACTCAAAACTTCCAAATAATTTCTTCGAACCATGTTATATTTGGAGATAAACAGGTCAGGTCCCTTTGAGTCTTCAAGTTTCTTTTTCTCTTATTATTAGTTTATCATATGAGCTTCTTTCTAAAAACAATAATCTATCAAATTTGTGCCACTAAATCTCATTATTACTTTGATTTCATTTGAGCTTGATTGCAAAACAGCCTCTCTGATACCTGACAGAATGTAGATTCTTTTCCTTTCACATATAAGCCAAGTCTCCCTTCCCTCCAGGCATTTTGGAACTGATTCATGGCAAACTGTGTCTTAAAATGTCTTTTCTTCTCTTATCCTCAGTAAAAATGTATCAATAAATAGGAAAAGATGATGATGATGATGATGATGATGATGTTGAAGCCTGTGAGTATTTCATCAGTTCCATTAACAGTACCATGGCTCAGAGGTTCCATTTTCTCTCTGCCTCTACAGAATGTGCTGGGTTGCTCTGACAACAAGCCCTAAAGGCAAATGGCAGAAAGTGTCATTCTTCTTAAGGCTACTTTTACTGGCTCACCAGTAAAGTGCAGTAGCATTTCTAAGGATAACTGGTAGGCTGATAAAAGAATATAAATACTGCTGCCCTCTACATTCTGAGCCAATTAAAAAGAAAATGTACCCATGTGGATTACATGCATTTTACTATGAATATAAAAGTAAATACGATAGATATTCTTTTGGTTAATACTGACTGTATTTTATTTTACTGTTATTTATTTATTTTTGTATTGTTTGCCCTTAAAAAGTTCATGAGTTTTGGGTTGGAAAAATGTGACATAAAAAATTATGACTGTATTACTTATGAATGTTATGATTGGGGTAATTACTATAACGCCCTTTAAATTTTACCTGTTTCTTAGTTTGAACTGAGCTATAAATTAATTAGGGCAATCACATATGCTGATCAACTTTTTGTGAATTTTAAATATCATCATGTATGTGCCCATATTTAGGATTAAGATAGATATAGAAATGACCTGAACTTTTCTTTTTTGCCTTCCTTAAAAAAAAATGTACTAAAACTCTTTCTCTTTGTTAGGTAAAATGCAGTTACAAGAACTGAATGTTTCCTGACTTCTTTATCTATTCCTACAACTTTTAGTGGTTTATTACTTTTAGTGGATATAAAGGCAAACACAAATTTAAAAATAATAAAGCATTTAAATCTTCCTGTTGAACATAGGGAAGAGAGTCTCCTTCCCCCTACCTCTTATTATTTACTTTAGAAAATCTGATATGACAAATTCTGTCTTTGTTCTTTCAGTGCATAATCAAAGAAAATATTACCCCTGTTTTAGTTTTCTAGGCTGCTTCAGCAAATTCCATGACATGGGTTGCCATAAACAATGGAATGTATTAGCTTACAGTTTTGAAGCCAACTAAATGTCCAAATCAAAGCCTCATCAAAGTGATGCTTTCTTCCCCAAGACTGGCCGCTGGCTATCCTTGGCTCCTCTGCAACATGGCAAGACACAAAGAAACATTTTCTGGTCTCTCCCTTCTCTTCCAGGTCTCATTGATTTCAGCTTCTTGCTAAGTGTCTTTCTCTCTCCCTCTATATTCATTCCCTTTATAAAGGACTCTAGTAATAGAAATAAGAACTATTCTGACTGAGCTGGATCACAACTTAACTGAAGTAACCTTATCAAATGACTCTACTAACAGTGGATTCACACAAACAAGAATGGATTAAATTTAATAACGTCTTTCCACTTGTCAAACCACCATAGAAGCTCTCTATACTTTGCCCCCAAATGTGTCAAAATTTACCCTAACCTAAGAGAAAGTCACAAAATTCTTTAAATCTCAAAATCAGGAAATTTGTATTAGGTAAATAAATGAAACTGCTAATTCTATAAAATAAATATTTTTTACATGAAGAATTGCTCCATTTCAAAATGATGGGTATAGAATTTATATCAATGAAAAAGTTAATTGGGAGTTATTATTGAAGATGGTCAACTGATGCCCAATGTTTCTTTCTCTTACCACAAAAATTCTTCTAAAGGATGGTACAGGAATTTTCTAAAGGTATTGCTCAAATGGTCAAAGAATGAAACAGAAGAAAGAACCAAATAATTTATTTGAATACATGTTTATAAAATAGAAATCTAAAGAAGGAGTAAAAACTGTTTTCACTAGTCAGAGAAGTTACAACCTGGAGTGCCTTCTCAGGGGCATCCTGACCAGAAGCAAGTTAATTTGAGACATAGAATCCAAGAAAAGTTCAGCAGCAAGACACAAGATTATTGCTGATGGATAGACTCCAGAAAAATTAGTAAGTGAATGAAAACCAGGAAAGCATGAGGACAAAGAAACAAGGGATGAAATAGAATGGAGGAAATCATAGGTTAAAGATGAATGGTAAGACAAGGATTAAGACTGTGCAAATAGTTCTAGACTCCAGAGCAGAAGAGAAGAATGAACTCCAGGGGAAAAAGTGGTTAGAAACAAATCTAATTCTAGCAGAATAAATATGTTGGATCATTTGGGAAAAACTTAAAAATAGCTTATAGAAAACAAGGCAAAAGACAAGTATCTCCAGGAAAAAAACAAAAGTATAGAGAAAAGAAACAAAATTATGTCATGGCAGTACTATGTAGTAAAAACATATAAATGGCAGTATTTTTTTCAATATATTTGTATTTCTTTGATAATTGCATTAATGAAGGAGAAGGCTATCTGTGCTCTATACCTGTTAACTCATTTTTAAAAAAATATTATTTATAAAAGTACATATTGGAGAGAACAGGTTCCTGCCTCATTAATAATGATTAGCAGAAATTTCACCTTCTAAAGCCTACCAAACAACAACAAAAAAATCATAAATTTGAATCTGCTGAATTTTTTGGCCTGGCCAGTTTTTGTTTTTTGCACTAAAATTGTCAGTTACGTTATAATGCAATTATATTATTTCTCTTAATTTTGCCTTGTCTAATTTGGTTTCACTTTTGTTTTCTTTGCCTTCTCTCCCAACTCATGCTTCCTCCTTTTAAATTCTTATCCTTTCTTAAAATATGGAGTAGAATCTTTTCTACAGAGTAAACACAGGGCATGTGCAAGGATGGAAATTCATTGAGATTAATATCACAAAAAGAAGGAGGGATAATTACTGCTAAAAGAGAAAAAGGGAAATGGAATAATGACATAGCAACATAATTCTTGAACTGCCATTTGTTCAATCTTCTTTTCCATTATGGCACATCTATCTGTTCCTCTTCTCAACCTAATTTTAGAATCTGTATTTCAAATTCATTTTTGTCCTGGTACATAATTCTTCAACACAGTGTCTCTCTTTTGCTCTTAAACTGATGTGCTAATTACTAAAGTCTCACTTTATTTCCTCTTCTGATGGGAAATAGAACACTTTGGGAAATCTATCACCCTCTTCCCATAGTGGTTTTGTTTAGAAGTTCTAAATTCAATGTGGAAAAAGAATTTTTCATCATAGTTATGTGTTTTGATGAACAGAACTTGAGACCTAAAGCTGGACTAAAATACACAATGACTTCAATCTGCGGATTTCTCAGCTCAATTATGCAGCATTTATAACAAAGTTATATATCAACCTTTTTGGAGAATATATGGTCCAAGATGTCTTACATCACTTATAATTAGTTCATTACTAACAGATGACAAATAAATACTTACAACTGCCCTTTGCAGCCCATGTTATTCTTATATAAAATTTTAAGGTGAAGAAATAGTGGCTTAGATGAGTACTTGCTCAAGATGATATAGTTAATGGTAAGTGTTGAAATTTAAACAGATACATATTAAGTCAATACATTTTAAATCCAAAGTTGGTATATTTAGCCTGTGCTTATCTTGGCTTTTTATACTAATTATTGATCAATATTATAAATATTGATAGATATTGGTGACAATCTATTTTATTCCATGAACTTTACACAGTGTATTTATTTTATTTTGATTATTATTTTAGCTTTACAATTGTCTTGCCAAAGGAAAATAAAAAGAAATCAATTTTTCTATTAGACTAAAGTTCTATTTTTCCTTAATCTATTATGTGAAACTGAAAACTAAAATTCAAAAGATCAATAATGTAAATGTAATAATGGATGGTATTGACTTCTTAGATTGTCAAGGTAAATATGTCAACATCAGCCTGCATAAGATTTAATTATAGGCTCAGATAGACAGATCCATCCTTACAAGCAAAGGAAAACATTTTTACTGACAGGTCATGCAGTTCCCATTATTGAATTCTGCTCAATAGCTGAAGAAACAGTCATCAGTGTGGTGTCTTAAACATTTAATTTTCTAAAGACATCAAAGGGAACTCCCAGAGGAATGAGAATTGTACACACAATTGCAATTTGGATGGAAAACAACAACCAAAGTCTGTAAAGTATAATAAATAAAGCTTTGTATGAACTAAGACTTTGAACATGCTCTTGACTGAAAATGTCCAACATCCTAGATATATCAAAGTATTTTTATATCTTATTAAATTATTTTCAAACTAGTCTGGAGGTGAAGGTTAGGATCACTTATCCTCTTTCCACCATGACTACACCATACCTGTTCTCCTTTATTGAGATTTCCATCCCAACATCTCCTTTTGCTCCCATCACTAGGGCTCTCCCTCTGCTCATTTCTGTTTGTCACAATTTAAATTCCTTGACTTCTAATTCCAAGAAACACCACAACCAGAGAGATGTATTGGAAATACAATTCTATTAATGTGACTCCATGCTTACGATCCTTATCAGTTTTATCATAGATATTGGAATAAAATCCATAATCTCAGCTTGGGGAAAAATATAACCCCTAGAGTAGCCTACATGACTGTGCACAAATAGCCTGTATTTAAGATTTTTATCCTCTCTCACCCTAGCTGATGTTGCTCCAGTTTTGCAACACTCCCCTTACTTACTCTGGCTTAACATGTCTTCTTCCATAACAGACCTTAACACAATTTTTTCTATGCTTAGAAAACTCTCCTACCACTCTGTTCTTTTGTACAGAGAATCCTACTCTTTCTTCACTCTTAATTTATGCATCCTCTGGGAATCTTTACCTTTCCTTTCCTTTCACTATTTTTTAAAAAGATTTATTTATTTATTTATTTATTTCTCTCCCCTTCCCTCTGCCGCCCCCTCCTCCCCAGTTGTCTGCTCTCTGCATCCATTCTCTCTGTGTTCTTCTGTGACCGCTTCTATCCTTATCAGCAGCACCGGGAATCTGTGTTTCTTTTTGTTGTGTCAGCTCTCCGTATGTGTGGTGTCATTCTTGGGCAGGCTGAACTTTCTTTCGCACTGGGAGGCTCTCCTTTCAGGGCTCACTCCTTGCACATGGGGCTCCCCTATGCAGGAGACACCCCTGCGTGGCAGGGCACTCCTTGCGTGCATCAGCGCTGTGCAAGGGCCATCTGTACACGGGTCAAGGAGACTCGGGGTTTGAACCATGGCCCTCCCATGTGGTAGGCTGATGCCCTATCCATTGGACCAAGTGTGCTTCCCTCCTTTCACTATTTTAAACTTTCAGAACACTGAGGAATTTCTCACAGTACTTTGCCTAGTAACTTATTATTTGTTTCACCAGATATGCATGCTTTTGTTTGTTTAATGTCCATTGATCCTCACATTGTTCTGCTTCTGTTGCAGTAAAGAGTAAGCCTCCTTTATCACTGCATCTCTATGGCCTTGTGCAGTATCTGCACATAACAGGTGCCCACTACAGAGTATCAAATAATGAACACAATACATGGCAGTATATTATGGACACTTCCTACACTATGCATTAAATTAGAGACTACAGAACAAAATTTTAAAAGTACTACCAAAAAAACCCCTAACAGTATGCCATCAGTACCACAGCATCTGGTAAATCACTTGAAAATATTAGAAAGCTCACTGATACAATGGTGATTGATTTTAATATTTTTACCTTTCCATATTAGATATATATCACATTTTAAATAATATAGTTTATTTCATAATATATCCTTCGACTCCATTGCTGAAAATTTTGTATGTATGTTTACCATGCCATATTACATTACTTTCAAATTACATATTACAGACTTGTCTTCTGTACTTGACTATGAGCTCAATAAAATTTCTCAAGAATCATCAGTAGGAATCACCATATCTGGCACTAATAAGCACTCAATCATCATTTGCCATTTGGGATTCCATAGTGTTCAATATGTGCAAAGATTCAGTTTTAATAGGACTTCTAAACATCCAGTGATCTAATTTTAAGTAAAAAATATATGGGCAATTTTCTATAGAGTGAAAAATGGCCTCAAATGAGAGGTATGTTTGTGGAAATCTGAGGAGTAGACAGGTCAAGTCTGGTAACTTTGCAATTCAAACATATAATTATTTTATCATTTTACAAAAGTATTTTAATGAGCTTGAAAAGAAACTTATGACAAGGGAAATACTGCTTAAATAGGAAAAAAAATGCCTCTGAGAATGGCATGGAAGAGAATTTAGTTACACATCATTATGATCAGCCATAAATGCATACAAAGATCATAATTACAAAGATTGTCAAAAGTTGAGATAAAGTTATATATATATATATATATATATATATATATAGAGAGAGAGAGAGAGAGAGAGAGAGAGAGAGAGAAAGAGGGAGAAAGAGTTGAAGTTTTGACTTTAATTTCACTCTCCTCCAATAACCTGGGACTTGGAATTTTTCCCTACTAAATTTTAATGAAAGTGCTGTTTTCTATTCTATGATACTATAAGTGCATTGACTGTACAAAGTGCACAAACAGATTTGTGGATCCCAGAAGATCCCCTAAATGCGAAGTTAATCTGAGATTCTCTATTTTTAGGGAGAATTCTCAAAAAATTCATCCTTAGCAACACAAGAAGTGTGGTGAAGCTGAGAGAGAACTGGAATATCTGGGATACAATTTAACATAATCAGAGAGTCAATAAGGATAATTTAAAGGTCTTTGACCTCTACCCCCATCTCTATCGTTCTTCCGTATGAATTTATTTTAGATGGGCAATGTGTATATTTTTAGTCTTAGGTAAGTTTGCTCTGCATCTGCAATATCAAGACAAGTCCTGGAGTCTACATCCAGAGCAAGTTTCGGTGGTTTAGTTTTTTGTGTGCCTTTAACTTGGGACTGTCCATGAGCATGCAGTCTAAGCAATGTCTTAAAGGTAAAAAATAATTTTTTAATATGAGACTTGTCTGTATCTTGTTCCTCTTGGGGCACATGGGAAGAAGTTTTTATTTAATTTTAAATTTTTCTGCATGAAATTTATATACTCAGAATTTGAAATATTTTTTTTATCACAAATATTTGTCTTAATGCCTTGTTGGTCTTAAATATTATTGACGATTTTAGTATATGGTATCACATTATGTAGAGAATCATAAGCACATTTTGTTGTTAAGTATCAAATGAAATTCTACAATGAAAGTCCTGACACATTTACTGGAATATAATATGAGATCCATTAGTGTGAGAACTGGTGATAAAGATGATGCAGTGGGGTTGTATCATAAGGCATAAAGTCATATTTAGTGTTTATTTCCTTCTTCTCTGGTCTGTCCTTTTCAGTCATTTTATCTCTTCTGTAAGCTGCACTCAGAAAGAAACAAGCATTCAAAGGAAACTTCGATTTAGAGGCAAGACAAGTTTTCTCCAAAGCCAGGGTTTTGGCTTTCTGAAGATCAACTAGGAGTGAGGTGTGGAGTGGCAAGGAGATAGGGATAAGAACACACTGGGGAGGAGCCTGAAGGTGTGATGCTATCAGATCTCCCCAAACCTACCTCCTTTGGATAACTCAGAGTTTAACGTTCATAACACTTGCAACATCTTCAGAAAAGGGGACTAGAGCTAGGATTCCTTGTATGAGGATGGAGGGATGAGTCAACTTCATCATTGACCAAGCTAGAGATAGTTGGGAATTTACTCAGGATTTGATCATCTGTTATTTTTTATTTATTTTTTTATTTTTTAAGATTTATTTATTTATTTATTTATTTATTTATTTCCCCTTCCCCCTCCACCCCGGTTGTCTGTTCTCTGCGTCTATTTCCTGTGTCTTGTTTCTTTGTCCGCTTCGGTTGTTGTCAGTGGCATGGGAATCTGTGTCTCTTTTTGTTGAGTCATCTTGTTGTGTAGGCTCTCTGTGTGGGTGGCGCCATTCCTGGGCAGGCTGCACTTTCTTTTGCGCTGGGCGGCTCTCCTTACGGGGCGCACTCCTTGTGTGTGGGGCTCCCCTATGTAGGGAGACACCCCTGCATGGCAGGGCACTCCTTTTGCACATCAGCACTGCGCATGGGCCAGCTCCACATGGGTCCAAGAGGACCCGGGTTTGAACCGTGGACCTCCTATATGGTAGACGGATGCCCTAACCACTGCGCCAAGTCCATTTCCCTATTTTTTAAATTCTAACAAAGAAAGTATATTATCTTTTTTTTCCCCCAAAGAAACTAAATGGAACAAAGGCACTTGATTAAGAATTTAATCAAGAAGTTATTAGCAAGGAAAATGTCTATATCCCATCTTCTTTTTCAAAATCGTTCAAAAAATGAAATAAAATAGCCAATATAAATTTTCTTATGAGTAAGGAAAATACAGAGGAATGTGTCTTAATTCCATACCAAACAATACAAATATCTGCATTTTTATTCATTCTATTGTTTCATTTTCTCCCAAATCTATGCTGCCATCCCACCGCTATTTCTTTTGTCCTCCTTCCTACCATAATGACTTTCTTGGCTCTTATTCTTTTAACTTCATATTGTAGAATTACATACTTCTTTTCCCTTCATTATTGAGTATATGTTAGATCTCATCTTTGTTATTCAGTTAGTTTTAGAATTTAGGACTTTTGCTCAAATGGCTAATCAAATACATTTTCTACAAAAACAGTTCTATCTCTGAAAGCAACTGGTCAATAAGATAAAAGTGACATGAAAATTTTCTCTGTCTCTAAATAAAGGACTTCTTCCAAAGTAACATCTTACTATGACAACCATGTGGAGTTATTAGCAAGTTGAGAATAAAGAAAACTAAGCATATGTTTCATAACAGGACTCACCACAAAAAAAATAGGCATAATGTGAGTTATGAAGAAGTTAGGGAAATATATATAATCTGACTGTTAATTAATGTATTGTCTCTAACAGTTAATGTTAATCTTGGGAAGATGTCAGAATGTGTCCAAGAATTTTAGTGGTTATGATTCAGAGGAGTCTGAAGAAACTGGAGTGGTTTCTTACATTTGTTGAAAAACTCTGAAGGAAAACTGAATAAACTGAGACTAGGTGAAATCATTATCTTTCCTCATTAACAGTACAGCATAATGTGCAGTGTTAGAAAAAGGCATTAATATTATTTAAAAAACTCATTGAACAGATCATAGTAATAAATGACAAAGACTTTAATAAAGTGTGTAATCATTTGAGAGGAGGTTTAGTTTTCCAAGAGACGGACAGTTCACAGTTGGAAAGCAAAACAATGAAACCATAGCTAGTACCATAAATAAAATCTAGTCAGAAGGATCCAAATCAGTAAATAGGATGTAGGATTTTGAAGGCATTTCCTTCTGGATTTTAAGAACATATGTAATATACACACTCTTCAAATTTCTTCTTCTGTAAAATGATACTGTATTAGTATTTTTCCTGTCCTTCAGTAATTAAGGTTACTAAATCTATATTACTATGTGTGTTGACGTTAGGAGTATAAAATGACAGGAATTACAGGGAATTAATAACCTGCACTCTCTCCAGCTGACTTGGTGCTGGTGGAAAGTGAGCTACCTTCTCTCCAGGTGACTTGTCCCAGATTCCAAATGATGACGCATGGAGGATCTGAGGGAAGTGGAGAAGAAGTCAGAATGATGAGGAGGAGTTTTCAAAGAGACCACAAAAGGAAGAAGAAACATTAACATAACAACAAAGTCAACAATGAAAACGTGTGTACTTTTTATTTTTACTATAATTGCTATTCTTTTTGTCATTATTAAAATCATCTGAAGTTATCCAAGGGTCTAAAATAATTGCTTTATTTTTGGAATTTCCATTGATAAATTACTTGGGTATTTAAGAACTCTCAGAATTGAGATTATATTTTAGTTTAATATTTATTTTGTGTGATTTTTAGAAATTTACATCATTATTACAGAATGGAAACTAATAATTATATGTTAAAATTTCTTTTAAACAGTAGAGGACTAGCCTTAAATGCCATTGAAAAAGGCATTTGTGATTAACAACCTTTAAAGATCTTACTTCTATAGATATGAATTTTTAATTCCTAGCAATTATTTCCACACAAATGCATAGATTGAGACATTAACGAGCATTCTGACAGGTAGGAATGCTGAAATTGGATAGGTAATGAGAGAAGATATTACAAGAAATTTCCCAGGAAATGAGGAATTAGGAGATTGTGTATCTCTGTAGATTAATGTGTTCTGCTTACCCTAACACTCATCACATTTGTTAAATAAACATTGCTACAGTTTCTTTTTTTCCTCCACTAAAACTTCAGTTTTCTTAATGATATCCTGAAGGTATAATGTTTAAAATCTTAAATAGTACATAAAAACCAACATGTGGAAGTGCACCAAATTCTTATCACTACAATATAAATACTTTATTTAGGCTTTGTGGAAATAATTTTACCTTTGAATGTGAAAATACTTATTGTGACGAAAACAGCAAACATTTTCAAAGAACATTTTAAGCAAAAATCTTTTTTACTGAATAATTTTATATTGCCACTTAATTTATAAAATATAACAGTATGTGGAATGGTACTTTCTTTTTTCAACTTTGAGTTATCATTTACATATAATAATGCATTGATTTTAAATATAGTTTTGACCAATGTATACACAAGTGTAGCTATCACCAAAATCAAGATATAGAACACTTCCATCACCCCAAACCATTCCTTATTCATTTTCCAGTCAATTCTCACCAAATCTGTTTTTACTAGACTTTCATATAAATGGATTTTTGTACTTTTGTATCTGGCTTTTTTAGCTTACCATAATGGATTTGAGATTTACCCTCATTGTTGCATGTATCGAGGGTCTATACTTTTTTTTTCTGTAGAGAACTATTACAGGTATAGATATTTCAGCTTGTTTTTATAATTTATTGATTATTTCTGGTGTCAGACAGTTTTGAATGAAATTTCTATAAACATTTCTGTGAAAGGCTTTGTATAAGAATGTATTGTTACTTCTTAAATAAATAATTAGGAGCAGAAACTCTGGGTCATATGTTAAATGTATGTCAAACTTTAGAGTACTAATAAATATTTCTAGTGTATAAATCACAGTTTTGTTATTGCCATGCTCCAATAAAAGTAAGTGGGATACTCTGAAGAAAATGGCTGATTTCAGTAAAAAAATGAACCTGGAATACTTGGAGTGCCATAAATAAGAAAATGCTCAAAAAATATGTGAATGTATCATAAGGACAGAAAGACCAATTTGACCAAGTTCCTACTGGTCAAATATGGGAAAATTTGAGCCTTAAACTAAATAATGTATTATAACCAATGTAATAAAGTAAGAATTCATTAATTCATGACAGTAGTATATGCATATCTCTGTGTGTGTGTGTGTGTGCATGTTTCTGAGTGTGAGTGTGCGTAGAAAGTTTTCAGTCAGGGAACTTGGCAATTACCACCTTAACCAAATGATCATGGCTGACAGAACCAGCAATGAGACAAATCAATATCACCTGCCTCCTGATAAGATGGAACGAAAAGGACATAGTAGCATTGCTTTTGTATGGCACTAAAATGATAGAAACAGAGTAAACATTAGAGAAACCTAAATTCCTACATTTCTGAAAAATAAATGGACTATAATAATATCAAGTTCACAAAAGAGAAAAATTGGGAAATCTTTTTTGGATAAAGAATAAGGAAATAAGGACACATGGCTACTAAAGCACAGTATGATTATTTGCAGCAGTGGGGCCATTGATAGTACTGGAACTAGTTCAGGCATTTAGATCATAGAATAATAGCAATTTTAATTTCCTGGACTTGATTATACTACTGTGGTTACTTAAGAGAATGTTTTTGTTTTTAGGTTAACATATTCTTATTTAGAGGTAAAAGAGCTTTATTTATGCATTTCTCAATATCATAGAAAAAGATGGATGATAAATAGATTAGATAGATAAATAAATAGAGAGATAGATATTGATGTAGCAACATATATGGATATGGAAATATGGAGAGAACAACTGATAAAAATGAGTAGGATAAAATATTAGCATTTAGGAAATCTTTTGTGTTAATGGAACTCTCCACCTGCTGTCATTGCCTTTGATTGAAGATCGTCCTGGTTTCTTGTAATACAAATATCCAGATGACAAATTTTCTCAGCTTTTAATTTTCTTAAAAAAATGTTTATTTTTTTATTCACATTTAGATCTTTATAATTGATGATAATTTTCAGTGATTGTTCCTCATTGGGGTTAATTGAGCATCTTGAGTGAAAATGAGTTTTATTCAAATTGGTAATATTTTGCTCCATTCTTTCTTATTATTTTTATTTTTAAAGACACTTTATATTACATAAATGTTATATCAAAATATAGGGAATTGGGAAGTGGATTTGACTCAGTGGACAGAGTGTCAACCTACCATATGGGAGGGCCAGGGTTCAAACCCAGGAACTTCTGACCCGTGTGGAGCTGGCCCATGCGCACTGCTGATGCACACAAGGAGTGCCGTGCCACACAGAGGTTTCCCCCGTGTAGGGGAACCCCCCACACAAGCAGTGTGCCCCATAAGGAGAGGCGCCCAGCATGGAAAAAGTGCAGCCTGCCCAGGAATGGTGCGGCACACATGGAGAGCTGACGCAGAAAGATGACACAACAAAAAGAGACACAGATTCCCAGTGCTGCTGACAAGAATACAAGCGACAACAGAAGAACACACAGTGAATGAACACAGAGAGGAGACAACTGCGGGAAAGGAAGGAGAGGAAGGGGAGAGAAATGAAAAAAATATAGGGGATTCCCATATAATTCTCCCCTTCCCTCCCACATTTGCCCATTAACAACCTCTTTCATTTGTGTGGTACATTTGTTATCATTAATGAACACATACTGAAGCATTATTACTAACCATGGTCAATAGTTTACACTATGGTTTATACATTGCACCACAGAATATTATAGGTTCTGACAAAATTTATAATGGCCTGTCTCCATTACTGCAATGTCAATCTGAACAATTCCAATGTCCCCAAAATGCCCCATGTTACATCTATTCTTTCCTTCCCTTCAGAACCACTGGTGACCATGCCTTTATATCAGTGTTTCAAATTCTTCCATTACTAGAACAATAATATCTACTTCAGTCCATAGTTACATTCCCTCCTCATGTTTGCTCATTCTCCAATATTGAGGATTTTAGGATGGTGGTGCTCATTCTGCTACTGATTGAGAGGGAGCTTAAATGCCATGTGACAGATGAAAGGAGTTGTCTTGCTTGCAGTTGTATATATTCTCTGTGTTTTGGGATGGGAGTTGTCCATCATCATTCTTTTTCTTGTTGTCCTGGATGAGTCTCATGAATTGGAGAGTAGGTATTGACTACAACTCTGCTGAGGCTCAGGGCTCAAATGGCATATGAATAGTGGAAGATTTATGCCTCTGGGACACTTATTTAACAGGTATAATGTTGATTATATGTTCAAATAATAGGGGCATGAGAACTATGTATAGGAAAATTATAAATGAGTCCAACTCCAATACATTGGGGGGATAGGCTATCATATACTCCAAGATAAACACCACTGACAGGGTGCAAAATTTGTGGGGTTGTCTGCTCTGCCTATAGTGTCCAATGTCTCTAGAGCCCTCAGGAGTACCCCTGCTTAAGGCACTGTTTACTGTAGCAGTGATTGAGATCTTTCTAAGATATGCCAGACTCACTTTGAAACATCTTAATCATAAAATCTCATTTTTATTTAACATTTCTCCCTTTTGGTCAAGGTCTTTTTTCAGATGCATCTCAAATTGGTGCTTAGTAATAATAGCTTGGTGCCAGGGAGGCTTATCCCCAGGATTCATGTCCAAAGCTGGGGGGATGATAGTGAATTTATATGCTGAGTCTTGCTTAGACAGAGGCAGTATTTGACCAACAAGGAAGGTTTCAGGAGATAACTCAGGCAACGTATAAGACTAGGCGAAGTTTCAATTTCACAAGAACAAGGTTCATTAGCACAAGCACAATATCAAGGGCCTATCTTATTGCCTTCACTAAGCAATGCCTATTTACTCTAGGTATTCTTGCCACTCAATTATAGAATGTAGCAGGGCTCCCCAGGATGGGAATTCAAACCTCCCCCAAAACAAAAATAAATAAAATAGTAAAATATACAAAATTAAAATAAAATACAAAATAATTTTTTCTATTGTATCTTTCATCCTGTAAGATCTATTATCTTTTATGTACAATAACAATTTCTTCTGTATGTACCCCCAGTGTCTTATTTTATTCACCTTATTTTCAAAGAAACTTTGAAATGTCACATAGAAAATATAGGGGATTCCATATTTATCATCTTCTTCCCCTCACATTTTCTCCTATTAATAACATCTTACATGAATATGGTATGTTTGTTACAATTAGTGAACAAATATTGAAACACTACCTCTAACCATGGCCAATGATTTACATTATGGTTCACATTCTGTACTGTACACTTTTGTAGTTTCTAACAGAATGTATATAGGTCTGTATTCATCATTGCAAAATCATTCAGAACAATTCCAGTGTCCCAAAAATAACTCATACTCCATTCATTCTTCCCACATTATTTCTCTAAATATACTTTCTTCTCTGCCTCCTCCCGCCCCTTATTTTTGGTCTCCAGTTTTATCTATGTTAGATTGCTTTATATGTTAGGGTTTTTTTTTTCTTTTGATCTTTCTCTCTTTGCTTTAATTTGATATCAATTGATCCAAATTACATATTCCATTAAATCATTGCAATATCTTCATACTATAGCTTCATGTTTTCTAATCATTTCTTCTACATTCTAATTATCCAAAGCTTACAAACTATTAAAATTTGATTTTATGTATTTTAATTGTATCTCTATAAATTTCACCTGGCACTTATTAATTGCTTCCATTTATCTCTCCATTATGTCCCTGCTGTCTTTAACATACTTAAGTTTGTAGATAATTTTTATAATATTATTTAAAGTATATTTCTGCTAATTCCATCCTTGATGCCACAGACTCAGTTTCTTGGAGATATTTTTAACAAGATACTAGTCATATGAATGGGCTGAATGACCACTCATAGAACTTCATAAAAGAAGACAAGCTTATTAAACAAGCTTATTAAAATAATTTAATTCTCAAAGATAATCCAGGACAAGAAATAAAATTAAGATTTTTTTTCCTCTGATAAGATTGTAAAAAGTTAAAATCATACAAAACCCAACATTGTATTAGGTGTAGAGAAAATAACTCTACCAAATATTCTGGTTGGGGACATAACTTGTTATATTACTTAAAGAATATCCCATTCTTTCTCTATTAATTTAAGTTTTGGAAATTAACTTTTAATATATCATGTCACACTAGTAATTAGGTATGGTCTTGTGTGTTAAACATTGTGGCAGTTTGAATTTGGTGAATCCCCAAATCAGAAATATTATGTTTTTAGGCTCAATCTATTCCGTGGGTGTGATACTCTTTGATTGCATTAAACTCTGTTAAAGTTCTTTTAATTAGATTGTTTGGCATGATAGATTTAGGGTTTTTAATTGGACTACATCAGTGAAGCATGGCTCTGTTTGAGTCTCTACACTATTGGTAGGACTAGAGAGAGATAAGTCATATGCCTGATAGCTTATAACTGAACTCAAGAATAAAGAACAGCTGCCTAGACTGAGAGAGAAGTCCAAGTAAAAGACAAGCCCTAGGCCAGATTTGCCTATAGCAGCAGAAAAGTGGAGACCTCAACAGAGTTCAGCAGCCATCTTGCTTCTCCTCATGGCAGCAAACTTTTGTTAAGAAAGCTCCTCTTATGGTGCCTGGAGTTGTACTTTTCATGAACTTGAAACTGTAAGCTCTTTGTCCAAATAAATCCTCTTCAGAAAAGCCAACCCAGTTCTGGTAATTGCATCAGCAGCCCTTTGGCAAACTAAAACAGAAATTGGTTCCAAGAGTAGGTCATGCTGCTTGCAATTATCAAATATCCGCTGGAACGGTTTTATAAATGGTAAGAGGTATTTTTTGGAGCATTTATGAGATGCTTAATAGAAAAATCTTAGATTTCTTTGAAGAAATTATTGGTAGGAATATGGACCCTAAAGTTCTCTCTGAAGAGGCCTTAGAAGGAAATGATGAAACTACTATTGGAAACTGGAAGAAATACACTCCTTGTTTTTAAAGTGGCAGAGAACTTGGGAAATTTGACTCCTGATGTTAGATGGAAGGCAGAATCTGAGAATTACAAAGTGGACATTTAGCTGAGGAGCATGTCAAATAATGTCGAAAATGCAGCCTGGCTTCTCCTTAGAGTTTATAGCAAAATATGAGAGGAAAAAGAAGATGGGAACTAAACTGCTGGGCACAAAGAAACCAGAGAAGGATGATTTGGGAAATTCCAAGCTTCTGGAAAACAATCCCCCAGAAAATAGCATCACATGTGGGGACTTACCTAAAGTTGGAACTTTTAATTCAGGATTGGAAATGCAGTTATCCAGGAAGGACTTGTGGAAAGTCTTACTATCTAATGGCTTGGACCCCTGTTTCCTGCATGCTAACCCAACAAGATTTATGTGAGATCTTTATGAAGAAAACTGTTGTCCACCTGGACTAAAGGGCATAGGAAGGGGAGAGATTGAGGGAAAAACAGCTTTGGGAGACAAATTGTGGAAGCTGAGGACTGGACTCATCATACCAACTGAGGGGACCCTATCTGTGTGTACATAAAGAGTGAGTTTGCCTTCACATTTGAAGAGGGTAGATCTTCCAGCCCATTGTTTAGGGAGAACTTGGTTGTCCTAAGCTATAGGGTGGGTGAATTGAATTTGTCCTTTGCTGGGGAGAATTATGCTGCCACCCCACTCTTCTGAGGAGATTGGGCCTGTATGCCATAGCTTTAGGGTGAATAATGTTGCCACCTCATGTACTAAGAGGATTGAAACTGTCCTCCAGAGATTGGGCCAAGTGTAGCATAGCCCAAATGTGCTTAGAAGGTGAGGTCTGGAGCAAGTCCATGAAAGGGGTGGGCCCCCATGAAGTCCTGAGGAGAAGAAGAAATCCTCCTAAGGATGACTCTCAGACTTTGAAATCTAAGGGAGTATGCTCTGTACATCTTCAGAACTATTGGGGACACATGACATGTGGTCCCATCAATTTCTCCTTATGGTTATACAATTGTTTAGCCTATGGACACCCCTCCTTTGTATATGGGAAGCAGATAACTTGTTTTGTAAATTTCATAGATCTATAGAAATAGGGACATTTATGCCAAGAAAAACTACATGTCTATAACTGATTTTGATGTGATTTTGTACTTAGCTTTGCTATTGAAATGACTCAAGAATTCTGGAATATTGTGATGTAATTAATATATATTACATATGGAAAGACATGTCTTTTGGGTATACAGGAGGTGGAGGGTGCCACCTTGAATTTGTAAATCCCAAAAAAAGAAAGACTTTGTTTTTAAATGAATCTATTCCTGTGGATACGATAGCCTTTGATTACATTAAATTCTGTAGAGGGTCTTTTGATTAGATTACTGAATAAGATTCTTTTAAGGATTTTGATTGGACTAAGTCGATGTGGAGTGACTGAGGTTGAACCCCTGCCTTCTTGCTGGGTTTGAGATAAAGGGAAACACAAAGAGAGACAGAAACAGACACAGATAAAGGAAGCTGCCATATTTGATCCAGCCATGTGAGAGAACGGACAACAGTTTCACCTAGAGCTGAGCTTCAAGGAGAGAAGCCCCAGAGAAGCTCAAAGAATAGAGGCTGAGGGAGATAGAGCTATATGCCTGATAGCAAACAGCAGAACTCTGGAAGAAAGCGGAGCCACAATGACTGAGAAAGATGGCTCAGTAAAAGACATACCTTATCCCAAGTTTGTCAACAGCTGCAGAAAGGCAGAGACCTCCGCAAGGACTGGCAGCCATCTTGCTTTACTACATAGCTGCTGAGTTTGGTTAGAAAGCATCTCATATGGTGCCCTCAATTGGAATTTTCATGTCCTTGAAAATGTAAGCTTTTACCCCAAATAAATCCGCTTTATAAAAGCCAAACCATTTCTGGTCCTTTGCATCAGCAGGGCTTTGGCAAACTAAAACAGTTGTTTAATTATTTATAGTAAATATCATGCAGACAAAATAGATTACTAATATGAAAGAGCAAATTAAAGCAAGTTCTCTAAAATGAAACATAATAGAATTAGAATTTAGCATGACTTTTATGTGGTTTTCCATATTTTTAATTTCTTCCTAAAATTTCTGCCTCATAAGTGCAATAAGCATAGGTTACCTATGAAAATTAATGACATTCTTTGATAGTCCTTTCTCTAAAAATTTCAAAGACAACATTCCCAATTCTTATGGAAGACTCAGAAAAATTCTGCAGCAATTCCTTTATTTACATTTCAACCTAGTAATTTGCAAATCCATTCAATCATACTCATTTTTAATACCTGTTAATATCAGAGAACTAATAGTCTAAAGTATGTGCTTTTAAAATACTGAGCTATAATGTAAGTCTCTTGAAAATAAATGTTATTTTTTAAATAGAAGTTAAAGGGAATTTTACATCCCAAACAAAATTATGGCAGGGATACTGTGTTCAATCCATCCTTGGCCTTGTGAAGTATATAGATATAATTGTGCATTCACACAGGGTTGTACTTACCTATTTGCATAAAAATTATCATGTGTGACTCCGTGTCTAGATTAAAAGAAAACTCATAGATCAAAAATATTAGATATATATTAATATATGGAAGTTAAAGAGGGGTAACTAGAAAATGTCTGGATCCACTTCATAGAAGAAAAAATGAACACCAGGTTGGGAAATGTATTGCTATAGATACTATGTTGTGGCTTACAAAACTATTGACAAAATATTTATATTTACATATGAAAGAGCAATAAAGAAATAAGTTAACAATTAAACTAAACAAACAGATCAGCTAAAATATAGAACAATATCATAAAGGTTCATTTAATCTGTTTACTTCCTTAGGTGTAATAAATATGAAATTATAATTAACTTTAAATATTATATTTATTTGTTCCAGAAACAAAGTATCTATGAATTTATGCTGTCTTATAATCATAAATATTCACAAATACTTATTTACAAGGTATTCATTGTGATTACATGGATAAAAATAGAAATTTAGTGACAGCAACATCAACAAAAGAGAAATCACCTATACATGGGGATTTTACATATGTAAGATGATAGCCATAGAGTATAATAAAATGTGCCCATTAAAATGATATTGTATGATAATACTTAATAATAAAAATGTTTCCATGAAAATTTTAAGAAAAATATCGGGTAAAAACCTAGTATATGTAATTAGTATTATTCAAATATTTCTTGGGATGCAAGGAAAGAATAAAATTCGACAAATATGGATAAAGTAGAATTGTGGTTCTCAAATAATTATGATATGGCAAAAAATTTTTAAGTAATTACTTTTTAAAGTCTGAATTTCTTAGGTTTTCCACAATGGCTAAGTATCACTTTGATTATAAGAGGGAAAATGAACAGTTAAGATGTTAAGATGACATTCAATTTAGAAATATTTTCTAAATTCTCACACAACATTGATGTCCTTTTGCATAAGAATAAATTTCATGTTTACAATCCTTTGTGGACTGTGCACCCTATGCTCTATGACTCCTTACCCTGTAGCTCCTTTGTTTTTATAGCCAAATCTTTCAAACTATCAATACCTGAGTCTCTTGACTGTGTCATAAGGCTTGCACATAATTAATTAATAATAATTGATTTAAAATCAAAGAATAATAATAAAATTAGCTTTCGAATATTTGCCAAAACATAACTTTGAACTACACACTGTGGTGTATTCATGTTATAGGGTAGCATCCTAAAGCAGATCATCTTCTCAAAGAAGGGTAAATTCTTAATACATTACTGAAGTAAGACTATATAATACATTTGTCTATTTTCCTGAAAACACCTTTAGCATTACAATGAGTAGCCTCAGTTTATTAGTTATTTAGTACTTGAATCAAGTTGGCCCAAGACATTTGTTTCATCCTCAAATAAAAAATGTCAATTATACTTCATAAGAAGTTTTAATTTAGAATCAATGCTTTTAAGGAAGAGATAAAGTCAATGAAAATGCTAAATGATTTTTTCAAAGTGTCATATAAGAAAGTGGTTCTCGGTTTCTCATTAACAGACTGTTGTGAAAAAAATAGCAGTTTTAAATGTATGATGAAAGTTAGGGAAACGGACTTTGGCCCAGTGGTTAGGGCGTCCGTCTACCATATGGGAGGTCCGCGGTTCAAACCCCGGGCCTCCCTGACCCGTGTGGAGCTGGCCATGCGCAGTGCTGATGCACGCAAGGAGTGCCGTGCCACGCAAGGGTGCCCCCCGCGTGGGGGAGCCCCACGCGCAAGGAGTGTGCCCGTGAGGAAAGCCGCCCAGCGTGAAAAGAAAGAGCAGCCTGCCCAGGAATGGCACCGCCCACACTTCCCGTGCCGCTGACGACAACAGAAGTGGACAAAGAAACAAGACGCAGCAAATAGACACCAAGAACAGACAACCAGGGGAGGGGGGGAAATTAAATAAATAAATAAATCTTTAAAAATAAAATAAAATAAAATAAATGTATGATGAAAATTAAAATATATAATTTCACAGTCTAAAACTATTGATTATATTTATCATTTTTTTGGTATCTGTTGCTATAATACATATTGTGGAAATGGGAGAAATTGCATTAAAATGATTTGAGAAATCTGGGACTAAGTATATTTTCAAAGTTTTCTTATGAAGAAAGTAAGTCCCTTAATCTAATAATATTTCATAAAATACTTTGTGTTCTTACTCAGGAGAATCTTATTGAACCAAAGAGAATAATAATTGAATTATAGTTATATGTCTTTCTAAGCCAAGATGTGTTTATTCTCTTTGTGTAAATATTAGAATAAAACCTTCAGTCAAGATATTTTTTTATGTTTCACAGAATACTTTAACCCTATAAATAGGAAATTTAATACCAGATATGTCCATAAAGAGAGGGGAAATATATTTTCAAGTCTTAAGGATAAATGAGTAATTTACATATAATAAATTAGGCAAAAAAAAACCCCACAAAACCTGTAGCTAGAAAGGAAAGCAGACTTGTGAAGCAACAATTATAATTTCAACCAGATTTTGCTCTATCTACCCTCTATTACTTTTTTCCCATTCATCATTTTTTATGGAAGTTGTTTCCAAATTTCAAGATCAATTTCTAATCACTTTAGGAAGACTTTTCTTTTCATTGTTTTTACTGCTAATTTCTCTGGGTCATTGAACTATGTGGTGGTTAACTGTATATACGCCACAAAGTCATATTCTTGAAGCTAAGCAATTCCTGCCGTTGTAAACCTTCCTAAGTAAGTCCTTTTGAATGCATTGCTTCAGTTGAGTCATGGCCCAGGGTGGGTCTTAAACTTCTTACTGGAGTCATCTATAAATGGGATGAATAAATAGAGAGAGCAAGAGGAAGTCAGCGAAGCAAGAAGCTGAAAGCAATGAAACTGGAAAAGAAGGGAGAGGCTAGCAAATGCCCACCATGTGCCTTATGCTGACAGAGGAATCTGGGATCATAGGAAAACTGGTCTTCAGGGAAAAAATTCCACCTGAAGGTGCATATTTTTCTCAGCCTCGAAACTCTAAGCTTGTAAGCTAATAAATTCCCTTTTTCAAAAACCAAATCATTTTTTCGTATCTCTTTTCAGCAATTTAGCACACGAAAAAAATTGTCAAAACATTACTTCTTAATACTACCTTTATAATCAAAATTTTAAAGATATGGTAGAGTGAACAGTACTTTTAGAATGTTTTCTAAAAGTTTATATTTTTCATAAGATAATACATTAATGATAAGATGAAGAACTTATTTTATTCCTCCCCTACACATTCCTTTTTTAACTTCAACAAACATTTATTACATGCTTTGGCCTGAGCCCTTCTCATTTTCTGCATTTCCTATTCTATGCCTATCAAAATGTCTTTTTATCTCTAGCTCTCTATTTTTATCTCTATTTCGATCTCTATTTCTCTAAATTATTCAATTATATCATCTATGTGTCAATCTATGTTACCAGGACAAACTTTATATTGTCATATTTAAAAATTTGTTCTTCAAATAGATAATATATTCTTCCACATATTGTGCTATTACACTGTGTTTCAAATTTATAATTTTCTATTCCACATTAGACTGATCAAATTTCATATGCATTTGAACATTTTGGTTTCTCTTATCTAGAAAAATTTAGAAAAATTAGAATTTAGATAAATCATTTCAGAAATTGAGTTTTAAAAATCTTTTATTAATAATTATATGCAGCCATTTATCTTTTTAATATTGTTGTAAAATCCTTAAAATAATTTTGGAATTGTAATTTATCTCTTTTTTATTTGAAAATTTTCTACCATGTTTTCCAACTTCCAAGTTATCTTTTATTGTATAAAATTTATCTATTTTTATGTGGAAAATCTACCTTTTTATATGCTTTAATTGTTGAGTATTGTTTACTGCATCCTTACCTTTTAGATATTTAATTAACCTGGGTTGTATGTGTGTGTGTGTTATAAGGATGGAATCAAATTATTTTTTTCATATTAAAGCCAATATACAAAACTTAGTGAATAATGTCTAATTTCCTCACTGTATATTGATATAAATCTGCACAATTTTCATATAAGTTTAAATCTGTTTGGAACTCTTTAATCTTTTTGGGTGACCTTTCTTATTTTAATTAATTATCTAATCTTCTAAATTCCTATACTTTTTCATATTCTTCATATCAGAAATGTTATGTCTATGCATCAATTTCTTCATTAGCATTATCCTGACTATTCATGCATTTAAAAAGTTCTCTAAAACTTGAGAATCACCAATTTAATTTCTAAAAAAAATTCTGTTTTAATTAAAATTCTATTGAATATATAGGTATATTTTAGAAAATTGGCAAAGATACAATTTGGATTTTTTTAATATACAAAAAATATATATAACTATATAACTTTTTCTTCTTTCATATTTTCTTCTTTGCATAAAATCCTTGCACATATTTTATTACATATATTCCCAGGCATCATATATTGTGATGTTGTTATGAATGTGATATCATGTTCTTAGTTAAATTTTCTGTTTTTAATTGTAGACAACTAGAAATGTTGAAGATATTTTTATGTTTTCCTAATCTTGCATCACTGATAAACTCACCTATTAATTTCAATCCTTTGTCTTTAGATTTTCTTGGATTTATTATGTTGACAGTTTTCTCCTCTGTAAATCACTGCAAAGTTTGCCTTTTACTTTCTACTCCCTTTGCATTTTATTTGTCCTCTTCCTTTTTCCTACTCCTTCCTCTCTCTCTTTTCTTCTTCATATGTTTTAAATCTTATATTTGATTAGGACATATACTAAAACATTGAACGGGTGAAAGAATATGAAAACATTTAATCTCTAATATATTAAGAGCCTCTTTGTTGCTTACTATTTTCTCCATTATAGATAGATATGAATATATATATGCATGAAAAATAGGGCAGCATTTTAGTATGTCAATACAATATAATAAAATTTATCGAACATATTTAAATTGTAAAAAATATGTGATAAAATCTGAATGGAATACAAAATGGCTGAAATAAACTAGAAAATAGTAATGGAGACATTGAAAATATTTACCTCAATTTCTAATTCATTTTCATTTCTGTTAAATAAATACTGGGAGGTATTTTGCAATTAAAAAAAATTCAGGGCCACTAAAAACTGCTATATTCTCATTTTCTCTTATCCTGCTTATTTTTTCTAACAGTATCATGTGGCTAAGGAAAATACTGCAAATTTCTTCAGAGAATAATGACAAAATGGGAAAAAAATGAATGTTTAAAAACTGTCATTTCTTAAAAACGTGATATTTATTGAAGTATTATATTCCTAAGATGTTAATAAAATATAAGCAAAATTTCATAAATCTGAAAACGCAAATCACATTAATTCTTATACTAAAGAATCACTTCTTTTAAAAGAACGCTAGGCATACTCTGATATATTGCTACTTCAGTTCCAGACCACTGCAATAGAGTGAATATCACAATAAGGTTAGTCACTGGAATTTTTTGTTTTCTCAGTGCATATAAAAGTTATTTATACTTTAATCTATTAAGTGTCCAAAGCCTTATGTCTAAAAAATAACCCAATGTATATACCTTAATTTTTAAATACTTTTTAGCTAAAAAATGCTGACCATCATCTAAGTTTTCAGTGAGGCATAATCTTTTTGTTGGTCTAGGGTCTTAAACTGATGTTGATGGCTATTGGCTGATCAGGAGGGTGGCTGCTGAAGGTTGGGGTGTCTGAGGTAATTTTTTACACTAAGATCACAAGATGTTTGCCACAAGGATTAACTTTTCCTTTATTTGAAACTAAGAGGCCGTTGTAGGGCTATTAGCGGACATAATTTCAATATTGTTATGTCTCAGGGAATAGGGAGGCCCAGGAGGATGGAGAGAGGCAGGGAATGGTTGATTAGTGAAAGAATCATAAGACCTGTGATATTTATCAGTTAAGTTTGCTGAATGGTGTGGGTGTTCTGGCACCCCAAAACAATTACAATAGCAACATGGCTACTGAGGAAGGGTTCAATGCCTGATTGGCACAGAAGTCAATCTGATGACATTAGAATTTTGAGGAATAAAAAATAAAGAGCTTTAATGCAAGTTCAAACAGCATGGAGACAGGAGGCCCTGGCTCAAATCTGTCTCCCCCAGTCTAAAAAGCTTAGAGTTTTTATGGGATTCAAACAAAGGCAGGTAGAGATAGTGATGTCATATATTGA
This sequence comes from Dasypus novemcinctus, assembly GCF_030445035.2. Classification (NCBI taxonomy): domain Eukaryota; kingdom Metazoa; phylum Chordata; class Mammalia; order Cingulata; family Dasypodidae; genus Dasypus; species Dasypus novemcinctus. Next base: position 32,452,885 of record NC_080674.1, on the reverse strand, counting down.
CAAGTTATGTTGTAGTTACAATGTATAGAGAGTGTGCAAACTCAGGTCTGAGAAGTGCCTCAAAATTGATAAAAGCTCCCTGAGGTAAGCACAATCTAGCTGTAAATGAGGGCTGTAAATAATGGACAAGCATTTGGTTATGTCACTGTAATAGATCACTTAGTTAACATAAGATAACATGATAATAACAAATAATTGAATGGAGATAAACTAAACAATAGGTTATAAGTGAGGGGCAAGGAAGGCATCTGGTTACAGTCATGTTATAAATCCCTCATTAAACATAAATTACAATAATAAGTAAATGTGTTTTAGTCAGCAGTTACAACACCACCACAAAACGTTTTTTTTTCTGTCCACAGTTAAAGCATCAAAAATCACTGATCACATATCACCATAACTGATAAAATGAAAAATTTGAAATATTGTGACAATTACCAAAATGTGGCACAGAGGCACAAAGTGAGCTCATGCTCCTGGAAAAATGGTGCCAAAAGACTTCCTCGATGCAAAGTTACTACAAATCTTCAATTTGTAAAAAACACAATACCTATGAAGCGCGATAAAGCAAAGAGCAATAAAATGAGGTATACCTGTTTACCTTCTATGTTAGTCTGGGTTCTCCAGGGAAACAGAACCAACAGGAGATTTCTGCAAATATTATGAGATTTCTATAAGAATTGCCTCAAGTGACTGTGGAATGGGCAAGTACAAATTCTGTAGCGCAGGCTGCAACCTGGGAAATCTGATGAAGGTTTTTTAATGATTTCCTTAGGAGAAGATGGCTGGCTGAGATAAAAATGGGAATTCTCTCTCTTCTAACTTTTGAAGTCAACACTTCCCCTTTTAAAGCCTCCAACTGATTGTATGAGACCTCTTTTTTGCTTTAGACAATCTCCTCAGTTGATTGTAGATATAATCAGCCATAGATGCAAACAACTTTCTGATAATTGAAGTCCATAAAATATCTTCATAGTAACAATCAGGAATTTGGTTGACCAAACAACTGGATATCACAACCTAGCCAAGTTGATACATGAAATTGACCATCACAGTCTGCATATAAAACAGAATTATATAAAGGCAATCAAAAAGAGAACAACAAAAAATAAATATCTTAAAAACAATAAAGGGAAAGCACATTCAAATCTAGAAATTATTATGAAGCATATTTATTTCAGTCATTGAGTTTTAGAGTCTCAATTAAATAGATGATTTGACAAGAAAATATAAACTGATGAAATTGAGTCAAATACAGGAAGAAAACCTTTAGTAAACCCTGTAGAGAATAATTATCATAAAATCAAGATAAAAACAAACAAAACAAAACAATGTAAGACAAAACAAAAATATAACCTAATCAAGGGCAGATAAGTTAAGTTTGGCCTCAGTGCTCTGAGATTTAGCTGACCTCAAAAAATTACTAGGACTTTACAATTATAAAATGTATTAGTGTTACTTACTTGACAGTGAGTATACTCCAGCTGCACTGAGATAACAAAAATGTTTAGAATAATTAGTTAAAATAGGAAACTATCAGATGTCTTTCATTGTTACCATCATCCATCTGTGTGAGCAACATAAAAAATTACACTTAATTGAAGGCTCTATTTTCCAGCTGATTTCCCTGGTGGAGAAAATTTGATAGTTATGACTACACGATTATTATCTTCAGAATGGAAATATTTATGGTTCAGTAGTTAAGGGGATAGGTTTCTAAACCAAATTGTCTGTTTCAATTTCTACTTTTCCTCTTATTCTCCCTGTGACCTGAAACAAACTCCTTACATGTTCTAAATTACAAAGATTTTCTCTCAATTCATAATATAGGGGCAAAGATGATAATAAATTGGCATCTTTCATGGTACCACTGTGGAGATTAAAGGATCTAGCACACATGAAGTGATTGACACTTTCAAAGCTCATGTTAAGGACACGGATGCAGAGTCGTGACTCACTCTGCAGGCTTCCAGGTCAGAGTGTAGTCAAAGCCTAGGTCTGCAACTTACTAACTTTTAGTGGACTAATTACATGATACATATGTTCACTTGCATTTAAAATGGGAATATCACTTATTTCATTCTCCAAGGATTGCTTGGAGGGCTTAAGGATTTAATGCATGTAAGCTAAAGGACTTACTACAGTGACTGGTGAAGAAAATAAAGTCAATGCTAGCTATTGCTTTTTATAAGTGATAGCTACCCTACCAATGTTCTTGTATTAACAACAATGTAGACATGGTGGTTGTTTCATGTGTTTTATTTACTTTATTACCCCTGAATATGTTGTCATTGTGACATCTTTTTACTTCACCCTTGTGCTTGCCTTTGCTGTAAACCCAAAAATGTCTCCCAGCATTGGAGGCTCTAGGCTGTGCGTGTGTGGATGGTTGGTTGAGGGGTGATTATGAAGGAAACCTATAAGAAAATATTTTTGTATAAAACAAAATTTTCTTCTGTTTCCTAGGAGGATGTGAGTGTGTGTGTTTATGTGTGGGTATACACTTCTTTAGTACACATAGATTATGAAACATATTAATCTTATTATATTTGAGTTCGTCCTCAGCTGTCTCATAGTCAAAATCATGACATGATACAATCTAAAGGCTGTGACTTAGTATTATTGTGCATCCATTCATACAAACATTATGATTAATCAGTTTTATGACATGTCAATTTGAATGATTTTGTACATTACCAAAATTATTACTTATTTTATATTCCATTTTTAATATTTTCATTATTTTAAAATACTTTCAAATATTTAGAAGAGATTTAGACAAATCGATATCTTTGTGAATATCCTTCAAGGCCTCAAATCTAATTTTCTTCCAGATCTAAAAATATCTATTGTTTGATATAATCTTGGTTTTCTTGGTCTAATTCAGTGAGAAAAATAATCACATGAAATGTGGTATATCATAATAAAGCATAATAATCCAGTTTTATTTAGCCATCTAAAACATTTATTGATATTATAAACTGATTTAGGTAGATAAAAGTCATTTTCAATGAAGTCTTTCCTCTCAATTTCTAAATACTAGGTAAACATATCAGAACCCAGCTATAGTTCATAGAAAGTGATTTTCATAGGGTAAATCTTGGTAGTTCAAAGTTAGATAACTATGACTCCTCTTGAGAACTTTAAACTTGCAAAATTTATCTATGCCACGCTTCAGATTTTCCATATGAAAAATCTTAAACAAAAAATATAGAAATTTAAGTTGAGCCAGGAAAACTGACTGCTTCATTTTTGCTTTGATTAGACCAAATTGCTATGTCAGTGAATCCTGACATATTTTGGTTAAATTATCAAACACACAAATCATTTCATAAATAAATCAGATTTCATATTATTTATTATATATCTTACATAGAACTTTAGTTGTATACTGTTTGAGTTAAGAACCTCTTTGTATAATTATCCTAACATTAATACTAGAATTTGTAATCCAATTTGTTTAGCTAGAATGGCCATTCCTAAAGTTTTATAAAATATATCAATCAGTTTTGAATTTCTCCTAAAGAAAGGAATAGTTTTATGTTTATATACTTACTGTAAACTGTATTTTACTATTAAATAAAATTGATGTGGATTAATCAAATTAATAGCTTCAACATAAAGAATTATTAAATATGAATATGAAAAATAGAATAGTATATTGTATATTATAACATATTTTATTGATGCATGCATAAATGTCAAAATATTTCTAATATATGTATTGCTTTAAATTATACCAAACAATGAAACTGAATGTCAGCCTCAGTATGCTTTCCTACTAGATGCTCTGTTCTTGAAATCAGAAATAGAAAAGTAGGAAACAAAAGTAAACAAAAATATGTTGTCTGAATCTAAGCAGAGTATATTAATTACAAAATACTTGACAACAGTGTTGGACCTATTTGTTTTTAATTCCAGGATAGAAAATCCCCATCAGAAACTACACTCTGTCATAGTTTACATACTTAGAACTTGTTTTGTTTGTTTCTAATATATAGATCTTTATTCTATTTACAAGTTTGAACAAAACATTTCCACTCTAGTTAGAAATTCACACCATAATACTAACCTATATTTCAACTTTCCTGTTTTACTCTTCAGCAAATATTTTGAACATTTATATTATGAAGGGCACTTAGGTCTACGTTTAGGCTCTAGAAAGGAATCACGCATGGATCACTTACTCAAGGAATATATATTATTTTTAACTAAGTGACAAACTAAACAGTTCAGAGGGAGCTAGAGAACCAAATTAGTCTCCTGAGAAATGGAGTGTATCCAGTCCAACCTTGGAGGAGACGTTAAGTCTGAACATTTAAGGGGTGATTCAGAGAAAAGGATCAACATGTGCAGAGAGAAGTTTGAGGCATGTGAGAAGAGCAAGTAGTTTATTATAAGTGGGCCACAGGAAATGATAGGAATTTCTGTGTCATGCTTAAGTAGTAGGTTTTAGTCATCATGCAACTGGAAAACGTTGAGAATGTTCACATTTTGAGCAACAAGTGTTAATCTCCAAGAACATTGTTTGGGCATCAAGATGCCACAAAAAAGAATTAGAGGAAGAGATTGCTCTGTATATTATTTAAGATGTATGAGCAATGATACACTGGGAGGTAGCATATTCCTTTTCCCAAATTTTGAATTTTTGAAGATTCATTCTTTGAGTAAGAGTTTGATATCTAGGGACTGTATAACATAGTATTTTGGTGATAGATGAGGATTGTTCATAACAGAAGAATGTTCTATGGACTAGAACAAATATGCATCACTATTATAAGGTGGTAACACTGTGGAGATGCATGAGAAATATATGGTAAATGTAATTTATGGACCATAGTTAACAGCAATATTGTAATATTCTTGCATCGATGTCAAAGAAGGTACTATGTTAATAATAGGGGGAGTATGGAAAAACACATCAAATGTATGATATAGATCATAGTTAGTATTAACAGTCTGGTAGTGTTCTCTCATAATCTGTAACAAATGTTCTGAAAAAATGTAAGGTGTTGTTGGAGGGGTGTTGAATGTGTATTCTGCATATTATATGTGAATATTTTGTAACTTCACAACTTCTCTAATAATAGGAACCATATACGCCATTTTCTTGGAGAAAGTCAACAAAATTTGGGTAGCAATGATATGAAACAAACTATTCCAGAGTATGGAAAAAATAACTCACTATTTTATTAAGGCATATATAGACTAGATAGTAAAATTTGAGAAAATATTACAGGAAATTAATTTATAGGTCAAATTCATTTTTATCAAAATATACATATTCCCTATCCTCAGTAATTTCATCAACATAAAAGAAAACACACACCTAAAGAAAACTTGAACAATAATGTCCTTTGCAGCTTCATTTATAATAGTCCCAAATTGAAAAACATTTCATCAATAGGTAAGTAGATAAACACATTACTTTATAGAAAAAAAAAAGCAGTAAAAAGGAATGAACTATTGAAACATGCAAAAGCATGAACGAAACTCAAATGACATATCTGAGGTGAAGAAAGCCAGAGATAAATTCAACAGGGAATGATCAGAATTGATGTACTCTAATTAAAAAGTAATGTATACTTTTTTATTCTATAAAACTTGATCTCCCCTTCTTGATATATACATTTTGTCATTTATTCTATTTCCAGCTTGTTTTTCATAGCACTAGAATACTATTATTGTTTCATAATTTAATGTTTGTTTAGATTTGCATATTTGAATAATGCTTTCTCTTTTTTTTACCTTCTTTCTTGTTTCTCAGACTCTGAAAACTTTCTCTCATCTGAACTGTATCTTTTATGATTCTTCATTACTGATTAATAGATGGAAAATATTCCATATTTGTTCATTTGAAAATGTTTTTAATTTGCCCTAATTCAAAACATGCATTTTTTTCCAGGCATTTTAGTTTGCCAGGTCTGCTATAACAAATACCACATATTAATTTAGTTAAACAAAAGCAATTCATTTTCTCACTGATTTGCAAGCTGGAATTCAGCACTCAAGGTGTTGTCAAACCATGCTTTTCCTGAGTCTGCAGCGTTCTGGTGCTGGCTCCGTCACACTTGCCTCTGCCTTTGTCATGTGGAGATCTGTCTCCTGTTCTCCTATAACTTCTACCACTCTGTCCATATTTTCTTTGCTTATAAGTGCTCCAGTTATATAGGAGTAAGGCCCAAACTACTTCAATCTGTCTTCATTTTAATAGAATCATGAAAATTCCCATTTCCAAATGAGTTCACATTCACCAGACCAGGGATTTGGACTTGAACATGCATTTGTGGATGACATAATCTACCTATCACATTGGATATACAATTCTAGGTCAATAGTTATTTTCTTTCAACATAGGGCTTATGATTCTATTTTCCTCTGCCTTCCATTATTTCTGTTAACACAACACTTTTTGTTCTTAATAGACCATACAAATTACTTCAAATATTTTCTTTGATCTTTCTTTCACTATGATGCCATGCATGTAATTTACTCTTTTTGAAAATCACTGGATCACCATGTTTTGTTTTGTTTTTCCATTTTCAATTTCAGTTCTAGTAAATTTCTACCCATTATCAGTTCAAATACTTTTTCCTGCCCAAGTCTTTCTTTTTTTTCTGGGATTTTGTTCCCTCCGTTTGTTAGACAGGATGGTTCTCTTAATGAAATTATCTTTAAAATGTTAGAATTGAAGTATCCTGCAGAATAATTTTTTTTCTCTCTCAAAGACACAATTGCAAGAGCTTATTTCCACCTGGCCCTAAGGGACTCTGGTTCATATATTGGCAGCATAATGTTTGTGTTCTGTAAATACATCTCAGTTTGGTCCCTAAACTAGAACTAATTTATCCCAAGCCCATATGGCCCGCTTCTCAATACAAGACCTAGACAGTGGTTACATGTCCCCGTAGTATCAACGCACACAGAGGCTCTCTGAGCAGCAGCACCCTGTTTCATTGCTCAGATTCCCAAAGCACACAAGTGCTATGCCAGTGTACTGCAAAAGTTAGACTTCCCCTGCCCACTCACAAACTCAGATCTTTGCTGACCTGTAATCTCAGGCAATAGGTTTTCTGACGTTATTTTTTTTTAGACTATCTAGACGTATATTAGTAATAAAGTGTGGCTCCACGTTTTTGATGTTTGTTGACTTTTTGGGGGGGCTCACCTCACTCTCTTTCCCCTCTGACACACATCTGCACATGCAGATAGGAAAATCTGACAGCTCTTCATTTGGCAGGAATTGAAATCTTGCACGGAAACCTTGCCCTACTGAACCAGAGAATTCACCACAAAAACCTCAAGATCACCTCCATTCCCTGTTCTGTCAATCCCTTGGTGGACTTACTTGGGAGCAGCCTTGATCTGCTCAGAATGCTGCATTATGTGAGAAATATGCACGTATACGTAAGCCAAAGGGTGCTGATGTGAAATACCAGAAATTGGTTGGTTTTTATAAAGGGTATTTATTTGGAGTAGGAGCTTTCAGGTACCAGGCCATAAAGCATAAGTTACTTCCCTCACCAAAGTCTGTTTGGAGCAAGATGGCTGCCAACATCTGTGAGGGTTCAGGTTTCCTGAGTCCTGCCTTCCTGGGGCTTGCTTCTCTTTCCTCTGTGTGATTACTTCCTGGGGTTCCTGCTTAAGACTTCAGCATCAAACTCCAACATGAAAAACCCTAACATTAAGAACCCTGGCATCAAAAGGTCCAACTCTTTCTTTTGTTATGCCTTTATCTGTGAGTAGCTACCCACCAAAGTGTGGGCAGACTCAATGCCCTAATGTCATGGCACAATCAAAGCCCTAATCATAAATCAATCATGCCCAGTAATAGACCAGATTACAAGCATAATCCAATATCTATTTTTGGAATTCATAACTATTTCAAACTACTACAATGCATCTTTAATTTAGACATTCTAACCTCTCTTAGGGTAGGGAACCATCCTGATTCTGTGGGTGGCCATAATAACATCAATTTGGTTAGCTCAGTTCTTCCATTTTAAATTAAGTGTTATCCCAGAATGCTATATTTGTGTGGGGAAGGTAACTAGACCATACTGCACAAGAAATCACTTTGTCGTTTTGAATAATAGTTATTTGCAGCAATAGATATTTCTAATCATCAATCTTATTTACTTTGACAATATTCTTTTTAAAGTGAGGAGAGAAGGTGGTATCCACATAAAATCTCTGTGAATTGTGCCTGAGAATCCACAGATAATACATAGGATCATTAAAAATATCTCAGGTTAAAGGTTTGGATTTTTATTGTGAATACAATTTAACCTATAATTTGATTTATGAAGGATTATGTCCTTTATATTATAGTTCTTTCCACCAAAAAATATACCCTATTTCCCCATTTACTAAGCCATTAGCACCCAGGAGAAGAATTTGTGGTCTTCTTCAAATAGATCTCTCATGCTTCTTGGCAGAAATACAAGAGATTTTTAAAAATCTTATGTTGTTATCAGGTGGGATAAATTTAACTCAGGAAATGTAACTTGAAATTTAAAATTAAAACAAAAGCACAGGCATAAATTATAATGATCATTTTATTATACTGGTGAACTTTCTTATTAGAACTCACATTTTCTCATTTGATTCATAGATGTTTTCTAGAAATGAAAATATAACAACCACAGATATATGGAAATTTTATCTCTCTCTCATTGCACCTCCCAAGAATTAAAAAAAATAATATTAACTAGGCTGGTAATATCAATGATGATTATTAAAAATTATTAGTAATAATCACTACTGCCTTTTTCTTAATTTTATTTTAACTAATTCCAAATTTTAATTCACACAAAATGACTTTTGTTTCAGAAAATGTCTTTGTCATGTTAAAAAATGAGAATATTATTAGTTGCAAGTGTATTTTATTTAATCACTTTTCTCTTATCAGAAATAGATGTTGAGTACTAATTACTTTTTCAACGTCTGCAAAAATGCCATATATGTATTTCTTATTGTGGTTAATGTTTCATATTAATTATTTTCCTTAAATTAAATCACCCTTGCATTTCTGATGGTAAATATTTGTGATCTTGGATGATGATTCCTTTTTTCTGGGTAGTTTAAATTTGATCATATTTTATTAAAATTTCCTTCTCAATATTCATTAGTGAAACACTTCTATTATACCACACTTTGTGTTATCTTTGTCTAATTTTTTACTTCTAAATAGTTTTGTTTTTTATGCCCTGTAAATGTTTATAAAGCACTGAACTTAACACTTTCAAGAATTACAGAAATATCCATTAAGTATACAAGGACAAGACCATTTTGGAGGAACTTTTGATAAAGTTTCACCAAGGTTATTGACAGATATTCTATTTTTAAAATGAATTTATATATTCTCAATTATAAAAATGATATATCTAATCTGTTTTCAAAAGTAAAGACAAAAAGAAAAGGAGGAATAATAAAATCAAACTTTAGAATAATTGTATAGTAATTTATATAATTTTAAATATGCTATTATTCTCAGTATCCATGCTTTACTATATATTAGTATTACAAATATTATATATTTTAATAAATATTTACTAGTCATTTTTTATACATATATTTTTTAATTAACAAGTATTTTAAATTAACAAACATATAAAAATTGAAAGAATATTGAAAGAATGAGCACCCATTACTCATTCACGAATTGTTAACATTCTATCATATTTGTTTTACATTCTGTTTTTCTGTCTCTGTTTCTCCTGAATTCTGAATCATTAGAGATATTATGCCCTTTTTCTCAAAATATTTGTGTATTTCCTAAAGCAAAAATATTACCAGAATGCACTTTTCCTAATCAAGAAAATTGATACACTATGATGTATCATATTGTGATTATGCTATGATGTATCCCATTGTGTATCTTTTCTTGTATCCTTAGTTTCCACAAATTTTGCCATTCCTCAGTCTGTCTTTGTCTTTCAAATGGTTTGCATTTTTGAAGAATACAGGCTAGTTGTTTTGTAAACAGTCCCATAGTTTGGAATTGTCTGTGTTTACTCTTTGTTAGATACTGATTATGCATTTTTTTAAATACAATATAAATGTTGCAGTGTCTTTCTTCAAGAGAGCTATGCTGAAACTTATCTCATTTTTGTCAATGTTAAATTTGAAAGTGTTTGAAAGTTTGAAAGATTGAATGATTCCTCTATTCAAATATTACTTTTAACTTTATTTTACTAAGCGGTGTATGGGGAGATAGTTTGAAGATTTATTAATACTCTTTTCTTTCTTTAGTTTTAGGAACTATTTATGATATTTGCCTAAATCATAATAGCAAATTGCTTATTTTCTAACTCCATCTTCCCTTCTACATTCATTCACTAGAACGCTTGTATAAGGAAGAATTTTCCTTGATCCTCTGTCTGCCTCTCTGACCATCTATCTGTGTATTTACCAATTATCTTCAGTATGTATACATAAACTCATATTGTATGTAGTGATCTATACTATATTAATATACTTATTTTAATTTGGGGGAAAGAGGATGTTCCCAGCTGTCTCTTCTGTCCTCTTGATGTTTTCCCTTTATTTATTTTAGCACTTCTTGTTTTCTGTTTGACAAAATTTTCTGATTCGCCTAATACTTCCTAGCTCCAGTCCAGGAATCACCTTTATTTCCAAGACACCAGGATATTCCCTTTTAGTAGGGAATAGTATTTTTAGAAACTGAGATCTGAGTCCCAGGTATGTTTCTTGCTAGTCCATGCTATTGTGTCTTGGGTCTTCCTTTATCATCCATACATATATATCCACATCTTTATATCTGTACCTATACCTATCATCTATCAAAATATCCTCTATCTCTAATCTACTTTACATATCTACTAATCATCATTCATCTAAATATCATATTTATTTAGCTATCATCTATCATGTATCAGCAATTGATCTATAAAAATATGAGTAAATACTGACCCTTTTAATTACAGTAGCAAATAATAACATTCTTCCTAGTAGTCCCTGGGTTTATATTTTTATCTTCCTTTCTCCAACTTTGAAAGAGAGAGATGAAAAAACTACCTCCCAGTTTTGTCAATACATTTCTCATTTTCTCAGTCATACAAGAGACAGAAAGTTGCTTCAGAATTGCTCAAACAAATAACTGCACAAATTTGTACTGTGTAGAATTCAGATTTGTTTACAGTTATTTTTTGTCTTTAATCTGGGTATAGTGATAGCCATATGTTGTAAAATTCCCTGGTTTAGTTTCCTTTTCAGTATAATTACATATTCATCATAAACACAGTGGCTTTTATTTATTTCTGGTTTCAGAAATCTAAATTTTGCTCCATTTGTCTGTCTTCAAGACAATACCACACTCGTTAAAGTAGTTTATGTTAGTAGTATGTCTTGAATTCTGGAAGTATCATTCCTATTATTTTGCTCTTCTTAAGCTTGCCTTGTTATTCTAGACAACTTTTATAAGTGATATTAAAAAATGAATTTGACATAAAACTAATGAGATTTTGTGTGTGCTCACTTTGTTTTTTTTGGTCTTTTTTTTTTAATGTTACATTAAAAAAAATATGAGGTCCCCATATACCCCCCACCCCTCTCACCCCACTCCTCCACACTTAACAACAACCTCCTCCATCATCATGAGACATTCATTGCACTTGGTGAATACATCTCTGAGCACCGCTGCACGTCATGGTCAATGGTCCACACCATAGCCCACACTCTCCCACAGTCCACCCATTGGGCCATGGGAGGACATACAATGTCCAGTAACTATCCCTGCAACACCACCCAGGACAACTCCAAGTCTCGAAAATGCCCTCACATCTCATCTCTTCCTTCCACTCCCTACCCCTAGCAGCTACCATGGCCACTTTCTCCACACCAAATGCCACATTTTCTTCGATTACTACTAATCACAATAGTTCATGAATAGCATATCAGTAAGTCCACTCTAATCCATACTCTATTCCTCCATCCTGTGGACCTTAGAATGGTTGTGTCCACTCCACATCTATATTAAGAGGGGGCTTAGATTCCACATGGATGCTGGATGCATTTCTTCTGCTTTCAGTTGTAGGCACTCTTGGCTCCCTCACTTTGGATTTCTAAATCAATTTCGGTATCTTATTGTAGTGTCTTCAACATGATGAATTGTGAATATATGTCCATTTACTTAAATCTTCCTTAATTTTGATTAGCAGTGTTTTGTAGTTTTTAGCGTGTTTTGATCTTGTACAGCTTTGGTTAGATATTGCCTAGGTCTATAAAACATTTACTAACAGCTCACTGATCTACTTTTACTCAGCTGTCAAATATGTGAGACATTCTTTAATATCACCTGAAATATTGACTCTTCTTCCACAACATGAATAATTCAGTGTGCATAATGACAGTTTTGCTGAAATATATAAATAGAATGGATATATAATATTGATCTTTTTTCTAATGACTTTTTTACAGATTTGTTCTACTAGTTTTATTTTATTCTTTTCCTCTCTTCATATTTACTTTCACTTGACTTTACATTATACAATAGGTTACCTTCAATACAACAGAAATGGAAGTAGGGATAATGGAAATTCCTTCCTCTTTCCAAACTCAGCAGAAAACTTCAATATTTTACTCTCAAGTAGAATTTTGCATTTTTATATCATTTCAGATTTAAGAAATTACTTTCTATTCTGAGATTTTGTGATTTTTTTAAACTATGAAATGGTATTTAATTTATCAAGTAGTTTATTTACTTAACAAGAAGATTTTATTGATTTTCTCCATTATTTTCTTAATATGGTGAAGTACTTTAAATGATTTTTTAATGTTAAACTAATTTGAATTATTGCAATAAACCCCATTTAATTATGATATAATAACTTATGTGGATTCCTAGATTGTATTTCCTAACTTTATTAGGGATTTTGTGTTTATTTTAATAGAAAGTATTTCCTTTAAATTTGTTTTTCCTGTCAGTTTTTGTTGTCAGCTATTCTGGACTCAGAATTTGTGGGTTCATTTTTGTTATCAATGTGTAGTAACAATTTGACTTTCTATTTCTTCTTTTTTTAGTTTTGGTAGTGTGTTTTACTTCCTCAAATATTTTATATGCTTCACCTGAGTTATCAAATTTACTACCATAGAATTGTTTCTATTAAATATCTTATTATTATATTGTATTGAGAGATCTGTGGTGTGGTATGGATAATCTGAGATTTTTGTCTTTTCTTGATTTGATTTACAGAGGTTTATTGATTTTATTCAAATTTATAAATGTCAATCATAGGTTTCATTGGCTTTAACCTTTGAACTGATGCCTACTATTTCATTTTTACTCTTAAATTATTATAATTCTCTTATTGCCTTTTTTGGATAATGGTTTTGTGAAACTTGCTTTTATTTTGAATATTTTTTTATTTTTTAATTACTTTTTTATTACATTCAGATAATATGAGGTCCCCATATACCCCCCACTCCCCTCACCCCACTCCTCCCCCCATAGCAACAATCTCCTCCATCATCATGAGACATTCATTGTATTTGGTTGAATATTTTTATTTAAGGGTGTATTTTTCTTAATAATTTTGATATGCTATGTTTTTATTTACGCTCATTCCAAAACATTTTATAATTTCCATTATTAATGTTTACATAGTATATTGATTAATTTTCACGTATTTGTGATTCTTCTACTTAGATCCTTACTTTTTAGCTTAATTCAAATATGGACAATGAATATACAATATATGATTTAAACCTCTGATTATTTGGTAAGACTAGCTTATGATTCACCATACAAACCATGCTGTATCTATCTTCGTAAATATTTCATGTGCTGTTGGAAAGGATGTGTATTCTAAAAATGTTAGATGCAGTGTTGCAAAAGGGCCTCAGAGATTTTCTCAGTTTTGTATTTTTACCAAAGAAGACAAAACATCTTTAAATGTTATTATGTCTTTTGAATTCTTCAGGATATACATGAACAGGCATCATTTCAAGTGATTTTAAAGACTGACTCACACATTTGACACTTGAACACAACAGAATCACCGAGCTGTTAGAAAATATTAAAGCCTATTTCTTCAATGTTGTCAGAAAAAGGAAAAAAAATATGTATTACTAAGATAATTCTTTCTTTCTAAATCCATGAATGAACTGTTTAAATAGAGAAAATATAATTAAATTGTCCTAATGGTTGAACAAATGTTGAACAATACAAGATTTTATTTTGTCCTAAAATTCATAAACCAACTATTTAAAAAAGAGGAAATCTAGTTAAGAGAATTTATATAGTTCAACAAATAATGAGCTAGTCTGTAAATGGATTTCCAGTAAACAAACTAAATACTAAGGAACATAATATTTCTCTTTTTTAAAAAAGATTTCTTGCTGCATTTCAGTCATATGAATTAGTTTCCCACCTCTGTCCTTATTTTATATAAGAGAAATTTTCTGTAGAACAAGGGAACAATTCCCTCTGAGATTATTTGATATGTCTGTGTGAATAAAGGTTTGATAAGCATTTGTTGTCCTTGCTCTAACGGAGTATCCAATATATAGTACTATTTAGTGTTTATTCTGAACACTATGAGAAATAAAGCATAAATGAGAGATAAAATTTCATCCCTATTAGAGTATATGTCAGAGGATATAAATTAGCTTGAGAGCCAAATGGACTTTTGAAGTGAACTTTAGCATTAGTCACCCTTAATCAACCAATAACAAACTGCTCTATACTGGGTAAGACTGTAGAGAAAAGCAGGTATGAGTTGTCTTTGGGGAACTCACTGCCAAAATGAAGCAGAACAGACAAGAGATAATTATGCTGTATTATTTTGCTATTACTACAGTTATGCTGTGTAACAAACCAGACCCAAACTCAGGAGTTTTAAAAAAGCGTTTATTTTTTATTTTTACTTCCATGGATCTGTGCTATAGTCCAGGATGGCCCTGCTTGAGGCTGCTTGAGTTTCAGGTCTGCTCCTGTGTCTCCACCTTCCCCTTAGACCATCGGCTTAGCTAAGCACGGTTTTCTCATGGTAGATCCCTGAAGTACAGCAGGTTGACTTGAAACAAACAATATCTCTTTAAAAAGCCTTGGCTGGGAACTAGCCTGTTGACAATTCTGTCATATTTTCTCATCCAAAGTCAGTCATGTGACATGACAGACAATAGGAAGGATATATCACATACAATGTGAGGCACTAAAAACTCACATGAGAAAGTTTGTAGTTATATAATTCCAGTATAGGGATAGAGTGAAAAACCGAGAATAATATCACAAGCCCCCACATGCTTAGTTATTCTGTACTATTTTAGCAATCAGACAAATCGATTTATTTCCTCAGTGGTGGAGTGAAAAATAAAAATTGGCATAGTGAAAATAAGTATTATTTTAGATGGTGAAGATCATAGACTAGAGAAATTATTTGGCCTCCTAGAGCAATATATAAGAAATGGAACAAATATGTCCTAGAACCGTACAGTCTACTTCAAAATCATTACATCACATAGACATTTATTCTGAAATCCAGATTAGGACTAATGCCTTTTAATAGGGTTTGAATCTGTGGCAAAAAAAAAAAAAAAAGTAATTCTATGTTTCATTGTGTGTGAGTGAATTGTCTCATTTTTAGAAACTACTAGTTTCACGTATAAAGCAAGAGAATGTAACTGGACAACATAGTGGAATTTACATGGTCAGAGTGTCAGCACAAACACTTTATTCAGGGACAGTAATTTTTTTTAAGAAAAGCTTAAATGAGGTTGAAAAAGGAAAATATAAATATAGAAACAGATGACTTTAAATTTTACCCATATGTATTTTTGGATATATTTAAAAATAACTCCTGGAATGAATAATACTTTTAACATATCCAAATAGAAGCAGAACAAAGAGCTTAATCTTGATTTAGAATCTTTGTTCATTTCTCTATTTAAAATTTTTTCAAAGTTCCTCTGGTTTCAAAAAATTCACATATAAAATTAATCAACTTCCTACAAAACATTCTGAAAATCCTTTTTCAAAAGTAAGCAAAAATAGGTAACTTTGATTCATGAAAGTTAAATTTTCCCTGTAGCAAAAGAGACTTTTGCTTTTAATATATTTTTTTAATTGAAACGTTTTAATGTTTATAAGCTACTTTTGCTTTACTAAAGTGTCCATGCTGGTTCAACATTTTGATAATATTTTCAAGCTAATGTTAAATAAATATAATCACATATATAAATGTGTATGTGTATGTGTATATATATTGTTACTACATAGCATGTCTGTACATGTATAAATATATATATGTGTGTGTGTTTTTTGTGTGGTTCTACTCACTGAGACTTCCTAGTAGAAATAACCCACCAGTTGTAATGAGCGCACCTAGGTCCCATACCATGCATTTAAATACCATTTTCCCCTAAAGGAACCAGGGACCTTTGGAAAAAAGTCTGATTCTTAGACTGGGATAGGGAAAGACTGAGACGAATCAGGATAATCTTCTAATGCGGGACATAAAGAAGGTAGTTAAAACGATGGAGATAGAGGAAAAACACAAAAGAACCAGCTCAAAGAGTCTTTCACTGGCAATCTTGGGATAATTTCAATGTTAGAAAATAATTATAATTTATTAAATAAGATAAAAATCCATCAGATATGAGTGTTAAAAGTGAATACAAATATTAATATAAAAGGAAAAGAAGGAGAAGTGCTTCCTTTCAGTAGAATGCCTGCTAATAAATATAAAAGAATGGTGGAATTAATGGCTTCTCACACTAAAATTTGATAATGTGAAGAGAAAGATATTTACATAGTGATAAAATACGTCTCCACACATTTCTTATTAATTTTGAAGGGAAAAATAATAAAGACTTTATGCTAGAGAAACCTAACCAACATTACCTAAACCAAATGATCAAAATTAACCTGACAAATTTTAGGATAAACCAACATTACATACCTCCTGATATGATGTACCAAGAGGGAAACATCATTGTATTTTTAGTATTACTGCAAAATTCATAACAAATCTAATCCTAATGAAACATTAGAGAAATCCAAATTGAGAGGCATTCTGCAAAACACATCAATGCCTAAAAAAGAAAAATAATCTTAAATAATTCCTTTAAATCAAAGTAGCCCAAAGAGGCATAATAATAAAATGTGATCTTTGATACTAAGTTAGATCCTGGACAGGAAAATTTGTGACAAATGATACCGATAAAACTTATGAAACTAAAATATAGTCTTAGATTAGATATTAGTTTTGGATTTAAATTTTCTGTTTTTTATAATTGTACTGTGATTATGTAATATAAAGTTGATGTTCTTAGTAGCTATACCCCAAGTATTTAGGGGTAATGGGGGATAGTCTATCCAAACAAGAGGAATGATGTGCTGGATAAAAGGTATATGGAAGTTTCTTGTATTAGTCTTGCAATCTGTCTATAATTCTCAAATCATATAAAAATGTTTTTACCATCCCACTTCCCACCCTTTAAAAAATGATTGAAAATATATCCAGGCATAGAGTTTTCACCCTAAATGCACACATAGAATTTTGTATACTAACTTCTAATAGGCTTTTCAAACAGGATATATTATAATTTTTATCGCCATAATTATAATATTAAAAAAGAACCACTTAGAAGAAGCGCAAAAATTCTTTGTCCTTAAACATAGAATGTATTTCTTCTTAATGTAAAGTGGTATACAATAATGAGTCATGTAGCAAATGGAATCCTTGTGGAAAAAAGAATGGAAAGTTTCAAAATACAATTCATTCTAAAACCCCTCAAAAGCAGTCAATAGCACCACATTTGCTCTCTGAAGCTTATTTTTATAACAGGAATAGATTGTAGATTAATGGATGGACTTCATATTTGTTAAAATTGCTCTCTTTCATACTTACGGTTTTGAAAGCTATTACACAATTGTTTAAATAGCTGCAATTTGTTGAAAACTTATTTTTTTTTGATCATGCACTGCACTAGGGATTAGCATACAATTGCTCTTCTGATGCTTTCAGGAGACTTATAAATTCTATAATTTGCTTTAAATCACACAAGTACAGATTAGTGCATAGATTCAAACCCATATTCTAGCTATGTTGTTATAATTCTATGTAATATAACTTAGTTCCTTGCAGTAAACATTGTTAAATGGAACTATGATGGCTTACACAAAATGATTTAAATATGCATCTGGCAATGGAAACAATTCTCATCACCCTAAATTCTTTGAGCATCTCTAATGATGATGATATTTTTCTAGCATTATATATACAAAGTACAACTATTCCCGTAGTAGAAGTTGCAATAAATGAAGAGGCTAGGCAGTCTGCATGAAAATAAAATTCACAATAAAAGTTATTTTTTACTGAAAAAGAAACAGTCCAATGACATTTGAAAATATTTTCACATTGTACAAAAATAGTATTCACTTAGAATATCAATATACATCACTTTAAAAAGACACTCCATATTGAAATAAATTTGGGAAACACTGAGTTAAGCATGGTTAAAATTCTTGCAGGGAAAAACAGGTGAAATATGGAAGTCATTTTGGGGATTTGGGAATCGTCCTGAATGATATTGCATTGACAGATACAGGCCATTATATATCTTGCCATAACCTACAGAATCGTGGGGGCAAGAGTGTAAACTACAGTGGAAACTGTAATCCATGGAAACTGTAATCAATGGAAACTGTAATCCATGTGGCAATTGCTTAGTGGCAATGCTAAAAAATATGTTCATCAATTTCAATGACTATACCACACTAATGAAGAATGTTATTAATGTGGTAAAATGTAGGAGGTGTGGGGAGTGGGGCATATGGGAATCCCTTATTTTTTTTTATGTTACATTTATGTATTCTAAGTATCTTTTTAATAAATAAAAAATATTTAAAAACTTAAAAAAAAACTTGCAGGAATTCTAAGAGCATTTATTATGCAAATGCATGATTTTATGTGACCTAGAAGTTAATAAAATATACAAGTGTACCTCAAATCCAAATTAGTATAGAACCACTACTCCTTTCTTCAGATTTGTGTTTTTTGATTGTTTGTTTGTTTCTCCTTACCATATTGTCTCACAGATTACAGTTCCAAAGAGAACATATATTTGCAGTTAGAGAAAGACTGGGATGGTGCAAAATGGCTTGAAGGTAGAGATGGAAGAAGTTGGAAAAAGGGTGAAATTGAGCTTACTGGAAGGAAGTGGATAGGCATTTAAGGAATTCTGAAAAGAAAAATGAAAGACTGAGAGAGAAAATTAGCTACTCGATGAAGAAGAAGCCATCATGTAAGAAAATATTCCCGTAGTCACTAAGGTAGATGTTAATGGAAACAATGGAAATGTAGAATATAGATTAGTAGTTACAAGAAATAAGGATGGCATCTCAAAAGGGTAGAAAATTGAGAGAAAAAAGTAATGAGATCCCATGTAAGTTATCAATAGATACCAAGGAAGTAGGGGAATAGGCAATGAAAGGTGAAAAGGAGAAAGGGCACAATTATTAAGGAACTCCATGACACAAGCAAAATGTTTATCTTTGAAGAGGCTGTGGGATACTGGAAAAGTATCTCACACTGATACCCAGTCAGCAGCTTTGATATCACTTCGGAACTTGTTAGAAACGCAAATTATTAGACCCCATGCAGGGCCGGCTGCATAATTTGGAAAGACCAGTGCAAAATGAAAACGTGGGACCCCTTGACCATTAAAGGTACTGAAATATAAAACTTTTTTTTTCCCCCAATGTTTATCTCTCCACTTGTCATGGTGTTACATTTTGCTATTGTTTTCCTTTTGCTATTTCAGGCCACACTCCGTGGGACTTTGGGATACTCATTGAGGAGGTACAGAGTCTGGTGCCTGGTGACACTGCCATGACTTGCTGTGCATGGCCCACCGCCTCTTGGGTTCCACTCTCACCACCGTTGCATCTTGCCTCTGCATGGGACAGGAAATGCAAATAGCCTTCCCATGGCCCACAGTCTGATCCATGGCGTGCAACCCTGGAAGGATTGTTGCATTTAGGATGTGCTAGGTACCTGGGTGGGTGAGCATCTACCGGCTCCCAATCACCATGAGGCTGCCACACCGGAACCCAGACATCCACTAGCCATAGGTGGGTAACAGTGGCTGGGCAAGGGCCCGCGGGATGAGGGGAGGGGCATGGGCCTCTGGAAATCTTTGACAAGCAGAGGCAGGGATGCATCTTAAGCAAAAGGTTGGGACCACATGTTCCATCATCTCCTTAGACATCACGTACAAAACACAAATTCAAAAATACAATTGTTAAAACTTAAAAAAAAATGACTGCAAGATGCTAGGGCCCTAACTGAGTGTTGGGCCTCGGGTGCCAATGAAGCCTGTTCTGACCCCATTCCAGACCTACTGAATCATTAATTCTGGAGGAATTCTGCCTCGTTTTAGCAATCTGCATTTTAGCAAGCCGCCCAGGTATTTCTGTTGCATATTTAATTTTAAGAAGCTCTTCAAAGATAATACTGAGAAAATATTGGTGTTTGTAAGAAGAGAGTGTGTCATCAAAGCGTCTAACATGAAAAGCTTAGAAAATATAACTCAGTGCTTCAGTCTCTTCAGGAAAGATTAGATTAGGTCACTGAGAAAGAGTGCAGCCAGGATTGAGGACTGCTGTGAAATGGAATTAAATTTTACAAGACACAGATTAAAGGAAAGCAGAAAGATACCAGCAAAGCAAGAAAATATCAAGTATCTGATTTACTTTTTCTTGCTTCTCCAATGATGTTCTCTAGTTTAAAAGCATGGGTGGGGAAAGCAGACAGAGTGAGTGACTAAAAAATTGGGTATATTTTCAAGTTACTGCAGTGGATCCTCAAAGAGGATTGTGACTCTATTGTGCTAGAGTCAATCAATTTATAGAACTGTTAGACAAGGTTGAGGAGAAAATGCTGAAGTCATTGAGAAAATTGAAAATACAATAGTTTATAGTACTGAGAGGACAAATAAAATATAGAGTTAAAAGGACATAAATTAATGGAATGAAGTGATTAAATGAAATGAAGTGGTTTAAAGTAGTTTGTGGAATCAGGGAATATACTGATTTCTCCTTTTATCCCTGCAGATAAAAGAGAGTAGGAAAATATTTTGTTCTCTCTAAATCATTGGCTAGAAGCAGTGCTACAGTCAAATCAGAGTGGGCTTATTTAACAAAATTATATGCAAAGGGTTCTTTGGGAAAAATAAGGGTGAAATGGGCAAAAGAGAATGCCCAAAATATTAATAGAATAGGGAACAATGGAATTGTAATACTACATAGAGGAATGAAGGTCTGGGTTTAAAAAGTCAATTTATATGAACAAGGGAACTTAGGGAATATTGTTTATCTATTGTTGGGATCTGTTTTAGAATAATCAGGTGATTTTAACAGGGAGTTTGTAAATTTGTGAGAGAGACTGTTCAATTTTTGGACAGCTATCATGGTAGAAAATTTATCAATATGTTGAGATTATATTAATCTTTTTTTCTAAAAATTCTACTCCTTGATTTTATTATGGTCTTTTAAAGCAACTTGAAATAGTCATCATATTTTATTTCTCTTATGACACTACCAAATATCGAAAGGCAGATATCTTGTTTCCTGCAGTCTTTTCTTTTCCCACCTAAATTAATGGCTTCAATTCCTTTATTGATCTAAGCTATGTTTACTTTGAGTCTCTGTTTAGCAGGTCACTGTTGGATCTTATTTAAATTATTAGATAGCATCACCTATCATTATTGAGTGACACTAATATCTTCTTCACATTGGAATATTCTATAGAATTTAGGAAGTAACCTGGCCTCAAACATTTTTTTATTGTTGTTTAATCCAATATATATATTTTTTATAAGGCTTTATTTATTTATTTCTCTCTCCTTCCCTCCTGCCCGAGTTGTCTGTTCTCTGTGTCTGTTCGCTGCATGTTCTTTGTCTGCTTCTGTTGTTGTCAGCGGCATGGGAATCTGTGTCTATTTCTGTTGCGTCATCTTGTTGCATCAGCTCTCTGTGTGTGCAGTGCCATTCTTGGGCAGGCTGCACTTTCTTTTGCACTGGGCGGCTCTCCTTACGGGGAGCACTCCTTGCGCGTGGGACACCCCTGCGTGGCACGGCACGCCTTGCGCGCATCAGCACTGCGCATGAGCCAGCTCCACACGGGTCAAGAAGGCCTGGGGTTTGAACCACGGACCTCCCATGTGGTAGACGGCCACCCTAACCACTGGGCCAAGTCCACTTCCCTAATCCAATATTTTTAATTGTAAAATATCTTGAATTAATTAATCACAGAGAATTGTAAACCTGAAAAAGCTGAAAAGCAAACTGAATGATAGTAGTCATACATTCTTTTTATTTTAATTATAATTGTAAAGATTGTAACATTATTTTGCTTTTTTAAAGCACTATTAATTGTATTGTTTTAAATACAATTGAAATACAATACAATTGATTGGCTTTAAATGATTTTACTTCAAAATATACACACTTTTGAGAAGTCACGTGCATTAAGTTTTCCTAACCACACACATACTTTTTTGTTTCTTTGTAATAGTGTTCAATATTTTGACTTAGTTCTATATTCCTCCATCAAAGAAATAAATACAATAAAATACCTAAGTTTCTACTAATATTGCCTAAGGCAGAATTTTCTGGAGAAACTTTCCCTTTATGGTGCCTAACAATCTAGCTATTTTATTTGAAGTGAACATATCTATACATCTGTCAGCCTGCTTCACTCTTGTTTTAGAGAGCTGTTAAATCTAGTTTACTATAAATATTTCACTCAAGATCTACTTATATCTATGACTATATTAATTACTATCAATCTACATACCTGTTAATCATCTATGTATCCACCCAATTGATTACATAAATCAAGGTTCCATACAAATTTCCAACTCTGTTCTCCCAAATTACCAGATGAAGACACCCAAAGCTAGATCATTGTAGTAGTTACAGAAAAAGTGTAAACCTAAAGTCACTGATCTACAGAATAATAAAGAAATATAAAATAAAGATAAATGTAGATTAAATCAAATTTACCTAAGAATGCATGCCATAAACGTAATGGCATGAGATGACTGCAGTGCAGGCGGACACTTCTTTTTTAAGCTAAATCTCTCCTGGATACACGTGGGCATAATTTCCTCTCCCAAGTTCCATTTCTTTTTTCTATTTTGTCCTCAATTTCATTTATTTCTACTCTGATCTTTATTATTTCTTTCATTTGGCTTGGTTTGGGATGAGTTTGCTGTTCTTTTCTAGGTCCTTCAGGTATGCAGTTAGGTCTTTGATTTTAGCTATTTCTTCTTTTTTTAATGTAAGCATTGAAGGCTATAAATTTCCCTCTCAGCCCTGCCTTTGTGGTATCCCACAGGTTTTGATATGTCGTGTTCTTTATTTTCTATTTCATTCATCTCAAAATATTTACTGAATCCTCTTGCACCATCTTGTTTGACTCACTGATTCTTTAAGAGTGTGTTGTTTAATCTCCATATATTTGTGAATTTTCCCATTTTCCATCAATTATTGATTTCCAGCTTCATTCCATTATGATTAGAGAAAGAGGTTTGTATAATTTCAGTGTTTTTAAATTTATTGAGACCTGTCTTGTGACCCAACATATGGTCTCTCCTGGAGAAGAATCCTTGAGTGTTTGAAAAGAAGGCATATTCTGTGGTTTTGGGGTGTAATGCTTTATAAATGCCTGTTAGGTCTAGTTCATTTATTTTATCATATTATTCAAGCTCTCTTTTTCCTTATTTATCCTCTGTCCAAATATTTTATCCAATACTGAAAGTAGTATATTGAAGTCTCCAACTATTATTGTAGAGATACCTATTTCTCCCTTCAGTTTTGCTAGTGTGCATCTCATATATCTTGGGGTACCCAGGTTAGTTGCACAAATATTTATTATAGTTATTTTTTCTAGGTGAATTGCCCTTTATATTAACATATATGACCTTCTTCATCTCTTAAAATAAATATTTCTTCTTTCTTGAAGTTAGGAATCCCATATTATTTCTAAGTGGTTGGGAATAGAGTAAGGGTAAAGTGGTCCAGATATTAAACCCTTCCTTTATCATCCATGTTGTCTCAAGACGCCTAGAAACAGTGATTTGAATATAAGTCATATAGATCTCTACTTAGATATTTTCTGGTATGTGTCGTTCACTATTTCCATCTCAGCTGTATGAAGCAGGGTATTGTCAAATTTGCAATACAACACTTTTTAGACACTTAAAATACAACATACTGACAAATATATTTTATCTAATTTTTATATCTTGATACAAATGTGATTGGTCCCTATAAAGTAATGCATATTCCACAATCAACAAAGAAAATGATTTTAAAAATTTGATGGGAGAATCACTATCAAAAGCATATTATAATTTTTTTAAAAATTAATTTATTGAAATATATCACCCACACACAATCATATATAAACAATAAGTGTATAGTAATAGTTGTGAACTTACAAAACAAACATATATAACATCATACAGGACTCTCATAACTCACCCTACCACCAACACCTTACATTGTTGTTAAACCTTTTTAACTAATGATTAAAGAGCATTGTCAAAACATCACTACTAACCAAAATATTTTCCCCTAACCCTCCCTATTATTATGTCATTTATATATGCATACATAAACAATTAAGTGTACAGTAAAAGTTATGAACTTACAAAGCAAACATGCATAACATCAAACAGGGGTCCCATTCATCAACCCTCCACCAACACCTTGCATTGTTGTTAAACCTTTTTAACTAATGATTAAAGAGCATTGTCAAAATATTGCTACTAACCAAACTATTTTCCCCGAGTCCTCCCTATTATCATTATCTTTATGTCACTTATATATGAACATACATAAACAATTAAGTGTATAGTAAAAGTTGTGAACTTACAAAGAAAACACGTATAACATCATAGAGGGGTCCCATACATCAACCCTCCACCAACACCTTGCATTGTCATGAGATGTTTGTTAAAAATTACAAAAGAATATTGTCCAAATCTTACTACTAATTATAGCCCTTATCTGACATTTGGTGTGTTTTTCCCCCTACACAACTTATTAGTATTTTTTAAATAAATTTTTTATGACATAAGTTGTAAATTTATAAAACAATCATGCACATATGCAGAATTCTCAAGCATTACCCTTCTATCAACCTACCACATTGTGGTGGAATATTTGTTACATATAAGATAATATCTGATTGTTCACATGTCCATAGTATACGTTTGGCTCACATTTTCCATACTGCCCCATTATCAACACAGAACATCTTTGGCATAGAGGTAGGAATATTATATTATTACTGCTAACCACAGTCCATAGGCCAATCCAGGTGTATTTTTCCCATGCATTCTCAACTCCCTGCAGTAGCGATATACATTTGCTCTAGCTCACAAAGGACACTCTTGCATCTGTATCATCAACCACAATTCTCATCCACCTCTTGGTTTATTGTGCTATTCAGTTCCTAGATTATTTTCTAGCATTCTGTCAATTGGCATTTACATCCCTAGACTACCATTTTCAGCCACATCCCTGTTTAAAAACTAGGTATTACTATTTTTACCATCCATTCTATACATTTCCAAACTTTTACAGTAAAGCTAATTAAAACTTCTACATACATTAAACATCAGTAGTCCATCTCAGTCCACTAGCACCATGTCTTGAAGATATTTTCCTACAATTTCTTCTAGAAGTTTTATGGTTCTTGCTTTATTTTTAGGTTTTTGATCCATTTGGAATTAAATTTTGGATAAGGTGTGAGATAGAGGTCCTCTTTCCTTCTTTTGGCTATAGATATCCAATTTTTCAGCACCATTTTCCTGAATGGACTGTTCTGCCCGAGGTGGGTGGGTTTAACAGGCTAGTTAAAAATCACTTGACCATATATGTGAGGGTCTATTTCTGAGCCATCAGTTTGGTTCCATTGGTCTATGTATCTGTCTTTATGCCAGTACCATGCCGTTTTTACCACTATAGCTTGGTATTATGATTTAAAGTCTGGAGATAAGGGTTTGCTTTTTCTTTTATAAAGTTTATGGCTATTCAGGACCACTTACCCTTCCAAATAAATTTGCTGATTGTGTTTTCAAATTTTTTTTTTTAATGCTGATGGAATTTTTACCAGGGTTGCATTGAATCTATATATCAGTTTGAGTAGAACTGACATCTTTATGATATTAAGTCTTTCAATTCATGAGCATGGAATGTTCTTCCAGTTATTTAGGACTTTTAAAATTTCTTTTGACATTGGGTTGCAGTGTATTGAATACAAGTGCTTCACCTCATTGGTTAAGTTTATTCCTGACTACTTGAGTTTTATCTGTCATATTTTATTTTCACCACTCTTTTGACACTTTTAGTTACTTTTATTGATATAATCTTCATTTCTAGACTCTCTTCCAGGCCTCTCTCTCCTGTCTTTTCTTTTCACACTCTTGCACACTCTTTTGTATTTCCTGAAAATCTGGTCTTTTGCTTAGAAATTCTTCAGTGTCTGTTTATCTGTGAATATTCTAATCTTGCCCTGATTTTTGAAAGACAGTCTTACTGGATATAGAATTCTTGGCTGGAAGTGTTTCTCTTGTAATATCTTAAATATATCTTACCATTGTCTTCTTGCCTCCATGGTTTCTGGTGAGAAATCAGCACCTAATCTTATTGGGTATCCCTTATATATTATGCATTGCTTTTCTCTTACTGCTCTCAGAATTCTCTCTGTCTTTGGCATTTGACATTCTGAATAGTATGTGTCTTAAAATTGGTCTTTTTGGGTATTTTCAGATGGGAGTACGTTGTGCTTCTTGGACAGGGATATCTATGTCCTTCAATAGGGTTGGGAAATTTTCTACCATTATTTCTTTAAATATTCCTTCTGCTCCTTTTCCCTTCTCTTCTCCTTTTGGAAACCTGTGACATGTATGTTTGCACATTTCTGGCTGTCGTTTAGTTACCTGAGACCTTGTTCAAATTTTTCCATTCTTTTCATCTTTTCTTTCATATGTTCACTTTCAGAGGCCATTTTTTTCAAGCTTACCAATCCTTCCTTCTGCCTCCTCCTCCTCAAATCTATTATATAATTCCAATGTTTTTTTTTAAATTTCATGTTTTCTTAAATTCATTTAATTTCATTTATTGTGGCTTTCATTCCAATAAGATCTGCTATTTTTCTATGCATGATCTCAAATTCTTCTTTGTGCTTATCCAGTTTCTTCTTAATATCCTTAATCTCTTTAGCCATCTCATTGAATTTATTAAGGAGATTCATTTGAACAGCTATGATTAGTTGTCTCAACTCCTTTATGTCATCTGGAGGCTTACCTTGTTCCTTTAACAGGGCCATAGCTTCCTGTTTCTTGGTGAGGATTGTAATTTTTGGTTAGTGTCTTGGCATCTGGATTACTAGAGTATTTATTCTGGATGCAGTTTTTCTCTTTAGTTTAGGGCTTCCTGCCTTTTCTCCCTTGCTGGTTGTACAGTAGGAGCCAAGGGTGTAATTGGTGCTATAAACTGTGGAGGCTCATGTTGCTCTCATTGCTCCAGGGATGGATGAAGCTTCTCCCAACTTTTTCATTTCCCAGAGATAGGGACAGAGTCACAGTTGTGTGGAATAATCCAAGTTGTGCAGGACTAGACTGTAGTTGCCCAGAGAGACTGATGAAGCTTCATGCCCCTTTCTCCCCTGCCTGGGGCATGGATGGAGCTGCAATCTATGCAGTGTGGGCCCAAAACTACTGCAATTGCCCCAGCAGACTTTTAATTATTCAGTATGTGCCAGCCAAAGGTACCCTCAGTTACCTGGATAGACTGGGGCAGAGCTAGCCAGCCTTCTCCCTGCCAGAGGTGGGACTGAAGCCTAGTCTAGGGCTGCAGGCTGATCTAGGTGAAAGAAACCAGTTCCTACCTTCTCTGTGTTATTTGGTCTGGCCGCCTTCCCCTCAGGTTGGGGATGGAGTCAAAATAGCGGCCACCTTTCCGACTTGGACAAATTCACACCCCACCTCTACCTAGGGTTATTCCTTAGCCATCTGAATCTACCAATCAGGAGCTGAAATCAGCAGCCAACCATTTCCTCCTCCTCTGTTTTGGGGAAATGGAGCTTCCAATTCCAGTCACGGAACAGCTCTGGGGGTGATTTGCACCACCAGAGTAGCATAATCACCGGCCTCCAAGGCTTGGCTGGCAGTTTCTCAGAGAGGCTGGCACAGGTCTCTGCAGCTTCCTCCCTGTCAGAGGTGGCACTGGGTCTTAGGCTAGACCTATAATCTGACCTGGATGGAAAGAAGTCAGTTCCCACCAGGACTGTGATTCTCAGTCTGCCCCACTTCCCCTCGTGTCAGGCATGGACTTAAGATGGTGGCTCCTGGCCTCTTTCTGACTTGGACAGGCTCAAACTCTAGCTGTTCTCAGGATTATACCCTAGCACACTGAATGTTATTCATCAGTAGCTGAAGTTGGTGCCCAACTGTCTCTTCCTTCCCCATTTTGGGGAAGTGGAGCTTTCAATTCCTGCTGTGGAACAGCTCCTGAGGCAACTTGTGCCTCTGGTGAAGGATGGGCACTGGCCTCCGTGGCAAAGAGAGCTCTATTTTTGAGTCGTCTCTGCAGATGGGCAGTCTCCTCCTTCCACTCCTTCAAGGATATTGCAGGATGCCCTTCTGACCTCCTGAAGCCCAAACAGGTGCTTCAGTTAACTCCAGAGAGCTCTGAGTGTTTACTAACTGTCCTGTAGCAGGAGCTCCTTACTCCACAGCCATCTTGCTGTCATGTCATATTATAATTTTAAAGTATACTATTCACAAACACTATGACTTTGATTTCTAACTACATCATCCTTATCATTTTCATCATTGTATTATAATGATGACAACCATGATAATGATGATACAGCATTTCCATGCTTCTCTCTCTTTGGTTTAGCAAATTGTACCAGGAAAGGCTTGTTTTTCTGCAGTTTCTATATAACTCAGGTTTCCCATGCTACTGTGCACTGCTGTCACCTAAGATTTTATTGTATTCTTGACCAGACCCTGATATTGATCTTCTGTGGTAAGTGCTCTACTGCATATTATTTTTTAACATCCAATGTGAAGAATAAATAGGCATGATATGACTAATCAGGCATTATCCTCCAGAAGATTACAAGCAGTCATTTCTAATAGGCATGCATATTTTACCATGTGCTTCATGAGGTGGCATCCTTATGGTCTTATTCTTTTTAAAATATATGCATATTTTATATAAATATATATATATAAAGCCAGGTATAATCATCTACCACCATGGAAATTCTATGGCCAACAAAGAGTAAGGACTCAATATAGATGAGTATTGGTGATCTAAACAAATATAAAATAGAATAAACAGAAATAAAATCTGTAGCAGTATAGCAGTGGATATGCTAGAACATAGATACCACATCTGTAGTAGCATCTGAAACTGAGGCTATTACTGGCCACTTTTCAATACTTCATTTTCAACTCCCAGAATCTGTATATATGACAAGTACTATTAAACTTTTGTCTTTTAAGACAGGCCAATGATACTCAGCCCACCACCATCATAGGATATTTAGTGTAAGTAGGCCTAAAGGTGATCCAGCTCCAAAATCCTGTTTTAGAGTTGGAGTATTAGTTTCCTTTACCTATATTTTCCATGTAAGTTTTACTTGTGAACACTCTGAGATGCAGATTTGTGTGCATATAATTAATCTTGTAGACACCTGAGGGAAGTAGGATGGACAGAACTGTGATGCATTGAAATAGAGGCTTTCACTTACTGTTAAATGGGATCCTTGATCAGAAGCAATGCTGTTTGGAATGCCATGGAGGTAGATAAGACATTCAGAAGTCCACGGATGGTAGTTTTGGAAGAAGCATTGCATACAGGAAATGCAAACCCATATCCAGAGAATGTGCCTATTCCAGTTAAACAAATCACTGCCCCTTCCATGTCAAAGGTCATCCAATATAGTCAACCTGCCACCAGGTAGCAGGCTGGTCACCTTGAGGAATGGAGCCATATCAGGGGCTGAGTGTGGGTCTCTGCTGCTGGCAGATTGGGCGCTCAACAGTGGCTGTAGCTAAGTTGGCCTTGGTAAGAGGAAGTCTGTGTTGGTGAGCCCATGAATAACTTACATCCCTACCTCCATGGCCATTTTGTTCATGATCCCATTGGGCAATGACAGGAGTAGCTTGGGAAAGAGGCTGAGCATTAGCCACAGACTGGGTCATCTTATCTACTTCATTATTAAAATCTTCCTCTGGTGAGCATTCACATGGGATACAAATATTTTCATGTTTTTTGCCCACTCAAAAAGGTCTATCCACATATCTCTTCCCCAGAATTCTTCATCACCAATTTTCCAATGATGTTCCTTCCAATTCCTTGGTCATTCAGCCAAACCATTAACAACAGCCCATGAATCAGTGTACGAATGCACCTCTGGCCATTTCTTCTTCCAAGCAAAATGAACAACCAGGTGAACTGCTCAAAGTTTTGTCTATTGGGAGAATTTGCTCTCACCACTGTCCTTCAGGGATGTCCCAGAAAGGGGCTGCAGTGATGTAGCTATCACTTTTGGGTGGTAACTACATGTTGTGCAGAACCATCTGTAAACCAGGCCTGAATATTCTCTTTCTCAGTCTACTGATTATAAGGGACCTCCCAGCTGTGGGCTGGGAAAGAGAAGTAACATGGCAGGGGTGGTGACCATGGGCATTTGGGTTGCTTCCTCATGTAACTTACTTGTGCCTCCAGGACCCTCTTGAGCCCTATCTCATATATATCACTTCCACTTTATGGAGTGCTGCTGTGCATGCCCACCTTTATGGTTTGGTGGGTCAGACAATACCCAGCTTATGATAGTCATCTCAGTTCTCTTGGTAACTTGATGGCCCATGGTTAAGCATTCAGTCTACACTAAGACCCAGTAGCAGATCAAAACCAGTTTCTAAAAAGGGGAGTAGTTATCTGCAGAGGATGCAGGGCTTTGCTCCAAATTCCTAAGAGTCTGCATTGTGATACTGCTATAGGAGCCTGCCAAGGCTCCAGACAGCAAATCTATTTGCCACTGAAACTTCCAGCACCATTGTATCTGCTGGGTCATATGGCCCAAGTGGTAGTGCAGCTTGCATAGCAGCCTGGACCAAACGCAGAGCCTCTTCTTGTTTTGTTCCCCAATCAAAACTAGCAGCTTTTCTGGTCACCAAGCAAATGGGCTAGAGTAGCACATCCAAATGAGGAATGTGTTGTCTCCAAAATCCGAAGAGATCAACTAAGTGTTGTGCCTCTTTACTGGTCATAGTCAGGGCCATATGCAACAGCTTATCCTTCACTTTAGAAGGGATATCGCAACTTGCCCGACACCATTGGACACCTAGAAATTTCACTGAGGTGGGAGGACCCTGTATTTT
The DNA here is from genome assembly GCF_030445035.2 of Dasypus novemcinctus. Lineage (NCBI taxonomy): Eukaryota > Metazoa > Chordata > Mammalia > Cingulata > Dasypodidae > Dasypus > Dasypus novemcinctus. Next base: position 32,421,445 of record NC_080674.1, on the reverse strand, counting down.
AGTTGGATTATCTCCCATTCTCTCTCATGCAAATGCCTTACTAATAAGTCTAGAGTCGTTGCTACTTATTGCTCACTAGGTCCTATCAACATGATATCATCAGTATAATGGACTAGTGTGATATCTTGTGGGAGGGAGAAACAATCAAGATCCTTGCGGACAATATCATGACATAGGGCTGGAGAGTTGATATATCCTGAGGCAGGACAATAAGGTATACTGCTGGCCTTGCCAGTTGAAAGGAAGTCACTTCTGATGGTGCTTACTAAGAGCAACTGAGAAAAAAAAAAAAAACATTCACCAGATCAATAGCTGCATACCAGTACCACCAGGGAATGTGTTTTTTTGCTCAAGCAATGATACCACATCTGGGACAGCAGCCGCAATTGGATCCGCCACCTGGTTAAATTTACAATAGTCTACGTCTTCCTCCAAGATCCATCTGTTTTCTTTATAGGCCAAATAGGATATGGTGGGAATCACCACCCCTGCATCCTTCAAATCCTTGATGGTGGCACTAATTTCTGCAATCCTTCTAGGAATCCAGTATTGCTTTTGATTTACTAGTTTGCTAGGCAAGGGCAGTTCTCGTGACTTCCACTTGGCCTTTCCAACCATAATAGCCCTCACTCTTCAAGTCAGTGATCCAATGTGGGGATTATGTCAGTTGCTAAGTATGTCTACTCCAATTATGCATTCTGGAACTAGGGAAATAATCACAGAATGGGTACAGGGACCCACTGGGCCAACTGTGAGATGGACCTGAGCTAAAACTCCATTAATCACCTGCATAAGACCCTACTCTGACTGGTGGATCACAGTGATGTTTTGGATCTCCTGGAATTAATGTCACTTCTGAGCCAGTGTCTGATAATCCCCTAAATGGCTGATCATTTCCTTTTCTCCAATGCACAGTTACTCTGGTAAAGTGTAGATCTCCTTGGGGAAAAGTGGGAGGAAGATTAACAGTATAAATTTAGGGCAGATTAACAGGATCTTTAACACAGAGACCTGGTCTTGAACCCTTTTATGGGGCTCTGGGTCTGTAAACTGTCTCAAGTCTGGGAATTGATTAAGAGGCTGTAATTCTCTGTGTCTGTAATTTGTGTTAAGGTTTTGTTCACTCGACCTAGAACTCTTCTGGTTATACAGATCCAAAAGATGCATAGTATATCCAAACATTTCCATGCACCCTGGACACATGCCCTGTATAACTCCCTGGATATACTCATAGTGGAAACAATTAAAAACTGGGGGGGTACTGGGTTCCTGGCCAGGGGGGACTCTGTTGTGGTCCCTAGGGGAGCAGCAGCAGTCCCCCAGTTGCAACGGTAAGGACCAGGAAGGAATGAGGTCCAACAGTGAGCCCCTGATACTAATGACTATGCTTGTGAGCCTATACACCTGAAATAAGAACAAGGCCTAGAGCAGCACTGTGCCTAAGTGTTCCCTCCTGACAGCCTCCATGTTACTCAAATGTGGCCAGTCTTGAAGTCAAACTCAGCATGTAAATGCAATGCCTTCCCCCCAGCGTGGGACATGACACCCGGGGATGAGCCTCCCTGGCACCGAGGGATCACTACCAAGTACCAGCTGATGATGAAACTAGAAAATGACCTTGAATTAAAGGTTCAACGCAGACCAGCAGAATATCCCTGTCTACATATAATAACAGGACTTAAAAATGCTGTTTAACCTAAAGTAAGGGGGAAATGGAAAGGACAAATGATTTTATATGGCTATGAGTCTCTAAAAAACAGTCTGGAGGTTGTCAGAAGGATTGTCCTTATGCACACCTGAGCAGAGTCTCAGAGACAGATAAAGTAGATACAGCCCCAGGTATTGGTCCTTTTGAGGGCTAAAAGGACCCACAGGTTCTATGGTCATGGCAGATGGGGTTCACTGCCATGTCAGTTGGCCCTTCTTTGGAGCTGGTGTTTCTGTGTGATGGAGCTGGACTCAGATGGGATCTCTTTTCACAAGCCTTTCATGCTACCTTACTGGAATTGTATTTGGTGCTGGGGTTTAAGATATATCTAGGGGATTTGAATCTCTGGACTGACAATATGATAGTCAGGCCCTGAGCCTCAACAGACTTCAGCTCCTACACTCTGATTTATTGGACTTACCCCACTCAGCTAACATGGAGTTGAAGAATGTCAACCACCACACCATGGAGCCTAGAGTGCCTACAACTGAAAGCAGGAGGATTGCATCCAGTATCCATGTGGAATCTAAACCCCCTTTTGACATAGATGTGGAATGGACACAACCAAGCCAAGGTCCACAGGAAGGAGGAATACAGTAAGGATTAGAGTAGACTTAATGATATCCTATTCATGAACTATTGTGGTTAATAATTGAGAAAATGTGGCATTGGTGTGGAAAAAGTGGCCATGGTGGCTGCTGGGTGCGGGGAATGGGAGGAAGAGATGAGAAGTGGAGGCATTTTCGGGACTTGGAGTTGTCCTGGGTGGTGCTCCAGGGACAATTGCCAGACATTGTATGTCCTCCCATGGCCCACTGGGTGGAACGTGGAAGAGTGTGGGCTATGATGTGGACCATTGACCATGAGATGCAACAATGCCCAGAGATGTGCTCACCAAATGCAGGGGATGTGTTGTGATGATGGGGGAGAGTGTTGCTGTGGGGGAAGTGGTGGGGTGGGGGCAGTGAGGGTGAATGGGGACTTCATATTTTTTGAATGTAATATTTTTTAAAAAATGAATAAATTGAGTAGAATTTGGGAAAAATTTAAAAAAAAAGATACAATGGAAGTGACAATCATATGGTAGAACAAACTGTGATTTAGGTGCTTCCTTTAAGGTACACTGGTTGTGGACAGCAATTTAAGCAGAAGTCCAAGTCTGGCCTTTATTCTGCCCTTCAAACATTCATCAATAACACATGGAAGTCAAGATCAAGTGTCTTCTACTAAATGAATTTTACAGAACTACTATAACTTTATGTTAATATTTGTTGTGTTTTATCCTTGATGAGTGCTATGTAAAACCACAGCTACATTTTATGTGATAAATATGTTGTGCTCAGGCCTAGTACTAAAGTCCTAAATACAACTTATCATGTAAGTCCAAAAAAAAAAAAAGAAGTATAGTAGACTGCCCATCTACTTCACTGCTAGGAACCCCATTATGTGCTAGCCAACACCATAATTCTACATGACTCAGACTATTTTGAGTGCTTTTTTGAATCTACCTTTCATTGAGGTAGCCACGCCTACTTTGACTATGGTGATTAACTGCTGACCCTCAATTTTTACCAGACCAACATCTGATCATTTTCATACTGTTTAAGGATTCTAATTCCATCACAGTCTCCCCTACAGTAATATCTGGACTACAGAGAAGAGCAAATACAGAGACCTTCAGGGAAGATGGAGTTAGTTTTACAAATTTACAGTCCTGCTTAAAGATGTGTCCTCTGGATATTCCTGTCATGGGTGGGCAGCTCTCAAATGGTAATGCCATTCTAGCATTGCAATCTCCCTAAGGTTTTGAATTCCCTCTTCTACAGTATACCAGGGCAAATCACGTATCACAACCTCAGACATGCTAGGTCATCTTTTGGTCCATGTTTCAGTCAGCCACTCAAACAAACTGTTAGAGCCCTCTCTAACCCCTTGAGCTACATTATTGAATCCAGAATTTCTGCTTAGAGGGTCTGTATCAATAAATTCAGTTTGATTCAACTTTATATTCTTTCCACCATTATGCAATACCCTTAGTATCCATCCCCACACATATTCCCCTAATTTCTGTCTATATAAATTGGAAAACTCATGTCGTTCTTTCTGAGTATACCTTACTTCCTCATGTGTCACACTTTGATTTCACCTTTGGAGGCTTATTGTTATTTTAGTCTAGTAATAGGTCTTGAAGTCAAGAGAGGTGGTGGAGGTGGGTAAGGAGAAGGAATAGAAATTCCTTGCAAGCTATTGACCTCAGGATATTCCCTTGCATTTCTTCTGGTGAGACAGGATTCATTTCTTCAGGCAGGGGTTGGAAGGCAGTTTCCTCCAGGCAGACTGGAGGCTTGGCAGTACATGCTGGAATTTGGATGGTATGTGCCTCAGGGCTAGGAGGAGATCCAGACTCCCTGGGGCAGGCTGGAGGCTGGGCAGGGCAGGCTTCAGTTTAGCTGGTACCCACCTCAGGGCTGGAAGTTGTTTCTGACTTCCTGGGGCAGGCTGGAGAATGAGTGATTCAAGGTTGACAAGCTGTTGTCTGGACAGGGCGGGCCATCAAAGGTTTATCTGGTAAAGTCTCAGCAGAATTCAAGGTTCCAATGTCTCCACCAATATTATCATTATTCCATACGTCTCCATTCCAATTCTCTGGATTCAACTGTTTTCTAATCAATGCCTTCACTTTAACTGCAGAAACCTTGTGAAGTTGAGATTTTAGTTTCCTTTGTAACTCCGCTACTAGTAAAATGAGAGTTTGCATTTTGTTCTCAGATATTTGGAACCTGTGGCTACAGGAGACAAGACTTTCTTTCAGAGCACACATAGAAACTTTGGTATCATTTATGCAGTGTTAATTTTCAAATTTGAAGCCTTTAACTCATCTATTTCTTTGATAACAATATCCAGAGTATCTAGAAAGCACTAACCAACATTATACTGTTTGACTCCACAAAACTCTGTTAAGGTGTTGAAACCACTATCACCCAGATCTTTACTTCTTGTAAGTGAGGAAGTAGGGGAATTCAGTGATGATATTTTGCATATCTCGATTGCCAACTTGCTCCATGGACTGTTGGCAGCCTCTTTGCTATTAGAAAGAGAGTTGCAATGCCCTTGAATCCAACTAGAGTAGAGAGCCAATTGCAAAATTCTCAGAACCACCTCAGACACCCCATGTTTAAGACTCTCTTCCTTAAGAACTACTCCTGGTACCAAGCTGTATTAGTCAGGGTTCTCTAGGGAAACAGAATCAACAAGAAATATCTGTCAATAGTATGTGATTTTATAAGAGTTTCTCACATGACTGTGGGGATGCGTAAGTCCAGGTTCCACAGGCAGAGTGCAACCAGGGGCTCCAAAGAAAGTTCAAAGAAGGCTCTTGATGAGTTCTGGGAGACATTGATTGTCCAAAGATGAGCTGGGAAATTCTCTCTCAATGCTGGAATCATTTCCCCTTTTAAGACATTCAACTGATTGGATAAAGCATCACTCATTGCTGATGGCAATTTCCCTGATTGATGTAACTGTAATCAGCTATCTGTGATTTACCACTGCAGTAAATCAATGGTGACTAAAGTCCATAAATGCCCTTGTATTACAGTTAGCCCAGTGCTTGCTTGACCAAACACCTGGGCACAATTACCTGGCCAAGTTGACACATGAGCCTAATCATCACAATCACCTTAATACCAAAGTTACATAAAAATGCCACAAGAAAACTACAGACCAATCTAATAAATCTGAATGCTACAATCTTCAACAAAATACTTGCTAATCATATTCAGCAACACATCAAACAAATTTTAAACCATGATCAAGTGGGTTTCATCCCTGCTGTGCAAGGACAGTACAACATAAGAAAATCAATCAATGTAGTACACTGCATTAATAGCATCAACCGAAAAAAATCACATGATCATCTCCATAGATGCAGAAAAAGCATTGATGAAATACACCATTCTTTCTTAATAAAAATACTTCAAAAGATAGGAATAGAAGGAAAATTCCTCAACAGGATAAAAGGTATATATGAAAAACCCATAGTTAACATCATATCCAATGGTGAAAAGTAAAAGGCTTTCCCTCTAAGATCTGGAACAAGACAAGAATATACACTATCACTGCTCTTATTTAAAATTGTGTTAGGAGTACTTGCCTGAGCCCTTGGGCAAGAAAAAGAAATTAAGATCATATAAGTTGTAAAGGAAGAAGTAAAAATTTCACTATTTGCAGATGACATGATCCTTATGAGAAAGCCCTGAAAAATCTACAATGAAGTTTCTAGAGCTGGATTCAATAAAGTGGCAATCTATAAAATCAACACACAAAAAATCAGTAGCATTTCTATACACCAATAATGAGTAATTAAGGAGGAAATCAAGAAAAAAATTCCATTTATAATAGCAAATAAAATAATTGAATATCTGGGAATAAGCTTAATTAAAGATGTACACAGAAAATTACAAAATACTGTTAAAGGAAATTAAAGAAGACATAAGTAAAGTGAGGAATATTCAATTTTCATGGGTCAGAAGACATAATTAAGATGGCCATCCTACCCAAAGTGTTTTACGGATTTAATGAAATCCCTATAAAAATTACAACAGAATTTTTTTTTATTTATAAAATTTTATTTATAAAATTTATTTGGAAGGGCAAAGGGCCCTAAATAACCAAAAATCTATTGAAAAAAAAAAAGAAATTAGAGAAATCATTAATGCATGTTGCAAAGCTAAAGTGGTCAAAACTGCATGGTATTGGCACAAAGATAGACATACAGAACAATGGAATGAAATTGAGACTTCTGATAAAGAGTCTCACATCTATGGCCAACTGACATTTGACAAGGTCTACAAGCCCATTCAACTGGGACAGAATGGCCTCTACAACAAATGGTACTTAGAAAGCTAGATATCCATATTCAAAAGAATGAGGGAGGATAACCATCTCATACGTCATACAAAAAAAAAACTCAAAATGGCTCAAAAAATTAACTCAAAAGCCAAGATCATAAAGTTCCTAGAAGATAGTGTAGGAATGCCCCTACAAGATCTTGTAGTATAATAGGAAATGGTTTAATACATTTTACACCCCAAGCACGAGAAACAAAAGAAAAAAAAATTAGATAATTGGGACTTCTTTAAAATTAAAGCCCTTTGTGCTTCAAAGGAATTTGTCAATAAAGTGAAAAGATAGCCTACTCAATGGGAGAAAATATCTGGCAATCATTTGTCCAAAAAAGGTCTAACATCCAGCATAAATAAAGAAATCCTACAACTTGAAATAAAAAGACAGACAACCTATTTAATAAATGAACAAGAGATTTGAATAAATACTTTTCCAAAGGAGAAATATAAATGGTTAAAAAGCATATCAAAAAATGCTCAACATCATTAATTTTAGGGAAATGCAAATCAAAACTACAATGAAACACCATATTACACCTATTAGACTGGTAGCTATTAAAAAAATAGTGAGCTACAAGTGTGAGAGAGGATGCAGAGATGGAACACTCATCTACTGCAGGTGAAAATGTAGATTGGTGCAGCCATTATGGAGAACAGTTTGGTGTTTTTTCAGGAAACTAAATGTAGAATTGATATATGATCCAGCAATCCCCCTGCTGGATATATACTCAGAAGAATTGAAATCAGGGATGTGAATAGATATATACACAACAGTGTTCCTAGCAGCATTATTCACTTTTGCCAAAGGGTGGAAACAGCCTCAGTGTCTATCAACTGAGGAATGAATAAGCAAATTGTGGTATATACATACAATAAAATATTACTCAGCCGTAAAAAAGAATGCAGTATTAACACACAGGACAACATTGATGAATCTGAAGACCTTAAGTTGAATGAAGTAAGGCACTCACCAAAGGTCAAAAATTGCATGATCTTACTGATATGATGTAAGCAAATTGAGAAGACTCAAAGAGCTAGAGTCTGGAAGTTAGGCTATCAGGAGAAAGAAAAAGAGTACAGTCCACAACATGGGAAAAACCTATGATCATGTGTAAGGGTGTAGTAGGGAATTGGATAGAGGTGATATTTGTGCAGGGATGTGAGAAGGGTCAGCAGTGCTGGAATGTGAGGGGAAGTACGATGGAGGGATTGGGTTGGACTATCCATGCAACTATGGGGGAGGGCTGGAGGAAGGAGCAGGTGAACTCTGGATAATTCTAAGTCTGTGGTTAAAACTACAATGGTGCAAATGTTGTTTTGGCAAATATGGCAGGGGAGGGTTACTGGTGCAAGGCATTGAGGGTGGGGGGGTTTGTGGAATAGGGCACACCTGGGGCATGCTTCTATGGAATATGAAAGTGTTCATTTTTTCATAGAGTGTTATCTCAATTGGTGGAAACCCAAACAATAAACAAGAAAATATTAAACTCCCATCCTGGGGATTACTACTATGTACTCAATTAGAGGGGCAAGTATCTCTTGAGAACATAAGCAGTGCCTAATATAAGAAAATAGACCAATATATCAAGCCCTCAATTTTAATGCTGCTAACCATGAACCTTATTCTTCAAAAAGTTTCAGTTTTACAGGAACAATGCTCATAAGTACAAGCATTAATGTCAAAGCCCTGACATATTGGTTTGTCTTCCTTTGCTAGGCACTGCCCATGTACTCTAAGGATTCTTGCTGGTCTAATAGAGAATGTAACATGACTTCCCAGAATGGAAATTCAATATTCTTTCTGTTGTGTGGATCTCCACCAACTGAGACAATACCCTATAACCACTGGAACATATTCATATTCCATGAAGGCACTTCCCAGCTATACACATCCCCATCATAGGGATTCCCCTATACTCACCCCCTCTCTTTCCCACATTTCCCCCTATTAATAACATCTTTTATGAGTATGTTGCATTTATTACAAACATGAACAAATATTGGAGCCTTGTTACTAACGGTGTCAATGGTTTACATTATGGATTACATTTTGCATTATACTCTTTCATAGGTTTTCTCAAAATTTATAATGGCCTGTATCTGTCACTGCAATATCATGCAGAATAATTCCAATGCCCTGAAAATGCCCTATGTTCCATCTATGTATTCACCCCTCCCTCTTCGCTCAGAACAAATGATAACCGCTAAGATGCATTTGGAAAGAGACCTTGACCAAAAGGGAAAAATATTAAATAAAATTGAGATTTTGTGGCTAAGAGATTTAAAAGTAACTCAGAAGGTCTTTCCAGAGGTTATGCTTATGCATGTCTCAGCAGGATCTCATTGACAACCAGAGTAAACAGTACCTCAAACAGAGGTGCTCCCAAGGGCTCTAAAGACATTTAGACACTATAGGTAGGACAGACAACCCAGAAATTCATCACCTTGACATTGGGCCTAACCTTGGAATATATGTTCCCTAATAAAACAAAGAGAGTTTGAGTCATTTAAAATTTCCCTACACATGTCTCTTCTGCCCCTTTTATTTGAACCTATAATTAGTACTATACTCATGTATTAGTCAGGGTCTCTAGGGAAGAGAATCAATAGGAGATAGCTGTAAATAGTATGAGATTTTATAATATTCCCTCATGTGAATGTGGGGATGCACAAGTTCAGGTTCCACAGGCAGGATGCAAACCAGGGGTCCAGATGAAAGTTGAATGAAGGTCCTTGATGAGTTTCCAGGAGACATTAACTGTCCAAAGATGAGCTGGAAAATTCTCTCTGAATGCTGAAATCACTTCCTCTTTTAAGGCGCTCAACTGATTGGATAAAGCATCACTCATTGCTGACAGCAATCTCCCTGGTGGTTGATCATAGATGTAATCAGCCATCTATGCAGTAAACTCACTGATGACTAAAGCCCATAAATGTTCTTATATTACAATTAGCCCAGTGCTTTTTGACCAAACAACTGGGCACAATTACCTGACTGAGTTGACACATTAGCCTAACCATCACAACTTAAATCTTTGCCAATTGATTTAACTGATTCATATGCCACTTGAGCCCTGTATCCCAACAGTGTTTCAACCCTACTTTCAAGTTCATCAAACTCACCCAGGAAAATGAGCAAAAGGATGATGATGGACAATGCCTATCCCAAAAAACAGAGTGTATCTACAACTGCAAGCAAGAGAGTTCTATCCATCAGCCCCATGGGATCTAAGCCTCCCTCTCAGTCAGAACAGATGGGACATCACCATCCCAAAATCTTCAAAACTGATCAATGAACAAGCATAGGGGGGGTTTGCAACTATAGACTAAAGTAGATTTATTATTATTTTAGTAATGGAAAAACTTGTAATATTGACATAAAGGCAGTGGTCTCCAGAGATGCTGAGGGGTTTGAGAAGGAAGAGTAGGTTTAACCAAGGCATATTTGGGACTTTGGAATTGTTCTGAATGATATTATAATGATGAATATAGGCCATTATACATTTTATCAAAACCTATAAAAATATGTGGTGCAAAGTGAAAACAATGTAAACTACTGACCATGCTTAGTAGCAATGCTTCAATATGTGTTCATCAATTGTAACAAATGTCCCACACTAATGAAAGATGTTGTTAATGGGGAAAAGTGTAGGAGGGGAAGAGGGTATATGGGAATCACCTATATTTTTGATGTATTGCTTATGTAATTTAAAGCTTCTTTAAAAATAAAATAAAATAAAATAAAGAAAAATATGTGGAATAGAAGCATAAAGAGTAGTTTATAATAAACCACAAGTAAAGATGATATTGTGCTTCTCCATGTGTTCAATAAAATAAAGGATGTTCTTTATTGCAGAATACATACATTGATATTCATAATTCAGGAACTCTTAATTAGCATACCTCTTATTTATCTTATACTATAACCAGGCTTATTAACCATAAGGCCAGATCTGGACCACCCCATAAAAATACCACTGAAAAACAAGTTGATGACATGTACTTCACATGTATCCATAAAAGATATGTACACATAAATTTTAAGACAATTTATGTATCTTTTCCAATACAATCTACTATATTGGTAAAGATATTATTCAGACTTAAAATGGAATGATCTTCTGATACACATGGCAATGTGAATGGACTTTGAAGGCATCAAGTTGGGTGAAATAAGCCAGACACAAAAGGACAACTATTGTAAGATCTCACTGCTTTGAAATAATTAGAATAAGGAAACTTATAGATTCAGAATATAGAATATAGGCTACCAGGGGATGGAGTGAGAGTACTGAATAGGTAGTTAAAACTTAAAATGTACAGGGTTTCTATTTTGGAGAATGGAAAACTTATGGTAACACATAGCTGTGATGGTAGCACAACATTGTGAATGTAATTAACAGCACTGAATTATATATTTGAATGTGGTTAAAAGAGAAATTTTGGATTGCATTAGACTAATTATTTTTAAGTGAATAACTCTAGCACTAATTATCTTCTTTAATTTTTGTAATCTGGGACCTTCCTACCAGAGGGACTCATTTGGAGATTTCTTCGAAGGAGGGAACATCCATGAAGTTTTATTCTTCTCTGTTATGCCTTCCTCCAAGGAATCTTGTTGAGAGAGTCAGGGGATCAGTAGAATATATAGATAAAGATACTTAAAATTATCATAAGTTGCTTAAAGTTCCTTTTCTGTTGTAAGTTTATAATACCTCTCCTTTCTTTCTCTTTCCATTGACTATCTTAATTCTCTTGCTTATGAATTTTAATTTCCTGCTTTTTTGTATGCTGCATATATTTGGTATGGATACAAGATATTCTCAGTTTCTATATCGGGTGCTAGGTTTTGCTTTATTTCTTCAAATTGTGTTATATATTGTTATAACTTGGATTTAAGCTCCAAACTTTGTGGCTTGCTTTTAATATTTGTTAATTTGGGTTAATTTGCTCTACTTTACGATGCAGTCATTCTGAAGATTGTACCCAGTGTCCCATGTATTATAATGGTCTCTCCATTGGTCTATTGGGAAATATAAATATCCCTAGCTTAATTTAATTCTGATAATTATTTGAAATATTACTTTCAAGTAGCTCTTTCCTTAAGAAGAAAGTTAAGGACATTTTCTCTCATCATGTGTTACACATTCTTCTGATACTAGGCAAATCAACTTCTAGTGCCTTTCCTTACCTGAACTCCAATCTCTGATTCCTCAGCACAGTGAGAATGCGAGGCTGTTTTGTGCTCTTGCCTGTAAACTACCTTCAGTCAATATTTGGGATATTTACTAAATTCATCTCATTTGTTTTCCTTTTCTCAGGAGTGACAATTTTTGCTGCCTCTTGTCTACTTTCTAAAAATTATTATTTAATATACGTTCCCTTCAAGTTTGTTAACCACATAAGGACAATTCAAATAGAAGTTCATCCCTCCTTTTTAAATTATGTTTATTTTCTTCTTGGCTTTCAGTTAATGTCATCACGATCCTTCCAGTTGTCAAGACCTAGATCTAAACCTTTCTTTCACCCTACTTCCAGATCTACTATTACCTGGAATACTCAAACAGCTTCTAAACTTTTCTTTCTATTTCCAGACCTATTATTTGCCCGGAATACTCAACTTCCAAACTAGCTTTTTTTCTTCCACTCATGTTTCTCTAAAGTCTGTTTTCCACTCTTCTTAAAATGTCCCAGCAAATATAAAATAAAATGAAAATTCTCACTTTTAACTTTATATGGTTTGGCCTCCAGCTCTTCTACTCTGTATCTATCAATTTATTTCCTTATTCCATGATTTTCATCTGTCTTTGAGGTTCTACTTGGAATGCTCCTCCATAATATACTCAGTAATGAAACCTTACCCCATGCAGCACTCACTTCAAATATTCCCTCATCACAGAGACCCTTCTTGAACACTTTATCAAAGTTCCTCTCCTCCTTAGCAACATTTTCCAAATGTTTTATTTACATTATTGTAGAATTTGTTATTCAAATTATATTATTTATTTTTACTTTATTTTGCCTGCATTCCCCAAAACAATGCCATTTTTATGAGGAAAGTGGAATATCTACCTTATCCAGTGCTCTATCACCAGGACATAGAACAGTTCCTGGATCATCCACAGGCATCTTTGATTGTTAAGAAATAAATTGCCCTAGCCCAATCAGTCACAAAATAAAGTTCAATGACTCATTACCTAGAAGGAAACCACCAATCAGAGGAAACATGGGATGAGTCACCAAAGAAAAGACGAATATTTTGAATACATGTGGCTTTTAGGTGAAATTTATTGGAGTAGTGTGTTTATATGACTTGAAGACTAACAAGAATGTCCATAAAGATGGGGTTGGCATCAGGTCTGGACTAGAAAGTCAACTCAAAATTCCATTTCCTTGGAATCTAGAATGTTAAGATTGGTTTGGGTTTTCAACCCCCAAAATCCCTTTAACTGAAATTCTATTCCTGAGCTGTAAAACAAGTCAACCTTTTGTTAAAGTGATTTAGAACCTCCAATGAGGAGAAAGTTGTTCAATTCTTACCAATATAATTCCAAATATCAATGCTGATGATATTGAACTATTTATTTTATTTTATTTTTGGTTAACTTTTTATTATTTTTAAAAGAAGCTTTAGATTACATAAACAATACATCAAAAATATTGGAGTATTTTCATAAACTCCACCCCTCTCCCTCCCACAATTTTCCCCATTAACAACATCTTTCACTAGTTTGGTATATGTGATACAATTGTTGAACACATGTTGAAGAATTGCTACTACCCATGGTCTATAATTTACATTTTGGTTTAAATTTTGCAAAACTCAATTTTGTAGGTTTTGATGAAATGTACAATGGCCTGTATCTGTCATTGCAATATCATGCAGAACAATTCCAATGTGCTCAAAATTCCCCATGTTTTATCTATTATTCCCTCTCCTTCCCATCAGAACCTTTAGTGACTACTGCCTTTATTAGATTGTTACAAGTTTTTCCATTGAAAGACTAGTAATAAGTCTACTTTAGTCTATAGTTGCAATCCTTCTTTATGTGTGTTCATTCCCCTATGGTTTTTGGGATGGTGATGCCCTCTCTGATTCTGATTGAGAGTATAGATACTCTCTATTTTGGGGGATAGGCATTGTCCATCATCACACTTTTGTTTGTTATCCTGGGTGAGTCTCATGAATTAGAAATAGATGTTGGCTGGAACTCTGCTGAGATTCATGGCTCAACCAGTAAATGAACAACTGGAAGACGTAAATCTCTGGGACACATATTTAATTGGTTACTGTTAATTATAGGTTCAAATAAATGGGGTATAAGAACCATGTGTAGGAAAATTATAAATGTGATACATTGGGGGACAGGTTATCATATATTTCAAGCCAAGGCCTACCAATTTGGTGCCAAATTCCTAGGATTATCTGCCCTGCCTTTAATGTTCAGATATCTACAGAGCCCTCAGGAGTCCCCTGCTTGAGGCATTGTTTCAGCAATCAGTGAGATCCTCTTAAGACATGTGTAGGTGTAACCCCTGGAATGACTTCCAAACTCACATTGAAATCTCTTAAGACATTAAAAAATTCATTTGTATTTAATATTTACCCCTTTGGTCCAGGTCTTTTCCCAAATGCATCACTAGTTATCAATTGGTAACAATCTTTTGGTGCCAGGGAGGCCCATCCCTGGGAGTCATGTCCCATGCTGGAGAGGAGGTAGTGAGTTTATATGCTGAGTTTGACTTAGAAAGAAGTCATATTAGAGCCACAGGGATGCTTTCAGGTATAACTCTTAGGCAATATCTACTACTAGGCTACGTTTCAATTTCACAAGAAAAGGTTCCTAAATACAAGCATCAATATCAAGGGAAGGGCCTGGCATATTATTCTGCCCTCCTTTGCTAGGCACTGTCCATGTACTCTAGAGATTCTTGCCACTATTCTAGAGAATGTAGCAGGTCTCCCCAGGATGGGAATTCAATATTCTTTTGTTTATTCTGTGATTTTCCACCCATGAATACAACATCTTATGACCATTTAACACATATTCTATAGAGGCATGCCCAGGTGCAACCTTCCCCACACATCACCCCAACACCACCACCCCTGAACCAGTGATTTTCCCCTGCCACAGTTGTGACTCTTCTGCAATCCAAATCCTCCCCCAAAACAGTCAAAAATAAATTAAAAAAATAAAATAAAATATAAAGTAATATATATAAATATTTTTAAGATAAAAAAATTGATGCCTTTTATTCCTATAAGATCTATTAATTTTTGTACGTGTCAATTTCTTCTGTGTGTTTCCCCAGTGTTTTATTTTTATTTTTTTTTCACTTCATTTTCAAAGGCACTTTAGGTAACAGAAAAATCACATAGAAAATATAGGGATACCCATATACCCCACCCTATTTTCCTCACTTTTCCTCCTTTTAATAACATCTATGTGAGTGTGGTACATTTATGACAATTAATGAACAAATACTGAAGCATTGCCATTAACCTGGTCAATAGTTTACATTATGATTCACATTCTGTACCATACACTTTTATAAGTTCTAACAAAATTCATAATGACCTATATCCATCATTGCAATATCAAGCAGTACAATCGTAATGCTCTAAAAATGTCCCATGCTCCATCCATTCTTCCCTTTCCATTCCCTCAGAATCCATGATAACCACTAGGTTGCACTTTTTGAATAACAAGGTTCAAGTTAAATGCATTAATATTGAAGGCTTGATATATTAGTTTGCCTTTTATTAGACACTGCCTATGTTCTTGAGAGACTCTTGCTCCTCTATTTGAGAACGTAAAAGAATTCCCCAGGATGGGAGTTTAATATCTTCTTCTTTATAGTTTGGGTCTCCATTCACTGAGATAACACTCTACAACAAGATGAACACTTTCATATTCCATAGAAGCATGCCCAGGGGCACCCTTTCTTACATATCCTCCTACACTTGAAGTCCTGCTCCAATAACCCACCCCTGCTGTATTTGCTAAAGGAACATTCTCACCATTGTAGTTTTAACCACAGACCAAGTCCCCATAGTTCATCTGCTCCTTCCTCCAGTTGTCCCTCCAGTACAATGGGTAGTCCAACCCAACCACCCTACCCTCACATTCCTTAACTATTGACCCCACTCACATCCCTGCACCACTATCACCCACACTCACTGCCATGGATGATTTTAGAAATTAAAATTTCTCAGTGTTTCAGATGATAATAAGTAAAAAAAGAAAGGTTGTGAATATTACAATTTCATCTGCAACATTGCTGGAGAAATGTTTCCTGTTGAAGTTACATAAGGATAGTGGCTGGCTTTTGGGTAGATTTTCATTCTATAACTTTGTTCATTTTTATTTTCTCAGTATGGATGCATAGAGAATGACTATTGCTATCTATAAAAGAAATTTTGAAGTTTGGGCTGATACTATTCAGACATGGCAAAAACTAATTTTCTGGTATAGATCAAGTCTACACCAAAAAAAAAAAAAAAGATATCTAGATGAAATGGAAAATTCCTAGAGACACACAAACTACCTACACTGACTCAAGAGAAATAGATATCAACAGAGTATTAACAAGTAAAAAGATTGAATCAGTAATCAAACATCTCCCAAACAAGAAAATCTCAGACCTAGATTACTACTCTGGTAGTAATTGATGAATATTACCAAATAACACAAGAAGGAGTAACAGCAATCCTACTCAAATTCATCAAAGAATTGAAGAGAAGAGAGCACTTCCTAACTCATTCTAAGAGTCAAATTTACCTAACAGCAAAGTCATTAAAAGGTACCACAAAAATTAAATTACTGACCAATATGCCTTATGAATATGGATGTAATAATTACAAGGAAATACTAGCAAACTGCATCCAACAGCAAATTTAAACAACTAAACACCATGATCAAGTGGTACATGATCCTTTCAATTGACACTGAAAAGTGTTTCAAATATCCAGCATCCCTTTTTGATAGAAACAATTAGAAAACTAGGAATAAAAGGAAACTTCCTCATCTTGATGAAGTATATAAGAATAAATCTATAGCTAACATCATACTCAGTAGTGAAAAACTGAAAACATTTTCCCTAAGATGAGAAGCAAGGCATGGTTACCTGCTGTCACCACTTTTATTAAACATTGTATTGAAATTTCTATCTAAATCAATTAGGAAAGAAAAAGAAATAAAATGCATCCAAATTGAAGAGAAAGAATAAGACTTCTCTTTGTAGATGACATGATCCTATATAGAGAAAATCACGAAAAATTCAAGTTATTGGAGCTAACAATTAAATTCAGTGAAGTGGTGAGGTACAAGATAAACATGCAAAAATCAGTAGTTTCTATACACTAGTAATGAATGCTCTAAAAAGGAAATCAAGAAAAAAAAAAAACCCATGTATAATAGCAAGTAAGATAATCAAATACCTAGGAATAAATTTCACCAGGAATGTTGTATTAATCAGTCAAAAAGCAAACTGAAGCATAGTACCAGAAATCTGTTGGCTTTTATAAATGATATTTATTTGGGGTAGAAGCTTACAATCACAAGGCCCTAAAGAGTCCAACTCAAGGTGCCATAAGAGGTACTTTCTCCACCCAAAGTCTGTTTCCATGTATTGATGCAAGATGTCAGGCAATGTCTGGGAGAGTACAGCCTTTCTTCTTCTTCATAAGGCTCCATGGTCCCAGCTTCTTCTATGTCAGCTGTAGGTTGGCATAATGTTCATCTCTCTCCCTGGGGCTCATTTCTTTCCAGACTCAGCTTCTCTATTCTCTTTAATAGGCCAGCTGTAGGCTATATGATCATCTCTCTTCCTGGGCCATAGGATCCTGTATAATGAGCTCTTCTTCTGTGTTCTTCTTCTCTATGTTTTTACTTCTGTGTAAGAGTCTGTTTTACCAGCCCACCAAGGGAATGGGGACTCAATGCTGAGTCAAACTTTAATGATGTGGCTGAATCAAAGCCCCAATCTTAACATAATTTAATCAAAGACATCTCAACTGAAACTAATATTAATACAATCAAAGGGTATCATGTCCAGAGGAACAAACCAGTTTAAAAACATAACCAATATCTCTTTTGGAATTCATAAATAATATCAAACTGCCACAAGTTTTAAAGGATCTATTAATGGAAAACTATAAAACATTCCTGAAAGAAATCAGACCTAAATAATGGAAAAATATTCTGCTTATGATTTTGATGATTAAATATTGTTAAGATGTCAATTCTACCCAAAGAAATTTACAGATTCATTGCAATACCTGTCCAAATTCCAACAGCACTCTTTGCAGAAGTGAAAAAGCCCATCTTCAAATGTTTATAAAACATAAGGAACCTAGAAGACTGTTAAAAAACATACCAATGTTGGAATATTCAAACTTCCTAATTTTAAAACTTATTACAAAGCTAGGATAATTAAAAGAATGTGGTACTAGCATAATGACAGATATACACTGATTTAATTTAAATGCAAGATCAGAGAAATTAATCTTCACATATATAACCAATAGTTTTTTAGCAAGGGTGCCATATATACTCTTGGGGAAATAATGGTCTCTCAACAAATCATGCAAGGAAAAATGGATATGTATATGCATAAAAATGAAGACAGACCCCCACCTGTTAAAGCCTTGACTTTTCCTCTCTAGCTATGAAAATTCTAGATGGTATCTTCTTCCAAGCAAATGCTGTTTGCCTACATTGAAAATCATGTATTTATTGTAGCCACCTTCATCAAATATCTTAGCTAGATCTTCTGGATAGCTTGCTATTTCAACTTGCCCTTTTCTTTTATATAGAGGACTTCTTTCCTTAAACTTCATGTACAAACCTGTGCTAGATTAAACATTTCTACTTCAACTTCCTCACTTCTCTCAGATTTCATAGAATTGAAGAGAGTTAGGGTCTCGTTTTGGATTAGGTTTTGGCCTAAGGCAATGTTGTAGATGGTTTGATCTTCTATCCAGATCACTAAAACATTCTCAATAAGGTGTTTGGCATTTTTTCCCTAATTATTCATGTGTTCACTAGAGTAGTCATTTGAATTTTCTTCAAGAACATTTTCTCATATAAACAACTAAGCTGAATGTTTGATGCAAGAGGCTTAGCTTTCAGCCTACCTTGGCTTTTGTCAAGCCACTGCTGAAATTAGCTCGCAACAAGAGAGTCAGGCAGTCCTTTGAAGCTTTGTTGTGAGCTAATTGCAGCAATGACTTTAAGTTGATGCCAAGGCTCATTTACCATTCTGAAAATCCTAGAGCCCTTAAGAATTATGTTAAATCTACTCTGCCTGTGCTCCATAAATGGAACAATAAACCTTGTATGACAGTGTATCTGTTTACAACATGGTTTACTGAATATATGAAGCCCACTGTTGAGACCTACTCATCAGAAAAGAAAATCCTTTCAAAATATTACTGCTCAGAGACAACCAGTAAGATGACAGCAGAGTAAGAAGCAACTAGAGTCAGCTCCTGCTACAGGATAGTTAGTAAACACCCAGAGCTATCAGGAGCTAGCTGAAACATATGTTTGGGGACTCCAGGAGACCAGGAAGTAGCTTCCTGCAATATCTTTGAAGGAATGGAAGGAGGAGACTTCCCGTCTGCAGAGAAGATTCATAAGTAGAGTGCTCCATGCCATGGATGCCAGAGCCCATTCCTCACAGGAAGCACAAGCCATCTCAGGAGTTGTTCCATGGTTGGAATCAAAAGTTCCACTTCCCCAAAATGGAGGAGGTAGAGACAGTTGGGCACCTACTTCAGCTAGTGATGAGTAAATTCACGGAGGAGGCTGGTGGGCCCTGCACCAGCCTATCCAGGTATCTGCAGTTACATTTGGTTGGCACAAATTGAATAATCAGAAGTCTACCAGGACAACTGCATTCATTTTGGACCTGGTCATCCTGGAACCACACTGCATAGATTGCTGCCCACACCTGCAGTTCCATCCCCACCCAAGGTAGGAGACAATGGGGCATGAACCTTCAACAGTCTTTCTGGGCAATGACAGTCTAGGTCTGCATGACTTGGATTATTTCACACAGCAGTGAATCTGCCCTATCCCTGGCAAAGGAGAAAGTTGGGAGAAGCTTCATCAGTCCCTGGGGCAATGAGGGCAGTTTAAGCCCACAGAGTTTATAGCATCAACTACATCCTTGGATCCTACTGCACAACCAGCTAGGGAGAAAGGGCAGGAAGTCCTAAAATAAAGAGAAAAACTGTACTCAGAATAACCAATTTGTGCCAACCACCCAGTGGTTTCTTAAGATTGAATCTGGTGGAATTTTTATTGGGATCGTATCAAATCTGCATAATAATTTGAGTAGAACTGACATCTTAATGATATTTAATCTTCCAATCTGTAAGCATGGAATGTTCTTCTAATTATTTAGGACTTTTATTTATTTAACATTGAGTTGCAGTTTTCTGAAAGCAAGTGCTTTATGTAACTGGTTAAGTTTGCTCCTGATTTTGAATTTTATCTGTCATATTTGATTTTCACCACTCTTTTGTCACTTACTCTTGGTAAAGATGCATGAGCATTGTTGAAATGACACAAAGCTTTTAGAATATTATATAAACTTAGTTGATAAAGGAATAGCAGGATTTGGGAAGATAGACTCCAAGTTTGAAAGAAGTTCTACTCTGGGTAAACTGCGATCAAACATGATTACATGCCACACAAAAAACTTTCATGAAAGGAAGTGTCAATCAATGTGACAAACATCACTGTTGTCTTATTTTAATAAGCTCCCTCAGTCACCCAAATATTCAGCAACCACTACCCTGATCAGTCAGCAGGCATCAACATCAAGGCCAGAATCTCTACCAGCAAAAAGGTTATGACTTGCTGAAGCCTCAAATGATGGTCAGCATTTTTTAGCAATAATGAATTTTACAATTTAAGGATGTATCTTTTTTTAGACCTATTGGTATTTCACACTTAATTTACTACAGTATAGTTTAAATGTAACTCTTTTATGCAGTGTGAAACAAAAAATCCATGTGACTCATTTTATTGCAATATATGCTTTACTGCAATGGTCTGGAAATGAACCTTGGATATCTCCAAGGTATGCCTGTAAATATAAATACAGGAACACACATACATATATAACGCTGGCTCGTACTATGTAGCAGGACCTGAATGAGGCACTTCACACATAGCATTGCAGTATTAATGGAGAAGGAACGTTCATGACAATATTACCTTTCAAAAATTGATTGTGTCACCTCTTGAATAATAAAGTGCCCAATGGAAGGCATTGAATGCACAGTCCTGCGAATTGGATAATAAGAATCATTGCCTTGCCATCACTAGTGCCTGTAAAGAAAGGAAAAAAAGTTATAAACATGTCAGCTAATTCATAGCTAAAGATAGTTCAAAATAAACTCAAAACTATTTGTGGAAAAGATAAGGCTTGGACTAAGGGAAATAAATTGAGGAAAGAATCTTAAGAAAAATATTCAGTGTCTTAAATTAAACTTCCAAATTTTCATTGATTTTCTCTGACCAATAGAAAATATCAGTAAATGCAGGCTCACAATTAGGCAATAGGCAATGGCTAACACTTATGTAGCACATACCATGCATCAGGCATATGCAGTATATAACTACTTTTACATACTATGACTTTGGCTGTTATCTTTGTTTTAATATATCCTAAAAGATAAAAGAAACTTCAAAGGAATCCAACCTTGACAGAGTAAGTCACTGATCAGCTGACCCTGAGGGCTAATAGTACTGAGTTTACATAAATTATTCCTGAACCCCTGTAAAAGGGGAGAGAAAAGAACCTTCAAGTGAAGATTATCTTCTTTACCTAAAAGATGGCTTTAAAAAAAAATCTGGGGTGTATCAGTTTTATTTTTATTTCTATGTTAATAGGAAGGGCATATGTTGGAAAGATTATCATTTTTCCATTGAATTGTCTTTGCTACTTTCTCAAAGATCAGTTGCCTATATTTGTGTAGGTCTGTTTGTGGGATGTATGTCCAATTCCATTGATCTATTTGGCTTTTAATAGGATTGGTTGGTCTTTTTTTTTTCCAACATCAAACGTTGATAACTGTAGCTTTATTGCATGTCTTGAAGCCAGATAGTGTAAGTCTTCATACTCTGTTCTTCAGCACTTAGTTGACTAAATGCTAGGTCTTTTGCTTTTCCACATAAACCTTAAAATCAATGTGTTAATACCTACAAAATAACCTGCTGGGATTTTTGGGGTTTTTTTTTTGGATTCCATTGTATCTACACATCAAGTTCAGGAGAATTACCATCTTAATAATATTAGGTCTTCCTGTTCATGAATATGTAATATCTATCTATTTATTTAGGTCTTATTTGATTTCTTACATCATATTTCTATAGTTTTCTTCATATAGATCTTGCACATATTTTGGTAGATTCATATGGAGCTAATGTAAATGATGGATATTTAATTTCAAATACCAGTTGTTTATTGCTGATATATAAGGAAGCAATTGATGTTTGTATATTAACTTTATATCTTGTAGCTTTGCTAAAATTGCTTATTTCTTCCAGTAGAGTTTTTTCAGCTCATTGTAGTTTTCTCCATAGGCAATTGTGATGGCTTGGAGTTATGTATCCTGGAAAAATATGTACTTAATCTTAGTCACTTCCTGTGGGTGTCAACCATCATAAATAGGTCCTTTTGTTGAAGTTACTTCAGATAAGGTATGGCCCAACTGAATCAGGATGGCCCTTAATCCAATTTATGGGAGCCTTATAGTGAAGGCCATGAGGAATAAACTAAGGGGGAAAAAGCAGAGCAAGAAATCAACAGATCCTGGAATAGAAATGGAAAGGAGTAAATATCACCAAATGAATTGCACTGGGACAGAAAAATCAAGGATCAAGGAAGACCCTCAGCCAGGCCCAGAACATCACAGGCCTTGGAGAGCAAATATCATTGCCTTACTGTCGCTTCATTTTTGGACTTCTTTTGACTTCAAAACCATAAGCCAATAAATCCCCCTTGTTTAATCAAAACAATTTTATGGTATTTATTTTGGCAGCCAGGATGCTAAAAACAATAATCACGTCACCTGAAAACAAAATCTGTTTTATTTATTCCTTCCCAATCTGTACACATTTACTTCCTTTGCTTCTCTTAATGCATTAGCTAGGAATTCCAATATGATATTGAATAGGAGTGGTGAGATGGGACATTCTTATCTTGTTCTGATCTTAGTGGTAAATATCTGGTTTACTCACCGATAAGTATGAGGTTAGCTGGAGGTGTTTTGTAAATGCTCTTTATGAAGTTAAGGAATTTCCCCTCTACTCATACTTTGTTGAGAGTTTTAATCATGAATCACTGTTGGATTTTGTCCAATAATGCCTTTTTCCATCTATTGATATGATGAGATGATTTTTCTTCTTAGCCTGTTGATGTGATGGATTACATTAATTGATTTTCAAATGTGCAACCAGCCTTGCATACATAGAATAAATTCCACTTGGCCATGGTGTATTTTACTTTTTATAACTTTTTAATTTGATTTGCTAATATTTTGTTGAGGATTTTTGCATCTATGCTCATAAAAGGTATTTGCCCGTAATTTTCCTTCTTTGTAATGTCTTAGGGTAATGCTGGCCTCATAAAAGTGAGTTAGTAACTGTTCTTTCTGCTTTTATTTTCTGGAAGATATCGTAGAGAATTGTTATCATTTTTTCTTTAGATATTTGGTATAGAATTCACCCATGAAACCATCTGGACCTGATGCTTTCAGATTTGGATGGTTATTAATTATGGATTCAACTTCTTTAAAAGGTAAAGTCCTATTCAAATTATCTATTTCTCCTTTTGTGAATTTTGATAGTTTGTGCCTTTTGAGGAATTAGTTTATTTCATCTAAGTTATCCAAAATGTGGTTTTAGAGTTGCTCATAATATACTTTATTTATTTCACAGGATTCATTGCTATGGCCCTTCTGTCATTTCTGATAATAATAGTTTACGTCTTCTTTTTTTTTCTTGGTCAGCCTAGACAAAGGTTTGTAAATTTTATTGATCTATTTAAAAGACAAACTTTTGTTTTGTTCTTTTTATCTAATAATTACATTGTATTTCTACTCATATTTTATTAATTTTATTAATTTTATCTCTTTTCTTTATTACTTACTTCAGAATTATTTATTTTCTTTTTCTACTTTCCTAATATGGCAGTTTAGATTATTCCTTTCAGACTTTTCATCTTTTCAAAATTTTCTTGATACTTTTTCTTTTGGCCCATGTACTATTAATATTATAAGTGTTTTGTTTAATGTCCAAATGTGTGAGGAGTTTTCCAGCTATCTTCATGTTCTTGATTAATAATTTAAAACCATTGTGGTCTGAGAGCATACTTTTTATAATTTCTATTATTTTTTAATTTGTTAAGGTGTATGTTATGGACCAAAATGTTTTTATCTTGATGAATATTATAGGTAAGATTGATAAGAATGTGTATTTTAGTCTTCTTGGATGAAGTATTCTATAAATGTCAATTAGATCCAGGTGACTGATGATTCTGTTCAGTTGCACTCTGTCCTTACTGATTTTCTGCCTGCTGGATCTGTCAATTACTGGTATAGTTGAAGCCAACAACTGTAATAGTAGATTAGTCTATTTCTCATCTCCGTTGTATCAGCTTTTACCTCATGTAATCTGATGTTGTGCTATTAAACACATATACATTTAGCATTATTATGTCTTCTTGAGGAATTGGCAACTTTATCATATTAATGCCCTTCTTTATCTATAATAATTTCCCTTGCTCTGAAATCTGCTTTGAGTAAAATTAATATAGCTACTCCAGCTTTTTTATTCAAGTTAGGATAGCATAGGTTCTAATTCCTACTTTTAATCTCTCTGTGTTTTTACACTTAAAGTAGGTTTCTTGTAGAAATATATAGTTTGGTCTTATTTTGTTGGTTTTTAATCTATTCTCATAGACTCTTCTAACTGCTGTATTTAGATCATTTACATTTAAAGTGATGATTGATAGAGTTGAATGAATATCTACTATATTTGTAACTGTTTACTATTTGTTCACTTTTTGTGTGTTTCTTCTTTGGTTTTCCACTCTTTTCTACCTTCTCTTGTTTTGTTGAGCATTTTATATGCTTCCATTTTCTCTCTTATCTTAGCATATAAATTAAATTAAAAAAATAATAATTTAGCAGTGGCTCTCTAGTTTGCAGAATACATTTATAACTAACCTATGTCCATGTTCAAATAACAGTATACTGCTTTAATGAAGTGCAAATACCTTACTATAGAATATTCCCAATTCCTCCCTCCCATTCTCTACAACATAGTTATTATTCATTTCATTCATTAACTATAATTACCCTATATTTTCTTGCTATTATGTTGAAAAAACTGTGTTAGAACAATTAAAAATAAGAAAAGTAAAAAAATAATATTACTTTACCTTCATTTATTTTTGTTTATGTAGACCTGAGTTTCTAAATTAAGTCATTTTCTTTCTCTCAAAAAGTTCTTTCAACTTATCTTGCAAGCCAGAGCTACTGGTAATGCCCTCAATTTTGTTTCTCTGAAAATGTCTTTATTTCTCTTTCCCTTTCAAAGGCTGATTTTATTAGATATAAACTTCTGTTTTAGTATATTTTTCTTTCAAGACTTTAAATATTCCTCTCCCCTCTCTTCTTGTTTGCATGGTTTCTAATGTTATTATCCTTGTTCCTCTATTGGTAAGATGTTTTTTTATTATGGCTTCTTTTGAAGTTTTTCTCTTTGTCTCTGATTTTAACAGTATGGATATGATATTCCTATGTGTAAATTTTTATTTCTTATCCTCTTTGGGGCTCTGAATTTCCTGGATATATGACTTTGTGTCTGTCATAATTTTGGAAATTTATCAGCCACCATTTTTATGTCAAATATTTCTTCTTTTCTATGATCTCTTGCTTCCCCTTCTGGTTTTCCCATTAGGTGTACATTATGCCTTGTATAATTGTCCCATAATCCTTAATAATTTTGTTGCATCTCTTTCATCCCTTAATCCCTTTTCATTTCAGATTTGGAAGTTTATAGTACATATCTCCAGCTCACTGATTCTTTCCTCTGTCATATCCAGTCTATTTGAACCCTTCAGAGGCATTCTTCATTTCTGTTACATTTCCTTATTTTTTAGCATTTCCTTTTGATTCTAAGATTGTTTCCCCTCTCTGTCTCTACTACCTAACTGTTCTTGTATGGTGTCCACTGTTTCCATTAGAACACTTATCATATTAAATGCAGTTATTTTAAATTTCTAGTCTAATAATTTCAACATCTCTGTCATATCTGAGTCTGGTTTTGATGCATTTTCTGATTCTTCAGGGTTGGTTTTTGCCTTTTAATATATCTTGTATTACTTTTTTGAAATCTGGACATCATATAACAACTTAAAAGGAAATATGGTAAAGGAAATATGTCTTTAGTGTGGGATTTTTCTAGGCATTTTTAATGTTTGCTATAGTTGTAGGCAGTGAGGATACCTTTCTTCTGGTGCCTTTGTTTTAGTCTCTCTTGTTTTCTTTGAATTTCCCTAGAGATTGATTAAATAAGGTCTGATCCTTGTTGGCTTTTTTTCTTGTAACCCTGCATTATTATAGACATAACTTATCATTTTTTAAATAAGAAATGGAAGAGTGAAGTCTTCTAAAATCACTTGACCAGGTTTTAGTCTTACAATGAACCTATACTCTGGGCTGTGACCTTCGCAAGTGCTCCTCAGCTTACCCCTTAAATAAGAAAGGAATGCTAGAGGGGCTGAAGTTGAGCATTTCCTTTCCCCCTATAGCATTTTGAGGTTATTGATGAATTCCAGAAAGAAATATTGGATTATGTTTGCAAACTGATCTTTTCCTCTGGGCATATTAGATTATTGAATTCATAGGTTTACTGGATTAAGTAATTGTGTAAACTTCTTGTGCCACTAGGGCCCCTAAGGGTGGGGACTCACCGATAAAAGGCATGGCAAAGGACAGAGTTAAGGGCTTTTGATGTTGGAGTTTTGATGTTGGAGTTTGATGCTGAAGCCTTAAACTGGAGCTCTGGGAAGAGAGGAACCCTAAGCCTGGAAAGAAGCAAGTCCTGGAAGAGAGGAACCCAGGAAGCCTGAACCCTTGCAGATGTCAGCAGCCATCTTGCTCCAACACATGAAAATAGACTTTGGTGAGGGAAGTAACTTACGCGTTATGGCCTGGTATCTGTAAGCTCTTACCTCAAATAAGTACCCTTTATGAAAACCAACCAATTTCTGGTATTTTGCATCAGCACTCATTTGGCTGACTAATACACCCTCACATCAGTTAAGCTCTGGTAAACCCAAGTTGGTTAGGGTCTGATAAAAGAGTTTATTTTGAGAGCAGTTCTTTGTTAAGGAGAACAGTATGTTTTAGGTGTATTTCAAAATGGTTCTTTTCCTCTCGTTCTGATAGAAACAGAGGGAATTTTACTCTAATATTCACAGTGAGTACCTGGAGGTCCTTCGGGAGGTAAAACTTACAAAAGCATGAATCCCAGAAATACTGCCTCACCCAAGATTTAAATTTCCTTTTAGTTCGCGCTGAGTTCTCGCAATTTGTCAATTACAGTTCACGTGTTCCTACCAGCAGGTACTGGCTCCAGTGGAGACTTTCTGCTCCAAGTAAGTGTTGATTGTATCTACCTCTCTCCAAATTTCAGGCTAAGAGTTTGCCCTGTGACCTCAATTTCCTGATGGCTCTAAGAAGAGCTGTTTTTCAGTTTTATCAGCTTTTTTCTTGTTGGGTTGGGAGTGCTGTTTTCCAAGCCCTCTACACAGTGGAGCAGAAAACAGAGGTTAATTGAGCTGTAGAAAGAGAAAGAAAGAAAATTATCAACCATGCAAAGGCCTCTAAATGTAATTCTGAATCCAAAAGAGCCTCTTTCAAAAAATATTTGATAAAACCCCCAGAAGGAATTACTTACACTTGAAATATGTGAAATGTTTCCTCCTTCTGACTTGTATACTCTCTTTCCTGCTATATCCTCACCATCAACTTAAATTTCATCTACCTGTGTTCCAGTCAAGTAATCTATTTATTTGTTAGTCCATCAGAAGAAGAAAAGTGACACCCTGAGAACCACTAAAAACAACAGCAACAACTTTCGACAGGGACTAGAAATAGCAAGAAAAGAGACTTTACCTCAGGTTTTATCTAATATGTTTCCATTAAAATTTAATTGGATTGGACTAACATTCAGGTTGTAGAATAGGAAGAATGTATTCATATTTACTTCACATTCTGTGTTTAAACTTTTCTCTAAAGGATCAAATGAGAATTAACAGAGTTCATGTGTATACTTAGTATACATAATAAAATCTCTATTTATTAGTCAATAATTATGCCATATAAGGTAAGATAATTTAGAGAATTAAGAAGACATTTTTGGATGTGGAGCAGGTGTAGCTTAGTGGTTGAATGTACACTTCACATGTATGAAGTCCCAAGTTCAATCCTTGGTACCTCCTAAAGTGGTACAAGTTTGAAAAAACAACTTTTAAATAATTTCCATTTATATTTTCCATTTTGTGATAACTGTCATATAGGTATTGCCCAGATATAATTAGATATGAAACAAGGAAGATAATATTTTAAAAACCTTTTGATATATGTTTTTTTTTTAAAGGAGACCCATAAAGAAAAAGTTTCTTTTAGAAGTAGTTTGTTTCCCCTATACAAAGGACAGGGAAAATGAAGATTGATAGACTTATTATCTTTTAGCATTTTACACATTCATATGACAACGGAATATTTTTCTCCCACAAAATACATACTAAAATTTTGTAGCACAGACCTGAGTTTAAAAAGAAAGACTCTAACTACAGTATAAATAAAATAACTGTCTCTGAATTAAAATACCTATCCATGAGAATAGTAATCTTCTTGCTTGGTTCTTTGAACTTTGCTCTTGTCACTTACCATCATACAAAGTGGAAATAAGAAATCTGTGACAGTTTGAACCTGAGTGGATCCCAGAAGATCATGTCCTTAGAGCTTATCCATTCCCTTACATGTAAACCTATTATAGATGGGATCTTTTGATTAGATCCAGTTAATGGACCTTCCTTTTGATTAGATATCTTTAGTGGGGCATGGCCCTAGGGTGGGTCAGAATCTTTATACTGAAGTCCTTTATAAATGGAGGAATAAAAGCCACAAGCACTGAAAGAAAGCTGCAGAAACAGAGAAAAATTGAGAATCTGAGAGAAGAGTTCCCAGAAACCAGAAGCTGGAATCAAGGGAACACAGAGGCAGAGAGGAAGCCAGTTTAGCAGGAAGCTGAAAAATTCGAGGCTCAGAGGAGGAGGGAGTGACAAGCCATGTGCCTAATTGCCCACAGCTGCAGCTTGATAAGACAGCATCCCGGATGATGCCTTGATTTGGATACTTTCACAACCTCAGAACTACAAGTTTTTAACCTAATAAATTCATCCTATAATAGTATATTATTAATTGCTCCCAGAAGCTTTTAGTTTAAACAGAATTAATACTATAATAAATCTTACTCCTAAAAAATACCCTGTATTAGGTATTTGGGAAGTAAATGACTCAAACTTGGAGCATAAGCACATTATAATACTTTGTGTTCATTTGGGCCCATATTGTTTCATAACATACATTCTTTTCATTACCAAACTTGATTTTAGGAAAGAATTGGTGAAAATCAAGTCGTATTATAATGTAATGTTGGACCCAGAAGATTTTTAAAGACTGAGTCTAATTTCTGAATTTATGAGTATGTAAAAGTACTTAATCTCATTTATAAAACTAAGAAAATTAGGGTGGAATTAGGATAATTATACAGAATTTTTAGCAAAAAAAATCATATGCTTGCTTATTTGTCATTAACAATGAAAATGAGTTGGAGTCCTTTATTATGGATACTTTTTATTAGAATGTTATGATATGTTAAACTTGGATAAGAGTTTATTGATGTTTTTAAATCAGCTTTTCCAAAATAGAGATCGTAAGTCAAACACACTCAATTGGAAGAAACCAAAAGCAGTCATCTGATATGCAATACACTGCAGCATTAATTTTTAGATTTATCTAATGAATGGTACTTTAATTGTAGCTATGTAATCTCACCCTTTTAACACATAGCAATGAAGCTGTGCACTTGTTACCTATTCCAAGAAACTATCTTTAGTCACAAAGTTAATTCCCATTTTTCCTTTCCCTTATCTGTACTTAGAAAGTTCTGACACAGGAGAAAGTTATTTGTCATTTTGGATCCTACCATGTGACAGAAAGAAGGCTCAGACAGCTGAGGCCCCAGGCAGAGAAAAGACTTTGCCTGATAGATTACAACCGAGATTGGGAAGAAAGCAGAACAACCAAGACTGATTTAGGAGGCCCGGGAAGAACCAAGCCCTGTGCCTGGAAAGTGAGGACTACAGGATCACTTCAGCACAAAACCTCAAGAGACTGGGCCCACGGAGCTCAAGAGGAAGAGGAAGCCTAGACAGGAAGGCAGAGACAAGCTAGAGATCGGCAACCAATTCACTTCAACGTGTGGCAACTTCCTTTGGTGAGAAGGCAACACTTTGAATTAGACTTTTTATGGCCTTGTAACTGTAAGCTTTTACCCCAAATAAACACCCTTTATAAAAATAAAAAATAAAAAAGAAAGTTCCTATTTCCCACTCCTTTCTCTTTGTCTGTCTGGCAAGATTGAGGAATTTAAAAATAGGATGGGATAATTAAAACCAAGTATTGTGAATTAGCATATAATTATAGTCACTGAACTTTATATCAATGATTTCTTCAGAAATGTATTTCTTTGATTCTAAATAATATGTTTTATTTTTATAACTGTGTAATCTTTAACTGGTAACTAGCCCTCACTAGAATTCCCCTTTATCTTACCATGCATAGATTTTGTCAATCCTTTTTTTTTTTTTTTTTTTTACCTCTTTTTTTTTTTTATCTTTTATTTATTTATTTATTTTTTTTTAATTTTTTTATTTTTTATTGAGTTTGTAATAATATTACATTAAAAATATATATGTGAGGTCCCATTCAACCCCACCCCCCCACCCCCCCACTCCCCCCCCCCAACAACACTTGTTCCCATCATCATGACACATCCATTGGATTTGGTAAGTACATCTTTGGGCACCTCTGCACCTCATATACATTGGTTCACATCATGGCCCATACTCTCCTCTATTCCATCATGTAGGCCCTGTGAGGATTTACAATGTCCGGTGATTACCTCTGAAGCACCATCCAGGGCAGCTCCATGTCCCGAAGACGCCTCCACCTCTCATCTCTTCCTGCCTTTCCCCATACCCTTTGTCCATTATGTCCACTTTTCCCAATCCAATGCCACCTCTTCTATGTGGACACTGGATTGGTTGTGTCCATTGCACCTTTATGTCAAGAGGAGGCTCAGATTCCACCTGGATGCTGGATGCAATCCTCCCATTTTCAGTTGTAATCACTCTAGGCTCCATGGTGTGGTGGTTGTCCTTCTTCACCTCCATCTTAGCTGAGTGTGGTAAGTCCAATAAATCAGATTGTAGGTGCTGGAGTCTGTTGAGGCTCTGGATCTGGCTATCACATTGTCAGTCCAGAGATTCAAATCCCCTAAATATATCTTAAACCCCAACATTAACTGCACCTCCAGCACATTAGCATGAAAGTCTTATGAAGGGAGATCCCATCTGAGTCCAGATTCATCACACATAAACACCATTTCCAAAGAGGGGCCATCTGCCCTGGTAGTTAACCCCATCGGCCATGACCATAACTCCCATGGGTCTCTTTAGCCCTCAAAGGAACCAATATCTGGGGGTTGTATCTGCTTTATCTGTCTCTCTAACTCTGCTCAGTTGTGCATGAGGGCAAACCTTCTGCCAGCCTCCAGACTCTTTTTTAGAAACTCGTAGCCATATAAACTCATTTCTCCTTTCCATTTCCCCCTTACTTTAGGTCAAACAGCATTTTAAAGTCATGGTATTTTATGTAGACATGGATATTCTGCTGATCCGCATTGAACCTTCCGTATAAGGTCATTTTCCAGTTGCATCATCAGTTGGTAGTTGATAGTGGTCCCTCGTTGCCAGGGAGGCTCATCCCCGGGTGTCATGTCCCACGCTGGGGGGAAGGCATTGCATTTACATGCTGAGTTTGGCTTTGAGACTGGCCACATTTGAGTAACATGAAGGCTGACAGAAGGAAATTCCCAGGCACAAAGTTGCTCTAGGCCTTGTTATTATTTTGGGTTTATCAGCTCACAAGCATAGTCATTAGTATCAGGGGCTCACTGTTGAACCCTCACTCCCTCCCGGTCCCCACCACTGTACCTGGGAGACTGTCGCTGCTCCCCTAGGGACCACGACAGAGCACCACTGGCCAGGAACCCAGTACCCCCCCTACTGTGGTTTTTAATTGTTGCCACTATGAGTATATCCAAACATTACCATGCACCCTGGACATATGTTCTGTACAGCTCCCTGTCAGTCATATATCACCTGTCATTGGTATCCCATACCAGTATCCCTCCATTGCCATTGTTGAAACACTCTGTGATCCAGAACTCCCCGAAATTTGAAGCCCAATATAATGTCATGGTCCCTTACTAGGGAATGGCATATAGTGATGAGTTTAAAGGATAGATAAAGAACTTGGATAAAGTTAGATAAAGAACTTAGATAAAGAATGTTGACTTGAAAAAATTCCACATCCTATTTTTTTCTTTTTTTTTTTTTTTTCCCCCCCCCCCCCTAATTATTCAGCTTTTCTTCACAGGAGTCCTAGACCACAGCAATGTATATATATAATATACAGCACTCCCACACATCCACCAGAAAACCTTTTCCCTTCCACAGTGATACTCTTACGCCCTATTCATATCATATTTACTTAAAGTGATGTACAGAGTCTGAGACATTAGCTTTCTAACAAGGTGACATCTGTGTTTACATTATGGTGCATACTTTAGGATACACAGTTCTTTACATTTTTAGTTATCCTATGTTTTACATTATGGTTTACATTATCAGTCTGTCATCTCCTATATGTTATGGTGTAATATTACATGTTTTATATCCATCCTTGTGTACTCTCAAGAAACTCCTCTCTTACCCCCCATTTACTTTGGTTCCACACATTTAACGTCCATTTTCCCTTCCACCTTGGTGCCCTCAGTGATAGCCAACCTCCGTTTCCTGAGGAGCCACTTCCAGAGATAGATGGAATAGTGTTCAGGGCCTAACTTGCTCAACTACCCCAATGCCCTGGGAGCCACCCTTTCTCTCGAGGGATACAGTTCCCTCTATTGGATGGCATTAGTCCTCCCCAGGATGTGGGTCCACCCCCACTCTCACTACTTGGGTTTCTACCCCATGGTGTCACCCACTCTGGCAGAATGAGCATTTAGACATTCCCCAGGAGCCCGTCCTGCATCAGACCCTCCCCTCCGAGCATTCTAAACAGGTAACCCTCTTTATTATATTTTGATATGATTTTCTCGGCATTTTACTCTCCACCAACACCTGACCCTCTCCTGGTTCGTATGCTACCCCTCCCTCCCCCCACTTTTGGGCAACGTTACCCACCCCTCCCTCCCCAGCCACCCTCAAACCCGCAAAGCCCCAAGCAAAGGCAACCCCTTGCCCCCCTTTTATCTCTTCTTTGTGTTCATACTTACCACCATCTCGTCTTAAATTCCACCCCTGCAGACATCGGCTCATATCCTTCCTCCACCCTCCGATTTCCTGCAAGCCTATCGTTCAGTCTCTTGCTATCTAGGGCAGCTTGTTTATTTCATATCATTGAGGTCACGTAGTATTTGTCCTTCAATGTCTGGGTTGCTTCACTCAACATAAGGTTCTCAAGATTCATCCATGTTATCACATGTGTTTGTAGTGTGTTTGTTCTTACAGCCGAGTAGTATTCCATTGTGTATATATACCACATTTTATTGATCCACTCGTCTGTTGATGGGCATTTGGGTTGATTCCAACTTTTGGCAATAGTGAACAATGCTGCTATGAACATTGGTGTACATATATTGGTTTGTGTTCTTGTTTTCAGTTCTGCTGGGTATATTCCCAGCAGTGGTATTGCTGGGTCATATGGCAAATCTATGGCTAGTTTTTTGAGAAACCGCCATACTGTTCTCCAGAATGGTTGGATCCTTCTGCATTCCCACCAGCAGTGGATGAGTGTTCCCCTTCCTTCACATCCTCTCCAGCACTTGTATTCTTCTGTTTTTTTCATAGCTGCCAATCTTATGGGTGTAAGATGGTATCTCATTGTGGTTTTGATTTGCATTTCCCTGATAGCTAGAGATTTGGAACATTTTTTCATGTGCTTTCTTGCCATTTGTATTTCTTCTTCGGAGAAGTGTCTGTTTAAGTCTTTTTCCCATTTTTTAAATGGATTGTTTATCTTTTTATTTTCAAGATGTAGGAGTTCTTTATATATGCAAGTTATAAGTTTCTTATCAGATATATGATTGCCAAATATTTTCTCCCACTGTGTGGGCTCCCTTTTTACTTTCTTGACAAACTCCTTTGAGGTGCAGAAGGCTTTGATTTTGAGGAAGTCCCATTTATCTATTAGTTCTTTTGCTGCTCGTGCTTTTGGTGAGATATTCATAAATCCATTACCTATTACAAGGTCCTGTAGATGTTTCCCTACACTGCTTTCTAAGGTTTTTATGGTCTTGGCTCTTATATTTAGGTCTTTGATCCATCTTGAGTTGATCTTTGTATAAGGTGTGAGATGGTAATCCTCTTTCATTCTTCTACATATGGCTATCCAGTTCTCCAGACACCATTTGTTGAATAGGCCACTCTCTCCCAGTTGAGAGGGTTTGGTGGCTTTATCGAATATTATGTGGTTGTATATGTGAGGTTCTATATCAGAGCTTTCAATTCGATTCCATTGGTCTATATGTCTCTCCTTATGCCAATACCATGCTGTTTTCACCACCGTAGCTTTATAGTATGTTTTGAAGTCAGGTAGTGTGATTCCTCCAATTTCGTTTTTCTTTTTCAGTATGTCTTTGGCTATTCGGGGTCTCTTTCCTTTCCAAATAAATTTCATAGTTAGTTTTTCTAGTTCCTTAAAGAAGGCTGCATTGATTTTTATTGGGATTGCATTGAATGTGTAGATCAATTTTGGTAGGATAGACATCTTAATAATGTTCAGTCTTCCTATCCATGAACAAGGAATAGTCTTCCATTTATTTAGGTCTTCTTTGATTTCCTTGAACAATCTTGTATAGTTCTCAGTGTATAAGTTCTTTACCTCTTTAGTTAAATTTATTCCTAAGTATTTGATTTTTTTATTTACTATTGTGAATGGTATTTGTTTCTTGATTTCCTCCTGATCTTGCTCATTATTGGTGTACAGAAATGCTACTGATTTTTGCGCATTGATCTTATAACCTGCGACTTTACTAAACTCATTTATGAGTTCTAGAATCTTCGTTGTAGATCTCTCAGGGTTTTCTATGTATAGGATCATGTCATCTGCAAATAATGAAATTTTGACTTCTTCCTTTCCAATTTGAATGCCTTTTATTTCTGGTTCTTGCCTCAGTGCTCGAGCAAGTACTTCTAAGACAATGTTAAATAGGAGCGGCGACAGTGGGCATCCTTGTCTTGTTCCTGAGTTTAGAGGGAAGGAGTCTAGGATTTCTCCATTGTAAACAATATTGGCTTTAGGTTTTTCATATATACTCTTTATCATGTTCAAAAAATTTCCTTGTATTCCAATCATTTGGAGTGTTTTTATCAAGAAAGGGTGCTGTATTTTGTCAAATGCTTTTTCTGCATCAATAGATATAATCATGTGATTTTTTTCCTTCAATCTGTTTATATGGTGTATTACGTTGATTGATTTTCTTATGTTGAACCATCCTTGCATACCTGGGATGAATCCCACTTGGTCGTGGTGTATAATTCGTTTAATGTGTTGTTGAATACGATTAGCAAGTATTTTGTTAAGTATTTTTGCGTCTAGGTTCATTAGAGAAATTGGTCTGTAATTTTCCTTTCTTGTGATGTCTTTGTTTGGCTTTGGTACTAGGGTAATGTTGGCATCATAGAAGGAGTTGGGTAATGTTCTTTCTGTTTCGATGGTTTGGAATAGTTTCAGCAGGATTGGTGTCAGTTCTTTCCGGAATGTTTTATAGAATTCACCTGTGAAGCCATCTGGCCCTGGGCTCTTCTTAGTTGGGAGATTTTTAATAACTGATTCTATCTCTCTGCTTGTGATTGGTTTGTTAAGATCATCAATTTCTTCTTTTGTCAATATGGGCTGTTTATGTGTTTCTAGGAATTTGTCCATTTCCTCTAGATTGTCATTTTTGTTGGAATATAGTTTTTCAAAATATCCTCTTATGATAGTCTTTATTTCTGTGGGGTCAGTGGTGATATCGCCTTTCTCATTTCTTATTTTGTGTATTTGCATCTTCTCTCTTTTTTTCTTTGTTAGTGTTGCTAAAGGTTTGTCAATTTTGTTAATCTTCTCAAAAAACCAGCTCTTGGTCTTGTTTATCTGTTCAAGTGCTTTCTTATTTTCTATTTCATTTAGTTCTGCTCTTATCTTTGTTATT
Source organism: Dasypus novemcinctus (assembly GCF_030445035.2). NCBI lineage: Eukaryota > Metazoa > Chordata > Mammalia > Cingulata > Dasypodidae > Dasypus > Dasypus novemcinctus. The sequence goes on along the minus strand of NC_080674.1, from coordinate 32,385,194 downwards.
TCCTTCCTTCTTCTTCCTGTTGGGTTACTTTGTTGTTGTTTTTCTAATTCCTTCAAATGTGCAGTTAGTTCTTCAATTTTTGCTCTTTCTTCTTTTTTGATATATGAATTTATGGCTATAAACTTCCCTCTCAGTACTGCTTTTGCTGCATCCCATAAATTTTGGTATGTTGTGTTATCATTATCATTTGTTTCAAGGTAGTCATTGATTTCTTTTGAGATTTCCTCTTTGACCCACTGTTTTTCTAAGAGTGTGTTGTTTAATTTCCAAATCGTGGTGTGAAATCTGGGCTTCTTTCCCTTGCAAATCTCCAGCTTGACTCCACTGTGGTCAGAGATAATGTTTTGTATGATTTCAATCTTTCTGAATTCGTTCAGCCTTTCTTTGTGGCCTAGCATATGATCTATCTTGGAGAATGATCCATGTGCGCTTGAGAAAAATGTATATCCTGCTGTGTTTGGGTGTAGCGATCTATATATGTCTATTAGATCGAGCTCCTCTAATATACTATTCAGATGTTTTGTTTCTTTGGTGATTCTCTTTTGAGATGTTCTGTCCAGAGTTGATAGTGGTGTATTAAAATCCCCCACTATAATTGTAGATGTATCTATTCTTTCACTTAGTTTTTCCAGCATTTGCCTGACGTATTTAGAGGCACCCTTGTTAGGGGCATAGATATTTATGATTGTTCGATCTACTTGACAGATTTTCCCTTTGACTAAAATGTAGTATCCTTCTTTGTCTCTCACAATTGTTTCACATTTAAAGTCTATTTTGTCTGATATTAATATAGCTACTCCTGCCTTTTTTTGGTTATTGTTAGCTTGTATGATTGTTTTCCAGCCTTTCACTTTCAATCTCCATGCGTCTCTGGGTCTAAGATGTGTCTCTTGTAGACAGCATATGGATGGGTCATATTTCCTTATCCAGTGTCCCAGTCTGAATCTTTTGATAGGTGAGTTTAATCCATTGACATTCAGTGTTATTACTATCAAGGAATTATTTGTTTTAGCCATATTTTGATTGGATTTGTGTTTGTCATATTTTGTTTGTATTTTTTTTTTGTCTTTTTTGTTGTTGTTGTTGGTCTTATACTCTCCTCCAACTTTGCCTTTCCTGTTTTTTCCTTTCTTCCTGCAGAACTCCCTTTAGAATTTCTTGAAGGGGAGGTTTCTTGTTGGTATACTCTTTCAGTTTCTGTTTGTCTGCGAATATTTTGAACTCTCCATCATGTTTGAATGCTAGTTTAGCTGGATAGAGTATTCTTGGTTGGAAATTTTTTTCCTTTAGTACCTTGACTATATCATACCACTGTCTTCTTGCCTCCATGGTTTCAGAAGAGAAATCAGCACTTAATCTAATTGAGCTTCCCTTGTATGTGATGGTTTTCTTTTCTCTTGCTGCTTTTAGGATTTTCTCTTTGTCTTGAGCATTGGATAATTTGACAAGTATATGTCTTGGGGTGGGCCTGTTGGGGTTTATGACTTGTGGAGTGCGCTGTGCTTCTTGGATATGTACATCTGTCTCTTTCAGTAGATTTGGGAAGTTTTCAGCCATTATTTCCTGCAACACTCTTTCTGACCCCTTTCCCTTCTCTTCACCTTCTGGAATGCCTATAATACGTATGTTTGAGCGTTTTGCATTGTCATTCAGGTCCCTAAATCCTAATTGGATTTTTTCTATCTTCTTATTGACCCCTTCTACTATCTGTTTGATTTCTGATGTACTGTCTTCCACATCACTAATTCTCTGCTCTGTCTCTTCTAGTCTGCTGATATTTGCTGCAAGTGTATTTTTGATTTCTTGAACTGTGGTGTTCATTCCCATCATATCTGTTATGTTTTTGCGTATGTCTGCAATTTCCCCTCCAAGTGATGTCTTCATGTTGTTAACCTCTTTCATTACTGCATCAAATTTGTCGGTGATAAATGTTCTGAGATCTTTCATTGCTTGTGCCAAGTTTTGCTCCCCTTCGTGATTATTGGTTTGTTGATTGGATTCAGCCATGTTTTCCTGATTATTGGTTTGGTTCGTAGATTTTTGTTGCTTTCTGGTCATCTCTTTATTTTGACGAATTTAATCAGTTCCTTAGCTTCTTTGTCTGCTCTTGGAGGTTAATTAGTTGTTATTTTTGCACAGGTGTTATATCTTCTCTTTGTCACTTTTTTCTTCTTATTCTAGTTACTTGTTGTTAGTTAAGTTCACTTTAGAGGAAAGTATTAGTGTTGGGGAAAGGCAATTGTGTAAGCAAGGGAAAAGTGTAAAGTTGTATTGGTGATGTATGTTAATAAAGCAGGAATATGAGATCTGGAAGGATGGAGGTTAGATTCATGTAGATTGTATAGAGTTATAGCTGTAGGTAGAGTACCTTTTATGAAGTTGATGACTGAATTTAGGAGGAATATGGTATGAACTACACAGCTATTGTTTTCATGAGAGAGGGAAAAAGAAAAGAAAGGTAATAGTTTCAAGAGTGGATAATAGACAGAAAACAGAACAAAGGTATTAGAAATTAAGAGTTAGACACTTTGTGGATCAAAGAACGGGAGGTGGGGGGTGGAATATAGGAGAGACAGTAGATGATAGTGGATATCAAGATGCAGGGGAAGGGGGATAGTGTAGGTAGCCTAAATCAGTTCACACAGAAATGAGGCAGTGGAGGATGGGAAAACCCAGCAAATGTGAGGTGTTCCCTGTAGCACCTATTGTATACTTGAATTAAAGTAAAAATAAGTGGAAGATGAGGGACAAGAGGGAAAGAGAAAACCGAAAAAAAAAAAAACAAAAAAAAAAAAACTAATTATAATAAAGAAAAAAGAAAGGCAAGAAGAAAGGAAGAAAGAAAAAGAGGATGGGCAAACGGTGGGGAACGGATAGGGAGAAGAGAGATACAGGTACACACGTGTCACAATTGCAACACTATCTAAAACAACAACTTCCCCCTGCTTTGCCCTAAAACCCCCCCGTCTGTCTGCCCAAATGGGTCTGCAAGCACCTCCCTTCCCACAAACCCCCAATAGGCCGCCCAGGGCCCACGAACTCCCCAGTACTGCAGATGCTCAAAAAAAAAAAAAAAAAAAAAAAAAAAAAAATTGAGTAAAATTAAAAAAAAAAAAAAACAAAAAACAAACAAACAAACAAACAAACAAAAAAAACAGAAACCCCTCGGCAGGCCCGGCTCCGCCCGCCGCGGAGGCTTGGACCGGCTCTGCCCGGCTCCTCACGCCGCCTTGGCCTGGCCTGGCTCCGCCCAGCTCCGCTCGCTACAGCGGCCCAGCCGGCTCCGGCGTCCACCTCCCGCCACCGCGGCCTGGACCGGCCCTGCCTGGCTCCGTACCCGCCGCGGCCTGACCCGGGCCCGCCCGGCTCCAAACGCTACCGCGGCCCGCAGCCGGGGCCTGCACCGGCCCCGCCCGGCTCCAAGCGCTACCGCGGCCCGCAGCCGGGGCCTGCACCGGCCCCGCCCGGCTCCAAGCGCTACCGCGGCCCGCAGCCGGGGCCTGCACCGGCCCCGCCCGGCTCCAAGCGCTACCGCTGCCGGCAGCCGGGGCCTGCACCGGCCCCGCCCGGCTCCAAACGCTGCCGCGGCCCGGCTTGGCCTGGCTCGGCCCCGCCCGGCCCCACTCACCGCCGGCGCAGCGCGGCCCGGCTCCGGCGTCCGCCGCTGCGGCCCGGCCTGGCTCAGCCCCACCGAGCGGGGCTAGATGCCTTGTCTCCGCCTACCCAAGAAGGGAATCCTCTACAGGTAGCTGGGACCTCCGTGTATATTTCACAGACGAATCCTCTCTGTTACCTTCCCTCCAAATCGATGTCCAGACACCTCCGGACCAGCAAAAATCCCGAAACAATCCGGTCCCAAAGAGTCTCCAACGCCGCCCAGCCGATTCCCTGCAGAAGACTCTAACAGGGATGTTCACTCAGCCGCCATCTTGCCCCCTCTCCTTTGTCAATCCTTAAGAGCCCTTTTATGGGCTGCTTCATTTAGCTTAGTCATGATAATTAGGTGATTTTACAACTTTATGTATTATCCCAGTCAAACTTTGTTTAGTGAAGCATTTCTTATGTGGATTGAACTATTTACACCTTTGTATACTACTTAGTTGGACTTTTTCAGTTCCTAATGGATGTTAATTAAGCAATTTATGACACAGGTTGATGCTTACTCCAGCCAGCCTCTGGGGCCTGTGCTTCCACACTTCCACATTTCCAGTTAAACAAATCAAGCAATATTCCTTAATATCCCAACATCCCTATCTCCACTTCCCTTTGTCTTAAATTAATAAAATCCCTAGCCTTCTTTGTTTAGTGTTGCAGATTTGAGACTTGTTCTGCTGACCTCCACCAGCTTAAAAAGCTCTTTCCCTTTTATGATCAACCTTGGTGTGGAACTAAAATCTCTGTGCCAGGCAAGAACTTGTGTGGTTCCACTTCACCTTGACAACTGTATGTACACACACATCCCCAGATAATTGTCAAAGAAAACTCTCATTCATACAGACTAAAATTTGTATTTTACATGTATTTTGTTGGTTAACTAGACAAATACAAATACTCACTAATCTTGCTTAAACAGAGATTACAGAACTTTTGTAGAAATATTAGACTTCTTTGTGACTTCAATAAATATCTAAATCATGTATGACCATAAAATATAAGTATAAAAGTATATTTAGTTTGCAATTTTCTTCAGTTTTTTAAGTAAATATTCTAGGACCAAAATTCTTGAAAACCATGAAAGGATATTTTAGTAGATTATTGGTCTCAAAGTTTTGTTAGATCAAGCGTATGTTTCTTATTTTAGGATTCCCAAACAAACTAAATTAAGTATTTTTTGGTAACTGCTTAGTTAAAAGCAGTCTTTTAGCCTCTAATACCATACAATAGCTTTCCATAGATAATGGTATTAGTCAGCCAAAGGGATGCTGATGCAAAATACCAGAAATCTGTTGGCCTTTATAAAGGGTATTTATTTGGAGTAGAAGCTTATAGTTATCATGATATAAAGTGTAAGTTACTTCCCTCACCAAAGTCTGTTGCCATGCATTGGAGCAAGATGACTGCTGATGTCTGTAAGCGTCCAGTCTTCTTCTTAAGGCTACATGGTCACAGCTTCTTCCAAAATCAACTGTAGACTGAGATAAGCCCCATCTCTGTCGGGGCTCATTTCAGTCTGTGCTTAGCTGCTGTGGTCTCACCACAAGGTCAGGTGTAGACGATCAGGCTCTCTCTCTTCCTGGAGCCTCTGCTGTGTCTATGGAGCCATCTCTATTCCTCTGTGTTCTTCTCCTGTGTGCTTACTTCCCAGGGCTCCAGCATCAGTAAACTCCATCTACTTCCTCTGCAGTGTAGTTTTCTCTGTAAGTGAGTAGGGATGCAATATCCTAATCAAATGCTGATTGGATCTGATCAAAGCTGTGGGAAAATAGCTTGAATTTGAATGTGGGAACCTGGTTTGAAGTTGAAACATTTCCATAATGCAGGTAAGAAGTGTGGGCTTAGGAACACTGGCCTTGACTAGACGGAACACTCTCTGGTCAGCACAAAAATTGTTTGCATGTGGAAACTTTTGAAATTTGTTATGGCCTGCTCCTTAGCATTTCAGGGGCTACAGCTTTAATAACAAGCACCCTTGAAAATAAACATAGATAACTACTGCTTTGTAATTTCTAATAAATATGATGTGGAAACTAGAGTCGAGGCTCTCAGTTCCAGAAGCTGTTGAGTTCCCTGGTCCCATCTTTATTTTCTCTTTTGTGTCTTTCTTTCTGTCCTTTTATTTCTTCAATTCTGCATCTCCTTCCCTTCGTGCAAACCTATTGCTGAGCTGGTCTCAGCAAAAGCCTTAATCATAATTTAATCGAGTTAAAGTGAAATCTCTGAATCCACCACAATCTAATATGTCCACGAAAGAGACCAGTCCACAAACATAATCCAATATCTAATTTTGGAATTCATAAATAATATCAAACTGCTACAATAATCTTTTTTCTTTTTCTAAATTTCTGTGCCACAGTTGTCTCATTATACTCTTCTCTAAAATTCCAACACTAAATATATACATACCATGATTATAAATACAGTATGTTTTACTATATACTTAAAAAATAGTCCACTATATGTATGCATATTTAACATATTTTGGTAGATTGATAATTTTGCAAACACTAATTTTAGTTAATTATTCAAGAGAGTAAAATTTTAAAAAACAAGGAGTAGCTCTTCCTGAATAACCTCCAAGGTATTATCCTTGCACCTTCATATATAACACAGAGTAAATGAAGACTGTACTTGTGTTATATCTACTCATGAGCCCTTTTTAAAATTCTTGAACCAAGATCATTTCAGTTCTCAAGTAAGCCAAATGTGATATGATTTAGAGCACAGCTTTGACCTCAGAGAAATTGTATTCTAGTATGATTTGTGCCTCTTTCTTCTTAAAGGATTTGCTTAATTGTGAATGTAAGGTAAATGATGATAAAACCTATGTGTGGGCTTTTCTAATAAAGAATGAAAGATTACCTGAAGCTTTTGTCATGAAGGTTAACAAATAGTAAGCAGATAAGAAATATTAGTTATTATTAAATTAAATTAGGATATTATATGAAAGAAATGAATGATATGGATGGTATCCTTATTGAATATTTTATCTATATATAAAAATATACAACTATTTATAGTGTAGGGCAACTATATCTTATGCTTCTTACTATAATCCCTAGCTGCTATAAAAATAAGATTTCAAGTATAAAGATGCTAATCCCCAATTAAAATCTTCAGTAAGGCCCTCAATTATAAAATACATGATCCTCTGAATGACATTCAAAATTCTCAGTGATATTTTCTACCTATTTCTTGAATCTTGTCTTTCAGCAAGTCCCTCTCATGTGATTTTAAATTATTTGCCTTTCTCTGAAAACACCAAGCTTTTCTGATCTTTGTAATTATGTTCAAGTTATGCTCTCTGACTAGAATATCCTTTGCCCTCTGTGTTAGTCAGTCAAAGAGGTGCTGATGCAAAATACCAGAAATAAGTAGGTTTTATAAAGGATATTTATTTGGGGTAGGAGCTTATAGTCACAAGGTCCTAAGGAGCCCAACTCAAGGTACTGTAAGAGGTACTTTCTCACCAGCATCTGTTGCCATGTGTTCATGCAAGATGGCAAGTGATATCTATGAGGGTTCAGTCTTCCTCCTCCTCCCAAGGTTCTATGGTCCCAGCTTCTTCCAATCTCAGCCACAGGCTGGGACAAGTCTTGTCTCTCTCCTGGAGCTCATTTCTCTCTGGGTTCAGCTGCTCTGCTCACTCCACAAGGCCAGCCATAAACTGTCAGGCAAATGGCTCCTTTCTCTCACCGGGGCCTCTGCCATGTCTAATGGAGCCTTCTCTCTTTTCTTACCTATCTGCTTCTCTGTGTGCTTACTTCCCAGACTCCAGAATCAAAACTCCAACTAACTCCTCTGCTTTGTTGCTTCCTCTGTGATGCTACCTCATGTTCTATTGACATGGCCCAATCAAAGCCCTGGTCATAACTGAATCAAGCAAAGTGAAACCTCTGAATTCAATACAACCTAAGGGTATCGCTAACCCACAGGAACAAACTATTTACAAACATAATCAGTTTTTCTTTTTGGAATTCATCAATAATATAAAACTGCCACACCATCTGCATTAAAATGTACCTTCAGACTCAATTCTTCTAGTATCTCCTGACAGCAAACATCCTCTCCAGGCCTTCTTTAATAAACCCTGAGATTAGATGAGTGCTGCTCCTTAGGACTCCCACTTTGCCTTTCACATTGTCTTCCACAACATTAAATACACTGTAGAATTTATATGTCATTGAATTTATCTGTTAATCTAGTGTCACCTTAAGGTGACAAATATTAATCCTCTTTGTTACACTGGAAACTAGGATTTGTTACACTGGAAACTAGAAAATTTCCTGTCACTGAAGAGAGAGCTATTCACTGAAATTTTAACTTCATAGTTAAGGTAGAATTTATGTTCACTAAACTATACAAATATGAAGTGCACCTTTGCTGAGTTGTGGCCTATGAATGTACCTGTGAGATTATTATCACAGTCAAGATAATGAACTGTTCTGTTGAAAAGGATTGTTTGAGTGAAATTATTTAGAGTTTTGATGAAACAATTTTTAACAATGAAGTTATAATATTTTTCACCACTGTCCATATTTGAGATTAGAACTCTGTTGGCAATGGTAAACAATGATAGTACAAAACAATACAATATGAAAAATTAAAATTAACTTGATCATTAAAACAGAAAAAGCTTATGCTAAATGAAAATATTTATAATACATTTTGATTAGTAATGTTATGAGAGATTCCTTTGCAAATCAAATGTATTCAGTGTTTTGCTTATAAATTGAATCTCACTATTAATTATGATTGTGAAATATAAAATATACAAAATAAAAGAAAAATCATTAAAGCTTGACTCCATTGTTTTTTAATTTATTTTTAATCATATGATATGGCTCTTTTCAGATATAACTTTCTCGTGAAATTTTAAATTGTTTAAGAGATCATTTTCTTCATACATACAGATTATAGAAGAAAATCAGACAATGGAGTGACACATAAAATACAGAGTACACAAGCACATTTTAATTATACAATGGTAGCTAAGTATATCTGAATAATATTGATGAACTTACATAAATATTTCCAGGAGAATGCAAACCCTGTTATTGCCTTTAAAGTAGATAGTAGTCAGTTTTATCAACTGGGAAGAGGAAAGTCAATTAATGGATTAAAATTTGATAAATATTTGCAAATTAAGTAGCACTATAGATGTATATATTAAACATGATTTAAATGCTTACATAAAATTACATAAAATAGTCATTTCTAATTTGTATAATATTTTTAAAGATTGAATTTAGACATGATCTATCATAGTGAATATTTTTCTGTATTTTGTAAGTTACAATTTTTATGTTATTAAATATATCTATTTCATTCAGAATTTTAAATATACATTCAGCAGGACTTCTGATTTCATGTATGTGATGGTTAGAATACTATGTCAAGTTGTCCAGGTAATGGTGCCAAATTGTTTGGTCAAGCAAACAATTGAATTCTGGTGTAACCCCCTGCTATACAAAAATGTGAATTTCACGGTCTTTAATCATTAGTAAGTTGATGGCGCAGATGCTTGAATATATATACAATCAATTGAAATGATTCCTGTCAGTGACGTGTGACATATCATCCATATCTCTTTGAAAGGAGAAGCAATTTCAGCATTCAGAATGAATTTCCATCTCTACTTCAGATAACCAGGGTCTTTTGGGATCAAGGACTTTTATCAGAGTCCCTGGCTTACAAGCCGCTGTATTAGTCAGCCAAAGGGGTGCTAACGCAAGGTACCAGAAATCTGTTGGCATTTATAAAAGATATTTGTTTGGGGTAGAAGCTTATAGTCACAAGGCCATAAAACGTGTTACTTCCCTCACCAAATTCTATTCCCATGTGTTGGAGCAAGATGGTGCCTTGTCTCTGCAAGGGTTCAGGGTTCCACTTCAGGCTCTGTGGTCCCAGCCTCTTCTGGTCTCAGCTGTAGGCTGCTATAGCTGTAGGCATCTATCTCCAGGGCTCATTTCTTCCTGGGATCACCTGCTCTGTTCTCTCCACAAGGTAAGATGTAGACTCTCAGACTGTCTCTCTTTCCAGGACTTCTGCCGCTTTTATGGAGCTGTTTCTATTGGTCTATGTTCACCTGTGTATTTACTTCCCTGGGTTCCAGCTCAAAATTGAATCTCTCTCCTCTGCTGCCTTGTTTTCTCTGTGAGTCCCCACCCTCCCAGGGCATGGGGACTCAAAGTCCTACTGATGTGGCCCAATCAAAGCCCTAATCATAATTTAATCAAATAAAACTGAAACCTCAGAATTTAATATAATCTAATATGCTCAGAAGAACAGACCAGTTAACAAACATAATCGAATATTCTTTTTTATTTTTTGAATTCATAAATAATACCAAACTGCCACACTGTCCTATAGAATTTAGGCTTTTGAATCCCCACTGTCATGTGAGAAAATTTTATAGAATCTCATAATAATTACAGATATCTTCTGTTAGTTGTGTTTTCCTCAAGAGGCCTAACTAATACAATGTCTAATGCATAAAGTCATAGCTCCATGTTTAAAAAGTTGAAAAAGTAAAGAAGTAATTTTGTTGTACCTCCTCTAGAATGGCAATTGTAGAACAAACTGCCACCTCAATATCTGGTAAAACAGGTGAACCGAGAGGGTAGAGGTAAAGATTTGCTTATGGGGAAAAGACGCTACTTGAGGTATGTATTAGTCTTCCAAAGGTGTGCCAATGCCAAGAAATGATGTTAAAACATAGATGCTAGAGTAATTTGAAGCTTCTGGCATACAGAGTTGCTGCAAACAATAAACAAATGCCAAATTAACATAAATACTCATAATAAAGTCCTGTTTATTTTAGTTTGTATTACCTCACATATCATATACAATATTTTAAAAAAACAAAAACAAGACATGCTAAATGAAAATCACAGTCCAAAAAAATGGGTACAGGCCATTATATATTTTGTTATAACCAACAAAATTGCACAGTATAGAGAATAAATGATAAACTGTAGTCCACATTTAGTAGCAATGCTTCAGTAGGTATTCATCCATTTTAGAAAATGTACCACACTAATGAAGGTTGTTATTAATGTGGGAAAGTGTGAGAGGGGGAGGGATGGTGTATATCGAAAACCCATATATTTTTTATCTAACATATGTGTGAATTATAAGATAAGATTAAATCAAGTACAATTAATATGGATAACACTGTAATGACATATAAAGAGTTCATAAGTCATCACTCTCATCCTTACAATAAGAAAAAGCTGAAAAACAGAAAATCGGCAAGTCATTAATACATCATAGAATTGAGGTCACATAGAGTAAACCACTGCATCAAACATTGGAGAGATAATTGGATACAGGTAATCATAGCTTAACCTGGGAGGAAGCACAACTGGAGCCAGCATTGGGTAGGAATACTTAAAGATAATTGACTAATTGCTGGAGACAGCATGAACTAGATTGGGAGATAAAATTCCTGGCGGCAAGCCTTAGCAAGAACCACATACTTCTGTGACTTCTTCTTACAGGAGTCCCACAGATTCACGCTGTGAAGGTTGGAGAAAAATCTCCTGACATGGGCGAGGGCAGAAGAATAGTAAACATTTTGAAATAAACCCAGCTCATTCTTCTCTGTACAACCTCACTACCACATCAAATAGGTTTCCTGTATAGCAGGGGGTTACACCAGAAAAGAAGTGTAACATTCAGACCATACATAACAAGTCTTGGAGATGGCATTCAAATTAACCACAGAGTAGCTCAGGCAGGATGCAGCTCTCTTGCAAAATAGGGGAGAAAGTATAGACATTCTCTGAGGGAGCTGTTTTGGGGAACTGCAGACCAGGAGAGTGCTTTATGCATTCTCTAGGAAGGAATGGGGAAGGAGAGATGAAGAGGCCAAATGGAAAACCATGACTTGATGCTGTAAGAGACTCAGCTTAAATGCAAGGACCCAATCAAACTGAAAGTGAAAGGTTGCAAAGATATGCTATGCAAATAGTAATCTAAAAGAGCTCAAGTAGCAATATTAATATCAGTTAAAATAGATTTTAAATGCAAACTGTTACAAGAGATAAAGAAGGTCACTATATATTAAAAAGGAAGAATTCATGAAAAACAAGTAAAAATAATAAATGTTTATGCATCTAACCGTGTGGGTCTCCTATATGTGACCCAAAATACCTGAGACACACACTGGCAAAACTGAAGGGAGAAATAGACATCTCTACAATAAAATTTGAAGAATTTAATACACTATTCTCAACATTGGCTAGAATATCTGGACAGAGGATAAATAAGTAAATAGAGGGCTTGAGTAATATCATAAATGAACTAGACCATTTCACCACAAAATAGGAGGATACAAATTCTTCTCAAGTGCTCATGGATCTTTCTCCAGGAGAGACCATGTTTTGGGACATAAGTCAGATCACAATAAATTTAAAAACATTAAAATTATACAAAATGCTTTCTCTGATTATGGTGGAATAATGTTGCAAATAAATAACAGATAGGAAAATCTTAAAATCTATGGAGATTAAATCTCTAAATCTATGGAGATTATACAATATATTTTAAAATAATCAGTGGGTAAAAGATGAAATTGCAAGAGAAATCAGTAAAAGGAGAACACAACATATCAAAAGTTATGAGGTGTAGAAAAGACAGTGTTGAGAGGGGAATCTATAGTCATCAATGTTTACATCAAAATATAAGGAAAAGGAAAAAAGAAGACCTACCTGCACACCTGGAGGATCTAGAAAAAGAACAGGAAACTGATCCCAATGCACGATAAGGAAAGAAAAAATAAAAATAAAGTCAGGGAAGAAATAAATGAAATTGAGAATACAAAACAATAGAATCAACAAGAACTAAAAGTTGGTTCTTTAAGAAGAATAACAAAATCAATAAACCCTTAGCTAGATTAACAAAAAAAAAAAAAAGAGAGAGAAAGTGCAAATAAGTAAAATCAGAAATGAGAAGGGGACATTACCATTGGCCCAGCAGAAATGAAAGAGATCATAAGAGGATACTATAAACAACTATAAGCAAACAAAGTAGATGATGTTGAGGAAATGGACCAGTTCCTAGAACAACCCACACTGACACTAGAAGAAATAGAAGACCCCAATAAAACAATCCAAAGTAAAGAAATGAAATAGTTATCAAAAATCTCCCCAAGAAAGTTGCCTTGGGGCATGCCTCTATGGAATATGAATGTGTCCAGGTGGTCATGTGGTTTTATCTCAGTGGGTGGAGACCCACACAATAACCAACAAAATATTAAATTCCCATCAGTCATGGGGAGTCCTGCACATTCTCTATAGAGAGGAAAGAATCTCTAGAGGACACAGGCAGTGCCTAATAAAAGAAAACAGATCAATATGTCAAGCTCTCAATTTTAATGCTTATACTTATGAACCTCATTCTTATAAAATTGAAACTTAGACTAAAAATATTGATTGCCTAAGATTTACCTCCTGAAAACTTCCTTGTTACTCAAATGTGGGCTTTCTCTAAGCCAAAATCAGCATATAAACTCATTACCTTCCCCCCAGGATGGTACTTGACTCCCAGACATGAGCCTTCCTGGCGCCAAGGGATTGTTACCAAGCACCAACTAGCAATGCATTTGAAAAAAGACATTGACCAAAAGGGATAATTATTTAATACGAAAGAGTTTTTATGGCTAAGAGATTTCAAAGCGAATCAGGAGATCATTCCAGAGGTTATGCTTATGCATGTCTCAGGCAGATCTCACTAACTGCCACAGTAAACAAAGTCTCGAACAGGGATGCTCCTGAGGACTCTAGAGACATCTGGATACACTAGGCAAGGCAGACCATTCAGGAAATCATCATCCCATCAGTGGCTTGGAATATATGATAACCTGTTTCCCCAATGTAATAGAGTTAGACTAATTTATAATTTCCCTATACCATTCTTCTTTCTCTTTTGTTTAAATCTATAATCAGCACAATACCCACTAAACATATGTCACAGAGACTGAAGTTTTCCTTCTGTTCCTATGCCAGATGAGCCCTGAATCCCAGCAGAGTGACGACACCTACTCTCAAATTCATCCAACTGGCCTGGGATAATGAACAAAATGCTGATGATGGACAACACTCATACCACCAAAAAAGCAAGAGTATCTACAACTGCAAGCAAAAAAAAACCCTCTTTCAATCTCAAGCAGAGCAGGTATTACATTGCCAAAATCCTCAAGATAAAATAATGAACAAACATAAAGGAAGAATGCAAACATGGACCAAAGTAGACTTATTATTATTGTAGTAATGGAAGAACTTATAACATTGATATAAAGATAGTGATTACCAGAGGTCCTGAGGGGAAGGGGAGGGAAGAAAAGATGTACATAGGGCATTGTTAATGCATTAGCATTGTTTTGCATGATATAGCAATGACAAAAAAAGTACATTATACCTTGTGTCAAAACCTATAAAATTGTATGGCGCAAAGTATAAACCATAATATAAACAACAGACCACATATCTTCAAGCTGATGAAATTCTTAAACAAGGAAAGATATAGAAGTGCGTGCTTCTTGTCTGGAAATGCACAAACACTGTATTAGTCAAAAGGGTGCTGAAGAAAATTGCCAGAAATTGGGTGGTTTTTATAAAGGGTATTTATTTGGGGTAGGAGCTTACAGAGACCAGACCATAAAACTTAAGTTACTTCCCTCACCAAAGTCTATTTTCATGTGTTAGAGCAAGATGGCTGCTGACGTCTGTGAGAGTTCAGGCTTCCTGAGTTCCTCCCTCCCATGGACTGGCTTCTCTCTGGGTTCAGGGATCCTCTCTTCCCAGGGCTTGCTTCTTCCTGGGCTCAGGTTCCACTCTTCCTGGGGCTTGCTTCTGTTTCCTCTGTGAGCTTACTTCCTGGGGCTCCAGCTGAAGGTTTCAGCATCAAACTCCAACATCAAAACTCCAACATCAAAAACTCTCCAACTCTGCCTTTGCCATACCTTTTATCTGTGTGGGGGCTCAATGTCCTACTGGCACAAGAGGTTTACCTGATTGTATAATCAAGTAAAGCTATGAATCCAATATAATCTAATATGCCCAGAGGAAAAGATCAGTTTACAAACATAATTCAATATTTCTTTTTGGAATTCATCAATAATATCAAACTGCTACAGATACCCATTATTCAACCTCATTATACACACAGCCTTGAGATTTAAGGAGATTAGGGAAAGATATTTTATTTTAAACTCAAAAGCCAGTTTCTTAGCATACTAGAGAAATAAGAGTTTTGCTGTGTCCACTTATACAATTAAAAAATATTGAGAATTACACCTATACCTAATCAATATTTTGATTTCATTCTAGAGATACTATAAGCTTATATACAAATATATATATATATGTGTGTGAAGTGAAGGAATTAGTTTTAGAGGAAAATTGTGTTGACACCATTTTCTTATGTAATTTCTAGAAAATTTCAATCAGAATTTCTTTAAACTGTTCAGATTCCCATGTTGGAAGAATCTGTTTTAAAAATAGCACTTAGTGTTTTAATCCCCTAATTTAATGTCCAGAGGCTTCCCACTTACAACTATGTAAATACCAAATTATTTCATCTTATTGTTATTGCTTCATTAATTTTCTGCAGGTTAAGTACATTTTAGATCATACATTCAAATTTAGTATTATGTCAGGAATTCTCTAGCTCTGATTTAATAGAAGAAATTTAATCAAAATGTTGCAAGTGAAATTAAAGTCCATTGAAGAGAATTTTTTAAGTTATTAAATATCTTCCATGTCCCACAGGTTATAGTATATAAAGTGCTGAAAGTTTCCTAAAGGATGTCTTTGTCTTTGTATGCTGATCTACTTAACATATAGATAGATGCTATGGCAGGAGAAATAAAACAATACCTCATAAATGCCATCAAACTTCCAGAATCTTTGCGTCTAAACTCTGATCTGAATATTTATTAACTTAAATCACTGCCATCTTTTCTCTCAATTGGACCATCATAATACCTTCTAACTTGTTTCCTTTTTCCATGCTTGCCCTGCAACCCTCCCCACTGCACTCTTTCAGATTTCCATGACTTCTGGCTCCTGATTCCTTCCTGTGATTTCTTTTTTCTGTCTGAATTTCATTCTTCTTATAAAGGACTCTGGTAATATGGATTAAAACCCAAACTGATTCAGTTGGGTTGAATTACCTGAAGAAACTTATTCAAAGGTTTTGTTTACAAATGAGTTCAAACCCACAGGAACAGGTGTTGGAAACTGAATGTGCTTTATCTGGTGGGCATGATTTAGTCACAAAAGGGATATAATAAACTATCTCATTAATAGGGAGACTCTTGCATTCCTATGAGGTTTTTACAACTCTTAGCATGATTCTGTTTTCCTCCTTGTGCTGACTTTACTCTCAAAAAAGACTTCCCACTTAGTCATAAGATGGCTTCAGTAGTGTCAAGGTTAATGTCATTTTAGCTTCATGTTCAGTATGGATAATTAGTACATGTCCTCTTAAGCTCATGCTTCTTGATGACATGAACTGTGGTCAAGTGGATAGGATGACTTCATTTAGAAAAAAAAAATCAGTGTCCACTTGTTGAGGGTTCCATAAAACCATCCCAACTGTGTGGACAAAAACTAGAGATAGGCAGTTTCCCACACAAATGAGAATATTCTTTCATCAGGATGCTAATAAATTAAAGGTAGAAAGAAATGGAAAGCAAAAAATGTCAAATGCTTGGGCAAATCAGGATTCTGCTTATATCCATTAAAATGTAAAAAAAGGTATATATTTAAATAAAAATAATATTTCTGAATTAAATATTATCTTAAGTTCATTTTAGTGAAATTATGAACATTTTTTCACATATTTAATTATGTATGTATTAATACTTTTTTACAGAGGAAATATGTCCATATTTCAAATATGAAATTGAGGATATTTTGAACTTTTCATATTTGGTGGGAGGATATTATAATATTAGGCACAAAAGTGAAATTGAAATGAATGAGTAAATCTATTAACTGAGCAATGTTGGGCCATTTAATCACTTGCAGTAAGTGAGAAGAAGATCCTATTGCTACTTAAAAGAAAGATAACTTGTTTTCCAGTCATCTCCTTTTCAGTCTAAAATATTAACATGCAAACTAAGAAAGGATGCTGTGTTTGTTATGGGTTATGCAAGCCAGCAATATCTCACTCAAGTGATAGCAGGATAAAGGGAATTTATTGACCAGGAATATTTAAATGAAAGGGTATATAAAACTAGATCATAGAATCATCTGCAAATATTCCCTTATAGTCTACCAAAGATACAAGCAGGTAATGAATACTTTTGCAATCTTATTTCCTGTGGGGAGCCACCCGCTGTAAAACCTATTTACAGTCTCCAACAACATGGCGGATTTCACAACCCTGCCCCGCCATTTCCTCCTTCTTCTTCCTCTTTGTTTCTTTGTTCTCCCCTTCCGGCCACAAACTCTGGTGACCACAGCGATACGCATGCGCAAGGTGCGAAACTCTGCAGACCCGGCGCGAACTTTCAGCCAATTCCCTTCCTGGATGTCTGCCACACGCAAGACCAACTTATCACCTGTGGACGCGTTCCCTTCCCTCAGTATAAATTGTACTGCCCTACCCCCAATAAACGAGGCTTGATCAGAATCCTGTCTTGCCTCCATTCTTCTCGTCCCCTACCCCCGCTCCTTCCCACAGGTCCTAGAACTTGCCCCCGCCAGTTCGGAGCAACTTACCCTTCCTAAAAGGAGACTTTATTCATTGTTACTTTTTCTTCATTACCAACTCCCTGATTTGTCTTTGATCCTTCCCAGAATTAAGAATTCGTGTGTACTTCTATTATCAAGACATATGTCAAATTATCAATAAATCAGTTATTTTATGTTAATTACTTCCTTTAGTATGAAAAAATAATTCTTTAAACTACACAAACCCTAGCTTCTGTAATCTTATATTCTAAGTAAAATGAATTTAGAAACAAAAGAAAGTAGCAAACTATACTGATCAAACTGAGAGGCTCCAGTATACATGAGGACCTTTCATTCTTACTTCTGCTGAAGTAGCCTATATCAGAGAGAGGAAATAAGAGAAAAGAGAAAATAGACTGAATCAGTAAATGTTTCACTACTTTAAGTAATCATAAAATGCTTCCATGCAGTTATAGAATAAAATGAAAAATGGATTTAGTATAATTAAAAGGGCATTTATGTGGTTATTCTTTGATTACCAAAATGCTACCAAAGTATCAAATAATTTGACTATCCATTTAAAGAATCCCTGAGAATGCTTAAAAGGCAAAACAACTACAATTAAATAATTCAGTTATATTCATGATCTTAGCTGCTGCATTGTCACATCCATAGAATGCCGTTAGTAATTTAAATAATTGAGTTTAGGAAGATTAGGGTGTTAATTTAATTAAAATTTCTCTGCCAATTGTTCTTGTTATTTTGCCATGTCTTATTGCCAGTACTTTCATAAGCTTTTGAAGCTGTTAAGGAAATAACTTACAATTTGAAGTGAATTTCTCCCTCTGATGAAAATGAGAACCATTATAAAATTTTACTTAGCCATGTATCTGAGATGGCAATACATTACACCTAGTTCCTATTTATAATGGTTTCAACTCCACAGGAATAAATTAAGAATAAGAATTTGCCTTTACTTCCAACCCATGTTACATAATCCATTTTACCACATGCATCTATCATTCAATTCAAATATAGTTGATATTATTTACACATGGGAAAACATGCTTGGAAAAAAAACAGCATTGTGTACAAGTTAATAATTGGCAGAAACAGGATTTTATACCAGGTTATGGGCACCTACTTAGCCCACAAGATTACCCTTTTATGCTACATTATATTTGTTCCATATTTATAATGTAGGGTTGATGTAGGCTATGGGTGGGGGGGTGGTGGTGCTGTTCCTATATTCGTAGATAACCTGAGCAGTATGTTTTCTGTGCAGTGAGTTTAGGACAGTGAGAACTGCAGCCCTGCCCTTGGTAACTATGACAACAACTCCAGTCCGGGAGAAACAATTTAGCAATGCAAACTCTATAAAAATGCAGACCAAATGTGCTAAAAGCTTATCTAGAATGTATGAAGTCCATGCTAAAAGCTTACCTAGGGTGTGGAAGATATATGCTAATTCAAGCCTATTGAGCACTGAAACAAAAGAACCATTTGGCCCTTTCTCTCTGTATGAAAGGAACTAAAAAATCTTGTTCAGGGCTGGGGTTTGAAACAGAAAGCTCCCAAGTCCTGCTGGCCCATCAATAAATAATTTTTTCCTTCTCAAAATCATTCCTGAGTATTGGCCTTTCTATATGCAAATAATTGAACCTCTCTTGACTTCTACAACAAGGTTAGGATTTGTTATGGATTGAATCATGTCTTCCACAAAGAGATGTTCAAGTGTTAACCCCTGGTCCTCTGGATGAGAACTCATTTGTAAATAGAATCTTTGAAGACAGAATTAGTTATTTTGAGGCCAAACTGAATCAAGATGGGCTTTAATCCAGTATGACTGGAGGCCTTGTAACAGGAGAAATTTGGTAACAGTTTGTAGGAGACAGATTGGGAGAGAGATGCCTATGTGACAGAAGCAGAGCTTGACTTAGGGATTGCCAGCAAGCCACCACCAGAACACTATAGACATCAAAGAAATCAGGACCCTGCCAAGACCTTGATTTGGACTTGTAGCTCCCAAAACATTGAGACAATAAATTTCTGTGGTTGAAGCCAACATGTCTGTGTTATATGTTATAATAGCCCTAGATGTCTAAGACAAGAATCAAGTAGTGAAGGTGAAGAAAATTAAAAATAGGAATTCTCCATTATATTGCCATTTTCTTCACCAAATTGTCTTAGTGATATCTCTTCTTCATCTTGCTGTACAGGGTAATCCTTTCTGATACCTATCAGAGGCCATGATATTGCTTCCAGCTCCAGAATCATTTCTCAACCCACACCACTCAATATCATTTTAACCCCTGGTTTCTTTCTCCTTAAATTAAAAAAAGTGAATTTTTATCAAATAAACTAAATCCTTGAAAAAATGGAGAAAAGGGAGGGTCCAAAAATGTGTTGTACAATCATTATCATTTTAAGTTTGTATGAAAATTAAATTTCATTGCAAATTCTTTAAGAATCTGCTAATCAAGAATTAGGGAGGTTTTTCTTTCCACTTGAGTCTGGTCAAATTTGTTACTGCTTTCATCCAAAGAACACGGAAGGAGGGATACAATGTCCTTTTCTGGACCCAATTAGGTTTAAATTACTGTTAATTAGAATCAACTTGAAATCCAGGTATTAAAGCATGAGAAATCAAAGCTACATGGAGAGGTCATATTTAGGCACTTTAGTCAATAGCTATAGCTGAGCTCCCCAGTAGACCACCAGCTTCAACTCTCAGCGATGTGAATGAGTCATCCTGGATGTCTAGCCATGTCAATCTTGCAGATTACTCTAGCCCATCTTTTAAATTACAACCACCATAGAGGCTTATACAGGAAAGGCCCACTTGTGGCTAGGCAACCCACAGAAATAGGAGAAGAAATAACATATTTTTGACTTTAAGACATCAAGTTTTGGAGTGTGTTACATAGCAATAGATATTTATTATACATTTAGATACCTATGTGTCACAAAAAATCTGATATATTTCCCCAGATAAAATATACTCATACCTAACCGAGATAAAATATACTCATACCTAATCCTGGTGTCTACTAGGATTCTATCCTAATTTTAGCTACAATCATTGTTTTGCTATATCTCAAATATTGTGAATTCCTTTACCAAAAACTTCCACAGGTACATCAAACTTAACTAAATCATTTACCCTCTGGCGTATTCACTTTTTCCTATTTACTTTCTCAGGTTAATGAAAATTTAATTTCAGAATCACATATCCTCTAAAGCAAGGGTCCTTAACCAGGGGTCCATGGGCCCCCAAGGAGTCTGTGGAAAGTTTTCAGAGGGTCTGTGAGATTGAATTGATAAAAATCAACTTATTATCTTTATTTTCTCTGACATCCCATGTTGAGTGTCATAAAACTAACTGCTGCTATATTCTAAGAAGGGGTTTGTTGTTTTCACCTCACTGACAAAGGGGTCCGTGGAACAAAAAAGGTTAAGAATTCTATTCTAAAGGATATCGTCCATATTTTAACATGAAATGATTTTGGATTCTGATCTCTTCTTTATATCCCCTTGGTGGCATCCTTAGTTTAAAATCCTCTTCTATTTTACATATATTAATTGAAAGATTGCATAGCCAGGGTTTCCACAATTCACTTACCACTCAACAATCTAATCAATCTTCCATCTATCTCCTTAGAATAGTTTTCCAAAAGCAAAATATTATGCTGACATCATCACACTTATATGATTCATTGTAGAAAAAAAAAATTTTTCTCGGCCAAGTAAGAGATGTTAGACATTTCTCTGAAAGTTGAGAATTTAAGAATGAACTAAATTTCAGAGAACTGAAAAAGGTCTTTACATGAATGAAGCCAAATAACAGGTAATGATACTCATTTTGAAATACTCCTCAGCACTTATATTGACCAAGACACTGTTTCTGCCCTACATATATTAACACATTTATTTATACATTAGACACATGAAAATATTAGAGACACATTGACACGTTAGGCCATATATATTAACATATTTAACCATAAAAATAATTCTATGTGATAGGTGCTATTATTATTCTACTTTATAGATGAGGAAATTGAGGCACAAAGATTAAATAATTTAGTCCTTTTTTCACACCTATCTCCTTTAAGAAGAGGAATGCTTGATAAGTATTTGCCTTCTATAATACAGAGTTTGTTTTCATGAATGTTATGAGACTTAGAAAAGACCTGAGAAAATGGGAAACATCTAGATTAGGAAATCTAGGACTGCTTCAAAACCATCACAATTTGCTGGAATGGAAATGAGGTCAGTAGTGGACGTGGTAAGAGAAGAGATGGATGGCTAGGTCATGAAAAGCCATATAGTCTACTGTAAGATCTTTGGTTTTTTACTATGAGTAGAATAGGAAATCACTGCAAGATTATAATCAGAGAAGAAAAATAATCAGATTTTTCTTTAAATATAAAGCTGGATGTTCAGTTGATAATAGAATGCATGACTGTATGTGAAGGAGTTGGAAGAACAGGGATAAGACCACATCATGTCAAGATGATGTAGAACAGACTCGGCAGGTCACAGTCAGGATAGTGTGACACTCTCAGTTCCAGACGCATTGAACTGAAGCAAGAGGGATTTTCCAAATAACTACATGTTGAAAGTGAGTATGAATGCTCAAGCATGACTACTTGCTTTTTGTGCTGAACATATGGAAAAATAGTTTCCATCAATTGATATAAGGAAGGCACCAAGAGGAGAAATCGGGGCAAGGAAAAAATTAGAAGTTCACTTTTGGATAAACTGAATTTGAGATTCTAAAGAGAAACTTGCAAGCTGGAGCTGTGACAAAGGCTTGTTCTGAAAATGCAATTTATGGAGTTAATGTATAGATTAAATCCAAGAACCTGGATAAAAACACCAAATAAATGAAAAGAAAAATTTTAAAAGAGTGAAGTTTTGAGGGTCAAGATGTGGGACATATCAATTTATAAAGAAATGGGAGAGAGAAGGAAGAACTAAAAAGAGACTGAAATGGAGTTTCTAGAAAGTATCAATGTGAGTGAGCTGTCCCAGAAGCAGAAAAGAACAGGAAAGGAGAGCATGATCAGTGTATAAAATTCTGAAATGTTCTGCTGATATGCTTTGTTATGGGTCTATATCTGCCTATTTTTAAGAGCTGTATGAGTTCTACCAATATTTATTTAGCCCCGGAGTGTTTTTCTCCCTTCCATGTCTCTTTTCCCTTTACAATCTCTATTCTTTCTTTGTAAACTTTGTGAACATGTTGAATGATATTATTTTATCTTTTCCTCTCCTATTTTCCATTTTGTTTTGTTGTTTGGTCCTACTTTATTTGGGATGTTGGTTTATGTTATTTTATTTAGTTTATATCCAAGGGGTTTTTTTTTTGTCCTTTGAAGTGTGATTTTTTTATAACATCCATGTGTTGATTTCTTAGCACTGTATCTTCTTATAAGGCTCAGAAGCTGTTTGTTTTCAATGTATCTTCCTGTACAGTCTGTCCCTTCACAAGTGCAGAGGACTATTTTCTACAGTCTCAATCTATTACATTAGACCTTTTTGTTTGTTTCACTTGTAATTTTCTAGTAATACCTGGTTGTTTTTTTCACTTTAAGAGGAGAGAATTGAAAAACTCTTTGGGAACTCAACATGTTTTCTGTGGTTTTTATTGAGGTATTTGACTGATAAGTTTCACTGGTCATTTCTCTTGAGTTGAATAGAATCTAGAGAACTATTATCCAAAATTCTGCTGGAAGAGTCTATGTATGGCTGCTGCTTTTAAAAATTCTGATAGGAAAGATACCAGTGTGACTCAACATGTGTGTTACTCAGTATGTATATTCCCCTGAAAATGAACCAAGTATTCCTCATTCCAATGCCTTTATTACTCTCTTCAGAATATAATGTTTTATCTTTTGCTATAAGAAGTGGAGTTGTTTCTAGGCTGCATAGAAAAGGGACTGGTTAAGCAGATATAGAACTTCAATTTATATAGACTTTCAATTGATCGTCCCATTTTCACATGAAGTTCACTCCCACTTTCAGATGTATTTGTTACAGCTAATTCCTGAAATATATGGGAGTGCAATCCAACAACTTGGATAGCTCCTCAACTTTCCACATATTTCGATTGATATTCCACTTCCCCAGATCTACTAATAAAAACACTGTTTGTAATGTACCCACCAAAATATTTCTTATTTCATATCTTATTCCCTTTTCAAATATTTCCTTAAAAATTACTCAATTATTGTTTTAGGGAAGGCTTGTGAGTTAGTAAAGGTGAATGAATCAGCTCAATCTGCCTTGATTCTCTTGGATGACATTTGCAACATTTGTAACTAAATAATACATTTATACCTATATTCCTTGTCCTATCAACTTTCTTTCCTGTATTATTTTCCCCATATAGTTGTATGTTTTCTTTTACTTTTCCCTCAACTTCCATGTTACTCAGATTAGCAACAGACCTTAACTTAAATTGGTACCATTTATAGCCATCCTTTAATTACAATAAAACTTTTGCAATTTGTCTATAAGTTGACTCAAAATGTTAGAAAATCATAAACCAGATTAATTTTAAGCAGATTTATAGTAACTTTATTGTTTACTAATGTTTTACTTCTTTCTCTAAGAGTATTTTTAAAGTAGCTCTAGGGTACTTGAGGGGAATATTTCTATCATCATTGTGAAATGGATTCTCTTTTCTTCCATTCACTTAATTTCTTAAAATCAGCAGAAGCTCAGTGCCTTCATATTCATTTGTTATTGCTGTTGTTTTTGGTTTTCATTGCTCATGGAGGTTCTATTTGACTCTTTTATGATAATGGAAATATGGCTAGTATGCCCTTATCACATACCTATGATTTACATCAATGTCAATAAATCATCTATTGCATAAAACACATTTTATTTCTGTAAAAATCCATTTGAGAGACCTCTGCCTTGTTCTTTCACAAGGACTGTTGATCTCTGTTCTGCATTATATTTCATTATTTACTTCTTCACTTGGCATGAGTCCTTTCTCAAATAATGCAGTTAGATAAAGGGCACAAGGCAAAGACATTGTGTCTTTGCCTATGTTCTGCTAGATAAAATGCTTTGCTAATGCTTTGCCATATAAATACATATATAGAGATTGATATAATAGCTCAATTAACTAAAGCATAAGAAAGCAATTCACAGACATATATTTATCTATTTTATTAAAGTCTGTTAATAATTGTGAGACTGTAAAATAAGCTTACCTTTACCAGGAAGCCCTGGGTATCGAACCCTGGACCTCCTATGTGGTGGACAGGATCCCAATTGCTTGAGCCACATCTGTTTCCCTGATGGTAGAAGCTTAAAAAAATTTTGTTTTACCCTTAATGTTCAGAAATTTCATCAGAATTCTTTAAAGTCTTTATACTACTCATTCATTTTGTTTTCCTTATTCTATGAGGTTTTGCAATATCAAGTTTCATGTTTTTCTTCAAACTTAGGAATTTTTCTTTTAATTTCTTAGTTTCTTTCATGAATTTATTTCTCCTTTTTTTTCCTTTTTTTTCCTTTTCATCTTCTGAAATGCTCATTGGAGCTCTTATGGCTTCTGAGGAATGGGTCCCCTATTTGCTCTATGCTTGATCTTGCATTCTATTTTCTCTTGTCATTTTGTCTAGATACCACAAGAATTACTAGACTTTAATTTCCAAGTCTTAGGTTTCTTTTGCTTTCTAATGTTTGCTATATTTTCTTTCTAAAATAAATCTTTATAGTTTTATCCTATTTATAAACTTTATTATAGCCTGCCGTTCTAATTGTTGGTTTTCTATTTGTCTTGATATTTTTTTCTCTTCTGGTTGATTGTCTTGATATATATAAATTGGTCCTTAAAAAAGAAGAATTGGGTACTTGGCATATTTTTTCTTTGCTATTATAGATAGCTGTCTATTTCCTTAAAGAGTTCTTCTCTGAGTTGGATCTCTTATCAGAAGGTCTGATCATGTGTTTAATTATAATATTTGGTAGGCTTTGGTTTTAGCAGTAGCAGAAAAATTCCCTCTCATACTGGGGTCCCCTAAGAGACTGATCTGGGAGCATGACACCCACACTAGAAGACTTAATCACTGTCCCCCTTCCCACTTCTATTTTATTTATCCCCCTCTTCAACAAATGTACTGTTATAAATTAAATCATGTCCTCCAAAAAGGTATGTTTAAGACCTAACTCCCAGTCTTGTGAATGTGGAATTATATGTAAATAAGATCTTTGAAGATGTTATTAGTTTAGATGAGCCAAACTGTATTAAGGTGGGCCCTAATCCAATATGACTGGTGTCCTTATGAGCAGAGGAAATTTGGATTCAGAGACAGAGAGAGTCAGAGATAGAAAGGGAGAGAGACATCTGTAGGCAAAGACTGAGCTATGCCACAAGCCAAGGAATAGTACGGATTGTTGGCCGTGCACCATAAACCGGGGGACAGATATGGAACATTTTCTCTCTTTAAGAGGAGGTATGGCCTTGTCTAGGTTTTGTATTCGTACCCTCCAGAATCATGAAATAATAAATTTCTCTTGTTTAAGTCAATAAGTCTGTGATAAGACACATACATTCACACAAACACACAGAGTTCTTTCTGCCGTGGAATAATCACTAGGGTTCCTGGACTGTGCACAAAGAACTTCAATTACTCTCTTAGTGATGGCACTACATACTCATAACCAAATGCAATACTTGGTGTACTGGCCCCCAGAATCTTTTGGTGTTTTCAGAGCTTGAATCCAGTCTTTTGGGAATCCTCTCATGTGTACTTCATTTATCAACATAAACCTGTCCAATTCTTCCTGGATTATATTTTCCAAATCTAACATCAAGTAATGGCCATGGCAGGCTTTTCTTTTTCTATTGGGAGCTTTGCGGTCACCCCTCGGGCTGAAGTGTGGTTTGCTGGCCTGGTGAGGGGCATAGGCCTATTCCAAACCGCTGCCCCCATAATAGGGTAGTTGGTCGGGCCCACCGCCACCCCTGAAGAGAGCTCGGCATGGGCGCAGAGTGCCCTTGGGTCTCCCCTTCTCAGCAGCCATGCTTCCACGGCCGCCCCTCCTCCCGGATGGCGCCACACGATGCCTGTGGGGCGGCACCCTTCTTCTTCTTTCTCCCTGCGCAGGCGCAGGGCGGAAAAATCCAGTCTGCCCTTTTCCCTCCCCCCTGACAGCAGCAACAGCCAAGTGTGGGTGGGAAACTCAAGTCTGCCCTCTACCCCAGCAACAGCAGCCACCAATCCCTAAACCCTGCCCCTTCCCCCAGCAACAGCAACAGCCAATCCCTAACCACCACCCCTCCCCCATCCAGTACCTCCCACTAACCTTTCTCCGGCAACCAATAAGAATAGGGCGTGGCTTCGACCAATGAGCCTTCCCCAGCCCCTATAAAACTGTTGCCTCTCCCTCAATAAAGTGGACTTGCGTGCTTACCTTGTCTCCGCGGTAGTTCTTCTGCCGTGCGCCCACCAGTCCTGAGAGCCCCCGACAAGGGCCTGGCCTCCCTTGTCCCCAGTTCGTCGCCTGCTTCTCCGGGCGACCCCTTCGTCGCCGGCTTCGCCGGGTGACCCCGTCAGCCGAACCGCGCAACCCCTGTGAGACTGACCCCTCGTCTGCTGCCAGACCGACCCCTCGTCCCAAGTGGGACCAACCCCTCGTCCTGAGCTGGACCGACCCCTCGTCCGCAGCCAGACCCCACCTCTACCGACCGAGCAAGCCGTTGCAGAGTTTATTACTTCTTATACTTTTTCCACTGAGCCATACCTATTCTGGTTCTTATACTTTTTAAAATTTTTATTTTCATGAAATAACAAGGTATTTGGGCACCTTACTATATGTCATGTTGAATCAGGTTTCCCAACCTCTTTTATCTTCTTCATAATTGAGTATGTGTTTATATGAACAGAATTTCTCATATTTTACATATTTTTCTTCTACTTTTACATATTTTTCTCCTACTTTTGACATTTAAATCATGGTTTTTCTAACCCTACCTGTTTTACTTGAATATTTATCTAACATTATTTTGAACATATATAAATACTCCAAAGTAACAGAATGCCAGGAGAGCTTATTGTATTTTAATATCAGCAAAACGTGTACATTCAGCTCCCTCAAAAGGTAAAAAGGACAGATATTAGACAACAGCTATTTTACAGAAATAATCCCACGATCTGACATTTATTGCCAGGACAGCTAGTGTTGTCTAGTTCCTCATGTCAGGAATAATTTAGCATTTATGTGGCACTTTATATTTTCAAAGTGCTCTTCAATCATTAATAAAACATTTTCCTCAACATTGCTGTCAGAGAGGTCAGTATAACTACCAGTAACTAGAACCACTTAATAATAAAATGGTGAAATAATTCCCATGACACTTTTTGTTTTGTGTTTTTAATTTTCAAGCATGGAAATAAAGAGCATTTATTAAATCAACTGACTATATTGCTTTATAATATGTGAATTTACAATAAAGAAGAGTTACTATAGATGATATAATAGAAAAAGTTTAGGAAGTTACACTTCCTCTTCTAAAAGTAGGCTGCATTCAGTAAAGCCTACTGCTGAACAAATCATGAAAACTCTCTGGATTAAGGGGTGTTCTATTAATCTAGAGAGAAGAGAATTCCAGAATCTAGTGTTAGCGATAATTTGCCCATAATTGAATAATGCAACAGAGATGGATTATAGATTAAAATTATGTCCGGGAAAAACTGTTAGTCCTCAAGTCAATTTAAAGAAAATCTAAGGTATCATTTTGCAAATAGACAATATGGAAATGACAATTTATATTCTCTACTTTTCGCAGTCTATCTGGAATTAATAATGTACCATTTCACTAATCTTGTAATTATAAAGGTCCTCCCAATGCTGTCTTTAATTCCACAGTTGTCATAAAAAATTAAATCTACATAAAATGTAACCTCCGCAAGGAAAACAATCATAAATAATCAAGAGGAAAAACTTTAGTATTTATTCACACATTACTTTTTTTAATGATCTTTATTTTTTCCTGAGACTCCGAATTTTTCTCTGATGTCACTTTCCTCTATCTTAAAGACAAATTTTTTTTTTGGCATTTCTTATATTTAAGGTCTGCTGGTGACAACTGTTTCTCATTTTGTTTAACTAAAACCTTGAGAAATATCCACACTGGAAAGACAATTCTGTTTGAAGAGTATTTTTTTCCACACTTTAAAATTGTTTAGTCTGTTTTCTGGTTTCCATTATTTCTGAAAAGAAAATTATACTTATTCAAAATACTTTTCCCTCTTTGTAACATGAGATTTCTGTCCATCTGCTTAGATTTTAAATTAAAATTTGTATTTTGTTATTTGACTGTGATGAGGCAACAGTCACTTAAAAATTGCTTGATGTTTACAAAATGTCTTAAAACTGTAGATATTTTCAAATTCCCACATTATTTTCTCTGCTGTCTCCATTCCACTATTAAGCACATTAGGAGGATTTTTATTTCATGTTTTACCTTCAGCAATAAAATTTCATTAAAATATATCAATTTAACTGCCAAAGATTTTCTATCATTTCATTTATTTCAAGCATCTTTCCTTCTACTTAATTAATAATATTACAACAGGAGTTTGTCAGATGTTTCTTGGATTATATTTTATTCCTTTGATATATATATATTATGTATATAATATCGGTCTTTTTATATTTTCTTGCATGCCTGCTCACTTTATGAATGTTTTCTTTCCTCCTTGTCCTTTCTTCCTTCCCTCTTTTGTTCCTTATTTTGGGGGAAGGGACAGGATTTTTACATGTCTTCCTCATTACTCATGCTTAATTTGTGTGTCTAGCAAGGCCTATGTTTGCTTTCTTTAAAAAAAGGATAGTGACTCTTTACTACTTTTACACCTTGTCTAAGGTGGGTAGTATCTTTCTTCAAAGCAGTTTAATTTAAAGCCTGGGTAGCATATGAAGGCCTGAGGAAAATGGGGTGATGTTAAACTTGGGTTTTGTGCAATAATACCTGTAAGTGTTAAAGGTGAACTCCTTTCTCCAGTTGTGGGAAACATTCTGTTTGAGGGTTCACATCAAAGAGTTATGGAACCTCTTCCCTCATAAGGAAAATCTAATTATTGCTCCTAATATGCATAATGCTGCCCCAAAACTTTTTAACTCAGATATAGTTACTGCATTTTTTTTTTCTAGTTTCCTACAGCAGGTATTTCCAGTGCCTTTCAGTTTGTGGAATGTTGTGATTGGAGTGTTAGCAGAGAAAGGAAAGGATACAATTGGGTTCCAGCAGTGAGACTGTTATCCACAAAGTAGCTTGGTCAAAGTATCCATAATGATTCTTAGAATAAGCAAAAATTCCCCCAAAGCAATACTTCTAAAGGACATCAAATGGATTGTGACTTGTGTTGTTTTTATTACTATTTTATTTTATTAGCTATTAGCTATTTTTATACTAATTTTAGTAATTTAATCGTTTTGAGTGAAGAGAGATTCCCTGATCTGACTACATTCCTTGCCTTACCCACGGGAGGTATTTCATATAAATAATATTTTTAAGCATTAACACTCCATGCGATAGATTGCATGAAGCAAATTATATAAGTGCCTTCAAGAATACATTTTACTTTGTTCACAGAATAAACACAGGACAATATTTTGGGACAGCTTCATAGCATGTATGTTCAATGTCTGTTATAATCTAATATCCTTTACAGTTTCACCCAGAATTTTGAGTGTGGGGTTCCTTTTCATTTTGCCTTTTGGGGATTCATTATAATTCTATAATTAATACTTTTTCTTTCATCAATTTGGAAGAAAGTGAAAGTTTCCATTATTACAGAATATTTGAGACATGGTAGAAAAAGGAAACATAAACTCATAGGAAAAGCTTCAGTTCACAGTCCCAAAAAAGAAGATGAGACACAAGGGTTGAAATGATCTTAATTCTAAATATGATTAAAGCTATAATTTAAGAAAGGTTAAGGTCAATTTTTAAGAGTTAGAAGCAGGCATACTTATTAACTGATTAATTTACTTATCTGTTACACTTCTGACTAGTTGGAGACTGGTGAAGCAGTAGGATTTAACAATAGTATGGACGGCTAAAAGGTTGGGACAGTTAACTGAATAATTATCTACCTATATATAACTTACTAGAGGATATACATGGAAGGTAAAAGATGCTATAAAGGCAATACCAGAGGAATCTAATCTAGTCTTATAGGCCTGAGATTATCTATTAAAATGAGTTTAAGTTGATAATTTCAGGACAATAACACATTGCCAGATAAAGAGGAAGAACGATGAATGATTAGGGTAAAGCGAATTCCTGAGGACGTGATCAAATATGAATAACCTTGTGAAAGAAAGAAGCATGATGTTGCTGGCCAGGGTAGAAACTTAAGAGAGTGGTAAGTGTAGAGATTGATGGCGAAAGTGGCTTTTGGTAAGCCCAAAGAAGTAAGCATTTGATTGGGGACAAATGCTTTTTTTAATCTTAAAAAAAGTTATTTAAATCCACAGGATAAAAAAATAACTTTTATACTCCAGTCTGAATTCTGTGTGCATATGTGTGTAAAAAATATAATATTTACTGAAACAATGCTAATTATACCTTACATGATACATTCATATTTCTCTCTCTCTTTTTAGCATTGCTTTTTTTCAAAACTTAGCTATTAGCTACTTTTGTCTCTGGAGTTAGTATGACCCTTCAGTGTTGTCCTGAGTCAGATAAAGATTGGTTGACAACAAGTTCCTGTTGGAAGCATCCCTGGGCAATGCAGCACATGTCTATTCCAATTTTGGAAAGGAAAACTGGCAGAACTTACTGTGAAACTCTCTGTAAATCACCACTTGCTTCCAATTCTTTAATTAAAGAAGTATCTAATCTCCTCATCATGGTTTTCAAATCCTTGCATATCTAGTATCTTTCTATTTTGAGCCAAATCGACCATTATTCCCTCACTAAGCACTTTTCAGCCTCTCTGATATATTCTTCGTGTCTCTCTATATGGCTTAGTTGATTTCCTTTAAAAGCACATTGCATGGATGAACCTGGAGGACATTATGTTGAGTGAAGGAAGCCATACACAAAAGGACAAATACTGTTTAATTCTACTATTATGAACTAAATATTATGTGAAATATAAACATATTACATAAAATATGAATATGGGTAAAATTGCATATAAGAGACCCTTTATTTTTGAAGCTGAACAAATGTAGGTTAATACTATATAATGTTAATATCAGACAAAAAGGAAACATTGTACTGAGTGGAGGAGACCACAGAGTGCTGCATATTGCGTGATTCCATTTGTGTAGTGTGTAAGTATAGATCAATCTATAGAGATGAAATTTGATTGGTGGTTATGTAGGGCTGGGGAACAAATGCTAGGTGGTGTGGAGTCTTTCTTTTTGGAGTAATGAAATTGTTCTGAAATATTTGAAGTGATGAATATACAACATTGTGATTATGCTAAAGATCAATGATTGTATACTTCGGATAGATCATATAGTGTGTGACTATACCTCAATAAACTGCTTAATAAATAAAAAATTATGCAAGGATAGACATAAATGGTAGCTATGTACAGGAGAGGAAACACAGAGATTGAGAGAAGAGGAATTTTCTTGTTTCTTTGTCTGTCTTTTGTTAATTTTTACTGAAATAATGAAAATGCTCTAATGATGATTGAAGTGATGCATGCACAACTATGTGATTATACCAAATACCACTGATTGTACACTTTAGGTGAATTGTATGCTTTATTAATATGCATCAATAAAATTGTTTTTTTTTAAAGGCCCCTGCTCCTGTAATTGCGCTTACTGGGGATTTCTTCTTTCACATCTCCACTTTTCTGGGACAGGAGGGGCTCAGTGAAAAGGGCTAGGTCTCTGCTCTGGAACCAGAACAGTCTAGCACCTCAGCTATTTGGCACCTACAGAGACTAATTTGTAACACTCTCCTTTCTATTTGATAAAATTTTATCCAGAAATAATTTTGGGGTGATAGGAATAACAACAGTGGCTGGAAAACAAATGTGAACAATAAACTGTAAATAAACAATTTCTTTAGAGAACTCCATATCTATAATCAGAAAAGAGATTAGTAATTAAAATAATATAGATTTCAGTATTAAAAAAGAAGAAATATATTAATGCCCACTTATTTATAAGAATGCCTTTGCTGAAATAAAGAGGAACATAAAATATGAAAAATTGTTTCTAAAAGAATAAATTCTGCCATGCTCAGAGAATGATTTACACATTACTGACAGTTTTAAAGTAAGTTAAATTCTGTTTCTTTACCTTTATGATCACTGAGTTATCACTGTTTCTTTAAATCTACTGTGTAAACACACTTTCACAGGACTTGGACACAGGAACTGTAAGAGACTGAAACAAACTGGAGTGATTTCAAATTGCTACAAACTTGTTCTCATAACAAAGGCCTATCTCTGAGACTGGGATTTTCAGGGAAACTGGGATTTCTCCAAGTTAATTTTTGTGAAGATTACAATGTTTATTAAAGTATAAGTAAAGTGTGTTAATGTAGTCTTGCATGTTTGATAATACAACATTGCTGACAAGAATTGCTTAGAATTAGAACACCAAGTCTTGTCAGGAGGTACTATTCTATGGCTGACCTTGTTTAGAGTGGCTGGTGATGCTGGTAACAACAAGCTGACAGAATCTTTGTGATCTTATTATTGTTTTCAAATTTTCTCCAGACAATGCACCACTTTAGTCTCCCTTTCCAGAGCAGGACTGGTGCCATCATTCTGCCCTGGTTACATCACTGAGTTGAATGGATGAGCTTGAGGGTAGGTGAAACTTCAGGAAATTTACCACTTAACTTTTCATAAATGGTGAATATTTTACTCATTTACCTAATGTGAGAATTAAAGTAGAATTAAATATATGTGTATATATGCACATATGTGTGAACATACATATATGTATATATATACATGCATGAGTACTTATATACAGACATCTTATATATTTTACACACACAGATATATATACTTTGGACTATAGGACAAAACTGTATAATTTAATTCTAACCCCTAATGACTCCCCATCATGTCATCCTGTTTTATTTTCTTTATACCTCTTATCTATAAATGAAATTGTATCTCATATATATATATAAATATATAATTGTTTCCTTTCTTTCCCTTTTTAGCAAATTTACATGAAAACAATCTTTAACAGTCCTTAAATGACTTTTTTGCTGTGTAGAATTATGCCTGAAAAACAGCACATCACTAAATATTTCTGGAAAAATATTATTGAATGTCAGAATTATACAAACACCTGGGCCAATCAGTGTCATTTTTTGCCATGGGAGATACTGAAAGAAGACCAGGTTTTAGGAAAGAAGAGTTCTGTTATAGATAGGGTGTATGTTGCAGTTTGAGATTATTTTATGAATTCCCAAAAGAGAAAGATGATTTGTTTGAAGTACCATATTCCTGGGGATATGATACTTTTTGATTATACTAAATTCCATTGAGTCTTTTGATTAGATTACTTGATAAGACCCCTTTAGGGCATTTGATTGGACTAGTCAATGAGGTGCCACTCAAGTTCTGTGTCCGCCCTTTTGATATAAGTGGAAAGACAGAGTCCGACACACACAGAGGGAAAAGGGAGCTGCCATGTTTTATCCCGTCATGTGAGAGAGGACTAGAGGATCGCCTAAGCATGAAGTCCCCAAAAAGCTGGGCTCCTGGAGCAGCTCCCGAGGAGACAAGCCCTGTGCCAGGTTTGCCTACAGCTATAGAAAGGGGGAGACCTCGGCAGAGATTGGTGGGCATCTTGCTTCCCCACACGGCAGCTGACTGGTGAGAAAGCACCTCCGACAGTCCACTGATTTGGGTATTTTTACAGCCTCAGACCTGTAAGCTTTACCCCAAATAAACCTCCTTTATAAAAGTCAGCCCATTTCTGGTACTTTGCATAGGTAGTCTTTTGGCAAATGAAAACAGCATGTAAAATATCACTAAGGACAGGTTTACAAAGAAATCAGAGAAGTAGGGGCAAAACTAGGAATGAGTGGTGGTACATTATTTAAAATACACAATTTTTTAAGGAAAAAAAGACATCAACTGTGTGGTAAGCTGATGACTATTTACAAAAGTTTCCTTTGAGTTTAGCAACATTGGTACAAGAGAAACAATAGTGATGATAGATTTGTAAGGAAATCAGCTGAGAAAGGAGAAAAGACAAAAAGGCTTTAGGGAACAAGACTTTCTAAAACACTGTCAGTAAAAGGCAGCCAATCAATTGGACCATAGCTGAAGAGGGATTATGTAATGATGATTTAATAAGAAAGAGCTGCACTGCACAATAAGCTAGGCATTCTTTACATGAGCCTATTCAAAACTAGAATTTTGACAATCAAAATTGAGTTGTCTTGTAAGTATAAAATGTGCAACAGGTTTTGAAGACTTGGTAGGAGATAGATAAGAAACATTGTCCCAAAGGTATTTTTTACATTGAGTATAGTCAAGATGGTAATATTTTGGATATATTGAGTTAAATATATTTAAATTATTTTCACATGATTCTTCTTACTTTTCTAATGTGGTTACATCTGTGACTTCCTTTGTGGCATGCATTATATTTCTATTAGATAAGGCTGCATCTAGAATCTAATTGTATGCTGAGGGGCTTAAGATGAGAGGGCAAGGTATAGGGAAAAAGTGGAAAATAGATTCTGCAAAATCATGTTTTACATTTTCTTTTATTACAAAATTTTTATTACAGAAAAATGATACATAAAATACAAGATTCCCATTTGTTAGGGTTAGGATTAGGGTTAGGGTTAGGGTTAGGGTTAGGTAATTTTCTGTTTTTTTATTTTTTATTTTTTTAAAGATTTATTTTATTATTGCTCTCTCCTTCCTCCCACCCCCATTGTCTGCTCTCCGTGTCCTTTGGCTCTGTGTTCTTCTGCATTCGCTTGCATTATCCTGCAGCACTGGGAAACTGCATCTCTTTTTTCTTGTGTCATCTTGCTGCATCAGCTCTCCATGTGTGCGGCACCACTCCTGGGAGGGCTGCACATTTTTCGCTCAGAGTGGCTCTCCTTACAGGGTGCACTCCTTGTGCATGGGACACCCCTATGTGGGGGCACCCCTGCATGCCATGGCACCCTTGCGCACATGGCAGGACTGCACATGGGCCGGCTTATCACAAGGGTCAGGAGGCCCTAGATATCGAACCCTGGACCCTCCATATGGTAGACGAACACTCTTATCAGTTGAGTCATGTCCGCTTCCCATTTTCTGTTTTTTAATATTAGCCATTCTAGTAGATGTGAAATGTTATCTCATTGTGATTTTGATTTGCATTTCCCTAATATCTAGTGATGTTGAGCATCTTTTCATGTACTTTTTGGCCATTTGTCATCCTTTGGAGAAACATCTACTCAAGTCTTTTGTCCATTTTCTAATTGGGCTATTTTGAAAAATTCTTGAGGCATAGAGGGGATAAGATTTTAAGCATGGTTGATTGAGTTTAAGCTATTAGAGAAGGTAAAGAATACATACAACAGGAAGGAACCTTGAATTGTTGAGGGAAAGTTGAAAATGCAAGTTTGTTTTTTATATAATATGTGCACCAGAGATTCAATGGATTGTTTTGATGTAGTTTGAATAATTTGTTCCAGGCTGGGGTGGACAGACCCTAGAATGGCCCAAATGAATCCCATGCCCTGGCATTCATACCCTATATGGTCCCTTCAGCTGAGTGTAGATAGGATCTGTGATCTGCTTCTAGCCAACATGTAATGACAAAAAGGAAGGATTTTTAGATATAATTAAATTCTCAAAAAGTTTGATTGTATTGATTTTGCCCCCCCCCTCCTTGCAGCTTGCTTGCTGTCTGCTCTCTGTGCCCACTCACTGTGTGCTTTTCTGTGTTTTCACTTGTCTCCCTTTTTTTGTTGTTGCATCACTTTGCTGAGTCAGCTCTCCATGGCACATGCAGGCTGGCAGCACTCTGCAGTGCTTGCGGGCCTCGCAGCTCTCCACAGCATGTGGGCGAGCCTGCCTTCACAAGGAACCCCTGGGATGCAAACCCAAGGCCTCCCGTATGATAGACGGGAGCCCAACTGATTGAGACACAGCCGCTTTCCTGATTGTATTGATTTAGCTCATCAAATGGGAGAGAATTCTGGGTTAGCATGTATTAATAAGGGGAAAGTTCTTAAGTGTGGGACTACAACCCCCTGGGAGAGATATTGCCCTTGCTGGATTGATGAGGTAAGCTGAGGAAGACCACATGCCTTGGAACTGAAGGTGGCCTCTAGGACCAGAAGAAAAAACCCGTGCCCTAGGTCATACAGTGACAAATGATTTCTGCCAAAACCTGAATGAGCTTGGAAGCAGTGTCTTTCCCAGTTGAGCATCCAGATGAGAATGTAATCTGTGTGACACCTTAATTGCAAATTTATGAGACCACAAGTGGAGAACCCAGGAAAGTCAAGTCCAGAGACGCAGAAAAATGAGATTTAAAAATGTTTATAGACGCTAGGTTTGCAGTACTCTGTTACATAGCAACAGAAACATAATTCACAGGCCTTTCACCTTCAATAATTTTGGTGGGATGAATCAGAGTTCTGGTAATCTGAAAAGCTGAGTTCTAGTCTTTAGATATAACGTTTAGATCTATTTCAATTTATTCAGCTCTCTACTCTAGAACAGTTTCCTCTTCTGTGAGAGAAAAACCCTCAAAGCTGGTATATCTTAAATTAAGCCTTTGTGATTAATTACTTTGAACTCCAAACCTCTGTGATTTTTTCATTATTAATATTTAGAGGATGATTCACCTAGTCATTCTCCACAACTTGGAGTGCCATACTAAAACATGGCACTAATCCTTTCTTTACAAATTGGCACCATACACAGACACTGGCAACAGGTATTTAATATACAAAATAATTTGTACTAAAAGAACCAGAAATATATCATTCATAGGTTAAAAGTATCATATGAATTCATCATTTAATTTGTACTTGGAAGTTGCTAATAATGACTTCTGAGAATCTCCAGAAAGAAAAATGCAATTATGATTTATATTCATCTTAGATTTTTAAATACTTCATAAGCAATTGAGTTTTCTAAATGTCAACAATAACTATGTAAATGGAATCCTGATGAATTAAATGACAAATACATTTGAAAAGAGACACAACTACTTGTATCTTTAAATTTGATCCAAAGAACACTTCTCATGTGGTAGATTAACCTCCTTTTCAGTCTAGCATTCAAATCTGATCGTGAAGAAGGATGACAGCTCTCTTCTTTCTTATATTTATGTCAAAGTGTAGAAGAGCCTACATCTTAATAGCAACATTAATAGAAGTGTATTAGAAGTTGCTTCATAAAGTGATGGGCAGATTTTGAAAATGGGTGAGGATAATAATATACTCAGGAGGGTGGATATCTGGTGGGATGGCATGGAGGTCTATATTTATTCCTGCCAGAGTTAATATTCCTACCAATGATCCATAAAAATAAGTACAATAGTCCACTAACCATATTTTCACATGAAATTAGTGTTTCACATGGAAGGAAAGTGTGAAGGGAAAAGAGAAACAGTGAAAAACAGATTGTAACAAGATCATCACAAACCTCTCAAGTAGTTGACATTGTAACACTTCAATCCAAGAGTTCGTCAAACAAATCAGGGAAGAGATCAATGCTGTGGGGTCAGCAATGATTTTATTATTTTGAGCCTAAATAAGGAACATCATCTGAAAAGGAAATATTAGAATGTGGCAAAAGTTATTCATTCTTTTACAAAAGATAACACAGATAAAATCAGGAAGAAATGAAATTGGCAGAAAATATATTAGTTCTTTTTTTTAAACTTTAAAATGAGCCATGAAATTTGAAAACAGTAGATTTTCAAAAACCAAAAGGATTGACATATTTGGACAGGAAAAGGAATCAGGAGGCCTGAGTCAGTAACAACATGAGTTCTCATATGATATGTTATTGGAAAACTAAATAAATAACATCATCTTTATTTTATGCATGAAACTGCTTTTTTCCTAAGTTTACAGAATGTTTGGCACAGTCTTGAAATAGGGTTCTTCTTGTATTTATTCTTATACAGCTAAGTCTCTAGGGTACATTGCTAAATTACTATTAACTTTAGGTCCTACAATTGGAAAATGGGAATATTGACACATAACATAGTGTTTAGTGAGAATAAAATAAGACAGTTCTATTTGCAAAAGTGCTTAATGCATATATGGGGTCTATGTAAAATGGGATTGAAACTGCATTTCATCCTTGCAGGAAACAAAAGATAAAGATGTTTCTAGTCATCAATGAGTGGACTGACAATTATTCCCTCTATATCCAAAAAAATTCCAATTATTACATCCTGCTTCCATTTGCCTTCCATCGCTTTTGTGAATAAATTATTTTTTCATCTTTTCTCTTCCTCTCTTGCCATGTAGAAAAAAAATCACAAAAAAAAGCTACTTAATTTTAATTCCTTGTATGTTTTTAAAATATACATTTCACAATTGAGAGCAAATTAAAATCATGAAGTTTAAAACATTATACTTTCAATGACTTACAGCATTCTTTCTCTCAGAATTACCTATTTAGACCTTCACATCTAAACTTTCTTGTTTTGAAATAACCATCAAGACACCCTTTTGGTAAATTCAAAGCATTGTGAAAATGGGAACATATGTTTTCATTTAATGATTTTCTTAAAGTTTACCAACTTTTTTTCATTCTCTCTGGATGTGTTACTACTAAACAGTGGTCAACAATAATTAAGATAAAATTTTATTATAATTAAATTTAAGGTTGCTAGCACAGGTCTCCCAGATAATTGTGAATTTCAGATAAAGAAGAAATCATTTTAGTGTAGGTCCCATAGATACTTGAGACATTCTCATACTTAAAAAAAAAAAGTTGTTTATCTGGAATTCAAACCCTGTATCAGAATTGATTTTAGGCCATGATGAGCATATCTTGATTTTTATTTGCAAAAATCTGACAATCTTGTTAAAATTTTCAAGGGTGGAAGTGATCTAAGATTCAAGTGGTCAACTACTTTTCATTTCTAATATGTAAAATGATTAAAATATAAGGAAATATAGGACATTCAAAGCATCATTTATGAAAATATTAGGAGATAACTGAAGTGCAAACTATGTGTTTCTGATTATAAGAACAAGAGGAGATAGAATATAGAGGAAATAAATATCCTAGTTCTCACAACCTTTAGTATTTTAGTCACTTTAAGTTTTAGTAACAAGTGCTGTCTAAATTGGTTTACGTGCAGTGATGAAACCAAAATAATTCCTTTACAGAGGATTTCTGATTCTTACATCTGCTTAATCTTTCTTGTCAACAATGACACCTGTTCATACTTGTTGGCTGATTTAATGGTTTAGTGAATGAAAACAGGGACATTTTTGAGTCAAGAAATCCTAGATTGAATTCAAGCTGAGTTGATTTATTAGCTGTATGATATTTGGCAATTACTTAATACTTCTGCTGTTTGCCCAATCATGAAATAAAAATATTAATATCTATCAATTCCAAATAAAGTCAATTAAAGTTAGAAGTCTAAGGTAGGCATTGTGAAAAAACTTTATCATAGTTTGCTCCACTTAAATATAGTAACTGACCAAATAAACTTATAAAAAGCTAATGTAAAACAATGGTTCATTTGCAACAATACAATTTTCTAAAATCTTCTAATCCCCAGTGACAGTTTGAAGTTTTGTGAATCTGAGAAAAAAATCATGTTCTTTGAACTAATCCATTTCTGTGGGTTGCATTACATTCAGTTAGGAAATTTTGGTGAGATCACTTTTTTTGGAGGTACCAGAACAAGGGATTGAACCTGAGATCTCCTATGTAGGAAGTCATCACTCAAGCCCTGACCCATATCAGCTTCCTGATCATATCACTTTGATTGCTTTAGGGCCTTTGAGTGGACTATGTTAATGAGGTGTGACCCAGGTTACATTATATAAACTAAGAACTGAGAGAAGAAACACACAGGGAAAGACAGCTACCATTTCTACCCTGCCATGTGAGAGAGAGGCTGGTCTGCAGTCACAGAAAGACAAAGAAGCCAAGGCGCTGAAAGAGGTCCCCACAGTCTAGAGGCTGTGAATGCTCTAAATCAGCAGAGCACAGTGGCATGGAATGAGACCCCTGAGAGGCAAGGCTCATGGAACATATAAGAGCTAAAAAGATGAGCTGAGCTCTGCCATGTGCTTGATCACCCACAGCCGAGCTCCAAGAGGCCTGGAGGAGAAGGCAGAGATCCAGGCAAGAGCTGCCAGTTTGCCTTGCCTTGTGGCAGAAGCCCAGGATCCAACCAGCAGCCAAACTTTGGTGAGATAGCATCTCTGATGATGCCTTGATTTGGACATTTTCACAGCCTCAAAACTGTAAGCTTTTAGCCCAATAAATCCCTGTTATACAAGCCAACACATTTCTCATATTTTGCATCAGCAGCCTAAGCAAACTCAGATACCCACCTTTCTTTTCGAAGATGTTCTCATGCTCCCTTATGAACTTTGTGACTATTGATATGCCTAATGTTTTTGCTTGGACTATGGTTTGACTACTTTGGAGCTAATTATTTCTAAAGCCTATTTGTTGGAAGCTTGGGGAAGAAGTTGAATGTCACACTGTCACTCAAACAGCAGGTCATTTAGCCAGATTCCAAGACCAGAACTCAGAATTCTCCCATCTCCACTGTCATCAGAAAGAGAGGAATGCATCCCTTCCATGGCTATCTCTTTAAACAAATAGGCTTTTAAAGTCTATTAATTTTCAAATTTTATTCACTAACTCTTAAAATGTCTCCCATTAAAAGTAGAGACTTAAAACTTAACAGACTGGGAGCCAATGTGGCTCGGTGGTTGAGTGCCAGCTTCCCAAATACAAGGTTCCATGTTCAATTCCTGGCTCCAGTACCTCAAAGCAAATAAACAAAAACAAAAACCCTCAATGGACTAAAGTGCCTTTGTTTCTTAATAAAAACAGTGGGCTCTGGAGTAAAACAGACTAGATTTCATTTTATATTGAGCCACTTGGAAACTATATTACTTGAGGAAAATCACTTAAACTCCCAATTCTTCAGTTTATTAATTGTAGAGAGGAGAGTTACCCCACTAATAATTGAGTTTTCTCTCTATGAGACTTTCTAAGGAATCTGTTCTTACTGTGCTGGAGTACTGGATCAATGTGCCATTTCTACAGGGTGGATGACAGGATGACAAGAGCCAACAACAGTAGCCCCATAGGTAGGGTCAACAAAACTCAGTGTGTTTATTTTTTTTATTTACAGTGTGTTTGCCCATTGCCTTTCTTTTGTCAACAAAAAACTGGACCTTCACTTTTACAATGTAACATCAAAGCTCAGAGAAAATGAGTTTTTCCCCCTTCAGCCACTATTGGCTCAAGCATTTTAAATTCTTTTGAGAACATGTTTGAAGCAATAGTCAAAATTAAGCATTGTTGTAAACATAACTCAATGGCCTGTATATAAAATAGCAATTCATGATTCACCACACAAAAAAATGATTTAAAAACAAATATTAATTTTTACTTAATTTTCCCTTGTCCAAAATAAAATTATTTTATAAAAATAATTTAAAAATTACCCAAACAAGCTGATTATCCACAGTCTAATCCTTAAGGGCAGATTAATAAAATCACACTTGGAAGTAATAGTCTATATACATTGCTGCTATTGCTCTAAAAATCGTGGTTCCTGTGTTGTTCTATATTACCTTGGTTTGTGTACTATCCACTTAGAGAAATTATTGTAGTATTGTGAATACTTTGGGAGAAGGTTTTGAAATAAGGAATTTTATGGGATTGATTTATATGAGGGCAATTGTGTGAAGTTCAATGGTGGAATTGGATAGTTATTATCAAAGCCCACTAGGTTGCTTCTGCAGTATGAAGAAAGGAAGGGACAGCGATACTAGCATCCACCTATTTAAAATGCAGGGAGTGGTATGAGGTCTCTCCTAAAGACAACATTGAAACCTTTGGTTAAATTTATATATCACTTGCACTTTATACTTTGTGCAAGTTGCAGGAGACAAGGTAATCTAAGAAAAAATAGTTGAAAGAATTAAATTCTAGATTCTAAATTTGACTTACAATTATAACATTTCTGTTATTTTTGTTTTAAATTTAAACCTTTAGCCAGCCCATAAGGAGTTTTTAAAATGTCCAGCTAGTGCTATGTGCCAGGCATGATGCTAAGTACATTAACGACATTTCTTTTTCCTTGCAAGAAACTTTTCTTTTTATCAGTACCTTGTTTCTTTTTATTTTTTATTTGTTTTTAATTTTAAAAGAAGTTTTAAATTACATAAATGTTACATAAAAAATATAAGGGATTCCCATATGCCCTACTCCTTCCCCTTCCCACACTTTCTCATATTAACAGCTTCCCTCATTAGTGCGGGACATTTGTTACAATGATGAGCACATATTGAAGCATTGCTACTAGCCATGTATTGCAGTTTACATTATAGTTTACACTCTGCTCTGCACAATTTTGTAGGTTATGACAAAATATGCAATGGACTATATCCATCACTGCAATGTCATGCAGGACAACTTCAGTGTCCCAAAAATTCCCCCATATTACAACTATTTTTCTCTCTCCCATCCTTCAGAACCACTGATGGCCACTGCCTTTATATCAATTTTAAGGGTTCTTCCATTGCTAGAATAATAATAAGTCCATAATACTAAGTCTACGTGAGTCCATTGTTCATTCCCCAATCTTAAGGATTTTGGGATAGTGATGCCCATTCTGCTTCTAACTGAGAGGGAGATTAGATACTATGGGACAAATGGATAGAAGTATCTTGCTTGCAGCTGCAGACACTCTCCATTCCTTGGGATGGGGTTGCCCATTATCATCTCCTTGTTACTTGTCCTGGAGAGTAGGTTTTGCAACTCTGCTGAAATTCAGGGCTCAACTGTCACATGGATGGACGGAAGATTTCAGTCTCTGGGGCATATCTTTATCAAATATAGTGCTAATTATAGGTACAAATAAAAAGGTTAGAAGAACCGTGTGTAGAGAACGTATAAATGAATCTAACTCTGTTACACTGGGGAGGACAAATTCCAAAGTAAGGCCCAGTGACAGGGTACCAAATTCTTAAACTCTCTGCCCTGCTTATAGTTTCTGGATGTCTCTAGGACCCTCATTATCCCTACTACTTGACGCACTCTTTACTGTGGCAGTCAATGAGATACTGGTGAGACTTGCATAAATTTAAACGCTGGAATGACCTTCTGACTCACTTTGAAATATGTTAGTCAAAAAAACCTCATTTACAATTACCGTTTCCCTCTCTTGGCCAAGGTCTTTTTTCCAAATGTATTGCTAGTTGGCACTTGGTAATAATCCCTCAGTGCCAGGAAGGCCTTCCTCCAGAAGTCATGTCCCATGCCAAAGTTAAGTTAGTGCATTTATATGCTTAGTTTGGCTTGGAGAGAGGCCACATTTGAGAAATAAGAAGGCCCTTAGGATGTAACTCTTAGGCAGTATATAATACTAGGCTAAGTTTCAATTTCACAAGAAAAGATTCATACGTACAATCATCAATATCAAGGGCCTGACATAATTGTCTTTCTTCAGTAGGCACTGTCCTTACACTTGGGGGGATTCTTGATGCCCTTTTAGAGAATGTAGTCCATGTTTTATTATACCCATTTGGTAATGAGTATGCTACCTGCAATTCAAGATGGATTATTTTCAAGTAACTATATTTTTCCACAATATTTTAGTAAACATGCATGCAATAAATGATATAATTCTAGAATCAGGGATTATTTTCAGTGTTTTTTTAAGCTAATGTTAAAATTACAATCAAATTAAAAAGTTGAATATAGGTGTAACATAAAAAAATCCCTTCAACCACTTACCAATCATACAATTACATTGAAAGGTAAGAGGATTTTAGAAAAGTTGACATTATTCTCAATGTTCCTATAAACAAGAACACTTTGGAGTACAAATCTGATTAATTGGTCCCTAATACAAACAAAGTTTATTTAAAGAAAATTCCAAGGGCTCAATGAGCAATTAAAATGGATTTTTATAATTTTTCCTAACTCAATAAGCACCATGTTGTTTGAAAATATTAGCTTGCACTAATAATGATAAACTAGAATTCTAGGTAACTATTTTAGAACTAAAAATATCAGAGACATCTTCTAGTGGGTGAATTATTATTCAATTGTGTTACTAATAAATACTATTTGTTTTTAAATATAAGCATTTTGTTAATAAAATATAGACAT
Source organism: Dasypus novemcinctus (assembly GCF_030445035.2). NCBI lineage: Eukaryota > Metazoa > Chordata > Mammalia > Cingulata > Dasypodidae > Dasypus > Dasypus novemcinctus. The sequence continues at coordinate 32,340,514 of NC_080674.1, read as the reverse complement.
TTAGTAAATGTTCACTAATTACTTATGTGATATATTTTATTTTGTTACATCCTTAGTTTCAGAAAACCACAATAATCTTTTCACTTCAAAAACAATTTGTTTAAATTTTTATAGAGATAATACATGAATATGTTTCAAAAAGGGAAAATATGTATTAGGTGGCAGAAAGTCACTCTCTCCCCTTCTCTGTCCAGTCCTCATCCACTCCTAACACCCAACATTCACAGAAAACTACAGTTAATTATTTTTAGATTTTTCTCCCATATTTCCCTATAACTATAAATTCAAATAGTAATATTTTTCTATTTAGCACAAATAAAAGGGACATTATAAACATTTTTGAACTTCTCTTTCCAATTAATTCATCGTGCAGATTTTCCCTTAAAAGTACACAAAGAGCAAAGGGCATCCCTTACTCTCTTTTATGTTGTGTAGCATTCCTCCATATAAGCTTACTCTAAGTTATTTAACTGACCCTGTGTCAATAAAAATTAATAATTTGTTATTAAACACTAGCCAGATAGTAAGTGTTTTAGGCTTGCATAAAATGGTCTTTGTAGCACCTACTTAGCTTGGCCAATATATTAATAGCATGAGAGTAGCATGTATCAATTTGATATTATTTATGAATTTCAAAAAGAGATATGAATTATGATTGTAAACTGGTCTGTTCCTCTTGGCATGATATCCTTTGATTGTATTAAATTCAAAGGTTTTATGTTTACTTCATGAAATCAAGATTAGGCCTTTGATTTGACTATGTCAGTAGGCTGTGACTCAGGGGTGAGTGTTGACCCCCTTGGTGGGCTGATAGAGACAGACACTCACTCAAGAAGATGTACCAATGAAGACACAAGAACTCCATAGACATGGAAGAGAAAGAACTTTGCCAGTTTTGATCCTGAAGCTCAGAGAGAGATGAGCCATTCACCTGATAGTTTGTAGCCAAAGAGAATGGAGCCTTAAGAGGAAGAAGGAAAGACCAGGCAGAGGTTGCATGCCCATCTTGCTTCAATATATGGCAGCATACTTTGGTGAGGAAGTAAACTTGATTTGGACTCTTTAGGGCCTTGTATCTGTAAGCTTCCACCCCAAATAAATACCCTTTTATAAAAGCCAATGGATTTCTGTTCCTTTGCATCAGCATCCCTTTGGTTAATACAGAATTTGGTACTGAAAGTGGGATCGTGCTTCTGCAATTACCAAAAAGGCTGGAACGGTTTTATAAATGGGTAAGGGGTATTTTTTGGAGGAATTGTGAGATGCTTGCTAGAAAAGGTCTAGATTTCTTTCAAGAGACTGTTGGTAGAAATATGGAGCCTAAAGTTATTTCTGATAAGGCCTTAGAAGGACATGATAAACTATTATTGGAGACTGAAGGAAATGTGATTCAGGTTTTAAAGTTGCAGAGAACTTAGCAATATTGACTCCTGATGTGATAGGGAATGCAGAATTTGAAAATGACAAGGTTGGATATTTAGTTATATAGCTTTCCAAAGTAAACTTGGAGAATATGGCCTGGTTTTTCCTTGCAGATTATAGTAAAATACTAGGTGGAATAGATAAGCTGAGAACTGAATTGTTGGGCACAAAGAAACCAGAAACTGATTCCAGAAATTACAAGCCTCACCTCCAGAAATCAGTCCCCAAGATGATAGTGCCCCATTTGAGGAATTAGCTAAATATGGAATTTTTAAATAGGGATTCAAAATGCAGCTATTCAGGAAACACTTGTGGAAAGTCTTACTGTCTGGTGGCTTGGACCCCTGCTCCCTGCATGCTAAACCAACAAGACTTTTGCAAGATTTGTACAAACAAAATAACTGTCAGCCTGAACTAAAAGGAGCGTGGAGGGGAAAGATGGAAGGGAAAATGACTTTAAGAAGAAAACCACTGAAGTTGAGGTCTTGAATTAAGATATCTCTTTGGACCAAAAGAGGAACCCCACCCATGTATACAGAGAGGGTGAGTTCTCTGAAGAAGGTGGATGTTCAGTGAAAGTTTTGCCACCCCAGGCTACTGAGAGGGTAGAGCACATTCCGCAAGGGTGGTGAGAGTGAAACTGACACCTCATTGAGGAGAGGAGCGGGCCTGCTCCCCATAGATTAAGGAAGGTCAAGTTGACAACTCACTGTTCTGACAGTGTTGGGCCTGTATGCCAGATATTATGGAGAATGATGCTGCCACCTCGCTGTTCTAAAGGGGGTGAGACCATACCCCAGAGACCGGGGAAAGAATGGCCATCCCTCCAATGTTCTGGGAGGATGAGGCCTGGAACTCAGTCACAACTCAGATGTTTGATGAGGATGGAACCATGAAAATGGCCATTGGGCAAACCTATGGAAAGGGTGAGCCCCATGAAGCCGCAAGGATGAAAAGAAACCATCCTCTTAAGAATGACTCTCAGACATTGAAATTTAATGGAGTATGCCCTGTAGGTTTTCAGAACTGTAGGGGACAAATGACTCATGTTTCCCTCTCAAATTCTCCTTAAGGTGATGCAAATGTTTATCCTATGTTTGTCCCTTAGTATATTGGAAGCAGATATATTGTTTTGCAAGTTTCACAGGTCTATAGCCAAAGGGGACTTTGCCCCAAGACATACTATATTTCTTTAAACTGATGATGATATGATTTTGTACTCAGCATTGCTACTAATTTAATTTTTTTTGAATACTGTAATGCCTTTTTGGAATTCAGAGGGTAGTATGTAGCAGTTTGATATTATTTATGAATTCCAAAAAGATGTATGGGCTTTGTTTGTAAACTAGTCTGTTCCTCTGGACTTGATATCTTTGACTGTATTAAATTCAAAAGTTTTATAATTACTTGATTAAATTAAGATTAGGGCTTTGATTCTACCATGTCAGCAAGGCATGACTCAGGGTTGAGTTCCCACTCCCATGGTGGGCTGATAGAAATAGACACTTAAGAAGATACACAGGAGAAGACACAAGAGCTTCATAGACACAGAAGAGAGAGAACTTTGCCAGATTTGATTCTGAAATCCTAGGGAGAAATGAGTCATTTATCTGATAGTTTTCAGCCAAGGAGAATGGAGCCTTAGAGGAAGAAAGGAGGAGAGACCAGGTAGAGGTCACCTGCCATCTTACTTCAACACGTGGCAACAGAATATGGTGAGAAAATAACCTTAAGTTGGACTCTTTAGGGCCTTGTAACTCTAAGCTTCTATCCCCAAATAAACACCCTTTACAAAAGCCAACTGTTTTCTGATACTTTGCATCAGTACTCTTTTGACTAATACATAACCATAGACAATTTGAAACTAAATGTGCATGACTTTCTACCAATATTTTTTGCAAAAACATTGTCTGTGGGCTATAGATTGCTGACATCTATACAAATACTGCAATGTTTCTACACCCTCACTATCTGTTGTTTTCAGGCACTAACTTTGTCAAACCAATACATTTATATTTTTATAAATCACAAATTACTTTATTAAGACAGCCCTAGGAAATTAATGTAATCACTAACAGAATGTATCATTGTGCCTTTGAAATTCCTCTTTAATTTTCTTCATTGGAATTTCAAAATATCTGCATGTAGGATTTTGTTTTGTTTTCACTTTTAGTCCATATGTAGCAAATTTTCTCCAAGACTTTAAAAATATTTTTAATGTTTCTGTTTTTTTTTCCATTATTGACTTTTGTTTAACATTTCGTCTGTACTTACAGTTTTTTCAGCATTGTTGTTTTCTTGTTACACTTTTACCTTTTCTACTGTCATTATTTCTACAATGATTTCTTTTATTGTTTCCATGTCCTTAATGTGTTCTTTCAAATCAGAGTTACTTTCCTAAGGTAAACTTACTCTCTTTACAGAATTCTTTTATTTCTGTTCTGTGGTGCACAATCATAGTTGATTCTTCAAGGTTTTGTTTTTGCTGGTATATCTTGCAGGTTTGTATTCAAACCACAATAATAAAATGAACATTTCAATGATGTCAGTTCCATGATTTTTTTTGATTTCCCAGTACACATACAAGTTATTTTTACTTTATAATGTAGTCCATTTAGTGTGTATGATGGTTTGAAGTTATTTTATGAATCACAAAAAGGAAAAGATGATGTTATTGAATTAATCCATTCCTGTGGCTATGAGACCCTTTTGACTGTACAATATCAATGAGGTGTAACTCAGGTTGAGTGTCCACCCTCTTTCTGGGTCTGATATAAATGGAGATACAAAAAGGAATGGGAAGCCCCATATTATATTGATCCTGCCATATGAGAGAAAGGACTCAGTGATGAACCTGGGAAGAAAAAGGAGCAGCCAAGACTGATAGAGGAGACCTGGAAATAGGCAAGCCCTATGGCTGGTTGCCCACAGCTGAGCTCCAAGAGACAGTCAATTCTGGAGGGGTAGACAGAGATTGGTGGTCATTTTTACCACTTGGCAGGATGTGAGGATGAACAGTGGCTGCTTTGGTGCTTTGGTGAGAAAGCATTTCTGATAGTGCCTTTAGTTTTGGACATTTCATGGCCTTGGAAATGTATGCTTTTACCCAAATAAATTTTTCATTATAAAAGTCAACCTATTTCTGATACTTTATATCTGCAGCCTTTTGGCAAACTAAAACTATGTATATTATGTCTAAAAAAGTAATGTACATAACTTAATTGAAAAATATGGTGTTGCTAAAAAATGCTAACCATCATCTGAGCATTCAGCAGGTTGTAATGTTTTTGCTAGTGGAGCATATTGTTTTGATGTTGATGGCTGCTGACTGAAAAGGGAGGTGATTGTGGAAAATTGGAGTGACTGTCAATTTCTTTTTTTTTTTTTAAGATTTATGTATTTATTTCTTTCTCTCCCCTTCCCCTCCCCCTGCCCGTTGTCTGTTCTCTGTGTCTATTTGCTGTGTCTTCTTTGCCCACTTCTGTTGTTGTCAGCGGCACGGGAATCTGTGTTTCTTTTTGTTGTGTCATCTTGTTGTGTCAGTTCTCCGTGTGTGTGGCACCATTCCTGGGCAGGCTGCACTTACTTTCGCGCTGGGCAGCTCTCCTTACAGGGCGCACTCCTTGCTCGTGGGGCTCCCCTATGCCGGGGACACCCCTGCGTGGCAGGGCACTCTTTGCGCGCATCAACGCATCAACACTACACATGGGCCAGGTCCACACGGGTCAAGGAGGCCCAGGGTTTGAATCGTGGACCTCCCATGTGGTAGACGGACGCCCTAACCACTGGGCCAAGTCCACCACTCTCAATTTCTTAAAACAAGAAAACAATGAAGCTTGCTGCATCAATTGGCTCTTCCTTTCACAAAAGACTTCTCTGTAGCATAATATGTTGTTTGAGAGCATTTTATCCACTGTAGAACTTCTTTCAAAACTGGAGTTAATCTTCTCAAACGTTGATTCTCTTTACTGTTTATGGAATATTCTAAATACTTTGTGTCATTTCGCCAATGTTCATAGCATCTTCACCAGGGGTAGATTTCATCCCAAAAAACACTTTTCTTTGCTCATCCATAAGAAGCAACTCCTCATCCATTAAAGTTTTATCATAACAATGCAGAAATTCACTCACATCTTTCAGCTCCACTTCTAATTCTAGTTCTCTTGCTATTTCCACCAAATATACAGTACTTCCTCCACTGATATCTTAAACTCATTAGGGTTACAATCATGTTCTTCCAAACTCCTCTTAATTTTGATAGCTTGACCTCCTCCCATGAATCACAAAAGTGAGTCTTAACTGCATCTATAATGATGAATCTTTTCCAGAAGGTTTTCAATTTACTTTGCCCAGATCCATCAGAGGAAGTACTTCTATGGCAGCTAAAGTCTTTCAAAATGTATTTCTTAAATAATAAGACTTGAAATTTAAAATTACTTCTTCATCCACAGGCTGTACAATGGATGTTGTGTTAGTGGGCATGAAAACATTCATCTCTTTGTGCATCTCCATCAGAGCTCTTGGTGATCAGGTATTATCAATGAACAGTAATATTTTGAAAAGAATCTTTTTTACTGAATCTTTTTCACTTATCTCTTCTCCTTTTTTCACATTCTCAAACCCTATATATTCCAGGACTACAAAAAATATCACGTATTGAAACTAAGTAAATTTGCCTGAATTAAATTAAATTACTTTATTCTTTAAAATGCTTTAGTCACTAATTTTGGGTAATTTTTCATGAATTTTAAAAATGAAATGGAATATTTAAAAATAAAACTATAGTCCTCTCATTTATTATATAATACTAACTCATATTCCAAATTCATTCAAATTTTAAAATATTGTATAATATTCTTAAAGAATAAATTAAAACATACCTTAACTTTTGAAAATCCATAAAACAATACCAAATGTATTAGACACTCCTTAGACAATATTTTTACTATAAACTCAAAAAGATATTAACTAATTTATTAACTGTTTTATAATCTAATTAGTATTAACTAATAATTAGTAGTAACTGTTAACTAATTAGTATTAACTAATTTATACCTGTTTTGTGGAAAATTGAAAGATACATATTTCTATACAACACCACCAAATATTGTAAGTGAATTACATAGCCTAAAATGTGGCAGTGATGAGAAGATAAATAAGGATATTTGTTGAATTTAGCAAACAATTTTAAAAGAACTTTTCTGCTTGAAGACCAGGTAGCTGATCCTTATACTTTGAGAATTCTTCCTTGGGATGGATGTTACTGGAGGTGCATGTAGTGTTAAAGTCACAATGGGACATGACTTGGCCACTGCAAGTTCCTCATCTCTGTTTTTTAGATGTAACTTAGAAGTCCAGTTTAAATTTTGAGTCTCAAAGTAATACCTGATTTAGTTTCTTGTTGCTGCCTCCCTTCACCCCTCCTCCTAGCCTTTGTTATCTCCCTTTTCCAGCCGTTGCTATCCTTCCCGCCAGTCCCGTCCACTTAGCCAACTCATAATCTGCCCCCTTTCTTAATCACCGCCTACTTCATAGCTGCCTGCACAGTTCTGCCTATCCACTACCGCCCCGTAGTTAACCCGCCCCAATTCCTACCCCTCCCTTGACCCGACCTTATATAATCAAGTGTGTTTCCGCAATAAAGTAGACTAGCTCATTCTCACAGGCTGTCTCCATGGTTTTTACCGCGCGTCCCCCACGCCTGGAGAACCTAGGCCTACGCGCTGGCCTAGGGGCTCACCGCCGAGCCGTGGAAGCCCGCCCGGTCCTCGTGGGTTGCTAACTTAGAATAGCAGCCCACAGCAGGGGTTGCTAACTTAGAATAGCAGCCCACAGCAGGGGTTGCTAACTTGGAATAGCAGCTCACAGTTTCTCACAGTGGCTACAATTTCAGAATTTGGTTTCAATCCCAGTTTGATTTTTGTGTCTCTTTGCCAACTTTTTCTACATGTAAAATGAGGATAATAGTATTTCCAACCTTATGGGATTCTTACGAAGATTTACTATTTGGAAAGAATTTAATACAGGTAAAATTATTGGATGAATGTCTAGTATGCTCAAGTAACATGAAAAAGAAGTGCTTTCATAACTTGTGTTTCAGACATTTTGTAATTCTGTCTTTGACTCCTATTTCCTAAGACTGGAACAAAACTAGCTTTTCAGCAGAATACAGACATGACTTTAGGTAAATCATACCTTATTAATCCTGACTTTAAGAGGAGAAAAAAATTAATTATTTTGATTTCTTTTTGTTTTGGATTTCACCATCTAATTATGTAATGACAAATTATTTAGTCTAAATAAATGACAAAAAGGGAAAACAGTATTTGTGCAAATTAAGAAAAATTATAATTTATATTATGATGAGCAAGTTCTTCCCATTTTTAATGATAATTGGTGGGTTTATATCATAATTAACCATGTCTCGTTCATTAGCTGGCATCATATTTTCTCTAACAAAATTAGAGAAAGTTTTAAGTGAACTTAACATTTAAGTGAACTTAAATGTTAGTAATAAAATGTATTTAGTTAACAATAAAAATAAATACATAAGCCTAGAGCAGTAGCTTTATTACACAGTCATTAAATTGGGGTATATTGTATTTTCCCTTCTAGTGATGTTACTGTCTAAAAGAAGTATTCCTGATTTGTGCTACATTTCATGGTCAGGGTAAATTATTTCCTTAATTGTGACTTAAAGACCTCTAAAATATTATGTTTGCAGCATTTTGAAATATTCATTGAATCCTTTTGAATTTAATGCATATATTTCAAAATTACCTCTATGATTTATCAATAAAATAACCAAAAACTTCAAAATTCAGGGCCAAGTAATGAAAAGTCAGAAAATAATCATCTTAATTTAGTAATAAAAGTACATTTTTAGTAATACATACCAAACTAACTAATACATACCTTGATAAGAATATCAATCATAGTTTTGTAATTTTTTTCCTGGTCTTAAAGAAGTGGCTTCCTAATTTTGTTCTTTCCCCAGAGCAATCCTTATAGGCTGTGCTAAGTGATGAGGGCAGAATGAATGTGGTAATTTATATAAGCAGATTAACTGATCAAAAGAAATGTGAATTAAATATATATATATAGAAAATGTATTGACATATTAATTTAAGATTAAATTAAAGCATATATAATGATTTGTAAATAATGCCTGGAATGTATCGATTTTTAGAATTATTTTTATCACTCTTATATGAAGAACACTTCTGTCAAGCCCTTGGATGAAAGGAGTTTGAGAGACTAACGTTCCTTTAATGGAAGAATTATTCTATTGTGTCAGGGAGCAGCATAATCTACCATTTATTCCATCCAGGCACAACAGGGCATTAAGTTGTTTTTAAAATTGTATTGATAGAAACATTTGATCATTACAAACATTTCAAACAAATATGAACATTTTTTGATGTTCTGTTACTTTAAATATGACTTCCCATATTAAATCTAGTATCTTCTAAAACTTCTACCAAATAGATTTGAAGACCTCGGAAGTTATCGCTCAAGTGTTTTAATTATGTCCCCTAGGCCATATATTTCTTTGTCTCTCTGTGGTATATTAAGAGAAATATGCCTTGACTATCTTCCAGCTTTCTAATTAATTCTTTAGATTATGCATTCTGTTGTTCATATTATCTATGGACTTTTCTCAATGATGGCTTTAGAGACATCTAATAGTTTTTTCCCCAAAAATAAATGGCTTTTCATCTACTTATTTTTCCTATTTTGTTTGTTCATGTTGAAATATAGATAAGGATACTATTTTATATATTTAAAAATCTACTTTTCTCTAAAAGTATTTTTATCATTTTCCTTTCCTATATTTGTGACATATGGCATTTTACTTTTTTTGATAGTTTTGTTATCACATAGATATCTTTCTCCTATTTGTATTCAAGCTTTGCTAGATCAATATCCATATTTGGATTTAACTAAGAGGGACTCTCTTTTTCTCCATGTGAATACAGATTCTGTTAAGAAAATGAAATATCTTTGCCCAATGGTCAAACATGAAAATAGAGAAAATGCTGCATTTGAACATGCTTTTCCACAGAACTCTCTTATTTTAGGAGGAATTGCTCTTTAATCTTGCTCACACTATCTCAGAATGGTTTTCTTACTCTTTAATCAATTGTCTGGGAACAAATACCCATGTAACAGTCCATCTCCTCACTCCCACTCATCCTCCTTATACATTGCAAATATTACAAAGTTCTGTCAGGAATAATTTTTTATGGCTTCATGTCCTTATCTGTTTAATGTAATAAATTCCTCAGATTTTTTAGTTTGATCACATTTGCTATAGAATCCATAGAAATGGAATATTTCTAAGAAGCAAAAGCAAAATGTTCTGGTTTTTAACTCTAACTTCTGTAAATTTGATATTTACATATTTGTTATGCCATTTGTGGCCATTTGATATTATTCATGAATCAAAAAGGAGATATTGATTATGTTTGCAAACTGGTTTGTTCCTCTGGGCATTATACTCTTTATTGATTTAAATTAAAAGACTTTACATTTACTGTATTAAATCAAGATTAGTGCTTTGATTAGATCACACTATTAGTGTGTGCAGGGTTGAGTCCCTACCCCCTTGATGGGCTATATAAATGAACACTCACTCAAGGAGAAGCAGACACACAGGAAGAAAAAGAGCTCCATAGACATGGCAGAAGAAAGAACTTGATCCTGGGGCCAGGAAGAGAGATGAGCCATTCACCTAATAATTTGTAGCTGAAAAGCCTAGAGCCCTGAGTAGCTAGAAAGCCCAGAAAGAAATAAGCCATCCAGCATACAACTGAAATCAAAAGAAGCTGGACCCACAGAGCCTTTAGAGAGAGAGGAAGGTTGAACCCTTGCAGACCACCCACCATCTTGCGTCAACACTCATGGCAACGGACTTTGGTGAGAAAAGTAACCTTGAATTGGACTCTTAGGGCCTTATAACTATAACCTTTTACCTCACATAAATGCCCTTTATGATAGCCAACAGATCTGGTACTTTGCATCAGCACCCCTTTGGCTGACTAGTACACCATTTGAAATGGATTTTGATGGGGAGAGATAAACTATCATATATAATAAAATGCTTAGGATGAATCTCACTTGTCTCCTTAATAGCATTCTCCCTTGCTTTCCCAAAACCATATCAGTAAAAAAGTAATTTCTATTTTGCCAAAGTAAAAGAAAACTGTTTTGATTTCCATTGTCAGAAAACTCCTATTCCCACTAAAGTTAAGAATAAAGCAAGGATGCTCACTATCACCATTACAATTTCAATCAGAATCAGAGGTACTAACTAATGCAATTAGGTTAAAACATCATTTTACCCAAATAACTGTAAAGGAAATAAAGCTTTATTTATCATCAGAGTATATGATTGTATACTTGGAATATCCAAGAATCAATACATATGCTACAGAAATGAGAAAATTTAATGGAATAATAGGATTTAAAATTACCAAAATGAGTGAATAGCCTTTATAAATAAAACAGAAATAAAGGAGATAAAATGAAAGAGAAGACACAATTTACAATAACAATAAAAAACAAATAAAAAGAAATGCCTTGGTGTGAATTATTTAGAATAAAATTGATTTTTCTTAACTGCACAACAAAATAAAACAATCTAACTCTTTAACAGATTGGACTGAATGAAGGTGTTTCAATAAATCTACACAATGAAATATAATGAAGTTTTAACAGTGAATGATGATCATTATATAGCAATTTGGAGTCATATCTCTATGCAAATTACTTTAAGAAAGCAAGGAAGGAAAAAGTGCATAATAGTTTGTATATGTGTGTGTTGGTGTGTGTATATATCACATACAAACATGTATGTGCTACATTTCTGTTAACCAATACATATGTATAAATATATGTGTATATATATTCATATGGATACAGTGAAATAACTAAAATTGCAAGGAAAGTCATTTCTATTAGAGAGTAGAGGGAATAAATTCGAAAAGAATGGAAACTATTTCTTTCTAAATATTTAGTCATTTATAGATTTATCTTTGAGATATTATAAAGATTTGACATATTTAAAAAACAAATGAAATTACACAAGCATTTTTCTTCCAACTGATAACTAAAACAAATGACCCCCAAGCATATAACATACAGGGCATCTAATTATCTAAAAATAACAATAATTTCAAATGAATTTGTAGCAGTTTGATACTGGTTATGAATTCCAAAAATAGGTATTGGATTATGTTGGTAAACTGGTCTGTACCTGGGCATGATTAAATTATGATTAGGGCTTTGATTGGGTCACATCAGTAGGGTGTTGGTGGGTGGGGACTCACAGATAAAAGGCATGACAAATGACAGAGTTGGAGGTTTTGATGTTGGAGTTTGATGCTGAAGTTTTAAACTGGAGCCCCGGGAAACAAGCACACAGAGGTAAGAGAAGTAAGCCCCAGGAAGAGAGGAACCCTGAGCCCAGGAAGAAGCAAGCCCCGGGAAGAGAGGAACCCTGAACCCAGAGAGAAGCCTGAACCCTCACAGACATTGGCAGCCATCTTGCCAACACGTGAAAATAGACTTTAGTGAGGGAAGTAACTTGTGCTTTATGGCCTGGTATCTGTAAGTTCCTACTCCCGAATAAATACCTTTTATAAAAGTGAACAGACTTCTGGTAATTTGCATCAGTAGCCCTCTGGCTGACTAATACAGACTTAAAACATGTTATTTGACTCTCTATGCCTTTTGTATAATATATACTAAAATCAATTGGTTTTAAAGAATTGCTAGGTGGTATTCATTAGACTAATATTGAATACTGAACTAACAGTAAATTATTATTCTGAAACTATGTTTAAGTGCATGAGGCCCTGGGGACTTTTAACAACTTAAATTTGGGAGATAGGAGCATTCTCTTCTTAAAACTAATAGAAGCTCTGGTTTTGCTAACAGGAGAATGAATAGGAAGAATATTTCAGAAAACATTTGACAAATTTCAGTTCTCTTCCAAGTTACACAGTTTACATTACCATAGGCAATGGGCACTATTATACTCTTTTGCATAACATCTGTCTCTTCCTCACAATCTATCAGGATAAAATAATTACTTCTTTTTCCAGGTGGTGAATTTTAATTTTCATCATAGCCTCTTTTACAGAATTTCATAGGAATATGGATGTCTTCTTCACAACATGGGGAAATACCAAAACCGCTCTGATTTTATTCAACCAGTTTTGACTCTTAATAGTAGGGTTGGAAGAAAGAAGGAACTTAGGGATTTGATAATAAAAATTCATCAATTTTATACCCCACTTTTTTTATTAAATGAGTTTTCTAGATTTTAAAACATTACTCATATGACATTTCTTCAGACTTGGGGGCATCCAGATTTCCCTTAATTTGGGTTTATTTCCTTGTCAAAATTTTATTACCAACAGCAAATAAGTGAATTATTTAAAATATGATCTTTGGGACACAGGTGACAAAGTTCAAAAAATGAATTTCATGCTCTTTTTTTGCTCAATTAATGGATATAATTCCAGGTAGAATAAATAATTGATAGAAAATAGTCATTCAATACAGAGAAATGGATTCATTATATTCTGAATCATGACTACAAAGAGTGAAAGTTATAAATTTGAAGTGGGTGGTACCTAGAGAAATGGACTTACCTGGACATGGAAAGCCAGAGACATAAATAATTGGTAGGATAGTTTGGACACTGATCTACCTTCCTTTCTTAAAGAAGTGGCATTGATATTGCTGAGCTTGATGAAGACACAGGAAATACTTTAACCTGTAAACATTCACTTAAATAAAGGAATTCAGATTGTTGCTTTAAAATCATACTGAATGATGACCTAAACTATACTATAAAAAAAAGTGTGTGCCATGGCAAGGTCTGTCCTTTTTTGAGATTTGATAAGCCCTTGCCCTCTTTTGACAAGTTATCGACAGCTGCATTCCCTAAAAATGAAAGTTAGAGAAATTGAGGTCAAGATATTCTGAAGTTACTATTTTTCCTATGAGGTCCCTTGTTGTTTCAGAAATTTCTGAAATCATAGATAAATTAACTGATATTTTACATTTACTGTGTTATAGTAAATTTAACACATTAACTGCCTGAAGAGTTAACTAAAAAGGATTTTTATTTTAAATTCTTTATTTTGAAATTTAGCGGTCTGAAAATAGTTTCTATAGCCAAAGATAGTTCTGCATTGATCAAATATAGCCAAAGATAGTTCTGCATTGATCAAATAAATTATTCAGTTCATATTCCCAAAACATCTTTGTATATTTCCAAAGTTCATGATTTATTGCAGAAATTAGTGAAATGCCCTCAACGTAAATCACTAAGAATTTAAAAGACACAGAGACAATTTAAGCCAAATTCATGCATAACAAAAAATGTATTTTTCTTTTATAGGTAATAGTTTCAGCAATAAGGGACTTTAAAACTTTTCATTTGCTTTAAATTGCTTAAAAAAAAACAGAACTAACTCATAGCAGCATATGTCGATGGAAAAGGATAAAGGATTTCGGCTCAACATGTCAGGGAATAACCACAGAGAACTTTCAAATCATAAAACCTAGAGATTTGAATCTTATTTTAATATGAGAAAATTTTTTAAATGTACCCATTTTTGAATGGTAGTGATAGGTTTTTGGATGAATTCTGATCACAAACATATTATGAAAGCTCATTAAGAGAAAAAGTAACATTCATACTAAAAACATAAAGAAACTGCTAAATTACTAAGGAAAAGGAAAATGATAGTATCTTAAAGACAAAGAGTTCTTCTCTCAATTCAAAGGCCCAATTCTACCTTTAGATATGTCATTATTGTCCAATAATGCATATAGGCCTTGCAATGTGTATAGAACACAAAAACTGTCCTAATAATAAAAAATGAAATATATTTGAAGTTTAAAGTAAAAGCCCCCTCAATTAAGTGAAATCACTTTACTTTGCAACAAATCAATAAATAATGTACAGCATGTAGTATTTTAAAAGCCTGAAAACTATGTGGAGATTCATTGAATACAAAGGGAATTTCATTTTTTTAAATGGAGATACAGAGTGGAAGGGACACACAGAGAAAGGAAGCTGCCATTTTGATCCTGCCATGTGAGAGAGAAGACTGCAGGAAGACAGAGAAGCCCCGAGAGGATGAGAGAGGTCCTGGAGTCTGGAATCAGCAGAGCACAGAGACATGGAAAGAGGCTCCCAAGGGGAGAAGAAGAATTTCATAGGAATATGAAATTCTGAGGGGCCATGCCCACAGAGCAGGTCAAGGCCGAGGAGACAAACCATATATCTGATTGCTCACAGCTGAGCTCAGGAAGAAAGTGGAGCAGCTGAGGCTGAGAGGAGACTTGGAAGAATGCAAGACTAAGTCAGCCTGGATTGTAAGGCAGAGACTTCAGCAGCAATCAGCCTCCATCTTGATTGGCTACATGGCAGAATGCCAGGATCGCCAGTCGCTGATTTTGGTGAGAGAGCATCACAGCATGATTTGGACATTTCCTGGTCTCAGAACTGTAAGCTCTTACCCTAAATAAAATACCCATTATTAAAGCCAACACAATTCTGGTACTTGGCCTTGGCAGCCCTGTGGCAAACAGACAAATGGGAAAAGATGAATATGTTTTTTCTTACCAATCAGAGTCCAACCTATCCCCAAAACTTAAAAGAAATAAATAGAATCTTACACTGAAAAGAAGCTAAAACTGACCTGAATGAGTATGAGTAGCAAAAGCACTTGCATATTAAATGTGGTTTTCCTATGGAGTATCAAAACACACAAAGGAGCATCAAGCCCTGGGATAATGGAAAAGATAGAAGGATGTAAGACCTTAAAAGAAATTCTGAGACACAATTTGAGCCAGAAAAAAAAATGAAAAAAGACAACCTTTCTCATTAACAAATTTATATAGAGACTCACAAACACTGTCATATTTGAATCTTGTTAAATGGCACTTGGAACATCAAAGACTAAACCAGATGATCAGGAAGGATAGTGTGGTTAACTTTGGTGATTATAGTGAAAGTTTTTTTCCTTTAAAAATAAAATGTTCATATATTTGTTAAATAAAATGCATAAAAATAAAAGCCAAATCCTCAAAAAAATGAAAACAATCTGAAGCCCAAGATCTTTTTGAAAGTAATTTTACTTATATTTTCTGATATAAGTATTTAATTAAACCTAATATTATTGATTTTAATAAAATAAATTAAATACATTAAAATAAATTAGATCAATTAGATACATGTCCACCATGTGCCATATGTACCTTATGATCTCGGATTTTTATTCAAGCTTCAAAGTAAGTGTTATGAATGTATGAATGTAATTTACAGTCACATTCATACAGTCAGGAAAAAGGTTCACATATTTAAGTATTCTACCCACAAACAATGAAATTATAACAAAGCAAAGCTAGGATGTAATCCAAGGAATGTCCTTTTCCGTAATCTGTAATTTCTTCAATAAATTATGGTAAATAAGGTTAAATTATTAATATTTAGTTACCAAAGTTAGATGTAAAAATTAGAGCATTGGCCATATTTACCAATGTTAAAAAATAATAGATCTGCTATTCAGTGGATGTGATTTGTGCTCCAGAGACAGGGATGATTTCTGTCTGATTCTCTACTGTCTCCACAGTATAAAACACAGTGCTTAGCACAAGTGCTCAGACTTTGTTGACTAAATGGACAAATGAATGAAAAAATGATGAGTTTTATATAACATTAAAGCTATTTTTGCTTTATTAAAAATTCATTTCTCCAAGACATATCTAATTCTTGTTGCATTATATTTTAAGAACTTATTAAAAAGAGCAGGAAACAAATGGTTCACTAAAGAAAAAAAATCTTTTTTTAGTGTGTGGGGCAAGTGTTTTGTTTGTTCTTGAGTAATGTTACTATAAAGGTGTACATATACATATTTATTTTACTAATATAATCATATTTTAAAATATTTAATTCAGACATAAAAAAGAATAAATTAATGATATCATTAGTCATATTGGCCCTGAACATTTTTATAATATGTTTGTCATAAAAGGTTACAAAACAAAATAAAGAGTAGAGACTGGTGTCTGATAAATAAACTTCTGTTTTACTTTTCCTAGAAGCCTGTCCAAATGTGAACCATGGCCCTGTTGCATGGCTTCTATATCACTGGACCTTGTGGTACCCAGTGGCATTTAATTATTTCCATTCTTGTGGGAAATAATCCCTGTTATTATTTCCTGAGATGAGTAATGTGCTATATGCTTGAAACAAAAATACTTTCAGTAAGAAATTTGTCTCTTAAGATGCTTACAGAATTACTCCAAATTCTAAAAATATTAAGGCCAAGTAATCAAGTTTGGTTCATCTAAGAAAGATGATAGTTGAGCCAAAGTGAAAAATAAGTCATAAAAAATGCAAGCTGTCTAAAGAAATTAAGAGTGCAGAAATTAAAATCCAAAATAAAGGTAACCTAAAGAAATTTGTATTTAATTCCAACTAATTTATTTTTATATTCTAAGTGATTCTAAAGTTCTGATTTCTGAAGTTGTCTTCAGAAATGATTTTTTAAGTTGTCTTACAGTTTTCAAACAAGTTGTTGATTTTATTTGAATCATATTTCTAGAATCCATGTGTTATACTGATTGCACATAATAGACATAATGTGATATGAGATGTAATAAGTACCTGCAACTGGTTATTAATTATTTAATAAATACATTTATTACATTTATTTGATTAGTTACTGGTATTGTGTCCCAGCCTCACAATTTTGTAGCCTCTGGTCAATCAGTTGTACCAAGTGACTTTAACATGAGATCTAAATGGTCTCTGCGTCACCATAAGCCTAAAATTAATTGGAGAATAAAAGCCCTGAGTAGGGAAAATAACACTGTATGGAAAAAGGAAGAAAAATAAAGTTGACATCCAGTCTCATGAAAGAATGGCGCCAACTATCTATACTATTCCTGATAGTGATCATCAGAAAACAAGGGCCACAAATGTTTCGCTGTCTGACTAGTAACTTAGTATTACTTCTCCACAGAAATAGCTTAATCCTTTGAAAAATTCTTGAAAGGCATAAATATTTTCTGTAAGCAACTTTAAATATAAGGTTTCTTCACATTATTTATAGTGAAATGTAAAAATATTTCAAGAAATATGCTAATAAAACCAGATTCATATTAGCATTCTATAATTGTTATTTTATCTCACCCATACACCAAAGATTTAATGAGTGTCATTATCCCAATAATCAAAATATATGTTTTGGATATTCAAACTGTCAATTGCACCATTACCTGTGAGGGAAAAAAAAAAGACACTGATTTGTATACACTGTATAGAGAATCTGTTATGTGTGTGTATGTGCATGTATGCACACATATACACACATATATTCCAAATATGTGAAATAAGAAATATCTGACTAAAATGTAGTCTGACCCTGATTTTGTAGCTAATTTAAAATTAGTGGTTGGTAGAAAGACAATTGTTAATGGGCAGAAAATTTTTCAACAGGTGGAAGATTTGAAATTTACAATTCCTTCTAAAAATTAAAGCTGTTCTTTTATTGTATAAAGCACCGTATATCAAATAAATATTAATTTAATAAGTAAAATGGGATTTTTGTTATCAGGTATTCTGTGAGTGTTTAATAATATTATGTGTCCTTATTTTGTTCGGTTAACTTTGGGACAATGAAAACCGATTACTGGATCAGCAAACAAAGTATACACTAGGTTAGAGACAAAAGACTTAACCTGTGCTCTATCTCAGTTTTGCTCTTGACCAACCAAGTAAGAAGCACTATAATCTCTCTGGGTTTTAGACTCTTTGTATATAAAATGAGCATCTCTTTCCTCTTTAGTTCATACAATAACCAACTCATTACAACTAGTATGAATAGATACCCTCTACGACAGAATTTAGATGTAATCTTCTGAAAGTATTCCCATTCTTTTGAAATTTGGCTTAAATGATTCATCTCTGTACTCACAGACCATTTCCATTGCTTTTATTACAATGCAATGCTAATTTTTGTTGCCCCAGTGCATGTCACAATTCCTAGTAATATGAAGAGAACCAAACCAAAAAATCCCACAAAATTTATAGGTGAACGTATACCAGTATAAAATGTGATAAAAGAAGGTTGTATTTCATATATTTTAAAAAAATGTTAGTGACTAGTTTCATGAGCCTGGGTTTCATAAATTGTTCTAAGACGTTCCTATAATGACCAAACTCTCCCTGAATTTAACAGTGTAAGTATAAATATCTTAAGTTGTGAGAATATATGGATGTTGGTAATCTGGTAAAATTAGTTCTCCTTCCCAGGTTCCTACTACAGAGTTTTTATCATGTGGGTGATATATAAATGCAGCTGTCTGACTAACAAATAGTAAATCAAGATATAATAGCAATGGTATATTACATATACTCATGTTTTTCCAACCTTCTTGAGATATCCATGCAGTGTTTTCTTTAAGAATTTTCCAGCTTTGCTTTCTGGGCAATGCTGCAGTGGCTCCTTTTCAATATGAGAAGAGATTAATGAATGGCAAGTTATTCAACATAAACACAGAGTTAGCTGATATTTTTAAATTTGATATCCAAGACATGGTACTCATAGCTTTGTGTACTTTTCAATTGGGAAAACTTTCTACAAAATATGTCTTGCTCTATTTTCAGCCATCAACTGATAAAGCTACATTTTCAATCCTTTGCCAAATATATAAATGTGCACTAAGTCCCTAAGGGATACTTGACAACTTTCCTTAGAAATGACAAGATTTTATGAATAACAAATACATTTTATGTTCATTGTAAATAAGATACTACCTCAGAATTATTTAAATAAATGTATTAACTTCAGATGATTAAAGTTGAACATAGACTAGTATCTACCTATATTGGCTAATCAGTAAACTATGTACATTAGATTTTTATTGACACTTTGACACTTTCCACTTTATTTTGTTTGCTTTAATTTTGCATTTATAGATTTAGAATATTACCTGGATTTAGAAACAAACAAACAGAAAACACACAAAAAAATAAGATCCAACTCTTTTCTGTCTAGAGAAGACTCTCTTTATATTCAAAGAAACAAGTAGTTTGCAAGTGAAAGCATGGAAAACTATGTGCCATGCAAACACCAAACGTAAGAAGCGGGAGTAGTTTTACTAATACCAGAATGAAATAGATTTTAAAACAAAAAAACATATATTAATGATGTAGAGGGAATTTTCATAATGACCAACCCATCAGATATTTTCTGAAAATATAAAAATATATTCACTGAAATACAAAGCCCCCAAATAAAGCAAAAAGGTGAAGGAATTGAATACAAAACAGACAATGCCACAATAATAGGCAGAGACTTCAAAACCCCACATTCAAAGATATATAGAATAACTGGCAGAAATTAATAGGAAAATATGAAACTTAAACACTACCATAAACCAATGATTTAACAGACATATCCAGAATACTAAGCCCATCAAAGCACAATAATACCTCTTATTTTAAAAACACATGGAAATTCTCCAGGATATACTATATCATAGGCATTAAGTAAGCCTAAAAAAATATACAGGCATGTAAATACAAGTATTTTCTCCAAACATCCTTAAATTTAATAAGAAACAATTAGAAGGAAATTTGAAAAATTGATATATATGTGGAATTTAAACAATATACTACAAAATGATCATTGGGTCAAGAATAGAAAATGCCTTGGAATAAGTGAAAACAAAAGCACAACATACCAAAACTTATGGTACGTGGCTGATATAATGCTCAGAGAAAACATTGTGCCTGAAAATACTTACCTTGAAAAAGAATGATCTCAAACCAATAACCTCACCTGCCACCTAAAGATACTGTATTGGTCAGCCAAAGGGGTGCTAATGCAAAATACCAGAAATATGATGGGCATTATAAAAGGTATTTATTTGGGGTAGGAGCTTACAGATACCAGGCCATAAAGCATAAGTTACTTCGCTCACCAAAGTCTATTTGGAGCAAGATGGCTGACGACGTCTGCGAGGGTTCAGGCTTCTTGGGTTTCTATGTTCCTGGGGCTTGATTTTCTCTGGGTTCAAGGCTCCTTCCTTCCTGGTCCTGACTTCCCAGGTCTTCAGCATCAAACTCTAATAACAGAAATCCCCGCATCAAAAGCTCCAACTCTGTCCTTTGTCACGCCTTTTATCTGTGAGTCCCCACCCACCAAGGGGTGGGGACGGGGTGGGAACTCCACACCCTAATGATAACTCAATCATGCCTGGGTACAATATTTATTTTTGGAATTCATCAATTATATCAAACTGCTACAGATAATAACAAAAAGCATAACTACATTGTAAGTAGAAGAAGGAAAATAAAATATTAGAGTAGAAATAGAAAATTTTAAAAGTGAGAGTAAATCAATAAAAACAAAGTTGATTCTTTGAAAAATAATAAGAAACTGAAAAAAATTTCGCTAGAAAGACCAAGATAAAAAGAGGAAAGTCTCAAATTATAAAATAAGGATTGAAAGAATGATCAGGTAGGGTGCATTCCGGGGAGTATTATGTTCTTCCCTGGGAAGACTGGCCACTTCCTCTGGAATCGACACAGCACTCACAGGTTGGAGTCTATAGAATCCAGATCATTGATTATGAGCACAATAAAAAAGATAGTCCCTGATCAGGCCCGTCGAAGTCCCACCCTGGGTGAGAGCTCTGCATGGGTGTTGTTTCCAATCTAGACTCTGGTATCTGCTGCTCAGGGCTTCCCACCTGTGAGCTAGATGTTGGTGAGTTTCTGTGTAAGATTGTTCTATTTCTTGGTTATTTTGTGACTCTGATCAATATTGATTCAATCTTTTCACTGATTATGTTATTCTTGTTTCTCACTCTAATTGTCAGAACAGACTTATTCAGCCAGGTATGCACATATATATTTATTTTGCATCCGGTCAGGACTCTGGCCGGAGGTGGGCCAGGTGTATCAGTATAAAAACTAGGCAAATATACTATGAAAAAAGAGAACTATAGACCAATATCCCTTATGAATATAGAAGCAAAAAATCCTCAACAGAATACTGGCAAACCAAATCCAATACCATATGACAAAGATTATACACCACAATGAAGGGGGATTTGTCCCTAAAATATAAGATTGTTTTAACATATGATAGGCAATCAATGTAATATACCATATCAATAAAGTTCAAAAACTCATGTACATCACAATAGATACTAAAAGTATGTGACAATATCCAACACATTTTCTTTTTTTTTTTAAGATTTATATTTTATTTATTTCTCTCCCTTCCCCCCACCCCAATCATCTGCTCTCTGTGTCCATTTGCTGTGTGTTCTTCTGAGACCACTTCTATCCTGATCAGCGGCACCGGGAATCTGTGTTTCTCTTCGTTGCGTCATCTTGTTGTATCATCTCTCCGTGTGTGCGATGCCATTCCTAGGCAGGCTGCATTTTCTTTTGTGCTGGGCAGCTCTCCCTACAGGGTGCACTCCTTGCGTGTGGGGCTCCCCTATGTGGGGGACACCCCTGCCTTGCAGGGTACTCCTTGCTCACATCAGCACTGCAAATGAGCCAACTCCACACGGGACAAGGAGGCCCGGGGTTTGAACCACGGACCTATCATGTGGTAGGTGGACACCCTATCCATTGGGCCAAGTCCGCTTCCTTATCCAATACATTTTCATGAGAAAACACCAAAAAATCTAGTAATAGAAGTAATAGATGCCTGTGACAAAAGGCATCTTTAAAAAATCTATCTACCATGATACCTAATGGGGAAAGAGCATATATTTTCACCTATGATCAGGAATAAGGATGTGTTCTCTTGCAACTCTATTCAGCATAGTATTGGATGTTTTGCTAGGACAATTAAGCAAGGAAATTATATGTTTAAGTCATCAAGATTAGAAAGGAAGAAGTAAAAACTATCTCTATTTGCAGATGACATGACCCATTTACAGAAAATCATAGGCAACCAACTAAAAATAATTAGAAATGAACAAGTTTAACAACATTGCAGAAGAGAAGATCAATACACAAACACCAATTGCATTTTTATACACTAGCAATGAAAAATCTGAAAATGATATTTTTAAAAGTTCAATTTTCAATAGCAAATGAAAAGATAAAATACTTAAGGATACATTTAATGAAAGAACGCAAGTCCTGTAAACTGAAAACTACAAAACGTTACTGAATTAAACTTAAAAATATCTAAATAAATAGGAAGACATTTTGTGTACATTGATTAGAAGACAATATTTTTGAATTATTAAATTCATCTATAGATTTAAGGCAATCTCTATCAAAATTCTAGCATTCTTTTTTGTAGAATGGAGATGCTTATCATCTAAATTATATGGAATTGTAAGGAACCAAAACTGGCTAAAACATTGCAGAAGTAGAACAAAGTTGGTGGATTCAAAATTCCTAATTAAAAAATTTATTACATAACTTCCATAATCAAGATTGTGTAGTACTGTTATGAAGTGTTATGGGTATAGACATATAGATCAATGGATGAGAAATGTGTCCAGAAATTAACCCTTACATTTATGGCTAATTGATTTCCAACAACATTACCAAGGCAATTCTATGAGGGAAAGGCAAGTTTTTGTTTTGTTTTTCAATTGTTGCTAGGATAGCAGGATATCCACATGCACAATACTAAAGTTGGAAAGCTTCCTTAAACCATTATACAAAAAATAGTTCAAAATGGATCATAGATTTAAGCAGAAGATTTAAACCTGTAAAATTCTTGGAAGAAAAAATGGAAATAACTCTGTAATCTTGGATTAGGCAATGGTTACTTTGATAGACATTAAAATAAAGCAACAACCAAAAAAGCTGGATAAATTGGACTGTATCAGACAAAAATTTTTGTGCTTGAAATGACAGTATCTAGAAAGTAAAAGAGAAAAACCCACAGAATGTGAGAAAATATTTACAAATTATACACATGAATGCATAAACCCTAAGAAACTGGTATCCGTCAGTTTGTGTGTATGTATCAAACCTACAACTATTTTAAAAAGACATATTACTCAACTATTAATTGGACAAATGATCGGAAAAGACATTTCTCCAAAGAAGACATGCATTTGGACAATAAATTGCTCACCCTTAGTAGCCATTAAGATAATGAAAATGAAAACCACAATGAGACACTATATTATTCCTACTACAGATAAAGTGTTGGTAAGGATGTGGAGAAATTGGAACCATCATACATTGCTAATATATTACAGGCACATTAGAAAACACTTTTTCAGGTCATCCAAATGATAAACACAGATTTACAATTACAATCAGCAATTCAATATCTAGGTATACACTCAAGAGGAAGAAAAATATATGTCTATACAAAAACTTATGCAAATGTTCACAGGAGCATTCATAATAGGCAAAGGGTAAAAACAACCCCAATGCTCATTAGATGATGAACATGTAGATAAAATGTGTATCTATACAATGAAATATTATTTGACAATAAAAATTAAGTACCAATATATACTATAACATAAACTTTGAAAACATTATGCTAGAAAGGGAAAGAAGTTAGCCTCAAAATATCTCAAGTCAAATGATTCCATTTATATGAAATGTCTAGAATAGGCAAATTTATAAATACAGAAAATATATTAGTAATTGTCCTGGGCCAGGTGAAGAAATAAAGAGTTACAATTGTGTGCAATTTCTTTTTGGTGTTATGAAGTTATTTTAAAATTGAATATATGTAATTGTATAACTCTGTGAATATACTAAAAAGCACTGAATTTTATAGTTGTAAAAGTGGAATTTTATGGCATATGAATTATATATCAATAAATATGTTAAACACCTTAGGAATAAGTTATATTCTCAATGGCATTTATGAAGAAAGGTTAGAAAATAAATATAAGACAGATTTTGGTATAGTTTATTAATATTAAGAAAACTTACCTGGGATTGGACAACTGAATTTCTTATCCTCAATCAAATAGCATTATTCCATCTCCCAATTTATCATCACTGTGGCACTTTGAAATTATTTTTTGAATCTCTCAAAAAGAAAGATTATGTTTGTGAAATAACCCATTGAGACCCTTTCAATTGAACTGTTACTGAGATGTAGCATAGGTCTCTTACCTCCTACTGGGTCTGATAAAAACAGAGGCACAGGAAAAGGGAGCCACCATATATTTGACCTGCAGGGTGAGAGAAAGAACTCCGGTCCTGCTCACATCTGAGCTGCAAGGAGAGAAGCCCCCAAGAGTACAAAGAGGTGAGGACCAGGGAGAAATGAGCCATATGTCGGATAGCTTGCAACGAACTCAGGAAGAAGCAGAGTAGCTGAGACTGAGGGCGGAGGCCCAGAAAGAAACAAACCTTATGCCTGCTTGCTCAAAGCTGAGCTCTGGAAGCTGGGCTTCTAGTGAGGGTGAGCCTGGAAGGGAAGAGAGACACCTCAGTAGGGATCAGCAATCATTTTGATTTGCCATATGGCCAGACAACAGCATCAACAGCAGCAGATCTCTGGTGAAAAAACACCTCTCATGGTGCCTTGACTTGAATATCTCTATGGACTCAGAATAAGCTTTTACCCCAAATAAATCCCCTTTATAAAAGCCAACCCATTTCTGTTACTTTTCATGTGCAGCCCTTTGGCAAACTAAAACACTCACTACCCTAACCTTTGTTTCTTATTCAGGAAATGCTTTGAGAATGTGTATTTGATATATTATGGTGTTGCTGCTGTTAGGATTGCCAAAGCCTTTTTTGGTAAAAAGTGAGGACTTGACTTACTATTTGTATTACTTTATTGAATGCCACATATAACTGATATTATTAATGGACCTAAATGTCACAAGTGTGTAAAATTTGCACATACATGTGTAAGTACATATGTACTTTGTCTTATAATTATTTTCCAATTATCATGATAGTCTACTCAAAATCATTCATAGTTCACTAATTCATACATATATTATTTATTTTAAAAATAAATGAGATTTGGGGGAGCAGATGTGGCTCAAGCAGTTGAGCACTCGCCTCCTACATGGGAGGTCCTGGATTTGGTTCCCAGTTCCTCCTGAAAGAAAAATAAAAAAACAGACAACAACAACAACAAAAAAACGCAAAACACAAAACAATGTGCAGGCAACAGTTAAAATAACAAGGATCGAAAACAATGAGTAAACAGATGAGGAAGACATGGGGCGGGGGAGATGCATGGATGAGTTTCAACAGAAACCACCTGACTTAGAGCAGGTTGCCATGACCAGCCAGTCTCAGAGAATCCATCAGCTCCTTCAAGCAGAAAAGGGGGCCAAGGGCAAGTTAGAGGAAGCCAAAAAGAGAAAAGGGAAGCAATTAAAACAAGGAAGGAAGAAGCTATGGCAGAAATTGTCTAGTACAGAATTCAGAAAGATAAGGTGTTTTGGCTGAAACAATCTAAGCTAATGGGCTCTCAGAGTAATTTCACAGAGGAATTAGAAGAACAAACGTAGCAAAGATACAAGAACTGAAGAGAAGTTACAAGTGCATGGAAAGTGTGATAGAACAGCTTCTGAGCATGGTCTGTGACATGAAACCAGAAATCCACATGAAGTATAGAGTCAACATTTAACCCAATGCTATATTCTTCAATAAATGGTGTGTGTATGCGTGCAAAAAAATGATAAGTTTCTTTCAAGTTTAACCAAAATTTCCAATTAGCTGCATTTGCCTATTGATTTGTGTGTTCAGAGATCACTTAAGGCCATCACCTCTGCATTTATTGTGGAAAAAATAAGGAAAAAACATAATGTAACTGCCAAAGCATTTGCTGACATGTTGATATATTACCAGGATAGCAACATAGAAGTTAAGATGGATGAAAGCTGTGACACTGGCTGCATTTTTTAAGATATCCTTCTTTGACCCTGAAAAAATGATTTTTTGCACTCCAATGCAATATCAAATTATAAGAAATTGATTGCAATGCCCCCACCCCCAATGAGGAAACATTAGGGCAGTTTAATATTTAACTATGTAGACTCTTTAACAGTACTTCAAACTATGTGAAATATAATAGAAATTTTATTTGCCAGAGCTTTTACTTGGTCAGTATCAAGTACTTCGGATGATGGAAGTTTATAATTCATTTATTTTCAAAAAAATTAATCCATACAATAAGAGAAAAATTAAAAATCATATCTAATTCATCAAGTTCAGTCTATTGTTGCTAAAGTTTCTCAAGATCTAAATGGAATCATAATCCACTGACTCTAAACTAAAATTTTCTATATATGCTCATTCACCACCTAGCTCACTATGTGTGCAGGTGCATATCTGCAGATGTGCATGTGTTTGTGTGGTATATGCCTGGTGTAGTGGTATATTTACAAAAATATGAATACTCATGATATATTTAAGCAATTGAGACCTATGTTATACAAAAAGGATATAACATTTACAGCTGACGCTTGTTTAATTTTCTTTGTAATAATTATCACTTGATTTCTACTAAATGTGTGTTTCCATTTTTACAATGGGAACTCCTGAATATAAGAACACAATTCAATATTCATAACTCATTGACCTTCACTATTTTACTAATTATATGCCTGTAAAATCGAACTGGGATGATTTCTCAAAACCCTGAAGAAACCCGTAACTGTTGTGAGCTAAAATTCTTCCCCATGTGAAAGATTAAAATCAAAAGCATGGGAGATTTGCCTAATGCTCTTCCATTTATTTATTGAAAAATTCATTTATATATACATGGGTTCATGGATATTTGCTTTGTAAGTTTGGCTTATAGTCTAACACTATTTCATTTTGTTGCCCTGTTTATTCTAGCCCTTTCAGTTGACCCTTTGACATTTCCTCATTTTGAGTATGTATATTCCTAAGGAATATCAGTAATATAAGGAAGATAAGAGCTATAAGGAATATAAATATAAGAAACATAGGCATCCCTATGATGTCAGACAGAATCAGCTAACAATTACTTAATTATAAATGCAAACTCATTTTCATCCTCCTAACAGACTCTTCTAAGGGTCAAAGTAAGCAAACTTTGGGCTACTGTCCATGCAAAAAAAGTGTGGAGACAATAATTAAAGAATAAAGTTTTAGCAAATATGGCTATTTATATATGTATATAATATATATACATCTATTTATGTATTTGTGTGCATATATATATATATAAACCCACACACACATAAATATAAACAAATATGTGTATTTTAACATACATATATTTTAACACATACACATATTTTAACATACACATGCTAAATAAAAATTGACTTGGTTGAAGTTAATGTTTTGACCAGGTTCGGCCCTCACTCATTTATTTATGACAAACTTATTGGACAATTTATATGTAAAAAACTGTAAAAGAAACAGATGTATGTGTGTGTGTGCATGTGTGACTGATTCTATAAAGGTAGTTTTTTGTTAATGATTTAAAATCCTATTTTTATTAACTCATTAATAAGTTATATATATTACATAAATGAGAAAAAGAACTTCAATTTTTTTCCAGCAATATTGGGATCAACAATTCTGGTAATAGAATTGAAATGGTTTTGTTATAATAATGAAAATTTAATAGTAATAATATTAATGTTTAGAATTTTTCCCAGCTTATACAAAAACATACATTTGTATATTAGAAGCATTAATATGTCTAAGTAAAATATCATTAAACCTGGGGAAATATTAGATTTTAGAAGTATTAATATGGCTTCTAAAATAGAAAACAAATTGCAATTGTTTAATTTCATTTCAGGTTTATATTTATCTTTAAATGCTTGTTTTAAAATAATTACATTTCTAAGTATATGTATTTGTATGAGGATTTTAACTTAGGTACTGAATTTCAAGAATTGTTTTACTTCTTTTTGTTCCAGAAATTGTTATTAATTTAAATAATACTAAAATTAGTTATAAAGCATTTATATGAAATGTCCATTTTATTTGGTAATATAACCTACACATTTTAATCTTTGTATTAGATAAGAGATCTTTCAAATTATTTAGATTTTCTATCATAAACTTGAAAGTACCCTTTTAATTTCAATTTTGATTACTTTTCTTTAACTTTGGTTGATTTAGATGTTCCACAGTTTATTTTCCAGATTTTTTTAAATAGCTTACTTCTATTGTGTTGGGAGAACTTTGAATGATTTTATCTTTGGCATTTGTAAAGAATTTCTCTATGACCAAAAATACAGACAATCTTGTATAGGTTTAATTTGCCTTTGAAAAGAAAGTAAATTCAACTTTCCAATTTTGTTATTTCTTCCTTTTATAGGAACTCTTCCTAGTTTCTCTTTCTTCCTGGACCAAGTAAACCAAGGGAGAAGAAGAGACTGGTGACTGTGAATTTACATCTCAATGGATCTCCTCTGGGTTTTTAATCTAGTCGGTGTTCTTTTCTCCTCTGCTCTCTATTGCCTTTAAATTAAGATTTTTATATTTCCACACACATTTTCTAGTATCTATGATCAGCAGAAGCAATAGCAAGTTGCCTAGTATTCCCTATCAGAAAATGTAAGAATAAGAATAATAGTACTAATTTAAATCATTGCTACTGTGTCATACTCTCATTAACCATAAACAGCCAACGTTGCGGCATGGGAGATTTAAGGCAGAGTTGTCTAAAAGGGCATCTGGCATTATTGTGATTGCTGTCAAAGGGATTTGATATGGACGTCATATTCTAGTCTTGCTTGAAAAAATATATGAGCATCATCTGGATATAATCATAACTTTATTAGAGAGGAGAGTGATGTATTCTGTAGTACAAAACTGTTTTCTGTTCCTGATTCCACTATTAACTTGCCACTCAACCTTGCAAAAATCACTTCATTTCTCTGAACTTCAATTTCCTCAATTCTAAAACCAGGATAATACTTATTCTGGCATAAAGTTAGATGGTGTTTAGGATGACTGCATAGGTAGCCTCTTGACTGGAGCAGCAGAGCCTCAGGGTTTGTATTATGCAGCTTTCCCCCTTAGCAATAAAATAAATACTGAAATATAAAGCCCTATAGTTTTTAATGCCTGGATTTTCTTGCATTACAAGTTATCTTTCTTATTAACATTTAGAACTACTTATAAGTACAAGTAATATTTTTCAATTATCCTTTACTCATATGATACCTGGAAATAATAATTAAGAGAATAACAAAATGGTTTAATAAAATAATGGGGATTGTGTTTATTTTAATTTACCTGTCATTTCTAAAAGTTCACCTAGTGAAACTATGAAGAAAATGGCACATCTTTATAGGTAATAAAATTACTTAAGCAAAGTAAATATCCTGTATTTTACCTCTTAAAATAGAGCTGGTGACTAGAAGAAATGCAGAAACAATGACAAGAGTTTTACTTAGGATTTTTGAAAATGCATAAAGGGCAATGACAAGGTTTTGTGGGGTTTTTGTTGTTGTTGTTGTTGTTTTGTCTAACAATGCCTTCCTTACTATGGATTTACACACAAAATGAATAAGTTTAATATATACAATCACTACTTTAGTGTAGTCATGGAACCATCACATAATAATAGAGACAGAAATTATGAAGATATGACAAAGATAGGAAACAGGAAACAGTGGAAGATAGGTTTCAGTCTCTTTAGATTTCTAAGGGCAAATGTACATTTCCATGATTAGAAATAACTTGAACCTAACCAACCCAATCCAAATTTTGTTGCAGCTCACCATAAAATAATTCTTACAATCACAATCAATATTCTGAAACCCTAAAGATATTGAAAACAAATATTAGGAGAATAGAGCACATACATTGTGGAAGAAGAAACACCATTGTAAAGCTTTGAATAAAAGTTGCCATATGGGAGTATTTTAAGAAATCTCTTCTGAGGTGTGTAAGTAGCTTAGACTTTTATGATATAGATTTAGAAAGGGCAAATTCATTTTGTTCTGAGTGTTTATCTAAGGTTATGATAAGGTCAAGACCTGATAGAGGGACAGGAAGACCGTTTCCTTGCTTTACCATCCATTGTTAGGTCAATCAGAGTGTAGCAAGTGGAATTGAGAGGAATAGTTGGGGCAGTGAAAATTTTTATTTTCTTCTTCATGTTTTACATTACATAGTATTTATAGTTTTTGATAAGTGGAGAAAACATGGAGCTTACTTTAGGGACCTGGGATTTTATTCCTCAATAATATGAACATTTTTTAACAAATACCTCTTGGCTATGGACAACAATGAATTCGGGAAACAAGAAGTTGGTCATTACCAAGAAAAAAAAAAAATAGAGTCTGAGACCAGAGAAAGTAGGACATTTGAATTAAATTTATATACCAACTCTCAGTTTTGAAGAATGTGTTACAACAGTATATCCCATATTTTAATAATAATAACAACAAAGTAATGTTATTGAGTGCCTGGAGATAGAAAACTAAAAATACTCATGTCTAATTCCAACATTGATGTGCATTCCATACCTCTTATATCTAATAATTTGTAATGCATTACATTTTATTTTATGCTATAATGTGATAGATACTCCTAAGTGCACTGGCAAACTAGAACAAAAATGCACTGATTTACTTTTCACTTATCACTTTATTCAGACATTATTTATCAAAACCTACCTCTGTAAAGCTATAAGTATTGGCAAAGTAATGTTTGAAGGATACAAATAAAAATAAGATATAATCGTTTCAAAGCTATGATTTTAAAATCTAGCTTCTCAAGAAGCTTGGGAATTCCATTTGCATGGGAATCTTTAAGCTCGAGATCGAGAAGTCTGAGATCTTGTTGAGACATTACAATATGAAGATATCATGGAAAAAATGTTTGCTCAGCCCAAATCTTTTTAAACTCAGAGTATAAACACATTACCTTTCCTTCAGTGTGGGACATGACTCCCAGGGATTAGTCTTCCTCGCACTGAGGGATTATTACCAAGCACCAACTAGAAATACATCTGGATAAAGACCTTAACCAAAAGGGGGTAATGGTAAATACAAACTGGTGTTTATGGCTAAGAGATTTCAAAGTGATTTGGGAGATCATTCCAGAGGTTACATTTATGCAAGTCTCAGTAGGATCTCATTGACTTCCACAGTAAACAGCATCTCAAATATTAGGGCTCCTGCTTATAGTCTCTAGAAATATCTAGAAACTATAAGCAGGACAAACAGTTCAAGAATTCTGCACTCTGTCATTGGGTCTTACTTTGGAATTTATGCTTCCTAGTGTAAAAGAGTTAGACTCGTTTATAGGTTCTCTACCCTTTTATTTGAACCAATAATTAGCACTATATTTGATAAATCTACATCCCAGAGACTTAAATCTTTGATCCATCCATGTGCCAGTTGAGACCTGCATTTCAGCAGAAAATTGCAACACCCACTCTTGTGTTCATTGAACTCATCCAGGACAACTAACAAGGAGATATAATAGACAATACCCATACTAAGGAATGGAGCATGTCTGTAACTGAAAGCAAAGTAGCTCAATCCATCTGCCCCATTGGATATTAAGCCCCATCTCAATTAGAAGCAGAGTGGGCATCATCATCCCCAAATCCTCAAGACTGTAGAAAGAACAATGAACTAAAGTAGACTTATTATTGTTCTACTATAGACTTATTATTATTCTAATAGTGAGAGAACTCTTATCATTGATGTAAATGCAGCGGCTACACAAGGTTGTGAGGGATGGGAGAGGGAAGAATATGTGTAATATGGGGGCATTTTCAGGACATTGGATTTGTCCTGCAAGACATTGCAGTAACATATACAAGCCATTGCATATTTTGTCATAACTTACAAAATTTTGTGGGACAAAATGTAAAGTATAATGTAAACTATAGTCTACGGTTAGTAGCAATGCTTCAAAATGGGTTCCTCAATTGTAACAGATGTACCACACTAATGAAAGATGTTGTTAATGTAGGAAAATGTGGGAGGGGGAGGCAGGGGGGCATACGGGAGTCCCTTATATGTTTTATGTAATATTTATGTAATCTACAGCTTCTATAAATTTTTTTAAAAAAATCAATTACAAAAAATCTAAAACCAGTACTTGAAAAGAAAAGAAAGATTCAGCATAATTGTCAATCTGTTTGCATATATTTTTGCTACTATCTTGCTTTATTAGCTTTTTCTCTTTTAATAAAATTAAATAGCTTCTCTTCCCTTTAGGCTGATTGTCTTTTACAAGAGGAAAATTATCATTTTTTTGCAGTATAATATAAAAACTTACTTTTGTTATTGGACAAGGAATTGAAATTTACTGCCTACCGTATATTGCTTATGGTCTACCAGGATCTCTTACAATTTTTGTATTAATAGGCTTCGGAATGAGGGTTGAAGAATGACATCCATCAGGTTATTACTCTGGCCCAATGATTTCAATGCAGACCTGTATGAAAACTTGTCACTCTGCCTATTCTCAATAAAATTCCAACCATTTCCACTTGTTATTCTATAACTAGACTCTCAGCTTTGCTTAGGGTTTGTAACCAAGCCAGGCACATAAATGAAAAAAAATAATTATCACTAATTTTATTGACCTGTCTCAGAAGTGATAATAATATTTTAATGAAATTTGTACTTTCTTAATGTCACCTGACAAATTGAAAAAGAGAGACTGAAATAGCTAACTTTGGTGATGACATCTAATATAAACTCCAAATTTTCCACCTTAATGTGTTTAGTCCTCATAATTCTGTGGGTAATGAAGAATTGCAAATTGAGCTAGCCTCTGTACTAGGCTGTAAAATTCCTTCTTATAGTAAGATAGTTAGGTATTTCTGTCATCATGGTAGCTAGCCCTCATTTATCTTTGCTTTGCTGCCATATGGGCATAAAGCATGGCCTGGAATAAGTTCTCACAAATATTTGTAGAATTGAATTGAATCCATGAAGATGAAAACAATGATCTAAATGACTGTAAAAGGAATTGCTTCAATTAGCCTCACTGTTTAACAGGAATAAGGAAAATTTTTAAAAATCTTAAAATAACAGTAAGGATATAAAATGGATGAGCACAATGTATACATATATGAAAATGTAATAGCCACCATAGAAAGAAGTTTTCTCATTTTTCTTAGTTACAAAAGGCAGTTCTCCAGATAAGAAAAAGAAAATAAATTATTTACATTCAATATTGGCAGCCTTTACCTTTAAGTTTGTTTGTTTGTGATACCCGTATGATAAGCCAAATGTCTACAACATGGCATAAACCGTTAAATGACTGGGCCACAAGTATAAGTCATAGTCATATTTCTATATGTACAATTTTGTAGAAGTGAGCCAGCAGTCCATCATCTGCTTACCAAGAAGATTTGTTATCTCTACAAGCTGAGTGAATTGTGATTTAACTAGGAAGATCCTAAAAGACTTCTACAAAATGACTTCCTTCTGCACATGTTTTATTGTCATTTTATTGAGGTCATTGGATTTTTCAGGTATCTTAAAATCTGACCTATAAACCAAATTATAGAGGAATTAATTTAGATGAAATTTAAAATTTCAACTTTAAATTTTTAATGAAAATCTTCTATAAGTTGCATCAATCCCAATTAACAATAGCAAAAAAAGCTTAAAATTAAATTTTAAGAGTTCAACTTTATTAAACACATTCATGAACAGTGTTTTGAACTCAGAAAAATAGATGTAGCTTAATTTAGTTCAAAGGTTGAACTATATATTTTTAACAGCTTAGAATTTTTCAAATCCGAGCTTGAATACCTATTTAAAATGGAGAAGTATGAACTTTCAAATTCTGTGATTCTGTGTTTATGTGTGTACGTATATGTACAGATGGGCAACAGAAGGGGAAAAGGGAACATTTGTCCTCTGATTTTTTTTAAATTTGTGAAGTCGTGGTATTACAGGACAATCATGCAAAAAATACAAAATTCCCATATACTACCCCACCACCAAACCTTGCACTGGTGTGAAACACATTAAAACTGATGATAGCACATCTTTATAATTGCCCTATTAAAGCTGATGGTTTAACTTTGAATTCACTGATTGTGTAGTGTAGGTCCATGGATTTAAAAAAATTAATAATTTTGTCACATTCCTATATATATATTTCAATGCTGGTAATTGCTTTGATAATGTCATGCTACCATCACCACCATCCATTACCTAAACATTTCCATCATTCCAAATAGGAACCCTGTACATTTTAAGCCTTTACTTCCTATTCCCTACTCCACCCCGTCCCCTGGTGACCTATATTCTAGATACTGATTTTATGAGTTTGCTTATTTTAATTGTATCAAATCACAAAGAAAATACAATAATTGTCCTTTTATGTCTGGCTTACTTTACTCAACATGTCTTCAAGGTTCATCCATGTTGTCATATGCATGAGGACTTTATTCCTTTTTATAGCTAAATGATAACCTACTGTACGCATACATTACTTTTTATTTATCTATTCATTGGTTGATTTACACTTGGGTTCATTCCATCCTTTGTCAGTTGTGAATAAAGTTGCTATGAACATCAGTGTGCAAATATCTGTTTTTGAGTCCCTACTTTCAATTCTTTTATGTGTATAGCTACAAGTGGGATTGTGGGGTCATATGGAAATTCTATACTTAGCTATCTGAGGAACTACCGAACTGTCTTCCACAGTGGCTGCACTATTTTATATTGCCAACAATGAATGAATGTTCCTACTTCTTCACATCCTCTCCAACACTTGATATTTTCCATTTTTTAAATCACAGTCTTTCTAATGGGTATGAAATGGTATCTAATTGTGGTCTTGATCCTTGATGGCTAATGTTTTTGAACATATTTTCACATGCTTTCTGGCCATTTAATATCTTCTTTGGAGAGATGTCTATTCAAGTCTTTCGCCCATTTTTAATTTAGTTGTATGTGTTTTTGATGTTAAACTGAAGGATTTCTTTATATATTCTGGAAATTAAACTTTTATCAGATACGCAGTTTACAAATGTTTTCTCCCATTGTGTAGGTTGTCATTTTATTTTCATGATAAAATCCCTTGAGGAACAAAAGCTTTTAATTTTGATGAGGTCCTTTTTTAACTACTTTTTCTTTTGTTGTTTGTACTTTGAGTATAAAGTCTAAGAAACCATTGTCTAACACCAGGCCCTGCTTCTCTAGGTTTTGTTTTAGGAGTTTGCTCATTCTAGCTCTTATATTATGGCTCCTGATCCATTTTGAATTGATTTTTGTCTATGGTTTGAGGTAAGGGTCCTCTTTCATTTGTTTTGCAAATGTAGATCCAGTCTTTCCAGCACCATTTCTTAAAGATAATTAGCTTTCCCATTTGCCACCTTGTCAAAAATCAATTGGACATCAACGTAAGGACTACTATCTCACCTCTCAATTAAATTCCATTGGTCTGTATCTCTGCCCTTCTGCCCATAATATTCTATTTTTATTGCTGTGGCTTTGTAATAAATTTCAAGATTGGGATGTGTAAGTCCTCCAACTTCATTCTTCTTTTTCAAGGTGGCATTAGCTATTCAGGGCTCCTTACTCTTCTATATAAATTTGGTGGTTGGCATTTCCATTTCTGCAAAGAAGCTTGTTGGGATTTTGATTGGGATTGCATTGAATTTATAAATTGCTTTGAGAAGGTTTGATGTCTTAACAATTTTTACACTTTCAATCCATGAACACAGAATATACTTTTATTTATTTAGGACTTCTTTGATTTTTTTTTTCCCAATATTTTGTAGTTTTCTGTGTACTAGTCCTTTACATTCTTGGTTATACTTATTTACTGATATTTGATTCTTTTACTTGCAATTGTGAATAGAAATCTTACCTTGACTTCTACTTCTGATTGTTCATTGCTTGTGTATAAATTTTTGGATGTTGATCTTTGACCCCACCATTTTGCTGATTTCATTTATTAGCTCTAGGAGATTTGTTGTGGAATTTTCAGGATTTTCTATATATACAATCATATCATCTAACAAGAGGGAAAATTTTATTTCTTCCTATCCAGTTTGAAGACTTTTATTTATTTCTTTGCCTAATTGCTCTGGCAAGAATTTCCACACATTGTTAAAAAATGGTTGTGACAGTGGGCATCCTTCTCTTATTCCTGATTTTAGAGGGAACGTTTTCAGTCTTTCATCATTAAGTAGGATGTTAGTTGTGCATTTTCCTTGTAAGCTCTTGATCGTGTTGCACAAGTTTCCTTCTATTCTTATTGTTCTAAATATTTTTTTCATGAAGCATGCTGTATTTTGTCAAATGCCTTTTCTGCATCAATTGAGATGATTATTTGTTTTATTTCCTTCATTCTATTAATTAGGTACATGATATTAATTGATTTTCTTATGTTGAACCAACCTTGTATATCAAGGATAAATTCCACTTGATCATAGTGTATGATTATTTTTATATGCAGTGTAATTCACTTTGCTAGTACTTTTTTGAGGATCTTCACATCTGTATTTACAAGAGATATTGGTCTATTGTTTTATTTTGGTATCTTTATCATGCTTTGGTATGAGGGTGATATTTTCATAGAATTAATTAGAAAATGTTCCCTCCTCTTCAATTTTTTTGGATATATTTGAGAAGAATTAGAGTTAAGTCATCTTATAATGTTTGGTAGAATTCCCTGTGAATCCATCTGGTCTTTTCCTTTTGGGGATGTTTTTGATGGCCAATTAAATCTCTTTACTAATAATTGGTTTGTTGAGATCTTCTATTTCTTCTTGAGTCAGTGTAGCTAATTTCTGTGTTTCTAAGAAACTTTACATTTCCTATAGGTCACCTAATTTATTGACATACAATTGTTCATAGTATCCTCTTATAGTCTTTCTATGTCAGTGGGGTTTGTAATAAAGCCCCCCCCCTTTTCATTTTTCATTTTAGTTATTTGTATCCTGTCTCTTTTTCTTTGTCAATCTAGCTAAAGTTTTGTCAATTTTATTGATCTTTTCAGAGAAATAACTTTTGGTTTTGTTGATTCTCTCTATTTTTCCCCCTTTTCTACTTCATTTATCTCTGATCTAATCTTTATTATTTTCTTTCTTCTTCTCACTTTGGATTTAGTTTGTTCTTCTTCTAGTTCTCCCAGTTTTGAGGTGAGGTCTCTGATTTGAAGACTTTCTTCTTTTTTAATAAGCATTTAGAGTTATAAATTTTCCTCAGCATTTACCTTCATTGCATCCCATAAGTTTTGGTATGTGGTAATTCATTTTCATGGAAAAGGAAGCATTTTTATCACAAATAAAATACTGATTTAAGAAGCACAAAGTCACTTCACACAATTTAAAAATGAAAGAATTAACATACTGACAGGTCATAATTCAACATGAAACATTGGCATGTTCACCAGTTTGCTTGGTGCCTGTGATGGTTAATTTTATGTGTCAATTCGTGTATGTTATGGTGTTAAGTTGTTTAATCAAACACTGGCCTA
Source organism: Dasypus novemcinctus (assembly GCF_030445035.2). Classification (NCBI taxonomy): domain Eukaryota; kingdom Metazoa; phylum Chordata; class Mammalia; order Cingulata; family Dasypodidae; genus Dasypus; species Dasypus novemcinctus. Next base: position 32,302,665 of record NC_080674.1, on the reverse strand, counting down.
GGTGTCATTGTAGAAGCATTTCCTTGATGACAATTGCTGCTACATACAGTTGACTTTAATTAAGGAGATCACCCTCAGCAACACGGGCAGGCCTCATCCAAACTTTTGGTGATCTTTAAAGCAAGATCTGAGGCTTTTGAGAATCAGAAATAATTTTGTCTGGAGACTGCAACTGCCACTGCTTCCTGGCCTCTGCTACAGACTCATATTGTAAACTTCAATGTTAGTCCCCCTGGAATTTCCAGCCTTCTACTTCTAACATGGAATTCGGACTGCCCAGCTCCCACAATCATGTGATCCCATTCATTGTAATAAATCTCTTTTCATATATTTACCTACATGTATCCAATTGGTTGTTTCTCTGGAGAACACTAACACAGGATAAAAGTGAGTCCTTTTAAAGATCCTTAAAGCATTCATATTAGGTTAGACATAATATTTAAATGTTTTTATTGATTTATTTGCATGACTGATATGCCAACTTTTATGAAATACAACAGTTCTGAAATACAAGTGGTTTTAAAAATAATCCTCTAAAGTATTTAATTGAATGGCATTTGCTTTAATAAAGGTTTCAAATGATCTTTAAAACCTGAAACAAATCAAATTTTGGACATGGTATAACTAAGACAAGAGTCTGAAAATTGTGAATGGATATATTTTCTGAAGGTTAAAAACATGTAAGATTGATTAGTGACAAGTTCAAATAATGTGAAAGGCAATACAGGTGAGACAAAAAAAAAACCAAAAAACAACAGGACTAAAAGTCTGCATTGTACAAGCTTATAAAGTAATTTATAAGGTTTGCTGGGCTTCAGCTCACTTCAGGAATCATGAGTTTGAAAGTGCCCTGAAGGTTCTGGTTTCTTAACATCCAAGAACAATAATTGAAAAATGCATGCTTGTGAAAAACTCTCTCAAAGTTTACCACAGCTGAACCAGCAAAAGATACAAATGGCTCTAGTCAGCAGCCTCTGGAGATCCTGGGGGAGCAGTTCATGTTAGGAGCAAGGTCAGCTACTCGTGGTCACACTTGAAGTATGTAGCTTCTGTCTTTATTTTGAGTTATGCAAATGACCATAAGTTCTGGGAAAAAATAGAGTCAGATTTAGAGATAGAGCCAAAAATAAAGAGAGAACTAGAGATCAAGGCAGAGGAAAGGATGAGAAAGAATGAGAGGTTATAATGCTGTACTTTCCAACATTGTAGGCACAAACTACATGAGTTTATTTAAATTTAAATTAATTAAACACAAATAAAATTTTTAAAAAAGTAATGTGGTTGTACTAGTCACATTTCAAATGCCCAATGGTCTCAAACAGTTAGAGACTACCTTATTGAACAGCACACATTTCCATTGTCTCAGAAATTTATGTTGGAAAGAGGTGATAGAGTCAGAGGTAGGTATTTAGGGAATTAAACTGAGTGACGGTAAAGAGAATGAAAGTTACTAAGGGTTAGAGATTAGAATAGAGAGAAAATAAACTTCTTTAAAGATTGCATTTATGTGTTAAAAAATTTAATAGGACTGGAAAATAAGAATAATAGGAGACAAAAAAGGTATAGAAGCAAACAATCATATGAGTGATGTGTGATTAAAAAAATCATAATCAAGATACCACGTGGCATGCATGATATCCAAAATTTAAGAAACCAAAAAGAAGTTCACAGAGATTATAAGCAGAGCACTACAACAGTATTCCATTGCTTTATTTTTTTGGCTTTTTAAAAACACATACATTTTAAAATTTCAGATATTCTCAACCTTTCTCACCTTATTTGTGTGTGAAATAGAATGACTGCCTTACTGGGTCAGGAAGTGAAGGACTGTTGGGAAAAGAAAACATGAGAATGAGAATATGAGAAAACCATTGCTAAACATAAAAATTAAAAATACGTATTTTGAAAATTTCAGAATAACTTGAAAATGTAATACCCTCCATTTTTTTTATTCTGAAAAGATGGATTATGAATTTATATAGAATATAGATTATTATTTTTGAACAATAATTTTTTCAAACACTAAGAAATTTAATGTAGCAATTAAAGACTATTATGAGGATGTAATAAAGGAACACAGGGAAACGGACTTTGGCCCAGTGGTTAGGGCGTCCGTCTACCATATGGGAGGTCCGCGGTTCAAACCCCGGGCCTCCTTGACCCGTGTGGAGCTGGCCATGCGCAGCGCTGATGCACGCAAGGAGTGCCCTGCCACGCAAGGGTGTCCCCCGCGTGGGGGAGCCCCACGCGCAAGGAGTGCGCCCGTGAGGAAAGCCACCCAGCGTGAAAAGAAAGAGCAGCCTGCCAAGGAATGGCGCTGCCCGCACTTCCCCTGCCGCTGACGACAACAGAAGCGGACAAAGAAACAAGACGCAGCAAATAGACACCAAGAACAGACAACCAGGGGAGGGGGGGAATTAAATAAATAAATAAATCTTTAAAAAAAAAAAATAAAGGAACACAAAATTCAGAAGATGGAAAATTGAATTAAATTTACAACTAGAAAATTTGTTAAGAGATTTTGCGATGTGACTGAACAGCACTTTCCTACTTTTAAAGAGAATATCTAGTCTACTATTTAAGTTTACATTTATATAATCACAGTTTGTGTGCTGCAGATTTACATGTTGTAAATTGATATATTTATCAACAGTTAATTTGCATGCAACAAATATTTAGTGACTGTTATTCTGAATGTAAGAATTTATCAGTGATAAATGGGGAGGAACCCACATTCCATGATGTTGATAAATCTGAAAACAGAAAGTCTCTTGGAAAGTAAAAAAGTATGTACTTTGAATCTCATATACAGGGAAACTCAAATGACTTGAAATAAGATTTACTACTTCAGGATCATGTGATGTGTTTAGATTCTCAATAATGAATATAATCTTCAGGGTAACAGGAATTTTTGCTGGATTTTGTTTAATGTGCTTGCCTAGTACCTAAATCATGCCGAACATATCACAGATGTTGCATAAATAAAATTTGTCAATTCATTCATCCAATCATTTATTATTCAACTGTAATTTATTGAGTATGAATTATTTCCTAAGTACGTGCTAGGCCTTCAAATATAAATAAGGTCAAGAGCTTCGAATGAAGCAGCCAAATCAACAGAAAGCTAGAGGAAATTGCTGAATTTTATAGGCATTCATAGGAGTACCACTTCAACCTGCTTATAAGACAAATTGGGCAAAAGAAGACTTGGGAGTTGGACAGGGAAGTACAGACAAGTGTGAAGGCTAAGAGAGGGTTCTTCATCTCTATAGGACGAATATCAATAGTGCCTTTCTATTTATTTTGCTTATTTTTTAAAAGAATTAAATTTAAAATAATTATTTTTTAAAAGAAATGAATGTAAGAGAGAAATATTCTGGCACAAGATAAGTACTCAGTAAATATTGTTCTTTAATTTGGGGCTGATGGATTATTTATCTTTGATTTGATAAGACTATAGGAGAAAAAATCCTGGGAAAACACTTGAAATATAAGGATACACAAAATAGTTTTCCATATATTCAACTATAACCTACTATGAGCAGATTAAATGATAAAATCAATGGATGCAATTAGAAGTATACATCTTAAAACCTGTGAATACATTTTATCCAAATGTTCTTAAAGATAAAGCAGTTGTTCTCAGAGAGGAAGCAGTGGAAAGGCATCAGAAAATGAACACAACCTCTGCCAACCCAGTTTTCCTTCCGTTGCTATTATAAACTACCTCTGATCTTTGGTTTCTTTGTATTTAAAATATGGCTAGTAATAAAATCATACACTTTAATTTAGGGTATTGGGTAAGAATCAAATGAGATAAAAGGTTATGAATATATAATTTAAATAAACATAAAAAAATGGCAAATTAAGACACTCAGAAGTAAAGATAAAAGATAAATTGTACTCTGTAGGTGGCAATATTTCCCGTCTTATTTACTGAATACTTTAAAAGTAAAATGTCGGCTAAAGTAATTTCCTGCAGATGCCTTAATTTGCTTATTCTACTGAAGAGTTCTCTGAGATGCCTTTGTGTGTGTGTGGATATGGTATTTCCACATCTGGAGCTGAAGTCTTCCAGGTGTGTAACTACTCCATAAAATACGAACTGTAAAGGTTATTTCAACAGTTTCTGAAAACACAATTTAACCTACTCAACCTGAAAATGTGCAAGCACACCAGTCAAGTCAATTTTGGCAGCGAGAGTCAAGAGAATGAGTGCCATATTTACATGAATTTTGAATGCCGGTAACTTTGAGATCATTCTGCCACCTTTCCTAATATATTGTAATGTGTGCGCCTCAAGGAAACAGATGGAAGGCTGCCCTCACCCATTGTCTAATGTACTTAGCTTTATGCAAACAACTTCCTTTGGTTTGCCACCAGATATAAAACTCCACATCCTTCCTTACAACATTCAAACCTGAAAGTGTCTGATCCAAAAAAGGAACTTACACTTTAGTTTTAAAAGATTTTACAGTTTTTTATTGCATTCCTTTTCTGCTTTCTAACACAAGAAAATTATTTCTATATTTATGGTATTCCTAATGCATCATTCTTTTACAAAGATTTATAGTTGTTACTAGATCAACAGCTTGACATTTTAAAGAAAGATCATGGCCACTGAGTCCATGTGGCCTCCATATATTTTGGAACTATCAAAAAAAACAGTGTTTACTGTGGGACTCTCCACATTGCAATGGGGTGATACTGCCCCTACTGACAAATTACTGATCCAGAGATAGGAAGCAAACACATAGCAGACAGTCTTTGGGTATTTGAATTAACACTTTACAGGTTCAACTATGACTTGTGCTCTTCAGTACAAAGAGATTTCAATTTAGGAGTGATTGATGCAGGATATTAGCTGATACTTGGGCTTGAAAATGAAGGGAAATTGCCTTGGGCAAGAAAGACAAAGTATGTGGAATAATAGGAAAAGACAAGAAATGGAGAGAGTTTGAAAAGATTTAAATATCTGGTTTTAGTTTGACATTTTGGTTTCCTGAGCTATTCAGAAATCTTTCTTTTCTAAGCATTGTACCGTAAGACACCTTACTTTTTTCTATCAATCCAGTTTGGGTTGGCATTTTGCTACCTTCTATGAAAGTTATTAATAAAAAAGTTAAACATTTTTCAAACTTTCAGAAAAAAACATACTATATAGACCATAACAAATGGACAACATAGATTTATGTAATTAGTGAACACATATGTTTTGATCCTTGAAAGAGATAAAACCTATTAACCTGGGGGTGGGGGTGGGAGAAATAACAGTAACAACAAAAAACCTTCCCTACTGCCTTCAGGCTGGTTACAAATCCAAATAACCTTACACCTCCCTTTTTACTGCTACCATATGGTAGCTACAATTTTGTTCCAAAACTACATGTCTTACATTAGTAGCACTTTTATTAAATGCTCCTGTGTGATGATATTTTCTGAGACAGGGTAGGATATGCATGAGAGCAACTAGTCATACCACATTGCTTCCTGGAAGTTTAATTCATCTGAGAAACATCCAAAGTAAGAATAAATGCCGTCAAATTACTACAGCCACAAGAATGATGTAGATTTTAGCTTGTCAAGTACTCCTACTGATTTTTATTGAAATGGTACTTAAGTAGGGGCAGTGGATACTAGTATCATATTCCATCAGAACCCAACAAATGCATACAAGAAAAGTGATTTGGGATTTTGACACCCTGAATCAGAGAACACTAAATAGACACATTTGGTAGTGCAGAAAGCTATTGGTGCTTTCACGATTGTTTTGCTCTTATTTTTTTCACTTGTTTGTGTGTTGTCAACTATTTTGAAATCCGCTTAACATAAACACTTAACTAAAAAAAAAAATAAGTTTGGTTTCAGTCTGAACCACTTTTCATCAACTTTCCCAACGTCAAAATCCTGGCAGCCTAGCCCATAATCCTCAGTCCTTCATTTCCCCGCAAATTGATGATCCTCTTCGATCCTTTTAATCTCATCACTTTTAAAGTCAGGAAACTTTTAACATATAATGTAGGATGGTAATTGTTTGTACTCCCTTTATTCCACTAACTTTCATGTATTTTATTTTAAATTTATTACCTCATCTCTGCTTAATTTAAATTCATTCAATCAACCAATCCATTTACCTAGCACTTTCCTGTGAAAATTTCAAGTTTATCTCTTCTGATACTCAATTCCTTGCCAAAGTACAGTTTCTTACTGTATCCCTATACTGGACTAGGATCATTTTCCTTCTCTCTGTAGAATTCCCTTTTAATGTAGGCATAGTGGTGAAAATTAATCTCCATATTTGTTTGTTTGAAAGTATTTTAAATTACTTCCAGTCTTGAAGACGATTTTAAATTGTTTGTAGAATTCCATCTACTATGCTAAGTCAGCTGTCAGTTTTATTGCCTTTTAATTAAAAGTGCTTTATCATTGTTTCTGTGGATTTCTTTAAAATTGTGTCTCTGTTTTTCAGAAGATTTTATTATAGTGATTATAGTTATGATCACTTTACATTCATCTTGCTTGGTGTTGACAAAACTCCCAAGTTTGTTTTGCAAACTTTCTTTAGTTTTAGAAAATGCATTGTCAGTATATCTTTTGATATTCCTTCTGCCTCATTTTTTTCTGTCTTTTTTTCCCTAAAACTCAAATCATATGCATATTAAACATATTCACTGTATTGTCTTTGTCTTTTATGTTCCAGTTGTGTTACTTTATTCTTTCCTTCCTGTTGTTCAGTTGGAATATCTTCAACTATACAGGATTGACCTCAGAATGGACTCAGAATAGGTGAACTAGTGCACCTGAAGGAGTTAGCCAAGAGTACCAGAAAGAAAAAAAGTTTGAGAACCAAAGCAGAACAGGATATCTCTGATATGTATTACAATATCAAATGCTCTACCATATATTTAATTGGCTTCCTGGAAAGAGAGAAGAAAGAGAAAGTCAAAAGAACTATTTGAAGAGATAAGGGTTGAGAATTTTCCAAATAAATAAATGACATTAACTTAACATATCCAAGAAATTCAGCAAAACTCTAAGCACGTTAAATACAAATAAAACCATACCAAGGCATGTCATAAATAAATAGTTTTAAGCCAAAGATAAAATTGATATAAAGGCAGTGGTTCTGAGGGCAGGGAGAGGGAAGACTAGGTGTAACATGGGGCATTTTTGGGACATTGGAATTGTCCTGTATGATATTGCAATGATGGATACAGGCAATTATAAATTTTGTCAAAACCTATAAAATTGTGCAGGGCAAAATGTAAACTATAGTCCTTGGTTAGTAACAACCCTTCAATATGTGCTCATAAATTGTAACAAATGAACCACACTAATGAAAGATGTTGTTAATGAGGGGAAGCAGAGGAGGGGGGAGGGTATATAGGAATCCCCTATATTTTTTGATGTAACATTTATGCAATTTAAAGCTTCTTTTAAAATAAAATACAAAATAAAGACAACACAATAAATAAATAAATAAATTAAACCAAAGATAAAGAGCAAATCTTTTTTTTTCATATTTTAAAATAAAATTTTATTGAAGTGTATCATTCATCCATGAACGTACATCAATAAAAATGTATAGTAAAATTTGTGAATTTACAAAACAAGCATGTATATAGCATCATACAAGGTTCCCATTCATCTCCCCACCACCAAACCCTTGCATTGCTGTGAAGCATTTGTTACAAATTATCAAAGAGCATCATCAAAATATTACTTCTCACTATGGCTCATATCTTATATCTGGTGTATTTTTTCTCCAACCCACCCAATTACTAACACCCTGTATCAGTAAAATATATTTGTTATTGTTCAGTAAAAAATGTTCTCATATTTTTTCCTGTTAATCACAGTCCAGCAAATCTTAAACACAGGCAAGGGAAAATTGAGTGGCTATGACTTCCCATCAGGGAAAAAAATGGAGGCTGGAGAAAAACAGAATGCTATATTAAACAAGACCAAAATAAAATAAATATAATTGTCAAATTTAAATTTCATATTAATATAACATATTGTCTTAATTTTTTAGCATGTTTGAAAAAGACATTTCCAGATAAAACCTAAAAGCATTTTTATTCAGTCAGTGATGCTCTACCAAAAAGGATAAAAAATATTCTTCTGACTGAAGGAAAAAACTAAAAAATAGAAAGGCCATATTTGCAATAAGTAAGGAATGTTTCTCGACAAATATAAAATAGCCTTCTTTTAGTGTCCTTATTCTTCTAATACTCAGAATTTAAAAATTACTAAAAGCATAAGGCTTACTAAAAATGAAATAAAATATATTAAGAATTTTATACAGTAGAAGGAAATAAAATATAAAATCTTCAAATTCAGGAGTTTGAAGAAAAATAAATGGATTTTATTAATATAATATTTTTAGAATGATTGTGAAGCAGAAAAAATTTTCTGGCAAAACAAAAAATATTTAGATAAGTCAATACAGGATATACAATGAGATGCTGAAAAAATATGTGATTTATCACAATGTAGGCAAAAATGAAACATAATAAATGATAAATGGGATAAATAAAACCCAAGTACCTAGATGGGAGTATTAAAAGCAAACAAATAAGTTGCTACCAGGTACATGAGATAAATTTTTCAGCAAAGATTGACATACCTGATAAACAAGCTAGTCCCTGCTACAACTTGCTTCTAAGGAAAAACATTTTAAATATAAAGGCATAGTCAGGTTGAAAGGAAAAGTTTAGAAAATCATAAACCAAGGAAATACTGAGCAAAAGTAGACTTGAGTGTCTCTGTTAATATCTGACAAGATAATTTTAAGTCCAAATATATTATGAGAATTGAAAAGGGACAATTTATAATGAGAAAATAATCAGTTCTTTAAGAACATCTAGTAATTCTAAATGTGAATGTGCCCAAAAACAATGGTACACAATATATGAAGCAAAAATTTTCAGAACTAAAGATAGAAAGAGAAAAATCCACAATAAAATTATATATTTTAATACTACCGTAACTTTGATTGTGTCTAGCTAGAACAAATATATGAAAATTAGTACACATAGAGATTTGATTAACATTATAATGAACATGACCTACTTGACATTCATGTAGCACTTATAACCCACTACTGAAACATACATTTTCCTTTAAAGTGTTCATGGAACGTGATCTGAGATGGGACATAAGGGGACCCATAAATAACTTGCAATAAACAAAAGCAAGTAAATCATTCAGGGTATATACTATGACCCATATTTATTTTGCGAGTTCCACATTCTTTTGTGTGCATCCATATTTCCACCTGCTATTAATTTCTTTTTGCTGGTAGAACTTCTTGAACATTTCTCTTAGAGCAGTTGTCGTGGAGGTCAATACCCTCAGGTTTTCTATGCCAAAAAAATATTAATTTTTGCCTTTATTTTCAATAACATTTTCACTAGGTATAAAATTCTACAGTGTGAAGCATGAAGGGGAAAGAACAAAATTAAGTGGAGAAAGCCCCAGATCCTAAAGCAGGTTTTTTTGTTTTTTCTTAAAGATTTATTTATTTATTGAATTCCCACCTCTCCCCCTGTTGTCTGTTCTCTGTGTCTATTTGCTGCATCTTGTTTCTTTTGTTCGCTTCTGTTGTCGTCAGCAGCACGGGAAGTGTGGGCGCCGCCATTCCTGGACAGGCTGCTCTTTCTTTTGCGCTGGGCGGCTCTCCTTACAGGGCGCACTCCTTGCGTGTGGGGCTCCCCTACACGGGGGACACCCCTGTGTGGCAGGGCACTCCTTGTGCACATCAGCAATGCGCATGGGCCAGCTGCACACAGGTCAAGGAGGCCCGGGGTTTGAACCGTGGACCTCCCATGTGGTAGACGGTCGCCCTAACTACTGGGCCAAGTCCGTTTCCCCCAACACAGGTGTGACACAGAGGAAGGGAGAGAGAAAAAGGAGAACTGGACAGAAAGATCCTCAACCTGCAGTGCAGCTCTGAGAAAGTAATGACCAGGGTAATGGGAGCCCCGGAGCAATGATAGCCCATTAAAGATCTCCAATTTTTCAGGAATATCTTATTTCTAGGACCTCAACCATACTCAGTTGTTAACTTGGGTCAGCCTAGAAAGGTCGTGACCTTGTTATGATGCTCTGGTGGATCCTTAAGTGATAGCAGCTGTAGGATGTCAACGAACTAGAGCCTTTTTTAGCAGATTCTCTCCTGAAGAGAGTTCTGAGCAGACCATTCTCATGACTGCCACTAAAAGCAGCTCTCTTAACCTGGCATAAAGTAAGTAGGATAAGGCTACAACAAATATCATACTTATGGGGAAAGAATAAATGGCTTCTCCCTGAGATCAGAAACAAGACAAAACTGCTTTCAACTTTTCTGTTCACTATTGTACTCGAAGGGCAAACCTGAACATTAGAAAAAAGAAATGTGAGAAGTACACTTATATCCTGTTCATTTTGACACTGCAATATTCTCTGAAATATCTAAGGATATTTTAGAATTATTTCCACTCCATTCATAAAATTTGATTCTCTGGAGTTGCTATCTTCTTTCAAGTTGTTTTTAGCTTCTGCCTTTCATATTAATAACTTTGCTGATGATCTTGTTCTGCCCTGTCATGTGTAAGATAGGGATACAAAAAGAGCGAGTTTAATTAACTGTGCTTGTGGGGGAAATATTTCCACTGTAGTATGATATTGTTGGGTTATTGATGTGGAAATGCCTGCCATAATATTTTTAGGTTTTATCTATCTGTATTTATTTTTCATTTGGTCTTGGACTTGTTATACTTTGTAGAAAAGGTAATGACTTTGTTCTTCTGAAGGGTGAACTTTTTTCTTCCGTTTAGAGATTCAAATACTACAAGAAGGCCTTGGGCATCACTTAATACACCTGTGAACAGTGTGGTCTCCTGAGCTGTGAGTTTTCTTCCTAGGTCAGTGACCTTTTGTTTTACTTTTCATCTTTTTCCTTCATCTTCTCAAGTAGGGGAACTCCCCTCTCCTGCCTGCATTGAGTGGGGAGAGAACACATAGGTATAAATCTCCTCAATTAGACTTTCAAACAGTCTGTTTACTTTTAAGATGATTTTCCTTGATCTTGTAGAGTATACTGCCACCAATTATTGTGGCTTTTCCAAGTTTTCTTGGGAAATATTAACTTCCTTCTTGAATTTCCTCACTGCTGAGTCTTCTTAATCTAACTCTGTTTAGGTGAAACATGCTCTGTCATCTGTTTAATCATTCTCAACACACTTGAGCCATATATGAGTGTGGATGCATGTGTATTCTTTTTTCTTGATTCTAGAATCTTATATATTTGGAGTTTACTTTAAGGTTTTCAATTCAATAGCTAAAGTTCTGGTGTTTTTGAGTGATGAATCTTACCAAAATTTTTTAAATTTCTGATTTTGAGTTTGTGTGCTCATCTTAATTTGACCTCTTTTGTTTCTTTCCTTTGTAAATCCTAACTGAATGAATATGTCCATGCAGAGAAATTTCTATTTGATTTATAGATTCCCCAGTGTTTTCACCACACCAGGATCATTTTTTAATTGCTATATTCTCAGCTTGGGATATCCCCACATTAAGAGCATAGTACAAATCTAGTATCTAAACATATCAATATTGCATGCCTATTCTGATTTCTTGTGAAAACATTTTTTTCTCCTCACTTAAAGAATCATAGCAGAGACAAGATTAATTTTCTCTGGTGACAGATTTAATTACTTCCTTTATAAGTGATACTAAACTCATCTGATGATACCTACACTCCAGGATTTTTGGAGTGTTGAAAACCCAATACTCTAAGCATTACTATTTCAAATAACTTTACAGGGTTGCTGAGGAATCATCTTATTTACTTTTCTTCCTAGCTGACAGTACATTTCACTTCTGGCACCTGTAATTTCCTCTTCTCTTTTTAAAAATCACTGCACAACTTTTTAAAAAATATCATATTTCAGCCAGAAAATCTAGGGGTTTCTTTTTTCCAGGATCCTTTAGATCTATACCTACATTTGTTTTTACTTTGCTATATTGGGGAAACATACTTTCTCAGTCCTCAAAATGAACTCTTACTGCTTTTGTTCTTTTTTTTTCTTTTTCCTGTTTTCCAGGTGCCAATTTTCTAATGTGTCTTAGCTAAATATCTTTTTGCTTATTGGTGTTACCTCCAGCTTATCCTCTAACAAATTGTCTTCAATAAACCAGAAAACAGGAGCTTGTTTTTCTTACTTTCATGCATTTTCTGGTTGCTTTATGAGGCTGTCTGTTCAGTTGTTCATGAGAATGGTTTGGACGGACAATTTCTAGCAGCTCAAGAGCTCAATCTGACATCGATGGCAGGTCTGTGTTTCACAGCAGGAGAGTTTTGTGCACAGATCTGTTCTGTTGACGTTTCCTGAATTTGTGCTTTCATGGAGTGACCATGAGTGAGAAATAGAGGCTGGCTTCCTATTACACAGGTATCTATCACTTGCCAAAAAATAAACCACATGACACAATTGTCTAAGAAGGAACTTTGGTGTCTTGATGACACTTACTTTTTCTTAACAGAAAACACAATGTTGTTAGGGTTTTCTTCAAAGTCTATATTATAAAAAATATCAATTATGTTAATTCACATATATATTCATTCATATATATACATATTTCCAATTATATACCCTGGAAGACAAATACATTCTCTTTCATCTAAACAGCATTTAGATTTTTATATTACTAATATATTATACCATTTTTGATAAAGTGACAGAAATTTTCATGTCCAGTTAGAATTATTAATTTTGTTTTATGTTGTCTGGTTGTTTAGTGCAGTTCTTTTCTCCTTTGAAAAAAAGGATTCACTATAATAGGCTCATAAACATAATTAAATGACAATCAAATTTCTAATAGGAAAGAAGAGATACTACAGAAATGAATTGTTTTGTTGAAATCTAGGTTTAAAAACTCATTATTATTTTAAACATATAAGTATACCAAAGAAACCAAATGGCTCCATAGCTCATTATTAATATGTCATTTTCCATTAAAAGAAATGTGTATGAAGTCTACTTGATTAAAAAGTAAAATAGTATATAAAGTTTCAATATTAGATGTAGGGAATTATATCCACCTCTGTGACAGTTGAATTTGGTGAATCCCCAAAAGAGGAAGATTATGTTTTCAATCTATTCCTGTGAGTATCATACTTTCTGATTGCATTAAATTCTTTTGAGGGCCCTTGATTAGATTACTGAAGATAAGATTGATTTAGGGCTTTTGATTGGACTACATCAGTGAGGCATGAACCAGCTTGGATCTCCACCCTCAGTCTGAGTCCAATATTAACAGAGACACAAAGAGAGACAGACACAGAAAGGACAAGGGAGCCGCCAACCTTGATCATGCAATGTGAGAGAAAGGATTCCAATTTCCCCCCAGCTGAACTGCAAGGAGAGAAGCCCTGGGAGGTTCAAAGAGCTGAAGCTCATGGTGAAATGAGTCACATTCCTGATGGCTTGCAGCTGAACTCTTGAAGAAAGCAAGCAGCTGAGACTGAAGTAGGAGGCCTGGAAAGAGACAAGCCCCATTCCTGGTTGCCCACCGCTGAGCTCCAGGACCTGGGCACTGAGAAAGAGTGAGCCTGGACAGGAAGGCAGAGACCTGGGCAGAGACTGGTAGCCATCTTGCTTCACCATGTGGCAGCTAACTTTGGCCAGAAAGCATCTCTGCTGAATCCTTAGTTGCACATTTCACGGCTTCAGAACTATAAGCTTTTACCCCAATAAAAGAAAGCCCACTGGGTGGACTGGAGGAGAGTGTAAACTATAATGTAAACCACTGTCCACGTGGTGCAGCAGTGCTCCAAAATGTATTCACCAAATGCAATGAATGTGCCACGATGATGAAAGAGGTTGTTGATGTGGGAGGAGTGGGGTGAAGGGGGTGGGGGGTATATGGGGACCTTAATGTAACCATTAAAAAAAATAAAGAAGGAAAAAAAATCCCCTTTATAAAAGTATTTCTGGTACTTTCCATCTGCAGTCCTTTGGCAAACTAAATCAACCTTCTGTCTCTTTTCTCCAAAAGAAAGTACAATTTGAGTTTCATAGTATTTCTTAACAACTCTAACATTCTTGTTAATTCCTATAGTTATGTTCTAGGAACATCTTCCATACTGACTTAGCTAACTAGCCCTGTGTGTCCTCAGCTGAGACTTCTTCATTCCTTTGAGCATGCACATGTAGGCAGAACTTGTAAGTGCACCAGTAATTTTTAGCAAGTAGTCAATTTTGTGGTTTTAGACTCCTGGAATAATAAACACACATGCACACATACATACACTTTCTATAAGTCTATCACTCATCCTATCTATCTAATACTAGAAATTGAAAATCAAAGAAACCATGCATCTATCTTTAGTCACAAAATGAGTTATTTGGTACATTGTCATTCTTGCTCATCCCTCTCTCCTTTATTCCCAGGGAAAAAATAAAATTCAACCTTTCACCTAATTTGTGCCTGCACCCAAGTAGCTGAAGGCTGCATCCCTGCGTATTCAGACCGTAAACCTCAAGTGTTCCCTTAAGGCAGCCTGAAGCCCTAATGGATTTCCCTAGTTCATTTACATTTCCCCTTTTTGTCTCTCCTTCATTATTCAACTCTACTCTTGCCATCTCTACTCTCAGTTGTTAACCTTAAGGCCTACTTCACAAATGGTAATTAAAGCTTTCAGAAAAATTTCCATAAACTTTAACTGCCACATTCACTGAACTCCTAGCATCTTTATCCACCTACTTGGCTCTCCATCCTGTCCCTGTAGATAACTGTGAGCTTTCTCTCCTCCTGCGAGTCCCTCCACTTGTATATTAGGTACCATGCGCTCTCACCTAAATGAGTGTATCACTCCAGCAATTCCCTCTCTCTCAGTTTCACATTTCCTTTCTAATTAATTACTTCTATTAGCCAACAATTATGACATTCTTTCTCTTTTTTTCACATCTCTCATAAGCTTTCACACCATTTTTCCTTTGCTTTTTCCCACAAAACTCCTTGTAACACTTGAATGTACTCGTAGCCACTGATTTATCTCCTCTCAATTTCATTTAAACCTACATCAACTAAGCATCCTGTCTAACTTACCATCATAACTGAAAGTAACAAATTAGTTTCACATTTATAAATCCATATGCAAATCCCCAGCCCCCATGAGCTGGACTTGCCAGCCGCTTTGTCGTAGTTCATCGTCACTAACGATTTTTCAACAATCATGTTTGTTTCAAAGCCTCCTGAACACACCTCACTTCTGTCCTCTAATACTGGCTGATATATTTTGATTGTTCTGCCCCAGAATTCAGTTGTGAGGCTTTTTCTCTATTCTTTCTACATTTACACCTTTGGTGAACTCATCTATTTTCATGGCTATATCTCTATGCTGACATTTTAAAATTTCTATTTCAAGCCCATGTCCTTTCCTGAACACCAGGCACACAAATCCAACTGTCCATTTGATATTTCTATTTCGACGTGTGAAGGAAATCTCAAACTTTCCATCTCAAAACTTACATGTTTTCTTTATCCCAGCCTCCCCCATCTCATATGATTCCATTCTTTCTATTTCTCAGACTGAAAATCTTGAACTTAGGGTTAGCTTTCTTCTTCCAGTCATATTTTAGAGCCAGTCAGTCATTAATACCTGTCGGGATTTCTTCAAACATACCTAAAATCTAAAACTTCCACTGTTCCACATGATACAAGACATTTACTGTCTCTAATCTGAATTACTGTAATAGCTTCATAAGTGTTCTTCTGGCTTTTACTCTTTAAACTCCCCTACTGCAAACCATTAGCAATTTTCTCGTTAGAGTAAACTATTTTATTTTAAATGTGCCAGATTATATTTGCGAAGCTACAATGGTGCATTTTGGAAACACTTGTTAAGGGCACAGCTGAAACTTTTCCTGAATAATCCATTTATTGCACAGAGTAAAGAGTCTAGAAAAGGCAAATAATCTCCTTGTCACTTGGCATAGAATTCAACAGAGTAGGGAATGAAGTCCCATCATGGCTGGTCTCCTGGGGTGTTAGAAAACTGACCTGGGAGGGGTCCATAGATGGCAGCTCCACATGTCCCAGCAAAGAGAGCCCAATCTATACTGTGTGAGCATGGCTTTTAATCCACCCTGGTGGGAGGAGGACCTGCCACTGAGAATTCCTATCCTTGATAAGCATCTGGTGCTGCTTGTTCCTGGTCTGACCAGGTCTTGTCATTCTACTTAACATCTCTTGCAGTTGTGGAAATGCACACAATAATAAAGGAAGGTGGAGGCGGCAGAAAATTGGAGAATGGCTATTTATCATATGTTTGTGACTTCCCCACAGAAGGAGGTAGGGGTAGATAGGTGAGGGCTGGGCCATGGCTGCTTAACAGGTGTCTGTAATTTCCCTAGCAGTATCACTATTCTGCTCAAAACTCTCTAAGATACAATGAAATTTACTAACTAATTACGCCCACTTAGTTCATCACAATGCCAAATGAAGCAGGAACAGAGAGGAAAGGTTCGAGTAGCAACTTAGGAACTAAAATAATGTTAAATTTTTATGCACACTTTATATAGTATTTTGCCTATTTGTGTATGTGTATGTGTATGTGTGTCTCCTAATCACTCTTGACATTTATGTATAGGTTTTTTCCCCTGAGTTTGTGAAATATTTAATAACTTTAATTCTAAGTTGTGGTAAGTGAAAATGCATTAGAATTAGTAGTGCAAAGTTAAGGATAGATTAATTGAGGTCAGAATTTCCAATTTTCTAGGAATGACTCTGGAGTCAAAATAAACTAAATATAATAAAAATCTGCAATTGGTATTTGTTTCATCATTATCAGCATCATTGTAATTTCTCCTTCAAGTATTTATTCATCATGTATAATTCCTTTAATAAACAAATATAAAAGCATTTTAAAATAACTTAATACAATTATTATTGAGCACTCACTGAATCTAAAATGTTAATTCAGAACCTCATTTAATCATCCCCCAAATTTATGAAGTTCTATTATATCCCCAATTTGTAAATAAGGAAAATCATTTTACGGAGTTTAAATGGCTCATTTAAATTCATCCACTTGGCGTTTTCCCCCCTAGAATATAAAATTACTATTTCCTCCCAACAGAGAAAGGATTACTTGTTCAATGAGTTCTCAAAATTTTCTTCCCAAATTTCTGGTATTCAGAAGTGAAAACTATGTTTAATATCAGTCACCTTATTATCTTTATTATTATAACTAGTGAATTTCAAAATGCCGATTTTTATTAAGAAATTATATGTCTTTTAAAATATTTAAAAATATCTAGTATTCTCATTACCTTTTTTAAACTTTTTAATAGAAGTTTATCATTCACACATGAACCTCCATACACAATAAATGTGTAGTATAAATTGTGAGCTTACAAAACAAACTTGGAAATCCATAAACAGGGCTCCCATACATTACCACACCACCACCATCTGGCACTGTGAAATACTTTTTTACAAATTATAATATGGCATCGTCAAATTATTACTACTAATTTTGTCAATATCTTACATTTGGTCTATTTTTCCTCCAACCCACCAAGTTAAAGGCACCCTATTCAAGATATCAAATATTTTCTCCTGCACATTGATATCATTTAAAAAAGTGGGACAGAATGTGAGTCAGACTGTTTTGGCAAGCATAAACACTATTACAGAAATATTGTTCCTGTTCCTTCTTACTTCTTGTGCCCTGAAATTGTCCTGAGTTGTACTTCTGCCCATGTGTACATTTTATGGTTTCTGATTTTCAAGGATGTCCTTTGTTCAAACTATTAATATTGTCTTAAAGTAAGTTTACCCATGGTGGATTGAGGTTTGTAAAGCAGAACATGCTTTGGCTACCGCAGCATTTCTTAAATGTTACTATAAATTAATTTATAATGGAGACTTTCTGGATGAGACTAAGACATAGACATTTGTCATAGCATAAAAGAGATGCATGATCCTTCTCTTTGTATAATCTATTAATATTGAGATAGCTGGCTTATGAATTTACTTTAAAACATCTATGTAAATTAGTTTAAAGTTCTTAAAATAAAATTTGAAGAAAAAATACAGACCTGAGAAATGAGATTAATGTTTCAAATACTATTTCTTTTCTCTGTTTGGAACATTATTTGAATCACATCTGGAATGTATTATACTATGTCATCAAAATGAACCTGTACTTCAGAAAGAAAACATGAATTCAGTTTAGCTCATGCTAAAAGCGTGTGTGTGTATATATATATATGTGTGTGTGTGTATGTGTGTATGTATGTATATACGTATATATATGTATATCTTGCCAAGTGTAAACTGGTAAAAGCTTGAAATCATGTATAGAAATAAGCTGTACTATCTTCTTAAAGCATAATATTGACAAAAAGGACTAGGCTAAAATCACTAAAGATAATTTTATGTGGAAGTATATTCCAAACAGAATAGTACATGACAGGAATAACAATGGTTTAAAAGAGAATCTTTAAAAAAAAAAAAAAGAACTAGATTAAACTCAGATACTGAATTAGCAATGTAACTGGCTAACTTCAACAGGACTGTTACTTGCTTATCTGTAAAATGGACATAATAATGTCTGGCTACCCTTCCTCACAGGGATTTTGTAACATCAGAGAAGTTATACCTGGGCATGATTAAGTTATGTTTAGGGCTTTTATTGGGCCGTGCCATTAGAACATTGAGTCCCCACCCCGTTGTGGGTAGGGACTCACAGATAAAAGGCATGGCAAAGAACAGAGTTAAGGTTTTTGATGTTAGAGTTATGATGTTGGAGTTTAATGCTGAAGCCTTAAGCTGGAACCCTGGGAAGTAAGCACAGAGAGGAAAGAGAAGCAAGACCTGGGAAGAGAGGACCTGAGCCCAGGAAGAAGGAAGCCCCAGGAAGAAAGAAACCTGAACCCAGAGAGAAGCAAGACCCTGGAAGGGAGGAACCCAGGAAGCCTGAACCATCACAGATTTTGGCAGCCATCTAGCTCCAACACATGAAAATAGACTTTGATGATGGAAGTAACTTATGCTTTATGGCCTGATATCTGTAAGCTCCTACCCCAAATAAATAACCTTTCTAAAAACCAACCAATTTCTGGTGTTTTGTATCAGCACCCCTTTGGCTGATGAATATAGATCCTGAAATCTGTTATTGACGCTTCTACCACAACCAGAACAAAGGCAGAAAATGAACTTTGCTTTTTTATGTTGCCTTCTAAGTTCCCACCAATGATTTCTGATGAAAGAATCTATCAAGACAACAGCTGACAAGGGAGTCTGGGAAATCTAGTTACCGGCTACCCCTAGAATTGGAGAGAGTAAGGGAAGGTTGGAATGCAGCTTGGAACCAACAGGCAATATCTGACAGAGTGCCACAGTATAACAAATAAATAAATGAAGCACAGACCAAATGGAAATTTACTGAACTACGTCATTTGTATGTTTGCTTCCCCTTTACTCTGGGAGAAATCGTTTATTTTTCTTTTAGCTCTGTGTAGAAGTCAGGTGCTTGGCACTTGAGACAGATTCAGTATTTGTCAGTTGGTCAGATGTTATAGAATGATTGAGCCAGATATTTAATGTTATGAAAGGGTTTCCAAAACTAGATGTAATCTTACATTTCAAAGGTATTCAACACTGCATTCCTATGCTGAATATTTCACACCTTTGCTCAGTATAAATTCATTGATATCTGTGCACCAGACACTGACTACAAAAAAGGCACTGAAATATTATACAACTGAAGATATCAATTCAACTAGATATGCTACACCTTCAAAAAGTTTATTTTATAGAGGAGAGTCAGAGCCAAATCAACAATTAGAGCACAGCTTGGTCATCCCTCTTTAGATAAATCCTATGCTCTAGGTAAAGAGGAAAACTGAGCAGGGAGCTCACCTTGCTACCAAACTCATTTCCCCTCCCACATAATGATCATGCTGCTCATCCAACTACAAACACTTTCCATACCACGCCCTGCCTAGGTTATAGATATCCTTAGACATCCATAATACTTCCCTTCATCACTATTGCACAATAATGAATCCTAAATTCCCTACTAATGGACCTAGCATATAGCCAAGATTCAGAAATACAACTTTCTTTCCATATCCCTCTCCACTCCCCTTTCTTCTCTACCCCTCTGCTTCTCCTCCTTTCTCTACTGCTCTTTCTTTCTTTTACCATTTAAGTTCACAATTTCATAGCATTTACAAATTTGTTTTAATATGACATATGTGCTTCCCAAATCACTTGCTAAGAAAACCATTCCAGAAGAATAATAGGGCTTTGGGGGCAAATAGGATTTAGGGGTAGAGCACTCAACCCTCTGTCAATGACCTGTAAGAAACAAATGGTAGGAAACAATGAACATGAACATGAGAGCCCAGTTTAACACATGTTAAGTGGCTAAGAAATACATAAATACAAAAATTAATGTGGGATTTTAACTTGGAAAAAGCCCTGAAATTTGCATGGGGGAGTGGGCTTGAAGTGGTGGAAATAGGATTATCTGTAATTGCAAGGAAGGATGACTTATAACATGAGGAGTGAATGATTGTGGCTCATAACATGCACAAGTTATGCTAAGTGGTCAATGTTTGAAGTGTGTGCTTTTTGTGTATTCTTATACAGTTTGATTGATCTGGATGCAGATTTCTGTATTTACCTAGCCTGAAATTATCTAGTGTTTTTCTCTGTTGAATTTGCATATAATCAAATACGGTATTCACACTATTCTCAAATTATTCCCTAGTATATCAATTGCATTTGAACAAAATTGGCTTACTGCAAAACTCACTGTATTACTTCCATAACTCATGTAAAATTTAGAATGTTGACAGAAATAGATTTCATATGATGATGGCAGTAATCTCAATATTTATTAGGGAAAGTATGACCTTAAGAGCAGAGTAGGCAAATGCTTAACATAGGTCAGAACATAGGGACAAGAGAGGTTTGATTCAGATAACATGCAAAGAGGGTGTCTCTTCAATCTGTTGCCAACGTTAGCACAAATTTTGATAAAGAATACTAAGTGAATTCTTGATAAACCAGTGCATATATTGGTTCACTTACTTTTTAATTTTCATCTTGAAATAATTAAGGATTTATGAAAAGAGTTGCAAATATAGTATAGTTACCTCATCTTTCACACAGCTCCTCCTAATGTTGACATGTTATATAACCATAGAACTTTTAACAAAACTAAGAAATTAACATTAGTACAATACATTGAGCTAATCTAGAGGCTTCATTCAGAATTCACCACTTTCACACTAATGATTGCTCTCTGTTCCAGGATCCAATCCAGCCTGCATTCTGATTTGTTCCAGTTTCTCAATCTTTTCTTGCCTTTCATAACTGTGATGATTAGTTCATGTATAAACTTGGTTAGGTAATGATGCCCACTTGTTTGGTCAAACAAACACTGACCTAATTCTAACTGTGAGGACATTTTGTGGACTTAAATCATTAGTAAGTTGATTGCCTCTGTGGCTGATTGCAGCTACAATCACCTGAGGAAATTGCTTTCAGCAATTGGAGATGTCTCATCCAATTAGTGGAAGGCCTTTAAAGGGGAAGTGATGCTTTCAGCAGTCAGAAGAGAGACAATTTTTGTCTCGACACAAGCCAGCCAGCTCCGCCTGCGAAATTCATCAAGGGCCTTATAGGAGCTCCTGGTTTGGAGTCTAGAGAATTTAGAATCACTCATGTGAGATAATTTTTATAATATATTATATCTATAGGTATCTCCTGTCAGTTGTGTTTCCCTAGATAGCCCTGACTGAAACAATAACCTTAACATTTTGAAGAGTGCTGGTCAGGAATTTTGTGAAATGTACCTCATATTGGGGTAATCTAATATTTTCTTATGATGAGACTGGGATTATAGAATTTTATAGAAGGTCTATGGAAGTGAATCGTTCTTATGTTCTCAGGGCATCATTATCAGGTGATATTTGATATCATCACAATGAGTTACTGGTGATATAACCTTGTTTACTTGGTTAAGTAGGTGTCTGTCAGGTTACTCCACTGAATAGTCATGTTTTTCTTTCCATACTCCAGTCTTTGGAATTCAGTCACTAAGCTGAGGTCACAAGCAAGGAGAACAAATATAAGCTCTAAGTCTTGGATGGGAACCTATCACAAAATTTGTGGATGTTTGTTAAAATTACCGCAGTGACTTGTACATAATTTGGGTGAGAGACTTGTATATCTCGCTAATTTTACTCATTCATCTCTGAATCTGCAACAATTATTACCATGATGTTTAAATGTTAAGTTCTAATTCCTTAGTTCATTTAACATTTGTTATCTGGGAATATTTTTATGAAAGATTTATCCATTCTCACCCACTTATTTTTATACTCAAGCATGTATTTATAGTAATAGAATTTATGGACTTTTTCTTATTTTACTTATAAGCAAATATTATTTTTATTTATTTTGATAAGTGTAAGGGGGTTTCATTAAATGCCTTCTCCTAAATTAATTTTCTTCTTTAATATGTCATGTAATTCTTTATAGTAATGTATCTGTAAATGTGGTTAAAAATTGTCCTACTGAAATGGATACAAATTTATCATATATTATAATTTTATATATCTTAGATAATTTTGTTAAAATTTCCCTGGGATTTCTTATATGTTTATAAGAGAAATGAGTCTAATTTCTTCTGGTAGTGTTCTTATCTGAATAAAACTTTACTTATCTAACCAAAACCCTAATAGTCTCATAAAATATTTTGAGAAGGGAAGCGGACTTGGCCCAATGGATAGGGTGTCTGCCTGCCACATGAAAGGTCCACGGTTCAAACCTGGGGCCTCCTTGACCCATGTGGATCTGGCCCCTGTGCAGTGCTGATGTGAGCAAGGGTGCCCTGCCATGCAGGTGTGTCTCCTGCACAGGAGAGCCCTGTGCACAAGGAGTGCACCCCATAAGGAGAGCCACCCAGCGTGAAAGAAAGTGCAGCCTGCCCAAGAATGGCACCACACACACATAGAGCTGACACAACAAGATGACGCAACAAAAAGAAACACAGATTCCTGGTGCCACTGATAAGAATAGAAGTGGTCACAGAATAACACACAGTGAATGGACACAGAAAGCAGACAATGGGGGGGTAGGAGAGAAAAATAAATAAAAAATAAATCTTAAAAAAAGAAGTAAATGACTACTATAAAAAATAAAATGTTTTGAGGAGTGTTCACTTGTTCTTTTTCATGAAATGTGAATAAGATCAGTAGTAGCCCTTGAAATTTTTTCAAATTTTATTGAAGTATATTATTCTTTCAAGAACATACATAAATAAGTGTATAGTAAAAGTTGTGAACTCACAAGCATACAGGACACATACAGGAGTCACATACATCAACCTTCCACCAACACTTTGTATTATTGTGAGACATTTGTTACAAATTGTGAAAGAATATCATCAAAATCTTACTTCTAACTATAGTTCATATTTTACATTTGGTGTATTTTTCCCTAAACCCATCCTATTATTATTTTTTAAATATATTTTTATTACAGAAGCTGTACCTTACAAAACAATCATGCCCATGTGTAGAATTCCCATACAAAATCCCTTCATCAACACACAACACCATGATGGAACATTTGTTATAAATTATGAAATAATGTCATCAGACTATTACCAACAACCATGGTCTCTAGTGTACATTTGGCATGCTTTTTCCATACTCCCTATTATCAACACAGTACATCTTTGGGATAGATGCATAAATATTACAGTATTTCTTTTAACCACAGTCCCTAGACCACACCAGTTATATTTTTCCCATGCTTCTCTACATTTCCACCACCCTATGATAGTGACATACATCTGCTCTAGCTCACAGAAGGACACTCTTGTATTTGTAAAATCAACTACAATTCTCATCCACCTCTTGGTTCACTGTGTTATTTAGTCCCTGAATTATTCTCTGGATTTCTTGCAATTGCCATATACATCTAGAGACTAACCTTTCCAACCATATTCCCATTTATAAACCAGCTGTTACTCACTATAATGTGTTACCACCAACTCTATACATTTCCACTTTCACAGTAAAGTTAATTAAAATGTCTACATACATTAATATTGGTAGTCATTCTCAGCTTTCCTCTTATCTACGTTGACTTGACCACCTACCACCAGGTCTGGAAGATGTTTTTGTACATTTTCTTCAAGAAGCTTTATGGTTCTTGCTTTTATATTTAGGTCTTTGATCCATTTTTGAGTTGATTTTTGTATAAGGTGTAAGATAGGGGTCCACTTTCTTTCCTTTTGCTATGGATATCCAGTTCTCCTGGCATCATTTGTTGAATAGACTGTCCTGCCCCAGGTAGGTGGGTTTGACAGTCTTATCAAAGATCACTTGACCACAGATGTTAGGGTCTGTTTCCAAACCATCAGTTTGGTACTATTGGTCTATGTATCTATCTTTGTGCCACTACCATGCTCATTTTACCACTGTAGCTAGGTAATATAATTTAAAGTCTGGAAGTAAGAGTACTACAACTTTGCTTTTCCTCTTTAAGATGTTTCTATCTATTCAGGACCTCTTTCCTTGCCAAATACATTTGATAGGTGTGTTTTCCATTTATTTATGCAATGCTTGTGGAATTTTTATTAGGATTGCGTTAAATCTGTATATCTATTTGCATGAATTTGTAGAATTGACATCTAAATGATATTTAGTCTTCCAATCCATGAGCATGGAATGTTCTTCCAATTTATTTACATCATTCTTAAATTTCTTTTAACAATGCATTGTAGTTTACTGAAAACAAAATTGTAGTTTACATCCTTGGTTAAGATTATCCTTAAATATTTGATTCTTTTAGTTGCTATTGTAAATGAATTTTTTTCCTGACATCCTCCTCAGATTTGTGTATTACTAGTGTCTTAGAGTCTGTTTCATCTATGTAAGTATAGCTACTACAGCTTTTTTTTTTTTGGTTACTGCATGGGTGCAATATATTTTTCCTGCCTTTCACTTACAGTCTATTGGTATCCTTTGGTCTAAGGTGTCTCTCATAGACAGCATATTGTTGACTCATATTTTCTTACCCATTCTACCAGTCTGTGTCTTTTGATTGGAGAGTTTAATCCACTAAAATTCAATGTTATTAGTGCAAAAGTAGTACTTATTTCACTCATTTTGAACTTTGAGATTTATCTGTAGTATTTTATTTTCACCACTCTTTTGGCACTTTGCACGCCCTTAAATATTTCCTGCAAAGCCAATCTCTTTGATATAAACTTTCACAGACTGTATTTCTCTGTAAATATTCTAAACTCATCCTCATTTTTGAAAAACAATCTCTCTAGATATAATATTCTTAACTGAAAGTTTTTCTCCTGCAATATCTTAAATATATCATACCACTGCCTTCTTGTCTCCATTGTTTCTTATGAGAAACCATCACTTAATCTTATCGGTTTCTCTTATATATTATGTATCACTTTTTTCTTGCTGTTCTCAGAATTCTCTTTGCTTTGGCATTTGCCATTCTGTTTAGTATGTGTCTAGGAGATGATCTATTCAAATTTATTCAGATGGGAGTATGTTGTGTTTCTTGGACACAGATATCTATGTCCTTCATTAGGGTTGGGAAATTTTCTACAATTATTTTTTTCAAATATTCCTTCTGTCCCTTTTCCCTTCTCTTATTCTTCTGGGACATCATGATACTTATATTTGCACATCTCTTGCTGTTGTTTAGTTCCCTGAGAGCCTGTTAAATTTTTTCTACTCTTTATGTCATCTGTTATTTTGTATGTTCACTTTTGGAGGCCATGCCTTCTATCTCACCAATCCTTTCTTCTGCCTCCTCAAATCTGCTGTTATATGACTCCAGGGTATTTTAAATTTCAATTATTGAACCTCTCATTCCCATTTGATCTGCTATTTTTCTATGTATGCTTTCAAGTTCTTCTTTGTGCCCATTCAATGTCTTCTTAATATCTTTGATCTCTTTAGCCATCTCATTGAATTTATTAAGGAGATTTGTTGGAACATCTATGATTAGTTGTCTCAACTCCTTTATGTCATCTGGAGGCTTATCATTCTTTTAACTGGGCCATATCTTCTTGTTTCTTGTTATGGATTGCTGTAATTTTTTGTTAGTGTCTTGGCATCTGGCTTACTAGATCTATTTATTTTGGGTGCAGTTTCTCTCATTAGTTTAGGGATTTCTTGTCTTTTCTCTCTTGCTGGTTGTGTGTAGTGGGAGCTAAGGATGAAGTTAGAACTATAAGCTGTGGTAGCTGAAACTGCCTGCATTGCCCCATGGACCGATGATCTTCTCCAACTTTCTCCTTTTCCAGGGGTAGGGACAGAGCCACAGCAATGTGAAATAATCCAGGATGTGCAGACCAAGACCATCTGAGGTTGCCAGAGTGACTGATGAAGCTTCATGCCCTTTCCTCCCCTGCCTGGGGTGGGGAAGGAGCTGTAGGTGTGGGAAGAATCTATACTATCCAAGTCCAAAATAACTACAGTTGCCCTGGTAGACTGACATAGCACTAGCACCCCTGACAGGGTTGGGGATGAACCCTGTGGACTGCCCAACAATCTAATTCATGTGGGCTAAATGTATGTGCAGTTGCCCTGAGAGACTGAGGGCATACTGCCTCTTTTGCCATTTAGAGGGTAGGAATAGAACCACTCATGTCCAACAATTCAGTCCTGTGTAGGCCAAAAGTGCCTGCTGTTGCTCAGAAAGACTTAGGAAATATCAGCCCCTTTCTATCCTATTGCAGGGGAGGGATCCACAGATCCCCATCCATCCAGGCCATGTGGGCCAAAAATGCCTGCCACTGTTGCCTAGAAGGCTGAGGAAACAGAGTTCACTTTCTATCTTACTTATGGACAGGAATGGAGCTATAGGTGTCTGACTATTCAGTCTGTGTAGGCCCAAAGCACCTGCAGATGCCCAGAGAGGCTGAGAAAACACAGCTCCCCTCTTATTTTATTAGGAGGTGGGGATGAATCAATAGGTGCCTGAGTCCAGTATGTGTAGGTTGAAAGCACCTGTATTTTCACAGAGAGGCCCTATGGGGTTGGAGGGGAGAAGATGGAGTTGAACACACTCAAAAAACCAGTTTGTGTGGACTGAAAATGCCTGCAGTTGCTCACAGAGGTTGGGAAACACAGCATCTCTCCTATCTTATTGGGGTGCAGGAATGGGGACCCAGGTGTCCAACTAGTCAGTCTGTGCTGGTCAAATATGCTTGCAGTCACCCAGAGAGGTTGGTGTAGGTCCTGCCAGCTTCCTTCCTACCAGAGGTGGTACCGGAGCTAGGCTAGGACTGCAATCCAAGCTGGGTGGAAAGAAGCCAGTCCCTATTCTCACTGTGATTTTCAATCATCCCTGCTTTCTGTCATATTGGGAGCAGAGACAAATGATGGCTACTGGCTTCTTTATGATTTGGACACTTCAAACTTTGGCTGTTCTTAATGTAATACTTTAGCCAGTTGAATTTACTAATCAGTAGCTGAAGTTGGTGGCCAATTGTCTCTTCCTCCCCCATTTTTGGGAAATGGAGCCTTCAGTTCCAGCCATGGAATATCTCCTGTGTTGGCTTGCACTGCCAGTGGAGGATGAGCCCCAGCCTCCACTGCCTGTACTCATGAATCTTCTCTGCAGATGGGAAGTCTACTCCTTCCATTCATTCAAGGATATTGCAGGATACTTTTCTGGTCTCCTGGAGCCCCCAAAGTAGTCCTCTGGTTGATTATTAACTTCCCTGTAGCCTGAACTGATTTAGGAGCACCTTTTTCTGCCATCATCTTGCTGGTTGTTAACCCTTTAATTTTTGTTAGATTTTACCATAGATTATTTATATATAAAATTTATCAACAGAGAAAATTTATAGTTTTCTCTCTAATCTTCATAAGAGTATTCAGATTATTATTTATTTTTACCTGTTCTTGGTCATTTATATCTCTCTGAGAAATTTGTCCCTTTCACCTAAGATTTAAATTTATTTTCATAGCGTTAACAATATGCCTTTAAGTAATGAAAGCTGTAATCTGAATGGGGCATGTAGTAGTATCCTATTGCCACTGTAACAAATAACCAGAGACTTGGTGGCTTAAGATAGCTCAAATTAATTACATTACTTCTATGGAGGCCAGAAATCCAAAATCATTTTCACTCAGTCACACTCCTTCCAGAGGCTCTTTTTACCCCTGTGTTTTCCAAATGCAACATTTCTTGCATTTCTTGGATTATCATTGTTTTCACCATCTTGAAGGTTTGCAGGCATAGCACCTTCAAATGTCTTTCTCAATCAGCATCTTATTGCGTATTGCCTTCTGCTCTTTTGTCTCTGTAGTCATTTTCCCTCTACCTTCCTTTTGGGATATCTGTAGTTTCATTTAGAGACCACCCGGAAAAACCTGCATAATATCCCATCTCATGAACCTTAATTTAATCACACTAGTGAAATATCTGTTACCCAAAAAGGAAAAACCCAGTTTCTGTGAATTAGGACCTGGATATCATCAAGGGCCACTATTCAGCCTACCAGGCTTGTAAAACATTGTAGTTATGAACTTGATTGGGAGCCAGTCAGCCCAGATTTAAAGCCTAGTCCCATTTCTTGAAAGATATATGAGCTTGGATAATTGATATAATTCATCTGTGCCTCAGTTTCTGTTTCTGTAAAATGAGAATATAGATTTAAATATAGTTCATATTTCCATGATGTAAAAAAAAACTTGTCTGTTAATATTTTAAAAAACTGTAGGTATATATCATTTTTATTGCAATATTATTTATTAAGAATTTTCAAAAAAGAAACAGCACATTTTCAAAGATAAAACTGTTGTTACTATTAAGTATATTTAATTGATATTTAATAAGCCACATAATCTTCTCAGATATTCAAATTAATAAATATTCCTTAAAAATTAGACCATGTAGCAGTTTGCTATTATTTATGAATTCAAAGAAGAAATATTGATTATGTTTATAAACTGGATGGTTACTCTGGTGTGATAGCCCTTTGATTGAATTAGATTCAGCTGAGATGTCTGATTAAATTATGTTATCCTTAGGGCTTTAATCCAACTCATGTCATTAGAGTGCAACTCAGCATTGAGTCCCACCCCCCTTGGTCTGATAAAACAGACTTACATGGAAGTAGATACATAGAAGCAGATATGCAGGAAGAGGAAGTGCTCTATTGACACAGCCTGGGAAGAGAATGCTCCATAGGCACAGCCAGGTCAGCCTGATAGTATTCAGCTGACCTTGTGGAGGGAGCAGAGCAGCTGAGCCTAGAAAGAAATGAGCCCTGAGGAGAATGACAATCCTTATGCCAGCCTACAGCTGAGATTGGAAGAAGCTTGGACCACAGAATCCTAAGAGGAAGAAGGAAGGCTGAACCCTCGCAGACATCACCCACCATCTTGCATCAACACGTGCCCAGTGATTTTGGGTGAAAAAGTACCTCTTATGGTACCTTGAGTTGGACTTTTTAGGGCATGGTAAATGTAAACTTCCACTCCAAATAAATTCCTTTTATGAAAGCCAACAGAGTTCTGGTACTTTGGATCAGCACCCCTTTTGACTGATTAATACAAACCATCCATAACATTCTTGGCAAACTCAAAATGTTAAAAATTGTTTTGTAAATAAACAGTTCCCTAGCTCTAAGTATTAATCAATGGTAGATTTATGATTTCTCCCTCCATTCTTTTTAACTTATATTAAAGTATACATAGGAGATTTATGTAAAAGGTATACAGATCTCCATGTAAAGTAAAAAAGAATAAAAACATTCTCCTTTCCTATGTACTAGGCAAAAGCTTAGTATTTTAGAAGTAATTATTCATATAATCTAATAGAGAAAAAAAGTAAGAGAGGTTAAATAACTTGTTCAAGTTTATGCAGATATTAGGTAGAAAAATCTAACTTTAAATCAAGATGGTATGGAATTAGAATCTGTGTTTATACTAACATGGTTTTATTTCATGAGCTGTCTTCAAAAAAAGCTAAATTATTGAGTATATATCAACAGAAAGAAAAAGTTTATCCAATGCTATCAGGATGAGATGTTTGTTTGTTTTATTTTGTTTTGTTTTTGTTTTCAAGAAATGGAAATGCAACAAAAGGAAAAATAATTTAAAACCTATACCTTTCAGAGTATTTTAGTTTGCCAGAATGGCAATGATAAATACTACATGATAAGTTAGCTTACAACAGGAATTTATTGTCTCATGGTTTTGGAAACTAAAATCCAACAACAAAATATTGACAGAACTTGCTTTCTTCCAGAGTCTGTAGCCTTCCAACAATCCTCTATTGTAGGGAGCATAGGCCATATTGTGGGCCTGGGTACCATCGAAAGTGCTGAGTCATGGTGAGTCAGGAGTGCTGAGTCATGGTGAGTCATGAAATGCTGAGTCATGGGGCAGGGCCAAGGCGCATGTGCCTCCCCTAAATTATCATATCCCTATATATTCCCCCTTTCCCTCCTCTTCCCGAACCGTCTGCAGATTGTGCATGACCCCATGTGCGCTGGCTCTCCCAGTAAAGTCTCCTGTTTCTTCCGACCGGTGTTCGTGAGAGTTCGCAGCACAGTCCTTTCGCCGCAGCTGGTTTGCGGCCCCGGCGGCGGTTCCCGGAGCGAGGCAAGAGAGAGGTCACCCCGACAACCCATAGCTTACGCAGGCAGTGTTAGGAAGGCCCTCTCCCCAGGCAGAACCGGTCCACGAGCTGCAGCCGACCGGCCGCCTTCACTCTATGCCATGGTGATTTCTCTCTCCTTGTGTCTGCTCATTTAATTTCTCTGGACTTCCGGTTTCTGCTTCTATGTTCAATTCCTTTGCCTATCTGGACTTCAACCATATAGATTAAGGTCCAGCCTGATTTAATCTTCAAATACTCTGTTGAAAAATGTGTCCAGATCTTAATTTTATAATATATTCAAAGGTCCTATTTAAAAATAGGTTCTTACCCATAGGACTAGGTGTTAGGACTTGAACATATCTTTATAGGAGGTTTAATTCCATCCCTAACAGGCAGACTTTTTGAAGGAAGTTTGGAATACCAGTTACATCAAGTACCCTCCTTTTTAGATATTATTTTTCTCCATTCATGCTTCTCACTTCTGCTAAACTCATCTAACTGTGAGATGCAACTCAAAATCACTGAATTCTTTGGAACTATGGTTAAATAATACCAGACCATTCAGTTATTGAATTTTCTATAATTGTGTATTTTCCAAATCTTACTTTGGAAATTATAGATTTGAGATAAATAGATATTTGTAAAGCGTATGTCACTCATACATTTGTTAAGATTGATTAACCAAAACCCATTTACCAAAACAATATTATCTTGTTTCTTAACAATTTGATTTAACTGAATTAAATTAAAAGTCATGCACATGAATATAAGTGGTACATATAAAAATTGTATATATAATAAATATTTCCTCATCTTTTGCAAAAAATAAAATGTAATTTTACTGTTAGATAATGTTCTTTGTCCTAGAATTGAGTAGCAGATATGTCTTTCAGAATGAATCTATATAGTGAGAGTTATGCAATTCAATTTTATTTCTTGCCTTCTAAAATAATCAGATATACATTTATTTCTTAATGTCAGTAATAAACTCATGTTGATTCCTTGATTATATAATCATTGTATTTCAAGATGGATTCCAACTTATCAATTTTTATAATCATATATATCCATTAAATTTATCCTTAAATTGTGTTGTGCTACTTAATAAAATGCTGTTTGTAATAATTTGAGGAAAAAATCACTTCTATTCATATCTTTTACCTCACAAGTGTAAATAACCTAGATAAAAAATGACTGTTATTGTTTTATCCATGTGTCATTATATAAAATACATTGTCCATATTTAGAAAAAAGAACATGAATATATTGAGAAATATTAGGTTTGTTAAAATAAGCGCCACAATCAGAAACCTACTTCAGCCAATTTGCCCAATTTGAAAAAAAAACCCACAAAAACAAACAAATACTATTCCCTTTGGATCTCAATTTTCATGTTGTTAAATGAGAATAATAATAGTACCTACTTCATAGACTTGTAGAGAAAATTAAATTAACTAATTTATGTATTTATAAAAATGCCTGGCACACAGTAAATGTTATCATCACCATCATCATTATCATTTTAGTAATCTAAACATACTGAATCCTTCTAAAATATATGAGGACACAGAACACAGAAATAATTCCATGGATTTCGATGGAATTTTGTGAACCAATGAAATGGGTAACCAAATATTGTATGGTATCTTTTCCTATATGTTTGTGAAGAATGAAACATTTTAATATATGTGATTTACTTATAAAAACTTACAACCCACATATTAAAAATGAAATAATTATTTTCTAAAGAAGAATCACTTGTCAGAAAGAAAAGAAAATTAAATCATGAAAACAAACAATAAGTATTCATTGATATAAAGAAGCATAGAGTTAAATGTTTCCTATTCAGATCTAGATATAGAGATATATAACCAAAATCAAGGCCAACTATAAGTATACATTTTTATTAAATCATAATATTTCAAAAATTGAGGAATAATGGTGTTTAGTAAAATAAAAATAATTCAACATTTACCAATATTATGCAAAAATAATTAATTTCATCATTGAGATTCATGGACTACTAATCATTATTTTCACATCGTAGGTGTTTATATTATGTAATGCAAAACTTCTCAATTTGATAAAGGATAATGATCTGAAAAGATAATGATTTCAAAATAACCCATTAAGATGTTAAAATTTCACAAAATACCTTATGAGAGCCTCCTTGTTGCTCAAATGTGGCCTCTCTCTAAGCCAAATTCATCATATAAATGCATTTCCTCCTGTATGGGACATGACTTCCAGGATGAGCTTCCCTGGCACTGAGGAATTACTATGTAGCACCAACTAGCAATGCAACTGGAAAAATCTCTTGACCAAACAGGAGAAATGGCAAAGACAAATGAGTTTATATGGCTAAGAGACTTCAAAGTGAGTCAGGAGGTCATTCCAGAAGTTACACTTATGCACATCTCAGCAGGATCTCATTGAGTGCCAAAGTAAATATTGGCTCAAATAATGTGGCTTATAAGGGATCTGGAGACTTCCAGACACTATAGGCAGGGCAGACAGCTCAGGATTTTGGTGCCCTGCCAGTGGACCCCACTTTGGAATTTATGTTCTCCAATGTGATAGAGTTAGACTCAGGTGTGGTTTCCCTACACATGGCTGTTCTGCCCCTTCTATTTGAACCTATAATTAGTACTAGAGTTGCGAGGTATATGTCCAAAAGACTTAAGTCTTTGGGCTGTTCATGTACCCACTGGGGCCTGAATCTCAATAGAGTTCCAGCACCTACTCTAAATCACTGGACTCATCCAGGACAACTAAGAAGGAGATGATGATGGGCAACACCCATTCAAAGGAACAGAGAGAGTCTGCAGCTACAAGCAAGCAGTGCCATCCATCTGCCACAAGGTGCCTAAGCCCCCTCTCTCAATTAGAGGTGGAGTGGGCATCACCATCCCAAAATCCTCAGGATTGGTGAATGAACAATGGACTAGAGTAAATTTACTGTTTCTCTAGTATAGACTTGCTGTGATTCTAACAATGGAAGAAATTTTATCATTGATGTGGGGGCTATTTTCACATCGTCTGAGGGGAGGAAAAGGGAAAAAATAGGTATAATTGGGGGTATTTTTGGGACTTGGGAATTGTGTTGAATGACACTGCAATGACAGATACAGGTCATTATATATCTTGTAATAACTTCCAAAAATTTGTGGGAGAGAGTGTAAAATACAATATAAACTATAATCCATGCTTAGTGGCAATGTTCCAAAATGTGTTTATCAATTTTAATAAATTTACTACACTAATGAAGGATACTATTAATGTGGGGAAATATGTTTGAGGAAGCAGAGCATATGGGAGTCCCTATATTTTTAATATAACATTTATGTAATCTAAGTATCTTTAAAAAATAAAAAAAGTATATTAAAAATTTCATTAAAAATATGTATATGATTACATTGGCTAGTTGGTCATGGAATTTTATACTGATAACATGCTGATTGGACCTAGTGAGGAAGGCATTCCAGACTTGCTAGTAAGGCAATTATGTGTTAGTGGATGGGAGATAAATACAACAAAAATTCAGGGGCTTTTCACCACAGTGAAATTTCTAGGCATCTAGTGGTGTGGGGCATGTTGAAATTTTGCTTCTAAGGTGAAGGAGAAGCTGTTGCATCTGATCTTCCTACAAACAAAATATAGGTACAAAGCATTGTTGGCATTTTTAGATTTGAGAGACAATATATATTTTATTTGGGTTTGGTATTCTGGCACATTTACTGAGTAACCCAAAAGCCCCTAGTTTTGTATGGGGCCTGGAATAAAATGAGACTCTACAACAGGTTCAGGCTGCTATGCAACATTCTGACATTTGGGCACTATGATCCAGCAGATCTAATGATGCTGGAAGTGTCGGTGGCAAATAAAGATGTTGTCTGCAGCCTTAAGCAAGTCCTTACAGGAGCATCACAGTGTAGACCTGTAAGATTTGGAGCAGTCCTGTCATCTTCTGTAGATAACTACTCTCCTTTTCTGAAGCAACATTGGCCTGCTTCTGGTCCATGGTAGAGGTTGAATGCTTAATCATGGACCACTAAGTTGTCTCAGAATGAGAGTTGTCTGACAAACCAAACCATAAAGTTGAGAATGCATAGCAGAATACATGAGATCAGGCTTAAGCAGCCCAGAGGGCACAAGTAAGTTACATGAAAGAGTGGCCCAAACACCCATTGTCCCCACTCCTACCAATTTACCTTCTATTTCTCAGCATGAAAATATGCCTTCATGGGGCATTCCTACAATTCCTTCCTCACTAAGATGACAAAAGAGAAAACACTGGATTGGTTTATAGGTAGTTCTGCATTATATGCAGGCACCACCCTTAAGTGGAAAGTTGTGGCATAACAACCTTTTCTTGCACATTTATAAAGGGCAGTGGTGAATGGAAATCCAACTAGTGAGCAGAACTTTGATCAGTCTATGAAGTTTTTCATTTTGCTTGGAAGGAAATCTGGCCAAAAGTGTGTTTCTGTAATGATGCATAGGCCTTATTCAATGGTTTGGTTGGGAGATCAGGGACTTGGAAAGAACGTTATGGGAAAATTTGTGACAAAGGGGTCTTGGGGAGAGGGATGTGGACAGATTTTTCTTAGTGGACCAAAAATACGATGAGATTTGTGTCTCATGTGAATGCTTACCAGAGGGAGACTTAAGCAGAGGAGAATTTTGATAATTAAGTGTGAACAATGACCTGTTCTGTGGATACAAGTCAACCTCTTTGCCAAGCCACTCTTGTCATTGCTCAATGGGTTTATGAACAAAGTGGCCATGGTGGTAAGGATGAGGTTATGCATGGGCTCAACAACATGTACTTCTACTCACCAAAGCTGATTTGGCTACAGCCACTGTGGAGTGCCAGTCTGCCAGCAGCAGAGATACATACTCAGTCCAAGATATTATAAAATACCCTGAGGTTATCAGCTTGCTACCAGATGGCAGGTCAATTTTTATTGGACCACTTCCATCATGAAGGGGGCAGTAGTTTGTTCTAACTAGAATAGAGACATACAGCAGATGTGGGTTTTCCATCCCTGCATGCAATTCTTCTGCCAAAACTATCTTCCATGGACTTACAGAATGCCTTATCCACCATCATGGTATTCCCACATTGCTTCTGACCAAAGAACCCAAATGATGTGCAGGAATGGCACATGCTCATGGAATTCTTACCATGTTCCCTATCATCTTGAAGCAGCTGGATTGATAGAATGATGGAAGGCCCTTTCAAAGACTCACTTACAGTTCCAACTAGGTAGCAATACCTTACACAGCTGGGGCAATATTCTCCAGGAGGCTGTGTATGCTCTAAATCAGCAATTGCTCTATTGATGTGGGTTATAGGTGGGAGGCTCTTTGTCTCTTCAGAGATAACCTAAGCTCTCTGACTTGTGGGTGTGACAGTAAGAGGCTGCAGTCCTGCCCTTGGTAACAATGGCAACGACTCCAGTCCCAGGAAATAGGTCCATGAATCAAGGGGTGGACACGAGCGAGGCACCAGACACTATTACTCCTAGTGATACTTTTTTCCTGTCACATAACATTAAGCTTGCTGGTATAGAGGTGTTAATTCCAAAAGATGGAGTGTTTCCACTAGGAGCTACAACATGTTTCCATGGAGTTAGAAATTTAAGACTGCCACCAGGCCACTTTGGCTTCTCATGCCTCTGAATCAACCGGAAGGGAAGGGAATTTCTGTACTGATTGGAGTGATTGATACTGATTTTCAAGAGCAACTAGGGCAGCTAGTACAACATGGAGGTAAAGAAGAATTTGTTTGGTATACTTGAGATCTCCTAAGGCATTTCTTATACTAACATGCTCTGTGAGTTAAGTCAATGGAAAACTGCCACAACCCAATTAAGGCAAGACTACTATTGCCTCAGAAATTTCAGGAATGAATGTTTGGTATTTGCTGAAGGTAAAATGAGTATAGAATGGATAATGGAATAAGGTAGTTTAAAATATGAGCTGTGACCATGAGATCAGTTGCAAAAAAGAGGACTACAATTGTTGTGTTTCTTCTGTGTTTACTATGAATATATCTGTATATAAATATAAAACAATATCTTTGTTTGCTTCCCTATCCTATTCCCTTATAACATAAGTTGTATTAACTTTGTCATAATATTTAAATAATAGGATAACAGTTTTTAAGAATTAATATTAACCAAGGACTTTGGTCCTTTTTGGGGAGATGGGTGCATTTCTGGTTGTGATCAGGGCAGTTGGAATTATGTTAGGGTAAAATGTGACAGTTATTGTTTTCTTCTTACTAAGAGGTTAAATATAGTTTATGAAGATGTGTATGGGTGCCAAGTTGACACGGGGTGGACTGTGATGGTTAAGTTCATATGCCACCTTGGGTAGGTTATGGTGTCCAGTTATTTGTTCAAGTAAGCACTCTCCAGATTGCTACAGTGAGAATATGTCAAGGATATTTCTTGGCTATTTAAACCTACATTCAAGAAAGGGGATTGTTTTCAGCAATGAAAGAAATCTCTTCCAGTCATTTGAAGGCCTTAAAGGGAGAACTGATGATTTCAGCAGTCAGAAAAATGTCTATATCTACTTCAGGCAGCTTCTCTTTGAACATCCTTTGGAAGCTTCATGGGCATTCCTAGCTTGCAGCTGCTTATGGAATTCAGACTTGCCAAACCCATAGTCAAATGAGCCAATTCCTCTCATAAATTTCATAATATTTATATTAGGTCAGTTATGTTTCCCTGGTGGGTGCTGACCAATAAATACAATATGTGCATGTCATCTACTTTTCTAAAATATTGCATTTAACTCATATAGCATTTTACTAGTCTTTATATGGCTACAATATATCTTATTAATAATTTTTATTTTATTAATTTCATTATATCTTCTATAGGTAACCTGATCTTATACATCTATATTATTTTCTTATTTTGTTCAATATTCCCATTTTTGTTCATATCTGTTCTTTAAAATTGAATATTAATAGCATTCCCATTTTATGGTTTGAAGATATTGCACAATTATATTTTTAAGAACACATTGTATTTTGTTATTTTTATATTTTTATCAACTCTGATATATTTCAAAAAAGGTAAGATATAGATATATTATGTACTTGGCCATTGCTATAATATTACATTTCTATACAGTAACAAGAATTCTTGAGATTTAAAAGCAAATCATTTGAATTTTTAACAAAAATGCCCTGGAAGCAAAAATACATTTTTGATTGTTTTCTGCTGATGGATCACTCTTTTTTCACTTTGACGCCTTGAGGGATTAGTCTTTTATATCATCTGGCTATGTCTATACAAAGCTTTAACCCACACTTGGGTGTAAATAGAATAAAACATCATAAAACTTCCTTTAATCAAAGTTTTATACATTTCAATACCCAACTAAATATTTCACTCTCAGGCATAAGATACATACAAGATATAAAAGGAGTGTTAGTAATATGTTATTATGCTTTTTAAAATGGAATGTATCAATTTGCACCATGTAGTAGAACTGTAAAACTTAGTAACTTTCTATAATTCTTAGTTCTTTTAAAACTGACTTTTTCTTGCTTTCAGCAGCATGATACATAAAATAACTTTATTAAAGAAATTTAACACAAAAATGACAAGTTCAATCCAAAAATAAAATATGTATTTGCCTAATATTTTTAAAGTTCCTTAATTAAAATAACTATGACAAAAAATAAAAAGTATATTCTCTTTCAATTATATAAGAGATTAAAAAGAATTAAAAATAAGTTATTTGGGAGAAAACTAACATTTTAAAATTAAAAAGCAACATTGTTGACTCGTGAATGAAGCATTCTGTTTTTTTCTGACATTTCAAGGAAAAAACACCTTAATTTAGGTCACCTGTAAAAATCTATTACTTATCATTGTTATTTTTAAAATAATGATTATTGTTTATTAGTGTTAATATTCCTATTATTTACCTTATTAAAATTTAATACTATCAAATGATAAAATATGTATTTTTTGTTAACCTGATATACATATCAAAGACATGATGATCTTGCATAAAATTTCCTAGGTATACTAAGTTAAATACTTAAAAGTTACCCATAGTTTTCTGCTATTTAATATAAAAATACAGATATTAATTCCCATCATGTTACAACCTTACTTAATATATTTGTCAGTTGCCAAAATTCTGTCATACAAACTATTAGGAGGATTATTTAATGCACATGTTGAGAATAGTGACTATATTGTGCTTGTAGCATTTATAAAGTATAAAATACTATGAAAAAATATTTTATTCTTGTTTAATTTGTGTATATTTTAAAAATTAAAATAATATTTATTCACTTCCAAACATGATAGGGTAACATGGACAGGACTTAACCTTATTACACCATGGAAAAAATTGCAAACTGGGGAAGAGATAAGAACCAATTGTTTCAGATATTAGACAACATAAAATGTAGGACTTTGATAGCTGAGATAAAGAAAGAGAATGATATATCTCCAGAATTCTCTGATTTTTTTCCTTTATGTAATTTCTTGATAATAGGGATGGGGATTGGAAACTAAACAAAGTCCAGAAGACTTGCTGAAATGAAAAAGTTGAGATTAGAAATGAGGGAAGCTGAAATGGATACTATTTACAAGTTTGTGTTCTGTAAAGGACGCAGCTATTTAAAATATAATTCAAAAAATCTGCATGGAATCCTTCTTGATTATTTGCTGGATACAAAGCTATTCAAATGCTGAGGGTAATTCTAAAAGGCCAGGGAAAGAAAAAGTTTTAAGTTTGAAAGTTTCCATAAATCACAAAGGGCAGGAAGACATTTCAGCTAGTCTCATAGAACAAATAATCTTCAATGACCACCAAGGTCATTTAGTAGAGATCCTAGAAGATTACTTAGAAGTAATTCTAAGCTATTCCTTATTAAAATGCTGCACTTTTCCTTCACTAGCAAACTATGATCACATGGATTGGCAAGTGACTTAACTGCAAACCCAACAAAACGCAACACACTTTAAAGCAAGAAAACAAAATCCTGTCACTGAATGAGCAAACCACAATGATCCACCCTTCAACCAATTTTTTGCTAAATATGTGAACTCTGAATTCAATTCTAATAGTCAAAATACCTCTCCTTGTGCTATATGGCAACTCAAGACCCTTTCCCTCCCATATAAATTTGATGTTTGGCTTTTTCATTTCTGCAAAGAAGTTTGTTGGACTTTTGATGGGAATTGCATTGAATCTGTAAATTGCTTTGGGTAAAATTGACAGCTGAACAATATCTGGTCTTCCAATCAATGTCCTCTCATTTATTTAGTTATTTGATTTCTTTCACATGTTTTTTTTTTTTTCTGTGCATAAGTCCTTTACACACTTGGTTAGGCTTATTCTTAGATATTTGATTCATTTAATCGTATTGGAAATGGAATAGTTTTCATGACTTGCTCCAATTGCTCATTGCTTGTGAATAGAAACATTCCTGACTTTGCATGTTGAACTATACCAAACCACTTTGAGGATCTAAGAAGTTCTAGTAGCTTTGGTGTGGATTTTTCAAGATTTTCTGTATATACAATCATATTATCTACAAATAATGAAAGTTACACCTCTTCCTTTCCAATTTGGAATTCCTTTATTTCTTTCTCTTGCCTAATTGTTCCAGCAAGAACTTCCAGTAATATGGAAACTGACAGTGGTGACAGTGGGCATCCTTATCTTGTTCCTTATCTTAGAAGGAACACTTTCATTCTTTCACCATTGTGTATGACATAAGCTATGGGTTGTTCATATATGTCTTTAATCATGTTGAAGAAGTTTCCTTCTATTCCTGGTTTTTTAAGTGCTTTTACCAAGAAAATTTGCTGGATTTTGTCAAATAACATTTCTGTACCAATTGAGATGATCATGTGTTTGTA
Organism: Dasypus novemcinctus; assembly: GCF_030445035.2. NCBI lineage: Eukaryota > Metazoa > Chordata > Mammalia > Cingulata > Dasypodidae > Dasypus > Dasypus novemcinctus. Next base: position 32,262,085 of record NC_080674.1, on the reverse strand, counting down.
TTTCCTTTGTTCTGATAATGTGGAGCATTACCCCAATTGATTTTGTTATGTTGGACCACCCTTTCATAACTGAAATAAATCTCACTTGATCATAGTCTATAATATTTTTTAAAAATGTATTATTGGATTCATTTTTCTAGTATTTTATTGAGGATTTTTATGTCTATATTCATAAAATGGATTCGTCGGTAATTTTCTTTCCTAACAAGTTTTTGTCTGGTTTTGGTATGAAAGTGATATTGGCTTCATAGAATGATTTAGGAGTAGTCCCTCCTTTTTCTGAAATTCTACAATTCTCTAACACAAAAAGCTGTTAAAGAGGAGCAAAAAATTTCAATGAAATCATTAGTAAATTTTAAGGTATAGGAATAGAATTTAATGAAATTATAGCATTAAAGAAAAGATTATAATCTCAATAATCTGCTGGGCAATTTCAAGTGGTCCAAAATATGTGTAATTGGATTACAAGAAAAAGGTGAGCATCTGGGGCTCAGAAATAATAGTTAAAGCTTAATGAGCCTCAATAGGAATAAGTACATATGCACAAAACAGAAATATACATCATAATCAAATTATTGAACTCAATTATAAAGAGAAATATCTTAATAAAAGCAATCAGAAAGTAAAGATACAATATATGCAAAGAAACAAAATTAGTAACAATTTGTGCATGCTTCCTCAGAATTTCTACCAGATAGAGGGTAATGGGAAAACATTTTTTAAATGTTGGAATACAAAATAACACTATTTCTTTATCCATTGACAATGACCTACAAAGAGGAAAGGGAAATAAAAACCAAACTGAAATAGTTCATCTTTATCAGAACTGATTTTATGAATTGGTCTATCCAAAAGATAAGTACAAGTCCTAATCTAAAGAAATAGGATTTTTGAAGATGTTATTATCTATATATATCAATTGATTTTATATGCTGACATATTTTTTAGGATTTTCTCATCAATCTCATGATAGAGTTTGAACTAGAAATCAAAATTACCTGCCTTTTTCACTTTGTATTTTGTTCATTTGTTTGCTTGGTTTTGTCTTAGCAAACTTCTGCTTTCAAAACTTAGTTGAAATTCCTGAACCTTTTTGATATGTTGTAGAGAAAGATATATAGAAAAAATAGTTACAAAGTTTGAAGTAAATTTATCATATAAAATTTACCCATATACCTCCTACCTACTTCTTGTAGAAAGACCTAAAAGACTCTACTCCCTTTTCAAAACTGTAAATTAATCTACATCAATGGATCCACAAGAAACTTTTGAGTTTTGGCACACCATTAAATTATCCTTAGAAGAATCTCTCACTGCTGTCTTACTTAGAGTTCTCTTAACTTAGAGGGGTCTGGCACTGCTCTCTAGGCATAATGTCATTAATATAATTGGACAGAGTGATATCATCAGAGACAGAGAGCAGTGATGTTTCCAAGAAACTGAACTACAGAAAAGAAATGGAGCAGTGATTCATTCCTTAAGAATATAATAAAATAAATACTGTTGTACCTGCCTTTGAAAATATTTCCTTATGTTGTAAACAATTTATCACAAAGGAGGAAATAAAACCTGATGTCATCAATAGATATTCAAGATCAAGTAGCTTTATTAATTTGCTCCAATAGGGAAACCACATCTGGATAGCAGCTGTAACTAGATTCAGCACCCAATTAAACTGATGATTATCTACTGCCATTGCCCAAGTCCCATCTGTCTTTTGAGGGGAGTGAAGTGGATAATCAAATAGGGATGTTAGCAATCATCATTTTTGTTTCTTTCAAGGTTTTAATGTGATCAAAACTCTACAGTTAACACTAAGAATGAACTACTTACATTTTTTGTTTCTTTCTTTGTTATATTTGTTTCTGTTATGGAAAGCATGCTCTACAGATTTATATTTGACTATTCTTCCAAGATAATGATTCTAAAATAAGTTGCATATAGTTTTTTTCCCCTAAAATACCAAGAAATTAAAATGAGGAGATATGTGATTCTCTTGGACATACTCTGAAGCAGATGGATCACACCTGTAATTATCACCTAACCTACATTAGCTCTCATACTGACTTGTGAGCTAAAATTTTGTGTTTGGTTTGCAAGAATTTGTAATAGCTCAGGTTCAGTTCTAATATCTCCTCAAAGTGTTCATATTTCCTTTTCCACATCCAATTACCTTGAAATCTGTACGGAGTCCATTAGTAATGACTAAGAGGAATAATATCAGTGTATACATGTAGTGTCATTGCATGGTCCTTCTTCAGGTATGTCTAACATGACATTTTTATACAAGAGCTTTTAGTTATGTTAATTTACATTAACCTAAGCAATTAACCTAAGAGTCATGGACCTATTGTGTTGGATCAAGATATATTTCACAAACCTGGAGATTTGAGATTATACATATCACAATAAACTTAATTGGCCATTCATAGCTTTTAGTTTAAGAAATTCCGTGATCAATTAATAGCCACAACATTCCGGTTCAGATCATTTTGCCTGCCCTGACTCTACTTAGTCTTTGGAATCCCCATGTATTTTAACTCTGGAATTAATTACTCATTAATGAATGTATGCTATGATAGGATCCTTCAGTCCTTCACTGAAATAAGGAGGGAATTTAATTAGTTAATCTCAAACTACCATCACCAAGTGCAGCATACAGGGTAGACTAGGTTATTCTGTAATAATAAACAATTTAAAGATGTCAATGCATTAACATTAAAAAAGTTTATTTTTTTCACTTGTGATACATGTCCAGGGTAGTCATACATGATTGGAAAGATCTGGAGACCCAGGATAGATTGTGATCCATCTCCACACATACCTTTACAATACCTGAGTGAACTGTGTATTGTCCTTTAAAGCATCTACTTATATTTCATTAGAAAAAGAGTTTACTCAAATTTCTTTCAATGAAGAGTCACATGGCATGACCAATTTAACTGAGTACAATATTCCTGAGTTCCTGGAAAGGGCAGAACTATACTATTGATGATCAAAGCTAAAGTATATTATATCCTCTAGTTACCAAAGTTTTTTAAAAGGATGCCTGAGCACTTACAATTCTCTGATGGAGGAGAAAAAAAAAGGAAAATAGTTTCTTCTCACCCAGGTCAGCTGACAGGGAGATGAGGATGGACAACCACCACACTAAGAAACCAAAAGAGTACAGCTGCAGACATGAGAATCCTATCCACCAGCCACATGGGACCAAAGCCCTGGCATTGCCATCCCAGTGTCCTCAGGATGGAGGAATAAAATATGGACTAGGGTGAACTTACTGGTATTTTACTATAGAATTATTGTGACTCTGGCAATGGAAGAAATTGTATCATTGATGTGGAGACAGTAACCACTGGAGTTGTTGAAGGTAGGGAGAGGGAAGAAGAGATGTGATATGGGGTATTTTAAGGACTTGGAGTTGTCCTGAGTAATACTGCTGGGACAGAGGCAGACCATTATATGTCCTGCCATAATCCACTGAATGGAATGGGAGAGAGTGTAAACTACAGTGTAAACTATAATCCATGCTGTAAAACAGTGCTCCAAAAAGAATTCATCAAATGCAATGAACGTACCACACTAATGAAAATCATTGTTGATGTGGGAAAAGTGAGGGTGTGGGGAGTGGGGCATAGGGGAACTTCCTATTTTTTTAAATTTTTGTTCCTTTTTAAAATTTTTATTAAGGTTAATAGATCACATAGAATGTTAAATTAAAAAAAAAATAAGAGGTCCCCATACAACCCACACCTCACCCTCCCACCCCTATCATTTATGTAAATTGTATTTTTTGAAGATAAATACATCACAAAAAAGGTTACATTATAAAAGACATAAGAGGTTCCTGTATACTCCCCATCCCCACACCCCACTCCTCCCACACCAACAACCTCCCCCATCATTGTGGCATGCTCATCGCACTCGGTGAACACATTTTGGAGCACTGCTGCACCACGTGGATAGTAGTTTTCTCTGTAGTTCACATTCTCTCCCAGTACATGCAGTGGGTTATGGCAGGATATATAATGTCCACCATCTGACCCTGCAATATCATTTAGGACAACTCAAAGTCCCCAAAAAGCCCCCTCATTACATCTCTTCTTCCCACTCCCTGCTCTCAGCAACTACTGTGGCCACTTTCTTCACCTCAATGCTACAATTTCTTCTATTAGCAGCCACAAACGTTTTATAATAGAGTATCAGTAAGTCCACTCTAATCCATATTTTATTCCTCCATTCTGTGGGCCCTGGGATGGTGATGTCCACTCCACCTCTATATCAAGAGGGGGTTTAGATTCCACATGCATGATGGATGCAATTCTCCTGCTTGCAGTTGTAGGCACTCTCAGTTCCCTGGTGTAGTGATAGACCATCTTCACCTCCCTGTTAGCTGACCTGCATAAGTGCAACAAACCAGAGAGTAGGAGCTACAACTCTGCTGAGGCTCATGGCCCAGCTGGCACATGGACAGTCCAGAGATTCAAGTTTCCTGAGTATACACCAATGTTAGCCCAACCAAAGGTTCAGTAAAAGTCACAGAAGAGGCATGTGTAGAAAGGTCACATCTGAGTCCAGCTCCATCACACTCAGGGACACAAATTCCAAAGTAGGGTCCACTGACATGGTACTGAGCTCCAGAGCTATCTGCCATGACCATATCCCTGTGGGCCTCCATAGCCCTCAGGAAAACCAGTACCTGGTGTTGTATCCACTTTGGTTGTTTTGGGGGTCTTCCTGAGGGGTGTATAAGCACGACCCCTCTGATGACCCCTTGACTCTTTTTTGAAGACTCTTAGCCATATAAACTCATTTGTCTTTGCCATTTCCCCCTTTTATTCAATGTCTAAATGCAGTTTTTAACACACGATCCTACATGTGGGCTGAGATATTCTGCTGGTTTGAGTTGACCCTTTTATTCAAGGTCTTTTCTATTTACATCACCAGCTGGTGCTTGGTAGTAATCCATTGGCACCAGGGAGGCTCATCCCTGCGAGTCATGCCCCGTGCTGGGGGGAATGTAATGCATTTACATGCTGAGTTTGGCTTAGAGAGTGGGCACATTTGAGCAACATGGAGGCTCTCAGGAGGTGACTCTTAGGCACCCTGCATCTCTAGGCTTAGTTCATATTTCGAGCACACAGCCTCATAAGCACGGTCATCAGTATCAAGGGCTCATTTTTGGAAAATCCTTCTTTGTTGGTCTTTGCCGTTGCACTTGGGGGATTGTTGCTATTCTTCCTATATTTTTGAAGTAACATTTTGTGTGATCTATGTATCTCTGAAAAATAAACTAAAAATATTTTTTAAAAAGATGCCTGAATGTCCCCCATCAATATATGGCTTCTGCATCCTCTCAAGATTTAAGTTTGAGAGTACTTCATAATGAAGTATAAATTTGACCATTCTATCATTCTTATCTCCAAAACTCTTTGAGCCATTCCTCTGAAATATATCAAAGAGATTATTATATCTCCAATTTCATTTAGTTTGGGACAAAGTTGAATTAAGGTGTTTCAGCCAAATATGAAAAGCAATTTTTGAATTTCTTTGTTAAGTGCATACATGTCAAAAAGTTAGCTTGGTTTTATATATTTTCTCCTTTTCAAACACCATTTAAATTCATACCAATTTTATTCTCCAATTCTTGACAATGCATAATAGCAAAAGTACTAAAATTTCACCTCATGAGTACTGGGTAAGGGATGACAAAGGAAGACTTTTTCATACAAAATTACTTTGGTAAAAGAGTAGCAGCATCCTTAAGCAGATGAACAAAATCATCTTCATTATGAGGAGGGAAAAACTACTTTTCAGAAGAAGGGTTTTTTAATCACGATGGGTGTGACTGTTTCTCAATGAGGGAATATTGATTCTTTTTTTATATACAGAACAGTGCCATACATCGTCAGTGGCTAAAATATTAAATGTTGGCTCATTCTGAGTTATTAAATCAAGCATAAATGCCACTTTCCTAAACATTCCCAAATGTATTTTAGAAACACAGTATTATGCATTTTCATTATTATTATTATTTAATTATCTCAAATGTGCATACATACCAAAAATATTTATATTTCAGAGTCTATCTATAAATACAGAAAATTCCATGTAAAATATATGGTAAGGCTATGAATTTATCCACTGTTTAATTTTCCAGCCTGCAGAGTTTGACCCCAAATATCCAATCTGTTACATCTGTTTTTTTCAATAAAAATCTTAAGAGGAGTGGATGTAGCTTATGTGATTGAGCACCTACTTCCCATGTACAAGGTCCTAAGTTCAATCCCTGATACCTCCTAAAAAAAAACCTAATTGTTATTTTAAAGCAGGTTGTAGACTGGATGGTAAAGTACACATAATTTTAATCTGGAAGTGTAAATGAATAAGGATATCTTAGCAAATTCTCTAAAGAATAATGAGAGGAATCATCACCTTCAGATACTGATATTGAAAAATATAGTGCTTTAACTGAAATATAGAGAAAAGTAAATAGAAAAAAATAGAAGACCAATAATATCATACATGTTTGTTGTGATTTTAAACAGTGTTGTTTTTAAAACAGTGAGGAAAGATAGAGTATTGAAGTAATGTGGTTACCACAACTTGCTAAGTAAGCACTTGTAAGTATTTATAAATATATTTAAACCCCATCTCACTCATTAAAATGCAAAGCAATTTCAGAATTATCTAAACTTTAAATGCATATACAAAGCTTAATATTTTAACCAGGTTTTTATGAATTTTGCACTATGAATGGCTTTCATATTGTGACACAAAATCAAGAAGTATCAAAAAGTTATGCTGCTATGTATCTCTGACGGACCTGGAGCAGCCGATGTCTGCTGCTAAGGTTTCCACCACAGATGCAAGAGAAAGAAGGTTCTCATGCTCTCTTTGTCTGGTTGTGGCAGGCAAGATTGAATGGGGGATACAGGAAAATTTAAAAACATGGTGAAGGGACAATATTCTTTGCAGCTCAGAAATAAACTTGTAAATATTGAAAAACAAAGTTATGTCACTAGCAACATACAGAAAACTCAAATAAAAATTAAAAATATGTGTGGAACACATTATAGACATACACTTATTTTATATACTCTTTGGACAAATTGTCATATGCATTGGACATAGCTCACAGATACTTTTGCAAAATATGTGTAAACTCTGACTCAGAACAAATGTATATATTTAAAATACCTAAAAATTAATTATTTAAAATAATATCTTTAATACTGAAATTATTTAATATTTTAATACTTTTCTTAGATAGGGAGAAAGTGGAAATAGGTATATAATTGATTTAGAAAGTTAAAAATATGGGCAATGCCCAGTGTTGGGAATTATTGAAAGAAGTTGGCGTACCCATACAATATTTTATCCATACAATATTTGATAGATTGGAATTACATTGTATCTATAGCTAAATAAACAGATATATAAATAAATTAATGATATCAAGTCTTCCAAACCATTAGAACTGTACATCCTGTCATTTATCTGTATCTTTAATTTCTCTTAGCTATGTTTGATATTTTTTTGTGAAGGAATCTTTCACAGCTTTTATTAAATTTACTCATAAATAATTTTTCTGAATGCTGTTTTAAATATTTTTATTTTAAAATTTCTTTTTCTCATTATTCATTGGGGTATGTAAATAATCTGGAGCTGTGATTGACATTTGGAAATAAAAGAAAAGTACTTGTTGAATTAGCCCTTTTAGTCGTGGAACTTATAAATCTCTATGTCATCATGCATAGTGTGGCTTGCAGAGAAGCGAGCTAAAGGTTTCGGGACACAGCAGTGTGAAAGACCACAGAACTGCATAAAATTTCTCTATTCGCCTTGCTTCATTATATATTATCAGCCTTTTACCTCCTTTAGGTTTATAATACTTTAAAATATCTAATTAGTACTGGTCTTTGCAGTGAAAAAAAATGGCTGTCAACAGAATTAGCAGATGCACTTAGTCTAACTCCAAAGCGATAATGAAGATAATACAATTTGGATTCACCTCGATAAATGCTACTCTTTTCTCCAATTTATTATCTGTATTTGCTACTCCTGGCAAACATTTTTTTTAAAATGCTCTTTTGCTAACAGTGTAATTAATGGGCTTTTAGATTACATTTTCTTAACAAATACTGAAAGCATAACATCAATGCCAAATAAGTTATCTTTGCATCATTGCAATCTCGTTAAAGGCAGCAATATTGACGCTATGTGTTAGCATGTCTTATGACTTATCACTTACCATGAATCAGGAAGCATCAAACAGTAAAAAGTGAGCAAACTTTTTTTACTTACAGCGATAGCTTTGTGTAAATAAATAAAATACTTTTTAGCAAAATAAGCTAGAAAATTTAAAATACACTGAACTATTATACTTCTGTTAGATACTTTAGGGACTGTCAACTATCAATCAATGCATTTCTTCTTATTATAACTTGCTGAATTTAAACGTGGGAAAAAAATTGACAGGCATCAAAGAAACAATTTACTCTAAAAATAATGAATCTCCAAGTTCAACCCAGTGATATTTCATGATTTCAGAAAAGTGCTATCCTAAATTTTAGGTGTATCTACATATTTTCGGGATGGGGGGATTTCTCTATCTGAAAGAATGGTACAAATGAAAAAACTTGGTGAATGTTTTAGTAGAATTTATTAAAAAGGTAAAGGTAAACCCAATGTACAAACACAGTCTTGGTGACCATGGAACTTGCCCCCATGTCTATGATGAAGTCTTCCTAAGGCTTAGCTCTTTTCACTACTGTTTCCCCAGATTGGTTATATTTTTACAATACTATCCAGGTTGCTTATATTTTTAACATAATATATAATTTAACAGCCAGTAAAACTAATATCAACTAGTAAATCTAATTGATTATAGAATAGTCACCATTATTTTATAAACTGTTTGAACCAATTTAATTAAGTTATTATTGCATAAAATGAAGTTAAGATTATATATATAATGAATGTATATATATTTTACAGAAATTAGATATATTTTTAAATGTTTATGTTCTAATCCCAAGAAATTGTGAATAAATTAGATTACATGGCACAAGGAAATTAAGGTTACAAATAGAATTAAGGTTTCTAATCAACTGACTTTAAAATAGGCAAATTATTTTGTGTTATCCTGGTGGGCCAAAGTAATCACAAGAATCCTAAAATGTGGAAGAAGGAAGCAGAAGAGGAGAGTCAGAGGGAGACGTGACTATTGAAGAAAGGTGTAGAGATGCTATATTGGTGTCTTTGAAGATGGAGGAAGGTGACCTATAGAAGGTGGAAATCACAAGGAAAGAAGTTCTCCCCTAGAGCCTCCAGAAAAGAATGACATCCTCCAGATATCATGATTTTAGGACATGGAGACCCATATCATACTTCTGACCTATGGAACTGTAAAATCACACCATTATATTGTTTTAAGTCACTAACCTTGTGGCAGTTTGTTACAATGACAAATAGGAAACTCATACATCAAGTGAATTTAAATTTTTCAAATATATTCTAGAAAAATAAACTAAATGTGAATTCCAGATTTCATCTTCCCTCTTCCTGCCAAGTCACTGTATGGATATAATACTATAAATAAGAAAACAGTGGCAGAAATTTAAGCAGGTAATCTGAAGCATCAAGATTCAAGAAATTTCAGGAACTCAAGGGTAGAAAGCAGATGACATGTCAAATAATAAAAGGTTAACAATGATGGTTCAAAGAGGTTTTTTTTTCTGTTTGAGGCCATCTGCTCTCTATGGGGGGAGGGGAAAATGTCAGTGCTAAATCCTAACTTGGATAGACTAAAGCTTGCATTGGCAATTGAAATGATTCACAAAATTTACTTTCAGAATGGACTTCTATTTGCAACTGGAAGGACCTGGGAAGAGAGAGGATATACCCAGTGACTCAAAGGAAGGTATATGAGTCAGCCTAAGGGGTGCTGATGCAAAATACTAGAAATCAGTTGGTTTTTATAAAGTGTATTTATTTGGGGTGGGAGCTTACAGATACCGGGCCATAAAGCATAAGTTACTTCCCTTACCAAAGTTTATTTCCAGGTGTTGGAGCAAGATGGCTGCTGACTTCTGCCAAGGTTCAGGCTTCCTGGGTTCCTCTCTTCCCAGGGCTTGCTTCTCTTTCCTCTGTGTGCTTACTTCTAGGGACACCAGCTTACAACTTCAGCATCAAACTCCAATATCAAAACTTCAACATTAAAAACCCAGAACTCTGTCCTTTGCCATGCCTTTTATCTGTGAGTCCCCACCCAGCAAGGGTTGGGCTCAACACCCTACTGGAACAAGAGGTTTACTTGATTAAGTCATCTAATACAATATAATCTAATATGCCCAAAGGAAAAGACCAGTTTACAAACATAATCCAATATTTCCTTTTGAAATTCATCAATAATATCAAACTGCTACTGAGGTTAAGACTGTGCTGATTTATCCTTTTTTCCAGTTCATAAGAGTGTATACTGCTATTTCTCTTACTCCTCCTGCTTGGTTATCAATCTCAGATATTAACAAGATAAGGTCCACATTTGTTGATAAATCACATCATCCCAAGTGAGCAGAAAATGAAACTTGCCAGGAAAGGCCAAACTGTAATAATTAGAAAGATGGGTAATACAATTAAAATGAAAGAACTATTGAGAAAACATAGTTAGAACAAAAGAAACTCCCAATACTACAAAAACAGCCCATACTTTCAAATAAATATATTATTAACTGAAATGAAAATAATCATTTTTCAAAAGCAAATTCATTTTATAGAATATTAACTGATTTAACATATTTCATAATTAGAGAAACTCATGAAGATATGGAAATCATGTGTTAAGAATCATAGAAACATGGAAGCTACATCAAGTCCACTTAATTTGCAAATGGAAGCCCCCCCCCCCAAAAAAAAAGTAAGGGAGAGAGAATAATTAAATGACAGAAAATATATCTGAGATGAAGAAAGATAGATTAGAGATTTAGAATTCAGTATTTTAGTGTATTCCATGCTTTGGGGATTAAAAACATGCTTGAACATATTCCCTTGAAATTGTTGAAATATAACACTAAAGAGATAATTAGATGCAAATGTCAAGGCAGGAAAATTCATATGTTCACAAGGGAAAGAAAATTCATTCTAACAGTTTTTTTTTTCTTTTATGGCAATGTATGATAGAAGATTGAACTAAGAATGTACCTATAGGTGATTGTATGAGTACCCGATGAAGCTGCTGTAACCAAAGAGAATATAATTCACCTATTAAACAAAATAAAGGTAGTTTTGGATATGAAAATCCTCAGAGTTTAAATTACATATGTAGACTTTCTAAGAGATATTCATCAGGAGAATATGGGCCAAATAAATATTATACCAAATTAGAGATCTCAAGTTAGTGTTAAAAGAAGTCTCCAAGTGGTAGTGGGCAACGAATCTACCTACATGTGAAGGAATTAACATCAGGGATTAATCAACACATTTAACAAAATTAAAGCTCACATTTGTATTTAGAACACTGCCTTCAATAACCACAGAATGCACATTTATTTCAAGTAACAATAGTATAGGTTTTTTTTTTTTCTTTTAATATGCTGGGCCATAAAGTAAATAAATTAGAATGTAAATTAGAAAAAAAATAACCTGAAAATCCCTGTGGTGGTTGATTCCATGTGCCAAATTGGCTAGGCAATGATATCTAGCTGTTTGGTCAAACACTGGCCTAGATGTTGCTGTGGAGGTATTCTTCTGATGGAATTAGCACCTGTAATTAGCTGACTTTATGTAAAGGAGATAACCCCTGATTAATAATGGACTTTCTCCAAATCCATTCAGTTGGAGACCTTAAAAGCAAGGATGTGAGGTTTCTGGAGAGAAAAAATGTTCAGCTCAAGAGTACACCCTCTACTCCTGTGGGTTACCAGCCTATTGCCCTCCTCAATGGATTTTAGACTCAAGATTTCTAGCTTCTAGAGGGGCCTACAGAATTCAGACTTGCCAGCTCCCATGCTCATGTGAGCCAATTCCTTAAAAGAAATGTCTTTATAAAGATTTGGTTCTATTTCTCCAGAGAACACTGACTCATAAAATACACATAATTTGAAAATTAAAATATACATTTTAAATACTCAAATGATTGAAAAATTAGAAAGGAAATTAGAATTTTCCACAGTGATAGTTTGTGCTGACAAGGTAAATACTGTCTTAATGTGTGTATGAGAAAAAAGAAAAGGGTGAAAATCTGGGAGCTAAGTATCCATCTTTAGAAATTTGTAAAAGAATAACAAAATAAACTTCATAATTTTAAACTTCTATTCATGACAAAATTATTAGTATAATCAGAAATTTAAGGAAACTACAAAAAGTTACTATAAACATAAATCATACTTAATAATAAATATTAAAAATGTTCCCACTGGCATTGGAAATATGCAAAGATGCCTGTTATTGACAGAATTTTAAATATTGTTCTAGAAGTCCTATTCACTACAATATGGCAAGTAAAATAAATCTTTTGTTAGGATTAGAAAGGAAGAACTATCATCTACAGATGTGATAAAATTGAATGTAAAAATTTAAATTTATATATATGCACATACATATCACTAGGACTAATAACTGATCATAGAAAGATTACTGGAAATAAGGTCAATATATGAAAAATCAAGTAGTATAAAAGGGTTCAAAAATTAGAATTAAAGTGTTACTACAAAATCATAAGATGTATTGGTTGTTATAAAAGATATGTGAAGACTCAAAAGAAAATCTATAAACATTATAGTGCCAATTAAATAAAATGAATAAATAGATGGCTATAAAATGTTTGTCATTTGCAAGGCTCCACATTATAAAGTTGTTAAACTTTTCCAAATAAAGTTTACATTTACTGAAATATTCCCAAATTTCCCAAGGTTATTTTTCTGACATTTGAACTGATAATAAAATTCATATGGAAAAGTAAATTTCCAAGAATAAGGGGAAAATAAGGGACAGAATTTTTCTCCCAAATATCGAGTTTATAATTATACTAAATTTAAGGCACTGTAATAGTAGCAAAAGTATAAAAAGATGAACTAATGTAACAAAATAGAGAATTCAGTAATAGACCCAAACTACATGGGTCTTAATTTAGGAGAAGCTACACAAAAATATGGAAAATGTAGACATTCCAGACAATGTAAATGAAAGTTTACATTTTAAATCATACCTCACAAAATACACATAACCAATTCCTGAAGGGTTGTAGGTTTCAATGTGAATGCCAAAACTATAAAGCTCACATTATATAATATATGGGAATATATAGTTTACTTTAGAATATGGCAATCTTCTTTAAGATGGATAAAGCAATACACTAATCTAAAAGGAAAATCTTATAAATTAAAATGGGTTATATTTACACCAAATAGCAAAATGAAGGTAAGTGAAAAATCAAACATATATTAAAAGAATATATTTTCAATGGATATAACCAACATAGCACTGACTCCAAGAATCTATAAAGAAAAACTACATATAAAGATGAAAAAGGCAGAGAATCCAATAAAAAATGAATGAGGCTTAACATGCACTTCAAAAAATATATTCATATTGCAAATAATCATTTGTAGACATACTCTTCTTAATTATCAAGAAAAAAATTAAAACCAAAATGATATACCATAATACATTCACTAGATTATTTAAAATAGAAAAATCTCATAATAAAAGTATTGGCAAAAAGATGGAATACTCATGCATTGTTGGAAGGCTTCTGAATTTATATAGCTGCTTTTGAAAACTGTTTTAGCTTTATAATTTATGTGAACATTTGAAGATTATTGACCCAGAAGCAACTTCTTCATGTTCCTTGTAAGCTTTTCTTCCTGTCACATCTTAGAAGTGGTGGTTAGTGGAATGAATTACAATTCTTGCCATTTCACCTGGTCTCAAGTCCTTAAAGGATACCCAAGACTGTGTATCTCCCTCTAGTAGAGGAATCCTTTCTCTACTATTCATAAACTTTCACCTCCTCTAATCTTCATGGCCTACCTTCCAATATGATCCTGATCTTTACCAATGAGGTGTCTGAGCCCTTAGTAACTATGCTTTTCTAAAGGTAGGTTTGTTACATTCATCCATTTACTACCTTCAGTGGATTGAATAATGTCCCTCAAAAATGCATGTCCACCTAGAATCTCAGAATGTAACCTTATTCGGAAAAATATCTTTGCAGCTAAAATTAGCTGAGTTAAGTTGAGGTCATACTGGATTAGGGTAGGCCCTAAACGCAATGAGTGACATTCATATAAGAAGAGGAGAGGACAGGCAGAGGCACACACAGAAAAAACGCAATATGAAGATAAACTTAGAGATTGGTATAATGCATCTACACATCAAGAAATATCAAGCACTATCAGCAACCATCAGAAGTGGGAAGTGGCAAAAAAGGATTCTTCCCTATAGCCTTCAGAGGGAACATGAACCTATGGACATATTGAACTCAAATATATAGCCTCTATAACTGTGAGAAAACAAATTTCTGTTGTTGTATTAGTCAGCCAAATGGCTGCTGATGAAAAATATCAGAAATAGGTTGGTTTGTGTAAAGGGTATTTATTTGGGGTAGAAGCTTGCAGATATAGGGCCATAAAGCATAAAATATATCCCTTACCAATGTCTATTTCCACATGTTGGAACAAGATGGCTGCCAACATCTGCAAAGGTTCAGCCTTCCTGGGTTCCTCCCTTCCTGGGGCTTGCTTCACTTTCCTCTGTTATTTCCTCAGGCTCCAGCTTAAGTCTTCAATATCAAACTCCAATAACAAAACTCCAATATCAGAAATCCTTAACTTTGTCCTTTGCCATGCCTTTTATCTGTGAGTCCGCAACACCAAAGGGCAGGGACTCAATGCCCTACTGGCACAAGAGGTTTATGTAATTATATAATCAAGTAAACCTATGAATCTAATATAATCTAATATGCCCAGAGGAGATCAGTTTACAAACATAATCCAATATTTCTTTTTAGAATTCATTAATAATAAGAAAGTGTTACAGTTGTTTTCAGCCACACAGCCTGTAGTAATCTGTTACAGTAGCCATAGGAAATTAATACACTAGCAAAATTGGGCAAGAGGACATTAAGAGGTGTCTGAAAGGATCTCCAGAAGGTTAAACATTTTCATTCTTGTCTCCACAGTGTAACATCAACCCTACCTCCTTCTGATGATTAGGATCAAATTTCTTATTTATCCATGGTACCCAGACCATTAGTTACAATATTTTATTTCTGTTGTCATTTCTATACATGCAGCAGAAAACTCATGTATTAATCAGAAGAAATTTATCCCGGTGATCCACGTTGATAGAAGATTTACAGTTACAACCCTTGTGTTGAGATCTATTTTCTTAGAATATAAGTGAAGTCTGCAGTAAAATAGTTGCCAATCCAAGTTCCTTTAGGGCTACTAATTCTAGTCCAATAAAATCTACTTGCCCACTGTATCAGGATTTTACACAAGCTTTTTCAAGAGACTTTATTGGATTCAGTTAAAAACTGATGTTGCATGCCGTTTTTGTGACATTAACCATTTCATTTGAGGAAAGATTTATCAATTTAGAGCTAAGCCTTTCATGAAACCAGGTAATTAGCTGTAGTGCAGAGTTTAGCAAAAACTTCTGGAAAGAATTGATCATAATTATTTTAATCTTTATAGATCATTTGGTCCCCTCTGCATGTGTTCATTGCATTGTGAAATCAGTAACAGAAAACATGAATTCAAATACTTATGGCTATGTTCTAATAAAATTCTATTTACAAAAACAGGTGTAGGACAAGTTTTCACCAAAATATTATACTTTCCTGACTCCTTCAATAGGGTCTAGGGACCTGACTAATGTACCTGCCTTCGTATTCTAAAACACTTCTGGTATTTTTTGTGTATATGCCTAAGTATCTACATGACCCACTTTATTTTAACCTCTAAATATCCATAAATCAATGCTTCATATGGTGGTGTTCTCTATTATCTACTCATCTATGACCTGTTTTCCTATGTGTTGTTCAATAGAAATAGAATGCATTTGTGTATGCAGTTTTATTTATTAGAAAATAAATAAGAAACAGGTGATCCTCAGCATTGGGAAATAAAATATGGATTAGAATGGACTTACTGGTATTCTCCTATAGACTTACTGTGATTCTAGTAATGGAAGAAATTTATTGATGTAGAGACAGTGGCCCCTGGAGATGCTAAAGTCAAGGAGAGGGAAAAAGAGGTGAAATAAGGGGGAATTTTCCTGAATAACATTGAAAAGGCAGATACAGGGCATTATATATCCTGTCATAACCTACAGAATGGAGTGGGAGAGAGCGTAAACTGCAATGCAAATTATAATCCATACTTATTGGCAATACTCCAAAATGTGTTCATCCTAGAGAGGAAAGCCATATTATTAAAACTCAAACAGCCACTCTAATCTTTGAGTGTCTTCCTTGTTTTGATGTAGTGCAGTAGTTTTCTCTGGTTACTTGATAAATTACTACAAACACTAAAGCTTTTAAACATCATCCATTATTATCTCACACTTCCTGTGGGTCAAAAGTCCAAATATGGTTTACTTGGGTCTTCTTCTCAGTCTTTCACTGGCCTCCATCTCGGTCTTGGCTGTGCTGCATTCCTTTTCAGAGTTTGAGGTTCTCTCCCAAGTTCATGTTGAGGGTGGAGGAATTCAGTTACTTGTGCTTGTAGGACTGCCAGCTGGGAGCTGGTCTCCGTTCTTGAAGACCCTCTGCATTTCCCTAACAAGTGCTCCTCTCAGCGACTTTCATAATATGGCAGCTTACTTCCTTAAAGACAGTATCATCAGGGAGCCCCATTGACAATATTTTAACAGCTTTTGCCTGATTATGTCAGGCCCACCCAGAATAACATCTTTTTGATTAATTCAAAATTAATAAACTAATTAGGAACCTCCTCAATGTCTCTTCATAAATTAATAAATTAATTAGGAACCTCCTCAATGTCTCTTCATTGTTCATATATACTATAACATGATTTTGACATTGAACATTAGGCAAGGAAATATCCAAGGTTAATTTGATGATCGTAAGGCATGCCTGTCACTGACAGGGATTTATTTTCACAGTTGAAGAATATCCCTGATGGTCCAACCCATATAATCCCCAAGATTTTCATAGACTTGGATGGACCTTGCATTTCAGCTGGGTATACTAGTCTGTATTTTTCATATGTATGACATTAGTCCTTAAATGCTCTTGAGCTTCTTTATCTGAGAAGGCAATTAGGATATCTTTAATATAATGCACTAATTTGCTTTTTTATTCATTAGGTTTACTGTGCTTTATTTACCATTTTTAAATGTGGGGTTAGAAAAATAGAGATAGGTTATTCCCATCAACTTCACAAAGTGGTTCTTTATTCCCCTTTGAAATTAATCTTCCTCATCAAACATCAGGCCCTGATAACCATAGACCTTATCTTCAGTCTTTAGTTTGCAGTTTCCATAATCTCATAGAAATGAATTCATTCTCTATGTAGATTTTTCAGTCTTTCTTCTTTTGCCTAATGTAATTCTTTTTATATTAATCCAAAATGCATAAGTAGATTGTATTATCAATAATTTTTTTGGTTTATATTGCCGATTAGTACTCAATTTTATAGAATTTGACAGATGATGTAAATTCAGGTTGTTTCCTATTTGGGGATATTTTGAATAATGCTGGTATAAACATGCATATTCAATTATTTAGACAGACATATATTTTAATTTCTTGGGACAAATACATAGGTGAATAGTTTTTGGATTATATGGTAAGTATGTGTCTAGTTTTTAAGAAACCACAAAACTTCTTTCAAAAGTGGCAGTTTAAGAGTGCCATTTGTTCTTCATCCTCAACAATGGATAATGGTTCTAGTCATTCCAGAATGTTTATACTCATATTTTATTATAATTTTAGCTTGATTTCCTTTATTGACTAATGGTGCTGAACATACTTTGAGGTTCTTATTGGATGTCTTTATATCTCCTTTATTAAAGGGTCTTTACAAATATTTTTGCTATTTTTTACTGAGTATTGTTCGTATTTTTATTGAGTTATAAAAATTCATATTATATTCTGGACTTTTCAGATATGTGCTTTGCAAATATGTTTCCCAGTACTCAACTTGTCTTTTTATTTTCTTGATAGTGTTTGTAGTATGACAGTAGTTCTTTTTAATTCAACAGTATTATTTGAAAATTTACTTTTTATTAAAGCAATTTTATCTGCACACTGTACAATCCATCCTAAGTGTCCAAACAATGTCTCTCAGTATAATCACAGAGTTGTGCCTTTATCACCACAGTTAATTTTGAATATTTTCATTACTTCAAACATTAAAAAAATAATAAACCCTTAGCCTTTATAGTCCCCAGTTATTGACCTTAACACTGATATAGTAGCTTTTTTTACAAATGATGGAAAAAATACTACAATATTACTGATAACGGTAGTTAATAATTTGCATTAGTTGTATTTTCCCTATATACCACCCTATTATTAACACCTTGTAATAGTGATGCACATTTGTTATCATTCAAGAAAGAACATTCATATTTACTATTAACCATAGTCATCATCCACAACAGGATTCACTTTGTTATACACTCTCATGTTTTATCCTTTAGCTTTCCTTCTAGTGACATACATGACCTTAAATATTCCGTTTTGGCAGAAGACTTGGCCCAGTGGTTAGGGTGTCCGTCTGCCACATGGGAGGTCCACGGTTCAAATCCCGGGCTTCCTTTACCCGTGTGGAGCTGGCCCATGTGCAGTGCTGATGCGCGAGGAGTGCCCTGCCACGCAGGGGTGTCCCCAGTGTAGGAGAGCCCCATGCCCAAGGAGTGCGCCCGGTAAGGAGAGCCGCCCAGTGAGAAAGGAAGTGCAGCCTGCCCAGGAATGGCGCCCCACACATGGAGAGCTGACACAACAAGATGACGCAACAAAAAGAAACACAGATTCCCATGCTGCTGACGACAACATAAGTGGACAAAGAAGATGCAGCAAATAGACACAGAGAACAGACATCGGGGTCAGGGGGGAGGGAGAGAGAAATAAATAAATCTTTAAAACAATATTCCTTTTCAACCACATCACATGTATAAGTCAGTGCTGTTAATTATCCTCAAATTAATGGTTCTAATCATCTCTTCCATTATCAAACATTTATCATCAACTTTATTATAAATTCTGCACAAATTAAACATCAGCTCCACATTCTATTTCCTATTAAACTATATTCTAGATATTAAGTCCATGAGTTTGTTCATTATAATTAATTCATATTATGAGATAATACAATATTTGGCCTTTTATGCTTGGCTTCTTTTACTCAACATCATGTTCTCAGGGTTCATCCATGATACATGTGGTCACATGTATCAGGACTTAATTTCTTCTTATTGCTGAATAATATTCCAACATGTGTATATGCTATATTTTGTATATCTATTCATTGGTTGATAGACACTTGAGTTGTTTCCATCTTTGGGCAATTGTGAATACTTTCACCATGAAAAATTGTGTGCATATGTCTATTCACATCTCTGCTTTTATGTCTTCTAAGTATCTATATAGAAATAGGACTGCTAGTTCATATGGCATTTCTATACTTAGTTTTCTGAGGAACTGCCAAACCATCTTCCACAATGGCTATAACACATTACATTACCATGAGCAGGAAATAAATGTTCCTATTTATCTAAAACTTCTCAGGTCTTGCAGTTTTTCATTTTTTTTAATAGTAGCAAGTGTAGAGGGATGAAATGATATCTCGTTGTGGTTTCAATTTGCATTTCCCTAATGTTGAACATATTTTCATGTGCTTTCTTGCCATATGTATTTTCCCTTTGGAAAAGTGTCTACTTAAGTTGTTTGTTCATTTCTCGATTAGGACATTTTTCTTTTTATTGTTGAGTTTTAGGATTTTTTAATATATTCTGGATATTGAATAATGATCAGATATGTGGTTTCAAGACCTAACTGTACACCTAGAGGAACTAGAAAAAGAACAACAAACTAACCCCAAACCAAGCTGAAGGAAAGAAATAGTAAAGAACAGAACAGAAATAAATTAAATTGAAAACAATAACAACAAACAATAGGGAGAATAAACAAAACCAAAAGTTGGTTCTCTGAGATCAACAAAACTGACAAACCCTTAGCTAGCCTGACAAAGAAAAAAAGAGAGAAGGTGCATATAAATAAAATCAGAAATGAGAGGGGGACATTACCACTGAGTGCACAGAAATAAAGAGAGTATATCAGGGTTCTATGAACAACTAACTATATGCCAAGAAAACTAAAAAATGTCAATGAGATAGACAAATTCCTAGAAACACACCAACCACCTATACTAACTCTAGAAGGATCAGAAGATCTCAACAAACCAATCACAAGTGAAGAGATTGAACCAGTCATCAAAAACCTCCCAAAGATGAAAAGCCCAGGAGCAAATGGCTTAACAAGTAAATTCTACCAATCATTCAAATATGACATAATACCAAACTTGCTCAAGCTCTTCCAAAAAAATTGAACAGGAAAGAATGCTACCAAACTCTTTCTATGAAGCCAACATCAACTTAATACTTAAACCAGATAAAGATACTATGAAAAAAGAAAATTACAGACCAATATCTCCAATGAATGCAGATGTAAAAATCCTCAGCAAAATACTTGCAAACTGAATCGTAAAACACATTAAAGAATTATACCCTAAGAATAAGTGGGTTTTATTCCAGGCATGCAACTGTGGTTCAAGAGAAGAGAATAAGTTACTATAATAAACCTAACCAATAAATTGAAGAAGAAAAATCATATGATCATCTCTATTGATGTAGAAAAGGCATTTGACAAAATACACCCTTGCTTGATAAAAACATGTCAAAAGACACGAATAGAAGGAAGATTTCTCAATATGGTAAAGTGCATATATGAAAAACTTACAGTGAGTGTTGTACTCAATAGTGAAAGACTGAAAGCTTTCCCACTGAGATCAGGAACAAGACAAGGATGACCACTGTCAACATTATTATTCAGTATTGTGTTAGAAGTCCAGTCTAGAGAAAGTAGGCTAGATGAAGAAATAAAACACACCCAAATAGGAAAGGAAGTGGCAAAACTTTCAGTTTTTGCTTATTATATGATACTATATCTAGAAAATCCTAAAATATCCACTAGAAGTAATAGATGAGCTCAGCAAATTGGCAGGATACAAGATTAATATGGAAAAAAAACCAGTTCTGTACCTACTGATGTGTAATCTGAGGAGGAAATTTTTAAAATTCCATTTATAAAATAATCAGATATGTAGGAATAAACCTAACTAAGGACATAAAGGACTTGTATTCAGAAAACTATAAAACATGGCTAAATGAAACGGAAGAAGACTTAAATAAATGGAAGGACATTCTTGTTCACAGACTGGAAGACTAAATATTGTTAAGATGTCAATTCTACCAGACTGACTTACAAATCAACAGAATTACAAGAAAAATCCAAACAACTTTTTATGCAGAAATCAAAAAGCCAATAATCAAATTTATTTGAAAGGGAAAGGAGCCCCTAATAGCTAAAAATGTCTTTAAAAAAAAGAACAAAGTTGGAGGACTTCCACTTCCTGATTTAAAATGATATTACTTAGCTACAGTGGTAAAAATAGCATGGTGCTGAAATAAGGACAGACAGATTGATCAACGGAACCGAATTGAGGGCTCAGAAATTGACTCTCACATCTACAAACAAGTGATTTTTTTGCCAAGGCTGTTAAGCCCACCTGGCTGAACCAGAACAGTCTGTTCAACAATTGGTGGTGAGAAAACTGGATAGTCATATCTAAAAGAAAGAAGTAAGATCCCTATTCATACTTCATAGAAAAATTAACTCAAAATTGATCAATAACCTAAATATAAATAATAATAACCATAAAATTCCAAGAGGAAAATATGGGAAAACATCTTCAAGGTCTTGTGGTAGGTGGTGATTTCTTAGACTTTTCTCCCAAAGCACGAGCCACAAAGGAAAATAATAGGTAAATAGGATCTCCTCAAAATTCAGTACTTTTTCACCTCAAAGGACTTTGTCAAAAGGGTGAAAAGGCATCTGATTCAATGGGCAAAAATATTTGGTAATCACATATCTGAAGAAGTTTTAATATCCATGATATAAAGGAGATCATATAACCCAGCAATAAAAAGACAAACTACCTGATTAAAAAATGGGCCAAAGATTTCAAAGAAAAAATGTTCAACATTAGTAGCAATTATGGAAATGCAAATCAAAACTACAATGAGATAGCATTTCACACCTATTAGACTCACCGCTATTAAAAAGTAACAGTAAATGTTGGAAAGGAAGTGGAGCGATAGGAATGCTTACTCACTGTTGGTAGGCATGTAGAATGGTACAGCCACTGTGGTGGACCGTTTGGCAGCTTCTATGGAAGTGATTATAGACTTGCCATAGGAACCTGCAATACCATTGCTCAGTATATACCCAGAAGATCTGACAGCAATGATATGAAGAGACATCTGCACACCGATGTTCATAGCAGCATTATTCACAATTACCAAAAGTTGGAAACATCTCAGGTTTCCATCAACGAATGAATGGATAAACAAATTATGGTATATATACATGATGTAATATTATGCAGTCTTAAGAAGAAATGAAGTTGTTATATGATAACATGGATGAACCTGGAGGACAGTATATTGAGTGATGCAAGCCAGACACAAATGGACAAATACTGTATGGCTGCCTTATTATGAACTAAATATATTATGTGAAATATAAATATATTATATGAAATATGAATATGTTTAAAATGCACATGAAAGACCATTTTTCTTTGAAGCTGAACAAATGCAGGTTATTACTACAAAACATTAATATCAGACCAAAAAAAACCCACATTATACTATGTGAAGTAGACTAAACACAGTACTACATATTGTATGATTCCATTTATATAAATATAAACATAAATCAATTTTTAAAGATGAAATTAGATTAGTGGTTTTGTAGTGTTGGGGAAGGAATGCTAAATGGTGTGGAGTCTTTATTTTTGGAGTAATGAAATTGTTCTAAAATTTTTGAGATGATGAATGCACAATATTTTGATTATACTAAAAGCCATTGATTATATACTTTGAATAGTTCATATAGTATATGAATATATCTCAATAAAACTGCTTAATAAACAAATAACTGTGAAAGAATAGCCAGAATAGCTGCTATGTTGGCAGGGGAAACCTACAGAGTCTGAGAGGTGAGGAATTTTCTTGTTTTCTTTGTCTACATTTTGTTTATTTTTATTATTGAAATAATTAAAATGCTTTAATAATGATTGAAATGGTGAATGCAAGATTATGTGATTATACCAAATACCTTCGACTGTACACTTTGGATGAATTTTATGTTTTATGAATATGTATCAATAAAATCGACTGGTTTATAAAAATAAATTGACCATAGACATGAAGGTCTACTTTTGAACTTTCAATTTGATTCCACTGATCAATATTTCTATCTTTATGCAAATACCATACTTTTTTTTTTACTACTGTACCTTTGTAATACACTTTAAAGTCCTCCAAATTTGTTTTATTTTTTTCAAGAAGTTTTTGGATGTTTTGGACCTCTTTCCCTTACACTTGATAATTGGATTTTTAATTTCTGCAAATAAACTGTTGGAATTTTGAGTAAGATTGCACTGGATTTATTTAGATAGACTCAATCTTAACAATATGTAGTCTTCCAATCCATAAACATTGAATGCCCTTCCATTTTTAGGTCTTCTTTGATTTCTTTTAGCAATGTTTTCTAGTTTTTTGAATACAGGTCCTCCACTTAACTGGTTAAATTTATTCCTAGATATTTGATTTTTTAGTTGTTATTGAAAATGGAATTTGTTGACTGATTTACTCCTCAGATTGATCATTACTAGTGTATAGAAACTCTACTGATTTTTACATGTTGCTATTGCATTCCCCACCATGCTGAATTTGTTGATTAGCTCTGATAGCTTCATTGTAGGTGTTTCAGGATTTTTGAAATATAGGATCATGTCATCTGTAAGTAATGAAAGTATTACTTATTACTTGCCAATTTGGATAACTTTTAATTCTTTTTCTTACCTTATTCCTCTAGCTAGAGCTTCTAGCACAATGTTGAATAGGAGTGGTGATAGTGGGTTTCCTTGTTTGTTTCTGATTTTAGAAGGAAGCTTTCACCCTTTCACCATTAAGAATGATGTTGGCTGTGAATATTTATTATATGTCCTATATCACATTAAGGAAGTTTCCTTCTATTCCTGCCTTTTAAAATGTTTTTATCAATAAAGAATGCTGGATTTTGTTGAACACATTTTTTTTAATCAATCAAGATGATCTTGTGAATTTCCCCTTCTATTTGTTAATATGGTGTATTACAATAATTGATTTTCTTGTGTTGCACCACTCTTGCATATCTGAGATTAAGCACACGTGGTCTTGGTTATAATTCTTTTAGCATACTGTTGGATTCAATTTTCAAGTATTTGACTGAGAATTTTTCATCTATAGTGTTTAGAGAAATTGGTCTGTAATTTACTTTCCTTGTAGTAGCTTTATCTAGCTTTGGCATTAGGGTGAGATGGGCATCATAAAATGCATTAAGGAGTGTTCCCTCCTCTTCAACTTTTTTGAAAGTTTGCAAAGAATTGGTGTTATTTTTTCTTGAAGTGATTAATAGAATTTACCTTTTATACCATGTGCACTGGTATTTTTTGAAGGTACATAGATCACAAAAATGTTACATTAAAAAATATGAGTTCCCCCCTCCCCCAACTCCTTTCACATCAACAACCTCCTACATCATTGTGGCACATCCTTTGCGTTTGGTGAATACATCTGGGAGCGCTGCAGCACCACATGGATTAGAGTTCACATTGTAGGGTACACTCTACCGCTCTATCCTCTGGCACACTCTCCCACTTTCAGGGACTAAAATACCCAACCCCCCTCAGTACATGGCAGTGAAACACAGGTTGTACTGAGAAAACTTTCATCAAGCGTGGGTGATGGGCACTCTTCCCTACTGTGGGGTGATTCACTCTCAGGTTTTGCTTTGGTTTCTTCATCTTCCCACTCGACTCCCTCCTGGATGATGTTTGGCATTCTCTGGTATACAGATCCCCAAAACAGTTGTGTTTCAGACAGGTTCTGTCTTCCCTCTTACTGTTCTTATAAGAGAGTTGAACCCTGCTGGTACCATCTTAGCACCAAAAGTTTTAAAGTTTAATGAAATTCAAATTAGCAATTTTTCTTTATTTTCCTTTTTTATTCTATTTAAGAAATTCAAATTTATACATCATCAGAATATATTTTCCTATGGCTTCATTTTAAAAAGCATAGATACAGGTTTAGAATTATGTCTATGATTCATTTAAAGGTTTTTAAAAAAATCTTGTGACAGAAAGGTCAAGTTTTATATTTAACCTATAGATGCCCAATTTTTTGAACAGATAATTCCTTCTCTTTGAATTACCCTGGTACCATTATAAGCAAATTTTTGACCATTGTGTGACCATTTCTGGACCCTCTAGCCTCTCCTATTTAATATGCAAAACACGTTTGACAACTCTAGGTTCATAAAAAAATGGCCTTGTGTTACTTGGTATAGACTTACAAATATGTTCTTCCGAAAATTGTTTTGGTTATATTAAGGTCTTATGTTTTTATTTAAATTGTAATAACAACTTGTAAATTTAACAAAAATCCCATTGAAATTTTGATTGGAGTTGCATTAAATTTATGGTTGAATTTACAGGAAATTAGAATATTAATTTTGAAATTTTCAATCTTTAACCTGCTACATTTCTCCTTTTATTTATTTAAGTTGATCATTAATTTATCATGTTATTTTTAGATTTCAGCAATGGTATCTCTAGCAAATTTTGTATAGTTTTTCTAGAATTATGTCCTGTTTTGACACTTTGTAAAAGATGTCATTTTAATTTACTTTTGATGTTTGCTTTTAGAAATACAATTAATTTTTGTATATTGATGTTGAAGTTATGACATTGCTGAATTCTCATTAGTTATAATAGTCATTTGGGCAGATATTTGGTGATATAATCACTAGTGATGTCCACTCTTTCAGTCATAATACTGATAAAAGCATGTTAGTATCAAATTTGTCAACCCATTAAAATTGTTTTTTTCGATAACCTTTCTTTTGGCTTTATTTATTTGATTTTTCTCTATGGATTTCCTCTTTTCTATTTCATCATTTGTAATTCTTTATTATTGTCTTCCTCCTACCTCATTTCAGATTATTTGCTTTTCTTTTTTTTTACTTTCTGGAGGTTGGAACATTGGTCACCAATTTCATATTTAATGCTTAAATTTCCCACTAACTACTTCTTTAAGAGCATACTAAAAATCTTGTAATTTTGTTTTTCAGTTTCATAAAATTCAAAATATTTTCTAAATTCCCAAGGTTATTTTGAAATGCATTATTTAACTTCTGTGTTTTTGGCTACTGATTTGAAGCTTAATTAAAATATTTTTAAGGAATATTTACCATATGTTTTGCATAATTTCACTCTTATGAAAGTTTGAGATTTTGTTTTGTGGTCCAAGGTATGGTCTATCTTTATGTACATATTAAAAAGAAAACACAAAAAACAACAGAGTTATGGTGTTGTTGGATGAAGTGCTGTATTATTATCAATTACGTCAACTGGATGATATATTTATTGATTTTTCTTGTCTATATTTTAGTCAATTACAGAAAGAAGAGTACTGAGCTCTCCAGCTATAATTGTAAGTTTGTCTATTTTTATTTTTAGTATTGCCAATTTTTGTTTTTACATTTTAAAGCTCTTTTATTAGGTACAAGAATAGTCAGAAGTGTTAGGTCTACTGAATAAAATAAAGTTTTTATTAATGTGTAAGACCCCTTTTAACCATATTATTTATTCTGAAGTATAGGTTTTTTGACACTAATATACCCAATATTTTTTAGAGAAGTGTAAGTTTGTAGGAAATACAGTTTTCCCATATGTATTAGTCAGCCAAAGGGGTGCTGATGCAAAGTACCATAAATCTATTGGTTTTTATAAAGGATATTTATTTGGGGTAAACTTACATTTACAATGCCTTAAAGAGTCCAAGTCAAGGTTACTTCCTTACCAAACTCTGTTGCCAAATGTTGAAGCAAGATGGCAGCAACATCTGCCAGGGTTCAGTCTTCCTCTTCCTCTTAAAGCTCAGTGGGTCCAGCTTCTTCTGATCTTGCTGTAGGCTGACATAAGGCTTGTCTCTCCTCCCTAGGCTCATTTCTTTCTGGGCTCAGGTGCTCTGTACTCTTCACAAGGTCAGCGATAAACTCTCAGGTGAATGGTTCATCTCTCTTCCCGGGGGCCTCTATTGTGTCTGTGGAGTAGTCTTTCTTCCCCTGCCTTCTTTTGTGTGTCTACTTCTCTGTGTTCTGGATTAAGTGTTCACTTAAATAGCCCACCAATGACGTGAAGACTCAACCCTGCATATTCTAATAACATGGTTAAATCAAAACCCTAATCTTGATTTAATCAAGTAAAGTAAAGCCTTTGAATTTAAACACAATCAAAGGTAGCACAACTAGAGGAAAAGACCAGTTTATAAACATAATCAATCCAGTTTATAAACATAATCAATATCTTTTTTTAATTCATACATAATATCAAACTTCTAAACCTTATATCCCCTACAAATAAAGTTTTACTTATTTTTTTTAATTAGTCTTTTTCAACTTAAAAAAAAATAAAAGAGACAAAAGACAGCTCAACAAATTATGGAAGCACCACTCCAAAAAATTCTGTCCAGGTTCATTTATATCATCTAATCCTAAAAAACAACTCAATTGTTCCTCCAGTCCTCAGAAAAATATACAGATGAGAACAGATAGGTTAAATGATAGGACAAAGTTTTCCTCATTAATAAAGAAAATGAAGAAAAATATGCTTAATCATATTCATATTTCATAAAACTGAAATACATATTTTTTTTTGACCTTTAGTATTGGTTTAGTACCTTCTTTGCCTTTGCTGCAAAAATATTACAATATTACTGTTAATTATAGTCAATAAGTTACATTAATTGCATTTTCCAATATTCTTTAATTGCATAATATTAATTGCAATAACACCATATTCTTAACACCTTGTAGTAAAAACATTCTTCCACTTACGTTATTAACCACAATCCTCACCTACCACTAAAATCACCTTGCTATATAGTCCCTAGATTGACTTTAACTTTTTGTCATTCCAGAATATTTGTCTCTAGCTTTCAATTAACATTAACCTCCCTAGATGACTCCATACAGCCACAAATCACATTTATAAATTAGCAGTGTTTGTTATATTCATGATAATGGGCTAACATCAACTCCACCCATTACTGTATATTTACAATTGACTTTATTAAACATTCTGCATACATTAACATCAGCATCCCTTTCTCATCCAACATTCTGTCTCCTAACCTACATTCTGTAATTCAAATCCATAAATTTACTTCATATATTTAGTTCATATGACTGATACCATACAATATCCATCCTTTTGTATCTGGTTTATTTCAATCAACATAATGCCCTCAAGGTTCCTCCAGTTCATAGTTTTTCCTGTTATTAACATTAGTGTGGTAGCTTTGTTACAATTGACAAAACTATATTATGATAATATTATTAAATATTGTCCATAGTTTACATTAGGGTTCATTCTTTGTGTTTATAGTCATATGTTTGTTTTTATTTCTAATAACATATATACAATGCATCATTTCTCCTTTTAGCCATATTCAAATATATAATACAGTGATGTTAATTACATTCACAATTTGTGACACAATGTAATATTTCTGGTTATGTTTAGTGTTTGCATACTAAATTTTCCTTCTTTTTTGTATTGAAACTATTTATATATTTGTATTTAAAATGTTTCACATATGCATCGTATAGTTATATCCTTTTTTACTTTTCAATATTTTTGTGCCACATTTTAAAAAATTGTATCATCTCTCTGGACTTATTATTCATTTTTAACTAATATTTTTAATGCTTGTTCCAGGCTTTATAATATTCAATCATTATTATACCATTCAATAAAAGTGTAAGACACATACAACAATATAATTTTACTTTCTCCTTCCAGTTATTTTTTCCTTTCCTTCCTATAAATACTGGCTTTGGCTATCACAAAATGTATACATATTTATAAGTCCAACAATATATTATTATCATTGCTTTAATGAATTTTCTTTAAAAGATTATAAAATAAAATTTCTCTTCACCATCATTTTAGCAACTTAAGCATTCAGAATTACTTTAACTTACAAATTTCCTTCTGGTATTAAAATTCCTTCTTCCAGATCAACTTTATTAATTTGTTGTTATTGCTCTTGTTATTGTTATTGTTGTTGTTTTAGGGCAGGATTGCTGGGAGTGACTTTTCCCAGCTCTTCTTTATTCAAAAAATCTTTGAGTTTGCCTTAATCTATGAAAAATATTAATACTGAATATACATTTCTGGGTTGATCTATTTTCATTCAGTTCTTGCATGAAGTCTCCTGGAATACTTATCTTTCTTCTTTGTGTAGTTCCCTCTTTTCTGCAATCCCTCAACAGATGTCAAAAATATTTTCTTCTTATAGTTGGTTTTCAGAAGTTTAACCATAATATGTATAGATATATTTTTCTTTATATTTGTATTGCAGGGTGTTTTCTGAAGTTTTGAGATCTCTGGTTTGATGACTTTACTTCTGAAAAATTGTCAGCCATTATCTCCTCAAATTTTTCTTCTTCATCTTCTTTTTTATCATCTCAATGGGCTTGAATTATATTCATACTGGATAATTTGATATAATTTCACAGCTCTTGGATGCTCTGCTATCTTTTTTCTCAGCCATATTTTTCTTTGTGTTTAATTTTTTATAATTTCTATTTTTCTGTTTTCAACTACCCTGAATGTTACCCTCTCAGATTGTCCATCTTTCTGATGAACCCATGGGTATGATTCTTTATCTCAGAAATCATCCGTTTTTAGAATATTTTTTACATTTTCATTTTACGCATTTTAGACTTTGTAGTTTACATTTTTCTTAACATTCTCCATTTTTCTTACTTTTCACTAGTTATTTGAACATAGTTGTCAATATTATTTTAATTTTCTTGTCTGTTACTATCTCTAGTCACAGATCTGTTGATGGCTTTATCTCTTGACAGTAGGTCCACATTTTTGTTTCCTTGTTTTATTTTACTGTTTTGATATGTTTCAATTTTTGATTAAATGCCAGAAATTGTGTATAAAGGAATAATAGAAGCATAAGTCTCATTTCTGTGCAGTCATGTGCACATTTCTTCTTCTAAATGATCATTAATGTGAAATATAGAGCCAATCTAGGTAGGGGTTAAGCTGTGTTTTAAACATCTTTATTTATAATTGATTATCTGCTCTAATTACTTTTAAATTACTGCAGTTTTCAAGTTCTTCTATGAGAGATTACTACTACACTGTGCTTTAGTGGAGTCCTGGAGATTCATAGGGTTTTTGTCACTGATTCTTTTCCACCCTCAGTGTTCAGCAGGCGTTATATACCTGCAACACAGAGGCAGCCTCTTGTGCTCTTGCACCTGCCCCAAATAGTAGATATTGTTGTTTGTTTCTGAACATAATCCTCATTGTAAAGCAAAGGTAGTCTTCACTAACCCTAGGCTTAGGCAGGCCATCACCTATCAAAAATAAACCATTTGTGCATCCCATCTATCTTTGAAGGAGCTTGTCACCCTCTGACATTTACTTCTACTTGTTTGTTTTGCAGCATAACTGACTGATCAACTCAAGAAACATTATTTTATATATTATCTTAGTTTTTTCTTGTGTTAAGATTTGAGTAATTATTCTTGTGGCTACTTTTAGCTTCTATAAGTGAGACTTATTTCCTGTAATCTGCATGAGCTACTCTTCATTTCCACCAAGAAAGATTCTGCAGCCATTCTGGCATCATGTTGTGAACATGCCATATCTTGCCATAAAATGCATTAGCCATTATGATATATAGGTCTGAAAGAAGATAGCCCTCCAAGACCAAACTGAGACAACACAAAGGATCATATTTACAAAATTACCATGAATCCTTAACATTCTCAACCTCAAATTATTTCATGTTCTTTTCTTTTCACACCTTCATTACTACCATCTATACTTGTATTCAGCAAAATATCCAATTTTTAAATCTCAAAGACATTGTTTATTGTTTTAGCTTGCAAAAAGTGGTCAAACTCAATGTAGAAGAAATAGGTTGGCTTTTATAATGGGAATTTATTAGGTTGAGAAGCTTACAGTTCTGAGGCTGTGAAAATGTCCAAGTCAAGGCGCCATCAGGTGATTTGTTTTTTCTCCCCAAAGACCCAAACATGAAGGCATCTCCTGATCTCTCCTTTCTCTTCCAAGTTTTGTTGCTTCAGCTTTTGACTTCTTCTCTCCTGGGTTCCATTCATGTCATCTCCTTGCACTTACAGCTTTCTCTCTGCTTCTGCGGCTTTTTCTCCATTCTGCTACTGAATTCATCCTGTTTATAAAAGATCCCTGCCACCTACCATAGATTTACAATCACAAGAATAGATTAGTCCCATGGACATGATTTTCTGGGTCCCATATAAGCCTTAAACTATCACACTTATAGTATTATAATTCAAAACCAGGATATTGCCCATAAAAATTTTCAAATTCAAAGGAACTGTTCAAGTTCTAACATCTAATTTTCTTATTGCATAATTGAGACTTTCTAAATTCTGAATTTTGGTGTCTAATTAAGCCCTATTTAAGAGCTATAATCATGCATGTACATTCATTTTGGTTTATTTAGAATTCCTAACTGCCTCATGACATATTGCCTAATAATACTCATAAAAGCAGAGCAACAAAAAAATCATAGAAGATCCAAAACTTAAACTTCCTCATATTTCTCACCTAATTCTTTACCTTCTCTGTTTTATGAATTTTCTCTTCTATTATTTCCTTTTAGCTGAAACCTGATACCACCTTTGTATTATCATGTTCTAATCATTATAATGTCATATTAACCCTAATTACACAAATACACAGCTATTTCAAGTATATTTGAAATTTTTCCACCATTTAGATACCATTTTAAACACCATTTTAAATACCTTTATATGTAAACAAAAGATAAATAAGCTTAAAGGCCCTATATTATGAAGAAACATATAGAACATTTATAATAGAGAATACAGTGAGGAGAGAGAAAAATTCAGAAGGCATAGAAAGGATGTTGAGATTCGCAATTAATTTATACTAGTTTGAAGAAGACGTGCTGAAGGAACTGATACCTGAGACATATCTTGAAAGATAAGTAATAATTCATGAAGTGCGAAGTGGGGATAGCTTGGAAAATAAGTTAGAGATCGGGGTTTCTGGCCATATTTGTATGCTTTGCTGATTAAACTTTAATAACCATTGATGATTTTACATGGGCTCAAGGAATTTTAATGTTTTTACACACAAGTTCCAGAAAGCATAAGTCCCTATTCACTGAAGTTTTTATTTATTTATGCATATATTTTCTCTCAAAAAAATCCACAACTGAAGAACCTTAATATAAATTCTGTTTTACATGCTGTAATTCCAACATTTTTGAAACTCCAGTCTGGTGGGTCAAATATGCAATATCTTTATAATGTGTGCCCTATACTGTAATTGCTTCAGATGCTTTTTCAGTAAAAGTGGTATTTCTTTATACTACCTTTGGCCACTCATTCACTGAATTGAAATGAATGACCAACCTGGGAATCTGGAATAAAACAAATTCATGCTGCTTTCTTTCCTTCAACCTGATTCATTAGCAGAGAAAAAAGGGGAAATTAAAAACAAGGAAGCAAGAAATAACAGTAGATATTGGATACTATCACTGTCTAAATCTTCCAACAGAGGAATTGGAGTTGACAATGAAAATTAGCTTCTGGTAAGGGTTTCTTTATTGGTTCTCTATACTTTATTACTTACCTTTAAGAATGGTTTACCCGAAGGAAAATAAAACAGTAGAAAAAGATATTCTGGTGAGTCAAGTAAATTTGACAAAGCACTGCTTTTACTAACATTTCCTCAACACTGGAAATACATGTAGTGTAAACTAAATTTACTAGGGTGAATTACTGAGTCATGTGGCTGCCTCAAGTTTCATTCTAGCAAAGCTTAAAGAATATTCAAAAGAATTATTAAAGATTTTTTAAATGATCGAAGAAAACACAAACGGGGAACTCTCCTTACTTTCAGCTGTACCTTGCCTAGCCCCTTAAAAGCCTGCTAAACTTCGGCAGGATAACTATTAATGCTTTTCCAAAAATAACTACTGTGTAGTAAACACTTTTAAACAAAAGAGATGCTGAATATTCTTTTCAAACTTAAGCAGCAGGTTTAATGAATCTTTTAGGATTGAGTCTATCCTTCATTTGCAGTTGACATTGGTTTGCTTTCCAAGCAATTTTCGAAAGAAGTTGGAATTAAGTCTTTATATAGAAATCATTGGCAAAATATTAAACTCAAAGTAAATGCAAAGTACAGTGTTTTTTACAGTGATTTCAAAATACATTAGTTAATTGAAATTAAATATGGAAAAGCAAAACTATGTTAAATGTTTAAAATGAAAAAAAAAAGGAAAAACCCCACCTAAGACATGCATTTGAATTCATGCAAATTATAACTACTTTATATTATTTAAATACTGTTATATTTTTGGCATTATATCTATAAATTACATTCAATCTGCTCACATATATGACTATATTAATATTGCATTAAATTATGGAATGCATTCCAATAGTGATCATATATTTACTGTGACCCTGAAATCCAGATAATTTAATATTGTAAAACAGTGTTTGCAAACATTTGAGTAAAATAGCAGGTTATTGAATAGCTAGCTAAAATTAAACTTCTAGTGGAGAGTTATTAAGTTTCTTAACATGTCTCCAAAAGTCACTTGAAAACTGACAATTGATAAATATAACACAATATAATTGGTAAAAGAAACTCTCATAAACATATTAAAAATAACTCAGTGCTTAAAATAGAATATGAAATGATGTTCTTTTCTATTTGTACTACTTTTAAGATTAAAAAAAAATTTTAATACAGAATTATTTTTGACACATCTGCTTTGTGTTCATCACTACTATACTTACACTAACATTATTAATTTAAAATATTTTCCCCTGAGAAAAATGAAATCAATTATATAATATTATAATACCTTATTTTATGAAATCTTGGACACCTTCATATTTAAGATATGCCATTAGTTTATTTAGGGTTAAAAAAAGTTAAAAAAGGGGGAAAAAGTAAAAATGTACTAATTAACCATTACATGGAGCATTCTTATCAATAATATTTCTAAACTTTATATGTCCTGAAAAAGCTCTCATTTAGAAATATTTAGATGCTTCTATCATATAATCATTTTTGCATATGTGTAAAGAGGGAAAATATGAGTGAAATAAAGATGTTAAAGTATTCCTAAAATTTCCTCACAGAATCCAACTCTTTTAAATCATTTTTATCCTAAAACTATTGAAGTCTGTGTCTTCCTCTCAATAACCTCATCTGGCCATCAATAGTAGCAGTGCATCACGATGGAGATGCTCCACAATGTAAATGCTCCACAACGGCAACGCTTCAAAATGGAAGTGCTCCTTAATGGCAATGCTCCACTTGTCCCCCAAGATTTAAAAACACATCTGGAGATGACAATGAATGGTTTCCCTGAACAGTAGAAAAGACCCATATTCTTCCTTCCAACAATCCTTAAGTCAATCGGTGATTGAAAATGCAAAAGATTTAGGATGCCTAATCACACTAACAGATATAATAACTGAGTTTTCTCATGTGCAGGTTGTGACATTCAGTGTTATCATAACTACCTCCTGGCCAATTTAATTGTAATACAGCATTGAACTTCAGGTGCTGTAGCAGTTTGATATGGTTATGAATTCCAAAAATAGATATAGGAATATGTTTGTGATCTGGTCTGTACCTGGGTGTGATTGAGTTATGACTGGGGCTTTGATTGGGCCATGACATAAGGTAGATAAGATAAAAGGCATGGCAAAGGACAGAGTTGAGGGTTCTTAATGTTGGAGTTTTGATGTTGGTATTCATGCTGAGGTCTTAAGCTGGTGCCCTGGGAAGTAAGCACACAGAGGAAAGAGAAGCAAGCCCCAGGAAGAAAGGAAACTTGAACCCAGAGAGAAGCAAGACCCTGCAAGGGAGGAACCCAGAAAGCCTGAACCCTTGCAGACATTGGTAGCCATCTTGCTTTAACACGTAAAGACAGACTTTGGTGAGGGAAATAAGTTGTGCTTTGTAGCCAGGTGTCTGTAAGTTCCTACCCCAAATAAATACCCTTTATAAAAACCGGCCAATTTCTGGTATTTTGCACCAGCGTCCCTTTGGCTGACTAATGCATATGATTTCAATCTACAAACATAATAAAAATAAGGGAAGAAGTATATCTTACAATTGAGGAAAATTGCAGTAGGCTACAAAGTTTTAATGTTGTTTTATTTTTACTAAAAATAAATGGTTTTCTATTTGCCTTTCTTCTTATAATCCCTTCATCCTTAGATTTATAAAAATAATATATTTATGTTAATATTCATTGATTTATGGATAGGCATATTGTGTTTATGCATGCATATATATATTATATGCATATATATATATATATATATCATAATATGTATGTTTGGATGGATAGATATGAATCATGCTTAATAGGGAATTTCTCCATAAGAAAAAGTTTATTTACTCCATTATTTTCAAATTTCCTTGTGATGATCTTACGAGCAAGGAATATATTCCTAAGTGTGCAGATTTATGTCCTACAGTCTTTTAAAATTTTTTCTGCTCAAGCAGTAAAATTTTATTCTGATTCCAGCATACATCTCTGATATCTTATGTAATAAATTTGCTTCAAAAGGCTATGAGCTAGAACCAGCAAGATGGCGGCAGAGTAAGGAGCTCCTAGAGTCACTCCTCCTACAGGGCAGTTTGCAAACACCCAAAGCTCTCTGGAGCCAGCTGAAGCTCCTGTTTGGGGGCTCCAGGGGGCCAAAAGAGCATCCTGCAATGTCCTTGGGAAGTGGAAGGAGGAGACTGCTCACCTGCAGAGAAGACTAGTAAGTAGAGCACTCCACACCATGGAGGCCAGTGCCCATCCTCCACTGGAGGCACAAGGCACCTTGGGAGCTGTTCCATGGCTGAAACTGAAAGCTCCACTTCCCCAAAATGGGGGAGGATGAGATTGTTGGGCACCAGTTTCAGCTATGATGAGGAAATTCATCACAGGCTACAGTATGATCCTGAGAACAGCTAAGGTTTGAGACTTTCCAAGTCAGAAAGAGGCTGGGAGCTGCCACCTTTACTCTGTGCCTAGCATGAGGGGAAGTAGGGTGGACTCAGAATCCCAGTGATGATGGGGACTGGCTTCTTTCCATTCAGATCATATTTCAGGTCTAGCCTAGGCCCCAGTACCACTTCCACTAGGGAGGAAGCTGCAGGGACCTGTGCCAGCCTCTCCAGGATGTTGCCAGCCAAGCTGCAGAGGCTGGTAATTATCCTACTCTGGTAGCACAAGCTTCCCCAGGAGCTGCTCTGTGATGGGAATTGGAAGCTCCATTTTCCAGAAACAGGGGAGGAGGAGATGGTTGGCTGCTGATTTCATCTACTGATTGGGAGATTTGGCTGACTAAGAGATAACCCTGGGAACAGCAGGGGTGAAAACCAGCCCAAGTCAGAAAGAGGTCAAGAGCCACCAGTCTGACTCTACCCCCAGCCTGAGGGGAAGCTGGGCTGACAGTCTATTGCTGGCAGATCAGCCTGCAGCCCACCTAGTCTTCAATCCTGCCTCTGGTGGGGAGATGGCTGACAAGCCCTGCACCAGCCTATACAGGTAACTGCAAGTAACTTTGGCTGGCATAGACTGAAAATTAGAAGTCCACCAGGGCAACTGCAGTCATATTGGACCCACACTGCACAGATTGCCGCCCATACCTGCAGTTCCATCCCTGCCCCAGGCATGGAGAAAGCGATGTGCAGCTTCATCTGTCTCTCTGGGCAACTACAGTCTAGGCCTGCACTTGGATTATTCCACACAGGTGTGACTCTGTCCCTACCCCTGGCAAAGGAGAAAGTTGGAAGACGCTTCATTAGTCCCTGGTGCAATGAGGGCAGCTTGAGCCTCCACAGCTTACAGCACCAACTACATGCTTGTCTCCTACTGCTCAACCAGCAAGGGAGAAATTATAGGAAGCCCTAAACTAAAAAGAAAAACTGCACCCAGAAAATTATTCTAGTAATCCAGATGCAAAGACACCAACAAAAAATTACAATCCACACCAAAAAACAGGAAGCTATGCTCAGTTAAAGGAACAAGATAAGCCTCCAGATGACATAAAGGAGTTGAGACAACCAATCATAGATGGTCAAACAAATCTCCTTAATAAATTCAATGAGATGGCTAAAGAGATTAAGGATATTAAGAAGGCATTGGGTGAGCACAAAGAAGAATTTGAAAGCATACAAAGAAAAATAGCAGATCTTATGGGAATGAAAGATACAATCAATGAAATTTAAAAAAAAACATTGCAATTATATAATAGCAGATTTGAGGAGGCAGAAGAAAGGATTGTTGAGCTTGAAGAAATGACCTCTAAAAGTGAACATACAATAGAAGAGATGAAGAAAGAATGGAAAAAATTGAACAAGCTTTCATGGAACTAAATGACAGCAAAAGGCATGCAAACATACATGTCATGGGTGTCCTAGAAGGAGAAGGGAAAAGGGACAGAAGGAATATTTAAAGAAATAATTGTAGAAAATTTCCCAACCCTATTTAAGGACATTGATATCCCTGTCCAAGAAGCACAACATACTCCCATCTGAAAAAATCCAAATAGACCAAATCCAAGACACGTACTCATCAGAATGTCAAAAGAAAAAGACAAAATGAGAATTCTGAGAGCAGCAATAGAAAAGCATTGCATACCATATAAGAGATAGCCAATAAGATTAAGTGCTGATTTCTCACCAGAAATCATGGAGGCAAGAAGACAGTGGTCTAATGTATTTAAGATACTACAAGAGAAAATCTTCAAGCCAAGAATCTTATATCCAGCAAGACTGTCTTTCAAAAATGAGGGAAAAATTAGAATATTCACAGATAAACAGAAGCAACTGAAAGAATTTCTAAGCAAGAGACCAGATTTTCAGGAAATACTAAAGGATGTGCAAGAGCCTGAAAACAAAAGACAGGAGAAAGGGGCCTGGAAGAGAGTCTAGAAATGAAGATTATATCAATAAAAGTAACTAAAAGTGTCAAAAGAGTGGTGAAAATAAAGTATGACTGATAAAACTCAAATAGGAATAAATTTAACCAATGACATAAAACACTGGTATTCACAAAACTCCAACTCAATGTTAAACAAATCAAAATAGCCCTAAATAACTGGAAGAACATTCCATGCTCACAGACTGGAAGACTAAATATCATTAAGATGTCAATTCTACTCAAATTGATATACCAATTTAATGTAATACTGATAAAAATTCCACTAGCATTAAAGAAAAAATTGAAAAAACGATCATTAAATGTATTTGGAAGTTTACAGAGTCCTGAATAGCCAGAAACACCATAAAAGGGAAAAGTAAACCCTCATCTCCAGACTTTAAATCATAATACCTACCTACAGTGGTAAAAACAACATGGTACTGGCCTAAAGAGAGACACAATAGACCAATGGAACCAAATTTATGGTTCAGAAACAGGCCTTCACAGGTATGGCCAAGTGATTTTTACTAGCCTGTCAAACTCACACAATCCATTCAACAAATGGTGCTGAAAGAATTGGACATCAATAGCTGAAAGAAGGAAAGAGGACCCCTAACTCACACCTTGTTCAAAAACTAACTCAAAACGGATAAAAAAATACTGAAAATAAAAGCAAGAACCATGAAATTTCTAGAAGAAATCATTGGAAAATATCTTCAAGACCTTGTGGTAGGTGGTGGATTCTTAAAGGAGATAAGAGAAGGACTGAGTGGACTACTGATGTTTTATATTTGTAGAAGTTTTAATTAGCTTTACTGTAAAAGTGTGGAAATGTGTAGAGTGGATGATAAAACAGAGTAACAGCTAATTTATAAATGGGGATATGACTGAAAATGGTAGTCTAGTTATATAAATGACAATTGACCGAATGCGTGAGAATAATCTAAGAACTGGATAGCATAGTAAACCAGGAGGTGGGTGAGAATTGTGGTTGATGGTACAGACGCAAGTGTGTCCTTTGTTAGCTGGAACAAATGTATATCACTACTGCAGGGTGATGGGAATGTGGAGAAGCATGGGAAAAATACAGTTGGAGTGACCTATGGACTGTAGTTAGTAGTAATAATATAATATTCTTGCATATGCAAAAGATGTACTGTGTTGATACTGAGGCAGTATGGAAAATGTGAGCCAAACATACACTATGGACATGACAATAATCAGATGATATTATTTTATCTGTAGCAGATGACACACCACATTGTGGTGTGTTGCTGGAGGGGTGCTGTTTGGGAATTCTGTACATGTTCATGACTGTTTTATAAGTTTACAAATTCTGTCATAAAAATAATAATAAGGTGGGTTGGGGAAAAAATGCACCAAATGTAAGAAAAGGTCTATGATTAGTAGTAAGATTTTGACAGTCTTCTTTCATAGTTTGTAACAAACGTCTCATGACAATGCAAGCTGTTGGTGGAGGGTTGAAGTATGTGACCCCTGTATGATGTTATGCGTGTTTACTTTGTAAGTTCACAACTTTTACTATACACTTAATTGTTTATGTATTTTATATATAAATGATATAAAGATAATAATAATCAGATTGGTTAAGGGAAAAAACACTTTGTTTAGTAGTAATATTTTGACAATGCTCTTTAATCATTAGTTAAAAATGTTTAAAAACAATGCAAATTATTGGTGGTAGGGTGAGATGTTATATATGTTTGATGTTATATATGTTTATTTTGTAAGTTCATATCTATTATACATTTATTCTTTATGTATGTTTATGTATGAGTGATATATTTCAATAAATTAAAATAAAAAAGGCTATGAGCTCTGTTCTATCACTAATTCCAGCATCATGTAGCAAAGAACCATGGACTCCAGAGTAGTTATGGAGACTGAATGATTTAATATATAAGCATAGTAGACACGACATACATAAAAGTTTGTATTAATAATATAATTACCCTGAAAATATCTAATAAGTCATGTATGATAACAAAGGCCATATGGCCCTGACAACTTTGCGTCCACAGAGTGCACCTTAATAGGAAGCATGATTACCTGGATTTGTGTATGAGTAACTAGAATATAGATGACATCAAATATTGTTAGCATATTTTGATGAATGGATTTTTCTATGTTCTATGATAGGGCACCAGTGAAACACTTAGTCATGTTCCTTTATTCAAGTCCTATCCCTTTGACATTAGTTATTCTGTCTGTGAATCAGATTTTCTTTCTTGATTCTTTTCCACCTGGGTTTGTGGCTGGTTTCTCTTTTATTTCTCTAAAAGCTATTTTGTTTGTTTCTTCATTAATTTTATTTTCCAATTGCACATTGATTAGTCAGGTTTTCTGGGGAAACAGAATAGACAGGAGATCACTGTAAATAGTGTGAGATTTTATAAAATTGTCTCACATAACCGTGGGGATGCACAAGTCCAAATTCTGCAGGGAAGGGTGCAAACCAGGGGCTCTAGTGAAGATACTTGATTAGTTCCCAAGGAACACTGGCTTTCTGAAGTGGAAAAGGGAATTGTCTCTCTCCAAATGCTTGAAAACACTTCCCATTTAAGGTCTTCGAATGATTGGATGAGACATCACTTATTGCTAATGGCAATCTCCTTAGTTGATTGAAGATGTAATCAGCCATCTATGCAATCAACTCACTGATGATTAAAGTCTATGAAATGCCCTTGTATTACAGGTAACCCAGTGCTTGCTTGACCAGACAACTGGGCACCATTAACTGGCTGAATTGACAAATTAATCTATCCATCACAGTCCACCCCTTGTGGACTTAAACCATAATTAGTTTCTGAATATGAATAATAGCATATATACAAATATATATATATATCTATTTCCACCTTACAATATTCAACTGTCCTGTGTACAGCTGGAAAAACACTAATTCTCCACAAAACAGTGTGCAAGTCCTTGGGTAATATTCACACTTAAAGTTGACATCCTTAAATACTATAACAAGAAACTACTACCAATTTTGTCATATGATAAGGCAAATGGTTAGGGAAAAAAACAAAGTTTTCATTTTATGTACATATATAAACATACTCATAATAAAATAAGGAAGAAATATTCATGCCCAGTAGAGACCTCATTGATGTAACATCACATGGTCAAAGTTTGTATTTATCACTACCTTCTTTCACTACCCATTATATGTTCCTTTTATGCTCAGCAAGCACTTCAGCAGGCTGTGGTTCCTTGCCTGGTGGGGTAACCCAAACTTTCATTCTTGAAGATTCTGGGCCATTGTTAGTCCTGCGTGGATTAGGTTGTTGAAATTTTCCATTGACTTTAATCACAGGCAATGACAGTACTAAGAGACACCCTAGGGGATCTCCTGTATTCCAGGCAAACTCTTCTTTACCTCCACTGTGTAGGTGCAGTCCTATTTCCCCTTGATAGTCAGGATCAGTAATCCCAGCCATTATAGTAATTCCTTTCTTTGCCTCTTAGTTTAGAGGCATGAGGAGGCCAAAGTGGCCAGGTGGCATTCTTAATTTCAGTTCAATGAAATGTTCATTGTGTTCCCTGGTGACAGCACTCTTCTTTTGGAACTGAAACTTGTAGACCAGCAGAGATTAAGGTTGCAGGGATAGCAAGCAAAAATTTTCCTAATGGGTCACTAGGGGTAATAGGGAGCTGTGCCCCCTCTTCTTTCCACCATTGATTCCTGGTCCCATGAATCCTGGCTATGGGAGAAACAGCACTATAAATCAGTGCTGATTTAGAGCATACACAGCCTCCTGGAGAACATTGCACCAGGCCTGCAAGGTATTGGCACCTAGTTGGCACCATAATTGAGTCTTCAAAATGCCATTCCGCCATTCTAACAATCCAGCTGCTTCAGGATGATGGGGAACACGGTAAAACCAGTGAATTCCATGACCATGTGCCCATTTCTACACATTATTTGCTGTGAAGTGAGTTCCTTGATCAGAAGCCATGCTATGTGGAATATCTTGATGGTGGATAAGACATTCAGTAAGTCCACAGATAGTAGTTTTGAAAGAAGCATTGAGTGCAGGAAGGCAAAACAATATGTGGAGTATGTGTCTATTCCAGTCAGAATAAATTGCTGCCCCCTCCATGAAGGAAGCTGTCCAATGTAATCAATTTGTCACCAAGTAGGAGGTTGATCACTTCAGAAAAGAATGCCGTATCAGGGGCTAAGTATGGGACTCTGCTGCTGGCAGATTGGGCCCTCAGAGGTAGCTGTAGCCAAGTCAGCCTTGGTGAAGGGAGGTTCATTGTGCTGAGCTCATGCATAACCTCCATCCCTAACACCATGGCCACTTTGTTCATGAGCCCACTGAGCAATGGCAGGAGTGGCAGGGGAAAGAGGCTGAGTGCTAGCCCCAGTGTGTGTCATCTTATCTACTTAATTATTAAAATCTTCCTCTGATGAAGTTACCTTCTGATGAGCATTCACAGGGGACACAAATATTTTCATGGTTTTGCCCACTCAGAAAGATCTATCTATATACCTATTCCCCAGAACTTTTTGTCACCAATTTTTAAATTTTAAGATTCCTTCCATGGTCCCTAACCACCGAGACAAACCATTGGCAACAGCCCGTGAATCAGTGTGTAAGCCATTAATCCTTCCAAGCAATTTGAACAAACAGGTGTACTGCTTCAAGTTCTGTCCACTGGGAGGATTTGCCTTCACCACTGTCCTTCAGGGATGTCCCAGAAAGGGGTTGGAGTGCTGTAGGTGTGCACTTTCATGTGGTAACCTGCATATCCTGCAGAACCATCTGTAAATGAAGCCTTGGTTCTCTCTTCTTCAGTCAAATGATTGTAAGAAACTCCCCAAGAGGCCATAGCTGTGGACTAGGGAAAAGAAGGTAACATGGCAGGAGTAGTGGCCATGAGCATTTGAACCATTTCCTCATGTAACTTATTTGTGTCTTCAGAACCTGTTTGAGTTCTATCGCCTATCTACTACATCCACTTTATGATCAGGTACTGCTGTGTACACTCAAATTTATGACTTGATATGTCAGACAACACCCAGCTCATGATAGGCAACTCAGGTCTCATGGTAACTTGGTGGACCATGATTAAGCTTTCAGTGTCTACTAAGACCCAGTGGCAGTCCAAAAGCTGTTTTGCAAAATGAAAGTCGTTATCTGGAAACGATTACTCAAAAATTTTTAGAGTCTGCATTCTTCTATAAGGGCCTGCCAGAGGCTCCAGACTACATATGTATTTGCCACTGAAACTTCTAGTACCACTGGAAATGCTA
Organism: Dasypus novemcinctus; assembly: GCF_030445035.2. NCBI lineage: Eukaryota > Metazoa > Chordata > Mammalia > Cingulata > Dasypodidae > Dasypus > Dasypus novemcinctus. The sequence goes on along the minus strand of NC_080674.1, from coordinate 32,218,383 downwards.
GATCATATGACACAAGTGGCAGTGCTGCTTGCACAGCAGACTGAACCTATTGCAGAGTCTTCTCTTGTTCTTGTCCCCACTCAAAACTGGCCAGCTTTTCTGGTCACTCAGTAAATGGGCTGGGGTAGCACACCCAAATGAAGAATATGTTGGCTCCAAAATTCAGAGATTAGCTAAGCATTTTGCCTCTTTTTAAAATTGTACTAGAAGTCAGATGCAACAGACATACCCTGTATTTTTGTTGGCTTTATCTCCCATCCTCTCTCATGCAAATTCCTTACCAATAAATCTAGAGCCATTGCTACTTCTTTCTTACTAGGTCCAATCAGCATGATAGCATCAGTATAATGGAATGGTGTGATGTCTTGTGGGAGGCAAAGGCGATCAAGTTCCCTGCATACAATATTATGGTGTAGGGCAGGGAGTTGATATACCCCTGAGGCAGGACAGTGAAGGTATTTTGCTGGCCTTGTCAGTTGAAAACAAATGGTTTCTCTTGGTCCCTACTAGTGAAAATTGAGTAAAAATATTTGCCAGGTAAATAGCAGCCTACCAGGTACCAGGGGATGTGTCAATTTGCTCAAATAACGATACCACATCTGGGACAGCAGCTGTGCTTGAAGTCACCACCTGATTAAGTTTACGACAATCTACTGTCATCCTCCAAGATCTTCTGTTTTCTGCACAGGCCAAATAGTAGAGTTAAATGGGGACACTCCTACACTCTTTAAATCCTTGGTGGTGACACTGATGTCTATAATCACTCCCGGATTCTGATATTGCTTATGATTTACAAATTTGCTAGCTAAGGAGAGTTCTAGTGGCTTCCATTTGGACTTTTCTATTATAATAACCCTCACTCCACATGTCAAGAATCCAATGTGGGGATTCTGCCTGTTCCTTAGTGTGTGTATTCTAAGTATGCATTCTGGAACTGGGGAAATAACCACAGAATGGGTCCAGGGAACAAGATGGATCTGATCTAATCTCCATTGATCACCTGACCTCCATAAGCCCCTACTCTGACCGGTGGACCACAGTGACATCTTGATTCTCCTGGAATTCACGTCACTTCTGAACCAGTGTCTAATAATTGCTGAAATGTCTGATTATTTCCTTTTCCCCAGTGCACAGTTACCCTGGTAAAAGGCTGAAATTCTCTGGGGAAAGTCGGAAGAAAGATTAACAGTATAAATTTTTGGCACTCTAACAGGATCTTTCCCAAGGCAAACTGGTCTTCCCCTCATTCAAGGGGTTCTGGGTCTGTAAACTGTTTCAAGGCTGGGAATTAATTAAGGAGTCCTGGTTCTTTTTCTCTGCAAGCTGAGTTATGGTTCTGTTCACTCACCTAGAACTCTTATGCTTATAGAGATCAAGAAGGAATTTAGTAGACTGCCCATCTATTTTACTTCTAGGTTCCCCATGATCTGTTTGCCAGTGCCATAAGTCTATGCAGTTCAGACTCTTGATTCCTGCTTTCAGTCTGCCTGTCATTGTAGTAGTTGTGCTCCCTTGTCTCTCATGATTAAATGCAGCTATGTGGCTTCTGCCAGCCTGAAATCTGATCATTCCCATAGTGTTTAAGGATTCTAGTCCATGACAGCAGTTCCCACAGTAATATCTGGTCTACAAAGAGGAGCAACCACAGAGCTCTTTAGGGAAGATGGAGTAACTATTAGAAATATATTCTTCATGGTCCTGGTTAAAGATGTGTCCTCTAGACATTCCTGGGATGGGTGAATCCATTTAGCATGGTGAATCCATTCTAGCATTCCAATCTTTCTAAGCCTTTGAGTATCATCTTCTACAGTATACACCAGGGTAAATATGGCATCTCAACTTCAGACATTCTAGGCCATCTTTTGGTCTGTGTTTCAGCCAGTCACCCAAACAAACTGTTAGAGCCATTTCTAACTCCTCGAGCTAGAGCACTGAATCCAGAATCCCTTCTTAGTGGACCCATATCAATAAATTCAGCCGGATCCAACTTTATATTTCTTCTACCATTATCCCAAACCATTAATATACATTCCCATACATATTCCCATGATTTCTGTCATTTAAGTAGGAAAACTCATGCTTTTCTTTTAGAGTATAGCATACTTCCTCATGGGTACTTTGTGCTTCACGTTTGGGTGTTTGTTGTGATTTTAGTCCACTTACAGGTGTTGAAGAGAAGAGGTGTGTTGGCGGTGGGTAAGAAGAAGGATTAGAAATGTCTTGCAGCCTATTAACCTCAGGGCATATCTTTGCCCTTTTTTTCTGGTGAGATAGTATTAATCTCTTCAGGCAAGAGTTGGATGGCAGATTCTTCAGGGCAAGGTGGAGGTTGGTGATGGTTTCTTCAGGGAAGGGAAGAGATGGATACTTCTTGCAGCAGTCTTGAGATAGGGCAGTGCCAGCTTTAGTTTGATTGGTACCCACTTCAAAGCTGGAAGGAATTCCAGACTTCCTGGGGTAGGCTGGAGTCAGGGTCATACAAGCTTGACAAATCCTGGTTTCCACAGGGCAGGCCATTACAGGTTTATCTGGTAAACTCCCAGCAGAATTTAGAGTTCCAATGTATCACCAATATCATCATCAACCCATTTGTCTCCATCTTAATCCTCAGTGTTCCCCACCTCTCCAATCAATGGCCTCACTTTAATAGCAGACACCCTGCAAAGTTGAGATTTTGTTTCTGTTTTAATCAGAGTAGAGAGCCATTGCAAAAATCTCAGAACCCATTCAGAAATCCCATTTTCAAAAGTTTCTGTTTCTCAAGAACCACTCCCACTATGAAGCTGCATTAGTCAACATTACCTGGCCAAGTTGACCCTGAACCTAACCATCAGTTAGGCTACACATATTCCTCAATGAAGCTGTCCTTTCACCACTTCTTTCTGCTTTCATCTCTAATTAATAAAATAATGACTCCACAGGGTCATCTACTATTTCATGTGACTGATGATCATCTCTATACATCCAGCTCAGATCACTTTCTGAGCTGTTTTCACACATCAATCTGACTACAAATGTAAGCATATGGATATTGTTACATTATTTTTTCCAAAATTTTACTTAGTGTGTTTCATGTTATCAAGTCTGAATAATATTGGTAATAATATGGCAAACAATTTTCTGATAAAGTTGGCTATTTCTGTGCTTGTATGTATGTATGTATGTGTGTTTAGACTGGTCATGCTTAGCTGCAAAAAAATTAATTCAACATGAATTTTCTTAGAGTTTTTTTAGATTAGAAAATTTTATCACTAGATAACTGTGGTACCATATTGCCTAATGCTTTCACCAAGACCTGTGTCCTGGTTTGAGTCTTTTGTGGATCCCAGAAAGTTATTTCTTATGCTAACCCTTTCTGTTCATGTTAGCCTATTGTATGGGGAGACTTTTGGTTAGATTAAGTTAAGGGATCTTTTGATTATATCATTTTTATTAGATCACTTTAATTATGGTCCTTTGATTAGATTGTGGAACCTAGGGTGGGTCCTAATCATTTTACTTTATATAAATAGGATGGGAGAAAGATGCAGAGACAAATGAAGAAATTTTTGCTGCCATTTTTATCCTGCCATATGAGATTGGGCTTCAGGATCATTTATAGCACCAGGAAGACCGAGGAACCCTGAGAGGCCAAGAGAGAGGTTGGAGGCTGGAATCATTGGATCACAGAGGCATGGAAAGAGGTCTTCTGAGAGGCTCAAAGAGATGAACCTTCACATGGAGAGGGGAGAAATGAGCCATGTGCCTGAATGGCCCACAGCTGAGCTGTGGGAGAAAGTGAGCCTGGATGAAAAAGCAGAGAGAGAGATCAGCAGACCCGTCATTTTGCCTTGCAATGTGGCAGGATTCCAGGATCTGCCAGCAGCAAGCCTTGGTGAGGAAGCATCTCTGATGATGCCTTGATTTGGACATTTTCACGGCCTCAGAACAACAAAGCTTTTAACCCAATAAATTCCTGTTATAAAACCCACCCATTTCTGGTATATTGCTTGGGCATGTTTTAGCAAACTGAAAAAAACCTCTCATCACATTGTCAATGGAAAGTTGTAATAGCAATTATGTTAATGGAAATAAGAATTGACCCCAACGGAAGGATTTTAATTCTGCAAATTAGATTTCTTAACATATGGTTCTCACCACCCATAATTAGGTTAAAGATATATAAGCTAATTGGCAAAATGTGTTAAATGTTTCATTATTCAATTATTAATTAAAACTATTTTATGAAAAGTAAATTGGCTAAGCTAATTGCTCTTCTGCTTTTTGTTCAAAAGTCTTTATACACAGCAAAAATTTTCACCATTGTCAGCTCTTATGAAGTCATTTCTCAACTGCCCAAATGGTAATCATTATTTTCACGCAACTCACACTTAGAAATTGGAGATTCTACCCCAAAGAAATTTCTTTTGTCTTTCCAGCAATGGATATGGAGATTACAGTGGTGTGTATGAGTATGTGTGCATGCGCGTGCATGCACATGAGAGGGAGAAAGAGTGTATGCATGGGAGAGATAGTTAAGGAGAACAGGAGAGAGACAGAGGACAGACAGAGAAAGGACAGAAAAAGCCCCTGCTGTGTATCTTGAAGCTCATTTCACAGATAATGACTGTTGCATCTGGATGAAAACCATGTAGCAAACTCTTGACATTTAAAACTAACTGAGTGGTTTTAATGGAAAACAATCCATTATTGAAAATGGAAATTTCTTTTAATAATATATATATATGATGTACGTGTATATATATGTATATCAATATGCAGTGTGCAGATAAATATATATATCTCCCTTCTTCCCTGTTTGTTTTGCCATGGCACGAGTTCCATTTAGGAGGTCAGGTTTTTAGGTAAGTTTCTCTACTGCTATACTGAAAAGATTTTCAGACTTTCAGACCTGATGTATCAGGCCTTATATTACACCTATGCAAAATAGCATCACTATTTATATTCCAAGATAAGTTTATGTTCTTTAAAACACTTGCATTAACTGATTTGGCAAATTCCGATTTCATTTTCTATTAAAACACTAAGTTAGTGTGATTCTTAGACGGTCACATGGGTTTCCTTTCTCATGCAAGAAGGGACAGTGTAATTAAATAGAGGACCGAATGGTTCCTTATTCAGATTCCAAAAATATAGTTATTCTACTTTTTAAATTCTATGAAATATGTACTCATTACTGAAAGTTATCCTTGTTCAAAAGAAGCCTCTGTGCTTGAAGGAGAAAACTGTTATAAAGTTACCTCTAATACCTAACATATCTACATAATAGATCACTAGCCAGAAAAACTAAGTTACTTTGTTTAAGCAGTGTTTACCAGAATGAAACTATTTGGGATAACCTCTCTCAGTTTACTTTAAATAGTTTGTGGTGTACACACCTGATGGTTGCTGGTATATTGAGCAGTGGTTAATAGCTAGCAGTAGAATGCTTATTTAATTTTTCAATTTAAATGCCTAGATAATGCTAGGGGCAGTCCAGATTTATAAACAACTTGTTCTTGGCCTCAAGAGGTGTTATTATGGTTTAGGATGAGCAATTATTCAAGCTATCCTCCGGAGATGAGGGATGTGACAGAAGCCACACTGGCACTGTTTAGAAGCAGCCTGCCAGATGGTCAGAACCTGCAGTGGTGGAATGAGGACAGCATTGAAGGGACCTGGGGCAAAACAGCTTTCTGTAGCAAGCTGGTGGCAGCAGCACATGGAAATTTGAGGGACCAGTTCTGAAGGTTTGGTAAAGTGACATAAACTCCACAAAAGTATACATAAATTAAATAAAGATGACTTGAAAATTGACCAACTTCTGGACTCAGACTTTCCAGTTTAAATAATCTTCTATGGCCTCCTGGTTGGCTGTTTTTCTTTCATCCTGACAAAGCATACAAGTTACAGTAGATTTTTATGTTTTCCTTTAGCAAGTGAATTGTTTCTTTGTAGCCCCAGGCACACACACACACAAAAGGAGTTGAATATTGTTCTGGCAAGTGATAGCAGTTTCCTAAACTGCCATGTTACCGGAATATTTTGTTCTCTTCACTGTTTCCCCGTATTGTCGGCAGCTTGCAGAGCTCAGGATCATATATTTGCTTTTTTGTTCAACCTGATGTCATTGGGGGATGAGTATACGCCCAAGGAGGTGTGAAGTACTAATGAGAGCAAGAGGAAAAGGAAAGCAATACTCTCTGGTGGCTCCATTTTTAGTGTTAAACTGAGGAAGTGTAACACAATGATGGGAACACAGTTATTCAAGAAAGGCACCAGAGAACCCCATTCCAGCATAGTCAGGCAATTTAGTTGAAACACAATATTTATGGCATTTCAAATGCAAGGAATACTTATTTGTTAGATTGCAGGAGAGACATTATCACTGTAATAAGACATCACCCATCCTTAATTTATATATATATGCATTAAATGTAATATAATCTGATTTACATACAATAAAATGTTCTTATATCAATCCATACTGTCTTTATTATTACTGCTTAAAAGTTTGTGTTTCTGCCAACTTTTATTTTTTGGAAAAATAGACTATTCTAGACCATTCAATAATCCATTTAATTAACAGTAAATTCTTTCAGCAATATTGTGCAATTTACAGTGTAGAATTATTTTGTCAAATTCATCCCTAAATATTTTAAGTTTTGATAATATTATAAATCTATTTTTTTTATTTCATGTTCCAACTTTTTGTTCCTGGTATATAAAACTGCAATCATTTTATATATTGTATACAATGTAACATTGTATTCTGTGAACTTGCCAGAATCAAATTATTGACTTTAGTGTACATTTTTAAATTCCTTCTATCTTTTTACATAAATTATTTTATTCTTAGGGAGAGCTAGTTTAAGAATAGAGCTTCTTCACTGTCTTCCAAATCTTGCTTTTACATTGACTTATTTTAAATGGATTCCTAATTACTGAAAGTATATTTACAAATAGTGTTGGTCCACGTTATGTTATCTGTCTACTATCTATCTGCTTACCTTTCTACCTAGGCATCTATTCATGTATGGCTAGATGGATGGGTGGATGGATGGATGGACAGATGTATAGATGAATGGATGAATAGACTGATAGACAGTGGATGGTTAGATAAATAGATATACAAAGAGAATTTCTTAGATGTAAAACTGTCTTTTTTGATTATCTTATTAGTTAGCTAATACAAGGGCAAAATCCAATTGTTATATCTATCTTTAGAATAAAAATGAAATACTATTCATCTGCTTGCAGTGACCTGATTTAAAATCCAAAATGAAGAATAAAATTAGCTATTTTAAGGTCATTTGAGAGTCATCCTTCTGCATTAGTCAGCCAAAGGGGTGCTGATGCAAAATAGCAGAAATTGGTTGATTTTTATAAAGGGTATTTATTTGGAGTAGTTGCTTACAGATACCAGGCCATAAAGCATAAGTTATTTCCCTTACCAAAGTCTATTTTCACGTGTTAGAGCAAGATGGCTGCCATTGTCTGCGAAGTTCAGTCTTCCTGGGTTCCTCTAGGCTCAGCTCCTCTCTTTTCTCCACAAGGTCAGCTATTGACTGTCAGGAGAATGGCTCTGTCTCTCTCTCCCTGGGGTTCCAGCTTCAGCATCAAACTCCAACATTAAAGCCTTCAGCTCTGTCCTTTGCCATACCTTTTATCTAAAGAGTGGGGACTGACTGTCCTACTGGCACAAGAGGTTTATCTGATTACTTAATCAAGTAAACCTCTGAATCCAATATAATCTAATATGCCCGAAGAAAAAATCAGTTTACAAACATAATCCAATATTTCTTTTTGGAATTCATCAATAATATCAAACTGCTATAGCTTCCATGCCCAAATTTTGGTGTATCATTCTAATACAATATTTAAAAAAGGAAAAAGGAAAACTAGAAAAATGCTGGATTCTGAAAAAATACAAAATATATTAAACCAAACTTTAAGAAACTCAAAGTTCCCTTTATTTCAGCTTGTCCTTGAAAGAAATTATGCAAACAACTTCAAGAAAATTGAATTGCAAAATCTAAATTCTGTAAAAAAGATTAGCATAGACTGAATTCAAACTTACATTAAGTAGAAAGACTGTAGTAAAGAAAATATGTTCTGTTTGAGTCCAGGCTCTAAGTATTCTGTCCATGTCAGTGTAAGATTATTGACAAAATTATTCTTGAAAACATATGGTTGCCTGAGTTATAACAATATTACATGCCACCTGTGTCCCTAATTAGAATGCTTCTGTTTAGTTTATACTAAATATCAAAAGCATGCTCATTACTCTTTACCAGGGTTAAGTTAATCACATAATAATCTATAATATAAAGATGTCAAAACCACTTGGAATTACTGAGGCTAATTGCAAATAAATAGAATTGAATATACTTACCGTGGTTTACTACAGCACAAATAGTTGCATACTACTATTTTTCTCAACAGTGTATTCCCAGAGGCAAGCCCCATGCCTGGAACCCCCTTGAGGTAGTTGTGAATTAGTGAATAAATGAATGACTGAATGTAATAGGAAGCTTCACGTATAGCATGATTCACATTTTTAAACAAGCAAGAGTTTTTATGCTTGCTCCTAGGCTTTTCTATCATTTGCTTGGGGGAAAAAAAAAAAGGTTCAGTGGATCCATCATAGATACTGAGGCAATCACACCTGCTGAGTGATGCTGGGGTATTGTTTGGTTTAGTCATATAACACTCTATCTGCAAATCACCACGAGAGAAACAGAATTGAAAACACTAATGTCAGTACTCCATCTCAGACATTTTGATTATTTATTTTTGGGTGTGCCCCTCGCATGAGGATTTTTTTTAAAGCACCTCAGATGGTCTGAAAATGTAGCTAGGGTGAGAAATAGATTTTGACAGCAGAAGAAAGAGGGAATTTCTACACAGGCAGAGGGAGTAGTACAAACAAAAATACAAATATGAGGCATTGTAATGTATTTCAAGGTCATGTCTCATGCTTGGGGGAAGGTAGTACTTTTATAGGCTAAGTTTGGCTTAGAGACAGCTCACATTTGAGCAATATGGAGGCTTTCAGGAGGTAACTCTTAGGCAACATATAATACTAAGCTAAGTTGAATTTGTATTTTATTTATTTTTAAAGCTATTATTATTATTTTGCTTTCCTATTAATTGTATTTGGTTATTTTGTTGGCCTCAGTTTTAAGAAGTTTTGGATCACAAAAGGGTTACAACTGAGGCAGGGAGGATCGTTGGTGCAGGATGTGAAAGAATGGGGATGCATAGGAGAAAGCTCACCTGGGTATACCTTATAAGGCACATGAATGAGTTCAAGTATTCCTGGGGCATTGTCACAGTGGTTCACACAACAACTGAAAGAATATTGAATTCCCATCCTGGGGAGCTCTGCCACGTTTTCTAATGGGGCAGCAAGAATCCCCTGAATTCAGGAGGATGGACTGTTGATGGGCCCTTGATAATGATGACTGTACTTATGGACCTTTTCCTTTGAAATTGAAACTTAGACTAGTGTTATAGATTGCCTAAAATTTACCTCCAGAGAACCTCCTTTTTGCTCAAATGTGGCCTCTGTCTAAGCCAAACAGCATGTATATGTATTACCTTCCCCCCAGCGTGGGACATGACTCCTGGGGATGAGCCTCCCTGACACCAAGGGATTACTACCAAGCACTAACTAGCAATGCAACTGGAAAAAGATCTTGACCAAAAAGGGAAAAGGTAAAGAAAAATTAGTTTATATGGATAAGAGACTTCAAATTGAGTTGGGACGTCATTCCAGAGGTTATGCTTATGCATGTCTCAGCAGGATCTTATTGGCCACCAAAGTAAATATTGCCTCTTCCTCTTGAGGCTCCATGGGCACAGCTTCTTCTCAGCTTTAGGCTGTCACAGGACTTGTCTTTCAGGGCTTCCTCTATCAGTCTCAACTCTCTTCCCAAGGTCAGCTGTAAACTGTCAGGCAAATTGTTCATTTCTCTTCCTGGGGCATCAGCATTAAAAATGACAGATTTCTTTTTCTGCCCATGTCTTTTTGAGTGAGTGTCCCTTTATATCAGCTCACTAAGGGCACGAGGACTCAACGTGAGTTACAGTTTACTGATGTAGTCCAGTCAGAAGTCCTAAATTGATTTTATTAAGTAAACTTAATCAGAGGCCCCTCACTGAATTTAATACAATCAAAGGTATCACATCCAGAGGAAGAGATTAGTTTACAAATGTAATATTTTCTTTTTTGGGGATTCACAAAAATAATCTCAAACTGTCACATAAAGGAGGGAGGGGACTATTGTTGGATATCACATTACTACAAAGTTAGTGGTTTAAGAGAACAAAAATTTATCTCACAGTTTACGTGGGGATAGTGGCTGGGTTGGTTTCTAATTAAGGTATTAGACTGCTGGGTTCTAATTTGTAGGATCTGAGAAAGTGTCAAATTCCAATTCATTCAAGCTGTTGACAGAATTCAGTTCTGTAACTTTGTCAATCTGAGGTACCAGTTTCTTCACTGGCTGTTATCTGACCATTTTCTGCTTTGAGAGACTATGAATTCCTTCTAATGTGTTCCCACCATAATCAAAGCCAGCAATATGTGTTAGGTCCTTATCATTCTTCAAATCTTTCTGACTTCTACAGCTTCTGCAACTCTGATTTCCTTCTTTTGTTACAAGCCAGAGAAATTCCTCTGCTTTTATGGGCTCACGTGATTAAATCTGGCCCGCCCAAATAAGCTCTTTATTTGCTTTTTATGGTCAACTAATTTAGTACTTTAATTAAATCTGCAAAATGTTTTCAAAAAAGTATTTTTTCTTCTTTTAAATGTTACATTAAAAAATTATGAGGTCCCCATATAACCCCCACCCCCCTCACCCCACTCCTCCCATGTCAACAACCTCTTCCATCATCATGGCACATTCACTGCACCTGATGAATACATTTTGGAGCACTGCTCCACCACATGGACAGTAGTCTGCATTGTAGTCTACACTCTCCCTCAGTCCACCCAGTGGGCCATGGCAGGGCACACAATATCCAGCATCGGTCCCTGCAGCACCACCCAGGACAACTCCAAGTCTTGAAAGTGCCCCCACATCATACCCTTCTTCCCTCTCCCTACCATCAGCAGCTACCATGACCACTTTCTCCACATCAATGCTATGATTTCTTCCCTTACTAATCACAATAATTCCACAGCAGAACACCAGTAAGTCCACTCTAATTCATATTCTATTCCTCCATCCTGTGAACCCTGAGAAGGTTATGTCCAGCCCCTTCTACATCAAGAGGGGGCTTAGATTCCACATGGATGATGGATACAATTCTCCTGTTTGCAGTAGTAAGCACTCTTGGATCCCTGGTATGGTTGTTCACCTTCTTCACCTCCCTGTTTGCTGGCCAGGGTAAGTCCAATAAACCAGATGGTAGGAGTTGCAAGTCTACTGAGGCTTGGGACCTGGCTGTCACATGGACAGTCCAGAGATTCAGGTCTTCTGAGTATACACCAACCCCAATGACAACCACAGGTCCAGTAAAAGTAACAGAAGAATCATGTGTAGAAAGGTCACATCTGAGTCCAACTCCATCACACTCAGAAACACAAACTCCAAAGTAGGTCCAACAAACATGGCAATGAATTCCAGAGTCATCTGCTATGGCCATAGAAACTGTGGGTCTCTGTAGCCCTCAGGAGAAACCTGGGTTTCTATCTACTTTGGCTGTCTCTGGTATCCTGCTGAGGCATGCATAATTATTACCTCTCTGATGACCTTCCGCTATTTTTGGAGACTCATAGCCATATAAACTCATTTGTCCTTTCCATTTCCCCTTTTTATCCAAAGTCGAAAGGCAGTTTTTAACACCTGATATTACATGTAGGCTGAGATATTCTGCTGGTCTGAGTTGACCCTTTTATTCAAGGTCTTTTTGTAGTTACATTATCAGCTGGTGCTTGATAGTAATCCCTAGGCACCATGGAGGCTCATCCTTGGGAGTCATGTTCCACACTGGGGGGAAAGTGATGCATTTACATGCTTAGTTTGGCTTAGAGAGTGGCCACATTTGAGCAACATGGAGGTTCTCAGGAGGTAACTCTTAGGCACCCTACAGTTCTAGGCCTAGTTCATATTTCAGACACACAGGCTCATAATCATAGCTATTAGGATCAAAGGCACATTGTTGGACCATCCATCTTTCTTGGTCTTCGCCATTGCACTTGGGAAAATGTATTTAGATAAGCATTTATTTGAATAACCAGAAATGGGAATGTTCGGCTCCACATCAACTTTTGGGGGATGGACAAACTATTAGAGTAGATGACTATCTAACTTAGTTACAGGCAGTAGTATTAAGAAAGGAGGAAAAGAAAATAAAAATAAATGATGAAGGAAAACATGTTTTCCTTCCTTCTGGAAGCTAAGATGGAGGATATTTTTTAAAGGTCAAATGAATTATCTTTGACACATGCTGAAAACAGATTAAATAATGCTTCAAAAGCATTTGTTGGATTTGGCAATTAATAATCCCAATGATAGCTTGATGAATGGAAATGTGAAGTACAGAAGCCCAGTCATAATGAGGCCAAGGTATATAGATATGACAGAATCTAAAATAGATTAATTTTTGAGAAGTTTGAATAAAAATAACAGAGAGGGTCTTAGGACAGCATCTAGAAAGCATTTAGTGCAATAAAAGATAATATAAAGCTTATTGTAAAATTTTAATATAAAGGAGACCTTAATATGATCGTGGAATAAAGTGTTAAAGCTTACAATTTTTTTTTTGAGAGAGCCAATTAGTAATAGAAAAGTTTCTAGATTAAATGAGAGGGAAGAGTTTCAAGACCAATAGTGAACCTAATTCCTAATGACAGCTGGATTTTGAACCAATGTATCTCTCCTTTTTGAAGGTCTCTTTAAAAATTCTGAGAATCTATGTATATTTGTCAATCTATCATCTAGAAAATGAAAACAGGTGCTGTTAATGCATTAAATATTTGAAAAAATTGAAAAAAATAAAATAAAGTGAATAAATTGGACCAAACATATGTTGGAAACAACATTAGTAACAAAAGGAAAACTGTACTGTTTTAATTTTCTAGTTGCCAAAACAAACACCATGCAACAGATTGGTTTAAACATTAGGAATTTAATGAGCCTAGAATTACAAGCTCAAGATGTCATCATGGCAATGCTTTCTTCCAGAAGACTGTGGTCCTTGGTTCTTGGCTTTTCCATTACATGCAATGCACATAGCAACTTCTCCTGTCTTCTCTCTTCTCTTCCAAATTCCACTGACACTAAACCTCTGGCTGCTCCCTGGTAGCTTTCTCTGTGTGTGAATTTCATTGTATATATAAAGGATCCCTGTAACAGGATTACAACCCATCCTGTTCATTAGGGCCACACCCTAACTGAAGGGACCACATCATCAGAAGATCCTATTTACAATGGGTTTACACCCCCAAGAATGGATTAATATTAAGAACATGTTTTCTGGTGAACATAGCTCCAGGTCACCACATGTACTTTAGACACCAAAAAAAAAAAAAAAAAAAAAAAAAAAAATCCTGGAATTCCCCAAATCCAGACTCATAAGTAAAAAACAAAAAAGCAAAAAAAAAAAAAAAAAATGGAGAGAAGAAATGATAGAAGTTAGGAAAAATTTAATTTTTTAGAGGATTCACAAAAGATTTTCCTTAGATAGATAAAGTACAAATTGAATGCAATTTTATTTATTTCTGGATTACTCTATATACATAACGTGTCTGGGAAGAAAGATTATTTCACTACATCTAGAAGAAAGAAAGTGAGTAGTAATTTTAGTAGATGAAATAATAAATAGATGATATTTCTTAAGCCTAAAGGCAATCACTAGAAAAATGAGTTGATTGAAGGACTTATGAGCTAAATTCATCATCATTTATAAACGGTAAATAACATATATAGTCTAAATAAATTCAATAATTTGTAATACATTGCATGAACTTAAAATAGTAATTTCTGAAGAACTTTAAATGGAATCATTCAAAGTGGCTGTGTCCTACTAATGAGGCAGAGTAAAGTAAGGAGAAAAAAAATATTACTTTGTTTGGAAAAATAAAAAATATAAAACAAAGTGGTACTTTTTATATTGTGCACTTACATAAGTCTTCTCTTTAATAAAATTTGTTAAATGTATTATTCCTATATTTGGGAAAGTATACAAAAAAGACTGTAGTTTGGGAGTAAAGCATTGAATTATATGAATTCCATGGAGTTGTGTTGAAATATATTTGAAAGCCTATTATATTATCTTTTAATTACTAATATAATAAACCTGTAGTAAATTGGCACTACTTTGTTCATGTTAGGCCATGGTGGTTGAAACTGTCATTTTATAGTATCACTGAATATAAAAACACCATGAGGCAGCCCAATGAATCCTTGGATTACTGATATATTTCTTACTAGTAGCAAATAAGTAGCAGTAAATCTATTTTTATGATAATCAGGTGAATAATCAGAGTGAATAATTGTTTGTCTACTGCTATAAGTAATGAAAATATGACCACTAATCAGCCATAGCTACACATTACTAGAAACTTTCTCTGTCTCCTGGTTGAAACATTTGCTCCTGAGAATCAGACACTCTAGTTCAGAAAAGCCTAAATTTATGAGAACAAGATGTGCAAATTTCTCCTGTAAGTCAATGGGGATGATGGTAGGAATGGCTACTGCCTCTGCAATCCCTTAGTTGGTGAAGTCATATTGTCTAGTTACTGAGGTCATGGTACTATCAAATGGTCATCAGTTCAAAGAATATACCTCATCCTGAACTTCCACTTCCATAGGCTGTTTTCTTAGCATTTTCATTGTCTTTAAGGTAACAGTGTTCTTTTAGGATATTAACCTCTAGGCAATATAATATATGGCAGGATCAGAGTATTCCATGGACATATACCCATTGTCCTATCCCATTCACCCTCAGTCTGAGGCAATTTTATGTAAAATTTGTGATATTAGGCATATACTTTCTGCTCTATCTTAGTAAGTTTGGCTAAGACAGGTCCAACATACTACAGGAAAAATAGAGATGAGGTGCTCCTGCTGTCATATATAGCCTCTATCTCTGCAAGCATGTCTCATCTATTCATGTGTGTTCAGTCATCCAGCTGGATAAGGACAGGAGCAAGTCAGCTATATACTTAGTTTATCCTTAGACTGTGGTGGTTGCTCTTTGGGTTGCCATTGATATTAATCTTAAAGATTAAAAATATTGTGCCCGATCTACAATATTCAAGTCTTGCTTTTACCATGTCCCTGCTACACCAGCCAATTTACCTCAGTTCAGTTTTCACTCTATACATGTATCAGTGAAGGATAGTAGGTGAAAAAGAGTCTCTCTATGCCATCTGTTTATAAAAATTACTTCTACACCTTGGATCTTCTCAATGCTGATTCCAAAAGTACTGTTACCAATTTATAAACATTGGTGTTATTCCCACTCAATTTGATGACTTATGGGATCTGACTACCCAGTTTGTGCTTGGCACTTCTTTTCATTTAACCATTTGCTATTCAATTATCAAGAGATTAGTCTTAAATAGGGCCTTGTAGCAGACCTGAAGGTGCTGTTCAGATAGTGAGTTATTCTCTATTGCAGATGGTATGAATTCATTCCAAAAGCCTAGTGTGGTTGCCATTGAAACTCTTCCATGAAAACTTGTGAGAAACGCTATGCTGCCTACTTATCTACCTCAAGCACCTCCAGCATCATGCAATCTGCTAAGTCAAATGATCCAATAATATTGCCATGTATAGTTCAGCCTAAATATGCTGCAGAACTCTCTTTTTTTCTGGGAATCATTTAAAACTGGCAGCCTAGGGAGTCATTTGATGAATCGTTCCAAACTAGATTACAAAGTGTGCTATGTGCTCCCTCCAAAACTTAGAGAGATCTGTTAAGTACTATTCCTCTTTCTTTCTAGTGGATGGTAAAAGATGTAATGAAATTACCTTGGATGTCTAGGACAACTAGATTCCTATGAACATCATCCAACTTAACAGCCCTGTGAATATTCATAAAGTATATTTTCCATCTTCTCCTGTACATGTTTTACAAGGACATCTAGATTGTTTACTACTTCTTGCTTACCAGGCCCAATTCATATCATATCATCAATAGTGTGGGTCAATGTGATAATCTGTGAAATGTCTATAGAATCAACGTTTTGAGCAATAATGTGTCTGAGAGCAGGTCATTAATTATGGCCCTAGGGAACTAACATAGTCAACTCTCATCTGTCATGAGCCAGGATACTCCATATTGTTTTTTTTTTTAATTTTTTAAATTTTTTTATTTATTTAATTCCCCTCCCCTCCACGGTTGTCTGTTTTCTGTGTCTTTTTTGCTGCGTCTTGTTTCTTTGTCCGCTTCTGTTGTCATCAGAGGCACGGGAAGTATGGGCGGCGCCATTCCTCTGCAGGCTGCTCCCTCCTTCGTGCTGGGCGGCTCTCCTTATGGGTGCACTCCTTGCGCGTGGGGCTCCCCTACGCGGGGGACACCCCTGTGTGGCACGACACTCCTTGTGCGCATCAGCACTGCGCATGGGCCAGCTCCACGCGGGTCAAGGAGGCCCAGGGCTTGAACCGCGGGCCTCCCATGTGGTAGACAGACGCCCTAACCACTGGGCCAAAGTCCGTTTCCCTCCATATTGTTTTTACTGCTCCCTCTTTCCCTCAGGAGCTCAATTAATATGAGATCTGATGAAAACCATAATGTCTACATCTTTTAAGTCCTTAAGCATGGCATTGATCTCTGCTATTCTATTCATCAAGAAGCATTATTTCAGTTTTACTATTTTGGTTGTGGAGATGGGATTATAGGAAAATTTTAAAAGCTTCCTTTTGGTTTATTCTAAATAATATTCTTATTCTTCAGCACTGACAACCAGAATGTAAGTTCTTCAAGCTGGTAAGTATATCCATAATATTATGTACTCAGCAACTGAGGAAACTAACAGTCTAATGTGAAATGGACTTGAAATAGGACTCCATGTACAACCTGCTCTGAATAATCCCCCTCTCCTAAGTGTAGCCATAATGATATTAGCATCAGGTTAGATCCTTTAATCTAATCTCCCTTTACATTGGAGAATTTCTTTTGCCATAGGATATTATTCCTTTAGGAAATGGGTTTATTTCCTTTTGTGGCAGGATTAAGACAATTGATTCCTAATATCTTTGCAGTGGTGGTGTTCGGTCCTTGTTTAAGAGGACAAACATTGTCCTTTAATCAATGCATTCTTAATCTGAGAACTGATTCAGATTTTGAAATTGGGCAGGGGCTGAAAGAAACCATATTTTTCACATGCTCTAGATATTTTTTGCTGTTGTTTCATAAGTCTAGTAATTCCTTCATTAAATGTGCATCTCTGTAGCCCCTAGGAATCCCCTGGTTTATTTGCCATCACTACAGGTACATGTAGGTCATGAGCTACCTGGTTGTCATTCTTTTCTGACTATCTTTTGTTAATTATGATCATCTTCCTTTAAAATTTATATACTCTTCCCTATTCTCTGCTATCTCTGTTGAGTTCCATAGCATCACCCCTTAAAATATTAACTCTGGGGGATCACCTACCACATGGGAAATCCTGGGTTCTTTTCCCAGAGCCTCCTAAAGACGATGAGCAAGATAGCAAGTCAATACAACGGGCTAGTGCAGCAAGGTGACACAATGAAATGATGCAACCAGATGACACAATGATGAGACACAATGTGGAAACACATGAGAGATACAACAAGCAGGGAGCGGAGGTTGCTTGAGTGATTAGGCACCTCCCTCCACATGAGAGGTCTGGGGTTCAGTTCCCAGTGTCACCTAAAAAAAGAAGAGCAGACACAGAGACCACACACACACAAAAAAAACAGACACAAAGAGCAGATAGCAAGTGCAAACAATAAACAGGAGAGAGAAATAAATACATAAAATAATTCTTTAAAAAATATTAACTCTGGTGTATGTAGGACAACTGTTACTGAAATTGACAAAAAACAGTGCCATTTGACTAGGGTATTACAAGTTATTTTAACGAAATGGGAGTTTTCTGTGCCCTCTTTAATCAGCTGATAGATTTTCTGGTCCTAATAATAAAGCAATCTTAGTATTCATAAATTTCAGATAAACTCCAATAACAATTCTAGTGACCCTTCAGTTTTATTCTAAGCTTCCAAGGGTCATCCCAATAGTATTTTTTTTTATTATTTTATTTTATTTTTTTACACTTTTTAAATAAAGTTAATAGATTACAAAGAATGTTACACTAAAAAACATAAAAAAATAAAAAGCATAAGAGATTCCTATATACCCTGCTCCCCACCCCCCACACCATTATTTTTGTAAATTGTATTTTTTTGAAGATATGTATATCACACAAAAAATGTTACATTAAAAAATATGAGACATTCCCATATACCCCCCCAACCTCCACCCCACTTCTCCCACACCAACAACCTCTTCCATCTTTGTGGCACACTCATCGCACTCGGTGAACACATTTTGGAGCACTGTTGTACCACGTAGATAATAGTTTACCCTGTAGTTCACACTCTCCCCCAGTACATTCAGAGGTTAAGGCAGGATATATGAAGTCCAGCATCTGGACCTGCAATATCATTTAGGACAACTCAAAGTCCCAAAAATGCCCCCACATCACATTTCTTCCCTCTCCCTGCCCTCAGCAACTACTGTGGCCACTTTCTCCACCTTGATGCTAAAATTTCTTCTACTGCTAGTCACAATAATTTTGTCATAGAATATCAGTACGTCCACTCAATCCATATTTTATTCCTCCATTCTGTGGACCCTTGGACGGTGATGTTCACGCCAACTCTGTATCAAGAAGGGGTTTAGATTCCACATGGATGATGGATGCAATTCCTCTGCTTGCAGTTGTTGGCACTCTTGATTCCCTGGTGTGGTGGTTGATCATCTTCACCTCCCTGTTACCTGACCTGTAAGTCCAATGAACCAGAGAGTAGGAGTTGCCACTCTCCTGAGGCTCAGGTCTCAGCTGGCACATGGGCAGTCCAGAGATTCCCCTGAGTATGCACCATCCCTAGCACCAATCAAGGGTTCAGTAAAAGTAACAAGAGGCATGTGTAGGAAGTTCACATCTGAGTCCATCTCCATCACACTCACTCAGGAGCACAAATTCCAAAGTAGGACCCTTTGACATGGCACAGAACTCCAAATCTATCTGCCATGACCATATACCCTGTGGATCTCCATAGCCTTCAGGAGAACCAGCATCTAGGGTTGCATCTACTTTGGCTCTCTCTGGGGTCCTGATATATGTTGGGTATTTTTATAGTAGTTACAGTTACAAACGTCAACTGAGGGAGTGCTGAGTTCCTACCCAGGGGAGCTCTGTCACATTCCCCAATGGAACAATAATCTCCCAAGCGCAACGGTAAAGACCAACAAGGAAGGATGGTCCAATAATGAGTCCTTGATACTGATGACTATGCTTACAAGCCTGTGTGCCTAAAATATGAACTAAGCCTAGAGCTGCAGGGTGCCTAAGAGTTACTTCCTGAAAGCCTCCATGTTGTTCAAATGTGGCCACTCTCTAAGCCAAACTCAGTATGTAAGTGCTTTACTTTCCCCCCAGTGTGAGACATGACCTCTGGCGATGAGCACTGAGGGATTACTACCAATCACTAATTGGTGATGCAACTAGAAAAAGACCATGAATAAAAGGGTCAACTCAGACCAGGAGAATATCTCAGCCTATGTATTGGATCAAGTGTTAAAAACCGCTTTTTGACCTTGAATAAAAGAGGGAAATGGCAAAGACAAATAAGTTTATATGGCTAAGAGTCTTCCAGAATAATTTGGGAGGTCATCAGAGGGGTCATGCTTATGCACACCAATAGTGTTTAAGGATTGAATGCAGGTGATCTGTCCCTTGAAATATATCCATAGAGGTCTTCTACATTTCAAACCATACTCTTTGTTGAGAATTTGTTGACATTAGACTACCAATTTTGTCCTTGATGGTTTCAATTCAAGTTCCTTATAGCCAGCCAATGCCATGATTCTTATAACACAATTTCCCATTTTTCTCAAGTGCTTAAACTGTTTCTTAAGCCAGTTCAAACCTTTCTCTCATTATAATCTACCAACAGTTTAGAGTTTTAGGAATTGAGGTAGTTCAGCATGCCAAGGATTTTCAATATTTCACTTGTTACCAGCAATGGAGTCTTTATTACTACCTGGATGACAAGGGATCTGATTCCCAAATTATATCCTGAGGGTGTATTTCCTAACACCTCTTTTCTTTCCAACTCTTTTGATTGGGATTCCCCTTTAACCTGAAAATAACAAGGATTTAGTGTAAACTGATTCTTTGTGAGATTAACCCATGAAAATTTTCTGGGGAGGCAGAAGGAGTAAGGAAGCGTGTGCAACTGGAAGATAATTCCTCCGAGGAACTCTGTAGAGAGTATAGCATATACCTCAGAGTTAACCTAACTGAAGAAGAAATGAATGTGCTACTTATCCACTCCACAAAATCTTTATTGTTATTGCACATGGGTCTCTATATGAAGCATTCACTCTCCAAACTCTTGGTTGCCCTGAACCTGTATCAACTGTTCTCCATAGTTCCAAGTTTAGTTAAGTCCTCCAATGGGGCACTATTGTCTGGGAACTTGATTTCCAGAGACTTGGAAGTCCCAGAATCAGTTTCTTTTTACTTTGTGCCCAATAGATCAGTTCTCAGCTTATCACTCTCTTCTAGCATTTTGCTATAAGTTGTAAGAAGAAGCCAAGCCACATTCGCCAAGTTTACTTTTGGAAAGTTCTTCAGCTAAATACCCAGGCTTGCCATTTTCAAATTCTTCCTTCCATAAAACACCAAGAGTTAGTCCTACTAAGTTGTCTGCAACTTTAAAACATGGATCACCTTTTCTCTAGTTTCCAATAATAGTTTCATCATTACTTCTAAGGCCTTGTAAAATTTTCTTTGGAGTCCATATAGTATCAACAGTACCCTCAAAGCACTGTAGGTTTTTTTCTACCAAGCATCTAACAATTCCTCCAAAAAAAAAACAAAAACAAAAACAAAAAATAGACAAAAGCCCTATCCGTTTATAAAACCATTCCAGCATTTTGGTAATTGCAAAAGTATGACCCCCACTCCTGGTACCAAATTCTGTATTATTCAGTCAAAGGAGTGCTGTTGCGAAATACCAGAAATCTGTTGGTTTGTAAAGGGTATTTATTTGGAGTAGAAGCTTACAGTTACCAGGTCATAAAGCATAAGTCACTTCCCTCACTAAAGTATATTGCCATAAGTTTGAGCAAGATAGCTGCCCAAGTCTGCCAAGATTTCAGGCTTCCTGGATTCCTCTCTTCCTGAGACTTGTTTCTTTCTGGGCTCAGCTGCCCTTCTCTCTTCACAAGGCCAGCTGTAGACTATCAGGTGATCAACTCTGTCTCTCTCCATGGGGCTTGATTCTCTCTGGGCTCAGCTCCTTTGCTCCTCTGTGTGATTACTTCCTGGGCTCCAACTCAAAACTCCAACTCTTTTCTCTGGCATGTAGTTTTCTTTGAGAATCCTGACACACCAAGGGGACAGGGACTCAACTTCCTACTGATGTTACCAAATCAAAGCACTAATCATAATTTAATCACACCCAGGTACAGAACAGTTTAAAAATATAATCCAATATCTATATTTGAAATTCATAAACAATATCAAACTGTCACAATTGCTGTCCTCAAAGCCACAAAGAACAATCGGCACTTTTGGGTCCTAAGTTTACTTGACATGTCAGCCTCATAGCATTAGGAATTTGATATATATGGGCTTTGCCTACATAACTCATTATAATCAGTGCTTACTTATGAGGCTACTGAGGAAGCTATATCCAGGTTTACTCTTAGGAGGCAGAGGAAGCTTTCTAAGTTAACACATACAAGAATTTGAGAAAAGAGATTTTTAATATTTGATCATTAATATCTCTCTCTCTATATATATATACACACACATATGTATACTATGTGTATATATATGTATGTGTATATACATACATATATAGTGTATATATATATACATAGTACATATGTTTGATTTGGTCTATTTTAAATCATCATTCAAGAAAGCACAATGGAAACAAAAAAAGACCCAGGAGTAAAGTAGTCTGATAATGGATTAGTATATGGAAACTGACTCATAGAAACATATAAAATCAACTAAGAAAACATGTTAGAGTGAATAAAAGGCATAAGGTTATTCTTTTAGCTTTTTTGCCTTTATTTTTTTAAATGTTACATTAAAAATATATAAGAGGTTCCCATATACCCCCCACTCCCCTCACCCAACTCCTCCTACATCAACAACCACTTTCATCATCATGGGACATTCATTGCATTTGATGAACACATTTTGGAGCACTGCTGCACCACATGGATAATGGTTTACATTGTCATTTACACTCTCCTCTAGTCCACCCAGTGGGCCATGGCAGGGCAAACAATGTCCAGCATCTGTCCCTGCAGCACCACCCAGGACAACTCCAAGTCCTGAAAACGCCCCCACATTATATCTCTTCTTCCCTCTCCCTACCCTCAGCAGCTACTGTGGCCACTTTCTCCACATCAATGCTACAATTTCTTCCATTAATAATCACAATAGTTCCATGGTAGAATATCAATACTATATAAAACAATAATTAATACTCTTCTTTTAGTTTTAATCTAAATACCCAGGTAAGAGTAATACTGTAATATATGCTTTATAGTCTTATGTATTTCCAATGAGAGGGAATAAGTGACCTTCCCATTTTGAAAGAATTTGAGGTAGAGGTCATATAGCATAAAGTATAAGGAAATAGATTATGTGAAATTGAAGGAGAAATTGAATCATGTTAGGGTGACTTCAAAGAGTTCACATAAGCCATTGCGTATGACCTGGCCCTAGCATAGTAAATTGCCTTTAATGAACCAGAGTTAGGATCTTTTTCATTAGGAGGAAAATAGGAACTATGGGCCCAGAAAGCATAAATTGGGCTAAGAGAATACCAACTGACTCAGTGCAATTGAGGAAGATATTTGCTAATGGGAAATATAACTGAATAGGCAGCCTGGGGTCACAATGCAAATGGCTTTAAAAGTCTAAAGACTTTGGAATTCTCTATAGGAAATGAAGAGTAACTGATGGATTTTAAATACAGGAGTGGCATGACTGGAAATAAGAATAAAGTTTAGCCTCTTTAGAAATGAGAGCCGTAAGAGGAAGAACTCATTGAAATCATGAAATCAGCCCAATTATTTAGCAGTGAAATGAACAGAAGAGGTAACACTGAGAATGGGATAAAACAGAATAATTTGGAATAGTTATTTTCAAGTGGCCTTTTCATAATGATTTTTAAAATCATGAAATAAAGTCCACCAGAGACATCCCTGCATTTTTTTCCTCATGCCTGGTTCACATATCATCTCTGACCTATTGTCCTGTGAAAATGGATCAGACACAATTTAAACATTATTAAGTCAGACACCTAGGGATCCTAAATTTTGCTTTGATCCAACATCCCTTTTTAGGACTCCTCAGATATATATACCATGGGATCAAAAACCAAACTTCTGGAATATTTTAGAATATGCTTGAAGATTCATACCAGTACACATCAGCCTTCAATATGGAATGTTTAAGGGAGAAAAAGTACTGTTTCATGGTGAAAATTCCCTCCCTGGGAGCCCATCTCCAGCCTCTACCTGTAATTTAATGATGCTCAATGCATTGATAGTTCGTCACATAACAACATATTGTTTAGAAATATTCACAAAGAGAATATTTAAAATTTATAATTTATTTTAGGTTACCTTACTAGGTCCTTCAGTACAAAGCTAACCCCCAAAGAAGCCACCTAAAAAGTAAG
This sequence comes from Dasypus novemcinctus, assembly GCF_030445035.2. NCBI lineage: Eukaryota > Metazoa > Chordata > Mammalia > Cingulata > Dasypodidae > Dasypus > Dasypus novemcinctus. The sequence continues at coordinate 32,194,477 of NC_080674.1, read as the reverse complement.
AAGAGGAGGCACTTTAGAAATAAGAAGAAGGCACAGTTTAATATCAGTGGCTTTAATCTTCCATCAGGAAAAAAAAAGTATTTTTGATTGGGAAAGTTGCATGTTTACGGCTTTTTTAAGAAATGCTTTTAATAATGTAATATTTTCATTGTTTCCAGTTTTGATAGTTTAGGAACAAACTTATTTGAACCAAGTATACAGTCAACTTGTAAACTTTGTCAAGTTGTGAGCCATTTTGTCTGTCAATTATTTTTAATGCCTTTTAATAGGACAGTAGTTACACATTATGTCAATGTCTTAAATGGTTCTATTTAATTTATAAAACAAAATACTACTCTATAAGATACTAAGGCAAAGTCAATGACTTGAGTTTGGAAATAATACCTTTGCTAGATTCTCACATATTCTGAGATTTTTTTTTTACTATTTTTGCTTTTGCATTTCTTATTTCAAACTTACTTTGTAAAATTACAGAATATCTGTGCCATATATAAGGGAAAATGTCACTATCTTTATTTTCAAAAATACTTTAAAAATTTTGAACTTTCTGTGTCTAATCACTGAAATAAGTCGAAGATCAGATATTAACATGTTCTTTCTAAAATTAGAGTAAATACTGGGCACAGGTTAATCAGAGCCCATTTTTTCTATGTGTATGTGTGTGCACACATTTCTTTAATGCTCTGAGGCACATTAATTTTCATTTAGCATTTGTGTCCTTTAGTGTAAATATAATTATATTCTACATGATGTTGCTCCTGACACTGGCATTATTTTTCATTTTGAAACTTAAATGAAAAAAAGAAGCTATATATAAAGAAAGTTGAAAGCTACATGTGTTTAGATAAACTGAAAAAATTAGTAAGCTTATATCAGAAAATAGATTTTATAACATCACACGATATACATAAAATAAATAATCAAAAGTTTGGAATCAAAGGTCATCAGCAAGTTTTTCAAAGGAAAAAAATGAGTCTGATTCAAAAAGTAACTCAGATAGCAATCAAGTTATAGACAGCAAACTACTACCAATATGTAAATTAAAAGCAGAAAGTTAATTAGTAAAGAATAAGGCCACTAAATGTTTTGCTTTTACTCATGGGAAGAATTTGAAGCACTTAGTTGAATAAAATAAATAAAATGACAACTTAGAATTTAGACAATATATAAATAAAATTTTGTACTCAGGTATTTCATTAATGCAACTGATGTATGTTTGGTATGCATATTTCCATTGTATGTAGATAGATGAAAATTTAGTTGCACAAATAATTTGCATTGTCTAAATAATTCTCCCCTTTATTCTGCTTTAATGTAAATGACCTTTCAAAGCATACTTACTTTGATAATTATAATTTTGGTTGAAGTGGTTCACACCTGTGTTCAAGGCTCAGGTTGCTACCTAACTGGCATCATTCTGCACAATAGATGGAAAGATTCTGTAAATTAGTAACTGGTAATTTGACGAATTGCTTTGAATTGTGATCCAAGACTATGATTATCCTGTTTTTGGAAATTGGGTCCAAGAATATAAACAAAAAATAATTTGTTTTTGGGATTTTCAGGAACTAAATCAAAATATAATAGAAAGTGCATACAATATATATTTTCAATATATATGATAACTTCTACTTTGTAACACAACATAGGCTGCAGGAATGATGTAAGTTCTATGTGTCTAGTTAAAAAGGAATTGAGTAGCATGCTATCATGATCATTCTTCCACTTCAGAAAATTGCATATGTGACAGGGACTTTTGCTGACTCTTTCCTCAATGGATGAGTTTAGTTAACTATAACTTTAAACATAAAAATGTATGCCAGGAAATTATTCCATTCCTGTGGACTGAATCCTTCTCGTTTATTCACCCTTAACACTGAAAATAGTTCCAAGAACCTAGTGTTTCTCACTCAACACTCTTATTTTAATTTAACTCCCTCTCTTCCAATGTATTCCATTTCTTCCTTCCTCAGGATTTTGGATATTAAAAATATTAAGAGGAGACAGAAATTAAGTTTAAATTGCCATCTACTATGTACCAGGTACTGTGCATATCTTTGACACACAATGGTGAAGAGATTCTCTCTTATGGGTGTAAAAACATATATATATATATATATATATATATATATATATATGTATGTTTGTATATATATGTATGTATGTATATGTATACGTAGACATAGATATGGTCGGGGGAGAGACAGGTAGACTGCTTTAAGACTGTCTTAAAGGTAGAGCATGCTTTGACTGATTAAGAAATAGCAAGACGGCCAATGGGTCTGGAGCAGTGTGGACAGTGGGAAAGGGGTAGATGAGAAGCCAGATCATATAGGTATTATGGGCAATGACAATGACTTTAAATTTTATTCACAGTGGGCTGGAAGGCCAGGGAGGCCATCCTGAACAGAGGGAAGGCATGATTTAATTGACATTTTGAAAGATGCATGTTAGGTGCTGTGTGGGAAGTGGCAGCAGGGAGACCAATTAGGAGCTTATAACTCTAACCTGCAAGAGAATTGCAGTGTTCCGACAAGAGAAGTGGAGAAAGGGATCAGATTTAATACTTATTTTGAAATTCAAACAAGCAGAATTTACGAATAGTCAGTGCTGAAAGATGACTAAAAGAGAGTATCCAAGAATAGCACTAAGTTTTGAGAACTGAGTCACTTGGAAATCAGTGGTACCATTGACTGAGATAGGAAACACTGGGAAAGAAGTACTTGGAGGTTATATCTGTGATGCGATTTCAACATCCAAGGTTATCATTCTGGAGTACATGGAGATACCTTCAGGAGACAGTCATCTAAGGGATATCAGAATATATGTGTACACCAAAGAGATGTTGCAACAAATGAGTAACTTGGAGAAAAGAAAAGAGGAGATGACTAATCCTGGGGCTTGCTAAAGTATAGAGGTCAGAAGCAATGGGGACTTTTATACATTTTTGGTGTAATTTAACATGTCCTATATCCATCATTGCATGATCTTGTGGGACATTTCAATTGCCCTGCAAATGCCCTGCAGTTACCCGGCTTCCAACCATTCTATCCCTCTCCCCCCACCGCACCCCCAGGGCCCACAGTGACAATCAATCTTCACTGCTTGAAGGAACAGATTCACAGATACTTGCAACAACACTGAGGGATAGACATACTAGACTGTCACCTCCCATGAGGAACCACCAATTCTCTTGAGAGACACACTTCCCTCTATTTCAGAACATCAGGCCTTCCCAGGATGTGAGTACACCCTCCTACTCATTGTATGGGTCTCCACCCAATGATATAACACACTATGACAAGATGAGCACTCACATACTTCCTAGAAGCTTGTCCCTGTGCCAGATGCCCCCTTAAGCACCTTAAACAGGTAATCCTTCCTTATAATATTTTCTAAAGAGTTTTCTCATCATTACAGTTTCAACCACATACCTGACAATCTCCCATGTTCAATTGTTCTGCCCAGTCCTTCCCACCCCCCCTCAATTTCTTGGGCCATCCGACCCATCCCCCCAACCCTAGCCCCCATCAACCATGCAATGCCCCACCCAAAGTTATCCTATGACCTCGTCTTATCCCTTTCCTATACAAACACCTCCACTTTATCATGTTATACCTACATAGGCATCAGCTCACAACCTTCTTCTCCCCCCAATTTCTTGTAAGCCTATCATCCATTCTTTAGCTCTCTGAGACAGCTTGGCTTGCTTCTTTCATATCAGAGAGGGCAGGTACTATTTGCCCTTCAATGTCTGACTTGTTTCAATAAGGTCCTCAAGATTCATCCATGTTATACCATGTGTTTGTACTGTATTCTTTCTTATAGTTTAGTAGTATTTCATTGTATGTTTATACCACATTTTAGGCTAAAATGTAAACCATAGTCTGAAACATAAGGAACTGAAAATGGAAAAAATTGTATGGTGTAAAACATAAACCATAATGTAAACCAAAATGGAACCATGTTTGAGAACTATGTTTCAATATCTGTACATCAGCTACAGCAAATATAACATGAACATGTAAAAAGATCATTTCTGGGAAAGCCCAGAGAGAAGGGCTTGATGTTGGATATATGGGAGTCCCCTATATTGTATATGTGACTTTACTGTGATCTAAAACCTTTTTGAAGCCAAAATTAAAAATTAGGAAAAAAAAAAAAAAAAGAAAGCATGTAGACACTGAGGAAGAAATGAAAGAAATTGCCTTGCCATACAGGACAACACCAATTACAGTGATGAAAGGCAAAACATCAAAAACAATGTTTTATGATATTTTTCATTTTTTAATATCCCAATTTACTTTTACTTTATTTTAGTTATTCTAAATTAGTATATATCCTATTTCTAATCTTTAAAACTATCACTACTATTTCATTTTCCTATTAATTGAATTTGGCAATATATTAGGCTCCATTTTTGAAGAAGTTTTGGACCACATAGGGATTCAACTATGGCAGTGGAAGAACATTAATGTGGAGTGTTACTGATGGGGGACACATGGTTGGAAGGGAATTCTCCAGAGCATGTATATAGGGTGCATAAAAAGGTCCAGATGTATGTTGGATATTTTCATAGTAGTTGCAGTTACATATGACAACTGATGGAGTTGAGTTCCTAGCCAGGGGAGCTCTGTCACATTCCCCTATGGAAGAGCAAAAATCTGCTAAGTGCAAGGGCAAAAACCAGTGAAGAAGGATGGTCCAATGATGAGCCTTTGACACTGATAACTATGCTTATAAGCCTGTGTGCCTGAAATTTGAACTAGGCCTAGAGCTGCAGAGTGCCTAAGAGTTACCTCCTGAGAGCCTCCATGTTGCTTAAATGTGGCCACTCTCTAAGCCAAACTCAGCATGTAAATGTATTACCTTTCCCCGACTGTGGGACTTGACTCCTGGGAATGAACCTCTCAGGCACTGAGAGATTACTACCAATCACTAGCTGTGATGCAACTAGAAAAAGACCTTGAATAAAAGGTGGAAATGATAAAGACAAATGAGTTTATATGGCTAAGAGTCTTCATAAAAGAGTGAGGAGGTCATCAGAGGGGCCGTGCTTATGCATGCCTCAGCAGGATCCCAGAGACAGCCAAAGTAGATACAACCCCAGATACTAGTGATCCTGAGGGCTACAGAGACACACAGGTTCTATGATCATGGCAGTTGGCTCTGGAGTTCAGTGCCTTGTCAGTGGGCCCTACTTTGGAATTTGTGTTCCTGAATGTGATGAAGTTGAACCCAGATGTTAACTTTCTACACATGCCTCTTCTGTCACTTTTACTGAACACTGGGGTTTATGTATACCCAGGAGACTTCAATCGCTAGAATGGCCATGTGCCAGCTGAACCCTGAGCCTCAGCAGAGTTGCAGCTCCTACTCTCTAGTTTGTTGGACTTGCACAGGTTGGCTAACAGGGACATGAAGGTGGTCAACCACCAGACCAGGGAACCGAGAGTGCCTACAACTCCAAGCAGTAGAATCACATCCATCAACCATGTGGGATCTAAGACCTCTTTCAATATAGAGGTGGAGTGGACATCACCAAACCAGGGTTCACAGTATGGAGGAAAAAATATGGATTAGAGTAGACTTGCTGGTATTCTACTATAGAACTTTTGTGACTAGTAATGGAAGAAACTGTAGCATTGATCTGGAGAAAGAGGCCATGGTAGTGGCTGAGGGCAGGAAGAGGGAAGAAGAGATGTGATGTGGGGGCATTTTCAAGACTTGGAGTTGTCCTAAATGATATTGCAGGGACAGATGCTGGACAATATATATCCTGACATAATCCATTGAATGTACTGGGGGAGAGTATAAACTACAGGGTAAACTATAATCCATGCTTTGCAGCAGTGCTCCAAAACATATTAACCAAATGCAATGAATGTGCCACGATGATGAAAGAGGTTGTTGATGTGGGAGGAGTGGGGCAATGGGGTGTGGGATATGTGGGAACATCTTATAATTTTTAATGTAACTTTTTTTGTGATCTCTTTATCTTTAAAAAAACAATTTAGTAAAAATATAAAAAAGAAAAAAGAAATAATGGGGACATGTTAATTATTAAGGAAGAATAAGAATGATGTCTCAGTGAGAAAGGAGAAAAATCAGGAGAATGTTGTATCTTAGCGACCAGGGAATTAAGTCTTTCAATATTCATTTTATTCTTATCATTACCATAGGCAGGAGAATTGATTGCTATAATTATTCTACATGATGGAAAAATCTCTGTGTCTCAGAACAGTGATTCATATACCCATTACCATAGAATTGTAAATAATAACTGTGGTGGCTTGGAACTATGTATTCCAGAAACCGTGTTCTTAAACTTAATCCATCCCCATGGGAGTAGACCCATAGTAAACCGGAATATAGTAAATCGGCCTTCAGTTAAGTTGTGGTTCAGTTGACTCAGGATGAATCTTAATACTATTACTGAAGGCTTTGTTGGGAAGGCCACAGAGAAAGCTACAGTGGAGCAGTCAGGACCTGGAAGTCAAATGAAATTTCAGAAAGCCAGGAAGACCACCATGTGCATTGTCTTGTGACAGAAAAGCCAAGGACCAATGATTTGTAATAGTTCAATGATGCCACAATGTTTTGGGAGAAAGTATCACCTTAGTGACATCTTGATTCTGGACTTCTATTATCCTCAAAGTGATGAGCCAATGAAGTCACACTGTTTAAGCCAGTCAATTGCTTAGTATTGTTTCACTAGCCAAGAAAACTAAAATAATAATAATAATGTGACTAGAAAAATGTGTCTTCTAAGGTCTAGATGACACACTTCAACAAAAAGAAAAATTTTCTGAAATAAAATGTTAACTCCTACGATATCAGTGACGTATCAAATGGGGAAGACTATTTTAGCTTATCAGCAGCCCTCATTAAAAGTCCTAATTTACAGTCTTTGAACAAAGTGTTTAAATTTTATCAATACTAGGTTCCTTCCCCAGAATAGAGAAGAAAGTCTATAGCTCATCTTTGTCTTTATTCCAGAGTCAGTATGTTTCAAGTGTTACTGTATGAAAAGTGACTCTTCTATGATACACCTTAGCACAATTAATAAAGCAAAGCCAGATTACTTCTTGTGGATATGAAATTCCAGAGCATTAAAAGATAAAAATAGTAATTTTAAACATAAAAAATATGAATAGGTCAATAGTTTTTCCAAGTGATATCCATATTGAATAGAGATGAAAGGAGTGGGCAAAATTTAACAACCATGGAAAAAGGAAAATTTCTGAAAAAAAAAGAGTCAAATCTAGGTAAAATTTTTATCTTAATTTTTTTCCAAAATTATCAATAAAATATTATGAAAACATGTGTCATTATCATGGTTTTAAATTTAAATTCCATATATAAGTGTATTAGGATTCTCTAGGGAAACAGAATCAATAAGAGTTATCTGTCAATAGTATGCAATTTTATGAGTCTCTCACATGACTGTGGGGATGCACAAGTCCAGGTTCCACAGGCAGGCTGCAACCAGGGGCTCCAAGGAAAGTGCAATGAAGATCCTTCATGAGTTCTGGCAGATGTTGGCTGCCCAAAGATGACCTGGATAATTCTCACTCCATGCTGGAATCACTTCCCCTTTTAAGGCATTCAACTGATTGGCTAAAGCATCACTCATTGCTGATGGCAATCTCCCTGATTGAAGTAATAGTAATCAGCTATCTATGGTTTACCATGGCAGTAAAGTCAATGGTGACTGAATTAGTCAACCAAAGGGGTGCTAATGCAAAATACCAGAAATTGATTGGTTTATATAAAGGGTATTTATTTGGGTAGGAGCTTGCAGATACCAGGTCATAAAGCATAAGTTGCTTCCCTCACCAAAGTCTATTTTCACGTGTTTGAGCAAGATGACTGCTGACATCAGCAAGAGTTCAGGCTTCTTGGGTTCCTGCCTTTCAGAGTCTTGCTTCTCTTTTCTCTGTGTGCTTACTTCCAGGGGCTCCAGTTTAAGACTTCAGCATCAAACTCCAACATCAAGACTCCAACATCAAAAACCCTCAACTCTGTCCTTTCCCATGCCTTTTATCTGCAAGTCCCCACCCACCAAAGGGTGGGGACTCAATGCTCTACTGACACAAGAGGTTTACTTGATTATGTAATCAAGTAATTGATCCAATATAACCTCATATGCCCAGAGGAAAAGATCCATTTCTTTTTGGAGTTCATAATAATATTAAGCTGCTACAGTGACTAAAGTTCATAAATACCATTTTATTATAATTAGTCCAGTACTTGCTTGACCAAACAACTGTGTACAATTACCTGGCTGAGTTAACACATTAGCCTAACCATCAAAGTTCAACCCTTGTCAACTTGGCAACCATACATATTACGTTAAACCATTCTTAGTTTCTAAGTAAAAACAATAACAGACATGCATATATATAAATTTCTGCCTAACAATGTTCAACTCTCCTGTGTACAACTGGAAACACATTAATCCAATATAGAATAGGGCACAAGTTCTTGGGTAATATTCACTCTCCAACTTGACACCCTCAAATATTGTGACATGAAATGGATACAAGTTTTTATATGATAAGGGGAAAGTTTGGGGGAAGAAGACAAAGAAATTTATTTTGTGTGCAATCATCACCATAATGAAGCAAGGAAGAAAGATTCATGGCCATTACAGTCTTCATTTCTGTAACTGGTCACATGGTCAAAGTTCATATTTATTACTACCTTCTTCCACTACACATTCCATGTTTCCATTACCCTCAGCAAGCACTTCAGCTGGCCATGATTCTTGGCCTGTTGGTGTGACCCAAACTTTCATTCCTGAAGATTCTGGGCCATTATTATTTCTGCTTAGATTGGGTTGCTGCAATTTTTCATTGACTTTAACCATAAAACATGGCACTACTAGGAATGGCCTAGAGGATCTCCTGTATTCCAGGCAAACTCTTCTTTACCCTCATTATGTAGATGTGGTCCTATTTCCCCTTGATTGTCAGGATCAGTCATCTCAGTCAGTACAGAAATTCCCTTCTCTGACTGTCAATTCAGAGGTAAGAGGAGCCCAAAGTGGCCAGGTGGCAGTTTTAACTTCCAGTTCAGTGGAATCATTATTGTTTTCCCTTGTGATGACCCTCCACCTTTTGAGACTAAAACTTGTAGACCAGCAGAGTGTGAGGTTGCAGGGACAGGAAGGAAAAATTTTCTCAGTGGGTCACTAGGGGTAATAGTGAATGGTGCAACTCCCATTTCCACCCCTAGATTCCTGGATACATGGATTTGTTTATGGGAGAAACAGCACCATAGAGAGGGTGTTGATTTAAAGCACACACAGTCCCCTGGAGAACATTGTCCCAGGCCTGCAAAGTATTGCCACATAGTTGGTGACATAATTGAGTCTTTAAAAGGCCATTCCACCGTTCCGTTCTATCAATCCAGCTGCTTCAGGGTGATGGGGAACATGGTAATACCAGTGAATTCCATGGGCACATGCCCACTTCTGCACATCATTTGCTGTGAAATGGGTTCCTCGATCAGAAGCAATGCTGTGTGGAATGCCATAGTGGTAGATAAGACATTTGGTAAGTCTACAGATGGTAGTTTGGAAGAAGCATTGCATACAGGAAATGTAAAGCCATATCCAGAGTATGTGTCTATTCCAGTTAAAACAAATCACTACATCTTCCATGGTGGAAGTGGTCCAGTGCAGTCAACCTGTCACCAGGTAGCAGGCTGGTCACCTCAAAGAATGGTGCCATAATAGGAGCTGAGTTTGGGTCTCTGCTGCTGGCAGATTGGCACTCAGCATTGGCTGTAGTCAAGTCAGCCTTGGTAAGGGGAAGTCCATGTTGCTAAACCCATGTATAACCTTCATCCCTACCTCCATGGCCACTTTGTTCCTGAACCCATTGGGTATGATAAGAGTGGCTGGGGAAAGAGACTGAGCATTAACCACAGAGCAGGTCATCTTATCCATTTGATTATTTAAGTCTCCCCCTGCTGAAGTCACCCTCTGGGAGCATTCATGTGGGACACAAATATTTTCTTGTTTTTTCCTCACTCAGAAAAGTCTATCCATATACTTTTCCCCAGACTTCTTTGTGACCAATTTTCTAATCATGTTCCCTCCAATTCCCTGATCATCAAGCCAAACCATTGACTACAGCCCAAGAATCAGTGTACAAATGCACCTCTGACCATTTCTTCTTCCAAGGAAAATGAACAACCAGGTGCTCTGCTTGAAGCTCTGCCCACTGGGAGGATTTCCCATCACCACTGTCCTTCAGGGGTGTCCCAGAAAGGGACTGCAGTGCTGTAGCTGTTCACTTTCAAGTGGTACCTGCATATCCTTCAGTTCATCTGTAAACCACTTCTGAGTTTTCTCTTCCTCAGTCTACTGATTGTAAGGGACTTCCCAAGAGGCCAGGGCTGTGCACTGGGAAAAAGAAGGTAACATGGCAAGGGTGGTCACCATGGATATTTGGACTACTTCCTTATGTAACTTACTTGTGCCTTCAGGACCTACTTAAGGGTTACCTAGTATATATCACTTCTACTTTATTATGGAGTGCTGCTGTGCATTCCCAACTTTATGGTTTGGTGGGTCAGACAGTACCCAGCTAATGATAGACAACTCAGGTCTCATGGTAACTTGATGGCCCATGGTTAAGCATGCAGTCTCTACTCTAGCCAAGTAGCAGTCCAAAAGCTCTTTCTCAAAAGGAGAGTAATTATCTGCAGACGATTGCAGGGCTTTGCTTCAAAATCCTAAGGGTCTGCATTGTGACTCTCCTATAGGGGCAGACAGCATGTCTATTTGCCACTGAAACTTCCAGCACCATGGGATCTGCTGGATCATAAGGCCTATATGTGCCAGAGTAGCACACCCAAATGAGGAGTGTGTTGTCTCCAAAATCCAAAGAGATTGACTAAGCCTTGTGCCTCTTTTTTGGTCATAAGAGGGGCCAGATTAAACAGCTTATCCTTCACTTTAGAAGGGATATCTTGACATGCCCCATACCACTGGACACCTAGAAATTTCAGTGAGGCAAAAGGACCTTGCATTTTAGTTGGATTTATGTCCCATCTTCCCTCATGCAAATGCCTTACTAATAAATCTAGAGTCTTTGCTACTTCTTGTTCACTAGGTCCTATCAACATGATACCATCTATATAATAGACCAGTGCTAATATAGCCTGTGCATGAATTCAAAATTATCTAATTCTTTATCCAAGTGTGCCTAGTTTCTAGAAAGCCAATTAAGTAATATAGGCCTTATAGGCTTCAAATATTCAGAAAGAATGTCGACTGAATGTGTATTCAAAGTTACATCCAGATGGAATGTGGGTGATATGTTAATTCAAGCTTACCTGAAATGTGGGGGATATATTAATTCAAAACCTATCTGATACTCAAACAAACACTTAAAACTTTAAGAAACTAACAAAGAAAAGTCCTTTTAGCATAGAAGCACCGTTTGACTTCCCCTCCTACATCCTCTGTAGAAAAGGAACCCAGAAATCCTATTCAGGGCTTGACTTTTTGGACAGGAGTCCCCGGGCCTAGCTGGTTATAATAAATTTTTCTTTCTCAGAATGTTCCCGAGCTTTAGCCTTCAATATATGATCAGTGGATCTCTCTGCTTCCACAACAGTGTGATGTCTTGTGGGAGGGAGAGATGATCAAGATCCCTGCAGACAATATTATGACACAGGGCTGGAGATCAATATACCCCTAAGGCATGACATTGAAGATATTTGCTGGCCTTGCCAGCTGAAAGCAAACTGTTTCTGGTGGTCCTTACTAATAGCAATTGAGAAAAAAGCATTCACCAAAACAACAGCTGCATATCAGGTACCAGGGGATGTGGTGATTTGCTCTAGCAATGATACCACAACTGGGACAGCAGCTGCAAATGGAGTCACCACCTGGTTAAGTTTACAACAATCTACTGTCATCCTCCAAGATCCATTTGTTTCTGTGCAGGCCAAATAAGAGAGTTGAATGGGGATGTGGCGGGAATCACCAGCCTTGCATCCTTCAAATCCTTAAGGGTGGCACTAATTTCTGGAATCCCTCTGGGACTTTGGTATTGCTTTTGGTCTACTATTTTGCTGGGCAGGAGCAGTTCTAGTGGCTTCCACTTGGCCTTTTTAACCATGATAGCCCTCACTCCACAAGTCAGGGATCCAATGTGGGGATTCTGCCAGTTACTGAGTGTGTCTATTCCAATTACACATTATGGAACTGGGGAAATAATGACAGAATGGGTACAGGGATCTACTAGACAAACTGAGAAAGATCAGAGCTAAAACTCCATCATCACCTGACCTCCATAAATCTTTTCTCTGACTTGTGGACCACAAGTCACCTTTTGGGTCTCCTAGAATTAATGTCACTTCTAAGCTAGTGTCTAATAATCCCCTAAATGTCTGACATTTCCTTTTCCCCAGTGCACAGTTACTCTGGTTAAAGGCCAAAGATATCTTTGGGGAAAGTTTGGAGGAAGATTTACAGTATAAATTTTGGGCAGTTTAACAGGATATTTCCCCAAGGAGACCTGGCCTTCTCTTCATTCAAAGGGGTCTGAGTCTGCAAATTGTCTCAAGTCTGGGAATTGATTACAGGGCAGTGATTCTCGTGTCTGTAATTTGAGTTAAGATTTTGTTCACTCGACCTAGAACACTTCTGTTTATACAGATCCAGTTGAAATTTAGAAGACCACCCATCTATTTAACTTCTAGGTACCCCATAACGTGTTAGCCAATGCCATAACTCTACGCAACTGAGACTATTTTGAGAGTTTTTTTGACTCTGCCTTTCATTGTGGTAGCCACACCTACCTTTACTTTGGTGATTAACTATCAATACTTGATTTGACTTTTACCAGACTGACTTCCCATCATCCTCATAATATTTAAGGATTCTAGTCCCATCACAGCCCTCCCTACAGTAATACCAGGACTACAGAGAAGTGTAACCACAGAGCTCTTCAAACTTATTCCTCACAGTCTTGATTAAAGGTGTGCCCTCTGGACATTCCTGGGTGGGTGGGAAGCTCCCAAATGGTAAATTCTTTCTAGCATTCCAATCTCTCTAAGCCTTTGAATTTTCCCTTTTACTGTAAATCAGGGCAAGTCAGGCATCCCAACTTCAAACATGCTAGGCCATCTTTTGGTCCATATTTTAGCCAGCCACACAAACAAACTGTTAGAGCCCTTTCTAACCCCTTCACCTACAGCAGTGAATCCAGAATTTTTGCCTAGTCGGCCCACATCAATAAATTCAGCCTGATTCAACTTTGTATTCCTTCCACCTTTATCCCATACCTGTAGTATCCATTCCCACACATATTCCCCTGATTTCTGTCTATGTAAGTTGGAAAACTCATGCAGTTCTTTCTGAGTATATCTTACTTCCTCATGTGTCATACTTTGATTTCACCTTTGGAGGTATGTTGTTATTTTAGTCTCGTAATAGGTCTTGAAGTCAAGAGATGTGGTGGGGGTGGGTAAGGAGAAGGATTAGAAATGCCTTGCAAACTGTTGACCTCAGGGAATTCCTTTGCATTTTCTTCTGGTGAGACAGATTTAATCTCTTCAGGCTAGGGTTGGAAGGTAGTTTCCTCTGGGCAGACTAGAGGTTTGACTGTGCATGCTGGAATTTGGCTGGTATGTGCCTTAGGGCTGGGAGGAGGCCCAGACAACTAGGGCAGACTGGAGGCTGGGCAGGGCAGGCTTCAGTTTAGCTGGTACCCACCTCAGGGCTGGAAGTTGTTTCAGACTTTCTGAGGCAGGGTGGAGGATGGGTGATTCAAGGTTGACAAGCTGTTGTCTGGACAGGGCAGGATATTGCAGGCTTATCTGTTAAAGTCTCAGCAGAATTCAGGGTTCCAATGTCTCCACCAGTCTTATCATCATCCCATATATTGCCATCCTGATTCTCTGGATTTCACTCTTTTCCAATCAATGCCTTCATTTAATTGCAAAAACCCTGTCAGCTTGAGATTTTAGTTTCCTTTGTAACTGCTACTAGTACAATGAGAGTCTGAGTTTGGTTCTCATATATTTCAAGCCTGTGCCTATGGGAGACAAGATTTTCTTTCAGAGTGCACAAAGAAACTTTTGCATTATCCATGTGGTGTTTAAGTTTCAAATTTCAAACCTTTAACTCATCTCTTTCTTTTGTAACAGTATCCAGAGTATCTAGGAGAAGCCAGCCAACATTTTATACTTTTTGCCTCAACAAAACTCTGTTAAGGTGTTGAAAATACTTTCACCCAGATCCTTGCTTCTTGTAAGTAGGGAAGTAGGGGAATCCAGAGATGATATTTTTCATATCTCGATTGCCAACTCACTCCATTGTCTGTTAGAGACCTCTTCATTATTGGAAAGGGAGTCATCAGTACCCTTGAGTCCAGTTAGAGTAAAGAACCAATTGCAAAACTCCCAGAACCACCTCAGACACACCATGTCTAAGACTGTTCCTCAAGTACGACTTCTGGTACCAAGCTGTATTAGTCAGGTTTCTCTAGGGAAACAGAATCAACAAAAGATATCTGTCAATAATATGCTATTTTATAAGAGTATCTCATGTGACCATGGGGATGCACAAGTTCAGGTTCCACAGGTAGGCTGCAACCAGGGTCTCCAAAGAAAGTCCAATGAAGGTTCTTGACAAGTTCTGGGAGATGCTGGCTGTCCAAAGATAAGCTGGGAAATTCTCTCTTAATGCTGGAATCATTTCCCCTTTTAAGGAATTCAACTGATTGGATAAAGCATCACTCATCGCTGATGGCAATCTCCCTGATCGATGTAATTGTAATCAGCTCTCTATGATTTACCACTGTAGTAAATCAATGATGACTAAAGTTCATTAATGCCCTCATATTACAGTTAGCCAGTGCTTACTTGTCCAAACAACCGGGTACAATCACCTGGCTGAGTTGACACATTAGCCTAATCATCACGATAAGTAATGAACAGAGATATTTTATTCCCTCTCATGAAAAATGGGATATTTAGAAATCTCATAAGTCATCTGCTATCAATTTAGCCATGTGTAAATCTCATAGTTTTGTTTTATATTATTATGTATTGTTGTCCTCAATGCTTACTTCTCATTTTAAAATATTATTTTAATTATTTTGTTCTATAATCTACCACCACCATGGTTTTATTCACACTTTATGCATTCCTGGGTTCCTTGTTTCATGTCTCAGATTTTTTGTCCTTAGTATTTTGTTAAGAACAAAAAGAGCACAGCATGTATTTAGTTTCTGCAATTACAAATATGCCTATACATAGTTTTGGTACTTGAATTTAAAAAATGATATATATTGTTCTTGGTCAATCCATTCTTTTCTAAACATGTGTAGACTTAGGTTAATTTTCTTTGTGCATTGAATGGTGTGGTAGAAAAGCCCAAGTCCAGCCTATGTTTTGTTTTGCTTTTTTATGATTGGGGCTTTTTTCCTGCTAAGACTTCTTTTGATTTTTTCTTTTTCATTGAAGCTATCGCCTGTTTAGATCTGAATCAGTTTTCCTTGGTACAAGCATCTCACTGTGTCTTAGTTTTCTCAGGATGCCATAAAAAAGTAGCAGAAAAAGGATGACTTAAAACAACAGAAATCTGTTGTCTCAAAGTGCTGGAGGCTATAATCTGAAAATGAAGGTCTTTCTTTTAGGGCCATACTTTCTTTGAGTCCTGTAGGGAAGAATCTGTGCCTTGTTTTTCCCCTGCCTTCTGCTGGTGGCTTGTCGGCAACCCATTGCTTTCTCTGCCTCAGTAATCACATGCTGTTTTCCCCTCTGTCTGTGTCCAATCCTCCCTTTCTTATAAGGACAACAGACACATTGGATTAGGGCCCACCAAATCTTACCTAATAACATCCTCAAAGACCCTATTTCCAAATAAGGTCACACTCACAGGACTGGGGTTTAGGACTTTAATTTGTCCTGTGGGGCATAAAATTCAACCCACAACACCAGGAAAATAAAAATTTTCTAACATTAGAGGTAAATATTTCTAAAAGCTTAGTTTTTAATCATTTTTGGTTCTTATTTCATAGCTTCTAAAATTCGTAAGTGCCAATTACTCTCATTGTGTATTCATGTTTTCTGTCTTTGCTATCTGGTGATTATTTATTTAGAAATCATTTGTTATTTTATTCTGTATTTTTAATAAGTTTTCCTAAAGTGTAGTTCATGGTATTCTTTCAAGTTTTACAAAACTCTGTTTGCTCCTTGATTTTTCTTACAAAATAATGTATTTTATACTTAAGCATTTTTATTCTTCTATTTGCTTTATCTGAAATTTCTTTTTCCACATTAACTATCTTTATTTAATATATGGTCATTTCTTTCATTAAATATGTTTTATATAATTATATAAAACTTTATAAAACTTTCCTTGAAAGTTTTCTTTTCTTTTCTCTTTTATATTTCCCTCCAGTCTAAAATGTTCAATTTTCTTTTCTTTTCTTTTTTTTGCTATTCAAATTGGTTTTTACTTTATTGTGTTCCGTAGACACCATGGTCAATACTGGACATAGTATATTCTGTAGTTAATGAAAAACTAGCACTTTATGAACATCAAAAAATAGTCTTCCATAAAAGTAACATGTTTCTGGTTTAAGGCATATTGTTTTAAAAATAATAACTGACTCTTCTTTTGTGATGGTCATTGTCCAACATCATCCTTTTGTTAGTTGTCCTGGGTGAGTCCAAAGAACAGGACAGTGGGTGTTACAACTCTGCTGAGATTCAAGATTCAACTGTCATATGAGCAGACTGAAGATTTAAGTCTCTAGGACATATATTTAAAGAATATAGTGCTAATTATAGATTCAAAGGAAAGGGGCACAAGAGCCATATGTAGGGAAATTTAAAATAAGTCTAACTCTGTTAAATTGGGGAGTATATCTTCCAAAGCAAGGCCCACTTGGCAGGGTGCTGAATTCCTGGGGTTGTCTACCCTGCCTATGGTGTCTAGATGTCTCTAGAGCCCTCAGGAGGCTGGTTGTTTGAGGTACTGTTTACTGTGGCTGTCAATGAGATCCTGCTGAGACATGCATACGCATAACCGCTAGAAGGATTCCTTGACTCACTCTGAATTCTCTTAGCCATAAAGACTCATTTGTATTTAATATTTTCCCCTTTTGGTGGTGCTGAGTTTGGCTAGGAGGGAGGCCACATTTGAACAATAAGGAGGCTTTCAGAAAGTAACTCTAAGACAATATATAATACTAGACTAAGTTTCAGTTTAACAATAACAAGGTTCATGAGTATAATATTAGTATCAATGGCCTTTGCTAGGCACTGTGAAGGGGCTCTTGCTGCTTTATTAGAAAATGTCCCAGGACTTCCCAGGATGGGAATTCAATATCCTTTTGGTTATTGTGTGGGTCTCCACCCACTAAGACACCATTCCATGACCTCTTGAACATATTCATATGCCATAGACGCGTGCCCTTCTATGCACTTCTCCCACACATCCTCCCATCCGTAACTGCAAGCAAGATAGTATCCACAGTGACAACCAAGACATTTCCATCTATCTGATCCATGGGATCTAAACTCCCTCTCAATGAGAAAAAGCATGGGCATCACAATGCCAAACCCTTAAGACTGAATAGTGACCAAATATAAGGTGAATGCAGCTAAGGACCAAAGTAGACTTATTATTATTCTAGCAATGGAAGTTCTTTTATCATTGATATAAAGGCAGTGGCCACCAGAGGATCTGAAGGGAGGGAGAGAATAGGTGTAACATGGGGCATTAATTGGAACATTGGAATCATCCTGCACGATACTGCAATGATGGATACAGGCCATTACCAAAACTTACAAAATTGTGTGGTACAAAGTTTAAACTATAATATAAACTATAGACCATGGTTAGCAGCAATGCTTCAGTATCTATTCATCAATTGTAGCAAGCGTATCACACTAATCAAAGATGTTATTAATGTGGGAAAGTGTGAGAGAGTGGAGTGGGGTATATGGGAATTCTCTCTCTCTATAATTTATTTCCACCTCCTGCCCAGCAGCTTGCTTGTTGTCTGGTCTCTGTGTCCATTTGCTGCAGATTCTTCTGTGTTTTGCTTGTCTCCCTTTTTGTTGTTGTTTTGTGTCACCTTGCTGAGTCGGCTCTCCATGTCACTTGCAGGCTGGGAGGCACTTCGTGGCACTGGTGGGCAAGCCTGCCTTCACAAGGAGGCCAAAGGACATGAACACAGGGCCTCCCATAGGATAAATGGGAGCCCAACTGATTGAGCCACAGCTGCTTCCCTCTCCCATATTTTTGATCTAACATTTATGTAATGTAAATCTTCTTTAAAAATAAAAATTAAAAAAAAAAAACACAGCTGCTCCATCTATATGGAGAAACACAGGTAATGCAACAATTCATGGAGGTTTGCCCCAATATACCTAATTTGGAAAGATGCAGACAGAGGGATTATAATTCTTCTTTGCTCTCATCTAATGTATGTGTTTGGGTGTGTAACTTATGTATGACACAAGATTGTGGGTGAGTACCATTTCATGCACATTCACAGTGGAAGTGGGGTAACAGAGATAAAACCAAATCCTGGGAAGTAAACATGTAATTTCAGTTCTTTCTGAAGAAATCACAAGTTTCATTTGCTTAAATTGAATAGGCAGTGCAGTTCATAACATGGACACATTTCTCATAGTATAGTTCTTCTTAAAGTGGTGATCTTAGACTCTTTCTAATTCTCTTCTTCCCTACTAATTAGTTGTTTCCTTTCATATCAGTGTTTTCAGTTATTTGTTTTGTCTTCATTCTTCCCTTATGTTCTGGTGCCCCTCAATATCTCATACTCTTGATTGTCATTTAATATTTAAAAATAAAATATCATTTCAATTAATAATATAGGTATCATCTCTTTCTTTACTATAATTTTTCAATATCCTAGATGAGTGTAAAGGCATATAAACATGAAGGCTTATTCTTAATGTTCATAAACAATTGTGTCCACATTCCAACACATAGAAGAACAAGGAAAATCCTACACTGGATTGTACATTTTGAGTGGAAAGTTTCCATATGACATATGTTTCACTCATTGTAATACAAGCTTCTCCTATTTGCATTGACCATGTTTATGTGAATATATTTACAGATTCAACCAGTTATCTCTATTATAGATACCAACATATATATATATATACACACACATATATATTATATAATATATGTAATTGATGACACTGAACACAATGATACAAACACAGGAATTTTTCATTTAATTTCTTAAATGTTACATTTTATTATAATTGCTGTTTTAACCTACTGACTTTAGGAGGCTTCACAATTAACAAAAAAGAATGATACTCATCTGCAGCAGTTCTAAATTATTTTACAACTCCCAATAAAAGAAGGATTATGTTTGTGAAATAATCCATTTCTGTGGGAGAAGGGCCTTTCAACTGGACTACGCTAGTGAGGCATGACCCTGGCTGAGTCTCTGCCCTCTTGCTGGATCTCATAAAAACAGAGACACAGGAAAAATGAGTCACCATATTTGATACTGCCATGTGAGAGAAAGGCCCTCCAGTTTCACCCACAATGAGATGCAAGGAGAGAAACCCCTGAGAAAGAGCTGAGACCCAGGGAGAAATGAACCATATGTCTGAGAACTTACAGCTGAACTCAAGAAGAAGAAAGCAGAGCTGCCAGGACTGAGAGAGAAGACCTAGGAAGAGACATGCCTAATGCCAGGTTTGCTATAGCAGTAGAAATGTGTAGACCTCAGCAGAAACCGGTGACAACCTTGCTTCACGAAGTGGACACTCACTTTGGTGAGAAAGACCCTCTTAAGGTGCCTTGAATTGGTGTTTCACAGCCTTGGAACTGTCAGTTTTTATCCCAAGTAAATCCTCTTTATAAATGCCAAGCCATTTCTGGTACATAGCATTGGAAGCTTTCTAGCAAACTAAAACATCATCTCTGCAGTACACATTCTTATTGCATATCCTGAGCTTTGGCTTTCTGCACTCTATACATATAGTGTCTTCAATATTACATACCTTCTGCCTTCAAGAAATGTATTATAATTTGAGCTTTTAAAGGTGCCTAGCACAGTTAATGAGAGAGGGGGAGCAGAAGAGAGAAAAGGGTGTTAGCTATCATAGTACCTGCTTGAGTAAATGAAGTAGTAGAGGCAGACATCAAACTAGAAAAATAATTAGGAACAGGTATAGAAATGTGGTAAATGTTGAGACAAAAAAGTTGAGAAAAGATGGACATATTGAGTTGAAAGTTCCCATGTAACATAATTTAATAGCTTTCTTGAGGTATAATTTATATTTAATCAAATTCAGTCATTGTAAATGTACAATTCAATGATTTTTAGTAAATTTAAATAGCTGTGAAACCATCTTTGCAATCCAGTTTTAGAATATTTCCATTATCCAAAAAACATTCTAAGTCTGTTCGTAGCCCTAGACAACTACTGATCTGAATTTTATTTTTATGTTTTACTGGACATTTCAAATAAATGCAACAACAATATATAGGTTTTCTTTATTTTAAAGTGGATTTTTCACACAGAATAATGTTTTTGAGATTTGTTTGTTCCATAGATTAGTCTGGTCATTTATATTGCTGAAAAGCATTCCACTATACGGGTATAGCACATCTTTTTTAATACATTCATTAGTTGATGGATGGTTAAATTATTTCCAGTCTAGGTTATTATGGCTAATTCTGCAGTGAATATTTGCATCAGAGTTTTAGTGCATGCATTTGTTTTCTTTTGTCTTGGGTAGGTTCCTAGTAGTAGAATGTCTGGGTCATAGAAACTACTTATGGTTAATTATCTTATGAAAAGGTATGTAAAACTGTTTTCCAAAATTGCTCTATAATTTCATATTCCTACCTCCAATGTATATAGAAGATTTTTAGTTTCCTCATATCCTTATCAATACTTGATCTTGCCTGACATATTAACTATAGATATTCTAAGTGGGTTTGTAGTGGTGTCTGCTTTTAATTTCTATTGCCCAATAATTACGGTTGATGAACATCTTTCCATGTAGTTATTAGCAATTCTTATGACTTCCAGTGTCAAGTGTCTATTCAATCTTCTTATTTTTAATTGGATAGTCTACTTATTATAGAGTTGCAAGTATATACCATATATTTCAGTTACAAATATTTTCATTGATATACGGTGAGAAATATTTTCTCCCAGTATGTGTCATGTCTTCACTTTCTTAAGGGTGTCTTTTAAAATGCAAAACTCAAATTTTAATGAAGTCTGAATTAGCAATACATATTTTTTCATGATTTGTGCATTTGGTTTTGTGTCTAAGAACTCTTTTGCCCAATCAGGGTCATAAACACTTTTTCTTGTTTTCTACCAGATGATTTCGAATTTTACCTGGCACATTTAGATTTTTGATCAATTTTGTCCATTGCTTTTGTAGCCCACAATCTTTCTCAAGTTTGTTAGTTCTTAGTTTCATTGTGAATTCCTATTGATTTTCTACATAAACACTCATGTTAGTTGCACATAAGACTAATTATTTTGTAAGCTGGAAAACTTAATTTTTCTTACTTTCTACCCTTTATTTTCCTTCCTTATTGCACTGGATTAAACTTCTAGAAAAAAATAGAGTAAATATTGTGAGATTGGACATTCTTAGCTTCTTCCTAATCATAAAGGGAAAGCATTCCCATTTTTTTCATTAAGTATGAAGTAAATTGTAGATTTTTGGTGGGTGCCCATATCAGTTTGAATAAGTGTTTTACTAGTCTTTGTTGGGAATTTTTCATCATTAACAGGTGTGGGATGTGTGAACTACTTTTGTTACATATATAGGAATTACCATGTACTTTTTTTATCCTTTATTCCTGAATTTGGTATTTGCTTCTTCTCTCTTATATTATTGGTCACAGTACCCAAGAGATGGTCATTTTTGTTGATCTTTTTAAAAAAACATTTTGTGGCTTCATTGATTTTCTTTAATTGCTAGATTAGATTGTCACTCTAATCATTATTATTTCCTTTCTCCTGCTCATTTTAATTTTTTAGTTTGCCTTTTGTTTTGCTTTTTTTTTAAATTTCTTAAGGTAGGAGTCTAGACAATTGCTTTGAGATGTAGTTTTCTTGATATAGGCATTTAAATCTCTCAGTTGCTATTTGAACACTATATCCCATAAATTGTGATATGGTGTATTATTTTCCATTCATTTTGTAATATTTTTATCTCTTTTGGTTTCTTTTTTGACTCATGTTACTTAGAAGTGAGTTGTTAAATCAATAACATTTCTTTCCAGGGTGGAACACTAATTTAATTCCTGATGATCAGAGAACCTATGTTGCATGACTTTAAACTTTTTAATTTTACCAGAACATATTATTGACCCTACATATTGTCTGCCCCGAAGAATATTCCATGCACATTAGAGAATAATGAGTAATCTGCGGTCTTAAAGGGAAATGTTCTTCCAAATTTCAGTTTATGAAACTGCTTGGTTTAATTATTGCTCAGTCTTTGGTTTTCTTTCACTTTTTCTATATAGTTATTTTGTTCATTATTATTGACATAATGGTATGCAAATCTCCAACTATTATTAATGAATTAGTTATTACTCCCTTGGGTTATATCAATTATGCTTCATTTATTTAGAAACTTTGCTGTTAGTTGTTTGTATAATTATAATTGTTCTACTTTTTAAATTTATCTCCATTATTATGAAATGGTCCTCTTTGTCACTAGTAATATTTCTCATGTTAAATTGTGCTTAGTCAGATATTAATATAGCCATTCTCTCTTGTAATTACTATTCCATAGTATATCTTTTCTTATCTTTATACTTTCAACTTACTTATAACCTTAAATTTAAGTTATGAGTCATATACTTAACATCTAGATAGGACAATAGTGTTTTATATAGTCCAACATTTTCTGCTTTTGACTTGGGTTTTTCATCAGCCAAATGTAATGTAATTATGTATATATATATGGAATTGATCTGTCACTTTGCTTTGTTTTCAATATTGGGCACTCTTTTTTTTCTGTTCTTCATTCATTGCCTTCTTTTTTTTTGGTTAAAATATGTTTTTATGTACTATTTAATATTTTTGTAGAATTTTATATACAATATTTATAATAGCCTTAATACTAGAATGTCATGAATAGAGTTTATTATTGCAGACTTTTTACCTTTAGTTTTAGGAATGATGTAGTTTCCCAAATAATTTAAAAGGCAGTGCAGAATACCATTAATAGGAAGAGGTGATGATATATAGGGTTTGGTGCTTAAAATATTCCATGTGTTCAATAAATATTTGAGGTTCAAAATAATTATTCAAAAGTTATAGCAGTAACTCAGTGTCCCAAATCATCATTCATGAGGTAATCTCATAATAGTTTCCATCTCATGAGAGGTTTATTTAAAAATTTTCCTGGGTTATTTAAAAATTTTCCTAAATAAAATTTTTGCAGAATTAGAATTCTACCAGTGTTGACTCATTTTTTAGCTTTAATTTCTTTAAAGAAGGCCCTATTTTTATTTGCTCTTATTTGCTTAAAGAGTTTTGACTTCCATGTTTTCAAAATTTTTTGAAAATAATATGTGGTGTATAGAAAACACGCAAATTACAGGTCTCATCTCCATAACCTCTGACTTTCTAAAGGAAGATCCTGGAAATCTGATGCTTAGGAAATAATCTAGGTGGCATTTACACTAATCAAACTTAAGTTTTGCTAATATTCTTTTACCTTGAAATATTAGTTTAGGTTCATTATAAAGGTACATACTTTTATTACATTGATAATATATTCTACATTTTATATCTTCAAAAATTTTTGTTTCTCTATAACTACATCCATTTTATTTTGGACATCTAAATTATTATGAGTAAATTTTTTACTCACTAGCTGTTGTTAGGCAGTTGTGACTCCTTTGATAAAACTACTACTTAAGTTCATTAGAGAACATAAAAAATAGCTCACACTATGGCATGTAAATGAATACTTTTCTATTACAAAACTTTATTACCAACACTGACCTATTAAATATAATTCAGTGTTAGTTCAAGAATCAAAATATTTTACAAATATTCCCTTTCCTCTTTGCTTATCAGTGAATTATATATCCTATGTTATGTAGTAAAAAATTCATTGGAATTGTAATTCAAAAGGTTAATCTTGAAGTCCAACTCTTGCTTTCTGGTGGCTTGGAGTGGGGCAAATCACTCATGTTTCTAAGTCTCTGCATCTTCATTTGCATGTGAATGATCTAACTTAAGAGAGGATTTGGCTCATAATAGAACTAAATGAAGGTTTTGCTTGTTTTATTTTCTTTCTCGATCAAGAGATAACATCATACACAGAGTTTAAGATAATAGTAGCAAAAAGCAATTTCTAAAAGTGTAACCAGACCTAAGCACTGATTACTCAGCAGCAGGATCACCTTGACATTTAAGGAAACATGGAATTTGAGAGTCATGTTCCTTTGAGTTAAGTACTTCATGTGATTATTTTTGGGTAGAAACATTGATAAAGCTTAAAAGTGGCTGTATTTCCCCTCCATTTCCACCCCCAAACTAGCTTGTTTCACTAATATAGACACCATCACAACTTAAGCCTCAAATTAAATGTATCATTTCTCTGTTTTTATCATAACCACCTTTCCCAAGGATGAAATTTCAATATTTCCCAATTAGACACACATTTTTATCTTTCTATTTTCGTTGCAGCACAAGTAGAATGACCTTGAAATCTTATGTTTCTACTTTAAGACTTTGCTTTATTGTCAGTAGAGTGACACTACTGACAATACTCCAGATTAATCACAGTGCTTAGAAAATAAATATATGTAAAATACTAGAATACTTCTTGGAACTCTATAGCCATTTAATAAATGGAAGGGTTTTATAACAAGCCAACAATTTTTATTATACTCTTGTGTTTATCCCTCACAAAGAACTGAAGGAAAATAAACAAAACCATTTAATATTTGGGCAAGTGCCAGTTTGACAAGGTTCCATGCTAACCAAGTGTGCCATAATTAAAAAGAGTTGCACTAAACATCAAATGTGGACCAAAAAGATAACAACAGTAAATGAAAACAAAATAAAAGCACACTTTAGAGATGAAAAAAAAATTGTCTATTAAAAATAATGGGTAGGGAACAATGGTTAAGGAAGAGAACACAAGTTTCTCCCAAAAGTCTGGCTGCCAGAGATCCTGGTCTCCTTAGTCACATGGCAAGGCACATGGCAGTGTCTCCTGGGCTCTCCCTTCTTCTCTTCCAGATTTTGTTAATTTCAGCTTCTGATGTCCATCGCTTTCTCTCCACTTCTGTTGCTTTCTGCTTCTGTGGCTTTCTCTCTTTCTTTCTCTCCATATTTATCCTGTTTGTAAAAGATGCCAATAAGAGGATGAAGACCCACCTTTGGGCATGACTCACTGAAGTAACTTAATCAAGAGGCCGTACCCACAATGGTTTCACAAGCATCAGAATAGACCAGTTTTAGGAACTTGATTTTCTGGGGGTACATACAGCCTTGAACTAGCACATTGAGTTTGATAAATTGATATTTAGCTTTGAAAAGAAAGAGGAAGGAAGGAAAGAAAGATAGAAAAGAGGGAGGGAAGGAGGGAGGAAGGAAGGGCAAGCCTGGAGGTCAAGATATGGGATTAGTGAACCTATAGAGTGGGTAGATTTTGTAGCGATCCAATAATTATGAATTGCATTTTTAAAACTAACAAGAAAAACAATGAGTACATTTATTAGGTTCTTAGAAAAGTCTTATTAGAAAACTTTTTATTACCACAAACTTAGTGGCCTAAAACAACACAAATGTAATACCTTGCAGTTCTTTTGATTTGCAGTCTCAATGGGCTAAAAGAAAGATGTAGTCATAGCTGTGTTCCTTTATGAAGGCTGTGGAGGAGAAATCATTTCCCTGCTTTTCCAGCTTTTAAAGAGTGTGATTTATCTCTTAGCTCATACCTCCCTTCCTTGGTCTGCAAAGCCATTGAGTTCTTCTCATATCACATCACACTGATCTTCTCTTCTGCTTCCCATTTCCACTTTTAAGGATCTTTGGCATTAAATAGGCTTACCTGGAAAGTTTAGACTAATCTCTTCTGCTATGTTAAGGTCAGATGATTAGCAACATTAATCCATCTGCAAACTTAATTCCTCTTTTTAATGCAGTGCAACATATTTCCAGGTTCTAGGGCTTGGGCATGGACATTTTTGAGGGCTGTATTTTTACCCGTCAAACTCATAAGTTCAGATAAATGAAACTCTTATGATTCTGATTAGGAAAATATTATATATATATATGTGTGTGTGTGTGTGCTCACACTGTAATTGTGCTTTCAAGTGTCTGTGAGGTTGAGATTCTGTAGTTTATGTGGCCTGGTATTTTGTAAGTGGAGGAAGATCCTGCTTAGATCAGAGCTGTAACCAGTTTTCTGATGCAGACTCACTATCCTAGTCTGTCCTTGACTGTTGATCTTTGAGAAATAGCTCATCTCACATGGTTAATGACTGATAAACTGTCACCAAACCCTAATGCTCATTTTGTTGAATCAAAGTTTCCATTCACATTTGACTTTTTATTACTGATGCTCAGTCTTTGCCATTATTGGGGCTATATTGCCATTATTGGTACATGGCTCCCAAACAAGCACAAAGAAATTGCTAGGTCCATAGAATGATGTACAGGCCAATTTGATGTTGTCGTGATGCTTCAAGTTCAACTCTCCCTCCTTTCCCACCCCCAACTATATCCATCTCTCTACACTGAGTCCATCACCTAGAAAGCTCTGAGATTCATGTTCCTGATCATGCAGTTATGGACTTCTTCATTAGTTTGTGACTTCTCCCCTTCTACTTTGTGGTTCAGTTTTGAAATAGCAAAGATATTGAACAAGCCTTTATATTTTCCCATAATCTTCTCCCATAATACCTTTGGGTCAGAAAGGATAATCTCTCTGTGGCAGTGTGATATTGTTGATGAATTACAAAAAAGAAATACTGATTGTATTTGTAAACTGGTCTGTTCCTCTGGGCTCGTGATACCCTTTGATCGTATTAAATTTAGAGGTTTCATTTTGACTTGATTAAATTAATATTAGGACTTTGATATGGCCAAGTCAGTAGGATGCTGAGTCCCGCGGCCTTAGTGGGTAGACACTCACACAGAAAGTTACACTGAGAAGGAGAACACAGAGGAAGAGAGACAGTTCATTTGACAGCATCCTGTGACCCTGGGAAGAGATATGACCCTGACAGTTCACAGTTGTCCTTGTGAAGAGAGCAGAGAAACTGAGTGTGGAAAGAGATAAGCCTGGTGAAGAGAGATGAGCCTTATGCCAACCTACAGCTGAGATCAGAAGCTGGGACTACAGAGCCTTAAGAGGAAGGAGGAAGGCTGAACCCTTGCAGACATCACCTGCCATCTTACATCAACACCTTGTAACAGACTTTGGATGAGAAAGTACCTTTATGGTACCTTGAATTGGACTCTTTAGGGGTGGTAACTGTAAGTCTTTACCCCAATAAATACTCTCTTTATAAAAATCAACAGATTTCTGGTGTTTTGCATTAGCACCCCTTTGGCTGTCTAATCCACTGTCTCATTTTTCTCCTTTCTATAGCCTCCTTCTTTATCATGGCAGCAAGGATAGTGGAAAGAGTATTGAAAATATCAATATTATGTAGGAGGTATTGAAAAGCTCCATATGATGAAAAAAAATCTAAGACTGGAAGTTTTCCAAGTGTCCCTTGATCTGGAGGCAGGTCATAATTTGCAACTAAGGATTGCATAATAAAATGTTTAATAGCCTCAGATATTCACTCCATTACATATGAATATCTTATAGCTCTTTCTACCTTTTCAAAATGATCCAAACTCCACTCTTTCACCATTCTACCACCATTCTACAGTTCAAAAAATTCAAGAATTCAATTTCTTGAAGTAACAAATGATTTCCTGAATTCATTAAAAAATCACAAAGTATTATTCATCATCTTTCAGTAATTCTTTCCTTCTAGTGTACGAAATTGTACCTAAGAGAAAAGAAATCTTTATGCCCATTCCTTTTACAAAAAGAGCAATAATAAAGTATACTATGAGATACATAAAAGCATTATAAATACAGAAAGCTATATGTAATTCCATTACAAAATTTATTACTAATGAATTTGGTATGAAGCTCACTCCTCCATGATAAGCATATCACTTTCAATCAGTAAATCTTGCTTTCTTTGTCACCACGTTGAGTGGTTGCTGCATGTAAGAATTATATGGAGAGCTGGATTACCAGAGATTTTCTTCAGACTTGATTACTTCCCTTTCTGCTATTCAATTAAAGGCTGATTTATAACTATCCCTTTCTTATAATATTTTGGAGAAATACGAATAGACTTTCAGATGGAGCAGCAGTATAAAACTGAATTTTGTGATATTGTTTCACCTAAAATTGCAATGGAAGTGTCCAACATTTGAATTATTCTCTATATTTCTACGTCAATATTTAGAAGAATGAACTTTTTGTTTGTTTATGGGAATTTAGCATTCAACAAGAGGAGAACAAGGTTTATAATTACTTATATTTGTTTTGTTTTGTTTAATGTGAAATTGAATTCATATAAATATTTAGTTTTCATGATTTTTTTCTTATTAAATATATTGGAAGGAGTAATTTGAAGTATCAAAATATTTTAATTATTTTTAAATTATATACTGCCTTAGGAGTGCTTGGGCTATGTAAAAAAAAAACCCCAGATAAGCCTTTGGCAAGACAAAGATAAAAAAAGAAAAAAATGCAAATTATAACATGAATAAAAATGTTACTGTAAGTGTAGAATTAGAATATTAAAGTTTGGAAGTATAATTATTTGAAAATTTTATGAAAATATTTTTGATGACTCATGTTAATGGAAGTTTCCTCGATTGTTTAATTTTACAAAACTGTAAAGAACTGGAAAACCTAAATAAACATTTAACCGTTAGAGAAACTAAGTCAGTAACTTCTGATTTTTCCAAACAAAAAACGTTTGGCAGATAGCTTTAGAATAGATTTTTACTGAATACTTATAGAAAAATAAAACCAATCTCACACATAGTTTTGCAGAAAAGTGAAGAAGAGAAAGATAGGCTATGAAAATGGATGTTAAAACCTTTAAAAATGAAAAGATATGGACACAAAAAGACAAAATGAAATAAATATATTTTAAAAGAAAATATAATTATATATTGACATTCAAGGTTAATTTAGCAACAGAATGTTAATCAATATCACTTGCACATTAAGATCTTAAAGAAATGGAATTGAATGATAGTGACAATATGTGCAGAAAAAGTGTCCAATACTATTAAGTACTGTTCCATGATTAAAATGTCTTAGGTATATAAAAGACAGAACGTCTTTAAACTAATAATCAAAATGTATAAAATTCTAAGATGCCATATACTAGAAAAAAACTTAAAAGTACATTAGATCAAATCTAACAAATACCTTTATTAGGAAAATTAAGATTTATTTAAAATATTAAAGAGGACCTATATAAATAGACACAGTTATTATTTTTGTAAACAAGAAATCTAAACACTGCAAATGTGACTATGGTTTCCAAACTGATTATATACAAAATGCAATTGAAATCACAAAAGAAACAGAAATATACTCCTGTATATATTCTCTTACATTTTATAATAGAGTTTTCATAGTCTTGGTGATAAGGTGGACTAGTAAATGGGAATGAGAAATATAGTTATTAACATAATAAAAAAACATAAATACTTACCTCAGAAGAAAAACAAGATGTGATCCCTGAATCATCATTGACTTAAATGTGAAATGGAAATCTATCTCCTTTTTTTAGAAAAAGTAGATGTAAGAAAATAAGTACATGATCTTGGCTTAGGGACAAAGTTCTTAGACAGACTTCACAAATTATTCTAAAAAAGGAAGGCAATAATAGATGAATTCATTACATTTAAGGACTTCTATTCATCTATAGACATCATGAATGAAACAAAAAGAAAAGCCAAAAAATGGAATACAATATTTTTCACAAGTATAATAAAAAAGAATCAATATCCAGAAAGATATATGAATGTACGTGTGTGTGTGTGTTCGGGGGGGGGGGGGGGGGGGGGTAGCTGTGATTAAAATATATACCGCTAAGAAATTTTAAAATTGGAAAAAGATATGGACAAAACCTTCACAGATGAAGCATAAATAATAAAAAGATGTTAAAGATCAGAGAAATGTGAATCAATGCCCCAGAAAGGTATCCACCAACACCAGTTTGGTAAACATTCAAAATTTCGACCATAACAATTGTTGTCAAAGATAAGGAGCATAGGCGCCTTCCTTAACTGCTTAGTAACTGCTTTGTGGGACTGCAAATAGATGCAGCCACTTTAAAAAATAATTTGGCATCACCTAAGATGTCGTATTTTATGACCTAACAACTCCACTACTTGGTGAATAACGTAGAGACAATTTTGCTTATGTGCTCATGTGCTTCATTTCATTTATATGCATTTCATTTATATACATTCCAAACACAGGCAGAACTAAATATATATATACGCATATAACATTATATATCATACTGACATATGCATATATAGTATTTATAAATATTTATGAAATATATCTACATAATAAAGATTCTTACATGGATAGCAAAAACTTAAAAAATACAAGGGATTTAATAACACACAATTCAGTCTAAGAGGGTACTCCAGGATGAATGAAGGTGTGATAAGGAACAATTGGAGGCTTGTAAGGTATTTGGTTTTGTGAATATATTGTGATTCTCTTATTATAATTATTTAATTATACATGTAAGTTACATATAGCATTTTTATGGATATTTCACAACTTAAAAATTAAAGAAAAAGTGCCAGGCCATTCATATTTTAGATACACAAACACCAGAGACATTGTGTCCCATTAAAAGGGTTTGAAATTAGAGAGATCCAGGGTTGAATATTTATGGTGTCACTTACAAACTTTGATAACGGGACATTTTTTAAGAAGGATATGCTAATAAGCATTCCATAAGATTTCCATGAGGACTAAATGAATAATGAATGCAAAATGCTAACAAAATGCCTGCCACTTTAGATGCACAAATTGAGAATCAGCAGGTAGGAAATGAACCCTCCTTTACTGACAGCAGTTTCGAGTGGAGAGAAGTGTGTGTTCACTGTGGCAACTACATTGTAGGAAGAATTGTCAAATTGTGAGTGAAAAATGCAGTGGAGTCATAGTTTCCAATAAATAACACTGTAAGAAAGCAGAGATTCATCCTTCTCTGGCATGCATATACATGGGGAAAGGGAAGCACCTGATAGAAGTTGCTCTCATCCCACTGAAGCTCTTTCACCCTTAGAGGATCTGTCACTGTATTCAGATCATAGTGGCAGATTTATCCCCACGATTCAGGTTGCTCAGTAATGGTTCAGGTAACAGCATTTCAGTAGTGTCATAAAGTGAGAACTCATAAATGACGGAGTCTATTATTGTGTGACAAGCTTCAGCCCAGTGACTTTGTTTGTGACTTTGTACAGACTCTGCAGAAATGCTTCCATTCTCATGAGGTTTCGGGAAAAAAAAATTCAATGTTAACACTGTTCAGCACATTTAATTGCCTATTACTATGAGGAAACACCTCATATGAACTACAGTAAACCAAAAAACTGAACAGTATAAAATAATTGGCACAATGCACAGCAATTAACATACATGGATCTAACCCTCAAGTATGGTGAGAGCTGGATGCATCCTGTGGTTTCCTTAACATTTCAAAATTAACTGCTATTTCCATATTCTGAATAAAGCCACTGAATTTCACTCTTCTTTCATTTTATTTTATAATCAGAATAGCAATTAATGGAGTTGTTCTAGTGATTAAATGACTGACCAAAAATATATATACATGTGTGTGTGTGTGTGTGTGTGTATATTTATGTCAATAGCAAATTCCTGTGAGCAGTTTGTCCTTTGAGAGAAAAAGAAAAAAACAAGGCAGCTCTTTGGCTCATATAATTTTGCCTCATGTCTTAAGTCCTTGAGTGATTAATTAAACTTGGACCTGGTTACTTCAAAATTTACCATATTTCAATTTTGAATTAATTTTTTCTTTCTTATCTTAATGTAGTAGAAATAGTGATTCATATTTCTATCCAATTATTAGTATTATGGGGGCATTGGAATCTTTAGAAACAATCTGCACCTACTCTAATTTCATGTCTTCAGAAGCACCTGTGCAGTTAATATTCCACACAATTTCTCTTTGATGTGAGCCTCAATGCCGCATATCTTTTGTCTCATGTTTTTTTGTGATATGCCAGGAAGGAGGAAAACCACTACTTGAAATGACACCAGAATTTATTTGAAATACATTTTCATATCTTTGCCTTAAAGACATAATTATTTTAGTCTTTTCTGTCAAAATGTTATCACTCTAGATAACAGCAGGAATCAAAACTATGGCCCCAAATGCTGTTCCTTTTTTAGAGATCTGTCTTGAAGAACACATTAAAAAAGGGTCACTATATAACAATGCTAATATATACATTTTTTATGTGTTTAGTATTTATGTGATAAAATACATAAAATAAATTGCACAGGAAAATATCAGAACTAAGTACAGAGAATTTCTTAAGAAGCGGATAGAGATTTTCTAGATTCAAAATAGAGTATATCTCTGCTTTATTCCTCTAAATTTTGCCTCATTCAGATCTAAATATTTGAAAGAAAAAAACAGATTCTGAATTACTTATGGTCAGTAAGTTGAAAAATCTAAAACACACAACTGATGAAAAGTGATAAAAGAATAAAAGTTTTGTATAACGCTATCTCTATTGACGACACTGAATAATGCAATTAAATAATTTCCCACAAGAAAACCTCATAACTTTCTGGCACATTCTTTGAAACATTCAGTGAAGGAAGAACATGAATCACACTCAAACTTTTCTAAGTTCAGAAAAGCAAAAAACACCACTTGTTAATCACAGACCAACCTTGCTCATAAACATTTATGGCCTAAATGCTAAGCATTATGTTTTGTGCATCATGAACACATTAGATTTAACCTAAGGATGCAAAGGACTTTTGAAATTTAAAAATTTATTACTAGAAATTCATGATGTTGATTGAAAAATGGAGGAAATATATACTGTAGTAAAATTAAATACAAATAAAAATATTTTATACATTTTATCTCCTATTCTTAATTTAAAAAGAATAACAAAAAAGAACTTCCATAACCTGATAAAGGATACTTATAAAATCCAGCCAAAAATCATAATCATGGCCAGTTTTATTTATGAATAAAATGAGAAGACAAAGATGGCTGCTATTATTAACTCTATTGGACTTGATTTTTGAAAGTCACAGGACAGTAAAATAAGGAAAAAAATTGAAAGTAAGAGAAAAAAAACTATCATTATTCATAGATATAATATCAATATATCAAGATCCTCAAGAAAAACTTAAATAATCTAATGAGCTCCCATTAAAATTATGAAGTGAATTTATCAAGGTCCCTGGATATATGGCAAAGACACAAAAATAATTGAATTTCTACATACCATAAAGAAATGATAAGAAAAAAAAAATCATTGAGAGTGACATCCAAAACACCCCCATATATATGTGTGTTAAAAAAGCAAGTCCTCCACACAAAATATTATAAATATTATTGATAGACATTTAAAAATACATAAATAAGTGGAGAACAATATTATATTCCTGGAATCAAAATTCAATATTCCTAATTGCTAAATCTGCTCGAATTGTTCTAAATATTGAATACAATCACAAACAAAATGCCAGATGAGTTCATTTTATGAATGAATACTGACAAGCCAAATTTAAAATTTATATTAAAGTATAGAGGGTAAATAAAGCACATACGATAATTAAGAGAATTTAGAAGTTGATGGATTATTCTAATGGCTATCAACTGTATTGCAAAGTGACAGAATTTCAGGAAGATTTATATTGAATTGGAGGCAGCGGACTTGGCCCAGTGGTTAGGGCGTCTGTCTACCACATGGGAGGTCTGCGGTTCAAACCCCGGGCCTCCTTGACCCGTGTGGAGCTGGCCCACACGTAAGTGCTGATGCCTGCAAGGAGTGCCCTGACATGCAGTTCAAATATATTGAACTGAGGATAAATAATGCAACAGGAAAGAATAGTTAGTCCAGAAGCAGCTTCCCATGTATATGGGCATTTGATTTATGAAAATAGAGAAAGGATGATCTGTACAATAAATGGTACAGTGTAAAGTAATTAACTATATGGAGAAAATCCCCACCAAGCATCTGGGTGGAGACCAAACTCCAGACCTCACCCTCCAAGAGTATTGGGGTGATGGCCACACTTTACCCAGTCTTTGGGTTAGAGTCTTAACCCCCTAGTACAGTGAGACAGAGACAATATTCTCCCTAATTTTTGGCATACAGGCCCAACCTCAGAACAATGAGTTGGTGACCTGGCTTTCCCTAATCAAGGGACCTATGGGGTGGCAACTTTAACCTCCATAATTCTTGAAGAATGTGCTCCACCTTTTCTGTATCCTGGGTGGCAAAACTCTCCCTGAACATCAGGTGGGAACATCCACCCTTTTCAACTGTCAGGGCAAATTCACACTCTATACACATGGGTGGGATTCCTCTGTTGGCCAGAGGAGATATCTTAATTCCAGATCTCAGGTTCCATGGTTTTCCTCTTAAAGCTGTTTCTCCTTCAATCTCTCCCACTGAAGTCCTTTTTAGTCCAAGCTAGCAGTGTTTTTGATTCATAGAGCTCTTGCAAAAAGCTTGTGGGTTTAGCATGCAAGAAGCAGGGGTCCAAACCATCAGACAGTAAGACCTCCACAAGTCTTTCCTAGACAACTGTATATTCAATCCAGATTTACAAGTTCCAAGTTTATTTAAGTCTTCAAATGGGGAGCTATCATTTGAGGGCTTGATTTCCAGAGGCTTGGAATTTCTAGAATCAGTTGCTGGTTTCTTTGTACCCAACAGGTCAGTCCTCAGCTTATCTCTTTCATCCAGCATTTTGCTATAAGCTGCAAGAAGTCAAGTCATATTTGCCAAGTTTACTTTGGAAAGTTCTTCAGCTAAATGCTCAGGCTCACCATTTTCAAATTCTGCCTCCCACTAAATATCAGGAGTTAATCTTGGAGGGAATATGATTGGAAAATTAGTGACAAAGAGACCTGGGGAAGAGGTATGTGGATAGAGCTTTCTCAGTGGGCAAAAAAAAGAAAAGAAAATATTTGTGTCCCACATGAATGCTCACCAGTGGGTAACTTCAGCAGAGGAATATTTTAATAATCAAGTGGATAAGATGACCTGCTCTGTGGCTAATACTCAGCCACTTTCCCTAGCCATTCCTATCATTGCCCAGTGGCCATGGAGGTAGAGATAGAGATTATACATGGACTAAGCAGCATGGACTTCTCCTCACCAAGGCTGACTTGGCTATGGCCACTGCTGAGTGCCCCAGCTGCCAGCAGCAGAGGCCCACACTCAGCCTCCAATATGGCATCATTCCCAGAGGTGATGAACCTACTAGCTGGTGGCAGGTTGATTACATTGGACCACTTCTACCATGGAAGAGTCACTGGTTTGTTTTAACAGGAATAAACACATACTCTAGATATGGGTTTGCATTTCTTGCACACATGCTTCTTCTAAAACTACCTTCTATGGACTTACTGAATGCCTATGTACCACCAGGCATTCCACACAACATTGCTTCTAGTTAAGGAACCCATGTCACAGTAAATGATGTGTAGAAATGGGCACAAGCCCATGGAATTCATTGGTCTTACCATGTTCCCCATCATCTTGAGGCAGCTAGATTGTTAGAATGGTGGAAAGACCTTTTGAAGTCTCAATTATGGTGCCAACTAGGTGGCAATACCTTGCAGGGCTAAGGCAATGTTCTCCAGGAGGCTGTGTATGCTTTAAATCAGTGTCCACTCTATTGTGCTGTTTCTCCCATATCCAGGATTCATAGGTCCAGGAATCAAAGGGTGGAAATGGGAGTGATGCCACTGACTATTGATTGCCCCTAGTGACCCACTAGGAATATTTTTGATTCTTGTCCCTGAAACCTTAATTTCTGCTGATCTACATGTCTTAGTTCCAGAAGAAGGAATACTGCCACCAGGGAACACAACAATGATTCCATTCAAGTGGAAGTTAAGACTGCCACCATGTACTTTGGGCTCCTCTTAGCTCTAAATCAATAGGCAAAGAAGATAATTACTGTACTGGATGGGGTAATTGATCCTCACTGTCAAAGGGAAATATGACTGCATCTACACAATGAGGATAAGAAGAGTTTGCCTGGAATGCAGGAGATCCTGTAGGGTGTCTCCTAGTACTGCCATACCCTGTGATTAAAGTCAATGGAGAATTGCAACAACTCAATCCAAGGACTAACACTGGCCCAGAATCTTGAGAAATGAAAGTTTGGGTCACCTCACCAGGCAAAGAACTACAGCCAATGGAAGTGCTTGCTGAGGGTAATGGGAACATGGAATGGGCAGTGGAAGAAGACAGTGATAGATATGAACTTCGACCTCATGACCAGTTACAGAAATGAGGATGTAATAGTCATGAGTCTTTTATGTTTTGTTATGGGTATGACTGTATGTACATAAAACAAATTTCTCTGTTTTCTTCCCCAACTTTTTCCCTTATGATAAGTCCAGTTGTATTAGCTTCATGCCATAATATATAAAGATGTCAAGTTTAAGAGTGACTATTACCCAAGGACTTTCACCCTATTCTGTAAGGAATTAATGGATTTCCAGTTGTACTCAGGAGAGTTGAATATTGTTAGGTGGAAAGATATATGCATGTCTGTTATTGTTTTTACTTAGAGACTATGTATGGTTTAAGGTAATGTGTATGCTTTCCGAGTTCACAAGGGGTGGACTGCGATGATTAAGCTAATATTTCAACTTGGCCAGGTAATTGTGCTCAGTTGTTTGGTCATGCAAGTACTTGGCTAATTGTAATACAGGGACATTTATGGGCTTTAGTCATCAGTGAGTTTACTCAGATGGTTGAATACTTCTACGATCAATTAGGGAGATTGTCAGCAGTAAGTGGGGCTGCATCTAAAAAGGGAAGTGATTTCAGCATTTAGATACTCATCAAGGACCTTCACTGGACTTCCATTGGAGTCACTGGTTTGCAGCTTGCTTACAAAACATGGATGTGTGTGTCCTCATGGTCACATGGGAGAATCTTATAAAATTTCAGGTATATTTACAGATACCTCCTATTGATTCTGTTCCCTAGAGAATCCTGACTAATACAGCACTGAAGGAGAACACTCAAACATAAATTATCAAAGACTCTGAAAAGTATTTGCATTTTTTTTTAAAGTTAGTTCCTGACTCATTCAAGGACATCTTTCTAATAACAATAGCTGGATATAAGTTTATAGAGCACATGCTTCAAAGTCTAAATTCCAGGGGTAACACATTAAAATATTAAAATGTCCAGGTTTCAATAAGGTCTTCAAAACATGCAAAGAAACAGGAACTGATGGTTCAGTCAAAGGAGATGATTAATGCATTACAAGCCATCAATGTGTAGGACTAGACCTGGGACATACGAGGTAGAGATTTTTTTTAATGGTATTAAATATGTTCAAAGAGCTAAAGGAAAAGATGGACAGAGAAATAAAGGAAATCAGGAAAATGATAGAAGAATGAACAAAAAGAAATATCATTGATGAGATGAAAGTTATGAAAAGGCACCAAACAGCATTGGCATCCACAATTACAGAAAGTAAAAATCTATAGAGAGTTTCAGCAGTAGTTTAAAGCTGGCAAAAGAAAAAATCAGAACTTGAAGATAAGACCATTGAAATTATTTTGACTCAGGAGCAGAAAGAAAGAATGAACAGAAGTGAATGGAGCCTGAGGAACCTGTGGGACACCATCAAGCATTGTGGGAGTCCCAGAAGAAAAGAGAAAGTAACAAACAGAATATCCGAAGAAATAATGACTAAAAACTCCTCAAAAAAATGCATGTTTATACACATTCAGGCGCTCAACGACTCCAAAAAGAATAAAATCAAATAGACCCACACTAAAGTTTATTAAAATTAAATTATTGAATGCCAAAAATAAATAGAGATTTCTGAAAATCAAAAGAGAGAAGCAAAATGTCCTGTACAAGACATCTTCAATGAGATGCCCATTTCTCATCCGACACTATGGCAGCAAGAAGAGACAATGGGAAGACATCCATAGAACGATGAAAGCCAAGACTGCTAACTAAAAATTCTATATCCAGCAAAGCTGTCTTTAACAATGAGGGAGAGACTAAGACATTCCCAAATAAACAAAAGCTGAGGAAGTTTGTCACCAATAGATTGGCCCTATAAAGAGATGCTAGAGGTAGTTTACAGGTTGGAAGGAAAGGTTAATAAAAATAGATAGAAAATGCATTGAAGAAATAAAGTCTCAGGTTAAGTGAAACAACTGAGTAAATATAAATGCCAGTACTATTGTATTTTTGGTTTGTGACTCCATCTTTTAATTCTTACAGAATCTAAAAGGCAATTGCATGAAATGTAATGAGAAATGAATGGTTTTGGACTCATAATGTATAAACATTTAATTTGTGAAAAGAACTACATAACAAGGGGCAGAGGCCTCTAGGAACATAATTTATGTATTCTATTGAAGTTACTTTCTTATTAAAGCAAACACATTGCAGATTGAGGAAGTTAAATTTTAGCCCCATGGTAAATACAAAGAAAATATTGGATATTATGTAACCTCATAGAGACAGCAATTAGTGTACCGGTTGCCAGGTTCAGGAGTCAGGGTAATGGAGAATTAATACATAATGTTTTAAAGTTTTAGTAATGGGTGGTGATGAGGGTATTGCAATATTGTCAAAGTGATTAATCCCATTGAATGGTATGTTTGATGGTGTTCGTGGTAGAAAAGTTTATGTCACATGTAGGTTTCCACAATTTAAAAAAAAGAGCAATGAAAGAGACAACAGCAATTAAATGCAATATATCATCCTGGATAGGATCTAGCAAGGGAGGAGAAAATGCTCAATGGGACTTTATTGGAACATATAAAAAATTGGAATATAGACTGACGGTAAGCTTTATATCAATAATACATTTCTTGAACTTGCTAACTGTTCTCAAGGTGATTACATATGTGAATATACTAGTTCTTCGGAAATGGGCATGACAGTATCAAGCATTCAAAGAGCATGGAGTGTGATGTGTACAACCTAAACTTAAGTGTTCAGAAAATGGATAGATGATAGATAGATAGATAGATAGATAGATAGATAGATAGATAGATAGATAGATAGATAGATAGATAGATACAATGAAAAATCTGACAAAATTTTAAAATAAGAATAGGTAGATCTGGGAATGGGGTGGTGGTAAATGTATGTTAGAATTCTCTATTTGGGTTTATTATTTTTTGTGTAAATATCTTGTAAGTTTGAATGTATTTCAAAATATAAAGTTAAAAAAATGCACATAGACACATTATCTATATTACACCTAAACTGAAAACAAGTAAAATGTCCATCACCAATATAATAAATATATTAATGGTGCTATAGTCATACAAAGACAATTTTTAAAATTGATTAAATGAATAAACATTCACCTCAAGCATCACCCCAGTGAATCTCATGAACTTAAAATTGGGCTAAAGAAGATACTGCCTCCACAAACACACACAGTTAAAAAACAACCAAATAAAGCTGTTTTATGGTGTTAGAAATAAGGATAGTGGATATTTGGGAG
The DNA here is from genome assembly GCF_030445035.2 of Dasypus novemcinctus. Taxonomy (NCBI): domain Eukaryota; kingdom Metazoa; phylum Chordata; class Mammalia; order Cingulata; family Dasypodidae; genus Dasypus; species Dasypus novemcinctus. The sequence continues at coordinate 32,154,649 of NC_080674.1, read as the reverse complement.
AGAGGCATGGAAGGTATTTTGAAGTACTTATAATGTACTATTCCTTGTGCTGTATAGCTGTTACATGAATGTATTCACTATGTGCAAATTAAATGAGCTACATGCTCATAATTTATGTATTTTATATGCATGTTATATTTTAATTACAAAATATACTGAAATATTGGTATAGGATAGAATTTATATATTGTGCATGTGTTTGGGATTGTTTTGTCATGTTTTCAATGTGGGATGAATTTATAAATTCCCTATATAATAAGATAAAGATATCCAAGAATCTCTGCACATATGGAAAAAAAAAATCCATTAGTTCAGAATGTATCTTGGGCTAACTCTGGATTGCTATTGAAGTCTGTGAAGTCCTTTCCTTCACACTGACAAACATTAGGGTGTTCTTTAAAAATAAATGTGGACTGGAAGTTTCCCAAGCATACTTTCAAAACTCATTTTTCAAAGAAACCTCATTTTTCGAAGACATTAATCATAAGGTATTTCATTAATCATATTAATTAATCATAAAGTATCCCAACCATGCATAAATGCACATAAAATATTATAGTATCATTCACCTAGATTTAGCAGGTCATAATGTAGGTGGATACATTTTCAGATGAATATTGTAAATAAAAACTATTCACAATAGTAGTCTCATCTCATTTTTATTCAGAAATAAATGTAAATGATGCTAAAGGCTCACAAGACTATCCTCTTTTTTCATCCTATGCCCAGTAGGGAGAAAAATCACTGTTCTAAATCTGGTATTTATCATTCCTTTGATAAATCCACATTAGTTTTGGGGGATATTTATTTTGACTTATGTAGCTATCATTTCTATTGTATGAATATATCATAATTTTAAGCCATTATCTGATGAACAATAAGTTTATTTCCACTTTTACATATAGTGCTTTATATCAGTTATGCAAATTAAAATTCACCTAATGCATGAGCATTAAATTGATGAGTAACTTAAATGCTGGAAAATGGAGGTAAACTACTTGCTATTTAAAAAAAAACAACAGCCAAAGAAAATGGAATTACAGAGACAAAAATATCCCCTAACTTCTAGTTTCATACATTAGAACATTGTGAAAATACTATTTATTCCTATGTTTTTAACATTAGAACAAATTCTATGACTTATTTTATGATAATATATTTTAAGATCTATGCTCCTAAAAAAAACTATGTTCCTGTTTATTTTAATTCTTGTTTATTTCATATTTATCTGAGAACATATTTTATATATGAACATTTCATCATCATTCACAATCTTACTCTTTGACATAGCATTCCCATTAGAATGAAAATTTTTCATTCTCCACAGTATCAAGGCTTTGAAAGTAGATAAAACATATAGTTGTCAGTGACTAATTATAATAATAATATAGTATAATATAATACAATATCATACATATATAAGACAATATGATATTTTCAAAATAATATGATGAAGTAACACCCTAAAATAAATAATTTTATTAGTTTTTCTTTCATTATTTTTCCTGCAATATCTATTTTAGAATGCATCTATTCTTGTCATGTTTTATTCAAAATAAAATAAAATTGAAATAAATCATCAGCACACCACGTATTTGTTTTTTGTTGTTGTTAAAAATAGAACGCAACATATTTCAACTTAAAAACCTGTTGTAAAATAAAAAATGATGTTAAACTTAGTTTATGATTTTTGCTTTAGCTGTTGCTTTTGTTTGAAGACCTGGTATCATTTTGTGAGAGAGCTATTAAATTTTGTTTAAAAATATTATAATGTAAAATGGACAGAAATGGGAAATGAGGTATTTAATTTACCATAGTAAAACTATCACTATGAAGAATAGATAATATATATCATTGGTAATATATGGAGAAATACCACAGGTGAATAGCAGAAACAATAAATCTGTTTTTACCACAGTACTTGTCTTAAGTATTCTTCTTAGTAATAAATAAAATAATGTTAGGCCACACAGAGCTGGCTTGAAATTCCCTTGTTTATGGCCATATATGTCAGTTTTGATTCAAACAATATAGCCCATTTCCAATGAGCCCGAATCAAAGAGATAAATCCTCAGGTGAGTATTTAGACAATTATTCAGTACTACAGGTCAGTTTTGTCTTTATTTATCTCATTACTGGAAGTCATATATTTGATCATGTCCTCTGCTCTACAGAGGAAATGTGATAGAGATTAGCATGTGGTTTTCTACCCAGACCCAACTGAGAATTTGTTTCTCCACCTTGTCATTTTCATGAATAATAAAATAAGAAACAAACAAAATAAATGCCTCAATAATCTATTTTGGGGGAGTCTGGTTTTACCTTTTCAGTAATAGAAATAGAGCAGAAGTGAGCATTTGGAAGAAGGTAATATTCAGCTTTTCTGTTTTATGCACAGACTCACAAACTCATGTACATGCTATACTCTAAATACGCTATTCTACTCCCACCCCAATTCTCCCCCTCATTTTTCCAGTACCAATTGTTAAACCGCTCCAAGAATTTTGAACTAAGGAATGCATGTGTAGTAGCTGCATACTTACTTGAAGTACACACTATCATATTCCCACAGAATGTGTAGTGAGCACTTCCAACCCATGCTCCTGGGAAGCACACTGACTCTATAACAAAAATGCTTTTCTGAATTATTCTCATTTCTTTAGTTGCATTCCTGATATCATCTCTGCAGGCCTTTTAATTATCTATTATTTGTAATTTCTCCATGCCCCAAAGTGAGATATGTAATACTATTTGAACTGCAACAATACATGCACATATACAACAATGGTTTTTCAAATTCAGGCTACAATGTAAGTAAGCAAACCTACTAATATGAATAAGAAATAACTGTTCTGATTAATCTAATCTAGTAGAGAGACAGAGAAAAGTAAAAAAAAAAAACAAGTTTAATATTTCAGATAAAAAAAGTGCAACACAGAAACATAAATTATAATATATGACATTTCCAGGTCTTTGAAAAGTAACGATAGCGTAATACAAATATATGAATTGGGACTAATGTCCATCTCAGTTAGCTAAAAGAATTAGGAGATGCATGCACCATTGGCTGCCCACATGTAATTCATACTCTTGAAGCACAATCCCAAACACAGTCATTTTTTCCATGTGCAAATAAAACTTATTTTAGTAAACTATGTTTATTCTTTCTATATTCATATGTCTACAATACTGCTTTAATTAAATTTCAACTGAAAAACTTGAATGTATTGCTGAGGATTTATGGTATTCATGTGGTTATAAATAGAAGCCACAAATGACTTGTTTTTTCCACCATGGGCAATTAAAAAATAATCAGAATTGACTAATTGACTAATCCTAATTTTTTTCTTTACATTTTCAAAACAAAATAACTGAATATGGCTTAGATTAAAGACAGGCATGTGCTTACTATTGAGCTTAAAAACAGTGAGTTTTTTACATATTTCATACAGACGTTAGGTTTAACTGAAATTAAGCAAGGTCTTTTCATAAGTGATTTGTACAGTGAATTTTTATCTTACCTGCAGTTATTATGGTTTTCCTTTAAGAATTAAATGAATTTCTTGTGATTTACCATTCATTTTTTAAAAAAAATATTTCTTTGGTATATTCTCTTAATTTTTGCAAGGTATACGATTAACAGAATATTTTTTAATGCATTAAAACTGCTTTGCTTTCCATGTAAACTCATATTTACCTCACCAAAAGGGTTGTTCATATTCAGAAACATAACTAAAAACAAATGAAAATTATATATACAAGGAAAATGAGCAAAAGATGCATATATCACAAACATATAATTCTTTGCCTTTCTCCAAAAGTTAGTAGTAAGTAGATAGAGTAAGAGTAGCTGGGACATAGAAATCTCAGTTACTCAATTGACTTTATTTTTTAGTGAAACAAAATTTGAATTATTCAAGCTGAAGCTATTAAATATTCATAGTGCTTCATATTATGAAGTTATTGATTAATGTCTTTGGTAAAGAACACTATTATCTCTGATTACATCAAGGTCATTTTGAGGAACAGGACCAAGGCACAAAGTTTTATATATGGAAATATGAGAAGCTAATACATAATTCATATTTAACAGATAACATAAAGGTTAACCCCTTGGAGAATCTGAAGATAATACTCATGTTCTTCTGACAAGTCTTTATACTGGCAATTTGGAAAATGCCAGTGTTTTATTACTACCTATTCTTGTACTATGACATGAATTAATGCATACCTGCCTCACTATTCCTATGGGCAAAAAGGAATTTGAATTATGTACAAGTGAGATATTTTATAAAATTAAATGAGCCAAAATGCTTTTCCTCTGTATACCCATTAGAAATATTCTGAAAGTAGTTCCTTTCACTTCCAGAGAAAATTGGTGCACTATTTTAACTTCATACCAGATATCTGTTAAAATTTGTGTGCTCACCATAAGAATGGAAATATTTGGGACAAGTTCACATTTTGGAATCATATATCTACTTAAGATATAGGTAATATTTAAACATTGAATTGATTTAGGTCTGGAATCTCAGTTTAAAAAGTAAAAAAGTCACCATAAGTTTAAATTGTTAGTTCAAGCTCATAATGGTATATTGCATATTGGTACAATGGGAAGATAATTGGTTTCAGATAAACCTAGATTTAATTCTGCCTTTGCCATATACTGGCTAACTCATGAGAATGTTTTTAAACATTTGTGTCATGATTTTTTATATGTACAAATGAAGGGAATGTTGACACTTTCAGATTTGATGGGAGGATGAGATAATGGAAGTAAAAGCAGTTGGCATGTTTTATCACTTTATAAATATTAACTATCCTTTTTGTTGAGAGATACATCTAAAAGCTTGGCTTCTGGACTTTCCTTCTGTAGCTTGTTCCACTACACTGCCCTAACGTACTTAAGCCAATAAATCAGTCAGTGAGCTTGAACTATGTATATCAGTCTCCACAACCTGTATCTTGTTTTCTCCACCCAGTAGCACATTAAAACAATGTAAGGAAATTCTGGTTACAGGAGAACAAGAGTCTTTTTTTAACCCTTTGGCCACATGTTCCCTGAAATTTCTCTATGATTTAGGGTTTAGTTTAAAATATTGAATTGAAGAGATTGCTAAATCCAAAACCCATGGAGCCACCTTTCTCTAATAACTCAGAACAAATCCATCATCACATCTCACTGGCTGAATCTTAAAAATACAGGTTGAGGCTCACCCCAATCATGATGGCAACCTGAGATACTTCATATTTCCTGCTCCCCACAGAAGTTTATAACAACTGGCAGGAACTGGCAGAGACACTTTTCTCAAAGCTCCAGAAAACAGTTAAAGGACTTCAGTTAAAAACATTAAGATGCCCTGCACCCTGATTGGCCCTTCCCACACACACTACCTGCTTGGCATAGAGATGGTGGCACTCTCAGGGTGTGGATCCCTCGTCCTGGTTTCAGAGGGAGCAGATTACCTTCAAGCACACTCTGGGAGCTTATATCTTTGGCCCATCTGTCTAGGGGTGGCCTGAGGGACTCAAAATCACAGAAACGTGCCCTGTGTGAAGAGGCAGTTTACCACGCTCTCCTTTAGAATCCAGTCAATTTGTACTCCCTAAGGCGAGGGATTGTTGGATGTAGGATATGCAGCACAGTGCCCAGGACTATGAGAAAACTATTTCCTAGGGAAGAGGGGATTCCTTGTAAACTGGGGAATTCCTGGGGCGACAGGTACATACTCAAGGCATGCTGAGAAAGTATTAGGGAGGCTTCTACGCATAGGCCTGGAGCATATTCTCCCAAACTCGGTTTAAGGATAAGCCCTGAAGGAAAGCACCAGCACAGATCAAACAAGGAAATATGGGAAAGAAGTTTTCTTTGTCCCTTCTTTTTTTTTACTTCCTGCCATTCAGGAAAAGCAATGTAATAACACTAGCTTACTAGGATACAGTCTTAAGGAATAGATACTTCACAGTCTAAATTCCAGTAGTAAGACATTTATTTAAATATCAAAATGTCCATGTTAACAAAGTTTAGAAAATATACAAAGAAACAGGAAGTAACGGCCTAAGAAAAAGAGAAGATTGAAACATTAGAAACCATCTGTGAAAAAGAGCCACCTTTGGGGACAGGACCGTCCAACGTTTTGGTCCAATGCCTGTGTTTCCTCCAATGCCTGCTTTTCCACTTGCCCAGCAGCCAGCTTCAGGCATGGGGTCTGCAGGATGGATGTGGCTGCACTGACTTTTGAGGGCATTCAAGCCCCCGGTTCTAAAATGAAAGCACCTGCTGGAGGCCGTGGAGATGCAACTTTTGAAGAGTGTCAGCGCTGGTCATCCTCCTGCCCCTGAACAATGTGCACTTTCTTTTGGGTCCCGTGGAAGGCAGCGAGGAGGAGTTGACCTTCACTGCCACCAGTGTGCCCACGTTGGTGAAGCATCTCCCCATGCGTGGACCAGCAGTCACCAGCCTGAAGGTTGGCATGGACTTCGTCTGGATAGCCAGGCTTCCGGAGGGCTCGTGCTCAGGTGGAATGTGGATGCAGGCTTCTCACGACGTGTACTGCTCAACTAACCAGGATTGCACAGTACATGCAGCCTCCTGGGCAAAGCCACAGATGATTTCTGTGAGGATGGGCAGCTGGTAGAGAAAGCAGCGTGTGACCACGTGACCAGAAAGAGCTGGACCAAATCTTGACAGTGATCCGAGGCTCCCATCAGAAGACTCTGGTGAAGTACTCCAACCTCCACCTGAAGACCCAGCTGGCTTATGAGACAGCTGTGGGAGGCTTGGTCCAGCCCATGAATAAGTGCCCGCCAGATGCTGATGACTGGCACCTGAAGGCCTCCTCTTTGTACCTCTGGAATTCCTCTGAGAGCCGGGGTTCTTAACATCTTTTGTTCCATGAACACTTTTGTCAGTCAGGTGATGAATAGTACTATACTTTAATTATTGCAAACACTCGTAAGTAAAAGAAATGCTAGATTTCAGTTAAAGGTTAGAGAAAATGAAGATAAGAAGTTGATTTTTTTTTTTCAATTCAATGACACAGACTCATTGAAATCACTGTAATCTGGTGAAGATCCCCTGTTCTAGTCTAAGTGGTTTGAGGGTGGGAAATACTAAAAACAGAAGTTAAGAGACAATCAGCCACCCCTCCCCCCAAAAAAATCGATGTGGGGCCAAGGAGTCGAGAGCCAACAGGAATAAAACTGGCAGAAAAAAAGGCTAAAAAATAATTTTTTTCTTTGTAATTTTCTTTAAGATATTAGGATGAACCTTTGACCCTGTATGTACTGGATTTATTTAACCAGTCCCTTATAAATGAAGGTAATGTTTCCTTTTTTTTTTTAACTGTTATAAGGCACTTATGAACACCTACTTATAACTTTCTCCAACCAAAGCAAAACTTTTGGGTGATAGGACAGGAGTATTTTGTATTTTGATATATACGATCATGTTATTCCTAAAATATTGCACAGTTTTACATGACCAACAGTACAAGAGATCCTCCTAAATTGGAGGCCAATACAGGATGCCATATTTTTATTAATTCTTCCACTCTGAAAGGCAATGAAATGGTCATCTCACTTTTCTGGGGGAGAGGGGTTGTTTACCTGTGGATGGGAAACAGGTGCTCAAACACTGAGCTACATCTGCTTCCCTGTTGAGAGCTGCTTTTGCTTGTTGGTTGGTTGGTTTATTTTTGCTTTTGGGAGGTACTGGAGATCAAATCCGGGATCTTATATATGGGTTGCAGGAACTCAACTACTTAAACTGTATCCGCTCTCTTCTTTTTAAATTTGTATATCTTTCATTATTAGAGAATTTGCACATCAATTCTGGTTTACTGGCCATTTGGATTTCTTTTGGTACACACACAGTTCATGGCATTTGCCTAATTTTCTTGTCATCCTTTTCATATTGCTTTATATTGTGGATATTAGCTCTTAAACATTTTGCAAATATTTTTTCAGTCTGTCATTTATTGGCACAGGGGTTCTTAACCAGGGGTCCATGGACCCCAGTCCATGGAAAGATTTCAGGGAGTCTGAGAGCTTGAATTAAAAAAAAAATCAACTTATAATCTTTATTTTTTTCTGACCCCCAATGTTGAGTGTCATAAAACTATTTGACTCTATTCTGAGAAGGGGTCCGTGGTTATCATCTGATTGGCAAAGGGATACAAGGAACTAGAAAAGGTTAAGAACCCCTGGATTAGGGGAAATAGATGCCCTCTGGCTAGAATTTGTTTGGGCCCACCATGGCTTCCTCATCTTCACACAGTTCTGCCTGCCTTCCAGGCATCCCACAGCCCAGAGCAGGTCTGTCTCTGCCACTTCTCAGCTCATCCATAAAATGGGAATAATGATTTCACCCACCTCATGGAATTGTTGTGGGAACAAATGAGTTCATTGTGTCAGGTGCTTATGATGCTGGGCTTGTAAAGACATGCTCTCTGCTTATGAACTGTCCACTTGCTGTCACTACTTTCTTCTAAGCCATGACTTAAAATCCAAAGTTGTCCAGCAGGTATGTGGTCAACTTCCAGTCTCCAGTTCTTCAGGGCTGCCCTGGGCAAGTAACAAAATGATGATGATGGACCAGTTCTATCCTAAAATCATGAAAGCAAAGAGTTTCAACTGTCAGTAAAACAATTCCATTCCTCTGCCCCATAATATCTATATCTCTTCATTACTTTAAATTTCATAATTAACAGATTCTTGTATATTTATAGTACTATAAAACTATTTATAATTTTATCATATGTGCAAATACCATGCAAACAATTGAATGTTGATCATATGTTTTCAAAGATTAAACATTTATGTATTTATCTACATCTTGCTTTGTTTTGCTTCATGTTATGCTCCTGTGATCTATTCATGTTAATTCATATAAATCATGCATTATTTTAGGTGGAGTTTAGTATTGTACTGTTTGAAACTATCATAATGCAGTTATTCATTCTTCAATTTGTTGTAATGCACGTTTTCCTTGTGTTTTGCTATTTCAAAGAGTAGTTGCTATGAGAGTGCATTCTTTTTTTTTTTTTTTTTTAATTTTTTTATTTTTTATTGACTTTGTAATAATATTACATTAAAAATATATATGTGAGGTCCCATTCAACCCCACCCCACCCCCTCCCCCCCCCCAACAACACTCGTTCCCATCATCATGACACATCCATTGGATTTGGTAAGTACATCTTTGGGCACCTCTGCACCTCATATACATTGGTTCACATCATGGCCCATACTCTCCTCTATTCCATCATGTAGGCCCTGTGAGGATTTACAATGTCCGGTGATTACCTCTGAAGCACCATCCAGGGCAGCTCCATGTCCCTTGTACATACTTATCATAGTATCTCTAGGTTATACCCAAGAAATATAATTTTTGTGTCATAGAATGTCTTGGATGACTTTTATTCACCACTATAACTCCTCTCACCCTCAACTATTGTTCTTCCATAGCTTTGGGTACCAGTTTTAGATAGATCTCATAAAGATCTCATAAAGATTGTTATCATAAAGATGCAACTGTCCTAAGGCCCCAGGAAGGCTTCACTTTCAGCCTTGGGACTTCTTGGAAAGTGTCCTGTGAATTGCTGGAGGAACCCTGTTTGGTACTCACAAATGTACAGCCTGGAAAAGGCAGGGGCCTTAACATCTCATGGGAAACTCGTGAAAAAAGGACCCTCAGAGAGCACGAATAAAGGTTCCCCCTTTTGTTTCCCTACAGTAAATGGTCCTGGAGTATTCAATCATACAATTTGATAATTCATTCTAGATTTGACTTTCTCATTACCCCCTACACTAATCCTGTATAAAGTATTCTCACATCTGTTCTTGGAGAGGAAGAGCATGGAACAATTATGTTTTGGTATCTGTACTCCTTGTTTTTCTCTAAATCAATTGTACAAATTTACACTCTCACCAGAAGTTCATGAAATTATATATGGGCATATGAGTCCCACATTTGTATCTTTTTCTGAGATCTTTTTATTGACTATATCAATTACCTTGAAACGCAAATAGGTATCTAAACTTTTACAAGTAAAATAAGACTCTTGATCTGCATTTTGCTAATCCCACTTCTTATCAGAGTGATTTTCTTCTCAGTAAATTGTGCCATTTTCAAACATTTTGCTAAGGCTCCAAATTTTGGAGTCATCACTATCTCTTTCAAACACAGCACTCCAATTTATTGACAAATGTATTCTACTTCAGTTTCAAAGATATCTAAAATCTGAATAACAGATTTTACCAAAATAGCTTTTTAATGCATTGGTTGGCTGTCATTATCCACCTCCCCTTTTAATCTCCTAAAAAAGCACCCAAAGTAATTTTTAAAATTTTATTTATTTCTTAAAGAAGTTGTGTGTTTACAGAATAATTATGCACAAAGTACGAGATTCACATATAGCACCCTATCATTAACACTTGCATTAGTGTGGAATATTTGTTATACTTGAGGAGAGCTCATTTCAATAATTGCACTACTTACTATAATCCATGATTTTACAAAGGATTTACTGTGTAGGATAGTTCCATGGACTTAAAAAAATATATTTTGCTACTATACATATAATCTAACATTACCACTTTTAATCATATTCAGGTATATATTTCAATGTTGTTAATTACATTCAAAATGTGCTACCATCACTACCATCCATTACCAAAACATTTCCACCATTCCCAAAAGGAACCCTACATTTTAAGCCTTAACTTTCATTTCTCTATCCTTACTCCATCCCCTGGTAACTTATATTCTAGATTTTGACCCTATGAGTTTGGTTATTCTAATTTTTTCAAATTGGTGAGATCATTTAATTGTCCTTTTGTGTTTGACTTATTTCACTCAACATGATGTCTTCAAGGTTCATCCATGTTATTGAATGTATCAGGACTTCATTCCTTATTACAGATGAATACTATTCCATAATACATATATAACACATTTTATTTATCCATTCATCCATTGAAGGGCATTAGGTTTGTTTTTATTCTTCGGCAATTGTGAATAATGCCTCCATGTGCATCAGTGTTCAAATATCTGTTTGAGTCCCTGCTTTCAATTCTTTTGGATATATAGCAGGTAGAGGGATTTCTGGGTTATATGATAATTATATACTTAGCTTTCTGAGGAACCACCAAACCGTCTTCATAGTGGCTGCACCATTTTACATTGCCACTGACAATGAATGGGTGTGCCTATTTCTCTGTATCTTCTCCAACACATGTTATATTGTTTTTTTATTTTAAAATAGTAGTCATACTAATATGCATGAAATAGGATCTTATCATGGTTTGCATTTGCATAATCCCCTGATGGCTAATGATATTGGGCATCTTTACATGTGCTTTCTGACTATATGTGTATCTTCTTGAGAGAGATGTCTATTTAAATCTTTTGCCCATTTTATAATTTGGTTGTTTGGCTTTCTGTTGTTAAGTTGAAGGGTTCCTTTATATATTCTGGATATTAAACCTTTATTGGAGATGTAGTTTCCAAATATTTTCTCCCGTTGTGTAGGTTGTCATTTTACTTTCATGATAAAGTTCTTTGAGCGGCAATTTTTTAAAAAATTTGATGAAGTCTCATCCAAAGTCATTTTTAAAATGTAATTCATATCATGTTAGTTCTTCCTTTCGAGGAAAATCTCCAAACTATTCCCTTTGTATGCACAATAAGAACTAAAGGTCTGGTGTGGCCTCTAGTGACTTTCTGGTCTCAGCCCGTATGACCCTCTCCCTGGATTACTCTGCCTTTAGATGATCATCTTGCTTCCACTGAAAGGGGGCCTTTATTCTTGGCACTCCTTTTGCTGGAAACACACTTTTATGTGATATTTTCAATTCCGTGTGTCCTCTTTTGATGTGTCTGGCTGATTAGCAATCAATATTTCACTGTCATTTCATTTGATTTCACTGTGCAGCAATTATTACTAGTCTGATAACGTTTAATATACATTTCATTTAACTCTCATTGTTTCTGGTTTTCTTTCACCCCATCATCCACCTCAGGAAGAATGAAGGCACTTTGTCTATTCTCAACACTTTTCAAAAGCCAGCCCAAGGCTTGGAAAAAGGTCAGGAGCATACTTGGTACCCAGTAATGGTTGTTTTCTATGACTCTGTCATCAAAACCCAAATGGTTAAATTGAAGAAGTGAAAGATTGCAGCAGAAATACAACAAAATGACAATAATAGCAAACAAACAACAAAAAAAAGGACTAATAGAAAAACTCTTGAAACTTGGGATCCATTTTTGTAATGACTTTGAAAAATGCTCCCACTAAATCTGCCAATTTACCCTGTATGGGGGGAGGGCATGATATAATGGAGAAAAAGGTTGACAATGCTTTACATCTCACTTAAATGTGAATCAAAGATAAATGGATTAATAAAAATATGTAAGTTTTGTCATCAGTCACATATATGTAATATACTTGCAACACATTCTTATATCAAATGGTGAAGTAGATATTTATTGAGAAGGACTAAGGTCTATTCTATAAAATATGCACCAAAGGTCATTTTTAAGAGGTAATCTGAGTGAAAATATTCTTAATTTTCTAAATATCTCAACTTGTTTCTATTTTACTACTTTTACAAACTCAATTTTCAGAATCGAAAATCATCATAGTCTTGGGTTACACTTCAAATAAATGTTTCAAGTTACTAATTATTAATTTACTATATATTATTTCTTCTACTACAATACAATGAACTTATAGAGGGGAACCTGAAATCTTGTGGCTTGTCTTAACCATATGTTATTTAACAATTATCAGTTTTAATTATCAGTGAAAGTACATTTGCCAGACAATTTTCATTGAAACAGATAAAAGAGAAATTTATATAAATAGTGCAAATCCTTGCTACACATAAAATTTCAATATAATTACTTGTATTACACATTTAAAAATATCCACCTATTGCTTACGGTAAAATGCACTCTATATTTATATAATTCAGGCAAGTTCTTCAGGTGTTCTTATGATGGAAATGAAAATTTTAATGACTTAATCCTTTGATTCCTTTTTCTTCTTCTCATGGAACAATTATGAGTTTTCTGATGTGTTTTTTGTGTAAGCAAAGGAATTTTCCTTACCTACATAATTTACGTTTGAAGCACATCTGAGGCAGAATAGATAATGGAGAAGTATTTTTCACTATGCATCCAAATATGCACCCATTAATGTTCAATGCAGTCTTTTTCAAGAGTTGCACTGGGTTAAAAAACAGGGAGAAACATATTTCATCACTCTGGCAAACATTAAACATCTTTGACAATACTGGATATTTGTGAGAATGTAGAATATCATCAATGAGTTAAGGCAACCACTTTATTTAAAAACCACAAATATAAATATGTGCAAGCCCACCCACTGAGTATTTTCACTCCTAAGTATACATCTACCTGCATACATGTATAAGAATATCTGTAATGGCACTAATAATAATTGCAAAAATAGGGAAAAACAAAGCTATTAGGAGTAAAATGAATAACTGAAGACTACTCCATACAATGGAATAACATACATCAACAAAATATGAATAGACTACACAGAAAATCATGGATGAATCTCAAAAACACAATCTTGTTAGGAAACAAGATTTAAGACTACATATATTTCCATTAAAACGAAGTTTAAAACCCAAAAATAAACTAAACCATATTTTGAAGATTCAAACTTGAATATAAATTCTAAAGAATTTCAAGGAACAGAGCATCACAAAAATGACAATAGTTGTTATATCAAGATGGCCCAGGGATTTGTGGACGGAGAAGGAAACGCTAAAATTTTCTGTATTACTAAAAACATTGTATTTGCTGCCCTGTGTAATGACCACATGGATATTTGCCTAGATCACTTAATTTACTTTAAGTATTATGAAAAATACCAATGAAATATTCAAAAGATATTTAGTGAAATCAGTAATAACATATTAGCATTATGAAGAAGTTAATGTAATTTTAAATAATTTCTGTTGAAATCCCATCCAAGTTTCAAGGCCCAGTTGGTATATCACTTCTTTAATGAATACCAATCCATCTCCCATATCATAAAAAAAAATCACTCTCCTCTGAGTAAACCATTGATGTTAAGTGTGATTTGTCCAATTATACAAGTTATAAATATTTTTTAGCACATGTTATATTTCTTATGGTCCTGGCAAGGGACAGAAGTTAGGATCACCTTGGATTATGATGAGATCTTAATGAATAGGCTTTTTACAGAGGTATAGGTGGGGTTAAGGATGTTGTAGCAGCCAGCAAAAAAGCAATAGCAGGAAGGTCCTTAAGACCTGACAGAACAAGGGAAGGAAATAGGGCAAGTAAACTCAACTAAAGATGGAGGCATTGGGCTGAAGAGTAGGTAGAAAAGCATATTTGAGGAAGAGAAGAATGTAGCAAATAAAAAATATGAGTTGTTGAAGCGGAGAGGGAGGTAAAAGAGATGGCTTAGTGCTTCTCATTTCTCCTACTAGCAAAATGCAGCCAGAAGAGGAATGGCACCAGAAACTGGGTGATGGAATCCATGAAACCTGAGAATGGATATTAGAGCATTGCACAGTTTATGTGCTTCTCTTTTTTAAAAATATATAATACCTTAGTGAGAAGATTTAATACAGTGCTTCACAAACAGCAGTTGTTGAATAATGTTTGTTGACCTTGTTTAAAATCCAAACATTTCATTTGAAGTAGCTTTTCAATATCCTAACTTGTTCAATGTATAAATGTTTTGAAAGATTTTTAGACATTTTCATATATGTCTGAAATTATAAATACCTGTTTCTCTTCAGGGTATTGTCTGACCATTTAGTTTCTTCCAATTTCTATTTCTCATATTCAGTGTTCATCGAAAAGATAAGCTGTTCGTTTTCACATCTTTCAAAGGATAATGAGACCTTCCTGGGAATAGCTGTTTCCAAGAAACTAGCTCTCCTCGGGTAACTGGCATTGAAAAACCATCAGAGGAAAATAAGCTGCCAGAAACCACTGCTTCCTTAAAACTTTATGAAAATAGACAGTGACTTAATTGAGCTTGAGATCTGTCCAGGATGTATGAAAAATGCATCACTTAATGCAGGGTTCATATTTATTTATGCCAGGACTACTTAAGATGTACACACTATTTCTTAGGATAGAACAATAGACCCTGATTTACCAGCAGCTCCAGAGTCTATTAGCATATTTGGAGATACTTGGGAGAAAATGTGTGTCTGATGTTCACCTTATCTTTAATCCCTTATTCAGGCTTAATAGAAGAAATTATGTTAGAAATAAAGATAAAAAATATACAAAATGAAGAATCATATGTGTTTGTTTATTAGGTTTATTCTTTTATAATAAATTTTACTGTCAGAATTTTCTTTCTCATCAGGGAATGTGAGGACAGAAATAGATATTGGATTTTACCTCATTTTTAGAATCCAAGGTGCAGATTTTGAGAAATATAAATTCTAATATAAATTCAGTGTTGCTTTTTCATGAGTACTGATTCATTATTTATAGTGTAAGTGATTCAATCAACATGCAATTCTTTATTTCTCTCTTTCAGGATAACATAATTTCCTTGAATCAAGAGAATGCCTTAATAAATCTACAGAGTTCACTATGAGGCCCTTTAAAAACAAATTATGAATTAATGGCTGTGAAATAACTTTTTGAAAATGTTGAGGATGTGCTGTGGTAGTTTATTTATGAATTCCAAAATGAGAGATTATGTTTGTATATTGGTCAGCTTCTCTGGGTGGGATGTCAATTGATTGTATTAGATTCAGCTGAGACATCTGACTAAATTTTGTTAAGATCAGGGCTTTGATTCAACTATGTCCTTAGAACGCAACTCAGCATTGAGTCCTAGCCCCTTTGGGCTGATAAAACAGACTCTCACATGGAAGCAGACACACAGGAGAAGAACGCAGAGGATTAAGAGAGCTCAATAGACATGGCTAAGTCCCCAGGAAGAGAGATGAGCCTGATAGTCTACAGCTGACCATGTGACGAGACCAGGAAAATCACGTCCATCAATCACGTGGGATCTAAGCCCCCTCTCGATTTAGAGGTGGAGTGGACATCACCATCCCAGGGTCCACAAGATGGAGGAATAAAATATGGATTAGAGTGAACTTACTGGTATTCTACTGTAGAACTATTGTGACTCTAACAATTGAAGAAACTCTAGCATTGATTTGGAGACATTGACCATGGTAGTTGCTGAGGGTAGAGAGAGGGAAGAAGAGACTTGAAATTGTCCTCAATGATATTGCTGGGATAGAGTTTGGTTTTTGATGCTGGAGTGTTAAGCTGAAGCCTGGGAAGTGAACACACAGGAGAACACAGAAAAATATAGATGGCTCCTTAGACACAGCAGAAGCCCCCTGAAGGAGAGAGACTGAGCTGTTCACCTAATAGTCTACAGCTGGCCTTGTGGAGAAAACAGAGGAGCTGGGCCTGGAGAGAAATGATCCTTGGGAAGAGAGGAACCCAGGAAGCCTGAACCCTGGCAGATGTCAGCAGCCACCTTGCTCCAACACATGGCAATAGACTTTGGTGAGGAAAGTAACTTATGCTTTATGACCTGGTAACTGTAAGCTGCTATCCCAAATAAACACCTTTATAAAAACCATCTCAATTCTGGTATTTTGCATCAGCAGTCCTTTGGCTATAAAAAGTCTAATACAGACTTTTTAGGGCCTTGTGACTGTAAACTTCTACCTGAAATAAATAACCTTTATAAAAGTCAACAGATATCTGGTACTCTGCATCATCACCACCTTGGCTGACTAATACAAGTGCTTTTTAGAATGATAGTTCTATAATGCAGCTGCATTAAACTAAAGAAGGGACTAGTAATCTAATATTTAGGGAAATTTCCCAATATCACCAAGTACAATTATAAGGTAACATGATAGGAAATGTGATAGAATAGTACAGGCTGATTTTATAATCATCCTGTGTTTATAATTCTAGAAATTAGCAGGAAATCTACAGAAATCTACATTTCAATAGTACATAATTTACATAAATTTTAAACATGTTTGTCTAAAGTTTCTATAAATAATGTGACCTGATAAATAATATTTATTTAGTTGCAAATAATTTTACATATTCAGTATGAGATATTAAACATATTGCTGTCTGGAAGGAAAAAATTAATTTCAAAAGAGATTTTCTTGAGGTCATTATAACTGCACTCTTGGCTGTTGCCCATATTGATATTTAGGGCTCCCTTACAGACATCAAGCACATTGTGTTGTGAGGCTAATCTCATTCTTCCCGTAACATTCTCTGTACTGCCTTTTATGCTCTCATCCACTCAAGCTCTCTACTTCTTAGCTCCTTCCCAGAGTTCTAGACATCATTCATTTTTAATTAATTTATATATTTTTAATTGTATTTTTTGAAGATACATAGATTACAAAAAAAATCACATTAAAAAATATAAAAGGTTCCCAACTCCTCTCATTGATTGTTCTCCTCACCTTTGAAGGTTATCGAGATTCCAGTCTCAATCTTGTATCTGAGTAATTTGTAGGATCCTTAATTCCATATATTTCTTAATTAAACTAAAGAATATGAAGATACAATCTGGAAGGAACCCTAGAAATTCTGTAGATGGGTAGCCTCCATTTACAAATAATAAAACTGAAAAAACAAGTTACTTGTTGAATTGCAACTTAGTCTATACAAACAGAGGACTCATTTAATGTTACAGAACATTACAATTTTAAAAATATGGTTTTGATTAATTTTATTAAATATATTGGAATCAAAATTTGTGCCATTTGTGTAATTTCGTATTAAACTGTTTTATATTAAAATCAGCTTTACTATAGAGTGTTTATTTAAGAAATAGAATAATAAATCTAACATTCAAAAATTTTCCAAATATATAATTGTATGTATGTATATTGTTTAGTTTGATTAAAATAGTCACACTTTCTAGAAAAAAGGCCAGATATTTCTAGTGTGATCACTAGAAATTAAAAGGAAACTAACGCTCTGAATGGTTAAATAACTTAATCTTGTAAGTATTAGAAACAAATTCTACTTCAGAATTGTGAATTAAAGTTAGTGATGAATCTATGATAGCACGACACCTAATTTTACACATCTGAAGAATGTTTGCATGTATATGTGTTTTTAATTATTCTCATTTAGGAAGATTATGCAGCAAAATCTAAAAATGTTATACCACAATTATGTTTAAAATTTTATTGATATTTTTTAAAGTAAAAGATAAGTCATGATAATGGGACAAATAATACTTAGCTGCTGAATATAAACAAAGTATAAAGTAGCATATATTTTGCAGGCACAAAAGTAGTAAAAACAGCAAGATTTAGGAGCTCCAGTACAAGAGAGATATATAGTACCAAGTGCAGTAATCTCAAAAATTTATATCCAAAACTGTGCAGACTAGATTTTGTTTTCAGTGACTGTGTTCTGTATGGAAGATGAACATGCCCATGATAAAGGTGTCTGATTTAGAAAACTAGAGACTGCATAGAGGAATATAAAATACAATTATATACTTCACTTCTTTGCAAAATTTTAAACAGAATGTAATCAATCAATTTGAAACTTAGATATATCTGTGAACCAATGACATGACTTTTAAATTATGTTTGGTTTATAAATGCACAAAATTAATAACAGCTTTTGTGTACATGTACTATTTGGGAATGAAACTACAGGAACTATGTTACCAGACCAAACAGCTTTTGAAAATTTGTGTGCTACAGGGCAATTTGTCACTTCATTTTAATGGAATGTTCCATACTGAAAATGTCTAACTGCTCAGAAGAGTAATAGGAGTGTAAATTTATTATCTGAGAAAAGAAAATTAATTGACACAGGCCAAAAATGTAATGGAATTATACCCATGTGGAATAATTGAGAACTTCAGGAACTTTATCTAGGCTCTGTGGAATGATAAAATTACATGCAGAAAAGTTGAAATATGTCTTTTTACAACAAAGCTCAGGATTATTCAAAGGAGTGTTATATGAAATAAACTTTTATCTTTCAGACAGTCTAAACTTTAAGACATGCTTAAGAGAATAGAGCAGGTCACTTACAGTATACAATAAATTTTGCTATAGTTTTTGGTTAGTTTTGTTATTGGTGGTGTTACTGTTAGGTATTTAGCATCCCTACAGAGAGAATTAGCAATTATTGAGATAAAAAAGTTTTAAAAAGTATTAAAAGATCAAGGCAATTTATAAAAATTCATTTAATAAAAATTGTTTATTGAATATCTACTATTTGCTAGGTCATGTTTTAGGACCTTGGGGTACAAATAAAATATCTATTCAAATTGTAAAATTTGGGGAGATATATCAGGGATAAAATTCATGTATAAACTTAATCTTTGCAATTAGCTATAGATGCTGTGAAAATGATAAAAAAGGGAGGAAAAAAATAGCAATGGCAAACTCATGGTGTAGTATTGAAAATGGCATGTTTGGTGAATAGAAAATAGCCCAATGTGTCAAAAGCACAATCAGTATCAGAAGGATGCAGTATGGATTAAGGTTCAGAGAAGAATTCAGTGGTTTTTAGTCACAGTGTTGGTTATCAAAAATGTAGACTGAAATTTAACCCTAAAATATTATCTATGATGCAATAAATTTTATATCTGGATTGGAAAGAACTATCACAGCTTATCTCTAATTTCTATTGTCTCTTCTGGTAAGGATGATGACTTATTTTCTTTATTTGACCATGTCAGAAATATGTCACTGAAGTTTGATAGATATTTTCTTTCTTGGGCCACAATTTTAACCTCCAAGTAAACATGGCATATTATTACTTTAGCATTATTTTATAAAAAGCATTTGATTTAAATAAAAATGTTTCTCCTTTGTTCAATTTTTAACTTACTCTCAAATGTAATAACAATGCAATGAAACAAAACCTATTTTCAGTTCCACATAAGGCTTTATTTATAAAAAATAATTTCATGAATATGTAACATGTAGGTGAAAAGAAATGTCCCATAATGAAAATTTTCTATTGTTCAAGGTTAGTCAGATCAGTAAGGTACAAACCATCAGTCACTAGATCAAAGAGATGTAGATTTGTCTTCAGCACAGTATGTTTTTCTCAGATTTTTGAACTTGATTTTGAATTTGAAATATAAATTATAATAAACTTATTTTTCACTGTCAAGTTAGCTATGCAATTTTAGACAAAACCATGGAAAT
Organism: Dasypus novemcinctus; assembly: GCF_030445035.2. Classification (NCBI taxonomy): domain Eukaryota; kingdom Metazoa; phylum Chordata; class Mammalia; order Cingulata; family Dasypodidae; genus Dasypus; species Dasypus novemcinctus. The sequence goes on along the minus strand of NC_080674.1, from coordinate 32,134,426 downwards.
ATATTGTTATGGTATATCCAGGGAATTTATGAAATTAAATAAAAGTGACATAGGCCAATGCAATGTATCATGGCCCCTAAAAATATGGTGAGAATCTATAAATAATTATCCAATGGAGAACTTATTTGGAAGTGCCAGTACAGATGTACAGGCATTCTGAGCAGCATAGAAATTGTTTTGCTAATGTTTGCTAAAAACATTTCCATGGATAATAATTATGACACATAAAGGCAAAATTTAACCCACCAGTTTAGGAATTATCAGGATCTCAAAGAAAAGACCCAATACAGATTGAATCTGTTACAAGAATGTGAAACCAGAAATGCCTCAGTCTTATGAAAAGCTATTATTCACATGTAATAGAGAATGAAATGAGTTCAAAAAATTTGTTACTCACTTATCACAAACTGAGAGTGGTAAAATCAAGTTGGGAAATCTGATCTTTGATTCCAAAAATACTCCATTTCCTATTACATTATGTTGCATCCAAATAATAATGAAAAATAAATAGTTGTTACATTTTACAATTCACATGAAGTAATCTATCATGGTATTAAGCATTTTAAAATATACTCACATAAATACATACATATATATATACACACACACATATATATGACTTTCAAAACAGCCATTATTTTACAAATGATGGACTAGGTTAAGTGTGATTTAAGGTTAAAAGTAGTTAGTGATGGCTTTGGATATTAACTCACAACTGTCTAAAATCAAAGCCAGTACTATTGGCTCATTTTCCTCTGTGATACAATGCTACTCCTTCAAGTGCAACAAGTTTGACTGTAGATGTTTCCTATCTTAATATCCTTTCATAATTTGTATGATTCTTCCACCTCTCATAAGACACTATGTATTCAGTATCTTAAAGTTGTAGGATGTGTTAGATTAACATGAGTAAAATGGAAGGGGCGGTTGTTCACCAAAATCATTTTCTGTTTCTCCGGAACAAAGAACTGCCCTGCCTTTTCCCCAGCTAAACGTGTAGGCAAATGTGTATGTGTGTAAATATGAGTGAATTTTGGCCCAGAAGAGTATCAACAGGGCTAGTGTGATAGATTATACTCAACTAAAATGAGAGGAACAGCGTCTTTTTTTTTAAATTTATTTTTATATTTTTTTAATTGACTTTGTAATAATATTACATTAAAAATATATATGTGAGGTCCCATTCAACCCCATCCCCCCACCCCACCTCTCCCCCCCCCCCCAGCAACACTTGTTCCCATCATCATGACACATCCATTGGATTTGGTAAGTACATCTTTGGGCACCTCTGCACCTCATAGTCAATGGTCCACATCATGGCCCATACTCTCCTCCATTCCATCCAGTGGGCCCTGTGAGGATTTACAATGTCCGGTGATTGCCTCTGAAGCACCATCCAGGGCAGCTCCATGTCTCAAAGACGCCTCCACCTCTCATCTCTTCCTGCCTTACCCCATACCCATCAACCACCATGTCCACTTTTCCCAATCCAATGCCACCTCTTCTATGTGGACATTGGATTGGTTGTGTCCATTGCACCTCTATGTCAAGAGGAGGCTCAGATTCCACATGGATGCTGGATGCAATCCTCCCACTTTCAGTTATAATCACTCTAGGCTCCATGGTGTGGTGGTTGTCCTTCTTCAACTCCATCTTAGCTGAGTGTGGTAAGTCCAATAAATCAGATTGTAGGTGCTGGAGTCTGATGAGGCTCAGGACCTGGCTATCACATTGTCAGTCCAGAGATTCAAATCCCCTAAATATATCTTAAACCCTAACATTAACTGCACCTCCAGCACATTAGCATGAAAGTCTTATGAAGGAAGATCCCATCTGAGTCCAGATTCATCACACATAAACACCATTTCCAAAGAGGGGCCATCTGACCTGGTAGTTAACCCCATCGGCCATGACCATAACTCCCATGGGTCTCTTTAGCCCTCAAAGGAACCAATATCTGGGGGTTGTATCTGCTTTATCTGTCTCTCTGACTCTGCTCAGTTGTGCATGAGGGCAATCCTTCTGCCAGCCTCCAGACTCTTTTTTAGAAACTCGTAGCCATATAAACTCATTTCTCCTTTCCATTTCCCCCTTACTTTAGGTCAAACAGCATTTTAAAGTCATGTTATTTTATGAGAACAGCGTCTTAATATATAGAAGTGAGCAGGCCTCGAAGAAGATTATGCTATTGGGAAGAGAGAAGTGGAAAACACAAAGATAACAGTCATTCCTGCCCTAAAAATGGACACTATTCATATGGTAAGAGCCAAAAACTGTCAAGAAAGATGATAAAATCTGTTTATAAGTTCATGTTTTTCAGTGAATAGCCAAATCTGTACCTTTATATAAAATTTTACTTATGGACAGAAACTTTCAGATATTCCATGCTAAATCAGTCACAGAATTTCAATTTTTCTGTGTATCAAATGCAGGTGATAGTAGACTAGCATTTTTCAGACCCAAGCCACACCCCATTCATTCTTTAGTCACAGTTTTCACATTCCATCAATTGACTTCCACCATGCTTCCATATCTCTCTAGTCCTCATTGCTTTTACTACTCTCTTGTTTTAGATGTCCATTATATCCATGGCAGACTACTATAATAGACTTTTATCACTATACCTACATACATATTTATTACTCTTTCCGAAATACAGTCTTTATAGCATTAGTTTCCAAATAAAAATATATTCAATGGATATTGCCATTGGAATATAACCTAAATCCTCAATCTATTAATAGCAATTATGGATGTTACTTTCCTGAAGGGTTTCATGATTTTCAAAATCAATCAATCATTAGTCATCCAATTACCTTGTACTGTAATGTTTAATTTAAAGCTCTAGCCTTCTGTGATCCTCATGCATGGATGCTATATTTTCCTCTATATTATGTATAATCTTGCCTTACATAAAGATTCTGCCTTGCCTTGACTGAGCTCTTTATTTTCCTTCAAGAAAGAACTGAATATTTTCAACTGTTTTGATGTAACTAAATACCCTCTCATTTTAATTCTCACAGCTGTTTTCACACACTTATTTTAAAACATTGTAATATCAGATAAGAGATTTTTATATTCTTATCTCAAAATAGATTGAATTATTGTTCCATTTTCAAATTAATTTTGAGTCCATACAATTAAATATTTAAATAGAATAAAAATTCCTACGTTAGAAAATAGTGGTCTGATAAATGTCAATGCTATATGCTACTTGGTTAACACAAGATAACCACAATAACAATAAATCTGATTTGGCTTGTGGTTACACTCCTCCCTTACTTTTGTTTATTCCTCCATACTGAAGGATTTGGATGATGTCCACTCTGACTGCCTCAGGCTGAGAAGAGATGTACACATTATGGGGCAGAGAAAAGGAGTTGTTTTGCTTGCAGTTGAAAATACTACTTGTTTTGGGGATGGGACTTGTCTATCATCATTGTTTTATTACTTGTCCATTGAAAGCCCAAAGAACCAGGGTGTAGGAAGTGGCTGCAACTCTGCTGGATTTCAGGGCTCCACCAGCATATGAACAATTTAAAATTTTCAGTCTCTGAGAAATATACTTAACAAGTGCATTGAAAATTATAGGTTCAAATAAAAAGAATAGAAGAATCATGATTAGGGAATTATAAATGAGTATAACTATGTATGAATATATTTTCCTATATTCCCTGATAGGGCCCACGAAGGGGATGTTGAGTTTTTGAGGACATGTGGCTTACCAATGATGTCTAGATGTTCCTAGAGACTGTGGGAACACTTTTGTTTGAGACTGTGTTTAGTGTGGCAGTTTGTGAAGTCTGCATGAGATCTTTATAAGCTTAAGCTCTGTAATGACCTGCCAACTCACTTTGATATCTTAGTCATAAAATTCTATTTTATTTGATATTTCTCCCTTTTGGTCAAGGTCTTTTTCTAAATGCATTGCCAAATAACACTTGGTAATAATTCCTCAGGGCCAGGGAAGCTTATCCCTGGGAGTCATGTCCCATATCAGTGGAAAGGTAGTGAGATTATTTGCAAAGTTTGGCTTACATAGAGGACACATTTGAGTAAGAAGGAGGTTTTCAGGAGGCAATTCTTAGGTATTAGTTATAATTAGGCTTAGTTTCATTATTTCAGGAATAAGGTTCATAAGTGCAAGCATTAAGATCAAGGGCTTGGCTTACTGGCCCATTTTCTTTTATTGGGCAAGGCTTATACATTCCAGAAATTTTTGCCATCTTATTTAAGAAAGTAGCAGAACTTTCCCAGGAGGGATGCTTAATATTCGATGTGGACCTCTATCTATCCAGTAAACATATCTATGGCAACAAGGATACATTTATAACCCATAGAAGTATACTTTAGATGCATTTTCCTGATATACCACCCCACTATCCACACCCTGTACTAGTGGTGCACTTTTGTTATAAACCCTGAAAGAAATTCTTATGTTTGTATTATTAACCACAATCTTCAGCCCCACAGAGTTCACTGTGTTATAAAATCAACACTCTAGCCTTCTATCAACAGAAACTACCCAAAACTTTTGCACATTCACACACTTGATCACTGTTAATTACACTCATATTATTGTGCTATCACCTCCATCCATTTCCAAACCATTACAATCAACCTAATTACAAATTCTGCACAAATTAAACACTGGATTACCATTCTTTACTCTGGCTCTATCTCCTGGTAACCTACCTTCCAAACTCTTATATTTAGGTCTTTGATGTATCCTGAGTTAATTTTTGTATACGGCATACCATTCTCTTGGATATGGATATCAAGTTCTCCCTGCATCATTGTCAAAGAGACTGTATGACCCCAGTGGAGTAGACTTGGCAGCCTTAGCTATTTAGAGCTCTTTACCCTTCCAAAATATTTTAATAATTGGTTTTTACATTTCTGCAAAAAAAGACTTTGAATTTTTATTGAAAGTGTGTTGAATCTGTAATTAAATTTGAGTAAAAGTGACCTCTTAATGACATTTGGTCCTCCAATGCATGAACATGGAATGTACTTCCATTTATTTAGGTCTTTCTTCATTTCTTTTAGCAATATTGTGCAGTTTTCAATGTACGAGTCCTTTACATCCTTCATTAAATTTATTCCTAGATATTTGATATTTTAACTGCTATTTTAAATGGATTTTTTCCTACCAGATAAATAGCTTAAGAAGAAAATTTTTACAATCAAATATATTGATACAGAAAAAGCATTTAACATAATCCAACAACCAATCATCATGAAAGGAAAAAAAGCCCTCAGTCAACAAGGAATAGAGACAAATTTCAACTTGGTAGAGAAACTACAGTTAACACCATACTAGTTTTGGGAAACTAGATGCTTTCAACCTAATATGGATACAAGGCAACATGTTCTCTTTCACCACTCCTGTTCAGATCATACTGGAAGTCTTAGCTAATGGTACACAGCACAAAAATGACATGGATTTAAGTGTATATACATTAGAAGATTCAAGATGGTGGAGTAAGGAATGATGGAGTATACCATCCTCCAGAAGTGGTAAGAGATTAGACAGAATGACCAGGCATGGGGGAGGTAACATGTGTAGCTGAATGATGAGGACGTCTTTGTAAGGTACAGGTAGAGATGGCAGAGCTGTAGGGTGAACAATACAAGCTAAAGACAAATGAGACCTTTTTAGATGTGGAGGATGGGGTCACAGGGCAGGCGGTGGTGTTGGCAAAGTGTTACTTTCCCGGTGCGGGGGAAGGAGTAGAGCTGCAGGGAGAATGGTGCAGGCAGACAATGAGGGCGTCCCTGCTAGGTGCAGGGAGAAATGGAAGAGCCACAGGGAGAGTAGCATGGGTGGCCAGCAAAAAGTTCCCTGCAGGGTTCACGGAGAAGTGACAGTGTCACAGGGCAAAAGGCATGAGCAGCTGCTAAGGAGGAGCCTTAATGGGTGCAGGGAGAAGTAGTGCAGGTCTCCTGTGGAGGAGGTCTCACTTTCATGGGCTGTCACAGATGGGCACAAGGGAGAGTGACTCAGCAGCACTTGGATTCTCAAGGCAGGGCATCACAGTACAATATCCAGAACAGAGAAGGGCAAGGAGACCAAGAGAGGCTACTGCAGTGGAGTTAGCTCAGGGATGGGTCTGCACATCTTTCCTGAGTCCCTGGTCCATTTTGATTAGTAAAACTTGAGCAATTCTAAAGATGCATAATCAGTGAAGAATCTTAAAACACAGCCAGACAAAATAAAATAAGTAAAAGAAGAAACTTAACACAAAACCAAACAAAAATAAAACCCTAGACAAGAGAGAGAGAAACTGACCTACAGAGTTAACTCATCAAGATAAACAGATGTCTAGACATCAGCAAAAAATTTCAATCCTTTCTAAAAAAACAGGAAGATATGACCTAGTCAAAGGAACAAATTTAAAAGTTGGAGGAGAAGCAGAATTTGCGACACCTAATCGAAGTAGTCCACATAAATCTCCTAAATCAATTCAAGGAGATGAAGGAAGACATGAAGAATATTAAGATACTGGGTGAGTATACAGAAAAAATTGTAAACATCTACAGAAAAATAACAGATCTTATGGTAGTACAAGGAATAATATAATAAATAAAAATGTATACTAGATTGACACAAGAACAGATGTGAACAGGCAGAAGGAAGAATTAGTGAGTTAAAGAATAGAACATCTATTCAGATAGAAGAGCAGACAGAAATAAATGGAGAAAAAATGAGCAGGGTCTAAGGGAATTGAAGGACAGAACAAAATGCACAAATATTTGCATTATGAGTGTCATGCTGGAAGAAAAGAAGGGAAAAGGAGCAGAAGGACTGTTTGAGGAAACAAAGGTTGAAAATTTCACAACTCTTATGACAGTCATTGCTGTACTTTTCCAGAAAGAACAGTTTAAACAGAATAAATCCTAACAGAACATCTCTGAGACACATAATAATCACATTATCAAGTGCCAAAGATAGAATCCTGAAAGCAGCAAGAGAAAAGTGATCCATCACATACAAGTCCTCCTCCATAAGATGAAGTGTTGATTTCTCATCTAAAACCATGGAGGCAAGAATGAAGTTGTATGCCATATTTAAGGTATGGAAAGTGAAAAACTGCCAGCCAAGAATTCTGTATCCATCAAAATTGTCCTTGAAAAATCAGGGAGAGATTAAAATATTCACAGATAAGCAGAAATAGAGAGAATTCATCAGCAAGAGCCCTGCCTTCAAGAAATACTAAAAGGAATTCTGCAGGTAAAAGGAAAAGACAGAAGAGAGATTTGGAAAAGAATGTAGAAATGAAAATTATTAGAAGCATAACTAAAAGGGTAAAAAGAGAAACAAAAAATAATATATGGCATGTAAATATCTAAAAATAAAATGCTTGAAGAAAGTTCTGCCTTTACAGTAATAGCATTGAATGTTAATGGATTAAACCCCTCAATTAACAGACACAGATTGTCAGAATGGAATGAAAAATATGATCCATCTAAATGTTGTCTACAAGAGACTCGTCTTTGATCCAAAGACACAAAGAGGCTGTAGATGAAAGTTTGCAAGTAATCAAGAAAGAGCTGGGATAGCTGTATTAATATTGGACAACACAGATTTTGTCCCTGTTGTGAGAGACAAAGAAAGACTCTATATGTTCACAGTTTAATTTTATAATCATGCAAACAAGAACTAATACAAATCCTATTCAAACTCTTCCAAAAAACTGAAGAGGAGGAAATATTACCTAACTTATTTTTTAAGGCATATAGATCTTCTCTCCCCTCTCTTCCATGCCTCATCTCTTTCACCACTTGTGGATCTCTTTCTATGACTCTGTACTCCACTAATTCCAGCCTATTAAGGTTTCTCTGTCACTTCTGCTTTTCTTGTATGCTTCTGCTATTATTCCTCTGTTTATAAAGTACTCTATTAAGAATATTAGAACTCACCGTAGGTTCCACAAGTTAATCTAAGGACTTAATTGAAGTTATCTAATCAAAAGTTATCTAATTGGAAAGCGGCTGTGGCTCAATTGATTGGGTTCCCATCTACCATATGGGAGTCCATGGGTTCACTTCCCAGGGCCTTCTTGTGAGGGCAAGCTGACCTGTGCCCATGGAGAGCTGACAGACTGCTCCCATGGGGAGCTGACAGCCATGTCCACGCCCATGGAGAGCTGACGGCCTTGCCTGCAGAGAGCTGCTGCAGCAAGATGACACACAAAAGGAGTCAAGCAGACACAGAGGAACACATAGTGAATGGACACACAGAGAGCAGATGGTAAAGAAACCGCAAGGGAGTGGGATAAATAAAAAATAAAAATAAATCTTTAAAAAAATTATCTCATTAAAGTCTCCTTAAATGAATCTAACCAAAGGAGCACACATAAATAGGTTTACATGCAAAGGAATGGGTTACATAAAAACATAATTTTCTGGGGCCCCAAAAAGAACCAAACCAGTACAATCTCCTTGAATTGGTTTAGAAAACTTGGGTGGAAATCTTTGATTAGTTGTTCTAAATTCTGAATATCTTTCAGCTTTTTAGTTTTTTTCCTTTGGTTGGGCCATATCTTCCTCTTTCTTTGTATGACTTGTAATTTTTTGCTGCTGTCTAAGCATCTGATTTTCGTAATGAGTTTACTCTGCTATTCTGCTTCTGTCTTCTGCCTATGGCTTCATTTTTATTAATATTTGGCTTTGTGTTGAGGCTATTCTTTGACACTTGGTTCTGCTTAATATAGATCTTTAGAATTGTCCTTGATTAACTGAAAAAAGAAAAAAATTGGAAAAGAAAAAAGAAATGAGAACAGAAGTAGAGGGAAAAAAAGAAAGATAAATTTACATAAACTTCTAAGCCCTCCTCTTAGGCCATTGATTTCTGGCTAGACTACTTCTCACAGGCTGCCTGCATTACTCACACCTCAGTCCCACTGCTCCCCAGGCACACAGCTGGGCTCCACCCTCACTGATTGCCCTGTGGCTCTACCACTTCCCCTATGCCTGGCAAGTGTGCCTGTCTTCCCACTGCTTCTGGAGAATGAGTACAGCCTGCTGATGTTTCTTCTGCTACTTTCCTCCATGTTTTCAAATAAGATGCTCTGGATACTATTTTTTTTTTTTTTTTGATGGAAGAATATTAGTCATATATCTACTGATTATCCATTAATGATATTTGAGGAGTCAGCTTTCTTATGCTACCACATCTATTTATGCTTTGTATGTCTTAATAATTATATTATAAATTGGAATTAAAGCATCAGAGTTTCAAATATTGTGCCTATGATACATTTATTGATGCTCATGATATAAACTTTGCTTGTGTACTTTTCTAATAAAATGTTTTAAAGTCATTGGTTACTATAGTTTTTAAAATACTTGCTTTTGTGTGTACCTCTTGCTAATTTTACTCTTCTGAATTCTCTAAAAGATCAGCAAGATTTGTCAGAGAAATTTATATAATTATGCACATATGTATATGCCTGCATATGTTTGTGTTTTATCTCTATTTTCCAAACAATTATATTTGAAAATTGATTGGTTCCTTTTTTTTACCTACAGCCTCTTAGTAAACAATTCCATTCTCCCATTTCAATCTGATCTAATGCTCTCTATTTCTTTCATGTTGGAATTTTCCTTAATTTAATCCATAGATTGAATCCTATGTTTTGGATAGACAATATTTCTATTTCTTGGTTTAAACTGACTGACACATTATTTTGGATTAGAATTTGTTAGATGGCTTTTATAATCTGTATTTCTGGACCTAAACCCTTGGATTTCTGATTCATTAGTTCTAGTATGGGGTCCATAAATTTACATGAAAAATCAATGTAATATCAATTATGCTGACCTGGCGACCACATTTCTAGGACACCTGGGGTAGATGTTTTTCACTGAAATACATTCTTCAATAGATGCGTTAAAAAAATCATAAGAAATAGATTTCTTGATACAGTCTCTCTTCCATAATTGAGTCTTAGTTTTATATTGATCTCTCCTCTCTATTGACGCATAACTTACAATTTTATTATTCTACTCTACTCTACTCTGTTCTATTCTATTCTATTCTATTCTATTCTATTCTATTCTATTCTATTCTATTCTATTCTATTCTATTCTATTCTATTCATTTTACTAGATATTGAACCCAGGATCTCATACATGGGAAGCAAGTATTCAACCACTGAGCTACATCCACTTCCCTAAAGAATATATTTATTTATTTGTTTTGTTTATTTATTTTTAATTTTTTTAAGGTAGCACCAAGGTTTGGACCCAGGACCACATACATGGGAAGCAAGTGCTCAACTACTGAGCTACATCTGCTCCCTGTCTTATTTAATTTAGTGTGCTGAGCTTTTGGAAGAATCATTCAACCTTTCAATCTGGAGACTTGTGATATTCATTTCTGGAGAAATCAAATGAATAATTCCTTTGATTAATTTTGCATGTCAATTTTCTTGGTTACCTTTCCTGGTCTCTTTACTTGTACTTTATATTAAAGCCTTATGTTATTTGTTTTGACTTTGTTTTTAGGTTTGGCTATCACATTTCTTTCTGTATCTCTCTTTATTTCTTTAATTTGTTTTGCTTGGTTTTGTTTTGTTTTTATCTTTTTCTCATTCTATAGTTACTACATTTTAAAAGCATCACGTATTGGTTTTGTGAGTAAAATATCTTATCTACATGGAAATACTCACAGAATTATGGATTTACATTTTGGGCTATCAGCATTGCACATTGTATCTCTTTCCTTGGAATTAATTTTCTCATTTCTTTTTTTAAAATTTTTGTTTCTCTTTTCAGGCACTTTTTTTCAAATGCTGGTGTTATTTTTTCTTATCTGCCATAATGTTAAATGAAAGTTTCCTACATATGTCTTTGGGAATAGTCTATAGTTAGTTCAGTTCTGGGAACTGGATTTTTCATTTTGAAGAACTGACATATGGAAATGTGGAGTTTTCTCTATTCATTTTCTTTCTCCTGAGGATATTTATGTTTTCCAGTTTCTTGTCTGTTCTATTTACCTGGAGTTAGAAACTAAGTAGAGGAAAGGGTTTAATAAATCTTTCTGTGTATGTATGTGTGTGTGTGTAAAGGGTAGAGTGAAGTGTTTAGCCATATGGTTGCAGGTTCAGCTAAAGGATTTGTATAGACTTCCAAACAATATCCAACCTCTAGCATTGTTTTCATCCTGACCTTCTAATGGTACATGGTTTCTCTCTTCTGAAAATTAAAAAAAAAAAACAAAAACAGAGGAAGTTATTTTATCTTTTCACACATTTAATCAATATTGTCACATAATTCCATTTATTATTGACTGTCATTTTAGTGGAGTTTTTGGATAAAATAAGGCAGGTTAAATTTACTTATATTATTTCTACATCCCCCTATTGTTCTTTATGTCTGACATATAGTTGACATTAGAATAATGTTTGCTCAGAGAATAGATTTTTAAAGATTGATTTTTATATCCCCAAAGTATCTTGCCCTTTTCCATGAATATAAAAGAATTTATATAATATTCAGTCAATTTATAATATTCAATATATAATAAATAACATAGCATTAATTTTCTAGATTCATAGTATCTATAATTAACATTTATGCAAAGTTCTAAAATTTACAAAAAGCCTTTTATATGTTTTTGAGTATCACACAAAATTTCACGAAAAAAAGAATTACTAATCAACCTATTTTAGAACTTATATCATGTTACTGATAGAATATATAAAAGTATGTGTATAACTTGGGAGAGCTTCAAGGGATTCTGTTGTACTTAGGAAAAGCAAACAAATAGTTAAATAGGATAATGCATGCATTAAAATTGAAAAGTAAAAGAAGAAATCAAGGCAAAAAATAAATGTCTTAATTCTTAATAAAATATGATACCTTGTTTAAGTAAATGTATTAATGATGGAACCCTGGTAAGTATAAATGATGATAAATGTGTTTGAATACAAAAAGTTACATGTGACTGTGTTAGTTTGCCAAAGGTTGGCCCATGCAAAGTACCAGAAATGGGTTGAATTTTATAATGGAATTTTACTTAGGGTAAAAGTTTACAGTTCTGAGACCACGAAATGTCCAAAACAAGGTATCATCAGGCATACTTTCTTAGGTTCCTGCCACAAGGTGAAACAAGACAGTCACTGATCTGTGTTGAACTCTCTGCCTTTCCTGATAGAATCTGCTATCTACTGGAGCTCAGCTATGACCAGGCATAGGACTTGTCTCCTATTGGGTATCCTCTTTCAGTCTTGGCTGCTCCACTTTCTTCCAGAGTTCAGCAGTAAGTTATCAAGCTTATGACTCACATCTCCCTGGTTTCAGTTATTTGAGTTTCTCAGGGTTTCTTTCCTTGAATTCAGGTGTGGGCAAACCCAGAGTCCTTTCTCTTTCATTGCAGAATCAAATTTGGTTGTTCCGTTTTCCTGTGTGTCTCCACTTATATGAGCTCCAGTAAGAGGTCACACATCACACCTGACATGACAGTCTAAAGCTGGATGGACTCTAGAAAATTATGTCCTTAGAGTTAATCCTTTCCTTTGGGTGTAAACCTATTTTGGTATGATGTTCTGATTAGATTACTTCAGTAATGGTGGAACTCAGGCTGGGACTTAATCCTCTTACTAGTGTCATTTATAAATGGAGGATGGGAGAATGAAACAGAGCCATTCAGAGAAAAAGCCACAGGGATGGAAAGAAAGAATCTGGGAGCTCAGAGAGGAACCCATGAAAAAGGAAACCACAGAATGAGCACCCAGAAACTGAAACAATGAGCCCTGGAAGAGAGGCAGATGTCTCCCATGTGCCTTGCCGCCTGAGCACAGGCTAACCAGAAGCTGACCTTCAGTGAGAGAGCCTTTCTCATGTTGCCATGATTTAAGCACTTTCACAGCCTCAGAACTTTAAGATTAGAAGTTAATAAATCCCCATTTAAAAGCCAAGCTATTTCTGGTATATTGCATTTCAGCAGCCTAGCAAGCTAAATGGATTTTGGTACCGGGAAAGTGGGGTGCTGCTATTGCAAATCTGAGAAGTGTGGGAACACTTTAATAATAGTTCAGTGGTAGATTCTGGAAGAATTGTGAAGTGCTTGATAGAAAAGGTTTAGATTTATTTGAAGAAACTGTGGTAGAAATATGAACACTAAGATACTTCTGATGAGTACTTAGACAGAAATGATGAATGTATCATTGAAGATGGAAGAAAGTTGATCCTTGTTTTAAAGTAGCAGAGAACATGGCAAAATTGGCTCCTGATGTTAGATGGAAGGCAGAATTTGAAAGTGACAAGCTTGGATATTGAGCTGAGGATAATTCTGACTAAATGTGAAAAGTGTGGCTTGGTTTCTCCTTGCAGCTTATAGGAAAATGCAAGAGGAAAGGGACAAGCTGAGAATTAAACCCTGACACAATGAAACCAGAAATTGATGGTTTGGAAAATATTGAGTTTCCAGAAAAGGAGTGCCCCGAAGAATGGTGGTCCATGTAAAGACTTAACTGAACATGGAACTGGTCAGCCATTTCAACGCAAGTAAGAATTGGAAATGCAATTATCCAGGGAGGGTCTGTGGGAGGTATTACTGTCTGAGAGTTGGACTTCCTATGTGCTACATGCAAACCCAAAACATTTCTGTGAGATCTATGTGAACAGAATCACTGCCAGCCTAGACTAAAAGGAATAGAAAAGGAACAGATTAAAGGAAAGAAAAATGACTACATAGGCATAACCATCGAAGCGGAAGTCTAGACTGAAAACATCTTCTTGATCAAAGAGAGTAAGCCTACTCATGTGTGCAGAAAGGGTGAATATGCCCCAGCACTTTAAGAAGGAGGGCCTTTGTAGCAGTTTGATATTGCTTATGAATTCCAAAAATAGATATTGGATTATATTTGTGACCTGGTCTGTTTCTCTGGATTTATTAGATTGTATTAATTTCAGAGGTTTCATTTTTACTTGATTAAATTATGATTAGGATTTCAATTGGGCTATGTTAGTAGGACATTGGATACCCACCGCCTTGGTGGACTGGGACTCACAGAGAAAATTACATGGTAGAGAAGGGAGTTGGAGTGTTGGATCCTGGAACCCCAGAAGGAAACATAAAGGAAAAGAACCCGGATGAGTAGAGGCAGCTCCATAGACATGGCAGAGGCCCCAGGAAGAGAGAGAGTTTGATAGTATGCAGCTGACCTTGTGGAGAGAACAGAGCAGCTGAGCCCAGAGAGGAACAAGTCCTGGAAGAGAGAAGGGACTTATGCCAGCCTACAGCTGATATTGGAAGAAGCTGCGACCACAGAACTTTAGAGAAAGAGGGAGGCTGAACCCTTGCAGACTTCAACAGTCATCTCACTCCAACACACGGCCACAGATTTTGATGAGGGAAATAACACTTTATGGCCTGGTAACTGTAAGTTTCTACTTCAAATAAATTCGTTTTATAAAAGTCAGCATATTTCTGGTACTTTGTATCAGCTGCCCTTTGGCTGACTAATGCAGCCCTAGCCCCCAGTCTTCAGAGAGGATGGAGTACATTCCCCAGAGATTGTGGAGAATCTGGCTCCACCCAGTTTTCTCACAGGGTGGCCTTTTTCCTAGGGATTGGGGAGAGTATGACTGTCACCCCAGTGTTCTCTGAGGGTGGAACTGAGAGCATGAGAGCTGTGCAGGCCCTTGGAGAGGAGAGGGTGGGGCTGCCGCTCCATCAAGTCCAGAGGACAAGACATCATTCTATAGATGAATCATAGACTTTAAAACCTAATAGAGGAAACCCTTTAGGGTTTTCTAATTGTTTGCAACAAGTGGCTCCTGTTTTCCTTCCAGTTTCTATCTATGGCAAGTTGACCCATGACTTCCTTTTCCTCTTTTATATTGGAAGCAGATAACCTGTTCTAAATTTCACAGATCCACAACCTGAGAGGAATTTTGCCCCAGTACAGACCACACCTGTAACTGAGTTTGATGAGGTTTTATACTTCACATTGTCACAGAAATGACTTCAGGCTTTTTGAGATACTGTAATGGAGTGAATATATTTTGAATATGGAAAGAACATGCATTTTGGGGTCCCAGAGTGTGACAGTCATATGTTCTTAAAGTTAATCCATTTCTGTGGGTGCAAACCTATTGTGGGTGCGACCTTTTGATTAGGTCTCCTCAGTAAGGCATGGCTCAGGGTAGGACTTAATTCTCTTTCTGGAGATCCTTATAAATGGGATGAATACAGAGAGGAAAACAGAAAGAAAGTAAGAAGAAAGAAGCTGAAGCAGTGAAACCTGGAAAGAGAGAGGAACCAGCAGATGCTGACACAGGCCTTGCCATGTGACAGAGGAGTCCAGGACATCTGGCAACCAATTTTGGGGAGAAAGCATTGCCTGGTGATATTTGATTTGGACAATTCTATGGCCTCAGAGCTGTAAGTTTTCAAGTTAGTAAATCCACATTTTAAGAATCAACCCATTTCTGGTATATTTTGTTTTGGCAGCCTAGCAAATTAAAATAGTAATCATAGTTTGTATTTTTGTTGGTTTGGTTTATTTCAAACTTATGTGGACATGTAGAAATGGTGAAATGATAAAAATGTCATAATTCCCCAGGCCTTCAGTTACCAATGGTGCATCTCACCAATGGAAAGAGGAAAGAGCTTTGAACCTTAGAAGCCCTTCCTACTTAATCTTGTTTTAAATTTTAGATTATTTTCATACACTTATTTATGAAAAGTCATGTAACCATTTTTTTAAAAAGGTATGTAAAATATTTTTAAAAATTAAAATCCACATAATATATATCATTTGAAAAAATCCCCCATCTTTTACCTATATGTAAACCCCCAGAGTTGAAATCTAATTTATTTTTCCTCTTACTAAGGAAAATTCATCATTTTCTCATATCATTTCAAGCTCTTCAAAGCATTTTTCCTAATCCTCAAGGGTTATCCTATCATATGCCTATATAATTTATTAATCATTTCTCTAATTTTATATAATTTGATGGCTTAATTTTCCCATTTTTAATCACATGAATATTCCTATGATAAAATTGGAAATAAAATCTTATCAAAATTTGTAAAATGATAAATATATTCTGAAATTACAGAAATTATTTTTAAAATTTTAAAATGTTGAGAGAACAAAAAATTGCAAATAACTAAATTTATGCATTTAAATTAAAATTGTTTCACATAAAATCAGAAATCAGGAAGTTATACTTCTTATTTCCATTAAAAATCTTTTTTCTTGTTGGGGAGGATGTATTACTTTGGAGTAATTTGCCTTACCATTTGGGAATTATATTTTCTGCCTAAAAGAGAATATATATACTGTCATGTGTTAAAACGGATAGGGATATTTGTTTTTCTCTTATGTAAGAAGTCTAGGGTTAGACAATCCAAGACTGGGTAGAATGACATATATTGTCAAAATCATAGACTCCGCTCAGCTTTCCATTTTGCTATGTTTAGGTGTGACCCAGTCTTCATAGTTGTAACCTTGCAATAATGATTATATTATTACCAAAATAATTATGTTACTGTCACATGCATATATTTGAAAATAAGTATCATATTATATATTACTGCTATGTTTTAATTTTAGGACAAAAACAAAAAGAGTCCTTTTTAGCAACATGTACTTCCATCTTTTCCCTTGGTCTGTGGCACATCACCAGTAACAAGAGGCAAAGAGGAGGGGAAAATAAGAGATTTAGTAAGATGCATTGCTCTTCCAAAAAAAACCCCCAAAAACAAGGAAGGATGAGGGAGACATACCTGATTGCCAATTAGTACTGTTTACTCCTTTCTTCTTAGCCTTTAAAATGCTTGTATTCAGCCCTTTTTCTTGGGTTCCTGCTCTTCACAACACTTCGTCATTTAGTAACTCTCATAAGTCCCAGATCTCCAGGCCATTCTCAGCTATAATGAAAATAATTTCTACAAAGAGGCCAACATTGGATTCAGATAAGTTAATAGGACATGTCTCAGGAAAAAACCCCAGCTATGATGATAGAACACTTCACCATAATAAGTGCATAAAAGTGCATGCACACACAGAGACATACATTCACATACTTGAGCTAATATATCTTTTTGAAATCTTATTTTTTTAGCAGAGAATGTAGCCAAAGACAATACAAGTATCACAAGATCTAAATAGGAAGAGACCTGTTAAAGAGGAGGAGGAAAGGCTGTTGTCAAACTGCTTCCTAGACTGTGCTGCATGTGATATGTGTTGAGAGATGCCAATTATGTGCCAAGGGAAGGAGAACAAATGACAGTTCAGTAAAAGGTCTTTGGTCTGTACACCTACTGAGTAATAATCAGTAAATGGGATATATACTATAGTTGCAAAAAGAAGAATTTAGATTTTGAAACCTTTAAAAAAAACCACTTTCTTTTGTTTGAAAATGATGAATCAAATAAAGCCTGCATCTAGTGGGATGATGGGGCAAGATGAAACTGGAGTAGGAGGTAGTACACAAATAATACAGAGATTTTCTTTCTTTTTCTCTCAAGTTGTGACTGTCCATACTTTATAGAATTAACCTGCTTCCAGTATGAATATATGTCCATTAATTGACATGGTGGTAGGTAATTCATGTTTATTTCACCTTAAGTATGGACATCGATTTGGAAATTTACAACAGATGATACTTGTGTATATGTAAGTTAGAAATGATCATTTATCTGGAGGTCTATGTTGGAAAGATAAATTTTCAAGCCATAAGCTTCTGGAATAAATCTTTTTATATGTATCCTATTCCTCTGAAGTGTAAAATAAGAGAAGACAGAAAAGAATATAAATGTGAACATTTATATTTAAAGATGTTAGACATAATGGGAATTCATGCAAACTAGAAAGATTCAACATATTTAGTTTACATCTAGCTCACCTCTAAGACACATTTATTCCTAAAATTGTATATGAATGTGCATATCTGAAGACCAAATATGCAAGATCTCAGAAAGATTCTTCTTTGAGGAAATAAGGAGTCCATCATTGGAAAATTATCTATATCAAGGTTACACTCAGGTTAAAGAAAGTATGCTTGCGTCATACAAGAGTAAATTTTTAGGTCCACATGAATTCTGTTGTTTAGATTGCCCCTGAGTATTCAAGCCTGTGACCTGAGTTTAGGTGCTATGGGAGATATGAGATAATCTGTTCAGCAGCTCTTTCTATTTACTGTTTTCTCCATGTTTACAGTTTACTTATCCACAGGAGCTACCATATTAGGACAATGTGATCCCACTCAAGGAGTCTATATAACTTTTTGTAGAGATCATAACTCCAACAAACTTGTTCAAATGCTGTACCCTGACCCCTCAGCCAGAATTCACTAAAGCAGAGATGGAAATTTGGTTCAAGAGGATAAATAAGCACCTTCTTTAGGATGGTCTTTGAGCAAGGAAAGAGCTTGACGGCAGTCTTTTTATAGTGTCTGAAGATTGAAATACACAGGATATGTATTTCAGGAGGTAGAGGCAGGTATATTCCATTTTATGGAGAAAAATGGGTCTGCAGTGATAAATTAGGAAACCACAATCAACAGAAAACTTAAAATACAAAACACAGAGATAGACCAAAAGACTTTTGGAATATTGCTTCCCATTGCATTTGGTAGCACCTGTATCCTTGCCTTCCTTATAGCTTTCCTATTCAACCCATCCTGCATGTGCATGGTCAAATGAACTATCTTTTGTTTAGCTATTTGACCTGTATTTCTTTGTTCTACATTGAAGAACTAACTAAAATTGGATTTCAGAAAAAGGAAAATATAAAGAAACAAAAACAGATTATGGCAATGATAATAAGTTCATCAATACATTATTGGGAAAAACATCAATATTGATGAAAATTCATATTTTCCATTCTACAGTCTTGGAATTCACATTAGTAGATACAGCAGCATTGGAATTACTAGCTTTTAGGAAGTAACTACATTGTAAAAAGTGTCTTCCTTACATAAACATACTGGGTAGTAGATACTCTCAGGAGAATCACTAACATTACAAATATTGGAAAAGTACATTATAGGCAGTCTTGGATATTGAGTAAAATTCACTAGTTCATTGGAGATTATTAGGAGCCGCCACATCAGAAACAACAGCTTTAGAAATAGTGGTGGTGGAGAATCAAATATTAGTACTTTGCAATTAGTGGAAGATTTTTTTCCAACTACCTGGTATGAAGCACCCCAATGAAAAGAAGAAAAAAATGCTGAATTACAACTCTTTGTCAAATGAAATATTCTTGGGTTTGATTGTTACCCATTTTCCCCTAAGGATTATGTGGAACAATAAATATGCCTTAAAATAAGGTGGTTAAAATTATTTTAAGTATTACATGCAGATACTTTAAGCAATGTGAACAGTTATTTGGAGGTGTATTAGCATCATATATAATTAGACCCAAGATTTCCAAAATAAAATTGACTCTATTGCTTTTAAGAAGGCTGATGGGATATTTTCCTAAAGTAAAACTTTTAAAGCAAAATAATTATTTTCATGTTGCATATAATTTTTAGCAATGTGAATCAAACTCGTGAAATAATTTTTCCAGAGATATAATTAATTTAAAAAGAATGTTAATTGTGCTGTTTTCTAGACATTTCCCAGAATAGTGCTTTTAGAGAGAGAATCTAGTATATCAAGTGTAGAAACAAACAAAAGGGAGCCCAAAATTAATAATCTGTCTGGAAATATTATCTCATTATGCCCATGACTATCTGTGAGCTTAACAATTAAATTTAAAGTTTTAATGATTTTAACATACATAAAAAAAGAGGAACAGCCATAATGTCAGCAGCTTTCTAAGTTTTACCTTGATCAAATTAAAAACTGGCTGTTTGATTCATTATACTCAGTTAAGATTCTTTGGCATTTTATCTGTAAAAGCTGTATTTTATTTATCTGAAAAGTGGAAATTTTTTTAGAAGTGCCTTTTTGCTTTATAATTTTTATTGTTTATTTTTTAAGGCTAGTATAAATGTCTTTATAATGGAAACTGCACATAGATTTTATCTGCATGTAGAATACCTATCTGACATGAATAAACGAAATCTTACTTCATGCCTTTTTGCAGATTATTACAATGCCTTGTTTTACGTGTTCTATTTATATACAATGGGATACACATTTCCTTTGAAAATATAATAGTTATGAATATACCTTTATAGAATCATCACTAAGGTATATTCAGTGACACAAGCAACCATAAAACAGGGTGTATGTTATTGTAAATGTCTGTGTGTGTACATATATGTATGTATGGAAAATATCTCGAAGGATAAATAAGAATCTGTTGACAGTGATTACCTTTGGAGAGTAGGATAGGAGAAGGATGAACATTTACTTTATTTTTTATTCTTTCATATTGTGAAATATTATATACATACAGAGAGTGAACAACAATGATAAAAACATGCAGCTCAATAATATTTTACAAAGCTAACACCTGTGTAACTAGTACTGAAGTAGGTAAATAGAACAAGGCAGCAAATAGGATGCTGCCATGTCCTTCCATCCATTTAATCACCACTTCTTTTCAATCCAAAGTTAACTGCTGGCCTGAATCTAACTATTGTTTTTATGAATTTTCTATTTATGCATATATTTCAGTGTCACCTACTTTTATTGAACTTTCTATAAATGGAATCATAGAGAATATATTAATTGTATTACATGATACCAAACAGGCTGCTAACAAGGTCAGGCATGACTAACAGGTAAACATTTTTTACTCCTTCTATTTGACTTCTTCTATTTCATGTTAGTCACTTTGGCCTTTGGGTGGTAATAGCATATCATGGTTCTTTTTGAATTTTATTTGATAAACAGTTATTTCCATGTTCATTGTACATTTAGATTTCTTCTTATGTGAGTTCTCTTTGAGTCCTTTTTACCACTGTATTTTTAATTCCTTATTGATATTTTAAAATATTTTCTGGAATGAATGTGTTGAAAATAACTCCTCTGTCTAGGCATTGCATTTTCTCTCACCTTAGGGTGACTCTTGATAGAATTTAATTATTAATTTTAAGTCAATGACTTGCAATTGGAAATGATGTGGTAGATTGAACTATGTATTCAAATTTAGAAAAATTCTTAATGATAATCTGTATTCCTGTGAGTGTGAACCCATTGTAATAAGACCTCTTGGAGAAGTTATTTTTAGTAAATATGAAGTCTACTTAATCAGATACTGGAGTCCTTTATCAGCAGAAGATATTCAGACAGAAAGAGAAAGTTCCAGGGAGGAGGTAGAATCAGGAAGTCAGTGGGAACCCAGAAGAGAAAGGAGACATAAACAAGTGACAGGAATGAGAGTTGCAAGACAAGGAACACCAAAAAACACCCTTCTTCCTTATTTTCTATACCTCAATTTGTGCCTTGCTAAATAGCTATTATTCTTACATTTAAACCCTTCGAGTCTTCCCTCAAATTCTCATCAATTTTAACAGGGACTTATGAATTATTTTATTCTTTATGAAGAATAAATCTTTGGTCTTACTGATTCTTTCTATCATATACCTTACCTTTTATTTTGTTAACTGCTGCCCTGTGCCTATTACTTAGGCCCTTATGGTCTCTTTTGAATTAATTTTTTTAAATTTTTTCATCTCTTTAAGATGGATGCTTTGATCATTTCTTTTCAGGAATTATTAGTTCCAATTAACGGATTTAAAATATAAATTTTCCCTAAACATTAATTTTCCTAGATCTCAAACATATTAAACAATGACATTAAAATCATCAATTTCAACACAATTTAAAAAATCTTGGTGTGATAACAAGATTTCCTTCTTTGTGTTTACAAAGCTTTTGATTCTATGAAATGATGTGTTTCAATGGTTTTAGAGAGTTCCTTGAATTTGACTCTTCAAGAACTATCCTTGCCCCATTATCTTTCTTCAATCTTTTAAAAAATCCACTGGTAATCATATTAATTTTCATATTATATCCTTTTTGTCTCTTCCCCTATTTTCCTCTCACTCTGTTTTTTTTTTTTGTATTCCATTCTCTATTTATTCTGATCTATTTTATAGTTCACTAATTGTGTCTTTATATATATGTAATTTTCTCTTAAATATTCTCATGGAGTTTTTAATTTGATCTTGGATTTTTTAAATTCTCAGTTTTACATTTGTCTCCCTCCACATATTTTTCAGATCTCTGCTCTAATTCTGAGTCATGCTTTTTATCCCCTTGGACATATTAAATAAACTCATTTTTATATTTTGCTTTATAATCCTAATGACTGCAGACTTATGTATCTGTTTATATTGTCTGTTGCTTCTATAGGATTTCATTCATTATCTCATTATTTGTGGGTCTTCCATTTCTTCCAAACTTTATGTATTTATCCTTAAAAAAATAGTTTAGTTTGCAATGTATGGACCTTGCCTGGGTCCTAATAAAACACTAAAAAATAAGCAAACGGCAGCAACAAAACTTTTATTGCAGAATGATATTTGCTAGAAAATTGGAAATGTGAAATCTATGCAATATTTGATTATTTTAAGAAAATATTATGTTCCAAAGTGAAATAAAGGAGATGTGGTTTTGCTAAAAAATTGAGCTCACCTCTTTTATTATTTATATTTATTTTTGCAAGAAATAAACTTTTGTTTCTTAATCCATTGAGATTTGGGGTGTATGTTGTAGATTAAAGCAGCATAACCTAACCTATCAATACTGCAAAAACATTTAAATTTTTGATCTTTTCAAAAGTCATATATTTTACCAGCATATAAGCTTCAATGATAAAAATAAACAATTTCTATTTTTGTTTATTGTTTCAATTAGTTTTTTTCAAATTTCAAACATCAATAATTTTGAATTTTTTGTTCTTTGTATTTAAAAAGAAAAAATAGAATAATGAAACCTAATGCATTTCATGAAATCAACCAGAAAGCCTCAGAACTCTCATGGTTTCACTGGAAACATGTAAAATAGAATTTAAAATATACAGTGAACACTGAAATTTACCATCTGAATACTGAAACACCTATGATGAGGAAACTCCTTTGAAAATAAGGTGCTGTGAAAATTCCTTATGAACAGAATCTTCACATCTTTTTATACTTCTGAAATATTTTTTTCTCCAGATTTTATTGTTTCTGGGAAAGCTAGTTTGAATCAGTTTCTAAAAGAACTAAAATTTGAGAACTAGGAAATATTTTAACACTTTTTCTTCATGTTCTAACATTTAATGAACAAATTCTTGAGGAACAAACACATGTAGTTTAAAGATGCACAATCAAATGTGTACAGGTAAATTTATGATATCTGGGACTCACATTATGGTACATGGCATGGGATTTAGTTGGAGGTATAAATTAAGCAAGAATGGTTCATTTTTTATGTTTGAATATACTGAGGTTACATTCATCGAGTCTCTTTATATGTTTAAATTTCTCAATAATCAAAAGTTAAAAAGTAATTTGAGAACTTAGAGTTATCTATCCTCAGAGTATTGCCTTTTTTTTTCTTTTTATCAGTCACATGACTATGCAAGCAACTCAGGATCACCTCCATCCCCTAACGATTCAAATCTGGACTTCAGCTTCTGCAAGAGCCATCTAAGTCTGAGAACCCTTTTAGCTAAGACTGTCCATTGGGATGATGACTTAAAAGCAAAAAGTTTTTCCCATTCTTTCAATAATCAAATCCTTAATCTATTCTACCAGTATCTCCAGGATTCCTGGGTTGTATCATCCATTTTTTGTTTCCTCCCATGGTATTGATATTTATAAAGATTGCTGTATCTTTACATTTTTCCACTTTTGAAATATCTTTCCATTTTTTAAATATGATAATGCTTTATGATTGAATTCATGTTATAACTTCTTGGCAGAAATGCTACTTACATGCTGTGTCCACAGTGAATCACATCATAAAACACATGATGCTGTTATCATTGAT
This sequence comes from Dasypus novemcinctus, assembly GCF_030445035.2. Classification (NCBI taxonomy): domain Eukaryota; kingdom Metazoa; phylum Chordata; class Mammalia; order Cingulata; family Dasypodidae; genus Dasypus; species Dasypus novemcinctus. The sequence goes on along the minus strand of NC_080674.1, from coordinate 32,110,524 downwards.
GTTGACTTTCATTTTGGTTAAGCTATGGTCTGCCAGATTTTTCAACTATTAAGTTAACCATTTTCCCCTTCAGAAGAAATCTGTAAGGAAATAGCTCCATCCCTCCCAGAGTTTCTTCTTTCTGTTTGTTTTTGTTTTCAGTTTTGCTGAGTGTTGAATTTCCTGTACTAATTCTGTCAAGTTGATAGTCTTTGTCATTTGGGGCCACTGACTTCTCAGATTTTTAATGGTTAGGTAAGAGATTTCCTTAAATGTCTTGAAACTGTAAACCTCCCAACTTTTCCTAAGGCACTCTGTGTATGTGTGTGTGTGTTAGGGAATGCTTTTAATGCTTCAGCAGGCAATTTACTGGTCTAATTTAGCCTTCATATCCTGTTGGCATAGGTCCCCAAGGTCAGCCAGAGGTGAGTTTAGGGCCTTCTCACACACAGCTTGGTGCACAAGTAGAGTCTTCCAGATACTCAGGAATATGTTGGATGTTTCCAAAGTGCCTTATGGGCCTCTCATTCTGCATTTTTCCCTTTTATTTTTCTGGCCAGACATTTTTGTCTTATAACCACTTCAGACAGTTATGTTGTTAAACAATTTCCATTATTTATTTCAACAAATGCCCTAAGCATAGAGCCCTTTGCACAGACAGGCTCTGTGTCATGTCATGGAAAGACAAGTCCTGAGAATGGAGCTTTCCAGAAAGATCCCAGACATGTCAAATAGTGACAAGGGGCTGAGGCTGGGGTTTTTATGGAGCTAGAAACTTTTATGTCCTTCATGGTGCTGGTTTCACAGCAATCGTGTCTGTGAGGCTGCTGATTTCCAAGGCTACAGAAGAGCTGGGAAAAGGGGATAGGATTAGGACAATAAATGCCACTAAAGATTTATGTTCTAACTGAGATTTAGTTTTTTCTTAAATAAATGCTCTTTACATCATTGCAAGCCTGTAGTTCATTTCCAGAGTTCTGAAAAAGTTGATTTTCTATATTTTTTTCCAGTGTCCTCAGTTGTTTTATAAAAGTAGGGGATTTTCATATGTCCTGCCTCTGCCATTTTGGAGTTTCCCTCTAGGTACCAATATTAAGGTCTTTTGTTTTCAATTAACTGATGGCATATTGTCATCCTGATACTAAAATGCATTAGTGGCAGTATTTTATAACATTTTATATGATAGACCAACAACACGTACTTGCTATTCCATTTGCTCCTCTATAATCCTCAGCCTAATCTTGGAGTGATGTGACAAGTTCCAGTAAATAAAATGTCAGCAGAATTCATACGTCATCTTTAATTGGCATGGTATAGTATAGGGAGATAATTTTGTATTTGAAGTTAAGAAGCCACCAGTTACTTCTCAAGCAATTTAAAAGACAAAATTTTGTGTTATGGACTGCCTAAGACTACCTCTCCTGGCAATATTTGTGGGAAAATATTTTATTTCCCCAGGTTCTTAAATGGCTCTAAAGATTTTACTTTCATTTTCTGTTTTTCCGGTACCAAAAGGCAAATGGTGGTGCACACTATAAATAAAAGGGGCAGTACTTAAAATTGGGTGGATGAGAGCCTCTCTTTCTAATCCTCCTTGCTTATTTTTATTAGTTCTCAAAGACAGATTCACAGAGAATTTCCCATTACCCATCCCCCAGAAATTCCCTGAATCATGTTGTATTCTTCAATGAAACTTCATATTAGGAGTTATTAGATCTGAGCTGTATTAATGGCATGCTAACTAATCCAATCACTGTATTCTGAAGTCTATGTAAATGATAACTGACCCATTTCTAGTTAAACATTCCCAGGATAGACAATTTGCTTCAGAGTGAATCAGTCTTCTGTAGAGTAGCACTCTGATTTTCAAAGAAATCCTTTGTGTGTTCTCTCACTTCATCTCCTTGTTCTCTAGTTATGGACACATTTCTTGGAGTAGATTCAATCTTGGCATTATTATTTAACAGGACTATTTTCAAACACAAAGTTATTATTCCCATAGAGAATTCTAACAACCTCTGTGGCAGAGCAAGTTTTTATAGAATTTTTAAGACTTTTTTTGAAAAACTTACAATTAAAGTTTCCTAACAATGTATATCCATAGGAACTAATGAAGAATACAACAATGGACTGCTTAATGCTATTAAATGTCCTCTGCTGGAACACTAAAGTTTAGATAATGGAATTTCTCAGGATTTTTATAACTAAATAAGCCTCTGTAATACTGTTAGAATACATTAAATAGAAGGTACTAATGGGCAAAATTACAAATAAACAAAAAGATATTCGAATGGCTGTAATATTATTGCATTTGCAATAAAGAAGATTCACATTAGTGAGGGGCAAATGGGATAAATACAATATTAAATAATTACTATTGTGTGAAAATATGTTTCTCTAAACATTCGTACCTAGACAAAGTGAAGAGAATCTTAAAATCTGAACCATTCCAGTTTTCACATCAAGAAATGTAGAAAGATGGTCATTGAGATATATACTCATTTGATTAATTATATAGCTGCACAGGAGTGTAGTAGTTTTCTATTACTTCAGAACAAATTACTAAAAATATAACAATGTATAACAATGCCGATTTCTTTTCTCACAGTTTCTGTGGTCAGGAGTCCTTGCACAACTTAATTGGGTTGTGCGTAGCATTACATAGACTACAGTCAAGGAGTTGGCCAGGACTGGTTTCTTAATTAGAGGCTCGACTGATAATAAATTTCCTTCCAAGTCCACTCAGGTTGTTGGCAGAATTCATTACCTTGTCTTTATAGGACTGATGGTCTAGGCTACTTGATGAATGTTGGCTGGAGGCTACTCTCAACTCCTAGAGCCAGATACTGTTCCTAGGGGTCTCGTGCAGTTCCTTGTCACATAACTTCCACAGGCCCCTTATTTCATGTATCCAGCAAAGGAAAACCTCCAGAAAGCCTGCTAACAAGACAGACTTAAATAATATAATTAATATAGTATGATTTGGTATGGTATGGTATGGTATGGTATGGTATGGTATGGTATGGTATGGTAAGGTAAGGTATGGTATGATGCAGTATAATATAATATAATAACATCATAATATCATATCATATTATAATATAATAAAACAGCAGTCCCATCTCATCACCATTGCCATATTCTATTGGCTAGGAGCAGGTCACACAGTTGCCCACACCAAGGTAGGGTAATATTCATGTCCATAAACACTGGGGAGTGAGGCTAAAGGAGCTCACCCTCCAGGATCTCTGCTACATTGGAGCTAGGGATTACAGTGTGTGATGTCAGTTTTATGTGTTAAGTCAGCTAGGCTATAGAACCCTGTTATTTAAACACTAATCAAATGTTGCTGTGAAGACATTTTGCAGATGTGATTAAGATCCACAATCCATTGACTTTATGTAAAAGATATAGCTATAATAATTTGGGTGGGTCTATTCCAACCAATTGAAAAGCTGTAAGAGCAAAACTGAGATTTCCCTGAGGAAGAAGAAATTCCACCTGTAGACAATAGCTCCTGTCTGAAAGTTTCAAGCCTTCCCTTCTTGACCACCTGTCCTACAGATTTCAGACTTGCCTAGCTTGCACCCCAAAATGCAAAATCCAATTTCTTGCAAAAGATCAAGTATATGTATTATATTTATATAATGTTTGTTTGGTTTTGTTTCTCTGGTGGAACTATGACTAAAACACAATACTATTTTCATTTCTGCTAAAAATATTGGGAATAAAGTAGAAGCAAATTAGTTATCTTTTTAAATCTCTGGGAAAATGGAAATATTTCCCAGTATGAAGGGACATCTGACAGGAAGAATAACATTGCTTTTTAATTCACTGTGATGAGATTTTATACATACTGAGTTTCCAACTATTTATATACATACAATCCATCATAATATAGAAGTTAGTAAAATAAATAACCTCTAGTACTTGTAGAAATGCTTATTCCACAAGCAGATATGATAAAGCAGATCTGATTAAAAGACATTTTCCTCAACTGAATCATGGATTTCCTATGGTTGGGGAATTATTCCAGGTTTGGTATTAACAGGGTTTTTTCCTACACAAATGGGGTGGAGACTTTAGCTCACATCATGGAAATATTAAGAAAATCTGCCAGTGAGCTTGTTGCTCGGGCAGTTATGTTTTTATCCTGAACCATTTGGGACCCTTAGTTATGCTTAAACACTATTTTAAGACCAAATCTGATGTTCGATTGACAATGAACATATCCAGAACTTTTTCTTGTTCTCCCTGACTATAAGAGTCAATGATTTTTCACTTTCTCAGTTTTCCAAAGTAACACTTCTGAGTTTAGAAGAGCCAGGACTTGATTCAAATCATCACATTGCAGTGATTTATGGTATTTTATCTTGGAGTACTATACTCTTCACCCAGATCCTCAACGCAGTAAGCAAAGATTTGTCACTATCAAACACGAGGAAAAACTGTGTTCTCACCCAGTCTCAGGGAAAGCACATTTTTGGGCACACAGGCCCTTGAAAGGTAATCTCAGTCATTTGGTTGCAAACCTTTTCAAATGTTGTCTCTCACTTGTACTGATGGGACTGTATTCCCAACCTCACTACTTAGAGCAATAGCAGAGTCAAACAGCTCAGCATTCTTATGCTCATGATATGTAAGTATGTTAGGTATTTTTTGACTGTCTTCCTGTTTAGCAATTGTGCTATTTGAGACTTTGAAGAAGCAGATGCTGAAGTGAAGTTAGGAATGTCAGCAGTGTATTAGAGAGTAATGGCTTGCTTATGAAAGGTGGAAGTGTGGAGAGCAGAATCTGGAAGGGAAAGCCTTCAGACTGCACAGAAACTGCAATCCTGAATACTACTTAGTTGTTTTGTATAGACCTTGAGTTATTTTCCAGGATACTATTGTTTCTTAGTGTTCAAGATGGCGAGTCAAAAGGAGATATAATATACCTCACCATTCCTCAATCTGTAAGAGTGGCTGTCATATCCACTGTTCAACCCAGGATGCAATATTGTTTGTGATTTACTATATTGGCTGTTGGTTGTGATTTGGGAGTGGGAGAAGTTTCAGAGTTTTCCCTTTGGTCTTTTCCATTATCATAGCTTTTACCCCAGATCTAAAGATTAATCTGAGAATTCCTAAAATTGCCAAGCATGTCAATAGCTATTATATATTTAAAAACTCAGAAGGCCTAATCTGAAGATGACTTTACCCAAGACATCATTTATTACTTGGCCTCTGTTTTATCTCTTCCTATCACAGAAGGGAAGGCATCATGGTACTACTGATCTCTAGGAGTCTGGACAGCCAAAATCTCCAGGGTTATCAACCAATATATCCCTAGATCATATGTTAGAGTCCTAGGTTTTCCCTACTAGGGCACCTCAATTGGCGTAACAATCTGTTTGATGCATGCATTCAATCACCGTTGAAGCCTAGGGATTCCAACTATTAAATCCCGAGTTTGGTCACTATATATGTGTTTGTATATATATTTCCATTGGAAGACATAAAGATCCTTGGTAAGCTACTAAATTGTTATCTACCAAATAATTGGTAAACTACTTAATTGTTGGTAAGGTATTGAAAAGAGCCTTTGCTATTCATATTTAGTTGCCAATTGGTGGTTAACTGCCCCCAGTCTTCCACTGTGTTTCTGTAGGGCGTTAATGAAACTTAATAACAAACAACCTGAGTCAATCCAATTGTCATTGTATGTATTATTTCTACCCCACCCCCAATTTTTCAAATTATTGAATCAGTTTCCAGTCTATATATTTACCTCCACTGGAACATTTTCAAGTCACCCCAGGTGAAAGTTTCAGAAAAGTTATTCATTCCAGGATCATATTTTCATTACCAGAGACAAAGTTAGAGATCCAGTCCCAAATCTTCATCATATCGGTTGCATCCTTACACTATTACTGGTATTACTTGTGCAGTTTAGCTTTTTGGGAAGCAGAAAATAAGAATAAGTTTGGAACATCAGCATTTTAATGGGAAAGATAAAAGGAGGGGAGAAGAATTAAGCAGGAAAGACTTCAGACAATAATTTCCATCTGAATTCTCAAAAGAAAATGGGGATGAAGTAGCATTTTGCGAATAGATCCACTAACATTGACACAGATTTGGAAAGTCTTCATAAGCTCAATGGGAAATTCCAGTGAAAATATGGCCCTTTTGAGGACTTTCATATTTAGCTAAAATAGCAAGCCATTGGAAATCATGTCCAACTTAGTTGTTAACTGGGGATTTCGCTGTAAAGGTGATACAAATCCAGACTACACTGTAGGTGGAGGCTTCCCACAAATTAAATTGCTTACTGTGGAATAATTTCTTTCTTAAAGGGATATCTGAATAGCACACATTATGGTTGCCTCAGCAATACAAGATTCATGTACTGTTTTATAAACTTTGCTACCCAAGTATTTTTGTTGTTGTTGTTGCTTGTTTACTTGTTTCAAAACAACTATAATATAAAGTTCTGAGAGGAACACAATAATGCCTGAAAAACTCTGTGGTAGCTCTTCTCTGTAGGACAGGTATTACTGTGGGAACTGCTGCCACAAACTTGAATCCCTAAATGCAATGGAGATGATCAGAGCCTATGTGGTAGTAGCCAAGTGACACCACTTAACTGTCAAACATAAGGTGGACATGGTTACCATAATGGACAGTACAGTCAATCCAGTAATAAGAATCATCTGATTCACAGAGAGGTATGTCTTTGGCTAGTTTATCACAGGGTATCTAGAAGTGAAATAAATGGACAGTCGACGAAAATTCTTACTTGATCTGTATAAGCAGAAGAGTTCTAGGTCAAGTGAATAAAAGAATAGGTTGAATCACAAAAACAGAAAGTCATGACCCTTCAGTCAATTCCAGACACAAGACATTTTACCGACCCGGAACCCCTTGACTGAAGGGATGGCCAGGTCCTGAGGAGAAGGAACCTTTTAAACTGACAAAAATGTATACTGCCAGCCTTCCCTAAAGGGCCTTATGGCCTTTTCCAGGGTGACTGTGCATTGGGGATAAGGAAATGCTCAGCTTTTCCAAGGATTACTGAATACTGACACTGAATTAATACTAGTTCAAGGAGTCATGTAATATCACTTTGATCCACCAATCAGAGTGGGGGCGTACAGATATCAAGCAAAGAATAGAGTTTTAGCTTAGATCTGTCTCACAATGAGTCCAGCATATCCTTATACCTATTCTGTGGTTATTTGTCCAATTCTGGAATGCATAATTGGAACTCAGCAATTGGCAGAATCCCCATGCTGTTTCCTTGAACAGTGGAATGAGTGTTATCATGGTCATAAAGGCCAAGTAGAAGCCACTAGAACAAATCTACCTGGTAAAAAAGTAAACCAAAAAGCAATACATCATTCCTGGATAAAATGAAGAGATTAGTGCCATGATCCAAGGCTTGAAGAATGCAGTGTTAGTGATTTCAGCTACTTCTCTAGTCAATTCCCCTAATTGACCTGTGCAGAAAACAGATGAATCTTGTAGGGTGACAGTGGATTTTCATAAACATAACTAGGTGATGACTTGAGCTGCAGTTGATGTTTTAATCATGGTTTCATTGCTTGGGCAAATTAAAACATCTGCTGACACCTGTAGCAGCAATTAACTTGACAAATGCTTTACCTTTGATAACTGTTAGCAAAGATCACCAGAAACAGTATGCTTTCAGCTGACAAGACCAGCAGTATACCTTTACTGTCCTTCCTCAAGGGCATATCAACTCTGCATCTCTGTAGCATAATCTGGTCTTCAGGGAACTTGATCATATTTCCTTCACACAAGACATCATCTTGATCCATTACATTAATGACATTAAGCTGATTGGACCTATTTATCAAGAAGTAGCAACTAAGCACTTCTCTAAACTTATTGATAGGATATTTCCATGTCATAGAGTGGTAAATAAATCCATGGACTTACAGAATGCTTTATCCTCCATCATGGAGTTCCTCACAGTATTCCTTCTGATCAAGGAAAATACTTCACAGCAAATGAAGTGAGAAAATGAGTACATGCTCATGGAATTCACTAGTCTGATCATGTTCCCCGTTGTAGCAGTTTGAAATTATTTTATGAATCCCAAAAAGAGAAAGTTATGTTTGTGGGCTGGTTCACTCCTGTGGGTGTGAGACACTTTTTTTCAATTGAACTACCTCAGTAAGGCATGACTCAGATAGAATCTCTGCCCTCTTGATGCTCTGATAAAAATGAAGGCACACTGAGAAAGAGAGATTTGACAGTTTTTATCCTGCCATGTGACAAAAAGAAGAGGTACAAGCAGCTGAGGCCTGGTGAATAGTTGAACATATGCTTGATAGCTTGCAGCAGAAATTGGGAAGAAAATGGAGTGGCCAAATTGAGAGAAGAGGCACAGTAAGAGAGAAGCCCTATGCCTGGTTGCCCACAACTGATTCCAGGAGGTGGTTCAGTCCAGAGGGGAAGGCAGAGACCAGACAGAGACCCACCCCCATCTTGCTTCATCATGTGACAACTGACTTGATTGAGAAAGCAGTTCTTATGTTTCCTTGCATTAGGCTTTTCATGGCATTGGGATTGTAAGCTTTTACCCCAAATAAATACTCTTTATAAAAGCCAGCACATTTCTGATACTTTGCATCCCCAGCCCCTTCAGCAAACTTCAAAATACCAAATATTCTGAAGTAGATAGATTGATAGAACATTGGAATGACCTTTTGAAGACTCAATTATGGTGCCAACTGGGTGGCAATATCTTACAATTCGGGAAATGTTCTTCAGGAGGCTATATATGCTCTAAACCAACATCTAATTTATGGTGCTCTTTATCCTAGAATCAAAATTCATACGACTCAGCCCAGGGGGTAAAAATGAGAGAGGTGCCACTCACTACTACAACTCAGTGATCCATTAAAAAATTGCTCTCTGTTCCCATGATCATATGCTCTGCTCATACAGAGATCTTGGTTCCAAAGAGAGGAATAGTTCCACCAGGAGACAGAACAGTGAACTCACTGATCTGGAAGTTAAACATGCCACCCAGCCACTTTTGACTCTTTATTCTTCAGAAACAACAGGTAAAGAAGGTAGTTACTATACTAGCTGGGGTCACTGATAATGATTATCAAGGGGAAATATGACTGCTAATACACAATAGAGGTAAAGAAGAGTATGCTTGGGATACCAGAGATCCCTTTCAGTATCTCTTAGTATTGCAATGCCTTGCAATTAAAGTCAATAAATAACTACAACAATGCAATCCAGGAAGAACTGCTAATGGCCCAGACACTTCAAGAATTAAAGTCTGGATCAGAAGAAAGATGCCGTCGGTTTAAGTGGGCACTCACTACCTCTTTTGCCAAAAACAACTGAGTGAGCTGTTTTGAGTATCCACAGAGCAGGAGATTTAGGACAGTGATCTGGAGGGAACAGGACAAAGAGATAAAACCCCAAGGGAAAACCATGAGTTTTTCACCCTGGTGGCTGGAATCAGCAGGTGGCTAAGCCCACCCTCAAGGCAAAAAGCTGCTGAAAACCCCAAGACTCACACCAGCCACTAAGCGGGAGACAGCATTCTCCAGGATTAGGAAGGTTCTGGTGAAAGGTGAAGAGGCATTTTCTTTCTGTGGGTTTTGTTACCTGGACCCCCTTTGAACTTTAGGGAGCACACTACCTGGTGAGAGGTGGCCCCAGGGGAGAGGAAACTCTGCTCAGACATCCTGATTTACCTAGTCTACCTGGGAGAGAGGAACTTGGGCTGGGAGACAGCTGAATCAGGCAATTGACTGCTCTGGTGCTGGAAATTATCAAAATTTCACCTCCCCTAAGGAAGGCAGGCAATAAGAAGCATTTAATAACCTTCCAAGGGACTATTTAGGGTCCCCTGGGAGGAGGGGGAGGTCTAGAAGAGGGGTGAGAGTCATTTCTCCTCAGTGAGTGGGTTCAGATACCAGGGTCCCATCTGAATTTCAGAAGGGAACTCAACCTTACCAGGAGAGATGAGGGGGGGATTTGATCACACAGGTTATCATGTCTTGCTGCCCTGGGAAAGAAAGCAATAAGAATAGAAAATGGGCAGGGACAGATGACTCCTAATCAAAAGGAATCTAGGAAAGTGACTGGATAGCTCTTCAGCTTATACCAACGAGAAGATTTAGCTTAATAGAGGAGTAGCCGATTTGAATATACGAGGACCCTGGCTCAATTCCCGGCTCTCCTTAGAGTAGTGATCTGCCAGTTTATCAAACACTCAGGTGATACTTTAGGACAGGAACACACAGACAGTATTTTTGTATTAGCTTCTCTTGGATCACTTGCTTTTCTTAAAAAAAAAAAGTTCCTTTTAAAAAAAAATTAACTTAGTTTACCTGGTAAAACCCAATTCAAAACCTGAAGAGGGCAGGCTGCTGGTAATTGATTGACGAACACTGGCAGTCTGAGAAGTTCTCCACGAGCCTAAGAGGGAAGGCTGTTTTTCCTAAATTTTTGTTTGATCGCTTGTTTGAGCCTTTGTTGTTGTTATTGTTCTTCTTCTTCTTTTTCTTCCCTCTTTCTTACTCCCCCCATTTGTTTTTTAGCTAGGTACTGTTGTCTTCCTCCTTCCTTTATTATCCCCCCCCCCCCTTTTATATATACCAATTTTGTCTACCTACACTATTTCTTTACTTCATCTTCCTATCTTCTACTTTCTGTTTTTGTTCCAGCATTCCAACTCTCTCTGTTTGGTCTTCAATTTTTCTAGTTTTTATTTCTATCTCCTCTATTCTCTGTTTTCTTTCTTTTAAAAATTTTTTTCTTAGTGTTTTTTTTTCTCTTTCCCTATTTTCAGATCATTCTGGCCTATTAATTCATTCTAGATATTTTTCTCTATTCAGTTTTTCATTTCATTATTTGTACCCCACTTTTTTATTCTTATTCCTCTGCATTTCTTAATAAATTAATTATTTATTTTCCTAGGTCTTACATGGTTCCTCTTCTACTGTTTACTATTATTAATACTATTATCCTTTTTCTTTTCTTACCTCTTTCCTTTTCTCTGGCCCTAATCTTTTTCTTTCAAGGGAACATAGATAACTGCAAGGAAATAAAATGAGGAATGAAGTGTCAAAGAGAAAGCTTACAAACACAAAAACAGCAACTAAATAAAACTCTAAAGTAGAGAAAGAAACTAATCAACTGAATAAACTCACCAAGATAAAGAGATGACTGAATACCAACAACAAGACATGGCCCAGCCCATGAACAAACCAAAGACCAGGAAAAGATGCAGAACATGAAACAACTAATCAGAGATGTCCAAATAAATATCATGAACCAAATTAATGAAGTGAAAAAAGAGATTAAGGATATTAAGAAGACACTGGAGAACATACTGAAGAAATTGTAAGCATACGTAAAAAGTTAACAGATATGATGGTGAAGATCCATCATATAAATCAATTCAAGAAATAAAAAATACACTGGAAATGCATAACAGCAGATTTGAACAGGAAGAGGAAAGAATTAATAATGTGAAAGATGGTACATCAGAAATCAAACAGAAAGTAGAACAGATAAAAAGATAGAAAAATCCAGCAGGGCCTTAGGGATCTGAAAGACAACACAAAATGCTCAAACATATTCATTACAGTCATCCCAGAAGGAGAAGAGAAGGAAAGGAGACATAAGGAGGGTTGCAGGAAATAATAGCTGAAAAATTCCCAAACGTATTGAGGGAGATGGATGTACATGTCCAGAAAGTGGAGTGCACTCCAAACAGTATAAATCCCAACAGGCCTACTCCAAGACATATATTATCAGAAGTTTAATGCTCAAGACAAAGAGAGAATAATGAAAGCAGCAAAAAAAGAGAGAACTATCACATATAGGGGAAGCTCAGTAAGATTAAATACTGATCCGTCATCTGAAACCGTGGAAGGAAGAAGGCAGTGGTATAACATAGTTAAACTGCTGAAACAAAAATACCTCCTTGCCGAGAATTCTCTATCCAGCAAAGCTGGCATTCAAAAATAATAGAGAATTCAAAATATTCACAGAGAATCAGAATTAAGAGTATGTCAATAAGAAACGTATCCTTCAAGAAATACTGAATGGAGTACTGCATGTTGAAAGGCAAAAACAGGAGAGAGCTGGAGGAGAGTGTAAGACAAATAAACAACAACAACAACAACAACAAGAAAAACAAAATGAGAAATAAGAACAACATATGACATACATAAACCCAAAGAAAATATAACTAATGTAAGTAATTTCTTGATAGTAATAATTCTGAATGTTAATGAATTAAACTCACCAGTCAAGAGAAAGAGATTGGTAGAATCGATAAGGAAATATGACCCATCTATATGCTGTCTTCAAGAAACCCACCCAAGACCCAGGGATTCAAGGATGTTGAAGGTGAATAGCTGCAAAACAATTTTATAATCAAACAATAACCAAAAAGTCTGGGAGTACCTATACTAATATCAGACAAAATAGACTTTAAATGCAAATCTATTTTAAGAGACAAACACAGACACTATATATTAGTAAAATGGGTAATCTTTCAAGTAGAAAAAATCATCATAAACATTTATGCACCTCAAAATACACGAGGCAAACACTGGAAAAACTAAGTGGAGAAATACATGCCTCTACAATTATAGTGGGGAAATTTAATAAACCATTATCACCATTACACAGAACATCTTCACAGAGAATTGATAAAGAAACAAAGAATTTGAATAATACAGTAGAAGATCTGGATCTAAAAGAAATATATAGAACACTACACCCAAATACATCAGGATATATTTCTTCTTGACTGTACATGGGTCATTGTCCAAGATAGACCACATGCTAGGCCACTTTACAACTCTCAATTAATTCAGAAAGATTGAAATTATACAGAGTAATTTCTCTCATCACAATGGAATGAAGCTGGAAATCAGTTAAGTCCAGAGAACCAGATTAGGCACAAAGGTATGGAGGTTAAACAACACACTCGTAGATAAACAGTGGGTCAAAGAGGAAATTGCAAAAGAAATCAGCAACTTGAAACAAATGGAAATGACAACACAAAATATCAAAACCTATGGGATGCAGCAAAAGCTGTACTGAGAGGAAATTCATAAACGTATATATCAAAAAAGAAGAAAGGGCTAAAATCAAAGACCTAACTGCACACCTAGAGGAATGAGAAAAAGAACAAAATCTAAACCCAGATGAAGTAGAAAGAAGGAAATAACAAAGATTAAGACAGAACTAATAGATATAGAAAATAAGAAAGCACTAGAAAAATTAAACAAAACCAAAGATGGTTCCTTGAGAAGGGCAATAAAATTAACAAACACTTAGATGGTCTAACAAAGAAATAAAGAGAGAAGATGCACATACACAAAATAAGAAATGAGGAAGGGGATATCACCATTGAAGCCACATCAATAAAGAGTATCATAAGATAATATTTTGAAAAATTATGTGCCAACAAGAAGGGTAATTTAGAAGAAATGGGCAAATTCCTAGAAACACAAGAACAGCCTACATTGATGAAAGAAGAAATTGATGAACTCAACAGACCAATCACAAGTAATACAATTGAATTAGTCATCAAAAATCTCCTAACTAAGAAGAGCTTGGGACCAGACAGCTTCACAGGTGTCTACCAAACATTCCAGAAAAATCTAACACCAATCCTGCTTAAACTCTTCCAAAAAATAGTAATAGAAGGAACATTGCCTAACTCATTCTATAGTGTCAACATTACAGATAAACATAATATTGCATAAACAGACACTGAAAAATCACTTGAAAAAATACAGCACACTTTCCTGATTAAAACACTGCAAATGGTAGAAATAGTAGGAAACTTCCTCTACACGATAAAACTATATATGAAAAACTTACAGCTAACATCATATACAATGGTGAAATCCTAAAATATTTCCCTTTAAGACTGTGAACAAAACAAGGATGCCCACTATAAGTGCTCCTATTCAACATTGTGTTAGAAGTACTTGCTAGAGCACTTAGGCAAGAAAAAGTTATAAAAGGCATTTGTAGCAGTTTGACATGGTTATGAATTCCAAAAATAGGTATTGGATTTTGTTTGTAATCTGTTCTGTACCTGGGCATGATTAAGTTATGATTAGGGCTTTGATTGGGCCACATCATTAGGGCTTTGAGTCCCCATCCCTTGGTGGTGGTGCCTCACAGATGAAAGGCATGGCAAAGGACAGACTTGAGGGTTTTTTGATGTTGGAGTTTGATGCTGAAGCCTTAAGCTAGAGCCCTGGAAAGTAAGCTCACAGAGGAAAGAGAAGCCAGCCCCAGGAAACTTCCTGAACACAGGAAGAAGCAAGTCCTGGGAGGAAAGGAAACTTGAACCCAGAGAGAAGCAAAGCCCTGGAAGGGAAGAACCCAGAAAGCCTGAAAGCTTGCAGACTTTGGCAGTCATCTTGCTCCAACATGAGAAAATAGACTTTGGTGAGGGAAATAACTTATACTTTATGGCCTGGCATCTGTAAGCACCTACCCCAAGTAAATATCCTTTATAAAAATGAACCAATTTCTGGTATTTTGCATCAGCACCCCTTTGGCTGATTAATACAGAATTCAAAATGGAAAGGAAGAAATAAAAATTTCCTTATTTGCTGATGGCATAATTCGATACATAGAAAGCCCTTGGAAATCTACAACAAAGCTCCTAGAGCTTATAAATGAGTTCAGTAAAACCACGGGTTATAAGATCACGGCACAAAAATTAGTAGAACAACAATAATGAGCAATCTTAGATATAAATCAAGAAAAATATACCATTTACAATAGCAACTAAAATAATCAGATACCTAGGAATAAATTAACTAAAGATGTAAACAACTTAAACACAGAAAACTATACAATACTGTTCAAGGAAATAAAAGAAGACTTAAATAAATTGAAGAATATTCCCTGTTTATGGAAGGGAAGTCTAAGCATCATTAAGATGTCTATCCTACCCAAACTGATCTACAGATCTACAGATTTAATGCAATCCCATTAAAAATCAACACAGCATGTTTTTAACCAAACTGGGAAAGGTAACTATGAGATTTATTTGGAAGGGCAAGAGGCCCCAAACAACCAAAGACATATTGAGAAAAGAAAAATGAAATTGGAAAAATCACACTACCTGGCTTTAAAATATACTACAAAGCTACAGTGGCTAAAATTGCATCTTATTGGCACAAGGATAGACATACTAACTAATGTAACTGAATTGAGAGTTCTAATATAGATCTTCACATGTACAGTCATCTGATATTTGACAAGGACACCAATACCACTTATCTGGGAGAGAATGGCCTCTTCAAAAATTGTGCATTGAGAACTGGGTTTCCATATTCTAAATAATGAGAGAGGAAACCATCTCACACCTTATACAAAAATCAACTCAAGATGGATCAAAAATCTAAATATAAGAGCAAAGACCATAAAAACTTTGGAAAATAATGTAAGGAAGCATCTTGGGACCTTGTGATAGAAAATGGTTTCATGAACTTCACATCCACAGCATGAGCAGTGAAAGAAAAAATAGATAAATGGAAACTCCTCAAAATTAAAATCTTTTGCACCTCAAAGGAGATTGGCATGAAAGTGAAAAGACATTCCACACAATGGGAGAAAAAGTTTGGTAAACACATATCTGATAGGAGCCTAATATCCACCATATATAAAGAAATCCTATATTTCAAAAATAAAATGACAACCCATTTAAAAAATGGGCAAGTGATTTGAACAGATGCTTCTCCAAAGAAGAAATACAAATGGCTAAAACAAATATGAAAAGATGCTCAAACTCACTAGCTATTAGGGAAATGCAAATCAAAACTACAATGAGATGTCATCTTACGCCCATTAGACGGGCAGTCATTAAAAACAAAACAGTACTATAATGTTGGAGAGGATGTGGAAAATGGGAACCCTCATCTACTGCTGCTGAGAATGTAGAATGGTCCAGCCATTGTGGAGGACACTCATTAGACTGGCAGTCATTAAAAAAACAAACAGTACAACACGTGTTGGAGAGGATGTGGAAGAATGAGAACCCTCATCCCCTGCTACTGGAAATGGAGAATGGTCCAGCCATTGTGGAGGACAGTTTGCCGGTTCCTCAAAAAACTGTAGATATGCCATATGATCCAGCAATCTCATTGCTAAACATACACTGAGAAGAATTGAAAGTAAATACAAGAACTGATATATTCACACAACGTTCATTGCAGCATTATTCGCTATTGCCAGAAAGTGGAATCAACTCAAATGCCCATTAACAGATGAATGGATAAACAAAATGTAGTACTTACGTACAATGGAATATTACTTAACTGTAAGAAGGAACACAATACTAACACATGGTATACCATGGATGAATTTGGAGGACCTTATGATGAGTGAAGCAAGCCAGGCATTGAAGGACAAATATTACTTGACGTCACTGGTATGAAATAAGCAAATCAGGCAGATTGAGAGAACTAGAGTCTGGAAGATAGGTTTACAGGAAATAGAAAGGGAGAAGATGCTCATATGGGCAAAATTCATGAAAAGGTAGAAGTGAGTAGTTGTGCAGTAAAGGGACATCATAGGGGTGTAGTGATACTAATGGGTCGGTGGTGCAAGTTTGACATGGGGTAGGGTGGGCAGGGTTTATTGGATGGTCCATTGAATTAGGGGAGTGTTGGGGGTGGAACTTGTGAATACACTGGGGTTTGGTGGATGTCTGATTGAAACAGCAACATTGTGAAAGCTCTTTTGGCAATATGACAAGGAATGGTTATTGGTTTAGGGTGGTGGGTGGGGTAGCATTCGGGATAGGGCTCACCTGGGGCAGTCTTCTACAGAATGTGTGATCATTTTGTCATAGTGTATTGTATCAGTGGGTGGAGATCCACATAATGAGATGGAAGGAGTTGGAGTTCCATCCTGGGGAGGTCCAATATGTTCTCAAACAATGGTGCATGTCTCTTAAGATCATGGGTGGTTCCTAATAAGGGAGGACAGGCCAGTGTGTTAAGCCCCCAGTATTGTTGCCAGTAAGTATGAATCTTGTCCTTCAAGGAATGAAGACTGGTGGTCACTGTGGGCCATGAGGGGAGGTTGAGAGAGGAATAGAGCAGATGGAAGAGGGGGTATTTATGGATCAATGGAAATGTTCTGCTTGATTGTGCAATAATGGAAGCAGGCCATGTTGAATTTTATCAAAAATTTATAAAAGTGTATAATCTAGAGTGTAGACCATAATGTAAACCATTGACCATGGTTAGTGGCTACATTTCAATATTCATACATCAATTGTAACAAATGTACCATCCACATATAAAAGATTATTTGATATGGGAAGGGGAAAAAGGGGGAGGATGTTGGGTCTATGGGAGTCCCTTCAGTTCTGTGTGTGACTTTACTGTGACCTAACACTTCTTTGAAGTCATAATGAAAAAAAGTAAGACACTGGGGAAGTAAGTGTAATAAAATGTCACTGTACATACAGGACAACAGATCTTACAGTGATGAAAGACAAAATATCAAAAAATTTTAAAAAATATTTTTCATTAATTTTAATATCCCAATTTATTATTTTATTTTAGTTTTAGGTTCTTCTAAATTATTATATATTTTATTTAAAGCCCAACAGCATTATTTCATTTTCCTATTAATTATACTTGGCAATATTCTTGACTTCGTTTTTGAAGAAGTTTTTCACCACAGAAGGGTTACAATTGTGGCAGAGGAGGATCATTGGTGTGGATGTTAGTATGGGAGATACATGGTGGGAAGTTTACCTGGACATACATATAAGGCATATAAATGTGTTCAAATTTTCTTAGGACATTGTCACAGTGGGTGGAGAGTCATGTAATAATCGAAAGAATATTGAATTCCCATCCTGGGGAGCATTGCCACATTCTCTAATGGAACATTAACAATCCCTGAAGTGCAGGGCAATGACTAGTGAAGAAGGATGGTCTATTAATGGGCCTGTGATATTGATAATTATGCTTATGAACCTTTGTTCTTAAAATTGCAACTTAGTCTAATCCTGTAGGGTACCTAAGAGTTACCTCCTGACAGCCTCCTTGTTGCTCAAATGTAGCCTCTTATTAAGTCAAACTCAGCATATAAATGCATTATCTTCCCCCCAGCATGGGATATAACTCCTGGGGACAAGCTTCCCTGGCACCAAGGGATTACTACCAAGTCCAAACTAACAATGCACCTGGAAAAAGACCTTGAATAAAATAAGAAAAATGTAAAAACAAATGAGTTTATATGGCTAAGAGACTTGAAAGTGAGTCAGGAGGTCATCCCAGAGGTAATGCTTATGCATGTCTAAGCAGGTTCTCATAGACTGCCAAAGTACATACTACCCCAAATAGTGGGGCTCCTGAGGGCTCTAGAGATACCTAAGTCATATGATCATGGCAGATAGCTCTGGATTCTGGTGCCTTTCCAATGGGCTCTACTTTGGAGTTTGTGCTCCCCAGTGTGACAAAGTTGAACTGTTGTGACTTCTCTACACATGGCTTGTCTGTCCCTTCTATTTGAACTTATAGTTGGTGCTGGAGTTGGTAGTGTATGTCCAAGAGACTTGAATCTTTGGGTTGTCCATGTGTCAGCCGGGCCCTGAGCCTCAGCTCAGCAGAGTTGCATCACCTACTGTCCAGTTCATTTGACTCACCCAGATAAACTAACAAGTTGGTGAGAATGGGCAACCACCATACCAAGGAGAGTAACCATTACTGCAAGAAAGAGTCCCATTCATCAGCCATATGGGACTGAGGTCTCCTATTAGAGGTGGAGTGGACATTATCATCCCAGAATCCTCAGGAATAGGGAATAAAATATGGACTAAAGTGAACTACTGGCATTCTACTATAGACTTATAGTGATTCTAGCAATGTAAGAAACTGTATCATTGATATGGAAACAGTGGCCAATAGAGACACTAAAGACAAGCAGAGGGAAAAAGAGGTGTTTATGTGAGCAGTTTTGTGACTATGAATTGTCCTGAATGTCACTATAATGACATAATCAGGCCATTATGTATTTTGACATAGCCTACACAATTGAGTGGGAGAGAGTTTAAACTACAATGTCAACTATAATCCATGCTAAGTGGCAATACTTCAAATATTTTCATCAATTGCAATGAATGTACATTAATGATAGAAGTATTTAATATGGGGAAGGGTGGGAGGCATGTAGAGTGGGGCATATGGGGACCCCTCATATTTCTTTTGTGTGTAACAATTTGTGTAATCTAAGTATCTTTTCAAAAAAATAAAAATAAAAAAAACATATTTATAAAAAAGAATTAAAGTCTGGGTCACACCACCATGCAAAGAATCACAAGCAGCTGAAGTCCTTTCTGAGGGTAAAGGAAATTTGAAATGGTTAGTAGAAATGTACTTAAAAATACCCTTGTTACCAGGTACCGAAATGTGGGCTGTACTTGTATTTCCTCCTTTTTCTGCTATGAATGTTTCTGTGTATGTGTACATGTTTATATATTGTTATATATTTGTTTTAATCTCTCACTTATCTCCTGTTGTATAGCATAGGTTGTATTAATTTCATGTTATTGTGTTTAATTTACAAGATTACAATTATAAAATTGTATATCCCTCGATGTCTTATCTAGAAACTTATTACATTTTCTGTTGTATGCTATATAGTTGAGTTTCATGTGTCAACTTAGCTGTTATGGTGTCCAGTAGTTTGGTCAAGGAAATACTGGCCTGATTGTTAATGTGAGGGCATTTTGTAGATGGATTTGTTTGCCTTCATAATCAATTGATTGTATCTACAATCAATAAAAGATATTGACTTCCACAATATAGGCGCTCTCTTTATCAAATCACTTGGACTCCTTAAAAGCCAGAAATCAAGTTTCAGGGGTAAGAGAAGAATTTTTCTGTCTCTCATTCATCTAGTCAACTTCTCATGTAGTAGTATTCAACTTGACCCTCATCAGAATTTACAACTTGTGGCCTTCCCTATGGAAATTTGGATTTGTTACCAACTCTTAGTCACATGAGTCAATTCTTAGAATAAATCTAGATAGATAGACAGACAGACAGACAGACAGACAGACATATCTGGAGCTTAGAGAGATTATATTTGAGATCCACCTAGACTTTGCCTTCTTTGTCTCTACTTCTTTAATTTTTATTATATTAAAATTAATCATAAGTATAGTGGCTTCTGAGTTCTGCAAAGTGTTGTAGTGAGTTATAGACCTGAGAGGGTTGTGGGAAACTCCAAACTTGTGGCCACTTGGTCTGGTATTTGAGCGGTCAAGGAACCCCAAACTTAAAGCTGTTGTCTGAATTGAGGGCATGATTGCACCCTTAACCTGTGCATTGTTGAGTACTTCTGGGTAGAATGAGAATTGTATTATGGTTTCTGTAGAAGAATCTGTAATTACTGTACTTCCAGAGAAATTCTATGCACATAAAATTTTTGTATGTATGTGTGTATGTGTACATGTATGTATACATGTATGTAAGAAGGAAGGAAGAAATTAAAGCAGCTGGCCTGATATCCATTCCTTACCCCCAAGTATTGGAATTTGCTTTTGGAAAAAAACAAGAGGGCAGGGATCCTGATTAGAATCCATGTAATTATGTTGATAGTTTTCCGTAAAGGGTCTGATGGTAATTGCTAGCAGGAGAGTGTTTATCTATGAAATGCATGTAGTATTGAACCTTGTTTTACAAATACTTATGTTAAGCAAATCTTCAATCTATAGATTTATAAGGAACATATCCTTACTAAATGCCAGGTAAGCTTCATAGCTCTCTGTGGTATAAAATAATGCTAGCTTATAACCTAGATGCTTCTTGATGTGTGAGATAACTCTTATATCTCATCAGTGACTTTGTTTACTCTGTATCAGAGAGTCCATGTCCAATGATTAAAGGAGGGATCTGAAGAGACCTGTGCCTACTTTACAATTGTCTGTCGATTTATTGTAACCTTAAAATTATTGGTAATATTTCATAAGAGCCATAGTTCATGTCAGTCTCAGTTGACAATCACATACATTTTGTTGACTCAGTATATATATCAATCTCCATATTGTTCAGAATATTTTACCTTTTCTAAAGTCTTTTGGAGAAATGGGCAAGCTAGTGTGCAGTCAGAACATTTAGTTCAATTTCATTAATCTGTAGTAGTGGATATTGTAATTGCAGGAGAACTTATAGAATTGTTAAACTTCTGGGACCTCTAATCTCCTCCATTGGTGTATTTATATATCATTTGACCAGTATTCCTCTGTCACAACTATTGTGAATTTGACCATCTTGACTTCTAATAGTTTATGAACTCAAGGTTTTTTCATCCAAATTACCATAACTATTTTCAATCTTTTGTATTTAAAAAGTATAAATTTTAGAATCAATAGTCATTTTCTAGAATGAAATCTGCTGGGATTTTGAGAGAGATACTATGGAATCTATAGTTCAATTTGGAGTAAATTGATCATTTGAAAATACTGAGTCAATCAGCTTGATATACCTCTCTTAATTTATTATCTCAAGAAAACATTATTTTACTGTAGAGGTCTTCTTATCTTTCATTAATATGTTGCTAAGTTTTTGTTGTTGTTGTTAACATTCTGAATTATATATAAATTCATTGACACATTATTGCTAGAATTTAAAATACAAAAATATACAAACGTCATCTGCAAACAATGTTTTAATTTATCCTTCCAACCTCCATATTTTATTTATTTTTGATGTCTTATTTCTTATTTCACTAGATATGACCCTCAGTAAATTGTAGAAAAATTAAATACTGAGTAATACTTAAAAAGATTTTTCTATATTATCAAACATTTTAGGTGAAAGTAGTAACTCTTGCCCTTATGCAGAAGAGAAAATGAGGTCAGTGAAATACTCTCACTTTGTCAAAGTCAAAAACTTGTTTGTGGAAAAACTAGCACTCAAAACACAGTTAATTCACTGTAATTCTAGTGCTTGTTCCTTTTTCTATTTTTGTCACACCATCTAATTTAAAATACATTTTACCTCTAAATTTCTTAATATGCATTTCCTTCTAATTCTCTGATTTGGTAGCCTCTGCACTAAGTTGGTCAATGGAAATCAATTTCTCTTAATAAGGGTTACAGTTTCAAGTACTCACACTTGAGTACTCAGTACTCAAAATTCTTATGCTTTCAGAATTTCCCTCAATAAAACTTTATATGTTTACATGTAAAGAATACCATGAATGAAGTTTTACAGTATATTGCTCATACTTATCAGGTCTCTAATGTAATATTAAAAAGCAATCTTCACACAATTATGCATATTGACACCTAAGCGTCTTGTGTTTCAGTGATCTAAATATTCTATCCTTCTATTTAAATGTATCTATGTCCAATTATAAAGAAATTAAATATCAAATGTCAAATGGCCCATCTAATTTTTTCTATATACAAAAAGAATAATAAAATTTAATTTAAATAAGATTGCCATGGTTCCATATAATCTTTCTGGGCATATTTTTAACTACCTGCATGAGCCTACTTAAGCCATTTTTGATGCTTTATATGGAAAATGATTATAGAGGCCATTCGATGTTATTAAATTGTATAAAACCCTACATTTCTCTGGTTGATGAATCTCACCCTTGAGTTTCATTTTATTAAACTATAATTATTAGATACTCTAATATTCATACAAGATGAGTCTGTATCTCTTTTTGAGCTCAAAACTTTGGAGTAGGATGATAAAGTATAATGGAATAGGAGAACTAAAATAGTTATAGGAGTTCCTTTTAGAAAGTATCAATCCTTTTAATAACCAAAGCTGTAGGCATTAGAACAAAATTTGAATATAGATGCTTTGTCATGCAAATTGAGGTTGATTTTCTAAAATCTTCCATTTTTAAATTGAAAATTATTCTTCCTATTTCTTACATTAATTTATTTTTATTTTCTTTTTAATATTTTGTAGTGTTTGGTATCTGGTAATGCTTAATTTTATTCCTCATTTAGCATTGGACTTCTTACACACCTTAATTTAAGAATCTTCAAAAGATTAAGTATGATAAGGTATGTATTAACCATTGGCAGATAAATCTTAGATGATTTTCTATTCAAATCCATCTGGAACTGAACCCATATTCATCTGGAGCTATTAATAATTCGCAGACAGTGAAAGCCCAGAGAGTCAAAATAAGAAAATGAGAAGATTTCAATAGAAAAACACACACATACACACACACTCACATTCCTACCAATCCCCTGCTATGCCAATCGTGCTAAATGGATTATTATGGTGGAAGAAAGGAGAAGAAGTGAACTATATTTAAGATATTTCTACTACCTTCTGTTTAAGGGTAGTGAATATCAGAAAAGCAATAAAATTTCCTGCCAGATGTCAACTTCAAAGAAAGAGTGCTGGTAATGGTGAGCATTAAAAAAAACACAAAACAACAACAACAACAACAACAAAAAACCCACACATTTTGCAAATGGAAATGGCACTTGCAATTTGAAAACAAATTAAGCTTTGTGTCTACTCTTCAGAATCTTTAAGAACTTCTAAATTACCAAATACCCAGGTCCAATATCCAGGGAAGCTGATTCAATTGAACAGTAAATGAGAGCAACTCTTCTACCAATAACATAGAATAATTCAAACGATAATCTACTTTCAATTTGTTTTCATTTATAATCAATTATAAGCAATGAATAATTAAGGAAATATATATATAAAGTATGGACTCACGTATGTGATACCACCTTCTTTCTTGAAAGGAAGAAATATAATGACAATAATTACTATAATATGTTTATTTCATACTCATTTATTACTTAAAAATACTTTAAGTTTTCTCATGTGATTAAATAAACATATTTCCTCTTTCATGCAGCAGTTTATTTATTAAAGTAACCTGTTTGTATTTCACCAATAATCTTTATATTTAGGTTTTTTCAGATTCAGTCAATAAGGCAATTCTAAGTTGTCAAAGACTAAATATTGATAATTTACAGCTGTATACTTGAACTAAATTTTAAGAACAAGGAGATGGCTCCAGATTTCAGTATAGAAATCAGAGGATGAAATATCTTTCTAGTCCTGTAGGCACTTACACTTCAATATTCTTGGCATGAACTGCCAAAGAAACAAGAGAAAGACCAAGAGGCTGTGAAGTCCATAGTGCACAGTTTGACTTTCATGTTGTACTCATCGGTGCATATTGAAGACTGGAAAACTCACCAGTTCATCAGTTAAGACATAATAGTTGAGTATTATGGATTGGACAGTAGATGTAGGGACCCAAAGTAGAGTTCTAGCCTCAAGAAGCTAATATATTTTTAAAGAGGACAAATATTAATCATCCATATATAAACAAATAAGATAATTTATTGTTCTTATGAGTGCTAAGAGCAAGAATACAGTATGAGAGTCTGGTGAGGGATTCTTCTTTAATTAGTTTTGTCAGAAAATTCAAGCCAATAATGATGAGTAGGGAGCAATGGAAATAGCTTGAAGACGAATGTTCCAAGCAGAAGGAGCACAACAGGAAAAACCCCTTGGTAGGAATAGATCTGAAATGTGGAGGGTCAGAAAGAACACAGAATCACCAGTGTGGTCTTTCACCCTAGTCTCATCTCATCGTTGAAATGATTTCCATACAAAGCTAAAATTTTCGTAAATTTAGACTCAACCTTACTTATAGCTGAGCAGTAAGCAAAACAATACTCTGTGAAAAGTCTCTGATTTGGGGAAGTCCTGTAACTGTAAACTGGAATTTTCAGAACTTTATGTAAAGCCCATTTTTTTAAAGAATCGAGAAATGTTCCCTATATAATGTTCTGGTAATTTATAGATATCCAGGATATCTTGTTATTCTTGCTAGATATCACATCAAGAATATGATGGAGGAAGTTATGCATTATGAACATCGTCTATGTGCTTTACTTCTTCTATTTCTGCATCAACCATATGTGATCAATATTTTTTTTTGGTCTGTTTTATAGCAAGGAAGCTGAATTGCTGAGGCAAAAGGACCAAATTAACAACTAGACGTGGTAATCATGAGAATATACAAATTCAACACTAGTCTAATCCAAAGTATATGATTTCTAATTTTATATTATTTTCTCAAGAGGAGGGCATAGAGAGAAAAAAGGCTCTCTTCTCCCATTAGGCTAACAATGTATTTTGTTGTTTTCATAATGATTAATTTTCGGCACTTACACTTTTCTAACTGGATACTTCTTTTTTCAGGTTTTTCTTTTGCAGAAATTTAGAAACAACACTGTGAATGTGACATTTACCGAAAAGAGAAGTTGCCAAACCAGTTGAGAATAACTGTACAATGTGTATATTAATTCCAAATGTTTTCAACCCTCAGAACAAAATATTCTGACTTTTAGAAAATATTGATTTCTAAAGAGTGAGAAATCCGTGCATTATGTGTCTTTTGTAACAAATTATTTTCTTGAATTATTGAAAGCAATAAAACCAAATCAAAATATACCACTAACCTTAATTCCAGTTCAGAGAATTTCATAATCTCAAAAGTATCATTATTATAAAGGTAGGACTCTAATCCAAATGTGCAATAAAAATGGACTTCTTGAATATTGCACAAAGCATGTAAAATAAGTATTTCATATACTCAGTGAATATACAAACAAAATGAATAAAAAGCTCTAGGGATATAAAATTATATCTGTTCTTATTTGGCCAACACTACAATTTGGAAATTACTAATTAAAGATAATAGTGACTGTCAATACAGCAATATTTTAATGACTCCAAAGAAATCCCACAGCAATCAATTTAGATCAGAATAAGTTTATTGTAAAGGGCCAAAGGTGCAAAAAAAGTTTCCTTTATACTATAAAGCAAAAATTTCTCAAATGAATAATGCTTAGTCAAAATTTAACTAGATAATTACTTAATTTGCATTTATTTATGAAATATAATAACTGGGAAGTGAGCTCTTTGGGAAATGATCTAAGAATTAACAGTTGACTTATGTAAAAAGCCCCTTTAAACTCTGAATAAACAGAACACATTAAAGATACTAACATACAAGAACAACAAAAACATAAATAAAAACAAAGATTAATATAACATTTGTTTAACAGAAAGCAGGGACCAATATCAAAGTTTGCACATCTACAAAAATTACCAATCTTTAGTAAAGGGGTACTTTATCTCATTAGTTAAATGGGAAGACAAACTTCAGTTCCAATGTTTTAAATTTAGTTTGCATAGAAACAGGGTAGGGCATCTGCATTTATACTTAGATCAGCAAAAGTAGAAATAAAGAGAACTATCCATGAAACTTGTTTATTTCCATTTTATGCCAACATGATGGGAACAAAAAGTCACAAAAGAACCATGACATCAAATAGCCCCCTTTCTTTAGAAGGATTGTGTCTGGTCTACCTAGTGGGATTCCTTGGGGTTTGATGCTGGTAATAGGAAATTCTTACTAACAACAGAGGGAATTGTAATGAGGCTCTGAGCTGAACTGAGAGGTGATTTTGACTCAAAATAGGTCAAAGGGAATATTTAATGCTTTGAGGGAATACAGGAAAACAAGAGCAGATACTCAAGCTGTAGAAGAGAATCAGAAATTAGGAAAAAAAAATTAAGGCGGAAAAATGCGATAGATTGCAAAAACATTGATAAGACTTTGTAGCTCCTCCTATCAGGAAGTGGAATTTATTTTCCACCTTTTGTATCAAGTATGGCTTTGTTACTTATTTTGACTAATAGAACGTAGCAGTTTTTTTCTCATGCCTTACATTGCTCCTGTGATATCGATAAACTGCAAATAATCTGTGGCATAATGACACAATGTGCAAATAATCTGTGGCTGTGACATAGCTCCCTCAGCTCCGTCACTTCAGTGGAAAATCATCCAACTGCCCTGCATGGAAGAGAGACCATCTGGGACAAGCCATTTGCTGGCCAAACTTTCTACAGATATTTGAATGAATCTACTGAGGTCAGCCAAGCCCAGCACAGACCAGAAAAAACACACAAACAAACAACAAAGCAAAAGAAAACAATCAAACAGCATAAGCATCAGCTAAGTAAATAATTTCTTTTTAGAGACACTAAGTTTGGGGTGGTTTGTCATGTAGCAAAAACTGATACACATGACCAAAGGCTTACAATTTACATTACTTACACACTATTTTGTTCATGCTAACTTGTGTGAGGAAGTTTAAGGTCTGATGCAGATCCAGAGAGAGAGCCTGGATGAGTTTTAAAGATTTATTATAACTCTCATTTCTCCAGGGAGAGGGCCACAGAGAGGAAACAGTTTAAGGTTATTTATTTGTAAGCAGTCTGGGGTCATAATTTTCTAGCAGTTAGCAGAGGTATAAGTGGGGCTTTGTCACTACAAAATATCTGTAAATGTAATTCCTCAATTTACAAAAGCTAGAATTTACAAATAACACACCCATTCAACTTTGACTTGACCAAACTTTAATTAAGCTATCTTCTTCCCACCCATCCTAAAACTTTGACTTGGCTCAAGTTTGCAAAGCACTGAAGCCTTAAGAAAAAAAGCAATCCCATTTAACAGTTTATTCTGAGAATCAGCCCACCACAAAGAGACAAATTTCTTGTTAAATCCTTCTCATCATACTGTCTGATCATCCCTGCTGTTTATGCTATTCCCCCAAAAGTTCCTATTAACTACTCTTATACCTCCCTATTAAAAAAAAAAAAGAAAAGAAATTATTTTTTGTTTAATTTTGAGATACTTGCAGATCCTGAGATTGGAGTATTTTCTGTATTGTGATGGTCTTTTCAAACAAAGTCTCCCCTTATACAGAACTGGATTTATTTATATATGATATACAACAGAAAGTTTTAGGGAATAAATGAGTAAAGACCTGGTTCATTTCATATTATCTTTGGAATATGATGAGTGTGTGACTTGCTCAAAGAGCAGCGGTACTGTATATGGTGACACAACTGTTGGTTAATGAGTGCTTCTCAAGCTGTAATGTGTAAAGAAATTGCCTGTGGATCTTGTCAGCAGGCAGGTCTGGAATGGACTCTGAGAGTCTGTGTTCCAAAGGACCTCACAGATTAAACCAGTGTTGCTACTCAGTTGGCCTTCTTTGAGTAGCTTGGGAAAAGGTTATTTAGAAATTGTCCTGCTATTTACACTCTACCATAGAGGCATTTTTTACATGATGATAATGTATTTGTGAATCCACTCTGCCCTCAAAGTATTTCACAGTTATCCTCTAAGACTAATCAGGGAATATTTTGTTTTAAAATCCCTATTAACTCTTTGTTGGTAGGGACAAATGCTAATTGTTTCAATAAATTGAAAAACAAGTAAACAAGGAGAAAAAGAACTCAAAATGCTAACTCCTTAGGGAAATAGGTAATAAAATAAGATTGCTTGGGGCATGGTTCCATGTAGTGCTAAATTTTAGTAGTATTGAAATAACAGGAAGTAGAATTAGAGTAACAAATATGAAGTATTAAGAATTTGCTGAAAGAAAGCTTTCAGATTCTTCCTCGCACACCCCTCTCCCCATCTCCAAAACAACAGTATTTTTATTAACATGTAATTTGAATAATTTATGGTGCAAATAAACTCTCCATCCTGACACAGACATTATAATCTAAATATTTTTCACTCTGACCAATTCTAAATTTATGATACTAGATTCTCATCAGTATTTGTGGTCTATTTTTCTTGTAATTAGCATGGGAATTTTAATCTGCCCATCTTTATTTCTTTATTTGGTTAGTTTTCCATGAATTCTATAATCAGCACCTATCTTATATTAGTATTCCTAACGTAGAATTCTCACTGATAGTAAATTTAACTAATAAAAATGCCAGGCAAGTTCAGACTGAAGTAATCATTTAGGGGACTTAAAACATCTCACAATTATAGATGTATCTACTTCACAAGAACATTTCTGAATTTAGCATCAACTATAACTCTTAATATAAAATTCAAGGTGCATTAAAGGCTATTATGAGAATGAGATTGATATTCACATTAAATGCATGTGCCTATATATATATATGCATATGAAGAATATGCTTTTCTACAAGAAGGTAGAACTTAATTTGTATTTGAAAAAACTCTGGTTTTGAAAAAAAGTAACCTGATATTTGATTGTTATTCTTTATGATATTCTATGCAATTTTTCATTTAGAGGACTTTCAAGGAATTATAAGTGTGCTTTAATCCTTACTACATATAGAATTATTCTACTAGTTTTTGGTCTTATAGTAATCAATTCAATTAAACCATTTAATTTTCTTCTATATTTGAGTCCCTAGGAATCTTCCATGGGGATTAGTATTAGTTACATGTATTCGTTTACAATAAAATGCTTTAAAAATCTATAAAGTTAGATAATAAAGCAACACAAATTTTAAGAGTATTTTATTAGTATAGATTGACTTCATTTTAGTTCTTCTCAAATTAATATTTGGCAAAGAAGGGCTTAAAAACATATGAACCAAAGATGCTGATGTGGCTAAAGTGGTTGGGCACCCTTCTCCCACATGGGAGTTCCCCAGTTCCATTCCAGTGCCCCCTAAAAAAGCAAAACAGACAATAAGCAAAACAAATGAAAAACTCCATGGAAGCTGGTATGGCTTAGTGGTTGAGTGCTGGCTTCCCACATACGAGGTTCCAGGTTCAATCTCCTGCCCTCGGTACCTCAAAAAAAACCAAAATTATAAAAACCAAAAAACATATGAACCAGAACTTCTGAAAGGAGGGAGAGGGAATAATAGATATAACATGGAGGCATTTTCCAGACATTGGGATAGTCCTGCATGACGTTGCAATCACAGATACAGGACATTATACATTTTGTCATAACCTATAAAATTGTGTGGACAGAGTTCAAACTATAACATAAACTATAATCCAAGGTTAGTAGCAATGCTTCAATATGTGTTCATGAATTGTAACATGCACCACACTAATAAATTTTGTTCATGTGGGAAAGTGTGGGAGGGGACAGGGAGAGGGAATGGAGCATATGGGAATCCCCTATATTTTTTATGTAACATTTATGTAATCTAAAACTTCTTTTAAAAGCAAACATATGAGAGATGACAAGTCTAATGAAGGTATTACCCGAGAATCAAGTAACTATGTCTACTTAGGGTAAATCTCATGATGGACACTGCCTTACTACAAAACTTAACAAACAGCAATTTTGAAAATGGGTTATATTTACTGCATAATCCCTTCCCAAATTCATTTTGAAAGGCTAGATCTCCAGAGAGAAATAAGAATTATATATTTGCTTAGAATAACAGTGACTATTAGTGCCTTGTTTTTTCCATAGGCAAACTAAAATATGATTCTTAAACTGATTTAAAGTTGATAATTTCTCTTTTATTAGAATACATTTAAGTTTTATTTATTTGCTGTACTCAAATATCACTAGATAATTGATCAACTTCTTTCCCAAGACAT
This sequence comes from Dasypus novemcinctus, assembly GCF_030445035.2. Classification (NCBI taxonomy): domain Eukaryota; kingdom Metazoa; phylum Chordata; class Mammalia; order Cingulata; family Dasypodidae; genus Dasypus; species Dasypus novemcinctus. The sequence continues at coordinate 32,080,071 of NC_080674.1, read as the reverse complement.
AAAACATAAATTATGTGCATAGCTACTAGCCCACCAATAGTAAAAGAAATATAAATTTGAATTAATATCAACACTCAAGAAATGTGTTTTATCGAAATACTCTACATTAATAACATGTAATGAGAGAATATAACAATGTTACAATTATTAGTAATATTTGTTATCATGTTATATTTTCTAATTGGTCGAGATACTATGTCATATGTGAATATAAGATGTATAATTATAAATGTGTAAATATATAACAGCATATATATTCAAATATGCAATTTCACTTGAGAAAAAGTACCTTAGGAAAATATCAATATTCCCTCTGATATTGATAATGTAAAACTGAATGCTTTAACATTTGATATGCAGTGAATCAGGATAACTATTTTAGGTAAAATGCAGCTTATGAGATCAATTTTAGCACATCCTTTAGGAAACTCAAACTTAGCTGTAAGTGAATTGAGGGAACTTCATTTACCTATTCAACTATTCATTCACAGATTCTGTCAACAAAATTTTCCCCTTGCTTGGGGCCCATGTTGAGGGTCCCTGCTCTGAATAAGCTTATGATCTAATGGGGTAGAGACACATGTACTAGTAATAAGAATAAAGGTACACAATAATGAGAATATTTTTCTATCTGGTCTTGATGGCACTGGGCTTGAATTTTAAAATTCAATTCAATGTGAATTTATGAATTGTAAGTTAAATTTGCATTTTAAGTTGAATGAACAGATGCTAGAAAAGCTCTATATATTGATTTTGAGAGATAGTGAAAAACAGAATGTATTCATGGAAGCCTGGATAGCAGGCATAAAAGACAGAGACATGCTTCAGATCTGAGATTTACTCACATTTCTATTATATTTTGGTAAAAACTATATGACTTTAAAAAATGAAACACACACAAACACATGCATACATACACACAAACACATAGACACACAAAATTCTAATATCCCAGGTGAATAAGGTAAACTTTAAAGCCTTCTATTGTTTTAGCTTTCACATTTTGACTTTTGTGACAAAAATTTATATGTACTTTCATATATACATATACAAAAGGTAGGAGTTAAAGCAGCTTTTATATAAGACAATTTGAAAACCTTAATAGTGTAAAGCATAGTCTTTTCTTTCATGTACATTGATTAGATGATGGATCGTCTAAAATTTAAGTTAAATGCAAGCTTACAGCTTACTCTTTGTCATATTATATAGACCTAAGGAGAGAAAAACCATGTGCCTCATTGGGAAAACAATTTGTTATAACCCTCATGCTTGCAATTGTGCTGACAAAGCATGGCTTTGAAATATTTTAGTTCTTTAATCTTAGTGGGCACCAAAGGAGAGATCAAATATCCTTCTATTATTTTCCTATTTGCGTACATTGGTGAGGAATTGTGTGTCTCTCTGATTCAGTGTATTTCTTTTCCTTACGATGCTGTATATTATTGTACTTGTGCATGATTGTGTTTGTGTATGAATTTGTGACTATCTCTTACTTTCCATCTATTTTTACAATCATCATAAATCTTTCTCCTGGCCTTTTGCATATTTTTCTTTCTACTTTATAGCTTTCTAAGACATGTCCTTTCCACATAATTGACCTTAGTATTCAATTGAAAAAACCTTTATTTTTTTCTCTATTCAGTAAAAAAGTGGTTGTTTTTTGCTGATCCTATTATTAAAGGATAAATGAGCCGTATGTTTCATATCTCTCTGAAATATATTTGCATTTTATAAATATGGATCTTTATTTTCTAAAGGTTCACTAATACTCAGTAGAAAAGAACAACTACAACCGTGGTGCAATAAGTATTTATTCCCAAGCACTAGCAAAATATTAACATTTTTATAATAAAACTTCCAGACAGTTTTCAGATATCAGACATTTATCTCTTAAAATAGCATTTAAAAGCCTAGCATTGCATAACAACAGTATAATTTTTGAGGCTTATCAGATTTATTGATATATAATTGACATGCAGAGAAACTGCTAATGTTTAAGTGTACAATTTGGTGACTTTTGACATAGGTATATAATCATAACAACAACCAAGAAAAGAAACACAACTATGTTGCTAAATATTTACTAGTGCTGCTTTATCCTTCCCACCAATACTTGCTAGAATTTTCTAAATTGTATATAAATGGAATCATGCAGTTTGTAATTTTATACCTAGCTTCTCTCACTCAAAATATTTAGTAACATCTATCAATAGTCCAATCCAATATTTTTCTGAGTAGTATTTCGTTTTATGGCTATTCCACAGTTTCCTTTCCATCTGTCTGCTGATGGCCATATTGGTTATTTCCAGGTTTGGGCTATTACAAATAAAGCTTCCATGAACATTTATGTACAAGTTGTTTTTTGTTTTTTTTTTTTTTTGATATGTGGATTCAGTAGTGAATGAAATGGCTAGATCATATAATATGTGTACATTTAATTTTTTACAAAAGCCACCAAGGTATTTTTCAACGTGGCTTTGCCAATTTACATTCTCCCACCATTATTTAAGAGCAGATTTTACATAGTTGCTGGATATGGTTGATGACATTCCTTTTTTAAAAAAATTTTATTAATAATTTATTTTTTTATTATTGATTCTGCAAAAATATTACATTAAAAAAATATATGAGGACCCATTCAACCCCACCACCCCCACCCCACCCCTCCCCCCCAGCAACACTCATTCCCATCATCATGACACATCCATTGCATTTGGTAAGTACATCTCTGGGCACCTCTGCACCTCATGGTCAATGGTCCACATCATGGCCCATACTCTTCCCCATTCCATCGACATTCTTTTTTATTTACCATTTGCTGAAGGGTTTTTTTATATCATGGTTGAATGTTTAAATTTTTCAGATATTTTTTGGATGTTGAAATGATCATACTGTATTTATAGTCTTTAATTTATTAATATGGTAAATTGATTTATTTTCATTCCAGGATAAAATGTAGTTGATCATATTGAGGTGCCTTTTTACATGTGGTTAGATTAGACTTATTAAAATCGCATTCAACATTTTGTATCTATGCTCATAAGAGATATTAGTGCATAGATTAATTACTTGTAATGTTCTTTTTATATCAAAGTGATATTTACCTTATAGAAAGAATTGGGAAATATTCACTCCTTTTCAATTCCTAGGAAGTATTCTGTAGAGTTCAATTATTACTTCCTTCTATTTAGCAGAATTTACCAGTGAAAAAGTATTTTAAATACAAATTTAACTTTTAACAGACATGGATATTCAGGATATGTAGAACTTTTTGAATAACCTTTGGTTATCTGTATTTCACAGAATTTTACCATTTAAGCTAAATTATTAAATTTATAGGCCCAAAGTTGTTTATATAATCCCCTTATTATACTTTTAAAATATGTAGAGTCTGTAGTGATGTTACCTCTCTTATTCCTAATATCAGCATCTCTTGTCTAATCTCCCTGAAATTACCCGCATGTAGAGAAAGCCTGTCTTCCTTGCGTGCTGTATGTCAAAAGTTTGTATTATATCTCTCCTTGCAGGTTTCTATCCATTCTTCAGTCAGTTTGGTGGAAGCCCAACTTCATCTTTCAGAAAATTTCAAGAAAAGTTTTATTTTGTCTATTTAGAAGATTATTCTAATTGTTAAACTGAAGATGCCATTTTTTTCAGCATGCTATATCCTAAATAGAAAAATTATAGACCTAAGATGTCTTCTTATGTGAAATATATTTTATTATACTACAAAGTTATGAGTAAAATATTGCTCCTATAGATTCACTTCAATCATATGGCATTTTCTGGCCCTATAATTATGTTCTATTTTAAAGAAACAAATTATAAACATTTGGGGATTATAATCCCCTTTAAAAGAGCAATAAAGTAAGAATTTATATATACATATATAATACTTTTTTTTCAAGTTCCGAAATTGTATTATTGTGAATACAAAGGCAAAATATTAACAAGAGCAAAAACGTTGTTTTTGTAATATTATCTCTCAACTTTCAAACTATATGAGCTTGGCTATAGGTAATTAAATATTAGGATTAATATAATCCAAGCAAACAATGCCATAAATCATTTTTCAAAAATATGTAGCCACTAGAGTATTTAACTTGAATGATATTTATTCATTATTTAATCACTAAATTATTCAATCTTTATAATGAATATTGTGTAATGAATTTGTATTTAAAATTTACCACAGTATATGATGTAACCTAAGAAAAAAATTCATTAGTTTGTGAGAGTGAAATGTGCACATGAAATAATTCCATAAAAATGCAAAACCATCTGTAAATAAATGTCAGGACTACTACAGAAGATACTCAAAGAAGATAATCTAGGCAGGCTAGATATTGTAAACATGCCTCTTGAATAAAAATAGGTATGTATAGATGCTTACATCAGTATTTGTACATCAGTAGAGAAGAAGGGATTTCAAACAAATGATATGAACATGAGAAACTGGGGCAGCTATGCACGCTTGAGTTATTTGTTGAACATTTATGTATAGTGGCTAACGCAATTTGGGAAGAATCTTGAGAGTTACACATTAGAATTTTTAAAGAAATATAAGATTCTGGATGCCCTAATCTAATCTGGAAACAATAAAATGCTTTTTTAATTCAAAGCAAAAACACTGCCATATTAATCCAAAGTATCTAACAGCTTTTAGCTACTGAACATATTTTTATTTTTAGAGCAGGTTTAGATATACTGAGAAATTACAAAGATATTTCAGAGAGTTCCCAAACATCTCTTTCTTTCCCCCGACCCCCACACAAATTTTCCCCATTGCATTTCTGTGACACATTTGTTTATATTAGCTAACCAATACTGATACATTAGTATTAACTCAAGTTGATAGTTTACATTAGAATTTAACCTTCATGTTGTATAGTTTTATGGCTTTTGACAAATACGTAATGCCACGTATCCACCATTATGTTATCATAGAGAGACGTTTACCTGTCATAAAACATCTCTACTATACCTGTTCATTCCTTCTCCTCCTAAACCCCTTGCAACCAATGATCAATTTACTATATAGTTTTGCCATTTAAACAATGTCATCTAATTGGGAACATACTGTATTGCAGCATTTTTAGACTGGCTTCTTTAACTTAGCAATATGCATGCAAGCATAATTTCATGGCTTGATAGCACATTTATTTCTATTGCTGGACAATATCCCAATGTATGGAAGTAGCTCAATTAATTTATCCAGTCACCTGCTGAAGGTAAATAGTTGATTCCAATTTTTGAAAACTATAAATAAAGCCTCTATAAACATTCATGAACAAGATTTTGTATGGACATAAATTTTCAACTCATTTAGGCAAATAACCTAGGAATATGACTGAGGGATTATGTGGTAAGCCTATGATTACTTTTGTAAGAAACTGCCATACTGTTTTTCAAAGTGTCTGTACTGTTTTGTGTTCACACTAGCAATGGACAAGAGCAACTCTTGCTACACATTGTTACCAGCATTTGATTTGTCAGTGATTTGTATTTTAGCCATTCTAATAGGTTTGTTATAGAATCGCATTGGTGTTTTAAATTTAAATCCCCTAATGTTATTTGTTGTTGAACATCTTTTCATATGTTTATTTATCACCTCTTGGTCTCATTTGGTGAGGTATGGGTTCAGATCATTTGCACATTTTAACATTAGGTTATTCTTTCTAATTGTTGACTTTTCAGGTTTCTTTGAATATCTTGGATATATGTCCTCTTTCAATATAAGTTTTTGATAATATTTTCTCCCAATCTGTAGCTAGTCTTTTCATTCCTTTGTGAGTAGCTTCTACAGGGAAACATTTTTTAATTTTAATGAAGTCTGACGTCATTATTTTTCTTTCATGCACCATGATTTTAGTGTTGTATCTTTGAAGGCATTGCCAAATTCAAAGACACTTAGATTTTTTACTATCTTAGTTTGTCAGGACTGTTGTTGCAGACTATCATTGTTTAATGATCTTAAACAACAGAAATTTATTATCCTCCAGTTCTGGAGGCCAGAAATCCCAAATCAAGGTGATGACAGAGCCATGCTTCTCCTTTAATGGATAATCCATACCATGCATCTCTCTTAGCTTCTGGTTTTTAGCTGGAAACTCATAGCCTTTCTTGACTTGGCATAACATAACTGAATCTCTGCTTTCAACATGTGGCCATCTCTCTTTCTGTCTCTCTTATTTCTTGCATCCAAGTTTCCTAGGCTTATAAGCACACCAGTCATATTGTTTTAAAGGTCCACCCTAATGCAATTTGGTTTCATCTCAACTAATAAAATCTTCAAAGTTCTTTTTCCAAATAGGATCATATTCACAGAACCGAGAGTTCAGTCTTGAACTTATCTTTTTGTGGGACACAAGTCAATCCCTACCACCTATGATATTTTACATTCTACAGAATGAACTACATAAGTCATATTTTGTGAAACGTGAGGCTTGTGTCTAGATTCATTTTTTTTTTCACTTGGATGTTGAGTTATTCAGCAACATTTGTGGAAAAGACTAACATTTCTTCATTAAATTGTCATTATTTTATGTCAAAGTTTACTTGACCCTTTTTTGTCAGGGTCTATTTTTCAGGGCCTTCTATTGTGTTCTGTTTCTGTTCTGTTTCTATTATGTTGTTGAATTTTTTTATCTATTTTTTCACTGTCTCACAGTATTTTGGTCACTGTAGTTTTGTATTTCACTGTGAATTTGGGTACTATCAGACCTTGAACATTTTTCACCTTCAGTATTGTGTGTCAATTATGGGTCGTTTGCCTTTCCATATAATTTTAGAATCCGTTTTTTTTTTCCCGCACAATAACTTGTAGAAATTTGATTGCATTGCATTTAATCTATAGATCAATTGGGGAAGAAATGACATCTTAATAATATTGAGTTACCTACCTACACGTTGATATGGAATATCTCTCCATTTATTAAGATCCTAATTACTTTCATCAATGTTTTACAGTTTTCCTCATGAAATCTTGTACATATTTTGTTAGATTTATACCTAAGTACTAAACTTGTGTGTGTTAATATAGTGTTGTGTTTTTAATTTCAAATTCTATTCATTCACAGTTGGTGGTTTAGTTTCCTAGGATGCTCAAAGTGGATACCATGAAATGCGTTGACTTAAACAACGTAAATTTATTAACTTGTAGTTTTGAGGCCAGGAAAATGTCCAAATCAAGGCATTAACAAGGCTATGCTTTTTTTTTTTTCCCAAAGACCACCTTCTGGGGATCTTGGCTTCTCTGCCACATGACAAAACACCTGGCAGCTTCTGATGGGCTCTCCTTTCTTTTGCTTTCTTTTTTTAAAAATTATTTTGTTTTTATTTGAGCTTCTTTTTCTGTGGCTTTTTCTCCATATCTGAATTTCATTCTCTTACAAAGTATTCCAGTAATACTTTGTAAGTACCATCCAGGTCAAGGTGAGATGCATCTTAACTGAAACACTCTTATCAATAGGTCCCCTTAAAAATGGATTTACAACCACAGGAATGGAATAGATTTAAGAACATGTGTTTTTTTTTTTTTGGATACTTACAGCCTCAAATGGCCATGTTAGGTATATAGAATAGCAACTGGCTTTTTAGAAAAATTTTTTGAAGTATATCAATTATACATAAACATACATAAGCATTAAATGTATAATAATAGTTGTGAACTTTAAAAACTAACATATAACATCATACAGGACTCTCATAACTCACCCCACCACAAAAACCTTGTATTGTTGTTACACATTTTAAACTAATGATTAAAGAGTATTGTCAAAATTTTACTACTAACCAAAGTATTTTCCCCCAACCCACTCTATTACTATCTTTATATAATTTATATATGAACCTACATAAACAGTAAGTATATAGTTAAAGTCATGAACTTGCAAAGCAAACATGAGTAACATCATACAGAGGTCCAATACAGCAGTCCTCCACTAATACCTTGCATTGTCATGAGGTTTTTGTTACAAATTATGAAAGAATATTGTCAAACTCTTATTATTAATTATAGTCCCTATCTTATATTTGGTGTATTTTTCTCCCAACCCACCCTATTATTTTTCAAATATATTTTTAATGACAGAAGTTGTAAATTTAAACAATCATGCACATGTGCAGAATTCCCAAACAACACCCCTCTATCAACACACCACACTATGGAGGAACAGTTGTTACAGATAACATAATATCATCTGATTGTTACCACATCCATAGTGTACATTTAGCACACATTTTCCATACTGTCCATTGTCAACACAGTACATCTTTGGCATAGATGCAAGAATATCATATTATGCTAACCACAGTCCATAGGTAATTCTGGTTGTATTTTTCCCATGCTTCTCCACATTCCCACCACCTACAGTAGAGATGTACATTTGCTCTAGCTCACAAAAGACACTCTGGCATCTGTACCATCAATCACAATTCTCATCCACCTCTTGGTTTACTGTGGTATTCAGTTCCTAGATAATTCTCTAGCCTTCTGTCAATTGGCTTTTATATACCTAAGCTACCATTTTCACCCACATCTCCATTTATAAACTAGCTGTTACTATTTGTTACCATTGCTCTATACATTTCCACACTTTTACATAAAAGCTATTTAAAATTTCTACATATATTAAGCAACAGTAGTTCATCTCAGTACTCCACTTATCTCATTTTAGAATCCACCACCAACCACCAAATCTTGAAGACATTTTCGTACATTTTTTTCTAGAAGCTTTATGGTTCTTGCTTTTACAATTATTAGGTTTTAGGTCCATTTGGAGTAAATTTTTGGTTAAGATGTGAGATAGGGGTCCTCTTTCCTTCTTTTGGCCATGGACATCCAGCTCTTTCAGCACTACTTGTTGAAGGGGCTGTTCTACCTAAGCTGTATGGGTTTGACAGGCTAGTCAAAAATCACTTGACCAGGGAAATGGATGTGGCTCTACCATTTGGGTGCCCATCTACCATAAGGGAAGGCCCTGGGTTCACTTCCTAGGGCCTCCTCGTGAAGGTAAGCTGGCCCATACCTGCAAAGTGCTGATGGCCCATGCCTGTGGAGAGCTGATGGCCCATGTCCATCACACAGCTGACACACACAGCTGACAGCCCATGCCCATGGAGAGCTGACGCAGCAAGATGATGCAACAAAGGGAGACAAGCAGACACAAAAGAATGATCAGCAAGTGGACACAGAGAGCAGACAGCAAGCAAGAGGCAAGAGGGGGAGATAAATAAATAAAAATAAATCTTAAAAAAATAAAGTCACTTGACCATCTATGTGAGAGTCTGTTTCTGAACCATCAGTTTGGTTCCATTGGTCTATGAGTCTCTTTATGCCAGTATCATGCTGTTTTTACCAGTGTGGCTAGGTAATATGATTTAAAGTCTGGAGATGAGGAATCACTTTTACTTTTTAATATGTTTCTGGCTATTCAGGACCCCTTATCCTTCTAAACAAATTTGATAATCATATTTTCAATTTTAAAAAAATGCTGGTGGACTTTTTATTGGGATTGCAATGAATCTTTATATCAATTTGAGTAGAACTGACATCTAAATGATATTTATTTTTTCCAATTCACAAGCATGGGATGTTTTTCCAGTTATTTAGGTCTTTTTTAATTTCTTTTAACATGATTTGCAGTTTGCTGTATGCAAGTGCTTTACATTGGTGATTAAGTTTATTCCTGACTATTTGAGTTTTAGCTGTCATGTTTTATTTTCACCACTCTTTTGACACTTTAGTTACTTTTATTGATTTAATCTTCATTTCTAGACTCTCTTCCAGGTCTCCCTCTCCTGTCTTTTCTTTGGTATTTTCTGAAAATATGGTCTCTTGGTTAGAAGTTGTCTCAGTTTCTGTTTATCTGTGAATATTCCAATCTCACCGCCATTTCTGAAAGACAATCTTGCTGAATATAGGATTCTTGGCAGGAAAGTTTTCTCTTGTAGTATCTTAAATATGTCATACCACTGTCTTCTTTTGCCTTTGTGGTTTCTGGTGAGAAATCAGCACCTATTCTTATTGGGTATCTCTTACATGTTATGCATTGCTTTTCTCTTATTGTTTTCAGAATTCTCTGTCTTTGGCATTTGACATTCTGATGAATATGTGTCTTGGTGTTGGTCTATTCAGCTTTTTTTGAATGGAAGTATGTTGTGCTTCTTGGACATGGATATCTATGTCCTTCAATAGGATTGGGAAATTTTCTACCATTATTTCTTCAAATATTCCTTCTGCCCCTTTTCCCTTCACTTCTCCTTCTGGCACATCCATGACATATATGTTTGCACATCTTCTCCTATCATTTACTTCCCTGAGAACTTTTCAATTTTTTGCACTCTTTTCTTTATCTGTGTCTCTTTTCGTTGTGTCATCTTGCTGCATCAGTTCTCTATATGTATGGTACCACTCCTGGGCAGGCTGCACTTTTTTCACATGGGGCGGCTCTCATTGAGGGACACACTCCTTGTGCGTGGGGTTTCCCTATACAGGGGACACCCCTGTGTGGCGTGGCACTCCTTGTGCTCATCATCACTGTGCATGGGCCAGCTCACAACATGGGTCAGGAGACCCTGGGTTTGAAGCCTGGATCTCCCATATGGTATGCAGATACTCTATCAGTTGAGCCAAATCTGCTTCCCCATCTGTTGTTTTGTATGTTCACTTTCAGAGGCCATTTCTTCAAGCTCACCAATTCTTTCTTCTGCATCCTCAAATCTGCTATTATATGATTCCAATGTTCTTTAAATTTCATTTATTGCACTTTCCATTCCCATAAGATCTGCTATTTTACTACGTACGATTTCAAATCTTCCTTGTGCTCATCCAATGTCTTCTTAGCATACTTAATCTCTTTAGCCTTCTCATTGAATTTATTAAGGAGATTTGTTTGAACATTAATGATTAGTTGTCTCAATTCCTTTATGCCATCTGGAGGCTTATCTTGTTCCTTTAACTGGGCCATAGCTTCCTGTTTCTTGGTGTGGATTATAATTTTTGGTTGATATCTTGGCATGTGACTTACTAGAGTATTTATTCTGGGTGCAGTTTTTCTCTTTAGCTTAGGGCTTTCTGCTCTTTCTTCCTTGCTGGTTGTGCAGTAGGAGCCAAGGATGTAGTTGATGCTATAAGCTGTGATCCCCAGGGATCAATGAAGCTTCTCCAAACTTTCTCCTTTGCCAGGGGTAAGGACAGAGTCACAGCTGTGTGGAATAATTTAAGTCATGCAGGCCTGGACTGTAGTTGGCCAGAGATACTGATGAGGTTTATAACCCTTTCTCCCCTGCCTGGGGAGGGGATGGAGCTGCAGTTGTGGGCAGTCATATGTGCAGGTCCAAGATGACTGCAGTTGCCCCAGTTGTCCTCTGATTATTCAGTCCATGCCAGACAAGGTACCTGCAGTTACCTTGATAGACTGGTTCAGGGCCTGCCAGCTTCCTCCCTGCCAGAGGTGGGGCTGAAGTCTAGCTTAGGACTGAAGGCCAATCTGTGTAAAAGAAGCCAGTCTCTAACATCACTGTGATTTTCCAGGAACCTAGCTTCTCCTCATGCTGTGGGCAGAGTCATAATGGTGGCCACCAGCCTCTCTCTGACTGGGACAGATTCACACACTAGCTATTCCCAGGGTTACACATTAGCCAGCTGAGTCTACAAATCAGTAGCCAAAATCAGTGGCCAACCATCTCCTCTTCCCCTGTTTTGGGAAACTGAGCTTCCAATTCCAGCCACAGAATAGTTCCTGGTGTAGCTTAAGCTGCCAAAGTAAGATTATCACTGGCTTCCATGACTGGTCAGTAATTCCCCAGAGAGGTTGGCACAGGTACCCCCAGCTTCCCCCCTGCTGGAGGTTGCATTGGGGTTTAGGCTAGACCTGTAATCTGATCTCAATGGAAAAGAGCTGGTCCCTAACAGCAATGTGATTTTCAGTCTGCCTCATTTCCCCCCGTGCAAGGCACAGAGTTAAAATGGCACTTACTGGCCTCTTTCTGACTTGGACAGGTTCAAACTTTAGTTGTTCTTAAGATTATACTTTAGCCCACTAAATTTACTCATCAGTAGCTGAATTTGGTGCCCAACCATCTCTTCCTCCCCCATTTTTGGGAAGTGGAGCTTTCAATTCCAGCCATGGAACAGTTCCCAAGACAGTTTTTGCCTCTAGTGGTGGATAGGCACTTGTCTCCATGGTGTGGAGTGCTCTCCTTATGAATCCTCTCTGCAGATGAGCATTCTCCTCCTTTCATTCTTTCAAGGATGTTGCAGGATGCTCTTCTGGTTTCCTGGGGCCCCCAAACAGGTGCTTCAGCTAGCTCCAGATAGTTCTGGTTGTTTACTAACCACCCTGTAGCAGGAGCTGACTCTAGGAGCTCCTTACTCTGTCTCCATCTTGCTGGTTTTCCTCAGCAATTGGCTTCTGAATATTAACATTGTATCTAGAAAACTATCTGCAACTACTTTTTAGTTTCAGGGTATTTTTGTCATGTCTTCAAGATCTTCTACAGAGATATGCATATTATCTATAAGCAAAATTTTATTTATCTTTCAGTGAATGAAATTTAGGTTTTATTCATTTTCTTGTTTCCTTACTTCCAATTTCATTGATTATGTTTTACTTAAAAAAAATTTCCCTTTTCTGCTTCCTTTGGATTTAATTTGTTCTTTTTTTAGTTTTTTTGAAGAGAAGCTTATATTATTGATTATAGCTCTTTCTTCTTTTCTAATATATGCACAAAACGTTATAAATTTCCTCTAATCACTTTTTCCTACATCCTATAAATTTTGATAAGTTGTAAATTCATGTACATTTCATTTGCTTAGAAATATGTTGCTTAATCTCCAAATATTTTGTAATTTTCCAGCTTTCTGTTATTCATTTCTGGTTTAATAGCATTTGGTCTGAGAGTCTATTTTATATTATTTCTATTCTTCTAAATTTGTTAATGCATATTTTTGGCCCAAAGTTTCCTTCAGTGCATGTCTCATGTGATCTTGAGAAGAATGTGTAATTCATTGGATGAAGTATTCCATAAATATTAGTTAGATTCATTTGGTTGATGGTGCTATTTATTTCAATTATATGATTACAGATTTTCTGTCTACCGGATCTGTCAATTACTGGCAAAGGATGAATGAAGTCTTCAAATATAATAGTGAGTTTTTCTCTTCCTCCTGGAAACTCCTCAGTTTCTACCTTGTATGTTTTAATTCCTGTTGGTAAGTTCATACCCAATAGGAAACATTATGTCTCCTTGACAACTGGCCTCTTCATCACTACATAATGCTCCTCTTTATGCCTGATAATTTTTCTTTCTCTAAAATCTGCTTTGTCTGAAATTAGTGTTTCTATAACTTTTATTTATTTTTTGATTACTATTGGTCCTGAATATTTTTCTCCATCATTTTACTTTTTTCATTTAAAAAATCATTGACATATATCATTCATATATAAACATATATAAACAATAAGTATATAGCAAAAGCTGTGAACAGGGCAAAGAAACATTCATAACATCATAGGTTCCCATACATCACCTCACCAATACCTTGTGTTATTGTGATACATTTTTAGCAAATTATGAAAGAACATCATCAAAATATTACTACTAACTATAGTTCATATCTTACATTTGACTTGTTTTTCCCCAAACCACTCTAATATTTTCATAAATCATAAAATTTATCTACTTTTAATTTACCGATATTTATATTTAAATATATATATAATGGATCATATATATAGTTGAATTTCTTTTTTAACCACTCTGATAGTATCTTTTTAATTGGTGTGTTCAGACCACTCTCTTATGAAGCAAATATTGGTACCATTGGATTAAAATCTACCATATTTATAACTGTTTCTATTGTTACTCTTGGATTTTTAAAAATTATTATTATTTTTTAAAGGAGCTTTAGATTATATAAATGCTATATAAAAAATATAGGGGTTCCCCATATACCCCAACCCTCTCCATCCCACACTTTCCCCCATTAGCAACATCCTTTATTTGTGTGGTACATTTGTTACAATTGATGAACATTTATGGAAGCATTGCTACCAAGCATGGTTTATAGTTTACATTATGTTTTACACTTTTGCACTGCACAATTATAGGTTTTGAAAAAATGTATAATGGCTTGTATCTGTCATTGAGATATCCTGTGGAAAAATTAAAATTACATCTTCTTTAGTTTTAATTTGAAGTTCACCCTTCCATATTTCCATAAACTTTATTGTTACATGATACCTTAATTTAAACCTTCTAATTTTAACCAGGATATTCATTGAAGATATGATATAAGCAGGAGTAACCTTTATGTATTTTATGTGTAGTACAAGGATTCAGTGGCACAATCAAAATCATCAAATGAGTTAATGTAACTGAGAGTAAAATTTAATGAGAAGGAACATTGAGGTTTTTATAATAACTACAACAAATAGAATTCTAGAGCAGGATCCAATTCAATCCATAGGAAAGGATTATGGATCCTTATAGTCCTTTATGAAACCCCTTTGTTCTCACTTTCAAATACTGTCACTTTTAGAATTTAGGTCTCTAAATTTCATGGCAAGATCAATTGGCTTGTACCTATTAAAGTTGTTTAGTGCTATAAACATTCTATTCAAAGCCGAGTGCCCTTAAACTAGGGCTGCCCAATAAAATATAATGTAATCACATATGCAAACAAATTTGCAGAAAACCCTTGAACACTGAAGCGTGCTTTGTAATCTCCTTGATCCTCATACTGCTAAACTATGCATCATCCCTACATTCTAGGATCTGTGGTGGCCTTATGTCCCTGACAATGGATTTGGATTTTGATATGTTCTTTTGATTAGATGTATCATATATTATCCTAAGTAGCTCATTTGATCTAGAATTATCTAAAATAGGGATCATAAAATTAATTATCATATATTATGACGCCAAAAGTAAAGAGTGAGAGTGTTGGAAAGAACCACACTGAAGGCAATTTGGTTTCTTAATTGCGTAAGAGATACATGAAAACTTGGGCAATTGATTGATCAAAAGTCATAAACTATTTTAGATTTTTCTTTTTGGCAGGAAGATTCAATGTGCTGAGCTTTCTATGAAGATATTATTTAGAAGCCATTTTATATTTAAAAAATGAAGCTTGAACTTCTTAATTGAATTTAATATATAAGTAATATAATTATTTTTCATTTAAAGTCAATTGAAGATTAATTTTATTAATATTCATTTTATGGTAATGTAATTATTTATGAATCTGAAGTAAGAAAATTGTTGGTACATTTACCTTATGAACTTTTTATTCTCTTATCAAAATTGAGAGCACAAAGTTATTCTTAAAAAAAAACTTGTAGTGAAATTGCTTTACAAATGAGATTTAAATGGATTTGAAAAAATAAAGCTTTCACTTAAATCTCTCATGTGCTTCTGAAATTTTCAGAAAAATATACATGAATTTTTTTTAACAATGGGAAATTCACTGTGAATAATTCAAATATTTTGAATAACAATATATGGACTTCCACTTAAGAAAAGTGGCACATATAGAATAGACAAAATTGTGATATCTCACTATGACCAAAAGTCAAAACTTTCATAAAGATTCTGGTGTATGTGTGGTGAGAGAGATCTTTTATTTTTTTTAAAAAGGTAATTTAGACTTGCAGTTATTTTCTTTGCTACATAAGTTTTTTGTCATAGCAATTTCAAAAACTTTCAAGATTATCTCACAGGTTAATTGTGATATTTTAAAGCATATGAACAAAGACAGATAGGTATTAAGTATTAGCTGATCATGAACCATGTAATTAATATTTTTCTAAGAGAGGAAGACAGTGGTTTACAAAAGAGAGAACACCAATGTTCATGAAAATATTTATTTTTACATGGATCGTTGTCAACTGATCATGCAGATTTGTAGTTTGGGTCGTAGCAACAAAATTTATGTGCTGTTGGTTTCAGGAACTTGCCCAAGAGAACTGATCAATTGCCAAAACTATTCATCAGAAACTATTGCCTTTCAATAAGATGTATGAAATCAGATGAAACTATTTTCTTACAAAAGTGAATAGTCAGAATTTTAGTTGAATGACTATATAGGAAATTTAAGACATGTGAAGTTTGGGGACATTTATGTAATAGACAGATTACATAGATAGAGTACAACCTCAAGAATTTTTAAAAACCAAGTAATGGGTAATTTCTCATGCTTAATTACTTCTTTTTATTTATATAATTAGATTACATAAGTGATAGAAAAAAATAAGGAAATCCCATATGTACCACTCCCTATGCCTTCCACACTTTCCCACATTAAGAGCATACTTTATTAGTGTGGTATACTTCTTTAATGAACACATATTGGAGCATTACTACAAAGTGTAGATTATAGTTTGCATTATAGTTTAAACTCTCTCCCACAAAATTTTATAAGTTATGAGAAGATATATAATGACTGTATCTGTCATTTAATGTCATTCAGGACAATTCCAATGTTCCAAAATGCTCCTATATTACACTTATTTTTACTCTCTCCCTCCCCTCAGAACTTCCAGTGGTTACTGTCTCCATCAATGATGAAAGTTCTTCCTTTGCTAGAATAAAAATAAGTCTATAGTAGGGAAGCAGACTTGGCCCAGTGGTTAGGGCATCCGTCTACCACATGGGAGGTCCACGGTTCAAACCCCGGACCTCCTTGACCTGTGTGGAGCTGGCTGATGCACGCAAGGAGTGCCATGCCACACAGGGGTATCCCTGCGTAGGGGAGCCCCACACACAAGGAGTGCACCCTGTAAGGAGAGTCGCCCAATGCAAAAGAAAGTGTAGCCTGCCTAAGAATGGTGGTGCCCACATGGAGAGTTCACACAACAAGATGATGCAACAAAGAGAAGCACAGATTCCCATGCCACTGACAACAACAGAAGCAGACAAAGAAGAAGATGCAGCAAATAGACACAGAGAACAGAAAACGAGGGTGGGAAGGAAGGGGAAATAAATAAATAAATAAATCTTAAAAAAAAAAATAAGTCTATACTAGAATAACAGTAAGTCTACTCCAGTCCATCCTTCATTCACCAATCCTGAGGATTCTGGGATGGTGATGCCCACATCACCTCTAACTGAGAGGGGGCTCAGGTCTCAGGGGGTATATGGATGGTAATTTCTTATTTGCAGCTGTAGATGCTCCCTGTTTCTTGGGATGTTTGCTGTCCATCATCATTTCCTTGTTAGTTTTCCTGGGTGAATCCAATGAACTTGAGAGAAAGTATTGCAACTCTGTTGAGATTCAGGGCCTGACTGGTACATGGAAAGCCCAAAGATCTAAGTCTCTTGGACATAAGCCTATCAACTCTAGTACTAACTGTAAATTTAAATAGGAGCAGAAGAGCCATGTGTAGGGAAACCACAATTGAATCCATCTCTGTAACACTGGGGAGAATAAATTCCAAAGAAGGACCCAAAGGCAGGGTGCCAGCTTCTGAGATGTCAGCCCTCTTATAATGTCTGGATGTCTCCAGAGCCCTCAGGAGCTCTGCTATTTGAGGCAGTAATGACTGTGGCAGTCAATAAGCTTCTGCTGAGATGTGCATAAGTGTAACCTCTGGAATGACCTCCCAACTCACTTTGAAGCCTCTTAGCCATTAAAACTCCCTTGTCTTTACCCTTTCCCCCTTTAGGTCAAGATTTATTTCCAGATTCATTACTAGTTCGTGCCTGCTAGTAATCCCACAGCTGCCAGGGAAGTTCATCCCTAGGAGTAATGTCCCATGCTGAGGGGAAGGTAATGTATTTAAATGTTGAGTTTGACTAAGAAAGAGGCCATATTTGAGCAACAAGGAGGCTCTCAGGATGTAAATCTTAAGCAACCTATTACACTAAGCTAAATTTCAATTTCAAAAAAAAGGTTCATAAGAACTGTCATCAGTATCAAGGGCACATCAATTGTCCATCCTCCTTCATTAGTCCTTGCCTCTGTACTCAGGGGAATTTTGTTTTCCCATTAGTGAATGTGACTGAACTCCCCAGGATGGGAATTAGATATTCTTTCAGTTATTGTGTAGATCTCTACCCACTGTGACAATGCCTGGTGAACACTTGAACTCCTACATATGCCTTGTAGGTATACCCCAGGTGAGTGTCTTCCCATGCACCCTCCATTATTAACACCCCTCAACAATGATCCTCCCCTGCCACAGTTGTAATCCTTTTGTGATCCAAAACTTCTTCAAAATGAAGTCAACAAAATAACAAAATTAATAAGGAAATGAAATAATGATAGTTTTAAAAATCACAAATAATAAAATTTAAAAGAATTTAAATTAAATAAATAAATAAAATAAATAAATTTTGGCATTATGTCTTTCATCATTGTAATACTTGTTGTCCTGTATGTAAAGTGACATTTTCTTCCATTTATTCCCCCATTGAGTTTTTTCATTTTATCTTCAAAGAAACTTTAGGTTACAGAAAAGTCAGGTAAAGAATAAAAGAAATTCCCATATACCTAACATCCTCCCCCTTTCCCCTTCCCCTATTAATATCATTTTATATGTGGGTGGTACATTTGTTACAATTGATGTATACATACTGAAACATTGCTACTCACCATGGTCAATGATTAACATTATGGTTTACATTTTGGGTCATAAACTTTTTAAAATGTTGATGAAATTTCACATGGCCTGTAACCATCACTGCAAGATCATATAGGAAAATTCCAATTGCCTCAAAATGCCCCATGTTCCACCTATTCTAATCCTCCTTTCCTCTCCCATCAAGATCCACCCCAACCACCAAGCTTCACTCCTTGAAGAACAAGAATCATAGTTACTCTCAACAACAATGAGGGCTTGACATTGACCTGCCCTCCCCTCTCACACAAAGCCTATGCTCTTGAAAGACTCCTCCCCCTTTATTTGAGAATATAGCAAGACTCCCCAGGATGGGATTCCAACACCTTTGTGTTCATCGTGTGGGTCTCTACCCACAGATAGAAAGCACTATGACAGAATGAACACTCACATACTCCCTGGAAACCTGGCCCAGGTGTGCCTTGTTCTGCATGCCCCCCACAACCAACACCCTAAACGAGTAATCCTCCCCTGCCATATTTGTCAAAAGAACATTCCCAATGTTATAGTTTAAACCACATACCCACAAATCCCCATATTTCATATGCTCCCTCCCCTGACACTACCCCTACTTCCATGGACAATGCAAACACCTCTACCCTACGTCCCTCACAGAAAAGCAGTGTCCCCTCCAAAAGCTTCACTGCACAATTGTCATGTCCATCCACTGCAAAATTTCACCCTTCACCCTTCACCTTTTCATAGTTTTTGTCCATATGGGCATTGGCTCACAAGTCTCTACTCCCTGTGTTCTATAAACCTATCTTCCAGACTCTCGCTCTGTGAGTCCACTCAATTTGCTTAATTATTATCAGTAAGGTCATGTAGTATTTGTCCCTCAGTGCCTGGCTTGCTTTACTCAACATAAGGTCTTCAATGTTCATCCTTATCATTCCATGTGTTAATACTGCATTACTTCTTACAGCTGAGTAATATTCCATTGTATGTATATACCAGAGTTTGCTTATCCATTTGTCTGTTGATGAACATTTGGGTTGCTTCCAACTTTTGGCAACAGTGAATAATGTTGCCATGAACATTGATACATGTTTATCTGTTTGTGTACCTGCTTTCAATTCTATATACCCAGTAACTGGATTGTTAGATCATATGGAAATTTAAAATTAGTTTTCTGAGGAACCACCAGACTGGCCTCCACAATGGCAGCACCATTCTGCATTCCCACCAGCAGTGGATAAGGGTTCCTATTCCTCCACATCCTCTCCAACACTTGTAGTACTCAATAGCCTTCAGTCTAATGGGTATAAGATGATTATCTCGTTGTAGTTTTTATTTGCATTTCCTTAATAGCTATTGATGTTCAGCATATTTTCATATGCTTTTTAGCATTTGTATTTCCTCTTTGGAGAAGTTTCTATTCAAATCACTTTCCAATTTTTTAAAATGGAATGTTTTTGTTTTTATTTTTGATGTGTAGGGTTTCTTTATATATGCTAGATAACAGGTCTCTGAGGTGAAATGTTTTTAATTTTGAGGAGGTCCATGTATTTTTTCTTTCATTACTCATGTTTTGGGAATAAAGTTCATGAAACCATTTCCTAGTACAAGTTCTAGTTGATGCTTCCCTAAATTATCTTCCAAGCTCTTTATGGTCTTGGCTCTTATATTTAAATCTTGGATCCATCTTCAGTTAATTTTTGTTTAAGGGATGAGATGGTCTTCCTCTCTCAGTCTTTTGGATATGGCTATTCAGTTTACCAAGCACTATTTGTTGAAAAGGCCATTCTCTCCTAGTTGAGTGGGCTTGGTAGACTTGCCAACTAGCAGTTGACTGTATATGAGAGAATCAGAACTCTCAATTTGGTTCTGTTGGTCATTATGTTTATTCTTGTGCCTATACCATGCACTTTTGACCACTTTAGCTTTGTAGTAAATTTTAAAGTCAGGTAATATGATTCCTCCTATTTAATTTTTCAGTATGCCTTTGGCTAATTGAGTGGCTTGCCATTCCAAATAAATTTCATAGTTAGCATTTTCAATTCAGTAAGAAATTCTGGAGTAATTTTTATTAGTATTGCATTAAATCTGTAAATAAGTTTTAGTAGGATAGATACTTTAGTGATATTTAGTTTTCCTATTCATGAACAGGGAATATTCTTCCATTTATTTAGTCCTTTGATTTTCTTCAAGAGTGTTCTCTAATTTTCTTTATACAAGTAATTTATATCTCATTTAATTTACTCTTTGTTATTTGATTCTTTTAGTTGTTGTTTTAAGTAGGATCTGTTTCTTGATTTCCACTTCAGATTGCTCATTATTGGTGTATAGAAATTCTACTGAATTTGCACATGGATCTTATAGCATGCCACTTTTCTGAGCTACTTTATAAGCTTAGAAGCTTTGTTGTAGATTTCTCAGTATTTTCAAGGTATATGATCAGTTCATTTGCAAACAGTGAGATTGTACTTCTTCCTTTCCAATTTGGATGCCTTTTATCTTTCCCTTGCCTAAGTACTTGAGCAAGTACTTCTAACACAATGTTAAATAGGAGTAGTTGTCTTGTTCCAGATCTTAGAGGGAAAGCTTTAAACATTTCACCGTTGAATAGGATGTTAGCTGTGGGTTTTTCATATATACCCTTTTATCATGTTAAGGAAATTTTCTTCTATTCCTATCTTTTGCATTGTTTTTATTATGAAGTTTTCTGCATTTTGTCGAATGCTTTTTCTGTAAATGTAGAGATTATCATGTGATTTTTTTTTCTTTACAATATATCTGTTTATGTAATGTACTATGTTACCTGATTTTCTAAACCATCCTTGCACTACAGGGATGAAAATCATTTGGTTGTGGTATATAATTCAATTTATGTCTTGTTCGATGTTATTAGCAAGTATTTTATTGAGAATTTTAATATCTAAGATCATTAGAAAGATTGGTATATAGTTTTCCTTTCTCGTGGGGTTTCTTTCATCTTTGGCATTAGGGTGATGTTGGCATCATTGAATCAGTTAGGCAATGCTCCTTCCACTTCTAGTTTTTGGAAGAGTTTAAGCATATTATGTTAGTTCTGTCCAGAATGTTTGGTAGAATTCACCTGTGAGGCCATCTTTTCCTGGGTTCTTCTTAGATGGGAGGTTTTTGATGAATAATTCAATCTGATTACTTGTTATTGGTTGGTCAAGTTTATCAATTTCTTCTTTCAACAGTGTAGGCTGCTTGTGTGCTTCTAGGAATTTGTCCATTTCCTCTAAATTATCCATCTCATTGGCATACAATTTTTTCAAGTATCTCTCCTCTTATAATACTATATTTCTGCGGGGTCAGTGGTGATATCCTCTTCCTCATTTCTTATTTTATGTATTTGCATCTTCTCTCTTTTTTTCATTGTTAGTGTAGCTAAGGGTTTGTCAATTTTATTAATCTTTTCAGAGAACCAGCTTTTGGTTTTGTTTAACTTTTCTAGTGCTTTCTTATTTTCAGTTCCATTTAGCTCTGTTCTAATCTTTGTTATTTCCTTCTTCTTACTTCCTTTGTAGTTAGTTTGTTCTTCCTTTTCTAATCCCTCCGGGTTTGCAGTTAGATCTTCCATTTTAGCTCTTTCTTCTTTTGTAATATAAGCATTCATGGCTATGAATTTCCCTCTCAGTACAGCTTTTGCTGCATCCTACAATTTTTATATGTTGTGTTGTCATTTCATTCATTTCAAGGTAGTTACTGATTTTTTTGTGTGTGTGTACAATTTCCTTCTTGACCCACTGTTTGTCTAAGATTGTATGGATTAGCTTTCATATCTTTGTGTCTAATCTGTTTCTCTGCCCCTTACTAATTTCCACCTTCATTCCATTGTGGTTAGGGAAATTACTGTGTATAATTTCAATCTTTCTGAATTAATTGCTGTTCTTTCCCTAGCATATCATCTATGCTGGAGAATGACCCATGTATATGTGGGAAGAATGTTTATCCACTGTATTTGTATATAATGTTCTGTCTATGTCTATATGATCTATATGGTAATATATGTCTATGAGGTCCAGATCCTCTAATGCATTAATCAAGTCTTTCTTTCTTTATTCTCTGTTGAAATTTTTGTCTAATGATCATAATGGTGTATTAAATTACCCAATTATAATGTATAGGCATCTATTTCTCCATTTAGTTTTTTCAATATTTGCTTCACGTGTTTTGAAGCATCCTGGTTAGGTGCATAAATATGTTTGTTCTTCCTTCTTGACAGAGTACCCCTTTTATTAATATATAGTGTCCTTCATTGTCTCTCACAATTCTTTTGCCTTTAACTTACGCAAAAGAATTTTTTTTTTATGTTAGTATAGCTTCTGTCAAAATTGTTTTCCAATCATTCACTTTCAGTCTCCTTGCATCCCTGGGTCTAAGGTGAGTTTATTGTAGACCACATATAGATGGGTCATATTTCCTTATCCATTCTTCCAATCGGCATCTCTTGATTGGAAAGTTTAATCCATTAACATTCAATGTTCTTACAGTCAAGGAATTAATAAAATTAGCCATATTTTCTTAAGATTTATGGTTCCCACATGTTGTTTTTATTTCTTTTTATCTTTTTACTTATTTTTACCGTCTCTTCCAACTTTCTCTCTCTCCTGTTTACTCCTTTTAACCAGCAGAACTCCCTTTAGTGTTCCTTGAAGGGCAAATTTCTTATTGACAAACTCTCTTAATTTCTTTTTATCTGTGAATATTTTGGAAATCCCCCTCATTTTTTAAGCCCAGTTTTGCTGAATAGAGAATTCTTTGCTGAAGATTTTCCTTTCAGAAGCTTAGCTATGTCATACCACTGCCTTCTTGCTTCGATGGTTTCAGATGAGAAATCAACATTTAGTCTTATCCAACTTCCCTTTTATGTGATGAATCTCTTTTCTCTTGCTGCTTTCAGTATTCTCTCTTTGTCTTGAGCATTGGACAGTTTGACAAGTATATGTCTTGGGGTAGGCCTGTTAGAATTTATACTTTTGGGTGTACATTCATATTCCCTAATACAGTTGTGAAATTTTCAGCCATTATTTCCTCCCACACTCCTTCTGACCCCTTTCCTTTCTCTTCTTCCTCTGGGATGCCTATAATGCATATGTTTGTGTGTTTTGTGTTGTCATTCAAGTCTGTAAGTTGCTGATGAATTTCTTCTATCTTTTTCTCTATCTGTTCTACTGTCTGTCTGATTTCAGATGTACTGTCTTCCATGTCACTGATTCTTTCTTCTGCTTGTTCAAATCTGTTGTTATGTGTTTCCAGTGTATTTTTGATTTCTAGCATTTTGCCATTCATGACAATCATATCTGTTATCTTTATATGAATGTTCACAATTTCTTTGGGATGTTCTCCCAGTGTCTTCTTAATGTCCTTAAACTCTTCTTTCATTTCATTAAGTTGATTTATGATATTTGTTTGGATATCTCTGATTAGTTGATACATGTTCTGAATCATCTACTGTTTTTTTTTATATATATTTTTATTTATTTTTAAAAGACACATAGATTACATAAAATGTTACATAAAAAATATATAAATATATAGGGGAGTCCCATATTACCCACTCCCTACACCTCCCATTTTTTCCACATTAACTTCTTTCATTAGTGTAGTACATTCATTGCAATTCATGAACACATTTTGGAGCATTGCCACACAGCCAATAGTTTATATTGTAGTTTACACTCTTTCCCACTCCTTCTGTAGGTTATGACAGGATATATAATGTCCTGTATCTGTCTTTCCAATGTCATTGAGTACTATTCCATGTCCCAAAATTGCCCCCACTGGATCCCTTTTTCCTTCTCCCTGCCATCTGCAACTTCAGTGGCTACTGTAACTACATCAATGATATAATTTCTTCCTTTGCTAGAATCACAGTTAGTCTATAGTAGAATAGCAGTAAGTCCACTCAAATCCATATTTTATTATTGTTTTTTCATTTGTTCATTAGACTGCACCATTTACTCCTGTTTCTTAGGATGGTTTGTAATTTTTTGTTAGTGTCTAGACGTGTGCTTATCTTGATGGGTTTATTCAGTTTGTTAGCTTCTCTTTGTACTCTAAGGTTTTATTTTGTTGTCATTTTTCTGTGTCTGGTAAGGTTTCAGATTGTCACTTTGTTACTTTTACTCTATTTCTTTGCTTTTGTCTATGTTCCCTTTCTCAAAAAAAATTAGGACTAGAGAAAAGGAAAGAGATAAGAAGAGAAAGAATAATAGTAATAATAATTTTTAAAATGTAGAAGAGGAGCCATATAAGATCTAGCAAAATAAGTAATTAACATGAATAAAAAATCATAAGAAGTACAGAGGAATAAGAATAAAAATGCAATAGACAAAAAATGAAACAACACACAAAATAGAGAAAAATAAGCTGAACAAATTAAAAGCCAGAATGATGAGAATAGAGGAAAGGAAAAAAGAAAAAAAGAGAAAAAGAAAAAAATTAAAAAACAGAAGAGAAAGTAAACAGAGGAAAAAAGAGTGAGAGAAATAAAAACCAAAATAAATGAAGACAAAACAGAAATGAAAGGGGGGAAAAACATAAAACAGAAGATGAAACAGAAAAAAGAAATAATGCAGGTAAAAAAAATCAGTAAAAGAAAAAATAAAGGTGGACAATGAAAGGGTAAACACAATAAACAAGAAACAAAAGGGCAGCACCAATTTAAAAAAAAGCAGAGGTGGCTCAACTGATAGAGCATCTTCCTACCATAAGGGCGGTCAAGGGTTCAAACCCAGAGCCTCCTGGCCTGTGTGGTGAGCTGGCCCATGTGCAGTATTGCCACGTGCAAGAAGTGCCATGACATGCAAGGGTATCCCCCACGTAGCGGAGTCCCACACACAATGAGTGCTCCCCAGAAGGAGATCTGCCCCATGTGAAAATAAGCACAGTCTGCCCAGGAGTGGCGCTGCACATAAGGACAACTGACTCAGCAAGATGATGCAATAAAAAAAGAGACACAGATTCCTGGTGCCGCTGAGAATGCAAGCGGACACAGAAGAACACATAGTGACTAGACACAAGAAATCAGACAATGGGGTGGGGAGGAGGAAAGGGAGAGAAATAAATAAGATATAAATCTTAAAAAAAAAAAAACAACTAAGGGAAACAGCCCTCCCTGTTAGGCCCGTAAGTAGCTTCTCAGGCTGCAAACTCATCAGTTAACACTGCAGCCTGCCCTCTGCAGGTGATGTACCGGGTTTTTGCAAATAAAATAAAGAAAGGGAAAAAATAAATAAATAAAATAAAATAAAATAAAATAAAATAAAATAAAATAAAATAAAATAAAATAAAATAAAATAAAATAATAAAATAAAATGGGATCATCTAAAAAAACAGATCAAAAAGAGCCTAAAACAAATAGAATTTCTGTATGTTCCCTGTCATAAGGTAGCAACTGGATGCCTGATAACCTGGTGAATCACTCTCTTGATCACTTCTCTAAGGAGACCCAGGAATTGAAACAGTGTCCTTGCCTAAGCAAGGCAGGAGTTCCTCCACTGACCCAAATCGTCTTCTTAGGTTAATTAGGTTTCAGAAAGCTATCTGCCCCCAGGCAGTTTTAGACTGCTACAATTTGCTAGAGTACTGCTGATTAGACACCTGTCCCCACCCCCTCTCTATTCTGGTTCCTCTCTCTCCTTGGGGGGCTGGGCATGACAGCCTGCCTTGTTATATCTCCCCTCCCTTCTTCCCTTCTGGTAGGGGTGCCTCCCAAGATTCAAAGGGGGCTCTGCTGGCCAAAAACACTGCAAAGAAACCACTGTCCACCCTTTGTCAGACCCCTTTTTCTCCCAGAGAACACACCCTACCAGTTCTTGGACAGCAGCGAGCCAGGGGCTCTACCAAGGCTACTAGTCTGGAGCGGGGGGGAATGTATAAGCAGTTTCTAGCTACAGGAGGGAGCAACTCATAATTTTGCTTTGGCTTCTTTATCTTTCTTATACCCTTCTGGATGACTCAGAGCACCTTCTTTTTTCTATATATCCAAAGCAGCTTCTCTAGATAGGTCCCTGCCTCCTGTCTGCACGTTTGTGAGAGGGTCAGACTATGCCTACCAACTTTGGCACCATTTTCCCAGAAGTCTTTAATTACTTCTTGACCAATTATAAAAGAGTCTAGAAAATAACTTTAAAAATAAGATTACACCCTTCAAATGTGGAGTCAGTGGTTTATGATGAAATTTAATTCCAGTTTATTCTAACAAAATTAAGATAATAATAATAATAGGGTGGGTTGGAGGAAATACTTTGGTTATAGTAATATTTTGACAATGTTCTTTAATTATTAGTTTAAAACGTTTAACAATTCAAGTATTGGTGGTAAGGTGGGTTATGAGAGTCCTCTATGATGTTATGTATGTTTGTTTTGTAAGTTCACAACTATTATTATATAATTATTGTTTATTATGTTTATGTGTGATAGACTTCAATAAATTAAAAAAATATTAAGCAGAAATATGAGAATTTTACAATGTAATTATTAGAAACAAAAAATCTAATTATGAACATATTTCTTTGGTGTAGTAAAAATGAAACAATATCAATAAATTAAACACTCATGGAAACACTTATGGAAATTATTGTCCCTGTACTCAATTGAATTCAACTGCAGTTATATAGAAACCGTTACTAGTATGGATTTTTAGATATAAGATGTTAATTTTATTTACAAATATTAAATGCAAAAATCATACAAACATAAGTTATACACACATGCATACATATTTAGACACATATATTTACTGGGTCTCCTGAAAAACTCCTTTCTAATATTAGAAACTATCTGATGTAATATTTTCCTTAATTAGCTAGAGGTAGAAATTAGGGACACATTTCTAGAACTTTTTGATCAGTGTATTTCAGGTCAGTATTGCAAACCTCTAACCTGCAGAATTCTTTGACATTGGAGTAGCCAATTTCAGATAATAGCAGACACTTAAATTTAGTCCAGTAAATTATTCATTTCAGATGTTTTTGAGGAGACTTAAATATGTCACAGATGTTTTATATGTCCTTAAAGTAATTAATAATAATGTAATAATAATCTGTACATTTCACATCAATTATATAATACATAATACATACCAGGCACTGTTTTTAGTGTTTTATTTGTATTAACTCATTTAACCCTCAAAACAAACCTATGAAATAGGTATTCATTTCCATTTTACAAATGAAAAATATAGGGCTCTGAGAAGTTAAGCAAGTTTTCCAAAATATGGAACTGGTATTTGAGTATATTCTAGTTCAATGGGAATGCTGTCCAATAAATTATAATATGATCACATATGCAATTTTAAACTTTCTGGAAGCCACATTAAAAAAGAATAAAAAGCAGGGTAAATTAATTATAACTAAGTTTTCAGAAACCACATGTAGCTAGTGGTTGCTATATTGTACAGCACAAGTCTAGTGTTGACAGACTGATTATTATTCTATATTCTTTATCACAAATTAAAAATCTAAATCCAAAAAATGTCAAATAGTTTAGCCACATTGACATAACCAGTAAACAAAAGTGTTACTGTAAATTGTTGGATATACTGACTTCCATACAATGTTATAACCTATTCCTAACAAATTTGCTGGCATATTTTGATTATATATATGCAAGGGTCTCCTAACTTTTCCATGCTTTTGTGTATATATCAATTTTATGGACATATTACTTTTAGTCCTTTTGCCATTCATTAGATACCTAGTATCAAAGTTAATTAGCACTTTATATTTTATAGTTTCTTTGAGTGAATTTTAATTTCTGAAATCAAGTTACATTATGTATTTCCATACATATATTAACGTATTATATTCTGTTGTGCAGCCATAAGCCCTTAAATGAAATGCATACTCTACAATTAACATTTTCCATTAAATCTTCAAGGAAATATGTAGAAAGTAAATCCCACATTGTCTACTAGTTTAAAAAATAATACCACATAGTAAAATCAAGTAGTAGTTGAAAGTGAGATAATAAAATAAAAGTTACATCTCAAAAGAGAATAATTTTATAAAATCCACACATTCATTTTCTCACTGATTATATTTTTACTAAAATCGTTTTTTAAGTTTTGTAATAATTATATAAAGAAACGTTTTTTCCAGACAATAATATTTGCTTACAGGACAAGTAACAGTGGCAACAAAACATTCTGTTGTTTCTCTTTCAAAATTTTCATATCAAATTTTGCTTTCAAACATATTTAATTGCAGCTAAAGAACAAACATGCAGTTTTTGGAACACTTGTGATTTGAAAATGATTAATACTTTCCCGGTGATCTTATTTATTTTTATTTGAAAATGTAACATATAATCATATTACTTCTTACATGCTATTTCTTTATATTACTTTTTCTCAAAATTTGAAGTTGGGATTTTATAAGGAATAATTGGATTTACATACTCAAAAATTTCCTGTATTTTTCCTTTTCCTTTCACTTTCTAATAGTTTTCACTTGAGTTGATCTTGTTTTGGGATTTTCATTGATTCTTAGACTAATGAGACAGGCTATGTATATCTTTTTTTATTCTAAGCAATTGTAAATACCCTCTAAATATTATACACCTTGAAAATTAGAAAATCTGAAACTTTATTTTTGAGTCCAAGGTACTTTTCATTAAAATATGTCATTCTTTCATGATTCTTTCTGGTCCTATATTGTGTTTAAGGAATTTTTATTTTATTTATTCTGCCTTCTCATTC
Source organism: Dasypus novemcinctus (assembly GCF_030445035.2). Lineage (NCBI taxonomy): Eukaryota > Metazoa > Chordata > Mammalia > Cingulata > Dasypodidae > Dasypus > Dasypus novemcinctus. The sequence goes on along the minus strand of NC_080674.1, from coordinate 32,050,770 downwards.
TCTCTCCCTTTCTCGTGATAATTGAAAAAAATCTAATCGTTTGACATTTAATTATGTTAAACATTTAATAACAGTAGTTTAATTCACCAGAATTACCCTCATACATTTAATGGCATGAGATAATCTATTAAGAGGTCATAAAGAAGACAACTTGACCAGTAGTCTCTAGCAAAATGAAACTGTAGGCTGAGGTGCAAGTCTATAGGTAATACAGACAAAAATAACCTTCACCAAATGATTTTGTTTCTGTTAAATAGACAGGCAACTTAATTCTTAGGATTTGCTGCATCTTTGTTAGCTTAATACCAACTATCCCCTTCATCATTTTTCCATGGAGTTGGAAAACACCCTAGAAAGTCAAGAACTTACTATAAAATAATTCACATATTTGAAAGCAAAGAATTATATTCTCATCTCTAGGCTATGCAGTTCCTGAATCTTTTTTGAACTTTTTAGATTGTCAAATTCTTCTGATTTTTTGAGTACATACTAATTCTACTGCAGTCAAATTATGAAACAGTATAAAGCATCTCTCATTCTGAGAGCCTTCTTAATATAGGTTGCAATAAAAGGATTACTTCCTGGGCTTTGATTAATTTGGATCCTTTTAAAATCCCTTATATAATGTTTGCTCTTAATAATAATATATTTTATTAATACTGCATTTGAAATTAGTAACCATAACATTTTTTATATTTTATTCTATAGTATTTAACTTTTTGTTTTCTATTTGTTTCATTGATTCTTTATCCCAAATAAACCATTTGTACATTTTTCCTTATAGAGTCATTTTAGTTATCTTCAACTAATTTTGTTTGTATATATTTCTGCAAATATAGCATTTTTATTTTTATTGGAAGTAATAATGTCAGTATAATATAAATCAGGGCTGACCTTTCTTGGAAATTAATAAATAAATTTTCTGACATTGACTCAAATGACTCAGTTTAATCTGACTTTAGTCAGCCATCTATCTGTCAATATAATTTCAGAAATTTGTATGAATATGAATAATTACACTGACCTTGTACTATCACTATTCCTCCTCTCTTCTCGATTTTATACAAATCAGCATGAATTATATATATATATATATAATAATGTATTTCCAAAATATCAACTTCCATAGAATTTTAGTGTGATGGGTTGTAGTTACTTTTTTTCATTAAAATATAATCTGTGGCATTTTCCTTTTTAACATGTAACTTCTAACCAATGACTACTACTAATGGAATCAGATCACCCTCAATTGCTCTGCTGGATTGGCCTTGACAATATATTTTATGACATTAATGGTTAAAGAGTGGGAATTTTATTTTATTTTTCTCAGAACAATTGAGAGGAGAAGGCTACTCTTTCTGCCTCCTGTAAGAGACTGGCTGTGGGATTATTGAGGTCTGTATTAGCTTCCTATGAACCATGTTTTTAAATTTTATGGTATATGAAAGAAACAGAAACCGTGTTGGTAGAAACCTGTCCTAAGATTAGTTGGAAACAAGAAGCAGGACTTTCACCTTGGGGATGGTTTTGAGTACAGTTGATCGCCCCAAGAAAGAATACATGGATTTTACCACAAACTTGATATTTAAGATGTAATGCAAAGGATTTGAATATTAATATTAATAAATATGTTACAATATATTTATTATGCAAAACTATATTATAGATATTTATTATGCAAAACTATATTATAGATATTGGGAAGTATAACAATCTTTATAAAAGACAAGCTATGAAATTAGTAAGTAGAACAAGTTGCAATAGATTGAATTAAAAGTAACACTTGGAAAATAAAAGCTCCTCTATTAAATGCAGAAGAAAGTACAAAGAATATAATATAGAACATTATTATCTGGAAATTTTCTAAGGTGGGAAGTGTACTTAGATATCACTCTAGGGTGAATTTTCTTACTGTTTCTAAGTACCTCTTTAAAGTGTTAAAGTGGAAAGAGCAGGAACTGCCTAACTTCAAGAAATATAAGTAATATTCTTACAAAGATGAATTGATGGCAGTCTTTTTACCTCCTTTTGGTTATTATTCTAAGGTTTCTTTTGTTTCATTGTGCCTGTTTTTCATCAGTATTCTCTTCTTACTCCCACACAAAGTGGTCTCAGTGGGGTTTAGATTTCTAATTTAATTGCACAAACATGGCTTCCTTTCTTTGCTTCTGAAAGTGACTGGCATGCTAACAAAATAAATCTTACTTTACGCTCACTCTTCAAGGCTCAATATTTACAATAGAATATTTTTGACTGATTTATTATTTTACTATTTAAAGCAAATTTTAATTTTCCTAAGTTATTTTTCATGAACAGAGATAGTCATATAAAATGAATATTGCTATGGTAGCATCAAAATACATATTTTTAAAAACAAACCAACTATTTCAGCTAGAGAAAAATGATCTCGGTGCAGTTTTGTTACTTATTTCTTATATAGTAATATATATATATATATATATATATATATATATATATATATCCATGCAAAGTTAATTTATAATGCTTTATTCCCTTTCACATTTTAAAATATTTTAAATGCAATATTAAAACAAAAACTCAAACTAAGTAGAGATTATCAAAATTACACTAATTGAAATAATATGATGTAGTTTTGAATATATTTCCCACAGGTCCTGCTCTAATACCACCCTAATATTCACTTTCATATATTACCAATTTAAGAATATATTATTTTCCTTCTTAAATCTTTCCATCATTTGATTCAGATGTATATTTTTCTATGAACATTTTTTTCCCAAAATAAAGTACTGCTCTAAATATCTGTCTTCTACTTGAGCTTTTCATGTAAATGTCCAATATAAATATCTTTCTAATGCATATTTGAAATGGCACATAATTGCTTAAAATTAGGGATTATATGCAAATTTATTCATTCAGATCTCTTTTGTGGATGTTTAGGTGATTTTCTACATTTTTGTCAAGGCTTCATATTTTACATATATCATTATATAGGCATTTCCAAGCTTTAATATTTATGAATAAATAACCAATTTTGTTTTAAAAAATCTCCTTGAAACATTTTAAAATTATTTAATGCAAATCACAGTTATTTTGCAATTTCAACTTTAAGTGCTTCCTCTGAGGGTCCCCTTCATCTCTATTCCTTCCTCCACACTTAATCATCACTCTTTGTCTCTTCCTATAGCCAAGCAGCCATTAATTCACATTTATATAATTTTAAAAATATTTTGGTACTTTTGAATCTATTCCTTCGACATCCCATTATTAAGTGCTTACTTTATTCAGGACCATCGTATCTAAAATAACAACTTAACTAGACCTTGTTAGTTCAGTCTAAACAATGTCTAGCCCATGTAACAAAATACTACCAGAATAAATTCTCTGAAAGGCATATCATTTTATGCTCTGAATAAATACTATATGATGGCTACCTAATAATTTAAGCATATGGCTTGAAATCCTTATTTAGCAAGCTAGCATATTTATGTGCTTGGACTTTGGTTAGCTATCCACCTGCATCTATTTTTATATCTATATTCACCATATATTTCTACTCTTATTCATAGCATATCTCTAAACACCAGTCTTTCACAAATTCCCCTGTGTGGTGATTACATACCTGTTTTTTCCTAAAACACCATCCAATCCCTCTCTGTTTCATTTGGCTATTCTCATTTGGTCTTTCATCCTCTGTTAAGGCATTTTCTCTTCTTCAAAAGGCAGTGTGATGAGCAACAATTGTGTGCTTCAAATAGTTCTTAATTTGCAAAATTATCTGTGAATTACCTTGATAATAAGAGCACAAATCTCATAATGATTACTTTGTTTCCTAAATTCATTGAAACAAAACTGATGTACATTTGATGCATATCGAGAGTGCATTATTTGATCAATTTTGGCATATTTAAAGTGAACAATATGATAAGTTTGGCACAGGTTTACATTTATGAAACCATCACCACAAGAAAGATAAACACTTCTGTCTTCACCAAAAGTTTTCTTTAGCACTGCTTTAATCAGTTTTTCTTTCCATTACTTCCCCAGGCAAACACTGATATGACTTAGGTCATTATGGATTAACTTGTTTTTCTAGAGTTTCATATAAATGGAATCTTATAGCATATGATTAGTTTCTTCATTCAGCAAAAAATGATTTTGAGATGCATCTATGTCACTGATGAAGACTTTGCAAACTGAATCCAGTAACATATATGTACATATATGTATAAGATTATGCATCCGAAAAAAAAACAAAATAAAAAATAAAAAAACAAAAAAACAAAAACAAAAAAAAAGATTATGCATCCGGACCAAATACATTTATCCAGAAATAGCATTTATCCCAGAAACACAATGCTAACATCCAAAAATTAATTAATCTAATATTCCATGTGTAGCAGTTTGATATTATTGATGAATTCCAAAAGAAATATTGGATTTTGTGTATAAACTGATCTTTTCCTCTGGACCTATTAGATTATATTGGATTCACAGGTTTACTTGATTAAGTAATTATGTGAAGCTCTTGTGACAGTAGGGCATTGAGTCCCCACCCTTTATTGGGTGGGGACTCGCAGATAAAATGCATGGCAAAGGACAGTTAAGTGTTCTTAATGCTGGAATTTTGATGCTAGAGTTTAATCCTGATCTTAAGCTGGAGCCCTGGGGAAAGAGACAGAGTCATTCACCTGATAGTCTATAGCTGACCTCGTGGAGAAAACAGAGAAACTGAGCTCAGAGGAATCCAGGAAGCCTGAACCCTTGCAGACACTGGCAGCCATCTTGCTAGGTTAAAATAGACTTTGGTGAGGGACGTAACTTACGCTTTATGGCCTGGTATCTGGTAGCTGTAAGATCCTACCCCAAATAAATATTCTTTATAATAATCAGCCAATTTCTGGTATTTTGCATCAGCACCCCTTTGGCTACTAATATACCATGTTATTAGAACAAAAGATAAAATCTATATAAATTCCTCTAGAGAAGCAGAAAAATGCATTTAGCAAAATCTAACACCCATTCATGAAAGAAAAATCACCAAATTTAGAATAAAAGCTGAGGGTTAAGTTGTGCGGAATTGGTAAAAAGAATGTGCGTTAATTTTTGGAAATAATAGAAAAGGCAAAATCACAACATAATGTTTGTAACTAGCAGTACTGTTATGTGGGTATGAAAATGGTTTAAAGGGAAAATTTTAGGTCATGTATATTACTAAAAGGAAAGCTAAAAAAAGGAACATGGAGCTATAAAGCATAGTAAAACCATATGTGAAATATAAATATGGGCAAAATTGCGTATATAAGACCATTTTTCTCTGAAGCTGGACAAATATATGTTAATACTACAAAACATTAATACCTGCCCCCGCAAAACCTTATGCTAAGTGAAAGAAACCAAACACAAAGTACTACATATTGTATGATTCCATTTATGTAAAATATAAATATAAACCAATTTATAAAAAATAAATTAGATTATTGGTTATGTACATCTGGGGAAGGAATGCTAAGGGGTGTGGTTTTTTATTTTGGAATAATGAAGTTGTTCTAGAATTTTTTGTGTTGATGAAAGTACAACATTGTGATTATACTAAAAGCCATTGAGTATATACTTTGGATAGATTGTATGGTATATGAATATGTCTCAATAAAGCTACTTATTAAATAAATAAATAATTTTGCAAGAATAGTGAGAAAAAGCTATATACAGCAAGGGAAACAAACAGAAAATGAAAAGTAAAAATTTACTTATTGTTTTTTGTTTTCTCCTGAAATAAGGAAAATGCTCTAATAATAATAACAACTATGTGATTATACTAAATATACCATAGTGATTGTACGTTTTAGATTAATTTTATGTTTTATTAATATTTATCAATAAAATTATTTTGTTTAAAAAAAGAATAAAAGTGCACTTACTCAAATTGATAAAGGGCTTCTATTAAAAGAAAAACATAAATCTAAAATCATATAAAATGGTGAAAGCCTGGAAGCTTCTCCTCTCCATTAGAGAACAAAACAAAGATATTTACTCTCACCATATCTATTCAAGATCTACTTTGGAAAAATGATATAAGTGTCCATAGTTTAAAGTTTAGAGTAAAACTTCATGACTTGTTCCTAGCCATAGAAAATCCTAAGGAATAATATCCACTCTAAAAAAGAAAATAATCTCAACTAGAACTAATAAACATGTTCAGCAAATTTGTAGGCTACCAAGTCAAAGCGAAATTATTATTTCTCTATACTAGCATTGAACAATCTCAAATTTAAATAAAAATGTCCTTCCACATATCAATAAGAATAAAATATTTAGAAATAAATTTAATGAAAAGTGGTTGGAAAACTACAATATATTGATGAAATAAATTAAAAGAAGATCTAAATAAAAGGGGCAAATGGCCAGACCCATTTCACTTTGCCTCCCTAATAAGTTTAACTATCATACCTGGAAATATCCCAAGTGACAACCAAAGAAAAGCTCTGAAAGGTAGTAAAAAGAAAGCAATCTGGATATCATATTTGGAGGAAAAATACAAGCCTGCAGAACATCTATGTCCTGCCACCCAACGAAAATGGTGACCCTTGCTTATCATTTCCCAAACCCATACCTACCAAACATCAGCTTGAGTAGTCTTATTATTCTCCTGGATCAAAGAAGAGTCTCCCCTACACACAAGGTAAACTTGGCATCAACCACAAGGGAGAGTCACAAAAAGAGTAGAGTAAGAGTCACAATAAACACTACCCTCCTCCACTGGACATGTGACTCCTCTCATTCAGCAAGAGGTAGTGGGTTTCTCACATTGGCAAGAAGAACCCCATCACAACAAGCAGCCAAGCTAGGGACACATCTTCATTCTGCATGGCTGATAGATCACATGTGGCTTAGCCTTGGGAAACCTCTTCCACCTCTTCAGGTGGCACTCTGAGTGGATGATATCAGCAGCAGATATAACAAGTAGGACAAAATAAAACCTCAAATAGTCTGAAATTAAGCTTTCATTGTAATCTAAGCTCACAAAATAGACTGAGATTGTATCCTAAACCCAAACAGGATAATGACTGCCTGATAAAGTAAATGATTTAAATATGACCTAGTATCTCAACAAAATAGAGCATATGCAAACATTCAAAAATCACCAGTTATACCAAGAACCAAAATAATTAATATTATTACATGATAAGAAAAAAGAATAATATAACACCAATGATGAAATAAGTAGAGCATTAGAATTATCCAAAGATTTTAAAGATACTACTTTAGTGATGCTTTGTTGCATCCAATCCAAAGGTTATCAGGAATGAATAACAAGAGAGAAGGGATCAGGGGATCTGCAAGTCCATGTCCACAGACAAGTTTATTTCTATTTAGCTACCTATTTATAGAGAAAGCTTTCATTACAAAAAGTCCATAAAGCAGAGACAGATTTATTGTTGTTATCTCATCATTAGAAATAGGGACAGGCCATTTATATTTTAACTTTTTAAAGCAACTTTGTTCTTTCTACTAATCTGGCCTGTTTACCTAGTAAATCTTAACCAAAGACATTCCTGTCCTGTTGACCAAGGACGTCTCAACAAAGGACATCTTTTTCTTGTTCTCTTTCCTAGGTTACACCATGTCTTATTTTCTTTAGCCAACAAGTCATTAATGTTTCACCAATCCATTGTGAATTCTCTTGAAACACATGAAAATAAAATTTAATATATCTGCAAAGAAGGAGAAGCTGTAATAAAATAACCAAAAGGAATTTATTAAACTGAAAAATATAATAACATTAACAAATACTCATCAGATGGACTCAATAATACAGTGGAGAAAATAGAAGATAGAATAAGTGAGCTTGAGGACAAATCAAAAGAATTTAACCATACTGAAAAATAGGATATATACTGGAAAGGAAAATTTTGTGCATAAGAAATGAGGTCAAGTGATGCAACATTAATTTTTAATTTTATAATTAGTTAAAAGACATATTTTTTACATTTAGAAAAGTATAAAGATATTTGTTTTGAATATTTATTTTGGTGTGTATATTTGATGTGTATATACTTTTCACTTTGCACAATACTTTTGCCATCCTATTGTCCAAGGGAAAAAGAAGCATTTTGTGAAAAATGTGGTCATTTCGTAAATTAATTTTACTGTTAAAGCACACTTTTTTTGTAGCTAGATTTCTTAACAGAGAAGCTTATTTATTGGTGAAAAAAATGTAAAAATGTTTAATAGAAAAAAATCAGAATTGTATACATATCAAGAAATAAGCCAGTAAGAGCAATCTTTCACAGTATTTAAACTCCCTCAGCTTCAAAGGAAAATAAAATAACCAGAATTCATTCTTAAAAATAGTGCTGTATCTTTGCATAAAAATTTATTTCATAATTGCAGTTATATTTTAGCCTCGTATTTAAAATCAGAAAATCTACAGATGTGTGCAGCAATGAATTGGGCTTATTCTTCTCTGTATTAAGAGGCTGGTCAAAGCAACAGCCCATCTTTTAAAACAAGCATTGGCTTTGATGAAGCATCAAAGATTTGTGCCATGGCTGTCAGTGGGAATAACTAACAAAATAGAAAAATAATGGACTTGGGAGGTTATAGTGACATTTTTCTTTGTATTTTAAGGGCAAGATAATTACTAGAATATCCTGACAAGAGCACATTATTTGTGTTTTGTGATGATTGCCATACTGCCAAAGGAACACATATGTACTAGGGATATATAGATATCAAACAACTTTGCAATATCTGTGTCATTAGGATTGTGATAAATAATATGAAGAAAAACACCAGAGGAATGAAAGCAAACAATTCCCTTAGAATCCTCAAGCAGGAACGGCCATCCAGATGATATTTTACCTGAAAACTGAAGGACACTAGGTGTTAGTCCTCAGGACAAAGTAGGCTAAAAGGAAGTTCTAGGCAAGGAAAATAACAGGGGTATCATCTTGAGGCAAGGAAGATCTTAGGTGTTTGATAAACAAATTGTAGGGCAATTGGCAAGGCCACAGTTAGGAATGAGATAGGCCAGTGATCAAGCTGTTGAGGGTGCAAAAGCTAAAGTACTATGAAAATGACATTGAGGATTCTGAGATATATCCTTACTGAAGAACCAGAGGGGTAACAAATGATCAATTCTGGTGTCATGATCAGTATTTAAGTTATTTAAATTATATATGGGCCAATAACAAAAAGAAATATTAATTAATTTCTATTAATTTCAGAAAATATATGGCCTCTGCGGTAACTGACAGGACATTATTTCTTGTTTTTGTTTGCCTTATGTATTTGTGAGTGTCATATTACATTTTATAACTTTGTTTATTCAAGTTACGTGTCCTTCTGATTTGTAGGATTTAAATATATATTTCCTGTATCAAGCCTTTACTTGTTACATGTGATCTAAATGGCTAACAAACTAAACTTAGGTATTTACTCTCATAATGATATTAAAGTTACTGTCATAATGATATTAAAGTTACCAACTTTAATATAAATCCATTGACACTAATTTCCTATATGACTACTGTGTTTTATATCCTGTATAAAAAATATTTCCCACTTGAAAATCAGTAAGATACTCTCCTGAGCTACATTCTAAAATCTTTCTTTTTTTCTTCTTACTTTCATATTTGGCAATTTGACCAGAATTGATATGTACATGATATCAGATAGGGATCATTTTCAATTTTCTCTATGGCATATAATTTATCTGGAAATATTTATTAAATGTACTTATAAACCTTTTTTTTGTGAAATTGAAACTTATCCTAGTATTGTATGTTGTCTAAGAGTTGCCTCCTGAAAATCTCCTTTTTGGAATGTGGCTCCCTCTGGGCCAAACTTGGCATATAAACATAGTGACCTGCCTGCAATGTGGGACATGACTCCTGGGGATGGCCGCCTCTCAAAAAGGGATTATTACCAAGCACCAACTAGCAATGTAGTTGCTGGAAAAGGACCATCACCATAAGGGGGAAATGGTAAATACAAATGAGTATTAATGGCTGAGAGATTTCAGGGTGAGTGGGGAGATCATTCCAACCATTTACTTGTGCACAACTTGACGGGATCTCATTGACTCCCATAGGGAAAAGTGCTTCAAGTGGCAGGGCTCTAGGAGGCTCTAGAGACATCCAGACACTGTCTTTGGCCTTCCATCATGAAAAATGATGGGTACAAGTACAATGTTTATTTTCTGTGTATCTTCTGTAGTGTTTGCAATGCTTCTCAAATCAGTGGCTTGAGATTTATCAACAATTTTGGAACATTTTGCTATCTATTCAAATATTGTTTTTTCCCTTGTCATCTTTCCTTAGCACATGCATCCCAATTAAGCACCATTTTTTTCTTGTGTTATACTCCTTTGTCTATTAAAATATTGCTATATTCTCTATTGTTTTGTCTCTCCTGCTTCAGTGACTTTCCTTTGGTTATATAACTCTTTTACAAGATATTATTAATTTGCTGTTGCATCCTTGATCAAGGTATTTTTAATTAATTAAATATTTCATTAATCAAACTAAAAATTTTCAGTTAGACAATTTTTTCAGATCTATAAATCTGTGTGTCTACCACACAAATTAGGATATAGAACATTTTGAATGCTCTAAAAGTCTCCCTTGCCTCACTTCCTATTGAATAATTTGATCAAAGGAAAGCAGTATTTTGATCTAAATCAGTATAGAATCGTTTTTCTGTAACAGGCCTATACATAATAGGAAAAAAAATACAGTATGTTACTCTTTTGTGTTTGATTTCTATCACTTAGTATTGTGTCTGTGAGATCCATGCACTGTGGTAATAATTTGATTATTCTTTTACTTATTGTATAGTGTCATCTTTTATCCCTGTATTCCAATAGAGTTATATGTTTTCTTGATGCATATTCAAACAGTTTTCAGCTTTTGGATGTTATAAGTAAAGGTGATTATGTACTTGCTTATTTATGCATTTTTGTGGCATTCAGTCCTTATTCCATTGAACAGATATTCAAACTTAAAGTGCTACATTGTTTGATCATATAAAAATATAAAAATATACACTCATATAAACTACCAAGAGATTATCTAAATTCCTACATAACTTTACTCTCACCTTATAAAATATGCAGATTTGTCAATATTTTATTTTTAGTGAATTGTACAAGTCTGTTTATAAATTTTATAGATTTTGCTTATTTCAGATTTTGCCACAGTATTTATACTTCCTTGGGTCTGTAAATTTTTTCATTTCACTTTTATCTGTCTCAATTTCTTTTTAATTTGAAGAAAGGGTATATGTCAATGTTTTCTCATACAAAAACCACTTCTTGAAATCAATATATCAATTTTACAATTTTTTGTAGAGATTTTGATTTAGGGAGTGTTCTTCTAAGCTTGTATATGCAAAAGATAAAATTCCAAGAAACGTAGAAGAAATGAGAAACTGATAGTATTAAAAAAAAATAGAAAATTTAGCAACCACACTGTACTGAAGAGCCAGGACTGTGCTTAAAGTTTTGTTGACTAAAATTATAAAGTTTTATTTTAAAAGTAAGCAACAAAATAATATTTCTTATATAAAAATTCATTTATAACTAGCTATATTAACTGGACTCTTATCATATAATACTCTCTAAGCTGGAATTTATTTTATTGTTAAGATGTCATCATTTTCATCATAGAGATAATGACCTAAAATGTATTATAAAATACTGAATTATGTAAATGCTAAGGAGGGAGACAAAAGAATTTCAGCTTAAATTTCTGGGCCCTCAAAATTTTTAGCCTGAGAACCAGTGTAGAATTTATGATTTCTCTCTTCTTGTCACTCTTTATTTCTATTTATTGGAAGCTAATTAATTAAATTTAGCTCTGAAAAAATTTTATTTCATTTTTTAAAAGTTTGAATTTTCATTATTTCCTTTTTCTTAAAATTCCAATTAGAAAATTTTACTTAAAACTGATATAAAAATTATTGCTGCTTGAAATATTATCACTTATCTACTTATTTGTCCTATGCATTGTATGATATAAAAGCATTTTTAAACTTTATTAAATATAGTAAAATACAGTTTTTATTTATTTGTATGTTAAATTGTAGATACTTCTGCTTTAAAATTGATGGGTGATGAAACAGTTCACAGAGGTGAAGCCCTTGTTCAAACTAACGGAACTGGCCGTGGGTTGAGCAGAAGGGAGATGGGTTAGAAATGAAGCAATTTTACTCCAGGTCCTATACATTAAAAGTGAGATTCTATAGGACCTTAAGTAAAATATTTCTCTTTTAAGAAGATTTTTCAACAATTTGGTCACAATCTTTGTTATTAGAGACAGCATATAGATGAATCCATATCTTCTATGCATGGTTTTGGTGAAGCAAACTTTATCTTGTTCCACGAGGTGAGTGAATCAGTCATTTACCTGACCTTGGTGGATCATTTCTATCCTTTGAAAATGGTTCTTTCCAGCTATTGTTTCCAAGAATTTGTCTTCCTCACTCTTCGGTAAGTGAGCACATGGAGATGCAGGTATGCTAAATTTATGTTTGCTCACTTGTGAGAGTTTAGAATTTATAGATTATAACTGCTTCCTCATCAATGGTTGTCCTCACCATCGATTTGCCTATATGATTACTTTAATCAAAGCTTTCTGTAAATGGGCTCATTTTATTTAAAAAAATATTTTAATCCCATATGATTCGCTTAGTTGTACATGATTTCCTATACAAATAGCTTAGAAAACTCTTAAGTTGGGCCAGATATATATGCGCTTTCAATTTATGAAATGATGATGATAACACTGATGGATCATGGTTGTGATAATGATATTGATAATGACTTACATATACTTATATATGCCAGACACTGTTTAAAGTGTTTTGTATGTGTTGCTTTACATTAATTGTTTCTAATGGGAAGAATATTTTATAACAAACAAATGGATCTAAGTGCATAAGAGGTGAATGGCGACCGTTGGTTTTCTGGTCAGATTCTCTTTTTTGGACTGCAAGTTCACCCAACAACACCACAGCCCTCATTGGGTATTGACCCCAGCTGCCTGGGACAATTTGCATTTAATGACTGGTTTATATGAGAGTTCATAGACCTTGTTCTCTTGCTTCAATTTGGGACATCTCTGATATAATCACAATGCTGATCATGTTTTCCATTTATCAATATCTTGTTGTTCTTACGTGTCTTTGTTAAGAACATTCACTAGTGAATCTCCTGCCTTCAACTTCATGTCTCAAAGTAGTTTCTAAGACTTCCATTTTAGTTTGCTGAAGAGCTGCTAATACAATATACCAGAAATGTGTTGGATTTTATAAAGAAAATCTATTATGGGTAAACTTACAGGTTAAGGCACCATTAGAGATGCTTTCTCACCAAAAGTCATCTGCTGGCAGATCCTGGATTCCTGCCATGTGACAAGGTATCTGTTGACTGATATCTGCCATCTTGAAGTATACTCTCTCACATGGAATAGTCAAAATGGTGACCTACCTTCTCTGTGTGTTTCTACTTCCAGTTCTCAGTTTATACATGACCCAGCAAAAGGGCAGAGACCAAATCTGGGTCATGCCTCACTTGAGTAGTCCAATCATAGGATCAAAACAACTTAATCAAGAGATCTAATCAAGACTCTTTAACTGAATCTAATGTAACCAAAAGTCCCCACAGGAATGAATTAGTTTAAAAACTGATTTTCTTCTGGGGTTTGCATAAAAAGTTAAAACTGTCATAATATTTGTAGCAGTTTGATATGGTTATGAATTCCAAAAATAGATATTGGATTATGCTTATAATCTGATTTGTGCCTGGGCATGATTAAGTTATGATTAGGACCAAGGGATGGGGACTCACAAATAAAAGGCATGGCAAAGGACATAATTGGGGTTTTTGATGTTGGAGTTTTGATGTAGGAGTTTGATGTTTAAGTCTTAAGCTGGAGCCCTGGAAAGTAAGCTCACAGAGGAAACAGAAGCAAGCCCTAGGAAAAGAGAAACACTGAGCCTAGGAAACAGAAGCCTGTGAAAGGGAGGAACCCAGGAAGCCTGAACCCTCACAGACATTGGCAGCTATCTTACTCCAACACATGGAAATAGACTTTAGTGAGGGAAGTAACTTATGCTTTAAGGCCTGGTATCTGTAAGTTCCTACCCCAAATAAATATGCTTTATAAAAATCAACCAATTTTTGGTATTTTGCATCAGCACCTGTTTGGCTGACTAATGCAACGTCCAATCTAAGACATCTGTCAAGACCCCAAAATCTATCTCATTGAAGAAAATTTACTTTTGTGAATGCACAAAACACTTAAAATTTTTTCTAAGGTGAGCTTTCAAATAGATATTTATTATCAGTTCCATAATTACCTTTGTAATTACCTGATGCAAATTTTTAAGTAACCGAAAGACAAATATTAATTATTCAAAATTACAGTTATAAAAAGTGATTTTTAGAAAACTTAATGTTTAATTGGTAAGCATTATTGGTAATCCTAATAATTAAAATAATTAGATTCAGGCATGCCATTTCATTGTTTATCATTGTCATTAATTACTTAGTCATAATTTTTTCATATGAATTTCTTAATATGTGTAGACTGCTTTCTTTCTTCACATCACACATATTCTTCAGTCTTCTGTAGTCTGCCTTCTGCTACAATTTAATTTGGTATATTTTCACTAAGAGCACCAATGTCATCCATATTCTCAAATCAAAGGGATGCATTTCATGTCTCATGTATTGAAAACGCAGTCTTATTTAAAAGTGTTGACTACTCCCTCTTTCTTGAAATGTTCTCTGACCATGACTTTCTTGACACCATATGTGCTTAGCTTTCTGCATCTTCCTTTACTAATTTTCACTCTTTTTTGTTTGCTTCTCCTTTACCAACTATCTATAAATGTTAGTGTTTAATGATTCCATCTGGTTCTTAGAAAAGATTAAAGATTTTTAGATGCAAGGGAGTTACTCTTTAAAAATCATTGAGAAAACATTCAGAGATATGGTGCACAGGTTTGAGGAAGTCATACAAGTGATAAAATGAAGTTATTTAAGTATAAATAGATACTTAACTAGAGTTATTTAAATAAAAATTATAGCTGTAAAAGAGAGTCAAAGAAGGTCCTGCACATAAATAACTGGTGTTTTGGAAGAGAAGATCTGTGAGTGTGAAATCTAATAATGAAATAGCAGAAAATAATCTGAAAATAAAAAGGAATCTAGGCTCCATTTTGTACCTAGGGATAGAATTTAAAAATGATATAAAATAATTGACCTAGGACTATTCTTCATGAAATGACTGAACCTCAAATTCTGAGAAGGATGCCATGACCAACTTATTTACATATTTCCCAACAAAAATGAAATAATTTCTTAAATTTCTGAGGGAAATAAAATACAAAGTATAGACAAATTCTTTCAAATATTCATGAACTCAAGGATCATATTACATATGAATAATTCTTTGTTGATGAAGAGGTATATTGAACCATTATTACCTACATATATTTATTTAATTTTATAATCTTGTTTTCTTAAATTTAGGTCTTTTAAGAATTATGATCTTTGAAAAAATGTCATGCATCTGAAATTTTGCTTATATTAAGTTACAATGATTTGGTTAGAAATGGTAACAGATGATATAAGGCAGTCAGTATGAAAATAAGAGGACATATTTAAGAGATAAAATAAAAAATCAGTAGAGCTTGATATTTTGTTGGAAGTAAATGGAACAATGCAAAGGGAATATTTAAAGATGATATCCAATAAGACCATTCTAATATAATCCAGGATATGACAAACAGGAAGAAACAGATTTATGGGAGAAGATGCAGAGCTGATGTTTGGACATGTAAACTTTGAGATCTCAGAGGGACATTGAAGTGACAATTCAGACTATGGTGATATTGGCTGGATTTTGCAAAAGGTCTAGGACACGTATAGAACTGGCATATTCACACAGTTATGATAGCCAAGTGATTGTGTGGGGTCATTCAAGGAGGTTGAGTAGGAAGAGAAGAACTAATGCACAAACCTTAGGTACATCAACATATAAATGGTGGAAGAAATTGAAGCTTCTATAAAAAGATGCAGGAGAAGAGATCTCCCTGGAATATCTTGGTAGTGAACTTAAAAGTAAATTACTTTTGGTTTCCTTTCTTAGAGAAATTGGCAGTCAAAACACCTTTGGTTAATGAGCTCTTTTATAGAAATGTGTGCATTGGACTGAATATTATTCTCTAAATTCCAGTTAGAAGAAATTGAAATGCTAGTGCTGTAGTATAGAAAAGAATGACATAAAGGAAACCACTTAGAAAATTGGGAACGATATTTAGATATATTGAAACTGTGGCATAAGCATGTTTGAAAAAATATATTTTGTTCAAGGAGAGTTTTTATTATTTTCCATTGTTGTTTCGAACTTTTTCATTTCTTTCTGTTCTTATCTAAAAGTTTTTATTTCAAAGATATTTAATGTCAATATTATAGGAGGTGTTTCTTTGTTATGTTTCACAGTGACCTAACATAAAATAAAATAAAAATATTTAGAAAAGTGTACACAAAATGTGTAACATTATTTACTGTATACACCATCTTATTTCCTCTTTTTAAAACCAGGTCATTCCTTCCTAAACTCTGATGTTGGTATTACTGAAAAAAAAAATTGCACTCTCAATATAATTCTGAAAAAGAATTTCACATTTTTTGTTCCATTTTATTTTTATCTTACACACTGTTTTACATCTATAATTTATTTTATCTCTCAATGATATAAATGTGATTTAGCTTCTTAACGTTTCTAGTTACGGAAAGCAGAAAATAAATTATGAGAGGTGAACTTTTTGAGTAAAATAAAATTGATTCTTAAAAATATCATAATTTCATGGTCACAGAATATATCATTTAAAAAAATGTTTTCTCTATAACTGGACACACATTTTGAGGTAAAGTAAGACCTTTCCTTAGTTTACAAGTAGATCTTAAAATCTCCCATGGTTTCTATTTTTTTGGATAAAATTTATCTCCCTTTCATGTGCTTTCGCACAATTTTTAGGATACATTTAGAACTAATTATTTTGAACAGTGGTCCATAATCAAGAATGCTGTAGACCTTGGGGAAAAGATACTGATTAGGTACCAAAAATCTTTAAAATGCATTTCAGCAGGAAGATTGGCCTCAAAAACTGACTTGCTATTATATTCTCTCGCTTCTAAATCCTTAGTAAAGACAGAATGTAAACATCCTACTTTTGGTATAGTAAATACCTCTGATCCTCTCAACTATGCCAGGGATCAGACTTATACAATATCAGCCCAGCTACAGTGGAACTTACATGTGTACACCAGAGAGATAGTATTTAGGGACAATTCTTCACGTGAAAAAAGATCTTCAAGTATGGATTCACTCTGTCTTATGTGGATATAATATAAATAGTCCAGACCTTTACATTATATATTAAAATAGACAATGTTTTTTCTTAGCTTCATTCATTAGGACATACTTCATTTTCTTCCTTATAATAATCTATTGGAATTCACTGAAACTCATTTCATCAGTTGATTCCTCTTTCATTTTCTTATAGCCACATTTCTAAGTCAGGGGTTGGATCTATCCCAATACCTTACATCTACTCTACTCTGATGTAGTAACTTCTGTTTCTCTATAACATGACATACAATTTATATAACTGTAAACCAACCTATTTTTTCAATAATCCAACCACCCTTCATGCTTGTAAAACTAGGCCTGTTTCTTTCATTTTTCTATTTAATATACTTAAAGCCTGCTAGGAAAAATGTATAAAGCCAAATTAACGATCTTTGAATTATATATATCTTTTCAAAACTTAAATGAATCAGAAATGCACCAACCTTTAATATATTATAGTGTCTAAAACACAACAAAGTGGGATTTGACAAAGAATACGCCAAATAACTATAAGAAATACATAAATTTATACAAATGCATAATTGTAGAAGTTTTATATTATTAAAGAATTCCAAAAAGAAATATTGGATTATGTTTGTAAACTGATCTTTACCTCTGGGCATATTAGATTATATTGGATCCATAGGTTTACTTGATTAAGTAATTATTGAAACCTCTTGTGCCAGTAGGGTATTTTGTGGGTGGGGACTTATAGATAAAAGACATACTAAAGGACAGAGTTAATGGTTCTTAACCTTGGAGTTTTGATGTTGGAGTTTGATGCTGGAGCTGGAGCCTTGGGAAGCAAGGAACCATGAACCCAGAGAGAAGCAAGATCCTGGAAGGGAAGAGTCCATAAAGCTTGAACTCTCACAGATGTCAGCAGTCATATTGCTCCAACATGTGAAAATAGACTTTGGTGAGGGAAGTCATTTATGTTTTATGGCCTGGTATCTGTAAGCTCCTACTCCAAATAAATACGCTTTATAAAAACCAACCAGCTTCTGGTATTTTGCATCAGCAACCCTTTGGCTGACTAATACGATGTTGTGGCTTCCAAGATTACATTTTCTCTCTTAAGAATTGTTTAAGATATATTTAGGGGATTTGAATCTCTGGACTGATAATAAGACAACCAGGCCCAGAGCCTCAACAGACTTCAGCTCCTACACTTTGATTTATTGGACTGACCCCACTCAGCTAACATGGAGTTGAAGAAGGTCAACCACCACACCATGGAGCCTAGAGTGTCTACAACTGAAAGCAGGAGGAGTGCATCCAGTATCCATGTGGACTCTAAGCCCCCACTTGACATAGATGTGCAATGGACACAACCAATCCAATGTCCACAGAGAAAATGTAGAATGGGTGTGGGAATGGTAGCCATGGTGGCTGCTGGGTTTGGGGAATGGGAGGAAGAGATGAGATGTGGAGGCATTTTCGGGACGTGGAATTGTTCTGGGTGGTGCTTCACGGACAATTACAGGATATTGTAGACCCCCCCAGGGCCCACTGGATGGAACGGGGGAGAGTGTGGGCTATGATGTGGACCATTGACTACGGGGTGCAGTGATGTTCAGAGATGTACTTACTGGGTGCAATGGATGTCTCACGATGATGGGAGAGAGTGTTGCTGTGGGGGGAGTGGGGGGTGGGGGCGGTGGGGTTGATTGGGACCTCATATTTTTTTTAATGTAATTCGTAAAAATAAATAATTTTAATTAAAAAAATATTAAAAAAAGAATTGGTTTCAAAAATATCTCAAAAGGTTTTTCCATCTATTTTATATGTTTTTTTTAATTTAGAAAAGAAATTGTGGCTAGTAAAATGTCCCTGCATGTGATTTTAAAGAGTAGTCAAATAATGTACTTAAATAGGGTGTAAAAACTTAAAAAATAGGATTTAGTAAAATATATTTAGAGAGTCAAAGAGAAATGATTTTTATTTAATAAAAATGTTATACATGGTATATAATTTGACCTAACAAGTCCTGCACTTCCTGCTTTAGGAGTTTGACCTATGGAAATAATAAAAAAAGACATCTAAGTATGTATGTACAGCTATGTCAATAAAAAATTGTAATATAAAAGGACTGACCAAATGAAATGAAATATGGTTTTATTCACACATGTAATATACATACGCGAATATATGTGGAAAGGAAATCATGTTAGTCACACAGGTAATCTAAAGCTGACCCATGGTCTATTCTCCAACTTGCTATGACTTGACTATTAATATATTTAGGGGAAATTCTTTTGAGTTAAAAAGATAATTCTGCTTGTCTTCTTTGACTTCAAAGAAAATCACCATACTTTTGTGTCCCCAAAGAGCCATGACTAGGTATAACATAATGTAAAAATAAGTTCTTTAGTGGGTATTAAATTGAAGAATAAAGTTATTATTGCCCATGCCGACTTTCAAAGAGAACACATGCAATTATTTTTAAAAGTAATATCTTTATTAAGTTATGTCATAAGCAATAAAGTCCACCCTTTTAAAGTATACAGTTCAATGGCTCTTAGAATATTCAGAAAGCTATGTATTCATCACCATTGACTAATTCCAAAACATTTCCCTGACCCCCAAAGAAAGCTCATACCTATTTATGAGGCACTCTTCACACCCTTCCCCCATCCTGGGCAAACCCTAATCTGCTTTCTTTCTCTAGAGTTTTTCCCATGCTGGACGTTCATTACAAATGAAATAATACTATATGCTATTTTTCTCTTTCTTCTTTCACTTATAATAGTATTTTCAAGGTTCATCCATGCCTCAGCTTGATACAGAACTTCATTTCATTTTATACCTGAATATTTCATTGTCTTACTATATCAACTTATTTTATTTATTTATTTATTTTTTTTTTGGTCTTTATTTTTTTTAGTGTTACATTAAAAAAATATGAGGTCCCCATATACCCCCCACACCCCCCCACCCCATTCCTCCCCCCATAACAACAACCTCCTCCATCATTATGAGACATTCATTGCATTTGGTGAATACATCTCTGAGCACCACTGCACCTCATGGTCAATGGTCCACACCATAGCCCACCCTCTCCCTTTGGCACTTTCTCCTCCATTATTAGGTCTCATCCAGAATCGTGTATTGCTTTTTCTTGTATGACCATTTTACTCTTTCTTTCTATCCTTTTGCATTGTAGAATTATATACACAGTGTGAAGTTTTACATCTTAACCTTTCTCAGGCATACAATATATTGTGATCACTGTAATCACATTCAAAATGCTGAGGTATCCTCACCTCCATCCATTACCAGAACTTACCCCTCATCCCAAACAGAAACCCTGTGCCCATATTCATTAATTTTCCATTCTCCTTCCTCTCATGCCCCTAGTAACCCTTTCTCTACTTTCTGTATCTATAAACTTTCATATTTTAGATATTTACAGTAAGTGGAATCATACAATATCTGTCCCTTTTGCCTGATTTATTTTATCAACATGGTATCTTCAAGCTCCATTCATGCAATAGCATGTATCAGAACTTCATTCCTTTTTAGGGCTGAGTTATAGCTCTTTTACCAAACATCTTCATTTCTTCATGCAACTTTAGTCTATTGACTAGTGTCTTTACCTCTCAACCTGAACAGCTCACTTTAACGTTTCTTTTAGGGCAGACCTGGTGGTGACAAAATTCTTCAGCTTTTCTTTGTGTGGTGACGTCTTAATCAAAAACAATTTTGCCAGACGTATTATTCTAGTTGGCCATTTTTTAGCTTTCAATACTTTAATATACCATCCCACTTCCTTTTTGCCTCCATTGGACTCTTAAGTCTTCCTTGCACTTGACACATTGCTTCTTTCTTATGGCTTTCAAAATACTCTATTTTTGGTATTCAACAGTTTGATTATGATATTTTCTTGCTTGGTATGGGTCTATTGGAGTTTATCCTGTTTGAAGTTCTTTGGGCTTTTTGAATGAATACATCAAAGTCTTTGTTAAGTTTGGGATGTTTTCAGTTACAATTTCTTTGAATATACTGTCTCTTCCTTTTCCTCC
This sequence comes from Dasypus novemcinctus, assembly GCF_030445035.2. NCBI lineage: Eukaryota > Metazoa > Chordata > Mammalia > Cingulata > Dasypodidae > Dasypus > Dasypus novemcinctus. The sequence continues at coordinate 32,029,337 of NC_080674.1, read as the reverse complement.
TGATACTCCTTCATGTAGATAATGGTATGCTTAATATTGTCCCACAGATAATTACTCCAGCCCTGTTCACTTTTTTTTTCCTATGCTTCAGACTGAATAATTGTGTTTACCTGCAAGTGCCAATTCTTCTGCAAGCTCCAATCTACTGTTGAATGCCTTTAGGGATTTTTTTCTTTCTTTCTGTTACTGCTTCAGCTCTGTTTTGGTTATTTTTCATGATGTTTCTTTCCCTAACATTCTTTTTACATTTGTCTGTTATTTTTATATTTCTTTCATGGTTTTCCCCTGTTTATCTTTAGTTTTTTGAGCATATTTAGGAACATTTTAAAGAAGTGTTTCTTTTACCTTCCTCAATGAAAATTTCTATTATTGTATCCTGCTCCTTTGCCTGAGCCATCATTTCCTGATTCTTTGTGTGTTGTCTTATTTTTTATTGTACCCTGTATGTTTTGTTATTTTAATGCATTATCTCTGAAATTTAGATATTGAAGCATACTTTCCTTAAATTTGTATACAGCTAATGTTATAACAGAGATGTTCTTGAATGCCAGGAGTTAGCAAAATAAAAAAGGAAAATATAACCACATTTATCAGTCTGCAGATGAGCCTGTGCAAGTGCTCTCCTTCAGAGTTTGGTTGCATAGCAGTAAGTTTAGAAATTGGTTCAAGGCAAAATGTAAGGTACCCCCAGTCTGTTCTGTGCATGTTTCTTGCTCTGCATTTGTGCATATGGCCCTAGGATTTTCCCCATTTACACAAATCTGAGTGTCACTGTTTCCTAGGAAACCATGTTTTCTTATCATTCAAGGAACCACACTGTGTATCTCACAGCCAATAAAACTTTGCCTCAGGCAATTGCCATATCATTTTCCTCCTCCAATGTTCTATAGGAGAACTCTGTGAGCCCCCTTTACACACTAGTTCTGAAAGAGTTTGACGCAATGAGTGTGCTTGTACTGTCCTTCAAGCTGCCACCACAGAGACTGAAATTATATACATACTCTCAGTATGTGCACGATGGTTATCCTGTTCCTCCCATATTCAGGACCAGTGAACTGCACTGGAAGTGTGGGCTGGCCCCATGCCAAGAAGAAAGGGGTTGGATTAGGGTCACAAGGGCATGATCCTACCGCTTTTAAGTTGCTCTTCTTTGATTTGGTGGTTGCCCTATTACTACGAGTTTTTATATTCTTTCTTGTGCTTTGAGAAAGATGTTCTGATAGTTCTTATTTGTTACCTAAAATTCCTGTGGGCTGCACAATATTCTGGAGCAGCCCATTCCACCACTTGTTAACCAAAACTACCTCATGAAAATAATTTTTCACACCATATGTCATTTATGTTTAAAATTTTAATGATTGTAAAAATCTATTGAAAGATATGTGTATATTTCATTTTATTTTTTTATAAACACTCCCCTTCCTCATCTTCCTAGTAACCTTTAATTTGCTTTCCATCTCTGAATATATTGCTATTTTTAGTCATCTCATAAATTATATCACACTATTTTTGTTCTTATGTGCCTTACTAACTTAACTGAGCATAATGATTTCAAGGTATCTCCATGTTGTAGCTTGACTCATAACTTTCATTCTTTCAATAATTCATTGTGTACATGTATCACATTTTATTTATCCACTCATATTTTGATAGGCATTTGGGTTGTTAACAACTTTTAGCTATTGTGAATAATACTGTTATAACCATTGGTGTATAAGTATCTTTAAGTGACTTTGTTTTCACTTTCTTGGATATTAACCTAGAAGTGGATTTGCAGCTTATATGGTCTGTATTAGTCATGGTTCTCTAGGGAAACAGAACTGACTGGAGATATCTGAAAATACTGAGATTTTTATAATATTGCCTCATGCAACTGTGAGGATGGGCAAGTCCAAATGGCAGGCTGCAAGCTGGGAATTCCAAGAAAGGTTTTCAATGAATTTCTCAAGAGAAGCCGGCTAACTAAAGAAGAGATGTAAATTCTCTCTCAAGATTGTTGAAATCATCACTTCTTCTTTTAAAGCTTTCAACTGATTGGATGACGAATATCTCAGTGTTGAAGGGAGTTCCATTAGTTGATTTTACTGTAAACAGCTATAGATGCAATAAAATTACTGATGATCTACATTCATGGGATGTTTTCACAGTAACAATCTGCCCAGTGCTTTCCTGATGAAACAACTGGCACCATAATCCGGCCAAGTTGATACATGTACTTAACCATCACATGGTCATTACATATTTAAGTTTTTGAGGAACACTTAAGCCCCACAGTGGTTTTTTTGACTAATATGTTTTGTTGGCAACATTACTTTTAATCACATGGTATTTGAATTGTTCAATATAAGGTGCAAGATCCAAAGACAAAAAAAAAAGAGATTTTTCCCTTGATTAGATTTTGCATATGACCAGAATGAATAGCAATTATTCTAGAAAGATTAGTTTCTAACTATGTTTCCCAAAGGAAAAGAAAGTCTAAGTACTGAGAATTGTGTCATGAATTTGAAAAGTCTCTTGAAGCTTGAAGATGATGCTAACATGTTTACCTAGCTCTAACACTCTTGAAAATTGATATTTAATAAGTTGTTAAAATAAGAAAAAATAAGTTGTTAGAATTCAAAAAAATTACAGGTAATGATAGGAATATTTGGAAAATCTTTTTTATTTTAAACTTCATATGGTTAATAGACTGAACACTGAAAACATATTGAACTCTGAAAAAATCTGTAGGTGTCTGAAAAATGTCTTTACACTCATATGATTAATCCTCAATAACTCATTTTTATTTAACAATCACATTCAATATAGAGTTAGAATTGTTATGTATAAATTTTAATATTTAATATTTAATATTTCCATTTATGAATTTAGTGATATTTCTATAAATTCTATATATTTACAAGATAATTTTATATATAAATTTAAATGCTGTTTTGACTATGAATGCTCTTAAAAGATAAATTTACAAGAGAAAAATCTGAACAAAGACAAATACAAAGATAGCAATAAATAAACAAATTTATGCAGCCATCCAATATACCATGGATATAGGAAAATTTTGATATTTACTACAAAATTTTATCTGCACTTTCATCATATTTTTGCTACAAAATATGTATTATATTTTGGTGCTATCAGGCATTTGAGTGCCATTAAAATATGGCTTATCCCTTCTCTTAAGAATATGAATACCTAAATTAGTGGATCGTGAATGTGACTAGGTCATTACATTTCCATTTGAGAATCTGATGACTACTAAGGTCATCTATACAAGAAAAATACACCTATATTCAATGTTACAAACACTTCAATCCTTTCATGAACTTTCTAAATTTCATTTATAAAATGCAGTAAAAGAATTCTTGAAATGAGCAATGGCAAAAATTTGTCAAGATTTTATATCAACCTTAAAATATTTATAACTATTTTATATATATTAATCTGGATTTATCATAAACATTTAAAAAACCCTTTATATGGAACTAATCTTTAAATATTTTTTCAATAAAGGAATTAAATACTGTAAAATGATTTAAGCCTCTATATAATTAAATTTTAAGTCAGTTAAGCACATATTCATGAATAAGTGCATTGGATTGTTGTTCTTAAACTTCTAAATTTTCAAATGTGAATTGTAATGACTTGTATTCTTATCAAAATATAAACAACAAATAAATAATATTTACTGCAGGAAAACCTGTTAACATCAGCATTTTTCTGTATATATTTTCAGGTTTTGGTTCATTACACATTTTTTTCAAATATGAAATGTAAACCTTTCAAAACACAGTGCATTTGCCTGTAAATATAATTCATCAAATAATTTCCATCATGGGTGAAAACTGAGTTATTAATTTTTAAAGGTGGACAAAAATAAAATTCAGTTTATTTGCATTTATTTAAATGCCTTTGCAGAGTTAAGGGCAAGATGACATTGGTTTAAGTGCACACTCACCATCTCTCTCACAAAAAAATGGCTGAGTAGGGGCAAGAGCCTTGCAGAATAAGATGTTTTGGGAACCCACAGAGCAGGAGCCTTCAGGACATTGATCAGGAGAGAGCTGGACAAAGAGATAAACTGCTTAAGATAAAACCAGAAGTTTCTTGCACTTGAGGCTGGAATTGTAGGATGGCTAAAGCCCACCCTCAAGGCAAAAAACACCAGTTCCAGCAAGCCCTGACTCCTGCCAGTCACCCAGCCAGAGGAGGTATTCTCTGAGAATGGGAGGAGAGGGGTTTCCTTTCCCTGGGTTTGGTTGCCTGGACACCCTTTTGAACTTTGAGAAACACACCAGCTGGCTTGAAGTGACAGCAGGAAGAGGGGAGAGGCAAATCTGCTGAGGCAGCCTGATTTACGTAATGGACATAGGATAGAGAAACTTGACCTGGTAGAAGGTGGAGTCAGGCAATTGACTAGTCTGGTGCTGAAAACTATCAAAATTTCAACTTCCGTAAGGGAGGCAGACCATAGAAAGCACTTAATAAGCTACAAGAGCCTTTTTAGGGTCTCCTGAGAAGAAGCAGTGATCTGGAAGAGGGTTGAGAGGCATTTTTCTCTGTGGTGTGTTAAGTAACCAGGGTCCCAATTGAATTTCAAAAGGGGAAACTCACACAGGCTATTGTGTCCTGCTGCCCTGAGAGAGAAAGCAATAAGAATATAAAGGGGTCAGGGACAGACTCTTAATCAGCAGGAATTATTCCAACTGCAGAGTCAAACCTACATGAGGGAAAGTGACTAGATAGCTTTCTGAAGAGCCAACTGGCCCAATGAGAAAGTTTAGATCAGTGGAGGAGTTTCTGCCTTGAATATGCCAGGTCCCTAGTTTGATTCCAGGCTCTTTTTAGAGTAGTGGTCCACCACGATATCAAATATCCAGCTGATACTTTAGGACAGAGAAACATACACATTATTCTTGTATTAGCTTTTCTTTGGTCTCTTATTTTTCCTAAAAAAAGGGTTACTTTTCTTTTAAAATTTAACTTAGTTTACTCGATAAGATCTGCTTCAAAACCTGCAGAGGGAAGGCTGCAGGGTAATTGATTAATGAACACTGGTAGCCTGAGAAGCCCCTCAGGGGCCTAAGAGAGAAGGCTGCTTATACTGTTTTTGTTTGAGTGTTTGCTTTTGGTTTTGTTTGTTTCCTTGTTTTATTGTCTTTCCTCTTTCTTCACACCTCCCTTTCTTTTTTAATTAGGTGCTGCTGGCTTGTTTCTTTGCTGTGTTTCTTCTTCCTTGATTTCCCCTTTCCTGTGTATTCTGCTTTTGTCTACCAATGCTAATTATTTTCCTTCCTGCATCTTTCTATCTCCCCCTTTCTGTTATTGTTCTTACATTCCTCCTCTCTTTGTTAAGTCCTCAATTTTTCTGTTTTTATTTCTAAATCTTCTATTCTGTTTTCTTTCTTTTAGTAACTTTTTTCTTTTTTCCTTTCTTTTCTTTTCCCCTCTCTCTTCATCATTCTAATCTTTTAATTTATTCTATATACTTTTCTATATTCAGTTTCCCATTTCATTGTAGTCACTCTACTCTTTTATTCCTATTAATCTACACTACTTACATGGGTTAAATATTCAATTTTCTAGGACTTATATGGTCCCTCTTCTAACTTTTACTATTATCTTTTTTCTTTTCTTACCTCTTTTGCTTTCTCTGGCTCTATTCTTTTCCTTTCAAGGGAAGAGAAAACAGAAAGGAATTAGAATAAGAAGAACAAAGCACCAAAGAAAAAACTTAACACACACACACACACAAAACAGCAACTAAATAAAACCCTAGAGTAGAGAGAGAAACTAATCAACTAAATACTTGCATCAAGAGAAAAAGGTGATGAGACAGCAACAATAAATTACAAACCATACCAAGAAACAGAAAACTATGGCCCAGTCCAATGAACAAACTAAAAACCTGGAAGAGATGCAGACTTTGAACAACTCATCAGTTATCCAAACAAATATCATGGACCAACTTAATGAAGTGTAGGAAGAGATTAAGGATATTAAGAAAAAACTGAAGAAATTATAGACATACAAAAATGATACTAGATATGAGGTGATGAATGGCACTGTCCAATAAATCAAAAGTACATTAGAAGCACATAATAGCAAATTTGAACAGGCAGATGAAAGAATTAGCAATGTGGAAGTCAGTATATTTGAAATCAAACAGATATTAGAAAAGAGATAAAAAGGTAGAAAATATCCAGCAGAGGCTTAAGGGATTTTAACAACAATACAAAACAAACAAACATAGGCATTATAGATATGTAAAAGTGAGAAAAAAAAGAGAATTTGGACAGAAGGAGTGTTGGAGGAAATAATGGCTAGAAACTTCTCAATCTTATTGAGGGAGATTGATACACATATCCAAGGAGTGCAGCACACCCCAAACTGTATAAATTCCACAGGACTACTCCAAGACATAAACTTATCAAATTGTCCAAAGCTCAAGACAAAGAGAAATTACTGAAGGCAGCAAGAGAAAAGAGAACTATCACATACAAGGGAAGCTCGATAAGGTTAAGTGTTTATTTCTCATCTGAAACCATGGAGGCAAGAAAGCAGTGGTATGACATAGTTAAGGTACAGAAAGAAAAAAATAAAACTTCCAGCCAAGAATTCCCTATCCAGCAAAACTGGCATTCAAAAATGATGGCGAGTTCAAAATATTCACAGATAAACAGAATAAGAGAGTATGCCAATAAGAAACCTGCCCTGGAATAAATACTAAAGGGAGTTCTGCAGGTTGAAAGGAAAAAACATGAGAGAGAGAAGTGGAGGAGAGTGTAAGTAGAACTAAAAAGAAAAAGAGATATAAAAGTTAATATGAAATACACAAACCCAAAGGAAATATGACTAATGTAAGTAACTGCTTGAGAGTAATAACACTGCATGCTAATGGATTAAACTCACCAGTCAAGAGACAGGTTGGCAGAATGGATAAGGAAATATGACCCATCTATTTGCTGTCTACAAGAAACTGACCTTAGACCCATGGATTCAAGGAGGCTGAAAGGAAATGGCTGCTAAGCAATCTTATAAGCAAATAACCAAAAATGGGTAAGAGTAGCTATAATAATATTAGATGAAATAGACTTTAAATGCAAAACTATTGTAAGAGACAAAGATGAGCACTATATATTAGCAAATATAGAAGAAAGAATAAGCATAAACATGTATGCACCTAACCAGGGTGCCTCAAAATACAAAAGGTAAACCCTGGAAAAACTAAGTGGAGAAATAGATGCCTCTACAATTATTGTGGGGGACTTTAATGCACCATTATCACCATTAGACAGAACATGTCAACAGAGAATCAATGAAGAAACAAATACTTTGAATAATACATTAGAGGATCTGGACCTAATAGATATATACAGAACACTACACCCAAATACAGTGGGATATACATTATTCTCAAGTGTACATGGGACATTCTCCAAGATGGACCACATGCTAGGACACAGAAAATTTCTCAACTAACTCAGAAAGATTGGAATTATACAAAGTAACTTCTCTGACCACAATGGAACGAAGCTGGAAATCAGTAAGGTCCAGAGAGCCAGATTAGGCAGAAAAATATGGAAGTTAAACAACACACTTTTAGGCAAGCAGTAGTTCAAGGAGGAAATTGCAAAAGAAATCAGTAACTAGCATGAAATGAATGAAAATGATAACACAACACATCAAAACCTATGGGATGCAGCAAAAGCTGCACTGAGAGAGAAATTCATAGCCATAAACTCATACATAAAAAAGAAGAAAGAACTAAAATTGAAGACCTAACCACATACCTGGAGGAATTAGAAAAAGAACAACAAACTAACCCCAAAAGAAGTAGAAAGAAGGAAACAAAAAGATTAGAGCAGAACTAAATAAAATAGAAAATAAGAAACCACTAGGAAAAAAAGAAACAAAACCAAACACTAATTCTTCAAGAAGATCAGTAAAATTGACAAAGAGAGTAACAAAGAAATATAGAGAGCAGATGCACATACACAAAATAAGAAATTGGGAAGGGGTTATCACAACTAAACCCACTGAAATAAAGACTATAGTAAGAGGAAACTCTGAAAAATTATGTGCCAACAGGAAGGACAATTTAGAGGAAATGGACAAATTCCCAGGAACACAGAAGCAGCCTATATTGATGAAAGAAATTTATGAAATCAACAGACCAATGACAAGTAAAGTGATAGAATCAGTCTCTAAAAATCCCCCAATTAAGTAGGGCCCAGGACCAGATGGCTTCACAGGTGAATTCTACCAAACATTCTTGAAAGAACAAACACAATCCTGCTTAAACTCTTCCAAAAAGTAAAAGTAGAAGGAATATTGCCTAATTCATTCTATGATGCCAAAATTACCCTAATACCAAAGCCAAAGATGTCACAAGAAAGGAAAACTACAGACCAATCTCTCTAATGAACCTACCTGATAAAATCCTCAACAAAATACATGTTAATCATATTAAACAACACATCTGTATTAGTCAGCCAAAGGGGTGCTGATTCAAAATATCAGAAATTGATTGATTTTCATAAAGGGTATTTACTTGGGTATGAGCTTACAGATACCATGTCATAAAGCATAAGTTACTTCCCTCACCAAAGTCTATTTTCACTTGTTGGAGCAAGATGGCTGCTGACATCTGTGAGGGCTCAGGTTTCCTGAGTTGCTCTGGAGTCAGCTTCTCTGTTTTCTCCACAAGGTCAGGTGTAAACTATCAGATGAATGGCTCTGTCTCTCTCCCTGGGACTCTAGCTTAAGACTTCAGCATCAAACTCCAACATCAAAACTCCAACATTAAGAAACCTCAACTCTGTCCTTTGCCATGCCTTTTATCTGTGAGTCCCCACTCACTAAGGGGTGGGAACTCAACACCCTAATGATATCACCCAATCAAAGCCATAATTATAACTTAATCATGCACAGGTACAGATCAGATTACATACATAATCCAATATCTGTTTTTTGAATTAATAAACATATCAAACAACTACACTCCACCCTTGGAATTCCAAAAAGACATTACAATATTTGAAAAAACCTTAAATCAGTAACACTGCAAGTACTAAATCATATCACAATCAATTTAAAGGAATACAGTTTGTCTTGGGGCAAAGTTCTGTCTGCTATAGACCTCTGAAAATCACAAAACAATTTGTTTGCTTCCAAAACACAAATAGACAAAGGATAAACACTTTCATTACAGTAAGGAGAAATTGGAAGGGAAACATGAGTTATGGGTCCTCTACAGTTCAGTAAACCTCCATGGCATCCTCCATGCAATTTCAGTCTGAGAGCCATTCTTAAGATGATGGTTTCTTCTCCTTGGGGCCTTATGTGAACCCACTCTTTCCACAGGCTTGTTAAAGAGCCATTTTCTTGGTTCCAACCCCATCAAGCATCTGGGTGTCAACCAAGCTTCTGACCTCTCCCTCCAAGAGTGATGGGATGATCGCCACACCTTACTCAATCTTTGGGTAAGAGACTTAACCCCCCCCCCCAGTACAGTGATGTGAAGACAACATTTCCCTGAACCTTTGGCATATAGGTTCAACCCTCTCAGAGCCATGAGTTGACCATCTGGCCTTCCCTACTTTTGGGGGACAAGTCCACTCCACTCATACCTGTGGGGTGCTGACCTTAACTGCCATAATTCTTGGGGAATGTGCTCTGTCCACTCTGTGCCTTGGGGTGGCAAAACTCTCCCATAACATTGGGTGCAAATATCCACCCTCTTTAAAAGCAAGGGCAAGCGCCGTCTATATACACATGGGTGGGGTTCCTTTCTTGGCCCAAGGTGATGTCTTAATTCCAGATTTCAGCCATGGCTTTCCTCTTGAAGACATTTCCTCTTCAATCCCTCCTTTCCATGTCTCTTTTAGTCCAGGCTGATGGTGGTTTCATACAGCTATCTCAAAATCTTGTTAGTTTGCCATGCAGTAAGCAGTATTCCAACCCATCAGACAGTAAGAATTTCCACAAGTCTTTCCAAGATAACTGCATCTTCAATCTTGATTTACCAATTCCAAGTTTAGCTAAGTCCTCCAATGGGGCACTTTCATCTGGGAGCTTGATTTCCAGAGGTATGGAATTTCCAGAATCAGTTTCTGTTGTCTTTGTGCCCAACAGTTCAGTCCACAGCATATGTCTCTTGTCTAGCATTTTGCTATAAGCTGCAAGCAGAAGCCAAGCTGCATTCTCCAAGTTTACATTGGAAATTTCTTTAGCCAAATGCCCAGGCTCACCATTTTCAAATTCTGCCTTCTACAGAGCACCAGGAGTTAATCTTGCTAAGTTCTCTGTATCTTTAAAACAGGGATCACCTTTCCTCCAGTTTCCAATAATAGTTTCATCATTTACTTCTAAGTCATCATAAAAAGTCTCTTTAACATCCATATTTTTATCAACAGTCTCTTCAAAGTGATCGAGGCCTTTTCCATCAAGCATCTCATAATTCCTCCAAAAAAAAAAAAATACCCCTTACCCATTTATAATACTGTTCCAGCATTTCAGTAATTGCAGAAGCATTTCCCCACTCCTTGATACCAAATTCTGTATTAGTCATGGATTTCTAGGGAAACAGAATCAACAAGAGATATCTGTCAATAATATGTAATTTTGTAAAAGTCTCTTACATAGCTATGGGAATGCACAAGTCCAGGTTCTGCAGGCAGATTGCAACCAGGGGCTGCAATGAAAGTCCAATAAAGGTTCTTGATGAGTTCTGGGAGATGTTGGCTGTCCAAAAATGAGCTGGGAAATTCTCACTCAATGCTGAAACCACTTCCCCTTTTAAGGTATTCAACTGATTGGGTTAAGCATTACTCATTGCTGATGGCAATCTCCTTGGCTGATGTAATTATAACCAACTATCTGTGATTTACCATGGCAGTAATGTCAATGGTGACTAAAGTACATAAATGTCCTTGTATTACAGTTAGCCCAGTACTTGCTTGGCCAAACGCTGGGCACAATTACCTGGCCAAGATGACACAATAGCCTAACCATCACAATATCAAACAAATTACACACCATGACCAAGTGAGTTTCATCCTGAGTATGTAAGGATGGTTCAAAATAAGAAAATCAAACAACATAATACATCACAAAAACAGATTGAAGGAAAAAAAATGACATGGTCATCTCTACAGATATAGATAAAACATTAGACAAAATAACAGCACACTTTCCTGATAAAAACACTGCTAAAGTTAGGAACAGAAGTAAATTTTCTGAACATGATAAAGGGTATATATGAAAAACCCACAGCTAACATCGTATACAATGATGAAATTCTAAAAATTTTGCTCTAAGATCTTAAAAAGACAAGGATGCCAACTATCACTGCCCCTATTTAACATTTCATTAGAAGTACTTGCTCAAGCACTGAGACAAGAAAAAGATATAAAAGGCATCCAAACTGGACAGGAAGAAGTTAATATCTCACTATTGGCAGACAACATGATCGTGTATTTAGAAAGCTCTGAGAAATCTACAACAAAGTTATAGATGATTTCAGTAAAGTTGCAGGGTATAAGATCAATGCACAAAAATCAGTAACATTCCTGTACACCAATAATGAGTAATCTGAGGAGGAAATCAAGGATAAAACACTATTTAAATTAGTAACTAAAAAAATCAAATACCTAGGAATAAATTTAACTAAAGGTATAACTTATACACAGAAAAATATACAACACTGTTAAAGGAAATCAAATAAGACTTAAATAAATGAAAGAATATTCCCTGTTCATGGATATCATTAATATGCCTATCCTGAAGAGGGGGCAAGATGGTGGCTGTGTGAGCTTGCCTGGTAGTGTCTCTGCAGGGGGCGGCTGGGCAGCGTTGAAGGCTCTTTGGGACCGCGCTGTTTCGGGGATTTTTGCTGGTTGGAAGGTGTCTGGACGTCAATTCGGTGGGAAGGTAACAGAGAGGATACATCTATAATATATAAACGGAGGTCCCAGCTGGGCTCGGGAAGTTCCCTCCTTGGGTGGGCGGAGCCGCGGTAGCGGGCGCTCCTGCAGCTCCGGAGCCGCGGCGGCCAGGGTTTTTGTTTTTTTTCCTTTTACTAGAGGCTTTGCGGTGCTGAGAAATTCGCGGATACTGGGCTGGCTGGTGAGGGATTGTTGGGACAAGACTCCTTTGCAGATTGATTTGGGGAGACAGACGGTGTTTTCTTGTGAAGCGGGGGACGTTTTTGGTCGCTGGACAGGGGGGGCAGTGCTTCCGCCTGGAGCCCCATCCCCACAGGTCCAGCTGCCGATCGGCAACGAAATTGGATTTCGGACAATAAGGGGACACAATTGGGAGACTGTTGTAGGGTGCAGTGAGGGAGGAGGACACGTCTGGAAGCTGATTGGGTAATATTTTGCGAAGTTTGGGATTTCGGATCTTAGAGTCTGTTTTCGGCGTTTCCAGCTGAAGCCCACCCCACCCGGCGGGGCTTGGGATCTGGGTCATTGAACTGGCCGTGGTGTAGAGGCGCCCTCAAGTGGCCGTTGCGAGGGAGCACAGGGAGGGAGCTGTCCAAAGGCTGATACCCTGAGGAGTTAGGTGAATTTCAGGGATCAGAAATTCAATATAAAATTCGCGGATCTGGCTTCCCCCACAGGGCTGACACCCAGCTACGGGGATCCCTGAGGGCTGTGTTGCACTGCGGGGCTCCTAAGCTTTCTGTGGACCAGATTTGAGCTTGCCAGGTCTGGGTCCCCTGAACTCTGGCGGTCCACACCCCAGACTCACACCTCTTGAGTCTTCAGTGTCTCAGACTTTCCACCCCTGAATCCATCACGCTCTGGGGTCTACCTGGGGTCCTTGAGTGCCCTGGACCTCAACGTTTGCGTTTTATCTTTAATGGTTCATATTGTTTTGTTTTTATTTTCACTTTATCTTATTTCTTACTCTTTTTGATGCCCTGATTGCTAATATTGCATTATCCCCTAGTCTTTTCTCCTAGCGTCTCCCCCAAAGTCCTTTTTTTTTTTTTTACAGATATTTAGGGGTTTTTTTGGTTGTTGTTTTAGATAGTGTTGCAATTGTGACACGTGTATACCTGTATCTCTCTCCCCCCATCTGTTCCCCACCACTTGCCTATCCTCTTTTTCTTTCTTCCTTTCTTCTTGTCTTTCTTTTTTTCTTTATTATAATTAGTGTTTTTTTTTTTCGGTTCTCTCTTTCCCTCTTGTCCCTCATTTTCCACTTATTTTATTTTAATTCAAGTACACAATACGTGCTACAGGGAACATCTCACATTTGCTGGGTTTTCCCATCCTCCACTGCCTCATTTCTGTGTGAACTGATTTAGGCTACCTACACTATCCCTCTTCCCCTGCATCTTGATAACCACTATCATCTACTGTCTCTCCTATATTCCACCCCCCACCTCCCATTCTTTGATCCACAAAGTGTCTAACTCTTAATTTCTAATACCTTTGTTCTGTTTTCTGTCTGTTATCCACTCTTGAAACTATTACCTTTCTTTTCTTTTTCCTTCTCTCATGAAAACAATAGCTTTGTAGTTCATACCATATTCCGCCTATATTCAGTCATCTACTTCATAAAAGATACTCTACCTACAGCTATAACTCTATACAATCTACATGAATCTAACCTCCATCCTCCCAGATCTCATATTCTTGCTTTGTTAACATACATTACCAATACCACTTTACACTTTACCCTTGCTGACACAATTGCCTTTTCCCAACACTAATACTTTCTTCTAAAGTGAACTTAACCAACAACAAGTAACTTGAGTAAGAAGAAAAAAGTGACAAAGAGAAGATATAACACCTATGCAAAAATAACAACTAATTAACCTCCAAAAACAGACAAAGAAGCTAAGGAACTGATTAAATTCGTCAAAATAAAGAGATGACCAGAAAGCAACAAAAATCTACAAACCAAACCAATAATCAGGAAAACATGACTGAATCCAATCAACAAACCAATAATCACGAAGGGGAGCAAAACTTGGCACAAGCAATGAAAGAACTCAGAACATTCATCACCGACAAATTTGATGCAGTAATGAAAGAGGTTAACAACATGAAGACATCACTTGGAGGGGAAATTGCAGACATATGCAAAAACATAACAGATATGATGGGAATGAACACCACAGTTCAAGAAATCAAAAATACACTTGCAGCAAATATCAGCAGACTAGAAGAGACAGAGCAGAGAATTAGTGATGTGGAAGACAGTACCTCAGAAATCAAACAGATAGTAGAAGGGGTCAATAAGAAGATAGAAAAAATCCAATTAGGATTTAGGGACCTGAATGACAATGCAAAACGCTCAAACATACGTATTATAGGCATTCCAGAAGGTGAAGAGAAGGGAAAGGGGTCAGAAGGAGTGTTGCAGGAAATAATGGCTGAAAACTTCCCAAATCTACTGAAAGAGACAGATGTACATATCCAAGAAGCACAGCGCACTCCACAAGTCATAAACCCCAACAGGCCCACCCCAAGACATATACTTATCAAATTATCCAAGGCTCAAGACAAAGAGAAAATCCTAAAAGCAGCAAGAGAAAAGAAAACCATCACATACAAGGGAAGCTCAATTAGATTAAGTGCTGATTTCTCTTCTGAAACCATGGAGGCAAGAAGACAGTGGTATGATATAGTCAAGGTACTAAAGGAAAAACACTTCCAACCAAGAATACTCTATCCAGCTAAACTAGCATTCAAACATGATGGAGAGTTCAAAATATTCACAGACAAACAGAAACTGAAAGAGTATACCAACAAGAAACCTCCCCTTCAAGAAATTCTAAAGGGAGTTCTGCAGGAAGAAAGGAAAAAACAGGAAAGGCAAAGTTGGAGGAGAGTATAAGACCAACAACAACAACAAAAAAGACCAAAAAAATATACAAACAAAATATGACAAACACAAATCCAATCAAAATATGGCTAACACAAATAATTCCTTGATAGTAATAACACTGAATGTCAACGGATTAAACTCACCTATCAAAAGATTCAGACTGGGACATTGGATAAGGAAATATAACCCATCCATATGCTGTCTACAAGAGACACATCTTAGACCCAGAGACGCATGGAGATTGAAAGTGAATGGCTGGAAAACAATCATACAAGCTAACAATAATCAAAAAAAGGCAGGAGTAGCTATATTAATATCAGACAAAATAGACTTTAAATGTGAAACAATTGTGAGAGACAAAGAAGGATACTACATTTTAGTGAAAGGGAAAATCTGTCAAGAAGATCGAACAATCATAAATATCTATGCCCCTAACAAGGGTGCCTCTAAATACGTCAGGCAAACGCTGGAAAAACTAAGTGAAAGAATAGATACATCTACAATTATAGTGGGGGATTTTAATACACCACTATCAACTCTGGACAGAACATCTCAAAAGAGAATCACCAAAGAAACAAAACATCTGAATAGTATATTAGAGGACCTCGATCTAATAGACATATATAGATCGCTACACCCAAACACAGCAGGATATACATTTTTCTCAAGCGCACATGGATCATTCTCCAAGATAGATCATATGCTAGGCCACAAAGAAAGGCTGAACGAATTCAGAAAGATTGAAATCATACAAAACATTATCTCTGACCACAGTGGAGTCAAGCTGGAGATTTGCAAGGGACAGAAGCCCAGATTTCACACCACAATTTGGAAATTAAACAGCACACTCTTAGAAAAACAGTGGGTCAAAGAGGAAATCTCAAAAGAAATCAATGACTACCTTGAAACAAATGATAATGATAACACAACATACCAAAATTTATGGGATGCAGCAAAAGCAGTACTGAGAGGGAAGTTTATAGCCATAAATTCATATATCAAAAAAGAAGAAAGAGCAAAAATCGAAGAACTAACTGCACATTTGAAGGAATTAGAAAAACAACAACAAAGTAACCCAACAGGAAGAAGAAGGAAGGAAATAACAAAGATAAGAGCAGAACTAAATGAAATAGAAAATAAGAAAGCACTTGAACAGATAAACAAGACCAAGAGCTGGTTTTTTGAGAAGATTAACAAAATTGACAAACCTTTAGCAACACTAACAAAGAAAAAAAGAGAGAAGATGCAAATACACAAAATAAGAAATGAGAAAGGCGATATCACCACTGACCCAACAGAAATAAAGACTATCATAAGAGGATATTTTGAAAAACTATATTCCAACAAAAATGACAATCTAGAGGAAATGGACAAATTCCTAGAAACACATAAGCAGCCCATATTGACGAAAGAAGAAATTGATGATCTTAACAAACCAATCACAAGCAGAGAGATAGAATCAGTTATCAAAAATCTCCCAACTAAGAAGAGCCCAGGGCCAGATGGCTTCACAGGTGAATTCTACAAAACATTCCGGAAAGAACTGACACCAATCCTGCTGAAACTATTCCAAAACATCGAAACGGAAAGAACATTACCCAACTCCTTCTATGATGCCAACATTACCCTAGTACCAAAGCCAAACAAAGACATCACAAGAAAGGAAAATTACAGACCAATTTCTCTGATGAACCTAGACGCAAAAATACTTAACAAAATACTTGCTAATCGTATTCAACAATACATTAAACGTATTATACACCACGACCAAGTGGGATTCATCCCAGGTATGCAAGGATGGTTCAACATAAGAAAATCAATCAACGTAATACACCATATAAACAGATTAAAGGAAAAAAATCACATGATTATATCTATTGATGCAGAAAAAGCATTTGACAAAATACAGCACCCTTTCTTGATAAAAACACTCCAAAAGATTGGAATACAAGGGAATTTTTTGAACATGATAAAGAGTATATATGAAAAACCTAAAGCCAACATTGTTTACAATGGAGAAATCCTAGACTCCTTCCCTCTAAACTCAGGAACAAGACAAGGATGCCCAATGTCTCCGCTCCTATTTAACATTGTCTTAGAAGTACTTGCATGAGCACTGAGGCAAGAACCAGAAATAAAAGGCATTCAAATTGGAAAGGAAGAAGTCAAAATTTCATTATTTGCAGATGACATGATCCTATACATAGAAAACCCTGAGAGATCTACAACGAAGATTCTAGAACACATAAATGAGTTTAGTAAAGTCGCAGGTTATAAGATCAATGCGCAAAAATCAGTAGCATTTCTGTACACCAATAATGAGCAAGATCAGGAGGAAATCAAGAAACAAATACCATTCACAATAGTAAATAAAAAAATCAAATACTTAGGAATAAATTTAACTAAAGAGGTAAAGAACTTATACAACGAGAATTATACAAGATTGTTCAAGGAAATCAAAGAAGACCTAAATAAATGGAAGATTATTCCTTGTTCATGGATAGGAAGACTGAACATTATTAAGATGTCTATCCTACCAAAATTGATCTACACATTCAATGCAATCCCAATAAAAATCAACACAGCCTTCTTTAAGGAACTAGAAAAACTAACTATGAAATTTATTTGTGCGGTCGCCCCTCGGGCTGAAGTGTGGTTTGCTGGCCTGGCAGGGGAGCGGCCGCGGTAGGCCTAATTCCGCTGCCCCCATAATAGGGTGGTTGGTCGGGCCCACCGCCACCCCTGAAGGAAGCTCGGCATGGGTGCAGAGTGCCCTCGGGTCTCCCCTTCTCGGCAGCCATGCTTCCGCGGCCACCCCTCCTCCCAGATGGCGCCACCCGATGCCTTGTGGGGCGGCACCCTTCTTCTTCCTTCTCCCTGCGCAGGCGCAGGGCAGAAAATTCCAGTCTGCCCTTTTCCCCTCCCCCGACAGCAGCAACAGCCAGGTGTGGGCGGAAAAATCCAGCCCGCCCTTTTCCCCTCCCCCGACAGCAGCAACAGCCAGGCGTGAGCGGAAAAATCCAGCCCGCCCTTTTCCCCTCCCCCGACAGCAGCAACAGCCAGGCGTGGGCGGAAAAATCCAGCCCGCCCTTTTCCCCTCCCCCGACAGCAGCAACAGCCAGGCGTGGGCGGGAAACTCAAGTCTGCCCTCCACCCCAGCAACAGCAGCCACCAATCCCTAAACCCTGCCCCTTCCCCCAGCAACAGCGACAGCCAATCCCTAACCACCACCCCTCCCCCGTCCAGTACCGCCCACTGACCTTTCGCCGGCAACCAATCAGAACAGGGCGTGGCTTCGACCAATCAGCCTTCCCCAGCCCCTATAAAACTGTTGCCTCTCCCTCAGTAAAGTGGACTTGCGTGTTTACCTTGTCTCCGCGGTAGTTCTTCTGCCGTGCGCCCTCCAGTCCTGAGAGCCCCCGACAAGGGCCTGGCCTCCCTTGTCCCCAGTTCGTCGCCTGCTTCTCCGGGCGACCCCTTCGTCGCCTGCTTCTCCGGGCGACCCCTTCGTCGCCGGCTTCGCCGGGCGACCCCGTCAGCCGAACCGCGCAACCCCTTGTGAGACCGATCCCTCGTCTGCTGCCGGACCGACCCCTCGTCCCAAGTGGGACCGACCCCTCGTCCCAAGCAGGACCGACCCCTCGTCCAGAGCTGGACCGACCCCTCGTCCGCAGCCAGACCCCACCTCTACCGACCGAGCAAGCCGTCGCAGTTGGCGCCCAACGTGGGGCAAAGCAACCCCACCACAGCACAACGTGGGGCAAGGCAACTCCACCACAGCCTCACTCCATAACCTGGCGCCCCCCCCTCTCTTCTCACCTTGGGACTTCTCTCGTGCAACATTGCTGCTACCTGAGCCTTGGCTACCTCATACGATCCACGGCGGTCTGGGAGAATCGCTGGATGGCTTTCTCCTTCCATGTCGGGGGCTTATACCGACCCGCTATGATTAAGAGGAGCCTTGGATTTCTCGGGAGCGCGCGCTTGCACGTCTGAAGTAATCCTACCACAGCCCTACGCCCTCCTCTCTTCTCACCTTGGGACTTCTCTCGTGCAACATTGCTGCTACCTGAGCCTTGGCTACCTCATACGATCCACGGCGGTCTGGGAGAATCGCTGGATGGCTTTCTCCTTCCATGTCGGGGGCTTATACCGACCCGCTATGATTAAGAGGAGCCTTGGATTTCTCGGGAGCACGCGCTTGCACGTCTGAAGTAATCCTACCACAGCCCTACGCCCTCCTCTCTTCTCACCTTGGGACTTCTCTCGTGCAACATTGCTGCTACCTGAGCCTTGGCTACCTCATACGATCCACGGCGGTCTGGGAGAATCGCTGGATGGCTTTCTCCTTCCATGTCGGGGGCTTATACCGACCCGCTATGATTAAGAGGAGCCTTGGATTTCTCGGGAGCACGCGCTTGCATGTCTGAAGTAACCCTACCATAGCCCTACGCTCTCCTCTCTTCTCACCCCTATCTTTTCGCTCTGCATTGCTGCTCCTGAACCTTGGCGACCTCATATGATCCACGGCGGTCTGGGAGAATCGCTGGATGGCTTTCTCCTTCCATGTCGGGGGCTTATACCGACCCGCTATGATTAAGAGGCGCCAATAAAACTCTCAGGAGCACGTGCCTGAGCACCTCCACCCCTGCCTTCACCTCTGCCTCCTCCCCTTCACGCTTGCTCCCCTTTGCCTTGCTCCACTGCTCGTCGTCCCGCCCTCCCCTCGTCGGGGCCTTCTCTTGGCCCGCGACCACCGTCGGAGCCCCACCGGCTCCGACCCCTCGTCTCACCGCGCACCTCGGCTCCCATCGCCGCGCTCTCAAGGTAAGGGCCCCTTTTCTTATCGGCTCCAAAAGGCCATTAGCAATGGGTAACATCCTGTCTGCTAAGCAAGCCCCACAAGTTCGGGCTCTTGCCGGTCTCCTAGACACTCACCGGTGTAAGATCTCTTTGAAACAGCTTCAAGTGTACTGGGACCTTCTTCTCCCCTTTAATCCATGGCTAACCACGTGTCAGCTTTGGGACCCAGACACCTATACTCGCCTTATAGATAGGGTCACTTCTGCTGTGGAGCAGGAAGGTAAAAGATTCCCTCCTGGCTTATTACCGGCGCTTTTTACCATCCGTTCCTGCCTTCAAGGCGCCCCTACCATCGACTCCCCCCGGCCGAGCCACCGCCGCTGCCGTGATTGTCAGGACGGCGACTTTAACAGGGACCCTAATTGGAATTCTGATACCGACTCCGATTCCGACTCTGAGTCGCTTGTTGAGCGCCTTAATAACGCGCTCAAAAATTGTCCCCCTAAACAATGTAATCTAGCAGTGCCGAGCGCCGGTGAAGATGGTGAACTTCTGCCTTCTTCCTCGCTCGTAAAGGGGAGGTCCCTTAGCCCCTCCCTCCCCCCGACGACTTCCTGCCTGGGTGGGCCGGAAGCTCCCTCCCCGCCATTTTGTAGCACTGCTGGGGACGGCCCGCAGCCATTTTGTAACACCGCATGGGCAACGGCTCCTCTCGTGCCCTCCGCGCCAGCGGCCCCCCCGACTCCGCCTCCCCCTGGCAGCCCCCTCCATCCGATCCGTGGCAAGCTGCCGCATGCGTGGCCCCCTCTAGCCTATTTTTGGACCCGTATTCCTCCCCCGTCGGGGCACCTCCGCCTACCTCCCTGCCGCCTCCTACCACCTGCTTTCCCCTTAATGTAACTCCCACCCCTCAGCGCCCCTTTCCATGGTACCCACATGATGCGGAAAGTGTTAAACAGCTCCGCAAGGCCGTTAAGGAGGACGGGTTAGGCAGCCCTTATGCTCAGCATCTGTTAGAGGAGATGTCCACCCTTCTGTGCATCCCCCTCGATTGGCTCCAACTGGCCCGTGCCATCCTCACGCCTGGCCAGTTTATAAATTGGCGCGCCCATTTTCATGCCGAGGCTGAAAAGCAGGTTGCGGCCAACGTCGCAAGGGGTGTTAATCACCCACCAGAAGCCTTCACCGGCACCGGTCAGTTTAGCCAGGCTGCGGCCTACTACCGTGCTCCGGCTGGCTTCTGGCTTCAGATTCGCGAGGTAGCCCTACGGGCCTTTCGCGCCTGCACTGCCAGTAGTGCTGACAAGTTCACTAAGCTCACACAGACCAAGGATGAGGACTTTTCTACCTATGTTTCCAGAGTCCTCCGGGCATGTGAGCGCAGGGTCCACGATGAACAGGCTCAGTGCGCCCTCGCCCGTGAAATTATCCTTGAAGGGGCCAGCCCCATTTGTCGACAGGCGATCGCTCCCGTGAGAGAAAAGTCGATAGACGATTGGGTGATTGCCTGTAACGGCCTTGACCAACAGGCTGCTTCTTTCGCCAAGGCTGTCACGACAGCCATGGCACTTAACTCCTCTTGTTTTAGATGTGGCGAGCCAGGACATTTCGCCCGTGAATGCCCGGCAGTCTCTGCACCGCCGGGCCCTCCTGTTCCTCCCCCCCCACCGCCCCGACGGGGCCGTTCTACCCCCTGCCCCCGCTGCGGCCGGGGGTACCATTGGGCTCGCGACTGCCGTATGCAGCCTCCCCTGCAGCGGCAACAGCCATCTTTAAACTCCAGGAGGGGCAGGCCTCAGCCCCACCCCAAAGAGGCTCCCCGTCCCAACCTTCCAAAGCCCTGATGTGGACAGTCCCCATCACGTCCACCAGGCCTACCATGAGGTTTAAGATTCACCACCGCTGGTATTCTGGGACCCTCGACTCGGGTGCAGAGGTCTCTTGTTTCCCTGCTCATTTCGCCGCCCAGTGGTCTGTTCAAGAAGGCCCTTCCGTCCAAGGGGCCACTGGCTCCTCTACCTCCCTTCGCGCCAGTCACCCTATTGCCTGGGAGGACGGTGAGGGACGTGTGGGCACATTCCGGCCCCTCTTCCTTAGCACCCTTGATACTATACTTTGGGGGCGAGATGTCCTGGAGGAGTGTGGTGTTCAGTTAACCACTCAGCCCCCCCAATAGTTTGCGCCACTGCTCAATTAACACCTCCCACACCCACTCCTCTGCAGTGGGATACAGAGGAGCCTATTTGGGTGGAGCAGTGGCCCTTGCCATCCCACAAACTCCAAGCTCTTCGTGAGTTGGTTCGAGAGCAGCTTGAAGCTGGACATATAGAACCGTCCACAAGTCCCTACAATTCGCCCGTTTTTATTATTAAAAAGAAGGCCACTGGCAAATACCGCCTCCTACATGATTTGAGGGAGATTAATAAGCATATCCTCCCCATGGGAACTCCCCAACCGGGACTCCCTCACCCAGTGGCCATTCCTAAACACTTTTTTGTGGCTACTCTAGATATTAAGGACTGCTTTTTTTCCATTCCGCTTCACCAAAAGGACCGCCCGCGCTTTGCCTTTACTGTTCCTGTCCCCAACCACCGAGGGGCAGCCGATAGGTATCAGTGGAAAGTCCTTCCACAAGGCATGCGCAATAGCCCGGCCATCTGCCAGCTGTATGTGAACGCGGCAGTCGCCCCCTTGCGAGATCTGGGCTACCTCATTCACTATATGGATGATGTCCTGGTCGCATGTGAGACCCATGAGAAGCTGCAGTATGTCCTCTCTCAACTTCGGCATAATCTGTCCGCCATTGGCTTAACAATCCAGAATGACAAGGTCAAATTTGAACCCCCCTTAACCTTCCTGGGGTTCCATATCTCCCAGCATGTAACCCCAATGGCTGTGCGACTAAATGTGCCAGACCGAGTCACCCTCACAGAGCTCCAGCAGCTCTGTGGGAATATCAATTGGGTCCGTCCGGCTCTGTCTGTTACCACGGCACAGCTCCAGCCATTATTTGCTCTCTTACAAACCAGTCATAAACCCCCCTCTGCCGTGTCCGCAAAGATAGCCATCACACCCGAAGCTCGAGCCGCCATTACCGCTGTAGATAAGGCCCTTAATAACTGCTGCCTCCAGCGGTTCGATCCCCAGCAGCCTCTCCAGGTGTTGGTCCTCCCCACCAAGGGAACGCCCACTGGAGTTCTTTGGCAGGACGGGCCCCTCCTCTGGCTCCATCCTTCTAAAAGCAAGATGCAAAAGATCTGCCCCGCAGTAAGACTATGGATCGCTCTCGCAGCCGATTTAGTGCAGCTGTCCGTCCATACGTTTGAAACTCAGCCTGCCATAATTGTTTGGCCGCTTAATGCGAAAGAAACCACCTCCCTCATTAGGGATAATGAGCAAATGCAGGTGCTGTGTGAGGGATTTGCAGGCGATTTCAATTGCCATTTCCCTAGTCACCGCCTACTCCAAGGCGTGTCCAAATTTCCCTTCCAAAGTCCTTTTTTCCCCTTCCCGTCTTCCTCCCCCTTTCCGAGGTCCGTCACTATTTTCACGGATGCGTCTAGAACTAAGTACTCCATGGTTGTGTACCTGGATGGAGTCGCAGAGCCGAAAGTCTTTACACATCTTAACCTACACTCCGTCCAGACGGGAGAGCTTTTGGCTATTGTAGAAGCGCTTCACGCCTTCCCCTGTGAACCCGTTAACATCTTTACAGATAGCCTCTATTCTCTGCAAGTCTGCAGGGTCTTGGCATTAGCTACATTCTTCCCGACCTCCTCTCCTATTGATGAGGCACTGGATGCCCTTAAGACCCTTCTTGAAAAACGCATGGCACCCTGGTATATTGCTCATATCCGGAGCCACTCCGGGTTGCCTGGCCCCCTAGCGGCAGGCAACGACACCGCGGATCAGACGGTCTCTGCCCTTGCCCTTGATTCGGTCGGAGATGCTATCAATCAGGCTAAGTCCTTACATTCGAGGTTTCACTTTTCTGCCGCCTCACTCCACCACCTTTTGCCTGAGTTGCCAATTGAGACTTGTAAGCACCTAGTGCGGACATGCAAAACCTGTGCCCCCTTCCTGCCTCTGGGGCCTCTGCAACCGCAGGGGGTGAATCCCCGCGGCCTTAGGCCTAATTCCAGGTGGCAGATGGATGTCACGCATGTCCCGTCCTTTGGACGCCTTAAGTTCTTGCACGTTATAATTGACACCTTCTCCCACATGTGCTATGCAGTCCCCTTGCCTGGGGAGACTGCTAAGCACTGCATTAAGGCCCTTCGGCAAGGGATTCTCTTCATGGGGGTCCCCTGGGACCTAAAGACGGATAACGGCCCTGCTTATCGCAGTGAGTCCTTTGCGAGGTTCCTTCAGCTCTACCAAATCGCCCACCATTTTGGTATCCCATATAACCCACAAGGACAGGCCATTGTGGAGAGCTCCCATCGCCGTCTGAAACAAGAAATTGAAAAACAGAGGGAAATCCTCCCTCACGCTCCTCCCGGAGACATCATCACCGCTGTCCTAATCCATCTAAATCTCTTGACCTTTGATAAGGATGGTCTCTCGGCAGTCCATAGGCATTGGGGCCCCTCGTATCGCCCCACACAGGCCCCCCTGGTCCTTTGGAAGGACCCTCAAACAGGTCAGTGGCGTGGCCCGTGCCCCCTTCTTACCCAGGGCCGAGGTTTCGCTTGTGTCTTCCCGCAGGATGCCGCTCAGCCAATCTGGGTCCCCGGGAGATACGTCAAACCCGCCACCTCAGCAGCGGATGTCCCGCAGGGCACGGCGCCAGATGCGAGTGATCCAGCACCAACTGAGCCAGCTCACCCTCCACCCCGAGAGGCAACCATCCAACCCTGAAGTCCGTTCACTGCTCGCACTCTACCGTCAGTGCAGACGCCGCAACCCTCGCCATGCTGCCGAGCCAATTAACATAGTCTCTCTCCTTCTCCTTATGCTCTCCCTCGCCACCTCTGGCCAAGCTAACCCCTCTCACCAGCCCCGCTAAACGGCCCGCAACCCGCTTTCCCCGGCCCGCAGCTTGCGGAGCTTCCTCCTGTCTCGACCTCACTCCTCTTCTCAGCCATCCAAAGCATCCTTTCTTGTCCCCCGCCCCCCTCCTTTTTTCGCTTAAACCCCTACTGCGTTGCAGATTGGGCCGCCCCATGTTGGCCCGCCCCATTAACATCGGCCTCTCTCGCGCCCGTGAAGACTTTGGCCTTCTTATTGTCCTCGCCTACGTCTCCACCACTCCCGACGCTGCCGCCACCACCATCGCTGGTGCCCTGACGCGACTTGTCCTCACCGCTGCGATCCTCCAGACCATCACACAGTCTGCCTCTACCGCTCTTCGCCGCCAAGAAGAGATCAACTACCTGTAATGCGCTGTCATCCTGGACTTTTAACAAGCAGATGGACCTTATAGCCACCGAGATCAACAAGAATTGGACATTGGCCACCCTTGCTTGCAACGGCAAGATACTGCCCCCCAAATTGTACATTTGTATCCCCATCATACTCACCTCCCTCTTCAGCCCCGCTTCCCTCATTGCTTACTGCCTCTTGGGCCTCGGCTAATTGTTGCTGCTGCCATCCTGGCCCTTATTTGAAAAGAAGGGGGAAATGCGGTCACCCCTCGGGCTGAAGTGTGGTTTGCTGGCCTGGCAGGGGAGCGGCCGCGGTAGGCCTAATTCCGCTGCCCCCATAATAGGGTGGGTGGTCGGGCCTACCGCCACCCCTGAAGGAAGCTCGGCATGGGTGCAGAGTGCCCTCGGGTCTCCCCTTCTCGGCAGCCATGCTTCCGCGGCCACCCCTCCTCCCAGATGGCGCCACCCGATGCCTTGTGGGGCGGCACCCTTCTTCTTCCTTCTCCCTGCGCAGGCGCAGGGCAGAAAATTCCAGTCTGCCCTTTTCCCCTCCCCCGACAGCAGCAACAGCCAGGTGTGGGCGGAAAAATCCAGCCGGCCCTTTTCCCCTCCCCCGACAGCAGCAACAGCCAGGCGTGAGCGGAAAAATCCAGCCCGCCCTTTTCCCCTCCCCCGACAGCAGCAACAGCCAGGCGTGGGCGGAAAAATCCAGCCCGCCCTTTTCCCCTCCCCCGACAGCAGCAACAGCCAGGCGTGGGCGGGAAACTCAAGTCTGCCCTCCACCCCAGCAACAGCAGCCACCAATCCCTAAACCCTGCCCCTTCCCCCAGCAACAGCGACAGCCAATCCCTAACCACCACCCCTCCCCCGTCCAGTACCGCCCACTGACCTTTCGCCGGCAACCAATCAGAACAGGGCGTGGCTTCGACCAATCAGCCTTCCCCAGCCCCTATAAAACTGTTGCCTCTCCCTCAGTAAAGTGGACTTGCGTGTTTACCTTGTCTCCGCGGTAGTTCTTCTGCCGTGCGCCCTCCAGTCCTGAGAGCCCCCGACAAGGGCCTGGCCTCCCTTGTCCCCAGTTCGTCGCCTGCTTCTCCGGGCGACCCCTTCGTCGCCTGCTTCTCCGGGCGACCCCTTCGTCGCCGGCTTCGCCGGGCGACCCCTTCGTCGCCGGCTTCGCCGGGCGACCCCGTCAGCCGAACCGCGCAACCCCTTGTGAGACCGATCCCTCGTCTGCTGCCGGACCGACCCCTCGTCCCAAGTGGGACCGACCCCTCGTCCCAAGCGGGACCGACCCCTCGTCCAGAGCTGGACCGACCCCTCGTCCGCAGCCAGACCCCACCTCTACCGACCGAGCAAGCCGTCGCAATTTGGAAAGGAAAGAGACCCCGAATAGCCAAAGACATACTGAAAAAGAAAAACGAAATTGGAGGAATCACACTACCTGACTTCAAAACATACTATAAAGCTACGGTGGTGAAAACAGCATGGTATTGGCATAAGGAAAGACACATAGACCAATGGAATCGAATTGAAAGCTCTGATATAGAACCTCACATATATAGCCACATAATATTTGATAAAGCCACCAAACCCTCTCAATTGGGAGACAGTGGCCTATTCAACAAATGGTGTCTGGAGAACTGGATAGCCATATGTAGAAAAATGAAAGAGGATTACCATCTCACACCTTATACAAAGATCAACTCAAGATGGATCAAAGACCTAAATATAAGAGCCAAGACCATAAAAACCTTAGAAAGCAGTGTAGGGAAACATCTACAGGACCTTGTAATAGGAAATGGATTTATGAATATCTCACCAAAAGCACGAGCAGCAAAAGAACTAATAGATAAATGGGACTTCCTCAAAATTAAAGCCTTCTGCACCTCAAAGGAGTTTGTCAAGAAAGTAAAAAGGGAGCCCACACAGTGGGAGAAAATATTTGGCAATCATATATCTGATAAGAAACTTATAACTTGCATATATAAAGAACTCCTATATCTTGAAAATAAAAAGATAAACAACCCATTTAAAAAATGGGAAAAAGACTTAAACAGACACTTCTCCGAAGAAGAAATACAAATGGCAAGAAAGCACATGAAAAAATGTTCCAAATCTCTAGCTATCAGGGAAATGCAAATCAAAACCACAATGAGATACCATCTTACACCCATAAGATTGGCAGCTATGAAAAAAACAGAAGAATACAAGTGCTGGAGAGGATGTGAAGGAAGGGGAACACTCATCCACTGCTGGTGGGAATGCGGAAGGATCCAACCATTCTGGAGGACAGTATGGCGGTTTCTCAAAAAACTAGCCATAGATTTGCCATATGACCCAGCAATACCACTGCTGGGTATATACCCAGCAGAACTGAAAACAAGGACACAAACCGATATATGTACACCAATGTTCATAGCAGCATTGTTCACTATTGCCAAAAGTTGGAATCAACCCAAATGCCCATCAACAGATGAGTGGATCAATAAAATGTGGTATATACACACAATGGAATACTACTCGGCTGTAAGAACAAACACACTACAAACACATGTGATAACATGGATGAATCTTGAGAACCTTATGTTGAGTGAAGCAACCCAAACATTGAAGGACAAATACTACATGACCTCAATGATATGAAATAAACAAGCTGCCCTAGATAGCAAGAGACTGAACGATAGGCTTACAGGAAATCGGAGGGTGGAGGAAGGATATGAGCCGATGTCTGCAGGGGTGGAACTTAAGACGAGATGGTGGTAAGTATGAACACAAAGAAGAGATAAAATGGGGGCAAGGGGTTGCCTTTGGTTGGGGCTTTACGGGTTTGAGGGTGGCTGGGGAGGGACGGTTGGGTAATGTTGCCCAAAAGTGGGGGGAGGGAGAGGTAGCATACGAACACAGGAGAGGGTTAGGAGGTGGTGGAGAGTAAAATGCCGAGAAAATAATATCAAAATATAATAAAGAGGGTTACCTGTTTAGAATGCTCGGGGGGGAGGGTCTGATGCAGGACGGGCTCCTGGGGAATGTCTAAATGCTCATTCTGCCAGAGTGGGTGACACCATGGGATAGAATCCCAAGTAGTGAGAGTGGGGGTGGACCCACATCCTGGGGAGGACTAATGCCACCAAATAGAGGGAACTCTATCCCTCGAGAGAAAGGGTGGCTCCCAGGGCATTGGGGCAGATGAGCAAGTTAGGCCCTAAACACTATTCCATCTATCTCTGGAAGTGGCTCCTCAGGAAACGGAGGTTGACTGTCACTGTGGGCACCAAGGTGGAAGGGAAAATGGACGTTAAATGTGTGGAACCAAAGTAAATGGGGGGCAAGGGAGGAGTTTCTTGAGAGTACACAAGGATGGATATAAAACATGTAATATTACACCATAACATATAGGAGACGACAGACTGATAATGTAAACCATAATGTAAAACATAGGAGAACTAAAAATGTAAAGAACTGTGTATCCTAAAGTATGCACCATAATGTAAGCACAGATATTACCATGTTAGAAAGCTAATATCTCAGACTCTGTACATCACCTTAAGTAAATATGATGTGAATAGGTTGTAAGAGTATCGCTGTGGAAGGAAAAAGGTGTTGTGGTGGATGTATGGGAGTGCTGTATATTATATATATGCATTGCTGTGGTCTAGGACTCCTACGAAGAAATGCTGAATAATTGGGGGGGGGGGAAGGATAGGATGTGGAATTTTTTCAAGTCAACATTCTTTATCTAAGTTCTTTATCTAACTTTATCCAAGTTCTTTATCTATCCTTTAAACCCATCGCTATATGCCATTCCCTAGTAAGTGACCATGACATTTTATTGGGCTTCAAATTTCGGGGAGTTCTGGATCACAGAGTGTTTCAACAATGGCAATGGAGGGATACTGGTATGGGATACCAATGACAGGTGATATATGGCTGACAGGGAGCTGTACAGAACATATGTCCAGGGTGCATGGTAATGATTGGATATACTCATAGTGGCAACAATTAAAAACCCAGCAGGGGGGGTACTGGGTTCCTGGCCAGTGGTGCTCTGTCGTGGTCCCTAGGGGAGCAGCGATAGTCTCCCAGGTACAGCGGCGGGGACCGGGAGGGAGTGAGGGTTCAACAGTGAGCCCCTGATGCTAATGACTATGCTTGTGAGCTGATAAACCTAAAATAAGAACAAGGCCTAGAGCAACACTGTGCCTGGGAATTTCCTCCTGTCAGCCTTCATGTTACTCAAATGTGGCCAGTCTCGAAGCCAAACTCAGCATGTAAATGCAATGCCTTCCCTCCAGCGTGGGACATGACACCCGGGGATGAGCCTCCCTGGCAACGAGGGACCACTATCAAATACCAACTGATGATGCAACTGGAAAAGGACCTTATATGAAAGGTTCAATGCGGATCAGCAGAATATCCATGTCTACATAAAACAACCTGACTTTAAAATGCTGTTTGACCTAAAGTAAGGGGGAAATGGAAAGGAGAAATGAGTTTATATGGCTACGAGTTTCTAAAAAAGAGTCTGGAGGCTGGCAGAAGGATTGCCCTCATGCACAACTGAGCAGAGTCAGAGAGACAGATAAAGCAGATACAACCCCCAGATATTGGTTCCTATGAAGGCTAAAGAGACCCATGAGAGTTATGGTCATGGCCGATGGGGTTTACTACCAGGGCAGATGGCCCCTCTCTGGAAATGGTGTTTATGTGTGATGAATCTGGACTCAGATGGGATCTCCCTTCATAAGACTTTCATACTAATCTGCTGGAGGTGCAGTTAACGTTGGGGTTTAAGATATAGTTAGGGGATTTGAATATCTGGACTGATAATGTGATAGCCAGGTCCTGAGCCTCAACAGACTCCAGCACCTACAATCTGATTTATTGGACTTACCACACTCAGCTAAGATGGAGTTGAAGAAGGACAATCACCACACCATGGAGCCTAGAGTGATTACAACTGAAAATGGGAGGATGGCAGCCAGCATCCATGTGGAATCTGAGCCTCCTCTCGACATAGAGGTGCAATGGACACAACCAATCCAATGTCCACATAGAAGAGATGGCATTGGATTGGGAAAAGTGGACATGGTGGACGATGGGTATGGGGAAGGGCAGGAAGAGATGAGAGGTGGGGGCGTATTTGGGACGTGGAGCTGCCCTGGATGGCGCCTCGGGGGTGATCACCGGACATTGTGGATCCTCACAGGGCCCACTGGATGGAATGGAGGAGAGTATGGGCCATGATGTGGACCATTGTCTATGAGGTGCAGAGGTGCCCAAAGATGTACTTACCAAATCCAATGGATGTGTCATGATGATGGGAACGAGTGTTGTTGGGGGGGGAGAGGGGGGGTGGGGGGGTGGGGTTGAATGGGACCTCACATATATATTTTTAATGTAATATTATTACAAAGTCAATAAAAAAAAATACATGAGGCAAAAATAAATAAATAAATAAATTTGTTCTTCCAAAAAAAAAAAAAAAAAAATATATGCCTATCCTACTCAAACTAATCTACAGATTTAATGCAATCCCAATAAAAATGAACTAGCATTTTTCACTAAGTCACAAAACTAACTGTGAAATTTATTTGGAAGGGCAAGAGGCCTTGAATAGCCAAAGACATATTGAAAAAGAAAAATGAAATGGAGGAATCACACTATCTGACTTTAAAACGTACTACAAAGCTACTGTAGTCAAAACTGTATGGTATTGGCACAAGGATAGACACAATGACCAATGAAATTGAATTAAGATTCTGACATACATCTTTGCATATACAGTCATCTGATATTTGACAAGGCCACCAAAACCACTCAACTGGAAAAGAATGCCATCTTATATAAATGGCGTTGGAAGAACTGGACTTCCATATGAAAAAGAATGAGAGAGGAACACCATCTCATATCTTATATAAAAATCAACATAAGATGGATCAAAGATCTAAACATAAGAGCCAAGACCATAAGGATCTTGGAAGATAATGTAGCGAAGCATCTACATGATCTTGTAATAGCAAATGGCTTCATGAAAATCACACCCAAAGCACAAGGAATGAAAAAAGAAACAGATAAATGGAACCTCCTCAAAATTAAAACATGTTATACCTCAAAGAAGTTTGTCAAGAAAGTGAAAAGATAGTCTACACAATGGGAGAAAATACTTGGGAACCATATATCTGATGGGAGCCTATTTTCCAGCATATATAAATAAATCCTATAGCTCAAAAATAAAAAGGTAGATAACCCATTTTAAAAATTAGCAAGTGATTTGAGATACTTCTCCTAAGGAGAAATACAAATTACTAAAAGGCACATTAAAATGGTGTTCAACAACACTAGCTATTATGGAGATGCAAATCAAAACTACAATGAGACGGCACTTTACACCCATTAGACTTTTAACTATTAAAAAAAAAAAGAGGGCTACAAGTGTTGGAGAGGATGTGGAGGAATAGGAATACTCATCCACTGCTGGTGGGAATGTAGAATGTTCCAGTCATTGTGGAGGACAGTTTGGTGGTTCCTCAAAAAACTAACTGTAGATCTGCCATATGACCTAACAATTCCACTGCTGGGTATATACCCAGAAGAACTGAAAGCAAGGACACAAACAGATATATGCACACCAATATTCATAGAGACATTGTTCACAATTGCCAAAAGTTGGAATCAACCCAAATGCTCATCAATTGATGAATGGATTAAAAAAATGTGGTGTATATATATATATATATATATATATATGTATACATACACACACACACAATGGACTATTATATAGCTGTAAGAAGAAATACAGTACTAGCACACTTGATAACTTTGATGAATCTTGAGGACCTTACGTTGAGTGAAGCAAACCAGGCATTGAAGGACAAATATTACATGACATCTCTGATATGAATTAAATAATAGAATTGGCTCAGAGAGCTAGAGTTGGAAGATAGGTTTACAGGAAACAGGAAACAGAAAAGGAGAAAAAGTATGTGAGCCAATGCCCACATGTGTGAAGTTATGATAAGGAGGAAGTAAGTAGTTGTGTAGTGAAGGGATATGACAGAGGTGTAGTGATACTATTGGTTTGGGTGGTGCAAGCTTGACAGGAGGCTAGAATGGGAAGGATGGTGTGGATGGATCTTGAAACTGGGGATAGAGATGAGGAGGGGGAAGGGGAACACTGGGAATTGGCAGGTCCATGATTGAAGCCATAATGTTGAAAAAACTCTTTTGGCAATATGACGAGGAAGGGTTACAGGTATAGTGTGTTGAGTGTGGGCACATTTGGAAGAGTGTACACCTGGGGCAGTCTTCTAGGGATTGTTTGAGTGATCATTTTTTGTCATAGTGTGATGTATCAGTGGGGGGAGACCTACATAATGAGTGGGAAAGGAGTTGGGCTACCAGGGAGGCCTGATATGTTCTCAAACAGAGGAAAAGGTGTTTCTTGAGAGCATGGGTGGTTCCTAATAGGGGAGGACAGTCTAGTGTGTCAAGCTCTCAGCTTTGTTGAAAGTATGGATGTATCTTGTCCTTCAAGTAGTGAACCTGGTGGTTGCTCTGTGGAAGGGGAGGAATAGAATAGATGGAAGAGGGGATAGATAGGGGGCAATGGAAGTGTTCTTAGTGATCTTGCAATGATGTATACAGGCCATACTAAATTTCATCAAAAATTTATAAAAGTGTGTGGTCTAAAATGTAAACCATAATGTAAACTATTAACCATCGTAGTAGCTAAGTTTCAATATTTGTACATCAGTTGTAACAAATGTAAAAAGGTCATTAAGAGAGAAGGGGAGAAAAGGGAAAGGGTATTGAGTATATGGCAGTGCCTCTATATTCTGTATGTGAATTTACTGTGATCTAAAACTTCTTTGAAGATGTAATAAAAAAAAAGAATAAGACACTAAGGAAGAAATGGAAGAAATTCCCACTGCACATACATGACAACAGTGATGAAAGGCAAAACATTCAAAATTTTTTTTTAATATTTTTCATTTTTAATACCATATTTTTTACTTTAATTTCAAGTGTTTCTAAATTATTATGTATTTTATTTCTTAAGTTTAAACCTAACATTACTATCTCATTTTCATATTAATTGAATTTGGCAATATTCTTGGCTTCAGTTTTTAAGAAGTTTGGATCACAGAAGGGTTACAACTATGGCAAGGGAGGATCATTAATGTGGTGTGTCAGTGATGGGAGATACACAGGAGGAAGTTCAACTGCGCATACATATAAGATGCATAAATATGTTCAAATGTTCATGGGGCATTGCCATAGTGGTAGAGATTCACACAACAACTGAAAGAATACTGAATCCCCCTCCTGAGAAGCTCTGTCACATTCTCTAATGGATGAGCAACAATCACTCAAGTACAGGGGCAATGGCTATTGAAGAAAGATGGTCCATTGATGGGTCCTTGATATTGATGATTATGGTTATGAGCCTTTGCTCTTAAAATTGCAACTTAGCCTAGTCCTGTTGGGTGACTAAGAGTTCCCTCTTGAGAGCCTCTATATTGCTCAAATGTGGCCTCTCTCTAAGTCAAACTCAGCATATAAATGCATTACCTTCCCCCCAGTGTGGGACATGACTCCTTGGGATGAGCCTCCCTGGTCCTGAGGGATTACTCCCAAGCACCAGGTGGTGATGCAACTGGAAAAAGACCTTGAATAAAAGGGGGAAATGATAAAGACAAATGAGTTTATATGGCTAAGAAACTTCAAAATGAGTTGGGAGGTCATCAGACAGGAAGCATTTATGCACATCTCAGCAGGATCTCATAGACAGCCAAAGTATGTACTACTACAAATAATGGGGCTCCTGAGGGCTCCGGAGACACCCAGTTCTTATGGTCATGGCAGATAACTTTAGAGTTTGGTGTCTTGCCAGTGGGCCCTACTTTGGATTTTGTGCTCCCAAGTATAACAGAGTAGGACTCAGATAAGACTTCTGTACACATGTCTTATCTGTTCCCTTTATTGAACCTATACTTGGAGCTATATTTGGTAGGTGTATGTCCAAGAGACTTGAATCTCGGGGCTTTCCATGTGCCAGGTGAACCCTGAGCCTCAGTGGAGCTGCAACACCTACTCTCCAGTTCATTGGCCTGACCCAGGACAACAAACAAGGAGGTGAGGATAGACAACCACCATACCAAAGAACCTAGAGAATCTACAACTGCAAGCAAGAGAGTCCCATCCATCAGTCATATGGGATTGAATCCTCCTCTCAACTAGAGGTGGAGTGGCATCTCATCCCAGAATCCTCAGGATAGGGGAATAAAATATGGACTAGAGTGGATTTACTGATAATTTACTACAGAGTTATTGTGATTCTAGCAAATGGGCCCTGTAAAAAAAAAGTCGTGTGCTTCCCTGAATTAATCCTCACCTATTATAATACCTTTTTTTTTTTTAAATATAGTTTTACATTTTTATGCAGGATTCATCAAAAATATTTTCTTCAATCATGGTCTATCTGTGGTAAGAATAACCAAGAACTTCAAAATCAATTAATCCATATTAGCATGGAGTTGAGATTTTATTGCTCAGTATGTTACAACCAGTAGAATAATGTTTATGTAGAGCATTACTTAGAACAAAGATAAATACTTACTTTATCATCAGAAGTTAGTTACTTTATCATCAGAAGAAGTTAGATTTGACCATCACAACTCTGCAGTAGTCAACTTCCCAGATTCTTTCCTTATAATATGGACTCACTGACTTTACATACCTCTGTATTTTGTTACAATCATGTTCAATAATAGGGTTATCATATATTCCCAACATATATGCATGTATGGTTAGTATATATGGCTTATCAAATAATGAACACCAATGTTAATTACATTTAAGATTCATACTTTTACGTATTTCTGTCATGGGGCTTGGCATGATATTCAGTTCTGTGTTCTAAGATCTATGGCTTTCTAAATTGATTTAAAACAATTTTGGAATGGGAATTATCAGTTTGTTCTTATATTAAATCTCCAATTATTCAATGTCTCTATGTTCAAATAAAATACATCATATTCATCATATACCTTTGCCAAATTTCCTTTCTCTGAAAAACTAATTTTGGCAACTACCATTGATTGATATTCTATTCCAACCCTGTCATAAAATCAAATTCCCTTCAACTTTCCTGATAATAACTAAGTTGGGTTTTTCTTTTATCTTATTCCAGGATGCTTGCCAATATTAGCATATAGAATATAACACAGACAATGGATAGGTAGTCCTGGGTATGGAAAAAATAAGAATTTCTAGGCCTTTCATTTATAACCTTTTAAACATACCTCAAAATGATTTTGGATATTTCCATTTTTATTCTTTCATATACTTGTTTGAGCCTGTGGCAATCTTCGAATAATCAGAATGTTTTAATGAAATCGAATTTTATGCATTTTTTGAACTCTGAGCATATCACATTTACACAGTTCTTGCTGTAATAAATTCCATAATATTAGGGCTATTTTTTCTATGTAGTATTTTAAATTTGAAATTTTTCCTATATCATATAACATGACATAATTTGCCTTATTATAAGATACAGTTAGGGGAACATGTTGAAATTCTTATTTTGCAGTAAACACATAAAGGTAATGCATAGTAGAGTACTGAAATATTTTAAGAAACCATTTGTATGTAACTATAGGCAATAATTATTAAAATATATTCCTTATATAATCACTTATCTAGATATTTACTCAAAATAGCACAATCAGAAGCACATTTCCCTTGATTATTAGGGGTATTCCTCTAAGGTTTATACACTAATATGTTGTTGAATATACTATGGGTATGAATTTTCCATCTCAACTTTTTCAAATTTTATTACTTACTTCTAATAGTTATACTTCAATCTAATTGGAATTTCTGTGTAAAGGTACAATAGTCTCCAGCTATGAAAATAGAATGTCAACACTTCTAATTTTGAAAGTTAAGGGTTTAGATGTTTTAGTTTCCTGAACAGCTAACATGCGAAAACAAAAAGAAGTGCTGATGTTGAAGTGTAAACTAAAAGCAATTTCAGTCAAGTCAGTACAGCCTTATTGTTTGGATCATAATATCGCCTTGACCATATTTGTAGGATTTTCATTATTAACCTTACTGACACTGCAGTGCAAATATCACCAGTTCTCTCATCCAAGACTGTTTGGATTAGAAAGGCCACTGCTTCTGTTTGCATCTACAACCTGATCCCATAGATGCAAGGGTTCTTACAACTTTTTTGTTCCACAGACACTTTTGTCAGTCGGGTGAAAACCATGGACCCCTTACTAAGTCCACACTATACTGTGTATTATTTTAAAAATATATCACATCCACACCAACAATTCTCCTTAAGAATAATGTGTTTTTGTTTGAATTTCAATTCAAGCTCACAGACCCCTTGTTAAAATCTCCTGCCACAGATTAATATTTTGTCCTAACTGGTAAATAAGTAGACCAACATCTATTTTTATCTAAACATCTCAAACTGTTCAATGAATTATCTTACCCTCTAATATGTCTTCTAAAGAAATATTGCCATTTTTATTTCTTTTACTTTTTTCAGAGACTATAGTTTCATTATAAGCAAAGAATAAAATCATATCTTTTTGTGGTAGGAAGCTGGTCTGCTTACTTCAAATTTTGGGAGCAAAAATAATTTGAACTCTATACAATTTATTAAAATAAAGAAAAGCTGAATATTTGAGGTTTGTTTGTAAAATCTATTGGTTGTGAACTACTAGAAACTAATTAAAGATTTAGTTCAAATGCTTAATGATTTAAAAATAGTCATTTTAATTTAATACTTCTATTTTCAAGGTTAATAGAGCAAATTTATTTTTAAATTAAAATATTGAATGAAATTGCTCACAGCAACATTATTCACAATCACAATGAAAGAGAGCTCTTTTATTCTATCAAAAACTCTTTCCTGTATTATGCACCCTTCCTACAAGGTCAAAGTATCTTGCTAATCCTTTTTGGGGTTCATTAAATTAAAATAGGCTTAGATTTAAGAAAAAAAAACCAAAGGATCTGGTCATAGTGATGATAAATATAAATCTATAACATTTTGACAGAAATTTCTTGAGTCTTTCAAGCAATGGCTTTTTACTTTATTGCCTTTTTATTAACTCCTTTCTTTACCACCTGGTTTTCAAAAAAACAGAGAGAAAAGGTAGATAGAGCCAAAAGTTCAAGTATTCCCTGTACAGGTATTCTTATCCCTTCTTGGTGCATTGTTCATTACCCTCATTTTAATCTATTTGTGCAGGAGGTCTCTTTACTATTGAATTATATGCTAAGGACTTGGAAGTTTTGTAGCAGAATAAGAATCTAGAGTGTACGAATGACTATCTCTGCAAGCTATTCGTCATTTTTCTTCTGTCTGATCTTATTTCTTGCCAGGTAGGAAAATACTTCTCAGATAAATTACATGTAGCCAAATGCGGGAAATTTGGTAACATATGTGATAATATAAGCTATGGATTTCATTAGTCAAAGAACTGAAACAGGCAGTATCCCCAAAGTAATAATTAGTTCCTTCTTATTGGTTGGAATTGCTTTATTTCTTTAAAATATGCATAAAATATGTGTAAAAGTACTTTCCTTAATGATCTATATTTCTATTTGGGGTATCTAATATTAATCATTCAATATTCTCATATATTTTTAATTTCTAAGATTACAAATCAAATATTGTAATTGAATTATAAACAGACACCAGTTAATTAATCAAAAGCAATAATGTTTTTAATGCAAATCAAAACCATAATAAGATATCATTGAAAACTCAAAAAGGATGGCTATAAAAAAAGAAAAATTTTAAAGCAAGAGCTTTCATCATCTCTTCAGCTTGCCTTATTAAAACCAACATTGAGTTTACAGTGATGTGCAACATACATATTAAGTCAACTATCAAAAATGACTGGATAAACTGAATATTGCATTACTAATCTGAAAGATACTTGGATTTCTCAAAGGTGTTATCTAAAAATGTAATTTTTCAAAGTTGACTGATCTTTAGAATAATATGTGTATTTAATTTAAGCTTCATATTCCCAAGCACTACCCTAGAGATTCCAATTCGATATGTCTTAAATATGAATTTTTCGTTAACCAGCCAAATAATTCTCTTCAGATGACAGGTTTGAAAAACAATCACCTGTTTTTCATTAATCTATTTTAGCAAAAATTTACTATGGGAAAAGTTATGGACATGCTTAGAACACAAAAATATCATTTTGGGGAGTGAGAATAGGAATGCCATACTATTATGTATCATTCAAATATCTGCTTGAAATATGAATGCTGAGTATGAAATACTGATTTTCATACTCAGAAAAATCACTGATATTTAACATTCTGTTTGAAGACTGCATAATATTTCAGAATTTTGAATAGCATTTTAAGTCTTCATGAATGTGCTTTTATTTGAAGCACGTATTAAAAAGAATATGTGAAAAAATAAGAGATTTTTAGAATTATATAGTATGTTTAGATATTGTGCTTCCTCCTTTCTTATATGGTACCATGGTATCTAGCTAGACTTAAAATTTTAAATTAACCCATGAAAAAATAGTTGATACATAACATAAATGTCTGGTCAACAAAATTTAAGTCAAGAAGTAGAACAGCTGGTAATATCAAATTGCTTTTTATATTACTTAACTTCTTCTGTTGGTTTCAATCTGTTCTCATTCCTGTTAAAAGTCTCAGAAGGTATTAAAACAGATGAGCTTTTCAAAATAATTTTCATTTGGGGAGTTTCTGTATTAGGGAATGGTTTGCTGAATGAAAAAACCCTAAAGTTTATGGCCACCATCTGTTCAGTTCCTGCTGAGAAAATAATTTAAGTGAGCCATTTTGAAAAGAATAGTAGATATAAGCTGCATCTTCTAGCGTATTAACAGAAGTCAAATTCCCCAAAAGAGCTAAAATGTAATTAAATTAAAATATATAATTACTTACTTGCCAAGATAAATGGAAAAAAATAGCATGAAATAAAAGAAATATTGGATATCCACACACGAAATAATGAATTTGGATCCCTACTTCACACCATATATAAAAATAAAATCAAAATAGACGAAAATATCTAAATGTAAGAGCTAAAATTATAAAACTTTTAAATACATGAATATTAAGCTTCAGTATCCTGAATTGTGAATGGTTTCTAGATATTAGAGACACCAAAAACACAAGCGATAAAGTAAAAAACAGAAAAATAAAAACTAAAAATGCTTGTGCTGTAAAGGGCATTGTAAAGAAGTAAAAAAAAATTTGAAAACCACATATCTGATAAAGAGCTTGCATCTAGACAGTACAAAGTTCTATGAAAACTCAATCATAAAAAGGCAAATAACCAAATTAAATAATATGGGGAACTGTATCTGTGTGTGTTGGTGGGATAATGGGAATTCTCTACTTTTTCTGTAACTTTTCTATAAACCTAAAACTGCTCTAAACACACAGTTTATTATTTTAAAAAATGGGGTGAAGCATATGAGTAGTATATAGTATTACAACTAGTTCTAAACAACTAATCCTTCAAGTGTTCAAACATGTTTTTTATAGTTTTTTCTTCATTTCATTTTATAAAGCATTTATAAATGTATAATTTTGCTTTTAAAAATTTACCTGTATATATCTTTATGCTTGTGTGTGGGTATAACATTTACCCATAAGTTCTTTAAAAATTAAAGATAATATAAATTTATCTTTACATACAAATTAAAAACGTATGTTTAATTATTGAGGAGAAACCATTTTTCTTTAAAAGAAACAAAGCAGTGGCTAATATACAACTTCCTTTGAAAATGAATCACTGTCCTGTTAACTTGAACAGATTTTGTCTTTTAAATCACAGTTTTAAAAAAATGAAAAAACAAATCCTTCAAATACACTTGATCTGTTACATGATTTTGCTGTGGGTTATGTTTAACTTAAACCGGTCAAAATTAAAAATGTGTTTATTGTTTATTTATTCTGTGATTTGGAAATTTAAAAAATAGGGAATAATGCTATTACCTTCTGAAATGTTAAATATAGTTGATGTGATAAGCTTTTATAGTTTTAATCAAGATCTTTTCTCAAACTTTAGTGTAACAATGAATACCTTGAGGGTCTTAATAAAAAATGAATGTCTAACCTCCACCTCCACAAGAAATCTACAAGTAGAGAAAGTAAGCAAATTATGTCATATAAAAAAAAATAGTTTGGATGGCATTGAGTAGATTCCTGAACTATTTATCTTCCTATTATTTTGGAAATAACTACTATATGTGATCCATCGAAATCCATCAAATTTTATCAAGAAATTAGCAACTTCTTCTATTAAATTTTCTTCTATTAAAATTTTCTTTTTAAAATTTTAATGCAGTCCAGTTTAAATAATTTACTCATACTCTAATAAAATTAAGTTCCCAAGATGCACCTTTGAATTTTAAAGATGAAAGCACTTAAAGGCGTTCTATATGAAGCAATACCTGGCTGCTTTAACTCACTAATATGAGGGATAACTAATCCAACAACCTCGAGAGTGGATTCAACATGCTACACACATTCATGCAGTTCATGTTCTATGTAATGCTTTATTAGGTCTGTTTATTCTCTTTGTGTTATTAAAGTCATTAAATATATTAATGTTGCATACACAAAAAGAATAAATAATTCTATATATGTAGGTTGTGGTCATTTTTAATTGTTTCCTCAGTCTATTTTTATGGGGTTTAAGTCTTATGTTCATTTGTGAACAAGGGGAGAATCTCACTACATTTTCATGTATAGATAAAAATGTCAAATTAGCTTTCGCATTTTTCATACATAATCTGGCTTTTCTTTTTTCAGTAATAATGGTAAAACCAATATTACATTTGTGATAGTCTCCACCTTTCAAAAAGACGTAGCAGAAAAAAATGCAGACAAATATATTCAATTGTGTAAGGAAGCTGTGAAAAATGTTCCAATGCAATGGATGTCTCTTCACCTTAGACAAGTTCAATGCAATCCAACTTAGAAAGTTGATGATTTGGTGTTTATCTTATGTGTAATATTAAGATTAGAACTGGTCTTATTTTAGTGCTTAATCAATAATGAATTAAACAAGCTTCCTGAAAATGTCCCTATCCTTTTATGTAAGCTATTTAATATAGCAGTACCTTCCCTTTTTTTTTTTTTATTGGTCTGTTTTCTTTTATCAGGCACTGCCTATGTTCTTGATTCTTGAAAATAATTTTATTATTTTTATTATTTTTTAACTCAATATACCATTTATCAATATTTCTTTTGATCATCCAATAATAATTACTCCTTTAAGGTCTATTATAAAATTGCCTTGTGCCTGATGAAATAGAAGAAAATTCCCCAAAACAAATTATCTGTTAATAATTTGTTGATGGGAGATACTCCAATCAAAATTATTCTTTCAATTTCTTCTATTTTGAATACTCTGTTATAAAAAAAATATATACTCCGAATTTAAAAATCATTTATGCTGACAAGCTCATAAATCTTCTCCAAGTTTACTTATAAATATATATTCTGGAAATATCAGACATCAGAAATTCTACAATGCTCTAAAATCTGCATTGATTAATTCTTTTGATCATATAAATATCGAAGTTGTTTCAATATCTAATATACCATTAGGATATTTATTTTCCTTTTGTCTTGGTGACAGGAATCTCTCTAGTTATTTTCCAGAATTCTAATGTTTGTTCATCTGAATGTAGTTTCCTTTATATACACACCCACACAGCACAGAGAAATATACACACATATGTATCAGTAATTAATTTGGTAAGATAATTAATTTTTAAAATCATATTTGTAACTTTTTTTTTGTTTTACTCTTTCTAGACCAGAATCTTTTTAATGGATTTGGGATGAAGAGGTAGCATCATATAGGAATCTGTTAAAAATGCAAAATTTCAGGTTCCCCCAAAATATCTGGGAATAAAATCTATCTTTTTACAGTCCTTCAGATGAAACACACGTATCACAAAGTCTGAAAACACTGTGTGTTAAGATATGCTGATTTGTATTGGAGCAGGGATTTTTTAACTTTTTGTTTGATGGACCCCTTTTCCAGTTAGGTGAAAACGACTGTCCCCTTACTAAGTCCACTCTTTGCTATGTATTATTTAATTCATATATCACACCCCACAAGAATGAATGGTTTTTTGAATTTCAGTTCAAGATCATGGACCCCTTGTTAAGAACTCCTGCACGAGAGAGTTTTCAATTAATGTGTAAATGAGGTACAGGCCCACTGTTGAAAAAAATATTGTGAAATATTTTGACAACAAAAATAACCCTCTAAATTGTAAACAGAATAATCCTACTATGTGAGGACAAAGGGCAAGAATTTGCTTATTTTTTCATAAAGAATTATCTCACGTTGTTATATAGAGGATTAATTGTAAGCTTAATAGATCTTTGAAAAGAAATACAAATCTCAATGAAATGAAAGATAAACAACTGAAAAAAACAAGAAGTGAATTTCTTTGCATTGTTGAGGATTTTTGTTGTTGCTCTTTGTTTTTAGGCTTCAGATAGAAGGTCTACTGTGGTAAATTGTTTACAACGTTAGATACACATCAGGTTTTTCTGCTCCATTTACACAACTTTTTGCAATGTGACTTGGCAATATTATTCTTTCAAAAGGTAGAAGCTCTTTCCCACTCTTGGTGTAGTGCAGCTCTGATACTTCCATAGAAAAGAAGGAGAAGCCAAGTGGAGAAACCCAAAGCACCCCAGCTGACAGCCAGCACTAACTGCCAGATCCCTTTAAGTACAGCCATCTTATCCTGGCAGCCCAGCCAACTCTCCCGCTGAATGCACTCATATGAACTAGCCTAGCAAAACCAGCAGAAGAATCACCTTGCCAACCAATAGAATTTAAGAAATAATTAATGGTTGTGGTTTTTAAGCCCTTATTTGTTTAAAGTAGCCTGTTATTCAGCAGTAGACATCTGATACACCTATTAATATAGGTTTACCTACAGGTTGTGTTTCCCTGCCAAGTAAGCCAGAAATATAATAGTGTAATTATAAAACAGAATTCAGTTTCTGAACACATAGCAATTACATTCCAATCCAACCTAGGAAAATTATGTATATTTTTAAACAACTGGGAAATGCTTTATGAGAGAAAAACTTTAGAAAGATAAGTAAGCTTGTCAACAGACATTAAAAGTTTCAGTACCATTATTTCTACCATTTTTCATTTTTAGAAACTGTAATTATGGATACTTTGGATTGATGATGCCTATTCAGTTTTCAGTTAAAGCTTGATAGAAATACTGCAAGTAGGCAAACTGTTCATGCACAATTTTAAAATGGGTCAGTGTATCCAGGATAATATAATGGAAAGAAATATTCAAAATCTCCAAATTATCAGATAAATTCCTTCAAAGTGAAAACAAATAAAGGAACAAACTTAGAGACCAAATATATTAAGATTTTTCAAATTAAATTCATGAATTAGAATTCATATATTTTAGCTTAAATTATTATAATCACATTCTGTTAGTGTTAATTATCTTGCTGCTTCTTTAGGTTGTTTTAGTTTCACCTTGATATTCTTAAAGGCATTATTTAGAATCATGTACTAATATATTCAATATTATGCTTCACTCTGTAGAAAATGTATGCAAAGCACTTTAAATAAGACTAAAACCTATCAAAGTGAATAAAAAGATGTACTCACTTGAATACAACAAAAGGATAATAAATGTACCTCCCTATGACCTCCTCTGTATTACCAACATACTATTGAAAATACACAGAAATGTTAATTTCTGCATTTGTTTTTTATGATAATTTATATTCATGTTACATCTAGTGTCATTTTTAAGATTATACTTCTCATTCATAGCATAATATTTATGTTATCTATATTCTGTATCTCAGGATAGCTATATTAATATTTATTCTGTAAAATTTTAATACATTTTAATTCTTCATTTACAAATGAGGGATACAGTGGTAGCACAATTCATAGCATATACTTGTAATAATTCACAGGATGCTATTCAATAGTACCAAAGGAGCTTGAGTATGTGAATCTGTGTAGTTGTAGGTGCAGATACAGGTGGATTTGGACCTGTTAGACAATTAAAGCATCTCCAAGATTCTTTACTGGAAATATTTGTTACTCTGCATTATTTATCATGATTTATCAAACAGACAACACATTCTCTAATTGGTGGCTGAAGATACTGTATTTAATATTTAATATTTTTATATTTTATATTTAAATGACAGTTTACAAATTTAAAAAAGAATATAACTACCACAAATACTTCTAATGTCTGAGGGCCTATATAGAAAACTGAAAAATAAACATAATTTTTATAGGTCCCTAAAATAAAAATTGAACAAGACAAATATATAACATAATTTGTAGAGATGATTCTCTACTATCCATCTTCAGACCTTGCTTATCCATAATAGCATATTTAACACTAAATTCAAATGTTTGCTTCAATCTCCCTTTCAATATATTTCATGAAGAAAAGCACTACTATCACTTAGAATTTGGAAACTTAGAA
Source organism: Dasypus novemcinctus (assembly GCF_030445035.2). NCBI lineage: Eukaryota > Metazoa > Chordata > Mammalia > Cingulata > Dasypodidae > Dasypus > Dasypus novemcinctus. Next base: position 31,984,762 of record NC_080674.1, on the reverse strand, counting down.
TTTGCATCCATCTCTGTTAAAAATACTGACCTTGTAATGTACAATTATGCTAAAATAATACTTTTGTTTTATTTTTGTTTTCTTCTTTCCAAGAGGAATGACTGGGTACTTTCAAATTGCAGCTTCTGTGTCTTATCTTTGCTATGATTTCGTGGCCATCAAGGTTGAAGTTGTGATGATAACAGTTCCTAAAATACCCTTTCCTATGTTCTCAGTTAAAGATTTAAGGGAAGCTAACCTGAAAGTCCTGGAATTGAGGATTATTCATGAATGATGTGCAACAAAGTTGAGGATTTTTAAGCCTCTAAACTTGGGTAAAACCATGTGACTAACTGCAGTTAACCACACAGATTTCCATCCACAGTCACAACTGCTATTGTTCATACTAAATTTGAGACACAAACCCTTGAATGCCTAATGGAAAGAAAACAACTCACTTCTAGTGAATTCTTAGGTGGTTGGAATAATTCAGTATATGAGCAATACAAAAGAAAAACCTGACTTCTGTCATACAATGCATGCATTATATTATGGTAGGAAAGAACAGTCACATGAAAGCAACTTTAGCAGTAAAAACTTGTGATGGAAATGAACTGAATTTTCAAGAATCTGGAAAAGTAACTGGCTGAATGTTGTATAACTCATTACTTACCTCTGACAAGGACAACATGGGGCTCTCCTCAAACTCTTAGCATGGACTTCACTGCTCATACTTTGATTACCAACTATAGACCCAGATATACCCACTTCAAACCAATGGATCCAGGTTAATTAAATTCTTCAAAAGAGTAGGATGTTGAATCATGGCTTTTGTCATTAATTAAGTCTCTATCTGTAGACCTGAAAGAAGAAACCCCAAAACAATCAGTACAAAAGTAGAAAGAAAATAAGGTAAATTCAACTGCAGTCTTCATGGGCTAACACTAAGATGACACAGAGCTTCCTTACTTAGGGATACATTCATCAATGAATATTTGAGGAGCTAATGAGTGATTCAATTCATTATACTACCAATATATATGAATGTAATATATGACATATCATATATAAAATGACAAACAGATATTCCATCAGGATAAATAATATAGTCAAAGGAAAATCTCAAGAATGAACTAGTTATGAAAACCAAAATAAGGAAATTTTTCAATAAAATAATAACACCTTCTGTAAATAAATTTATAATAGTAAAATAATAGAACACTGACTAGTATGATGTTTAATTCTTTTTTTCAGCTTCAAAATGTGCTTATCTTTGGATTTTTAATAGGAAAATCACAAGTGAAAAATAAAGTATCTTATTTCTGTATCCAGAAAGAATAAGCTAGATTAGTAATTCTAAAATATAATTTGATTCTTAATACATCCCTCACACTGGATAAAATGAAACTGTTCTGCATTTTAGATTTTTAGAAATCATTAATGGAAATGAAATAAGATATAGAGGTGGCAAAATGAGAAAGTTGGGATATTAAGTTGAAAAAATAAGTTGTTTCAGTTATCTATATATTGCTGATAATAAACCACCTAGAAACATAAGCAGCTTAAGACAAAGTGTATTATTAGCTTTAAAATTCTTAGGATTGTCTGGGATCCTAAAATCCATGACTTGTATGTCCACGGCCTTAGGAACATTGGAGAGGACTGCTTAATATAAACTGGAAGTAATGAAAAGGCACTTTTTAAAGAAGCATTTTTCAAAGCTCAAACACAGTAGTGGTTTTTTTTGTTTTTGTTTTTTTGCTTTCTTTGTCTTTGTCTTAAACAGAATCACTATAATGATGGGCTATTAATGTGAAGCAAAGGTTTCTTTCAGGGCCCAAGTGATAAAGAATGGCTTTCACAAATAAAACTAAATTGAGCTTGAATGTACGCTATCTCTGAGAGGTGGTCGGAGATGTATTTAATTCAACATAATTCTGAAAATAAGATGTGAAGTTTCTTGCACTTGATTGTTGCAGGTCATGTGTATATTATTATGGAATAAAAAGAAAATAAAGCAAACAAATCCTCCAAAATTATCAATGCATCTTTTAAAGAAGCTATACAATTTAACAGTTGAATATCAATAATCGTTTAGGTACAACATCACAGAATGTATAAATAATAACATTAACTAAAAGTAGGAATGTTTGAGAACATGAAATCAAACTAACTTTTTTAGAGTAAGTGGTGAATTTAGACATATCTTCTTTGCCATACAAATATATTAAGAAGTGTAAATTATTGGCATATGGACATTATTAAACTATTTTAATTTATTAAATTGATTTAATGCTATTTTTACTAAAAGGGAAATATCTTGAAAATTGAACAAAACTAAAGTACACAAATATTAACAAACTGATAGCATCTATATGCATTGCAAAGTTCACCAATACATATACATACTTTATTTAACTATATAAATGTCTATAAATAAATCATCAGCCTAGAATTGAGATAGTATGGAACTTTAAAAATGTTCTCTAATAGTAGATAATCGAGCTTCCTGGGAAGGAGAGAAGAAAGAACACCCTCCTCCCCCAAAATTTTGAAAACCTATTTAATATTCAAACTATGAAAGAAATATAAAATCATAAGCACCATAATTATATGCAAAACCAGCAATTTCCCATCTGATAAAACAAAAACCATACACTGAGTTTGCTTAACAGCAGGAATTTATTGGTATTAGTTCATGGTTTCAGAGGTAGAAAGCTTTCTCTCTTCCATGGTTGGTATATTCTGGCCGGTCGGTAATCCTTGACTTTTCTATCATAATGCGAGTTGCATGATAGCATCTTCTTCCCTCTCTTTTGGGCTCTGTTGACTTCCAGCTTCTGGCTTTTCTCTGGGACTTCTTTTTCTCTGATCTTTTCATAAGATCTCTATTTAGTAAGAGTATTAAGAGCCAATCATCAGGAAGTTGGATCAAATCTTAACTGAAGTAATATCATCTAAAGGCCTTATTTATAATCGGTTCAAACCCACAGGAATGGATTAAGCTTAAACACGTGTTGGGGAGTACTCTAAACCACCATAGTGGGGTGGTAATATCCAGGAGAGTATAGAGATGTGGAGTATAGGTGGAAAACAGGGTTCTATAGAGGATGGATAATAAACTATACCAAGTGTCATAAACAGGACACATCCTGATAATTATTGCTGATATAGCATTTTGATAAACAGACATTAAAAAATAATAGGAGGAGAGATTTTGTAGATGGCAAATAAAAACAATTATATCTAGATTGAGAAAGGGTCTACTAATGGGGTAGTAAATGGAAGGGAAGAGGATATAAAATATTGTTTTTGTTTTCACTTTTTGTAGTACTAGAAATAAAAATATTTGCATGTTGATGGAAGGAGTAACAAATCACTGAGGAATGTAAAGAAAAAAGAATCCTCGAATTTAAAAGCATGACAGAGATTACAAACAGATGAGAGAATGGAATGCTTGCTACATATGCCTTATTTTGAAGAAATTTTAATTCTAACAAATATCATTTAATATAGCATTGAATTGAAAATTTTGTATGCATTCATATGCAATTTTTCAAAAAATATAATTAATGTAAAAATGTAATGCAATGTATGCTTTTAATTTCATAAAATACATGGTCTAAGGACATTTATATTCTTTAAAAGTTATTTATTTAACTCTAATCTTACCTATTAATTAAAAAATGTCTTAAATGGGCCATGTAGAAACAACCTTAGATTTTCAACGTTGATCTTGGTTTTCAGACTTACCACTCTAACCGGGCACTTATATTGGTTATTTTAAGATTATCAAAGAATTTCCATTTATGAAAATAATTTGTTTACCTTAACCACAGACCCACTGTGTTTACTACTTTATATTTTTTCATTTACAAAAAGTATTTACATTATCAAGTAGACTTTGACCATGAAGGGGCTCCTTCCCAATTGCTTAAATGGTTATTTATTTTTGCCTATACTTAAAGTACTACATCTTTTTTATTTTTTAAAAATGAAAATGAATATAATGAAAGATATAATCAGTGTACTGAGGCCAAAGATTTTTTTCAATATGCTTTCATTCTTTAATTTCTACCTATTCTGGTTCTGAGAAAATTGTATGTTTGCAAAAGAAAGGATCCAAATTTGTTGTACACACATACTGAAAAAGTAATATCAGAGAGAATGGTTGGAAATAATTTACAGATGACAAAATCTTCTGAAGTTCCAAGTACCTCCTCAATTTCAGGTAGTGAATGTACCATTCAATTTTATGCTATTTCATTTCTCAAAGAAGAAATAGCATGGTGTTTGAAAAAGATAAACATACTTCATCCTGTCCAGTCAACAACTTTCAGGAGCTATTCCATACAATCATTTTGTGTCAGTATAATAAGATGTTTCTTTTTCTCTTCGTAAAATCATTAGCAGAGAAAGGATAGACGTATCTTCACATTTCATACTCTCTAGCATGTGGAAAATGATCTGTGGTGTCTGAGAACAGTGCCTTACATATCTCATTTGCCAAGAGTGTGTTGAATACTTGTATATATGTTTTATAAACTTGGGGAAAAGTAAGCTTTATAAAGATATCTAAATTTAAGAATTGCCTCCTAAGAGATGAAGACCTGTTGTTAATTCATAGAGAGATCCTGGCTTATTATAACAGTCAATATATTTTTAAATATTTCTAATTAAACTACCTACATAAATCCAATTGAAATACTTTTTCCACAACTTTGATTGTATTGATCTTAATGAACATTCATTCTGGTCAACAACAGAGTGGGAACAGAATTCACAATAAGCAAAAATCATTTATAATCTCTATTGTTCCTCTACTCTGTTTTCCAGAAAACACTCTTGTTTCATTTTGGAATTTCTGAATCACATAGACAAAATCATAATTTCTCTGAACGTTTGCTTTATCGCTCGAATGCACCTATTCTGTTTCTTTATTTTTATATCCCCCATGTTGCCTTGTTTAATAGTGACACATTGATTTGATGAATATTTCATTACATGGTATAGTAATGATATTATGGTAATATATTAACTCCTTAATTCCTTACTTACATCAGAAAGAAAAGATATGAGCCCATCCCACAGAGATTTCTTTAAGCTAACTGGATACACCTTTGTAGCAGAATGGATGCACTCACTAGGGGAAAAAAAGATTCTAAGATATTCAACAGATTAAAAATGGGGAACCTTTTTTACTTCCCTAGAAAACTATTTTTTCCATTATTTAAGAATTTATCCCACATTCTCTCTCCTAACATTTCTGACACCCATTTCTTCTTCCCTTTTATCCAATTACTGTGTTAAATACATCACAGAGAAAATATGAAATCAGAAGAAAACTACCCAACTTTTCTATCATCATTTTCACTAACTTGTTTAATCCCTCCATTACAGTGAGAATTGCTCATGATTCTTTATACAGTCAACTCATTCATATTTGCTCTTACTTTATCTCTTTTCACCATTTAAATGACTTCACTACTACAGTATTACCTTTTTCTTGTATTAACACTTTGATCAACTTTATTTTGATTATTCTTAGGAAGACAAAGATAATGAAAATCACCCTCCTTTGATCCCATTCCAAGTTTGGCTTTATTTTCTGACTTCCTTTCCAACAGTTTTGATGGAAATATTTGCTTATACTCAATTTTCATAACTCTTATTCTCTCCTTCACCCACTCTGATTGGACTTTCACCTCCACAAGGACTAATAAGATGTTTTAAATGACATGGTCAAAGACAGTAATGAAATTTCTCTCCATATTTTCTTTTATCAGTAATATGTGAGCAAAAGCTTCTAGCTAAACTTAACATAATAGAATTTAAGAAGACTTTGATTGCTTAGATAGGAATGGTGTTTATCACACAAAATTGAGGAACAACCAATATGTTGTTTCAGAATGTTTCCATGAAGAAATTGCTCTTTCTATTCAAAATACTAGATGCTGCAGTCTGATCTTTAGACATCACTGAAAAGTTAATTCTAGATGCCACCGCTGACACTGTTGCCTCAGGACAATCATTAACAATGAAGCAATATTGCTGAAACTATCATTACATAATGGAATTTCTGTGGATTGACAATCTTTATTACAAGCTTTGCTGTTGTTTTGTTTTGTTTTCAGGAATTACCAGGGTTTGAACTTAGGACCTCGTAGAATGGTGCTCAACCACTGAGCAACTCCTGCACCCCCACCCCTGTCACAAGTCTTTGGAAACTCAGGGTAATAGCACCTGGTTGTCAAAGCCTATTAGGTCTGATGCCCATGCTCATTCTACAAATGGTTCTGAGGACTGTCTAGCTGGACTTATCCACTTCTATAGTAAGAAGAAAACTCTACATAATATTTAGATTCATAATATGAGGAATGCCCTAAACATTGCAATTCAGTAAAGAAACAAACGGAATATAGGGAAGAAAAGTTAAAAATGGAGACGAGAAGGATGGTTGGGTGGAAGAAGGAAGGAACATAACACAAACATACACAGATCTTCCCATGCATACATATAAGGTAGTTCTTTTCTAGCATAATGCAAATATGTTTCACCGTATTGAAAAAATCCTGTCAAGCTCGCCAGAAGGGATTAAATCCAAATATATGGCTTTTGTCCTCAATGTTTAATATAGGCTATCCCTTAGATGACAATTGGTTTTCCAGTTGTATCACAGTCCAACTCAATATTTTGTAATTTATGGATTAAGTTATATTTTAACTATCTCTAATACACTACACACAAAATTGGTGGGTATGTGATAGGAAAAGAAAATACTAGTTAATAAAAACAATGCATTTTTTGGACTGATTATGAAAAAAACACAAGAAGTTTCATTAAACCTAATTTCATCCATTGGTAGTGAAACTATATTTTATGATTTTCTTCATCCATTATCCATTCTGTGGTTACTTTATCTTTACCTCATTAATTAGCTAGTCATGGTTCTTCATCAAATAATATAATTGAAATTTCTCTTTTGAGGGATCTTAACCTTCTGTGGGTCTTCCTGTAAAGATTGCCTTATTTTATTAACTTTTACTAATAAGGGGCTATTTTAAGATAACACAGAAAAATATCCTGAAGTTTATCCATGAAACTTTCTTTCTTCTTTGTGCAGAAGCAACCACATTTTTTTCATGAAAATCAGCATGGGTCATTGCAGATTAGATCATTCTCTTTTTTCTCGCCCTTTGCTTATATATCCTAAAACAAACAAACAAAGAAACTCAAAATGGCTAGCAATCTCATCTCAGTTTCTAGTTCAATAAGCCCCTTACTGAGCTGTAGATGGAAGCTTTTTCCCTTGGACATTGTAATTTCCAGGAAAAATATTTAAGTGAAATCATTTGGTGCAATATTGAGAAGCCACAGTCCCTCTTTCAGATCCTGGTTTCCAGTCCATGTATACTGTTAAATGAAAGAAAGAGGATGATATAAGTGGAACTCTATACTCACAAGGTCTTCTCTCTCAGTAGGCACCAAAACTAGGTCTAACTTTTTAAAATTCGAATTGTTTTTGTGTTATGGAATACAAACATCATGGTAATTAGCTCATTGCCTCCTTCATTTGCTATAAAGATAATTCCTTGGTCAGAGACAATGCTGTGCTTTATAAAATACCACTGACTAAGGATTTTAATAAGTCCAGCAAAGAAGTTACCAACAAACACATTGACAACAGGAAAACCAGACACAAACCCTAAATGAGTATGCATCACCAAAACCATGATTGAAGCCAAGAAAATCTACTCAGTACCATTAATAGTTGGTGGATCAGGCCCTTCTAGCGTATAGTATACTATTCCAGGGTTGCATGAGAGGAGACTTCTTCTGGAATTATAAAGGATCAATAAGATCTGTAATCTTTGTCAAAGGAAGTAATTTGTGTTGAGCTCATTGAGCAAATCATAGGCAGCTGGAGAGTAGCCTTTCTGATATTCACAAAGCAAATCCTACTATCTACTGAAATTTTGGTATGCTGTTTCGTAGATGGGGACATTGGTGATCATTCTCACTTTCCCAAATCTGCTTTTCATAAATGCACCAAAAGTGTCCCCTCAAGCCTTTATCACCCTGGCATGCCATTAACCAATGACAATATGAATTGCTGTTAATCTATATCTCAGGCCATGTCTCTCCTCAAGGAAAGTCAGATTATATGTAATCCTCAAGTTTTATAAATTGGGAGGTTTTCCCTTTCTTAATGCAAAGACACCAATGAGCATTTATAACACCACAGAAATCTACTAAAAATCAGTGTCAACTTACAATATAAAAAAACCATCACTGTATAGACAACACTGCATAGGGACTTCACAGTGATAAATGTAAATTTTAGGTATAAGAAGGTATAGCAGTGCAGCAGGAATGTGTACTAAATGAGACAGTTGCTAGTTGTAGAAATTAAATGTACCCTCAGTATATACCCACAGAATCCCATATTTACTACATTACTTCCAGTTGAGGAAGGAGTGCTTATTCGTATAAGTCACTTTATCCTTAAGTAGAGAAGTTACATTTAATTCATGGTGTTTATCTAAGACCTCTTCATTATCACATTATATACCATGATAACCATGGAATGCCATAGAAATTTTGCCAACTGTATATATGCAACGTAAGAGCCCTAGATTTAAATCATGTATTAGTTTGTTTCTTAAAAAGCATGAGCCATTAGTGTAGTTGGTATATATACTTTCCTTTTAGATGGTGAGAAACATAAGTTCCTTCCAGATTATATATTAACACAGTGCTAGAAGGCTGATATAAAACTGAGGCATTTAAATATAGATACTCTGTCCCTATCAAGTGAGAGCAACTTGATATTGGTGGTATCACTTTAGTGGGATCAGTAGGGTACACATTTCCAAAATCAGTGCTGCATGCCATATATCAGAGTCTGTGGTAATATGCTTCAAAAAAGAGAATGCAATATTGCTTTGATTGGAGTTTTCAACTGGACGAATCTTTCTTAGATTAGAGTGGTCAGACTTATTCCATATAGGGCCAGATAGTAAATAATTTAGACTTTTCAAGGCATATATTCCCCATTAAAATGAGTCAAGTCTGCCAGTGCAGTTCAAAGGAGGCAAGAGACAATATGCAAACTGAGTGCATTGCTGTTTCAATAATCTTTATTTATAAGAAATAACTGGATTTGACCCACAGACTCTCATTTGCTAACTGCTGACATTTTTTTTAAGATTTATTTTTTATTTATTTCTCTCTCCTTCCCTGCACCTCCCTCCTGAGAGTTGCCATTTTCATAGATCCAATTACATTTTTCACTAGACAAACAAGCATATTAAAATAAGATGTAATAAAAATTACATTCAGTATCTGTTATGGGTTGAAAATTGTCTTCCAGAAAGACACGTTCAAGTCCTAAGCTCCAGTTCTCTGAATGTGAACCAATTTATAATTAGCATCTTTGGATAACCAGGTAAGACCAAAATATATCAGGGTAAGCCTTAATCCAATATGACTGAGGTCCTTCTAAGCAGAAAATTTGGACATAATAGGTTGAATAGAATACAGTTTGGGAGAGAGATAGTCTTGTATTTGAGGCAGGGATTGAGTTATGGATTGCCAGTAACCCTACACTGGAACACTACAGACTTTAGAGAAAGAATTATTCTGCTTACAACTTGAATTTCGATATCTAAACTCCAAAACTGTGAGACACTACATTCTTGTTGTTTAAGCAAATTAGTCAGTACTACTTTATTAAAACAGCTGTGGCAAACGAAGACCACATCTTTCAAATCCTTGGCTGGCACTAAAATGTGTCACTGACCTAAGAGCCAAAATTTATTTTTTGTAATATTTTTTAGAAAGTAGAAGGTCAAGGGGCTTCAACTTCATTCTTCCTATTCAAAATACCCATATAGCAGAAGCCAATAGACTGATATGAATATTACATAAGCTCTGTAGTATATTTCTAAATATACCTTGAAATAATCATGTGGCCCATCTTGGTCTCATTGGGAACTCCATGAGGAAGACTCATATCATAACTAGAATTATCATCTAACTCCTATAAAGGCCCATTTCAAGTAGTAAATTATAACGGGATTCTCAGCCCTCAGAACCAGAGTCTAATAATTCCTAGTACTTCTATTGTTTCTCTTTCTCAGTACACAGTGACCCTGTTAAATGACTATAGGAAACTTATGGCATGAGTTAGATTATATGCTTGTCATATCATTGCAATGTCTATCCTTAATTTGCCAACTTCTTTTAATTCAAAGACTCTAGTTTCTTTTAAATAAATCAAGCCTTTTGCCTCTTATACAATCTGAATCCTGTACAATCGCTAATAGATTCGCTTTCCTATTCTTAAGTCCTTGTATTTCCTTGGGAGAATAATTATTCAAACTTTCAAGTGTAAACAAAGAAAATGAAATGCCCACTCTCGCATAATGTAGGAAAGACATGGCTACTCTCATTTTAAAATGAGATAAGCAATAAATCACACACCTTGTCAGTAACGATGTTGGATCACTTAAATTCTGATTCTTTTAATCTTTTTTAATTTTTCTTTTTGACATCAAGTCATGAACTAAAAACCAGAGACTTCCTATAACTTCATGAAAATGTTTGTTATTTGTTGCAGCTGAGAACCAAATCTTAAGCAAAATTCTGTATATTTATAAATTGTAACATCTGTTCAATTTATAGCCTTATCAGGTGTACTTTTAGAAAGTTAGGGTAATACAGTCCATGGCCATCCATTTATTTTAGATTCCTCTCACTTAACTTAGGGTCTTTTTACTTTGGGTCCAATTTCTGTATTAGCCAGGATTCTTAATTTTAAGTAACTGAAGATAGTTCTAGTGAATTAAAGAATAAAAGTAATTTAATGGAAGCATATAGGATGGCTCACAAAATTTTGGAATACACAGAAAATCATTCTTAGAAGGTGCACAGTCTTGGATCATCAAAAATTTGGATTAAAAGAGAAACTACTCCCATGCTTACAGAACTCTACATATCACAACTTTCTTTTCCTACTGTCAGTGCATTACAGACACAACTAGTGTTTTACCATGGAAGTTACTGCTAATGTTAATTTTACTGTTGCTTATAGAATTTAAACTCTGTACAGCTATTACTGACATCAGAGAGCATCTATGGAGAATATACATCCCATCCCCATAATCTCTTGAATCAATATCAAGGGCATATGTCCTAATTGTCAGAAGATAAATTCAGCACCCTGAAACTCAGCAGAGTTGCAACATCTACTCTCCAGTTCTTTGAACTCACCCAGGACAACTAGCAACAGTTTGATGACAGACAATACCTATCCCAAAAAACAGAAAATATTTACAACAGTAAGCAAGACAATTCCTTCCATCTGCCCATTAGGCTCTAAGCCCCCTCTCAATCTGAAACAGCATGGGCATCACCATCTTAAATAAATAAATAAACAAACAAACAAATAATAAATATCTACACATCAGTAAATAGAATACTAATCTAGTCAGTTACTTGGGTCAAAATTCTAAGAGTTATCTGTTATACATTTTACCTTTATACCCTACATCCCGTTCATCAGAAAGTATTCTTAGGTGTTTATCTAAAGAGATCTAAAGCTCATAATCTATACCACCGCAACCCTTCCTAAAGACACTGTAATCTGGACCACTTTTACAGTTAGCTGCCAGGTCTACTTGACCTTATTCTTGTTACCTTGCAAACCATCTATTAAACAGTAATTAGAATAATCTTTCATAGGCCCAAATAACATCAGGTAGTTGCCCTGTTTCAAATTCTCCATTAAAATGATAAAACTATTCTAAATTCTTACTATGTCAAAAAAGCCCTTCATGATTAGTCCCTACCTTGTTCTCTGCCCTGATTTCCTTCATCTCCGTGTTTTCTTATACTACACATTTTGTTTCTCAGGTCCTTTAGACATATTTCACTTTTCTAAAAAAAAAAAAAAGCTTTATCTAAGGTACCTAACAGCCTTTTTCTCTTTCTGGAAAATTCATTCTCCAGATCTTTGCTTGGTTTCCTCCTTTCTGTGATATTAATGAGAGATCAAATAATATTTCTCCAGGGCTACCTTTCTCAACCACTCTTGCTAAAAAGAATATCTACAGTCATCTCTACCCTATTTTATTTTCTTCAAAGCAGCAAGAACTGAAATTACCTATTATAAAATGCATTTTTTCAATTTCTCATCAGTCCTATAAAAATGAAAATTTCTGTACAGCAAAAAATCTCTCTCATGCTCACTGCATAACCACCATCCTTATAATAGTGCCTGAATGAGAGTAGGTACTAAATACACTTTTAACTAACCATGTAACTCCAAATCCCATAGTTGTATCTGATGTGTTTTCTCTTAACCCTCAAATAGTCCAGTGAAATCTGGGAACTGTAAATGCTAATACTGTTACAGAGGCCAAATTTTAGTAGTTCCATAAGGAGATAGAGTCCCTATTGCCTGTTCTGAATTATTTTTATTATATTTTGGAATAACTAGAGATCATATACAGAATTCTGAAAGTAAACTGAATACTCATAATTTGAATTCTTTTATCTTCAAAGTAGACTTATAGGAATTCCACATGCCTTATTAATAATCTGAATTAAATGTACTACATATGCCTCTTAGATAAGATGGAGAAGTAAGAACTGACAAAATGCTATTTAGATTTTTAACCTGTTCTCTTAGGCACCTTAGGTGATTTGCTGCTAACTTGTGAAGATCTTGTTTTGTCTTATTCTACATTTCTCATCTATTCTTTGAAAACAGATATAGCGTATAGATAAAAGCTAATTAGAAATGTTATAAATAATAGAAAATATTCAGGTTGGCATCATGGAAAAAGATTATCCTTGACTCCAAGTTTAAACTTAATGGGTGAATTTGAAAAAAAAAAAACTTGCAAATTCATATTATCACACAATCAGTTTGAATCAAAACTGTGGGATAAACAATCCTTTAATGGGAAAATGGAGTCTTTGATTAAAATATCTAGAAGAGGACAAACAATTCAGAGGGATCTGACCATGTGAAGAATGATTGGACAAATGAGATGCCTGGTCTAGAAACATTTAAGAAGAGATGTCATAATCTAGACAAATTTTTAAAGATTAGGGAATAAAATGACAATTACATATAGTCCATTAAACTGGACAGAAGAAGCACCACAGAAAGAGAGCATTCCAGGGAGGTGAATCCAATTTAATAAAGCAAAGTTTAGAACATTAATTTTCATGGGACCAACAATGAAACTGACCTGCCACTGAGATTTCTTCTTTCTCATTCAAAGTGGTGAAGCAACAAAATTCTGCATCTAGAAATGGTTTACATTAGGCTTCTTAAGTGACTTTAATGAAAGATTATATTTCGATCGGTCATATATTTGTAATAGGGTTAAAGAGGAATGTATAGAAGACAAGATAACCAACAGTGCAAAATTGTGTCTGTGGTCCAAAGAGCTATTTCAATACAGTGACATGACCCTTGAAGCTTTTAGGTGAACAGATCTGAACTTTGAGAGATCAGGTTCCATTTTGAATAGAACGTTTTTCTAACTCAGTTAGAGCCAAGGAATCACATTATTTAATTATATGGAGGAGTTTGGAGACAGGCTGTACAGTGAATATATGTCTCTGCACAAGAAGATAGAACACATAAAAATGTGACAGCTTATGTAGTTTATCATAGCCTGTAGGTGAGGGTTAGAGCACTAGCGTGAAAGCTGAATTGAAATAAAATGATCATTTCCTCCAATTAATAGCTAAGATTCTGTGAGGTAATGCTCACTTTAAAGTGAGACCATTATTGATTTCTAAGTAAGGTTAGTAAAGAGTAAGTTTCAATGCTGTATTTTATGTTATCTTAGGAAAGCACAGCATCAATTCAAAAGGCAAGCATTTCCTTTTGTAAGGACGTTTGCAAAGAGTTAACATATTCTCACTCTGTATTCCAAATTACTTGTGAAAGTAATATCCATATTGTACCTTGAAGGAAGGCCTAAGCAGTAAACTTTAACGGCTGCCTGAGTTGGCAATCATTTCATAGAGACAAGACACTGCACTGGAAATTGCCCTATAAATAAGATCCCTTACAGAAAAATTAAAATGGAATTCATATTATTGATGTTCACAAGGAGCCATAAGAAACACAAGGGAACCAGGAAGTGGCACTTGTTTCAAATCCCTCTCTTAGGCTCCTGAAGGACACCCTCAAAGTCAACCTTGATCAATGGTGATAAGTGGTTTGTCCAGCATTCAGAGTAGACTGTAATGCATTGGGAAACCTTGAAGAATTTCCCTGCTGAATATTAATGGCCCAGGCATGAGCTGCCCCACAGCAAATTTTTGCCTACACTGGCCATTTATTCAGCTTTTCTGCAGAATAAATTTCCTTTCCCTTCACTGTGGGCCCTCTACCTCCTCTCTCCTGCTCCCATTTGTTTATATTTGTATTTTAGTTCACCTCTAGGCCTTACATTCTCTGAGAGTTTCTGGGTTTGTTTTGAAAGAGAAAAGAGCTACAATTCTGCTGCCACTAGCAGTTCTATAACTTTCATTGCTGGGTGTATATTTTGATGTGAGAATTATGACACAAAACCAGATTCACTGGTTTACACTGTGTTTCTGTTTATCGTGGCAGGCCCAGTGGTATAGTATATTAAGTTGACCATATTGGGATGGAAATTTCTCATAAAAATGTAAAACTGTAACCTATACGTCCAAGAAAAGAACACAGAGAATGAAGGGGAGAACAGGGAGGTGAGAGGACAAGGGCAAGGAAATGAAAGCAAGAGTTAGAATAAGAGAGATAAAGAAAGGACAGAGAGTAAATTAGAAAGACAAAATAAGTGGAAGAGGTAAGAAAACTAGAAATGTACAAACCTTCAAGAAAATTGTTTTCTGTGTCAAATCAAATTCATACTGAGAAATGCAAACCAAATTACAAATAGCAATATAAAGAATAAACATGTTAGAAACTAATTTTGATTATTTGAGTAGCACTGAGAAATGTTTCCCTTTTCTACAACAAATAAAAATACTTAATCACTGAAAAATAAAGCTCAACATGAAAGAGAACAAAGACAACTGCCTCTAGGATTGAATCCAAGTCTACCTCTTACTAGCTGGTGGCTCTGAAGAAATTATAACATCAGCTTCCTTGTCTTTGAAAATCTCAAATTCATGTTAGATTTATAAATTGTTGAAACTATATATAAATACGTAATAATGTCTGTTCATAATAGAAACTCAACAATAGTTGGTATAATTATTAATAGCATATTAATTCCAATATAATATTTTTGTTCACACTTGACTCAATAAAATGAGTAGAAAGTATGAGATAAGAACATAATAGATTGAGTTTACAGCAGAAATGCAATAAAACATTGAATCCAGAGTTGTTCACTATGTTATATTTTATATGATACATAATCTAGTTGAGTTTCAGACAGCTTATCTGTAAAATAAACAGGATTGTATTGTCAATATATATGGGTATAAATAAAAACAAATTGACTTTAAAACTTGGGAGGCTATGATCAGTTTATTACAAATCTAAGTTGCAGTTTTGAAAGTGGTCTCAATAATTTATAGATTACCTTCCTAAATTACACACATCTGGGTCCAAAATTAAAACAAACCAGTCTCAGTATTATGAATCATAAAGTCACCATGGGACTATGAAGGCAATGTATGGGGTAGAGGTAAGAATTAGATTAGACAAGCAACGATATTTCATTGTCTGATTCTAGCTAGGTAGAAATTTGCTCTCTTTTTTTACAGTTGGAAATATAATAGATAATACTTTGTAGCTGATCAATTTTCATATGTGTCTGACTCCTTGTAAGCATAGGGGTGTGTGTGTTATGTGTGTGTTCTGAACTTTGACTTGCTATGGCAAATGCCAAATATGTGAATATATACTTAACAATAGTAAAAAGTATAAAGCAAACCTTGGCCAATATATGGCACATGATTTTTTTATGAAAGAAAGAAAATATGTCAAATAAATTTGCCTGATACATATGAAAAGTGCAAGGAAATTTATATAATATAATAACTGATTTCTATGATATCAAAAAGCATAGGATAAAAGAGGCAATGCCTATGTTTCAGTTGAGGTAAGGAATATCAGAAGGTTGGGTATCCTTTGAATATTGATGTAAAAAAATTCTGCCATTCTTCCCTTTCTCAACAAGTAAATTCAGATTGTTAGAAATGTGAATCTTCTGAGACGTTTGTGAGTGAAGTACCTTTCAATATATCCACTGTTTGTTCTTTTAGAAGGAGTCTATAGCTTTTGTTCTTTAATTATGAAATTTAACTTATTCCTGATTCTTAGGCATAGCATAAGGGAGTGTGAAGATTGTAAAATATTTCCCATGAGGTCACTGCATTTTACAAAGTTTTCTGTAAAGAGCACATATTGTGATTAATTGTATTGGCCTAACTTAAGTAGAAAATAAAATATGATACAAGAATAATAGAGTTTTTTCTCTGACAAAAACTCAAGGGGGACCATTTCCTACCAAGAAACACTGAATAAATTATTTGAAGTTATTTTTAAACCTAAGGCAAAATGTGTGTGCTCTAACTAGTTCCATAATGATGGCATCCATAATGTCCAGGTAGACAAGGAAATATTTATATATATATATGTAATCACTTGATTGGGGATGAATGGACTCTAGGAAAGTTTTAAACCAACCCTATTATATCAAATATACAAATCTACATATACACACACACACACATGAAATAAACAGTTGGCTCTTCAAACATTCTAGTAAAAATCCTTAGCCAAATCTACCAGTTCCTTTTTACCTTTTTTCATATTATTGTAGGTGACAGTGTTGCCAAATTTTCATCACTCTGTAAGAGCGATTGCAATGATTTCAATAAAAATTTCTTCCCTGTATTTTAAGCACTTACTGGCAGTCTCCTAGAGATCCCTTTCACTTCTACCTGCTCTCTGGTCTCAAAGCCAATGCAAAGTACCCTTAGTTTATATTACATCAGCATTGTGCTTCCAAGTACTACTTCCTGTTCTAATTTTTCCCTCAAGAAGCTATGGATTAAATAGCTCACCTTTGGAGGTCTCTAATACGGCTTCAGTTACATAAACAGCTGGGGCTAGAATAATTTGAATGTTTTTGACAATCTATGCAAGATTTCTCATTTGCATTGGTGACAGTAGATGGATCAGAAATCATAGTTGTCAAGAGCATCTATGTGTGTCCTCTCCATGTGTATTGGGCTTCTGAAAACACAAAGAAAGAATTCTGGAGAGCAAGGATCCAAGAGAAAAATAAGGAAGCATCAGGCTTCTCATAAGCATCTTGTGTCATCACTTTTTCCTTGTTGTCTTGGTTATACAAGGACAATTCAGTTTTGATGGGGAGGAAGCCCATCGTTGGAACACCAGGAAGTGCAATTTGGAGTCATATTTTGAGAGTAGGAGTCTTTGGTTTATAAGAGAGGAGTGATTGTATATTCTTTCATGTATATTCTTTCTTGGGAAGCCATAGTGAAATTTTGTCTATCAAATTACTTTGGTGAGAGCAGGTCTCTGAGTATATACATCATAAACTACTCACATTTTAAGAGAAATCAATGTAGGTGAATGCCTCCTGGAAACTGTAAGTAATTTAAAAGAAAAGTTAGCAGGGTTGAAGCACATACTGAGAAGCATAGGATTTGGAATACAATATTAAGAATGAAGTAGATGAATTTAAGTCAACTGAAAAATTCAAATATGTCTCTCAACAAATTTCATCTGTTCAGAATATTATCTGCTTTCAGAGTTGCCATTTTTAACACAAAACATGTCCTTGTTTATTCCTCATTGTTGCTACAATTTCATCATCATATTTTATATATGAGGAATAGCTATAAATATGGCAACCATACTCAAGATACCTCTAATGGAGAAAGTGAAGATGCATATACAATATAGTTAGAGTATTTCCAGAAAGTTTCACAGAAGAAATGAAACCTGTAAGAAATTTAATATCAAGAAGATATGACTTGAGACAACTTCCAATTTGTTCAATATATGAGAATGTGTTGTATAAAGAAAATATGAGTAAATTAGTTTGGCTAAAATGCTACTTCCACGTTTTTTACAAATATTTAAATTATTGAACATTTACAAATGAAACAATCATTTAAATTATATAGATATAATACTTGAAAATTTTGGTGGGAACATTCATATTGAAATCAATTCAAATAATTTTACAGTATTTAAGTTCATTCTTATTTTTCAGATATTAATCTATCTTTGCAATTTGGGCATGATTTAGAAAATAGAACAGGCATATGATTCCTTTGCAATTTTTTGTATAGTCTTGTGACTAGGAAAAATGAAGAGTACTGATCAAATATTAACTGATTTAATTAATAATAACCCTCGCTTTATTTTTTACCTCTTCTTTTTTAGAATCCCCATAATGCATGTTAGATGAGTGATGCTTACTTTCTAGGTCACCAGTTTTTAGGGGTATACAATTTTTCCTTAACTAATAATTTCTTTCTGTACTTCACCAATATTATTTTCATTTAATTGATAGGATTATTTTTAAGAGTGAGCATTATCCTGAATTTTCCATTGATTTTTGCACTGCTTCCAATTACAAAATATGATATTCTTGTATTTCTTTAGGATAGCTTGAAAGCTTGCAATAGCTGATAGTCTATAATTTCTTATAAAAGTAGTGTTCTTCAGTGATTCCAAGGAAATCATTAAATTGGCCTTCAGGGAAGGAATATATGCTAAATCTGTGGTAGAAATACTAATGTTTTGGGGGATGGGAAATCTTTAAATATTTGTCAGCATTTGTGATCTCCAAAAAATTAAATAAATCATTATTGATTGACTATATTGAACCATTTTCAAAACTTTATTTATTCTTTCCCATTTCTATCTTCCTCAAATTTCTGAAATTTACAGTATGAGTATATCATTTAGCTATTGTCCCAGTAATTCTATACATCTATCAACACTCAAATCTCATTGCTAAATAACAATTACCATTTCTTAGGTAACTCATCCACCCTGTTTCTGATAGGTTTAATTTCTAATAGCTTATGGGTGGTCAGGTGTTTGGCTGACCCAGTCTGACTTCTGCTATCAGATATTTTGAAAATATTCTGTTTCACTTGTCTCTAAATCTCCTTTATTGGACCAGTTATCAAATATGGAGATGTTCTTTTCATGATGATGGCAAGGATGAAGGAGAACAAACAGGAAAGAAAAAAAAAATGTCTATGCTTAGAAAGTATTATTTTCCTGTTACTCAGTTGAGTAAGGCAAATCACATGGCAAAACCAAAATTCAAGAGGTGAACTAATATATACCACCCTTTAGTTGAAGGGACTTCAAAGCCACTTGTTGATGGACCTGGGTCCAAAGAAGAACTAATAGTGTGATCAAACACAATATTTGTCTCTGGAAATCTGCATCTTAAACTATGAAGACTTTTGCACTTTTAAATACAGCAATATATATTTCACTTGGAATGAAATTAGATCTCTTAAAATAGAGATGGTTCTCTATATTATTAAAATCTTGATGGTGATTTAAACTGATAATATTCAGTTTTCAAGAATTTGAAAGAGCAGCTTTAGTATTTGCAGTTGAATAATTTAAACTGGACAGAGCTTGAATGAATTTCAAATTTGATCCTTCTATTTCAAAATTGATTTCAGATTTGTAATACACTTACAAAAATATTGGAAATATTTAAATGTTGGACATACTTACAATATGCCCTACAATATAAATTACTAAAGTCAGTATTTCTTCCCTGGGTTAATATTAAAGCTATTTTTAAAATGATAACAAAGAAAGAAAAGTGGGTTTCTCTCCCTACAAGGTTTTAACAGCACTTACAATTTTATTTATATTATTAACAAAATAATGACAGAATGTATATTTTATCTACACACTTCATGTCAAAACTCTCCAGGATCTTAGGAACTTAACTCACTGTCAATCTCTTTGGATATGGCTTTCTTTATCAATATGATAAGGGTAACCAATATCTTTTGTTCTTATTTCAGGAAACTGAGTTATATCAAAGTTTTCCTGGTAGGTTTATAGGTAAAGTCAAATGGCCCGGCGAGAATACCATCTCCATTTTTTTCATAGTGTCTTTTCCTTTATAGTGGGTACTTTCTGTACTTAAGCAGCTTCCAATTACCCTATCCAGAAATAGCATTAAGTTTACCAAATCCTCAGTGTATGGTAACTTCTGGAGTTATTCATTTCTGTCTCAATCACACATCTTTCAAAGCTTTCACCCCATATACTTGAAATGCGGTAAGTTACTGCAGCAAGGGCTTTGGACATTATTAAAGTCTACTGTCATCCACTGCATTCCCAGCATTTTATTATCTTTTTTTTTTTTTAATTTACTCTTCTGAGTCAAGGGTAGAATCACTAGCTTAAGTCATTCATGGGTGAGCTATTTTTATGCTGTAACTTTACTCTGAGAATTATTTCAGGCATCAATATTTGAATGTGCTTTAATTTTTGCTTCAGTGAGAGAGAAAAGGTCAAGGAATTGCAACTAGTTGGCCAACAACAAAAATATGTTTACTTCAGTCTCAGGTTTTTTAGGTTGTTCAGCACTCATTCAAACTAAGTACATGCACAAAGAAAACAAAGCTCTGAGGACTACTACTTGGTACAGAAAGGTTTAACGACCTCTCAACAGACTCTTAAAAACACAGATGTGTGAGTTGTGATTTAGACTCAAACCATATGAAGAACAGAAAATTATATTAGAGGGAGATTTAGAACATGCGTTTTCCCAGGGGTTAGTGATCCAATTACCATTAGAGCTATGTGAAAGGGACTTTCACTTATCTCTAGACAGTGTAATTTGAAATGCCCATTTCAGTTCACTACATCACATTTATAATATTTCAGAAACATTGCCTTGGTTATGATCTCTCATGTGATGACATGCTGGATAATACAAAAAGGTTGAGATCATAGAAATACAATGCAGCATATTCACTAAAGCTGAAATACAAAAGAAAGCAAAACAAGAAGGCTTTTACTATTAATTTTGCTTTTGCATATACCCATATTTCTTGCTAATATTTTATAGAAGGCAGGTTATTCTAAGCTACACTTTGTGTAGTATATGATATAATTCACCTTCATCCCTCCATTTTAATAGCTGCTACCTGTGTCTCTAGGTGAAACTGCAAAGGATATTGGTGTAAAATTCTCACAACAAGAAACAAACTCATCATCAATTTGAGTTCTTGCCTTTATCTTAAATTAATGTAAACACATTTTAAATAAAATGGGAAAGAAATGTTTAAGCGGTTCCAATATTAAGATGTGTGAACATGATGATATTTACATAAGTATTTCCTTCCTAACCTGATTCACATCTGTACTACAGATAAAATATCTCTGTTCAAAAGAGAATTTTTTTAAGGCCATATTGCAGTGATAGGTACACTTTTCCATTTGGACTGAGAATAAAATTATCAACTATGTAAAGTATTCCTCCCTCTAGCACTGGTCATATTGCTATGTGATACAGCAATATGGTACCCAGTGCCACTGACCTAAATTAGTATGAGTAGAGAGGGTTTAGTGGTCTTCTGAAAAGCCTAAAATATATTTGTGATAAACCAATTTAGCAGCTCAGTGATTTTTTCAAGTAAATTTTTTCAAGTAAAGCATCTTCTGCTATGCTATAACTCAAATGGATAAACTAATTTACATTTGTCTTTATTTTTTCAAAATGGCGTTCTTCTTTAACAATTTGTAAAATAATATAAGAGCCTGGAGTAGGCAGAGATCAATAAAATTTGTAAAATGACTTTTAATGTGAGTTCTTAAATAATTGTAAGAATCAGTTTATTGAAATCATAGAAAAAAGGGTTAGGAGAGGCACTAACGATCATTCCAGCTAGAGATAACAACATGCACAGAAGCAGTGAGGTTTTCCATATTCCTTAAATGGTTATTCTTCATTATTTCATATTTTACCCAGGATTTTATTTATTTATTTTTTAAATTGCAATCTCTTACAACAGTCACATTTGCTTTTTTTTAAACAATTTTTTTTTCTTCCCCTACCCTTCCCCGACCCTGCTGTTTTTGCTGTCTGTGTCTATTTGCTGTGTGATCTTCTGTATCTATTTCTCATTTTGTCTTCTCTTCTCACCTTTCTCCTCTAGGATTCACCCAGATTCAATCCTGGGAACCTCTAATGTGGAGAGAGGTTGCCTGTCAATTGCGCCACCTCAGTTCCTGGTCTCTGCTGTGCTTCACCTTGATTCTCCCCTTCATCTCTCTTTTGTTGCATCATCATCTTACTGCATGACTCACTTGTGCAGGCACTGGCTCATCACACTAGCACTCACGTGGGTACTTGGCTCACCACACAAGCACTCAGCTCACTATGCACTCATGCAGGCACTTGGCTCACCATGCAGGCACTTGGCTCACCGTATGGGCACTTGGTCTACCACACGGGCACTCGGCTTGCCATGTGGGCATGCACATGGGCACTTGGCTCACCACATGGGCACTTGGCTCACCACATAGGCACTCAGCTTAACATACAGGCACTGACTCACTGCACGGGCATGCTTTCTCTTCTACTTTTTCACCAGGAGGCCCCAGGGCTCAAACCAGAGTCCTACCATACGGTAGGCAGAGGTTTTATCACTTGAACCACATTCACTACCCACAGGATTTTATTTTTAGCTCTTTTCACACTCTATGTTCTCTATCTCTGAGCAAGTACAAACACTCTAGTCTGTAAAACTCACACACACATAAACCCAACATGGTGTTTTCTCTTTGAAGTATCATAGACATCTTAAAGACAACATCTTGCAAACTGATGCCACCATGCACAGCCTTTCAGAACCCACCTTCTCCCTATGTCTTTATTCATAAATTTACTATATTAGTGAATGACTTTAGGAGCTTCATATTTTTAAAAGTTTTGATTACCAATTCCTTTGAATTCTATCTTTTAAATAATCTTGATTCATCCCATATTCCCCCCATCTGCACTAAAAATATCATAGTTCTAATGGAGATTACTGCTGTCATCTAAATATTTTTCAACATCTATTACCATAAAATTTCAAACCATTTCCCAATATGACTCTTTTATGGCAAATCCAATAGTTTGCAATTCTATGTCATGTATATGAGGAAAGAATGACAGAATTTATTATTCTATATTGTACACTTCAAAAGAGAGCAAAAGACACATGTTCCAATTATCAGAAGAAATAAATTTGTAGGAAAACTCTAGATGTCCCATTTCACCCCGTCTCTCTCCTTTATTCCTATTCTCTCCTGAGTTTTAGAAATGTTCTTTTCCCCCAAATCTTCTGAAAATGGTTATAAGCCACAAATTATCTAATCAAATCCTTTCTTTCTCCTTCTTTTTATCATATCTATTTCTCACAAATTCTTTCCTTAAGGTTGCTTGTATTTTCTTTCTTTTTCTGTCTAGCTTAATTAGAGTAATTGATTCACTTCACGTTCCATTGTTCAAAACTCAGTCATTTTGTCAGGTCTAGCTGCAAAGAAAATGGAAAATATATTCTAAACATATGACCAGAAAGAAGAGGAAATTTATTTTATATACAGCTGCCTAAGCAAAACTGTTGTGCAGTTTGGCTGTATTGGTGGTATTTTAGTTTGCTGAATTCTGCCAAAGCAATATACCAGAAATGGATTGGCTTTTACAATGGGGATTTATTAGATTAAAAGCTTACAGTTCTGAGACTGTGAAAGTGTTCAAATCAAGGTATCATCAGGAGATCCTTTCTCCCTAAGATGCAGTTATGGGCAATGGGCCACATGTCAGCCTCCTGGCCTTGTTGCCTTCAGCTTTTGGCTGCTCTATCTGTGGCTTTTCTCTCTCCCAGCTTTGTAGATTCCAACTTCTGGTGGCTTCTCTCTGTTTCCACAGCTTTTTTCTCTGTTTGCAACTTTTTATTCCTCCATTTATAAAGGACTTCAGTAAGAGAATTAAGACTCTCCTTGGATCATGAAATCTAATGAAATACCTGTAAGTAAAGTGACTTAATCCAAAGGTCCCACCTACAATAGGTTTATACACACAGGAATGGATCGACTTTAAGAATAGGATTTTCAGGGACCCACAAAATATTCAAACTGTCACTCTGGACCCCCAAAATACTCATTCTTTCCATATGGAAAATACATTCATTCATCACAATATTTCAAAACCCTTAAATCATTTCAGTAAGAGTATTAAATGCAAAATCTCTTCAAAATCAGTTATAGACATGTAGTCTTCTGGGGCAAAATTCCCCTCTGACTGTAGACCTGTGCAACTTACAAAACAAGTTATCTTCTTACAATATACAAAAAAAAAAAGATCATCATAAAATAAACATTCAAATTGCTGTAGGAGAAATTGTTAGAAACAGTATCAGACAGTTTTCAAAACCTGCAGGACATTCTCCATTAGATTTTAAATTCTGAGACTCATCTCTAGATTGATGGTTTCTTGTTGTCCTCAGGGCACAATGGAATGTCAGTCCCATCCTTTTCATGGGCTGGCACAGTGGCTATGTTCTCACTCCATTCTCTTCCAGCACCTGGGTGGTGCCCGAGCTCTGGGCCTCAGCCTCCGAGAACTAGGGTGATGGCCAGACTCTCTTCAGTCTTGCAGCACATGTACAACCTCCTCAGAGCAGTAGAGTAGGGGCCAAACTCTCTCCAGTCCCAAGGGAATGGACTCCACCTTCTCTGAAATCTATGGTGGTAACAAAACCCCTGAAGGTCAAAGGACTACTATCTTCAGGTGTCTTGGAATACTCACTCTTTCCACACATATGGGTGGAACCCCTCTCTTGACAAGAAATTGTTTTCAGTCCAGACCTCAGATTTTACGGTTCTGCCTTTGAAGTCATTTTTCTGTCAATTTCTTCCTTTTCTGCACCTTTTAGATCATGTTGACAGTGGTTCTCACATAAAAAAAATGCTGGTTTCACATGAGAAAATAAACAGGAGTTCAAGTCATCAGACATTGGAACTTTCCACAGATCCTTTCTGGATAACTGACTCTCCAATCCTGACTTGCAAGGAAATGACTGACTGGTTCTAAATTCAGTTAAATCCCTATATTGGATACTGTTCTCTGGGACTCACTTTCTAGAAGCTCAGAATTTCTCACACCATCAATTTCTGGTTTCTTTGTGCCCAGGAGATCAATTCTCAATTTTTCCCTTTCCTCTCACACTTTACTATAAGCTCCAAGGAGAAGCTAGGCTGCACTTTTCACACTCAGTTTGGAAATCTCCTCAGCTAACTATATCCTAACTTATTGTTTTTGAATTCTGCCTTTGATCTAACATCAGGAGTCAATTTTGCCAAGTTCTTGGCCCCTTTAAAATAAGGATTTCCTTCCTTCCAGTTTGCAGTGACACATTAAATATTTCTATCTAAGGCCTTATCAGAAGTAACTTTAGCATTCCTATTTTTACCAACAATCTCTTCAAAGGAATCTAGGTCTTTTCTATCAAGCATTTCACAATTCTTCCAAAATTGTCCCCTTGCCCATTTATAAAACCATTCCAACATTCTTGTATTTGTATAGTAACATATACCCAACTCCTGGTACCAATTTCTGTTTCAGACTGCTAATCCCTACCACAGTAATATACCAGAATGAGTTGGCTTTTACAGTGAGGATTTATTAGGTTAAGAGCTTACAGTTGTGAGGACATGACCATGTCCAAATCAAGGTATCATCAGGAGAACCTTTCCCCCTGAGCTGCTGCTGTGGCCTATGGGGGATATGGCAGCATCTACTCATCTCTTTCCTCTTCTCTGGGCCTCATAGCCTTCATTTTCTGGTTGCTCCATCTGTGCTTTTATCTCTTCTGGGTTTATTGATTTCAATTTCTGGAGGCATTTTCTGTCTCTGCAGCTTTTTTCTGTGTCTGTGGCTTTTTATTTCTCCATTTATAAAGGACTCCAGTAAGAGAATTAAGACCCACTCTGAGTCATGCAATCTAATCAATGGCCCTTAACTGAAGTAATTTCGTCAGAAGTTTCCCCCTATAATAGTTATACACAGACATGAATGAACTGGCTCTAAGAACAGGATTTCTGGTGTTCACAAAACCTTCAAATTGCCACAGGTGCTGACTTGCATTTATTAAGCTTGTCTGCTTCATATTGGGTGGGGAGTAAGAATATACCCTTAGGTTCATATCCGTATCAGTTACTCCAATCCATTTTACTAGCAATAAGGCTGATAAATTATCACAGTCATATTCTTCAGTGTGTTTGAAAACTATTTTGGAACTCAGCAGACTTCAGTATGCATGTATATGTTTTAAATGATTCATAAGTCCTTGCTTACTCCTCTGGCTTTATGTTTATCTAATTTCCTATAAACCACTTTCCTGCCTTGTACTCCAAATACACTCAAATATTTCTTGCCACAGTCACCATCTTGTCTTTTCACTCCTTCCTCTATAAGAATTATTACTTAATCCTGTTTTCCATTACATTCCATTTAAGTTCTATATTCAAACATGTTTTACTTCAGGAAGACTTTTTTAACTTCTGATATTCATAGTTATATGTGTCACTTAGTACCCCAAGGCACCCTGCTATGAACTGAATTATGTCCCCCCTAAAAAACCTGTTCAGATACTAACATCTAGTCCTCTAAATGTGAACTCACTTGTAAATAGGACCCTTGAAGATGTTTTTAGTTAAAATGAGGCCAAACTAGATTAGGTTAGCCCTCTCATCTAATATGACTGGCAATCTGAAAAGAAGAGGAGATTGTGACATAGTAAGACAGAGCAGAGAGAGAGAGAGTGAGAGAGTCAGCTGGTCATGTTATAGAGGCAGAGAATGAGACAAGCCACAAAACATCAGTGATTGCTGGCCAGCCAACAGCAGCTAGGCTTCTCCCCTGTAAGGGGAAGAATGGCCCTGCCAACACCTTGATTTTAGTCTTCCAGCTTCCAGAACTGTGAGAAAAAAATTTCTGTTATTTATGGCAGCTAGACTGTGATATTTTGTTACAGGCAAACTAAGACACACCCTATTTTAATACTTTTCATAATATGTTATAGTTATCTACTTGTCTATCTTTCTTAATAGATTCGAGAATGAGGAAAGCAAGTTTGCCCTCTATTGAAATTACAATGACCACTCCTATATAGCCTTGTATGTGATGCATGCTCAAAAACAAACAAACAAACAAACATACGCTATCCATAACTGTGTCTACCTACATAAATTAAGGGGAGCAAAGGAGTAAGACATTTTCTGGATATTTCAAGCCAAATAGCACAGAGTGTGAAGGGAAAGCTGGCCCAGCTGAAATTCAAGCCATGAGACTCGCCTTGGAAGGGACGGGACTATGAGTAAACTCTAGACCCTACAGGCCCTTGAGTAAACTCAGGGATAGCCCTCGAGAGCGCTCGACAACTCACGAGGGCGGCGCCAGGAAGGCTTTGCCTCCCACCCGAACGGCAGGGAGCCATGGCCGCAAGAGTGTTCTAGCAATTAAGGAAAAATTCATTCTTTTATTAATAATCAATCAGATAATGCAACTAATTATTCAGTAAGAACTTGACTATTATGCATTTAACTCTATAATTATGCAGAGAATATGCAAATGATAAAAGCCAACACCATTTTCTTAACTTTGATTGAATCGCACTGACCCTTCATGGTAATAGTATGATATTAATGACAAGCAAAGAGTTATTTTGTATTGTACTCTATGATTTGTTGAATCAACTTTTAGAGTTTTAGTTCTGTAGGAAAGAGGATTAAGATGATATAATCCTAGATATATTTTACAGAAATTATTTTCATTTCCTCTTTTGTGAAATGATTCATTACCTGAACTGTAACTGAATTGAGAATATTTTGATTGTGAAGTAGATTATGATGTTTGTCATCACAATGCTAAAGATAGTATTTTGATTAAAAAAAACTACATGATTGCTTTTATAAAAACAGTACAAAAATTAAAACATAATAATATGATTTGAGAGACCACATTGCCAGATTTCATGAAATATGAGCAATGAGCATAATAGTATCGTTTAATACATTTTCACATTAACATATTTTCTGTTTCCAATTTGTTATTTAACAAGTGAAATAACAGATGATGGAAGATGAACCATCAGATCACTATAAAGGCCCTGGAAAATTTCCTAAGTATTAATACTTTCCTACCTATGCTCGAAAAACCAGCGCCTGATTGACTATTTTTCTCCCATAGACAATCTTCACCTCTGATAGTATCTCTGAATTCTCTTCCTTCTTACACGCAGTGGGGTATGTAACACTGAACATTTACTACTTCCTAAGATACCTATAGTTATTTGTATAACCTGACCTTCCACAACCCAAAGTACTAAGAACCATGTTAAAGTCACTTAGCTTCTATCAGGAGCAGGCATTTCATTCCCCGAGGTCTGCAACATTTTGCAAATAAAGACTGACATTACATTTTAGTCTCTGAGTGTAATTTTTTCAAATAACTTAATGCCCAATTTTACAACATTTTTTTTTAACAGCAATTTAACAGCAATGCCAGTAACAATAGGAACTGTGGCATTTAGAAGTAAGCACCAAGACTTAGTGAGTGTCTTGGATAGGAAAAACAAAGATACTTTGTGTATAAAAAGACACGATAGGAGATTCAGAGGAAGGCAAATAAAGCCTATGATTTTTCTTGCTCTATTTTTTCAGAAAAGAGCAAAAGAAAACATTTAGAAAATACATGAAATTGATTATATTTTCTTAGTGCTATTAAAAGAAGTGCAGAATCACAAGCAGAGCTTTTTGTTGGGGAGGCATATATTATCATATGTGCTTCCTGGCACTGTTCAGGTGTGTACATTAGTAAATATGAAAATATATGGACAAAGATTATAAGATGTAGAATGGCTTCCAGGGAGGTAAGAAAGAATATATTTAGAACTGAATTTGAACATTAAAGATATTATCTATTATGGCCATAAGTGAGTTACCCTCAGAGCAGGAGAACACTTTATAATTTTAAATAATTTTATTAGACACAAGATTGTAATAATCAAAAAGAAGACTATTCATAGCGAAAACTTCCTAGTTGTATAGAAGGAATTCTTAGTTCACATATTTCTCAATGCCTAAAGAATATATGTAAGGGGAGCGGGAATAGCGCTCAGTAGTTGAGTGCCTGCTTCCCAAGTATGCGGATCCCAGGTTCAATGTCCCATACCTCTTTAAAAAAAATAAAGAAAAGCAAGTATGTAAGACCTGAATAGCTGGCATTTGAAAACAAGGATCTATATGTCAGCTAGGTATGCTAGTGAAATAGTTTGCTTAAAACGGTTTCACTAAAATACAGTTCTCACAGTTATACTGTTTATATATTCAAAGAATAATTAATTGCATGAAAAGTAAATGTCATGAATAGAAAGTGATATTGTACGGCATGTGTTGCATATTTTCACTTTGTTTATTGCAGCAGTTTAATATTACTGATGAATTCTGAAAAGAAATATTGGATGCTTGTAATCTGATCTGTACCTGGGTATGATTGTTATGAATAGGATGAAGTTCTATGGCAAAGGACAGAGTTGAGGGCTTTTAACGTTGGAGTTTTGATGTTGGAGTTTGATGCTGAAGCTGGAGCCCCAGGGGGAGAGACAGAGCCATTTACCTGATAGTCTACAGCTGAACATTCAGAGAGAGGCAAAGCCTAGAAAGCCTCATAGTCTGCAGCTGACCTTGTAGAGTGAACAGAGGAGCTGAGCCCAGAGGAACCCAGGAAGCCTAAACCCTTGCAGATGTTGGCAGCCATCTTGTTCCAACACATAAAAAAGACTTTGGTGAGGCAAGAAACTTATGCTTTATGGCCTGGTATCTGTAAGCTCCTACCCCAAATAAATACCCTTTATAAAACCCAACCAAATTCTGGTATTTTGCATCAGCACCCCTTTGGCTGACTAATACATTTATTCTTCAAGATAACAAAATATTAATATCAAACTTTCAAAAGTATAGACATGTACCCATTGATAATTGTAAGTTACTATAAAGACATATATATATATATTTATAATATTCAGACATGCTCAGGATGGAAAATTGTTCAAATATTTTCCATATCACCTGCTTTATACTGATTCTCTTATTATTCTTTCTAGAAACAGTGGCTCTGGATATTGAAGAAGAATTACATTTAAGGGTTATATAAAAAAATATTGGAGAGTAGATGTAACTCAATTGGTTGTAAACCTGCTTCCCATGTATGAGATCCCAGTTTGATCCCTCATACCTCCTAAAAAGAAAACAAACAAAATGAGAAAAAACAAAAACAAGTCTTATTGGGGAGCAGCCCTAGGTTCAATCTTTGGTATCTCCTAAAAAAATGCTCTGGTTCCCCTTATTTATATTGCTATATTTTTAAGTTTTTTCTTCTATTACACAAACATAGAATGGTAAACATTCCATGAAGGAAGAAGTAGTGTTACTCCATTAAAAAGTTATGGATTGACCCTGAACATAAAAAGAGCAAAACCATTTCTGACCAATATATGGATTTAGAATTAGATGAATTTCACCTTGCTACAGAAACTAAAAAATGAAACAAAATAGATAAACTATACAAAGACAGAATTAAGGAAAACATTCAATTGATACTTTTGGTCAAAGAACCACCTGAATGGAATATACTGATCTCGAAGGTGATACGTTCTTTTGATTAGGGGAGGAAAGACAGAATTGAGTAAAATCATTAATGGAGCTATCTTGGAGTGAATTTTATTATTTGGCAAAGTAGAATCTCTATTCTATTATTGAAATCTTTTGAATGTATAATTCTAAATAATGACAAAAACATTGAACACACACACAATATAAAGCAATTGTTGAAATCTTAATCTCATATTAGATAATATATGAAACTCTATAGAGTTGTTTTGTCAGTTTCACAGTTAACTGATTCGATTCATAGCCCCATAATCTGATAAATAAAAAGAATTAGGATGAAGCATGAAAAGGGAATAACCAGGAACTCAAGGATGCTTATGATAGTGGCATACACACCCACAAAAGTGGTTATTTAAATAAAAAAAGTTTGTCTTGAACTTATAATTCAGAACCACAAAAATTGGTTTGAATTTTGTTGTAAATAATGCTAATTTTATATATTGAAGAGAAATTTAGTGCGTCACTTTTACAACTTCATCCAATTCAGTGATTTTGCATCTGAGAAATAGTACATTTTTTATAAGATTATAGAGCTAAACTAATAAACAGGCCTTATAATAATTTATTTCAATTGTTTCTGCTTTAATGCCAGGAGGAGAAGCAACACTACATAATTTATTTTTGTTATATCCACACACTATTTGGGGTGAGGGGGAAGCTATAACAATAAAACCATACAAACAAACAAATAAAAAATAGATCCTCCTAGCTGATCTGTGTGGGGGTGGGATATGTAGAGGAGAGGTAAAGATCTGACTCATAAAACCATTCAAAATTTCATGATCTAGATTGATAGAGAATCTTCTGTCTTCAACATGTGACTTCCAAAATTTCTCCAGTTATCAATTTTCAGCTGCAAACAGGAGAATGCAGAAAGAACATGACTTTTAAGTATTTTATACAAGCAAACAAATGCTTCTGCTCATATACTTCTAATGAGAACTCTTTTAGGTCTCAAACACATACTTTGCAGAGGATAGAAAAATGGCTAGGCAGCTACTTCCCAAGGGTGGGGGGACTGTAAAATATACATGGTAAATGCAAATTTATGGTAGAAACTTGTTATTTCTACCATGCCCTTGCAGTACCATTTCCTTTTCTCCACTTTAAATTGACTCAAATTTTGAAATTTTATATGATGGAGTTTGAGAAATATTACTATCACTTTGAGTTACTCAAATTCTCAGAGCCTTTGGATTTTTAGCCACAGCATAAATATAATAACAGTGCATGTTCTTTCAGATTAGATTTATAAAGAAACCCTTTATCCATATATAAAAAAAAGATAAATTAGAAGGGAAAAACACATAAAATGCAAACTGAATATGTACAAAGGAAATGTTAAAGAAAATCCAAGTATACCAATAACCTTAACATGGGCAAATGGGCTAAAACTGCATCTTTAGAGAAAGATACAGTTAATTTGGACCTAAAACACAAAATCCAATAATGTGCTATGAAAAGAGGCTATCTTAAAAATAAATACATTCAAAAGTTTATTGGGAAAAGGTGGGTGTTAATCAATATCTCATTAGAAGGCAAAAAGCACTCTAGGTATTTCTCACAGAGGACAACAATGCAGGGAATTGATTGCCCAGGTGTGGAAAATGGGTTAAAAAAGTTCAACTTAGAAAATATCGGTTCATTAAAAGACTAATGAAACTACTCTTGTTGAGATTGATAAAGAAAGTAAGAATAAGACACAAATACAAGCACAATAAGGAGAGGCATTACTATTTATGTTACATGCATTATAAAAATAATGAAAGGATATTTTTCATTTTCCTACTCATTTCATAAGACCAGCATTAACCCTATACCAAAGTTGGAAAAGTTTGAAAGAACAATGGAGCAGAGTATTTTTCAAAATCAGATAC
This sequence comes from Dasypus novemcinctus, assembly GCF_030445035.2. Classification (NCBI taxonomy): domain Eukaryota; kingdom Metazoa; phylum Chordata; class Mammalia; order Cingulata; family Dasypodidae; genus Dasypus; species Dasypus novemcinctus. The sequence goes on along the minus strand of NC_080674.1, from coordinate 31,952,131 downwards.
ATTTAGGGAAGTGGACTTGGCCCAGTGGTTAGGGCGTCTGTCTACCACATGGGAGGTCCACGGTTCAAACCCCAGGCCTCCTTGACCCGTGTGGAGCTGGCCCATGCACAGTGCTGATGCATGCACAAGGAGTGCCGTGCCACACAGAGGTGTCCCACCGTAGGGGAGCCCCACAAGCAAGGAGTGCACCCCGTAAGGAGAGCTGCCCAGTGCGAAAGAAAGTGCAGCCTGCCCAAGAATGGCACTGCACACACGGAGAGCTGACACAACAAGATGACACAACAAAAAGAAACACAGATTTCCTTGCCACTGACAGCAACAGAAGCAGACAAAATAAGAACACGCAGCAAATGGACACAGAGAACAGACAACTGGGGGGGGGGGGCGGGGGAAGGGGAGAGAAATAAAAAAAAAAATCTTTAAAAAAAACCAGATACATTTAATCTCTCTAGATTTACAACAAAAAGGCATTTCGATGCTATCAGGAAACATTGGCATTTTTTAATATATGATGCTGGAGCAACTTGGTATCTACATAGAAAAAATAAAATTGACCACTGTTTTGCATCATATACTAACAGAAATGAAACCACAAGATTCTAAAAGAAAACATAAGAGATTATCTTCATGATCGTGTGGTAGGTCAGTACATTTTTAAACATAAGACAGAAACAAACAACAACAAAAAAATTGATAAATTGTTACTAAAAGTAAAACTTCTGTCAGGAAAGGACATCATCAAGCATGTGGAAAATCATGATACAAATTGGAAGAAAATATTCCCAATACACATATCTGACAAATCACTAAAATCTAATATATATAAAGAAAGTTTACAAATCTATAAGGATATCTATTTTAGTATCCCAACTGCAAAAACAAATACTATAAAATGGCTTAGGTTAAGAGAAAACCCAAAATCGAGGAGTCAGCAAGGCCATGCTTTCTCCTGACAACTCTGGCTTTCTCAGACCAACTGGGGATCCTTCATCCTTGGCCTTTTTGTCCTGTGGCAATACTCATGGCCTCTCCTGGTTCCCTGTCCATCTGACTCTCATTCTGTTTATAAAGGTCTCCAGTAATCTGGATTAAAACCCAGCCTGATTAAAGTGGGCCATGCTTTTACTGAAGTAATATCTTGAAGAGGTCTTATTTACAATTGTTCCATACCCAATGTTGACCAAGGTCCAAAGCATGTTCCAACTGGGGTACACAATTCAATCCACCACAATATACAAATGAAAAATAAGTATAAAAAATGCTCAAAACATCATTTATCTGAGAAATATACCTTAAAATCACAATGAGAAACCACTACACAAATACCAGAATGACTAGATTTAAATGAATAATAATGTTAATCATTGGCAAGCTTGTGGAACAACTATTAATTTCAGATATTGCTGGTGGGAGAATAAGATGACACATTCATTTTGGAATAATTTTTGGCAGTGTGTGCTAAATTTGAAGATATGACCATCTTAAGATCTAGCAAGTTTTATGCCTGAGTATATATGAAGAACAAATGAGTGCAAATATCTAGAAAAAAACATGTGTGGGAATATAATCAGTTTTGTTTACAACAGTCAGTTTCAATTATCAGTAGATGTGTAATAAATCACCCCAATACTTTGTGACTCAAGCAACAATAATCAGTTTATCTCTTATAGTGGTCCAGGAATTTGGTTAATGCTCGGATTCTGCCCTAGGGTTTACCATGTGTCTGCAGTCACTCGGTGACTTAGTTATTACCTGGGGGCTGGACTGACATTTCTTTGCTTAATGTAGCCTCAGAGCATGTCTATAAGGAGTAGCTTGTGGTTTCTCACAGCATGGTGACATCTGGAAAGGGGAGTAGTTAAAGCTCACGAGTAGTGTTCTATCTCATGATATCATTTGTGTGATTATGTCTCAGTATATGAAGTTGTAGCATAGCATTTCTGACATATTCTATTAGTTGCAAATGTCCTAAAGCCCACACATACTCAAGAAGAGACTAATTTCAGTCCATCCTTTGAAAGAGAAGTGACAAACTGTTAGAAGAGTAAGTGGGTTGACAGTTATTTTTTAATAGATTGTACTTCTGGTGCTAAGAAATTTTTTCCTATCTAAGAAGGCAACATTTTTTTCCTGTGTTTTTTATTACCCTACTCCAGCTGATAGTAACATGAACTGTTTTTAGACCTGTGTGAGATCTTGGAATTGTTTAAGGTAGAGCTTTCCTTAATGTTATTCTAATGTATATAAAATATTTTTCCCTTTTGTTTTATAGATTTTCCTTTTACAACCAGCAGAAATTACAGCACTTTGACTATTACGTGTTCTGGTATTATTTTCTTTATGTTTATTGTTTTTGCAGATTTTGAACATCTTTGAACTGTGGATTCATAAATTTTATCTAAATTGAAAAATTGTGGCTATTAATTATTTAAATATTTTTGTTACCGCTCCTCTCTTTATTATGTGACTTCAATAACATGTATTTTGGACTGCTGGATATTTTCATACAGTTCACTGATGTTCTGCTAATTTTTCAGTTTATTTTATTTCTCTATTCAGTTGGATAATTTATATTTCCATGTCATCAAATTACTATTATTTTCTTCTGAAGTGTCTAATCAACTCTTAATTCCAATCAGTGTATTTTGATTCCTAGAAGTTTGATTTAGATCTTTTAAAAATTTATTCCATTTCTCTTCTCAGCATTTCTATGTTTTTTCTACTTTCTTGAACATATGGGATTTTACTTATAACTGACATTTTGGGCAGCTAATGCCATTCTATCTGTCATTGTTTGGTCTGTTTATGTGCATTGATTTTTCTTCTGATAATGGACCATATTTTGCTACTTACTTATATTCCTGGCCATTTTTTATTAAGTGGAGGTAAGGGTGAAAGTATTGTTTTGGGGTGGTTGACTTAGATATATTTTTCAAAGAGGGTTCAACATTTTTCTGACATATAATAGTAATTCTTGGAATCATTTTTATCCTATTGAGACTCCTTTTAAAATTTTTATGACTTTTGATCTATGGGCAATTTGTTCCACTATGAAAGTTTTATAACTTTTTTAGGACTCTATCCAATTACTTGTGTAATATGAGGTCTTTCCACTCTGACTGGTGGGAATATGAACTGTATTTAAGCCTATGCAAGTTCTGAGAATTATTGTACTTAGTGGGTTTCCAGTGATGATTCTGCATCTTTAGATATTTCCCCCTTACATATGAACAGGTCCATGGTCAGGAAATATACTTTTTTGGGAGAAGGTGTATAGAATTTTGATATTATTGTTGAGTTCCAAAAAGAAATATTGGATTATGTTTGTAAACTGGTCTTTTCCCTGGGCATATTAGAGTGTATTGGATTCAGAGGTTTTACTTTCAGTTGATTAAATAATGATTAAGGCTTTGATTGGGCCACATCAGTAAGACACCAAGGATAAGGAAGGTTGGAGTTTTGAGAGATACCCTCAGGAAGAGGAGCTTGGTCTTGAGGAAAGAAAAAAGCCCCGGGAAGAGAAGTCATTTGCCTGATGGTCTACAGCTGGCCTTGTGGAGACAGTAGAGGTGCTGACCCTGGGAAGAAGCAGACCCCAGGAAGAGAGGAATCCAGGAAGCCTGAACCCTGGCAGATGTCAGCAGCCATCTTGCTCCAGCATAGACTTTGGTGAGGAAGGTAACTTATCCTTTATGGCCTAGTAACTGTAAGCTTCTACCCCAAATAAATATGCTTTATAAAAGCCAACAGATTTCTGTTATTTTGCATCAAGACCCCTTTGGCTGACTAATACTAGGATACAGAGTCATCTTTGGAGTCTTCCTTATGTGCATCTATTTCTCTTCTAATAATTTTCCTGGGAATACTAGAGTCCATGACTTCCCTAAACTGCTATCTCTACCAACTTAATTCTGAGAGAAGCCTGCACTTCTGCCTGGACACTTGCCCCAGCTAGTAGTCTGAGACCATCTTATGGCTCAGGTTAGTTTTCTTTGCCTTTCTCTCAATGATCACTGCCCAATACTGCCTTTTTTCCATTCAAAGCTGTCATTTCATATATTTTTTGGCCAGCTTTCTAGTTGTATAAAGGCAGGATGTTAACTCTAGTCCATGTTAATCTATCATGAGCAGAAAGTAGGATTCTTAATTGATATGTTTTAATTTTGAATCCTAGAGACCAGGATGCATGTTTAAAGTTACTTCCTCTATTTTTAATTTAGTGCACTTAGTTTGCCCTTCTTGATTCTCAGTGATATCTTTTCTGACTTTTTGTGCATTTAAGATTTCTTATTCCTTTGTTATCATATTTTAAGTTTGTAGAAAGATTTAAATTTTAAAAATGTATTTTCTTTAATTACCATATATAATTATATATGCAGAATTGTAACCCTTATTTTGCTTTGGGGTCTGGCTATTTCCATTATTTTTTGAAAATTGGGAAATGCTTCTTTATTTCCTTCTTGGGCCAGTTCATTTCTAAAAATCTCATGAGGTTTCTTCTAATTATATCTCCACTTGTGCTGTTAAACAGTTTCTGTTTTGGATATTTTCCATTTCTTCCTGTTGTTTTTAACATCTATTCTTTAATTACTTCCTTAATCATGATATAATTTACATAATAGAAATGAGTGAAATCACTCATTTCTATGATTCTATATAACTTGTGTGTTATCACTGTGCTATTACTATATCCTTGGGGAAACCTATAAATATTTAATACATACCTCTCCAAGTAAATGCAAATGGATTCTCTTAGGTTTTAGCTGGCAGAAATTAATAAATATGTATATGGATATATATATATCATACAGTCATACATACATACATGTAAATACATACACAAAAATATATACATATATTTATGCACATATATTCTGGACTGGTACATAGTTTATCAATCAGTTTACCCATCTCTGGTAGAGAACTACTACCATTCAAATATTCTTCCCAAACTCAAAAAATTAATGTACTTACTCAATATTCAAAACTCTAAATCCAAACGTTTTTCTTCTAATAGTTGAAAACTATTGAAAACTTTATTTATTGAGTTTTCAATATAATTCATAACTTCATTTAGGTTCACAAGTCCTTTAATAATGCTTTTATTTTATTCTGAATCCTCAATGTAATTCACAATTCTAATATAATTTTTATCAAATTATCTAGAGTGCAATTTTTTAAATTAATACTTATTTTTCAAATGTTTTCTTATCCCTGTCAATTGTTTTATTTAAGTCAACTTCCATTTATTATCTTTGTGTACACAGCCTTAACTTAGATTTTGACAAAGACCTGAATTCAAACATATCAGAACAGAAAACTAAGAAAACTACCAACTAATTATCACACGCTAAAAATATACATACTGTTATTTAAAAAAAGCAAATCACTCAACCAAATCATATAAATAATTAAATTTAAGCAATTTTAAGTAGTTCACTAAGTGAACTAATAAAGAGAGAACATATACGCTACTTTATCTCTGGTTTGATTTGGTCACATCAGTGTCCCTTACTCCCTTCAGCCTACTCTCATCTTTTGCTGGTGCTTAAGTCACCTCTGCTCACTGTTGTCTCCATCACCATTCAAACTTGCCTTTAGAGTCATAGTGTGGTAGTCCTCAACCAGCTCAACTCATTATAGAGACACAGAGAGACTGATGTTCACCTCATTCAGAGAGTGGCTGGTTAGAGTTTTATGCTAAATATGTACCTGGGAGTTTTTGAAATTCTTTATACTCTGTTGGCTAAGTTTACAGATTCTTATCATGCCTTCACATTTCCAGGAAGCAATGGACATCTGTTGCTTACCTTTTAATGCCACAGCAGGTAATATGAACTAAATACATTTATCAGAGGTGTGGTGGCATAAATAAAGATAAATATTTATCCTTGACTAAGTTTTGGTACATTTTTTAAAGGTCAGGGACAAGCATGCTTATGTGCAAGTTGTTTCTTTTTCTTGCACAAATCATATCACATCACAATTATGTTATAGAACATTGCATGGCATGACATTACACTGCACTAACATTATATTTCATTGCCTTACATTAAAGCAAACAACTTTTGATGAGACTTCTTTTATATAATTTATAATGTATACATACTTAATGATAGTTAAATATGAGTGTCATATGGCAATGGGTAGAGACATTTCTGGACCTCACAACTGGGGTATGGGGGTGCTACTGGCATCAGATGGGTAGAGACAGGGATGCTGTTAAACATCTTACAGTGTGCGAGACAACTCCCCAGACACATTAACAACAATAAAAAAGTATTCATCCCAAAATGTCAATTGGTCTGAGTTTGAGAATCTCCTCAGTAAGTAAACAAGTGGACAGAATGACTCAGTTAATTGATATCACTCAGAATTTGTTATTGCCTACACAAGTACTTGCACATTAAACTCATTCATGAAATAGCTGTTGGGACAATAATACAGGCATGCATGGGCCAAACTGCATTTGATTTGACTACTGCACTTTCAAACCTCCAACCTGGCCAGAGCAGAGAAACAGACATTGCCCTTTCTTCAAGGAGAACAAACATCCAATTAAAGCATGTTAATTTCATTAGATCACTTCCACTATGGAAAGTATTCATAATTTTCACAGGAATAGATGAATATTTTAGGTATAGGTTGCATTTCCTACTCATGAGGCCTTAGCCAGATGGCCTACTGTCTATTCTACTGCTATCTATACAAATGTAAGCATTTGGATAAGTAGTACTGCTATCTATCCAAATAGATAGTACTCCTACTACTATCCAAATGCTTACAGAATATTTGTTTCAACTCTAACTCTCACCATTCACTCCCTTCCTCTCCCCTCCCTCCCTTATTCAATCAAAGAATCTCCAAATTGATAGTATGAAGAATTAGCGGAAAAGAAAACTATTATCTTTTCCCAATCAAAGGATCTCAAAGCACAAGACTGTTCGACATTGGAGGGAGTGAAGGAAGTACAAGAAAGGAAGTGCTTTTAAACTACTCTGCTCAATGTTGACATTAAAGGGCAATAATGGCAGCCAAGACCTGCAAAGGACAGTGATCAGGGACTCACACGACTCAAGGATGAAAATCTAAGTTATCCTTGCAGCTATGTTATCTAGCACAGTGGAATTGCTAGCCTTCATTGAGGGGAATCTAGATAAATAGTATATGACTGTCAGTTGAAAAATTAAGATCAACTCTTATGGATGGGGCTTATGGTATGTCTAACTAATCTTACTCTAAAAATTTTCTCTAGTTAGAGGACTAACGAGAATCCTGGAATTGCTATTCCCATATGGAGTTACCTTATTTTACAAAGCAAGAGGATGAGAGATGTAAAGGATAAACTGCAGATGGGGTATGAGTCACTCAGGTCCACCCTTTGGGAACATGTCCCCTCTTTCACCTAGTCATCAGGAGTGTTGGCTCCAGACAGCTCAAAACTGAGTATGTTGCTGAAAATTGCCCTCAAACAGAAGTTACTGCTTCACCAACTTTAAGCCCTTAACCTGAGAAAATCTCTCCTTGTCAGTGTGGTGGTACAAATGTCCAACTCTCTGGTTTCAGTTTGGAAAAATCAGAAAGCTTATCTCAGCTTTAAAGCTCTGTAGAGGAACTTCTATAATCTCTTTCACAATTTCATTGAAGATGAAATATTATGTCTGTCCAATCTTACATCTCTCCTTACCATCATTCCCCCTTAAACATCTGCATGCAAACCTTCAGCTCAGTCAGTTTTCAGAGTGTTCAATTTAAACTAAACTTAAAATTGAGAACAACTGGAATATCCATTGAGATAACACAAATGATCAGATTGTTGCGTTAGAGTCCCATAAATTAGTGATGCACCTACTTTACTATCTATGTAAAGAATATAAGTAACTAAGGTACACAGGGAAATAAAGCAGAGCTCAGGGTCCCTTGCAAGGCTTCCTTGGTTCTTTCTTCTAATATTAGACATACTCAGGCCTTATACAACAAATGAAGTTTGGAAGTGAAGTGGGAGATCACTTACTTACACAAATGTCATTTCATGAAATGTAGTCATGAAATATCTACATCTTATACCCAGATAGTTACAGAGTATATGTGCCATTTTCAAGGAAGCCAAGTCCCATTAACTGATAGATTTCGTGTTTTCTAACAATAAGGACTCCTATATAACCAGACCTAATCGGTTCACGACATTTATTTGATAAAAACTCTCTTAACAACGAAAAACCTTTAGTTTTCCAGGAGGTCTATTGTCATTATATTTACAAGGAGATTAACTGGGCCACCTCCCTTCTTTCTTCTTTCTTCGTGGGCAACCCACCTGACACCTGGTGCTTAACTCTTTCCTTCCCCTATGCAACAGAATGGATCAATCAATTGTAATATGATCATAAAAGAAATTATCAAAAGAGTAAAAAAAGTAAGTTAATGAAACATAGCTATATCAGCAATCTAGAAGTACCTTATAATCATAATACTAGGTAAGAGAAGCAAAACACAAAATATGTACTGATTTATTCCAACTTATAAACATTTCAAACATAGGCTAAACTTAACTACATGGTAGTAGTCAATATGGTACTAAGCTATGGAAAGAAGGGCAAGATTGGGAGGAAGTACAAGGAGCCATCTAAGGTGCTACTGCATGACCTTGGTGTGGCTATTATATGAGTTTTCACTTTGTAAAAATTAATTAAGATGTATGTTAAAATTTTCATTTTAAAAACATAAAAAAATTAAAAATATAAAGAGAAAAACTGATTTGAACTTTAACCATTAATAAAACTTTATTTTTCTTGGATAGTATACCAAAACAATAATAACTAGTCTCAAATTTCTGCACAATATTCAAAAAATATTTCATCATACTATCTCTTCTAGAAAACTGAGAAAGACAGAATTCTCACAAGAATGTGTGCCACATATAATTTGGCTTATATAACAACATTAGATACAGATAGGAAAAGAAAAAAAGAAAATGTCAGGTGAACATTGTATTTAAACTGATGTCAAAATATTTAAAATAAAAGTTAAAGAATTGAAACCAAACTTAACAACAAACTCACTCATTCTCTCTTTTTTGTATATGTATATACATACGGCACATATAAATATGCATGTAAAAATACATATAAACATACAGCTTCCATACATATGACTAATGATTTATGGCTTCAAATTATGATTTAGATATGTCATTAGTGTCTAGAAAATTTTCATTTAAATCATAATTGTGAAATGTAATATTTAAAATCTTTTGAAAAATATAGATGATAGTCTTATCAGGAAGTCAGCAAACCTTTTCTGCAAAGAGCTACATAGTAAATAATTTAGGCTTTGATGATCAAAAGGCAAATTGCATATTTAATATGCAAAGTAATATAATAGGAAAGGAAAGAAAACAAATTTGCACAAATTATCGAATACCCTTATTTTTTAATATAAAACTACTGAAAAGAATCAGATTTTATTGTTGGTTAATTGGGATTAAAAATTAGTATTTTCTATGTTCAAAATCTATTGCAAATGTCCAAACTTTTCTGCTGATCTTGATGGATTTTACTCATTTTTTCTTCAAAGATCTATTTTCTTGCAGATAGGTACTGCTAAATGCTGGTATCAATCAACAAGCATATGATTCTAATTGAGCATATATATAGAATTCTATTACATTCTTCTCTTGATATTTTCCTTTTATCATGCTAATACATTTCATATTAATCACTTCCAACTGAAGATTATATGGAAGCTCCTCATTTTTAATAATTAAATCATCTTGAAGTATGCTAATTTTCTATTAACTATCATTTAGGTAAAAAAAAATACTGCTGGAATGGTAATTTGAATTCAGAAAAACATATTGACTGAAAAGTTGCGTAAGAGTGGAGATTGTGCTTCTTATTTTAAATTTTGACAGTACTGTTTATACAGCAGCTTGTCATTATTCATGACTCAAACAATATTCATGTCAAAATACATTTCAAAGTGTAAAGGTGACTTATACAAGCACTGTTTTGTCCTTGAATTAATTAAGAAGTGATCAAGTCTGCCGCAAAAGCTAATTTTTATACTTATTCAATGTTCAATAATAGTGGTTGATGGAGGTTTTTCATACTCAGAAAAATTTCAATCACCATCTTCCTATGGGGTAAAATTGAAGCAATTATGATAACATTAAAATATTTTATGGTAGGTATTCAAACCCTGGATTATTTCAGGGTTATCTATAGAACAAAGAAAAACTGTGTCTAGCTTAATAGGTAGAGTTTCTATTCTCTGAGTGATTATTATCTACACAAAATACATGAATTTTCAAAACTAAGAAATTTATAATATTTTTATGATAATGAGAGTGGCATTAAGTGAGTAGCTTATTGTCTCTTGGATATAAGATATTTTGGTTTTGGCAATTGTATCAAGAAAGCTTTGCTCTGAATAAATTCATGTTTATTTAGCACTTTTTAAGAGTAAGATTTCCAATGCTTTAGAAAGCATTGACACGTAAGGAGGGAAAACTTACCGTCCACTTTACCACCAGAGAAGCTAAAAATTCTTTCTGATTATTGCAAAGTAAGATTATCTCAGATAGTACAGTAAAAAACTAACTAAGAGGATAATTAACCCACTACTTCGGGTAACTACTGAAGTCTTCCTGACAATTTCTATTCAATTTGTGTTTTCAATTGGACAAATTTTATATAATATTTATTATAAATATTTGATACTGCCATAAGTAAATACAAAATGTTTCCCAGACTTTCTGATTTTACGTAAATATCCATTTTTTTCTCCCATTCTCTCTACCTATATTAGTCACAAATCTACATTGTAATATCAATACTAAATATATTATTAGCCATAATTGTTAGATAAATATATTCTTTGGTAATCTTATTATCTTAATTTTCTAGTTCCCTAGGCTCTTTCATTCTTATTGCTTTTTATGGGGGGGTGTAGATTAAGGTAGAGAAGGAGGGTTGCTGTAGGGAAATTCTGGTGCAAAGAGATCTTAGAATATTAGCGTCATCTTAAATAACAAGTTTCTTCTCTTGGTTTTTTATTTTACTTTATTTCCCCTTCATCTTTTTTCACATTTCAATCTTCCCATAATTACTGCTTTACGTATTTATAATATGTCCTTACAGATCTCTATACCCTTGAAAAGCCTTAACAAATATTCATATGTTTTTAATAAATATAAAAGTATGCTGTTTCAGCTGCCTTTTTTATTACCTATGTTTTAAAGTGTATCTTTTCTCCTGTATTTAAATATAGGATATTACTTCTGATTTCTCTATAGTTACCCATCAAAATGTGCACATCATACTCATTAAATATTCTTAATGGTAAATATCTAGAATGCTGCCATTAATATATTGTAAAGAATATCATTGTATCCATCCCTTCCAGAACTTTTGCATGCCATGATCAGAGATAAGAATCCAAGAGTCCATTTCCTGATCATAGTATATTTGCATAAAAAATTTCAATAAAAACTACTAAAATGATTTCCAGAACTGCTGAGCAAGTTTGTAGTCCCATAACAAGTGCAAAACCATTCCAATTTTCACTTATCTTCAAAAAAGATTAAATTGGATTAAATTGTTATATTCCAGTTTGAACACATATATTTATCAGGGTTCTCTAAGGAGACAGAAAAAACAGGATATATGTGTGTGTGTGTGTGTACACATACATATATATCCTATATATATATGTATATATGATGTAAATATTATGAGATTTATTATAGAAATTGGCTCATGCACTGTGGGTGTGGGCAAGTCTGAATTCCATAGGGCAGGCAGCAAGCTAGGAATTTCGATCAAGATTTTTGATGAACTCCCTAGGAGAATCTGGCTGGCTGAAGTAGGGAGGAAATTTCTCCCTTCTGACTGCTGAAATAATCAGTTCTCCTTTAAGACAATTGGATGAGGCTTATCTCATTGTCCAAGGCAATCTCAGCTGATTGTAGGTGTAATCAGCCCATAGATGCAATAAACTTACTGATGATTTAAAACCACGAAATAGACTCCAGAGTAACTATCAGGCCAGTCTTGTATGACCAAACAACTGGACACCACAACTTAGCCGAGTTGAAACATGAACTTAAGCATCACAACATATTTTTGGTCTTTGTCTGCATTTGAGTATATGTCCATTATAAATAGGATCTCTTGAAGATTTTACTTCAGTTAAGGTATGGACCAACTGAATGGGGTTGGGCTTTAATACAGATTCCTGGAGTCCTTTATAAGCAGAGTTAATTCAGACATAGAGAGAAAGCCAAGGGGAGCAGCCAGAAGCAGGAAGTCAATGGAATCAGAAAGAAAAAGGAGGAAATGCATTGCCATATGACAGAAAATCCAAGGATACCCAAAGATTCTTGGCCAGCCAGAAAATACTGACCCCACGAAGAAGCAGAACTTCTAACCAGAAACTGTAAGACAATAAATTCCTGTTGTTAAGTCAACCCATTGGAGGGTATTTGTTTTAGCAGTTTAGAAACAAAGACATATTCTGTTTTAAAACTTTTGACAAATAAACAAGTGTAAATTTAAATCTCATTGTGTTCACTGATGTTTGAATATTGTTTTATCTTTAAAATGACATTGCACATCAGTGGAGAAGGACTGTTTCAAGTTGCAAAGTTATTCATAGACAAAGTAAATAAATTGGCCTAAGTTTGAGAAAAATAATTGCAATGTTTAAAATTGGCAAGAGATTGACACTTAGTATATATGAAGAACTTCAAATCAACCTGTAGTGAAAGTAAAACCAATAGAATTTAAGCAAAGGAATGTATAGGCAATTAATGAGAGGAAAAGGCAATTAATGAGAGGAAAAATCTGAATAAACACTATACAACCATACTTAGCATCACTTAGAAGAAAATGCAAATTAAAATGAAAAAGAAAACCCAATTTCTTTATGGTAAGGATGTAAAGAATTCTTATTCCATTAAATTAATAACAGACTTCAATAAAATATAGAAATGTTTATATATGTTCTTAATTTTATATAAAATAGTGATTCCAATGAAGAAATAATAATTTCCAAGACTTTTAAACTTGGTATAATAAAATAAAGTTAATTGTTAAGTTGACTATGATTGTCTAAATAAAAATTAGTATCAGGATCTCTGCCTTTCTTTTATGCAACTGCACTATGCATAAGATATTCCACAAATCTACCTTCCAGTACATCAAAGACATTTGAATATATAGGTGCACTGATAAGTGCACAGAGTAATGGTAAGTATTCTTCAAAGGTATTTAGCTTAAAAAGTATATATATAAATCATAATATTAATGTTCATTTGTTTAAATTTCATCACAGTATATTTTCTCCTGATTGTTATCAAATTATTTTGTCAGACTTGACTTCTGATTCAGCAGCCTTCTCAATTACTGTTATTATTTGCAAACTGCAATCAAGTTAATCAGATCTAGGATTTATAAAATCTGTCAATAGAACACTGTAGGCGCAGGTTTCAGGGTATTATTTGTGTCTTTTCAGGTTTCATTATAAATGTTTATTTTTGTTTGTTTTTATGTAAAAACGACTACTTATGAAAGGAGAAAAATTAGACATTATAGTGTGACAAGCTAGAACAAAGACCTGAGGGAAAAAAGAATGTTGTAGGAAAGCACTAGGCAATAAGGACAAAACAATCAGCTCTGTATAAAATTCTTGCTCACAAGCGTCTATTTTTACCTGTGCCTGACAGCAGAAAGTCCTGCCAAAAAGAAGTGAATCAACTGCCCCAGACCAAATACCTGAACACAATAGGTAACAAGAAACCCATTCATACCTCCTTCCCTGGCCCCCACTCAGGCCAGCCGATACTCAGAATCAATGAAAATGTTGCTTTTCCAATAGTTCTTCTGTGTACTCAGATCCAGTGAGAACACTGTGACTCACAAGTCTTCATTTACTTGGAAGAAGGGCGGGATGCCAGCCTTAAATACAGCTGTATCCCCAGCCCCAGCGTACATTTCTCCCTCGAGCTCACCCATACCCTCATTCAGGTGTGTAATTTCTCTTTACAATGAATTCTTTACTTGCTTGCTTAAAATATGGTATGTATTAGTCAGCCAAAGCAGTGCTGATGCAAAATACCAGAAATTAGTTGGTTTTTATAAAGGTTATTTATTTGAAGTAGGAGCTTACAGATACCAGGCCAGAAAGCATAAGTGACTTCCCTCATCAAAGTCTATTTGCAGTAAGATGGCTGCTGACATCTGTGAGGGTTCAGGCTTCCTAGGTTCCCATGTTCCTGGGGCTTGCTTTTCTCTGGGTTCAAGGTTCCTTTCTTCCTGGGGCTGACTTCTCTTTCCTTTGGGAGCTTACTTCCGAAAGGGGCTCTAGCTTAATCTTCATCATCAAACTCCAACATCAGAAAACCCTCAACTCTATTCTTTGCCATTCCTTTTATCTGTGAGTGTCCACCCAACAAAGGGTGGGGACTCAGCATCCTAATCATAACGCAATCATGTCCAGATCAGAAATCCAATATCTATTTTTGGAATTCATAACCATATCAAACTGCTACATGGTACATCCTTAAATTCTTTTCTTCCACATGGTTAAGAACCTGGAAACCCAATACTAGCAGCATCTTTGGTGAGCCAGCTGGTAGAACTGGTAACACCCTTTGCTCTATGAAGACCAGTGAGTCCAGACTTCTAACCAGAGCTTGTGTGTATCCTCTTTAATCTGTTCACCGTTTCCTTCTCCCACTTCAAGTGCTTGTGTGTATCCTCTTTAATCTGTTCACCATTTCCTTCTCCCACTTCAAGTGGGTTCCTGGGACTGATTCCACAGGGCATTATCTCAACCTGCCCAGGTTTCTGCAGCTCCCTCCTTTAGAGGTGGTAGGGCATGTCCCCTGACCATGCAGATTCAAAGAGAACCTGGGTGACAGGTAAAACCATCTCTGAGACCTGACCAGGCATGTGGCCTGGGTTGTGTAAGAACCCAAAGGAGAGGTCCATAAGTATTCTGTCACCTCATACTCCATCTTCCTGTCCTCCTCTTACTCTCCCATCCAACTTCTCTGTGATTTTCTAATCCTCTCCATTTTCCTTCACTCAGAATATGATTATTACCTGCTGTGACACCTCCTCAGGTTGAAAGTTGATCCCTTTATATTAGGGCATCTTCAATCTTCCAACTACTGCCGTCTTGTTGTTGGGTCTGTGAATGCCTCAGAAATGGAAAATGTATTGTCAGGGAGGCCCCTGATGCTCCCTCCCTTGGCTGTGCCTGGTGGTTTGTCCCCTCCTTAGTGCTTTGGAGGCTCTGAGATTCCTGTTAATCCACTACCTCCAGTGACCCAAAGGCTGTTTTTCTGCAAACCACAGAACAACCAGTCTCTAGTTTCTTGATGTCTGGTTGAACTACAAACCTTGGTCCCTGGCAGCAGCCATAAAACCAATTCCTGACTTCTAGTCCCTAGTCATTTGGTCAATCTTAAAGTCTCTTTCACAGACATTTCCTAAGACCTCTGTAAAAGTGGGCTGACTAGGAAAAGAGAGTCCCTAGCAAGCCTCCCTTCTAGAGAGGACCTTGGCTTGGTAGCTTTAGTCTGGGAATCAGACCCAGACATCTTCCAAGACCTGTAAGGCCTTTGGGATGCCAAATGGCAGGGTCTCCTGATCCCTGGTATGCTTTGATGGTGGGCATTTCAATTCAAACAGGTCTAGGAGTAGGATGCCACTAAAACTGGTGAAAGCATCTTCACCCTCACCTAGGATAATGGGTGGCCCCTCCAGCATTCCCCATTAGGGTATCTGCTAAGGAATTGGGACAAATTGTCTACCAATGGTCTGAAAAGGAAAAAGCTAATCTTTTTCTACAACACTGTGTGGCCACAACACAAATTAGAAAAAGACCAAGAGTTGCCACTAAATGGGATACTCAATTACGTCCCTTTATCTCAGTTAGACCTCCTGTTTAAAAAGGGAAGACAAATGGCTAGAAATTTCTTATGTCCAGCTTCTTATGGCTCTGTATCAGAGCAGGAGCCTAAAGGGTTTTGTCAATTGTGCCATGCACTGGGTAAGTCTGGAGCTGAAGGAATACCCCTTCTGAAAAAGAAAAAGGCATCTTAGATGACCTTGTTCTTAGTAGCCCACCCCATTATAATCCAGTCTGGCAACCCACCCAAAGCAGAGCCTCTATCCATCCAGCAAAAACCCTGCAGGATTTCATCCCTTGCAAGAGGTAGTTAATGGGGATGCAGCCCCCAGAGCAGCCCCAATTCATGTCTTACTGGTCGCAAGGCTTCCCTGGATGCCTCAGGTCTGTACATATCAGCTACATAGGAATTTCCCTGGAGAACCAAGACCAGAGGATCTAGATGAGGTTTCTGTTGTGGGAAGGCATTGGGTGCTTTGTGTGAAGTGATTCTAAAGTCGGGTCTTTCCTTATCCTAAGTAAGTGTGTAGAATTCTTTCTTCTGTTCTAGTCTGTGCATACTTTAACTTTATCAGTCTGCCCATGCCTAGGAGTTTTTAAATCAGATTTTGAGTTCACCTGTTACCTGTTGACTTTGAGGAGGCCCTGTTTTTGATGTTCTAACTTCGTGACTTCTGTTGGTATTGCCTCACCATGGGAAACTGTCAGAATGTGCTGGCTATATCTCCTTTAGGTTATATATTGGTTAATTTAGTCTAAACTTAGAGGGGACCCCATCACGAAAAAGAAATTAATTTTCTACTGCAACACTGCCTGGCCACAGTATAAATTTAATAATGGTGAAAAGTAACCTAAAAGTGAGCCTTTTAATATCAGTAGTATCTTGCAACTGGATTTGTTTTGTAGAAAAGAAATCACAAATGGAATTAGTTTAACTGTGTAAAAGAGGAAAAACTTAGCAATACTAATATTACTAATAAAATAATTTTGGCTGTTTAGTTGAGAAACGAAAGTGCCCAATTTGCATTGAAGTGAAAGTACATTAGATACTGTAACTAGGTGTTAAGTCAAATTCATTACGCAGATTCCTTTATATTATGAAATAGCAGAAAGGATAATATCTGAAGTTGCTGAAACTAGCTGAATTTCATCTAGACTTGCAGTTGGGATGGTAAGTCTAACCTGAACTCTACCTTTGCTTATGGTTATTTCAAGACTAGCCTCACCCTTGTGTATGCTGATCATTGTGATGGTAATTCCAGATTAAATTTACCTTTTTTAATGGATATTTCAGAATTAAGCTCACCCTTGTCTACAATTGCCTTTGGGAAGGTAACCACTCTAATCTCTCCTGTCCAAATCCATAGAAGCATCTACTCTCCATATTTCAGGGGAAGACAGATTTGAGTCACCACTGTCTCCTGTCTTTCTACCGGCAGTAATAAACCTGCTTTCTCTCATGACTGTCTTGGTGTGGACTTCAATTCATCTGCTCTGGGCAAGAACCTAGATGGATGCCCGTGGTTTCCTTTGACTTGGGGCCCCAGGTGGGACCTCATAACCTTTGAGGAAATCACTACTCAGAATACTCGATCCTTAGGGTTGGATGTCCACTCTTCCAGTCCAGTGATCACCAGAATTCTGTTATCTCCTAGGACAGGGGAGTACAGGACCTTCCACTTAAAGATTTAAGGTTCTGGAAAGAAACAGGGCATGCATTTTCCTGAAAAAAACAAACCAATTTTCCCTGAGATTTCAATGACCTTGGCGAGTACAAAATAGTTGGTTTTGCTCATTTTGTCAAAGTTAAAATGGGAGACAAACAGAGCTCTGAAATAAAAGGAAACGTTGTAGATTATATTTTAAAGCATTGGGAACAATTTGGTTATAAGCCAAACACTAAAAAGAATGAAATTTTTGTGTAAAACTGTGCAGTCATAATGCAGATTAGAATAATGAGAAGTACCTTTCAAAGAGATGCTTTGAATATAATTTTATTTTAAAGTTAATCTTATTTTGAAAGAGAATTAAAATTATAAGTACCTTAGTGAGTTGTGTGTTTTTGTTTCTAACTCTGTTTGTATCTATTTGTTTGGTGTGTATTTTCATATCTCTGGATTGTAATATCAAAGTTAAAAAATGGAATTTCTTAAAAGAGTTTTATTCAAATTAAATAAGTTTTTATATATGTAAATGAATATTCCTGGAGACCAAATTTGAGAAACTACGCATTATGGAAAGGTCATATAGAAACCTAAATATAGAAATTATTGGAAGAAGACAAAGATTTTCCTAAGCTCCTTGTGAGGTAACAAGCATGCTATCATCGTTGGGCAGGCCCAGCACTTGAGACGAGGCCTCGTCTCCTGCTGGGTGAGTGCTTGGCGTGGGTAGATTGTCACCCCCCTGCTACTCTTGCCCATAACGGCTGCCTCCTCTATCTCCACCCAGCATCCGGTCTCCATAGGGGCCGCCCTAGGGTAATCGGCCTGCCTCTCCCGCGCCTCACCAGAACCCAACCCACAACTTCCCCTTATCTTCTGCCCCAGCCCCCATATACCCCCCGCCAGAATGATAACCTCACCTCTGCCCCTTTACCTAGCAACAGCCTCCAACAACCAATCGGAGGTCGCCTTCAACTTAAGCCAATCCGCACCCCACACGTCTCCCCTTACGCTCGTACCTCACCCCCAACCGTCCCCCAGCCAATTAGCGGCCTCCCCTCACATACATTGCCTTATTTGGCTTAGCCTTGCTACCGCCAGCGCCCTAGCCTGTATAAACGCTTGTCTTCCTCAATAAAGCAGAGGCGTTGCCACCACTCTCCATTTCTGCAGCATTGTTCGCGCCGCTGTGCATCTGCCCTTGCCACTGCCCGCTGTCCGCCGTGCGCCCTCACCTTGACCTACCCTGCCATACAATCTGGGCTGTCTCTTTGACAGAGCTATGGAGTAAGGACTAAGTGTGATAAGATAAAGAAATGTAAATTTAGTTTAAAACTCTGTCTACTAAGCAGGGAAATTAAGAATAAAAAGAAAAAAGGAAATATTATATACTGAACTTTGGTTTGCATAGTTTGTCCTGTAATTCCCCAATTTAAACCTCTTAACAGTCTTAGAATGAGGGTAATTAATAATCCAATTGCCAAATTTCAGTAAATAAAGAAAATGTCCCTGAAAGCTAAGGAAATCTTTTTATAAATTATGATTAAAAGAAATTAAACA
Organism: Dasypus novemcinctus; assembly: GCF_030445035.2. Lineage (NCBI taxonomy): Eukaryota > Metazoa > Chordata > Mammalia > Cingulata > Dasypodidae > Dasypus > Dasypus novemcinctus. Next base: position 31,932,992 of record NC_080674.1, on the reverse strand, counting down.
ATTATAATATATTACAGAAACTGGCAGTCATGATTTTAAGATTATTCACAGCATAAGAATATGATAAAAAAAATTGAGATTTTAACCTCCTGTGGAAGAAAAGAAAAAAGAACATTTCTTACATAGACTATATTTGTTTCCATTTTATTTGGCTTGAGTATAATCTCCCCTGGTTTACTGGATATTAATAAAATAAATTAGCATTATATTTCTTAAGTTTTAAGATGATTAAAATTGTAAATTTGTGTTTAATGAAATTAAGTTAAAGAAGGAGATATAGATCTGTCCTAAAATAAAATGATCAGTTTTCACAGAACAGAATCAGGGATTTGAAACAAGACTTAAATGGATGAAGTAATTTTCCTTGGTTGCTAACTGTAATTTAATAAGCTTCTTTAAATGTGAAGTAACTAGTCTATGTGGTTATGGTTGCTTATAGAAAATTTGTAAAAGGATTTTCTAAACTGAAGAATTTCAATGACTAATTCCAGGAAACCATTGTTAAATAGAAACCTTAACTGATATTGATAACAAAAAGAAACTTCATAACAAAGAAACCTGTCAGAGACCACCTCAATCTGCATAATGAGGTGGTAGTAGGGGTAAGTTAATCTTAACTCCATTGAGAAACTTAGGTTTTCATAAAATAATTGAGAAAGTAGTTCTTCCTGTACTGCCGATGCAAAATACCCATTAATTAACATAATCATGGTAAAGGAATAAAAGTAAAAAGTGAAGTACTAAAAATAGTTAAGTTCATTTGAAACATTATAAATTGCATTAGAAGTGTTTAGAAAACGTATAAAATTTAAAAGGGATAAACTTCAGCATTGTCAAACTGTCTTGTACATTTAAAGCAGGCTCCCAGTACCCTGCATGGTGCCTTTCCACGTCAGTTATTGGCTAGTTGTCTCACTATGACCCCTAAGACAATAAAAGTATCTACCACATCTCCTGGTCATGCTCCTGAAGTAAATGGAAGCATGTTTCTGTTTCGGACTCCTGCAGCAGCTGATGATGGTTCAATATCTTTGGATTCACAATGGATACTGCTTCCAGACTGCTTTGTTTCGTCCTGCTAGTGGGCACTATGCACCAGGCTGGTGAAGCACTGAAGCCTATCTTCCTGTTCTCTCCAGGACCAATGGTGTTGCAGGATGTTGGTGTGAAGGATATACCAAGCGGAGCACTTATTACCAAAGTAATGTGAGTAGAACCTAAATAGACACAATCGACATTGCAGTCTGCTCCCATGGAGAAACAACATGTATGGTATTGCAAACCTGGCACTTAGACTTATTAGCTGCAGCTCAAAAAGAAATGTGTGCATTGATAAGTATTAAGTGCTGTACTTATATACCTGATGAATATGATAATATCTCCTCTGTCCTGGATCATAGGCAGAGGGATTTGGAACATGTTAAAAGTCTTGGCAAACTTGATTCATTTTCTAAGTACTTAATGAACAGGTCTGTAATATAAAAGAATGGCTCTCTTAAATACTGTCTTTATTTTCTTTGCCGTATGCTTGTTTATGTCTAGAACATCCTCTCTTAGTCTACAACAGACTCTCAGAATTAAACTTTCTTTGTGGAAACAAGCCTTACTGCTTCTCATCACCCATCTGGATAAGCTTATGCTCACTAGCACATGTCATCCCTTCCATATTTTATGGAATGACAAGCCTAGTCCTCCCATTCTTTATGTTCCTAACCTTTCCTGGATCATATCACTTTTAAGTCTACTTTCAACCTTTTTCTTTTTTTCTCCTAATAGGCCCTTGTGTTTTTATTTAAACCTCTAAGCAGGTTTATCTCTACCAGGTTGAGTGTTTTACAAAGAAAATTAATGATTATGCAAGGATTCCAGCTAGTTCCAACCACCCTCCTAAGCACACCTACCCTCAGCCTCAATAGAATAGGTAGAGAGTTCTTCACCTCAAGGGCAGGTACTACAGCCCCTAACCAGCAGGATGCAGCTACAGAAAAGTGACCATTCTGCTCTCCTTTAAATAAAAGTGTGAAAACTCTCTGAGGGAGAATATTGAGGCAGACTAATACAGGGATTTGAGGGGAAAAGGGTGCTGTGGGAAAGCACTATGGTAATAATGACAAAACAGTCAGTTCTGTGTAAAATCCTGCTTACAAGCACCCATCTTTACCTGTGCCTGACAGCAGAAAGTCCTGCTAACAAGAGATGAATCAACTGCCCAAGACCAAATACCTGAAACAATAGATAACAAGAAGTCCATTTTCCCCCCTCCTCTGACCCCCACTCATGGTGACAGACACTCAGATCCAATGAAAATGTTGTTTCAATCCTTCCTCAGCATACTCAGAACCAATGAGAATGTTGTGATTCACAAGTCTTTACTTACATTCAGGAAGAAGGGGGAAGGCTAGCACTAATAAGGTTACATCCCTAGCCTCTGCACACATCTCTCTCTTGAACATGCCCACACCCCTGTCTCAGGTGTATACTTTCTATTTTTTTTTTTTTTTTTTTGCTTTATAATAAATTTTTTTCTACCTTGCTTAAAATATGTGCATTCTTAAATTCTTTTCTGCAATGTGGCCATGATTCTGGAAACCCAACATTGGTAGCAATAGGAATCTAAATAACAGTTTGGTTTATATTATCTAAGCAATATTTTATGGTATACTGAGGCAAGAAATTATTACATATCACCAAACTTAGACAGCAACCTTCTAAGTATTGCCATAAAGTTGGAGGTTTGTTTTCAACTTAATAAGAATCAATCTAGTTGCTTGTCTTCAATTTGATCCTACAGGTCATGTCTCATCTCACTTGGCATCTCTGTTTATCTGAGTGATCTCTCAAAGTTCAAGCCTCCCTGTCTTCCATCACTACTGGATTTGTCCTTTTGCTACTCTCAATATTTCCCTCCTTTAACAAATTATCACCACATTTGTCTTTGTACACAAATCATTTTAAAGTGTATTCTACAAATATGTCTCTATTTTCCAAGCACCCTCAACTTCAAATCAGAAAATTCCTTTTACATCTTTCCTGCATTAAAAATTTGCTGCCTTTGAGAATATCACTTCCCGTAAAGGTCATTTGAGTATATTTTTCCTGACCAAATAGCAAATTCTTATCATAGAAAATCCATGATCTGTCTGCATTATTATACCAATTATTCAATATTTAGTTCATTCTGTGACTGATAATATAAACTAAAATACGAGGATCACTTCTGCTACTTTGAAGTGCAAATATCTTAATTGCTAACCTTTAACTTGATGATGTATTCAAAATAACTTTAATGAGGTACATTGTTATGTAACATGGATACTCACTAACATATACGTGTGGCCCATTTTACAGTATTAATGGTTTCTGTGCTCTTATCACCAGTAGCTTTTTTTCATAATTTTCAGCTATATATAGTTGTGTGTGACCTACATTTATAACTGAAGGTTAATAATTAACAAATAACTATGACTAATAAATCAATATATAGATGTCTTTATATTACATAACAGCAAAATTTTAATATCTGAAATTACTGAAGTAGCTAAAGTGGTCTCACCCCTCTTTATTGTTACTCTAGATTTAACTTCGCCTTTATGTATGCTTAACGTTTTTGATGTTAATTCTAGATTGACCTTAGCTTTGTTTGTAGATCATGTTCACCCATGATTATACTTAGTATTGGGATAGTAACCACTACACCCACCTCTGATTAATATCCACATGAAACACCTTGTAACCGACCTTCTTTTCTGTGTACTCCTATCCCAAAATCGAGTGACTGAACTCTATTCCAGAACCTTGGTCTCAGATAATTATTATAATTTTGTAGCTCCCCCTGGTTTGGAGGGGGTGCCCACCCCCTCCTGATCAGCCTCTTAATATTTATTTATGAAGGAACCATGGCTAGCTCTACCCCAACTGTGCTCCATTGCTGGGACAACCAATAAAACTCTTTTTCTCTTTGAAACCGCATTGTCTCAGGGATTGCTTTTAAAGAGTCATCGGGAGAAAAGAAGCTGCTTTTACTTGGTATTACATTGATAACGATGTTACTGACATTATAGTCTTCTATTTTTAAATGTTTTAAACTTACCAGAAAAAAATGATTAGAGATTATTATGAATGTTGAAATGTATTTGAAGGTTATTTAACATAAATAGCAATGGGCAAAATGGGATGTCATGTGATAAAATGTGAAGAACTCACAAGATAGGAGGACGGTGGCAGAATCACACTCCCATATCCAGCCTCACCTTTGGACTGAGTCTTTCTGATGATCCTTTAGGACTGAAAATGAGACTGGCCTGTTTCAATTAAGCAGGAAAGGATTTCTGTTTTTTGTCATCTTCAGGCAGTTATCTTCAAAAGGCTCGGGGATTTTTTTGTTTTGTTTGGTTTTGTTTTCGATTCTATTTAATCTTATTTTAGAGGGGGAGATTGTTTTGATATCCTGGTGTTGTTTTCCAACATCTTAAAACAAATTTATAGCTTGAGAAAACAAATTTATAGCCCTGAGAGGAATATCAAAGGCTTAAAATGTTAAGAGATTATATTTGCTATCAAAGAGCATGGAGGCTGTTGGAATGAACACTGTGGTCTATTTATTTATAAAGTCCTGACAGGATATCTGCTTTTAGCCAGGTTCTTCATTGACAGACGTAGGGTGAGCTGCAGCTGGAGGCTAGGTCGTGGGCAAGGGTGGGCCCATAGAAATTAGCAGAAAGGTAGACAATGTCAGGGATTAGGCTTTTCTGACAATATCTGTTTCCTGCATGACTTTGTTCTCTCTTAATTCCTGATTCTAAAGACAAGAGAACATCTGTGGGGTAAGTAGAAGGGATACCACCTCTGTTCTTTTCCAGACCAATCTATCTGCCTTCTCCCAACTCTTTGGCATTGTTTTCCAAGCAAAACTTCTGCAATCCTCTTTGCAGTACCCTCAGCCATTTCCTGCTTTGAAGAAGGTAGCTAAAGGCACTATTATCTAAGGTCGAAAGAAGACACTTAGAGAAAAAAAAAAATGTATTTTTCTTGTGATACCACTCCATTTTTAAAGGCGCTGAAGAATGTGCTCTGATGAAGGGAAAATTCCATATTAGGCAGTGTTATAGAGTTTGTTAAATTCAATTCTAAATTATCAGATAGCCTTCATTGGCTCAAATAGAAAGGCCAAGAGAAAATGCCAATGGGCATTCACTCTTGATAAATAATAATACAGGGAGACTTTAACTAATTCATGTGGTGCAGCAGTGCTCCAAAATGTATCCACCAAATGCAAGAATGTGCCACAATGATAAAAGAGGTTGATAATGTGTGTGTGTGTGTTTGGGGGTGGGGGGGGGAGGAGTTAGGGTGTGGGGTATATGGAAATCTCTTATATTTTTTAATGTAACATTTTTTTGTGATCTATGTATCTTTAAAAAAATACAATTAAAAAATAAGATGGTCCAGGCATCTTGGGTTCTTTCAGTGAAATTTGTATTTTCCAATGTTTCTTCCTCCAGTAAAATAAGACAATTCTAAATGTGCAAAATCTTCTCTAGTTGCTTAACATTACATTCATCTTCTTGATACTGCAGATGACAGCTTGTTTTGGTCTTGTCATTTTTAAAGTGCAAGTGCAGTGATTTTTTCACAGCTTCCCTCTTGAAGTTGACCTAGCTCCACCATTGCAGCTATACTGGAGAGCTTCAGACTAACTAATTTTATTTAAAAAGCTTCTCGGTCTTCTCAAACTTGGTGATTTCAATCATTTTGAAGGTTAAACTCCTTTGAATCATGTCGCTGAGGTTGAAACAGATTCAGTTCTTTTTGTATTTTTCCACATTGAGTGAAATTAAAGTGAGATCTAACTGCATGGCTATGCTGAAATAACATTTATGACTTGAGTCAAAATAATATTTTTAAAACTGTGCCTTAATGCCTAATATCAGTATTCCACAGATTAAGCTGAGAGAAGCTTTCTATACAGACATAATTAATATTCAGGGGCCTTATTTATGTCTTTAACACTTAGATTTGTCTTTCTTCTACTATTTTATTCTCCCCAAAAATAAAGAGACCCCATTTGTGACTACCAAATACTATCTTCATCTTTCTCCAGGAAGTCTCTGTCTGTTGAACAGGAACCTAAGCTAGATGAAAAGCATGGTGGACAAAAGAGAGTGTTGAAGGCACTATAAAGGATCACATAAATATAAATAGCCTCATGTGTTCAGTTTCTCTTTAACAGTGTTTGTTAAAAGTAATGAAAAGCAAAGAAATGAACTTATCATTTTAACATAAAAGTAGTGGAGTTTAAAAATAAAAATATATTTTAGCTTGTTAAATATTTCTCTGTATAAGTGAAAAATTAATATATAGATTTTTATCTGTAACCAATTAATGCAAATTCACTGATACATTGTGTAAAACATCGTGGGAATGATAAAGATATCAAATATGCATATAAAGTTGTTTAAAATAAGGAGAAATAAATATTATGTTTCTTCTGCTATTTACTATTATTTATTAGTCATAGACATAACAGCAAAATTACCATCTGTGAATGTTCATAATATGCTAATATAATGATTAAAATATTAATATGATCAAAGTTCTAAATGGAGCTGTGGTTTATTAGAACTATTACCATACTATAATATTTGGTTTCTTTATTTAGTGCTTCACATCCTTATAAAGGTCTACAAATTAGAACTTTCAATCACCATAACAACTGTAGGAGTTAGATAATGCCCAAGCACATTTCTATAAAATCATCCAATAAAGTATTTAAAAGAAGTTAATGTGTAAAATTTATAGTAATAATTTTCCTCTTCACACACTTTCTTATGTTCCTAGAACTAGATGCAAATGTACTTAATATACAATTCTCAAAAGCCCTGTGCTCAAAATGGTAGTGACGATGTATGCTATTTACTTATACCAAAAGACAGTGTCTCTCTCTCTCTATATATATATATATATATATTTTACATAAACATTAAATTTGCAACATGTGAGATAGACCTGTTAATATCATTACTGTAATTTAAAAAACAGAATCACTAAAACAAGTGGAATCTTTTTCTTTTTTCTTAGTACATTTTAAGCTATGTAGCATTTTCTGGAATGCATTTGGCTATAACACCATGCCTTTTATTTTGTAATAGTTAAGTCATGTATAAATTGCTATAATTTTTTTTTCATTTTTCTTCTCTATACCCCATCCTAAGCAAATAAATGATAGGTTTATTAAACTTTTTTTGCAATATGTTGCTTTCCAATTTCTGATTCCCTTTCTATTTCATAAATATTTTCTTAGAGTTGTCTATCTTGCTTTATATGAGGTATCTTAAGTATAAGAAGAAAAGCCAAAATAACAAAGTAAATGCATCTCCAATAATTAAATTTCAATTAACTTGACATGCAATAAAGAAAAATAGGAAGAAAAGGGAAACTGGGTCTACATATGTACATCATGTGTCTTTATTTTTGAGGCATAAGCCTATTTTATTTTCTTTCAATTCATGTATTTCACATTTTATCCTATTTTCTCTACACCTGTTTTCAGTGGTAGTCATGTTTAATTTATGAGGTTACATAATATTACACTTTTAAGGTTGAATTAAGTATAAAGAAGAAACCCAGCAAATTATATAAAATATTGCAGCTTTAATCATTCAGGTACTTTAATCACTAGCAGAGGATTAATAACAAACGCTCTATTACACCTCAGAACTTTGAGAATTGAACTAAATAATCAAAACAAAACAAGTCATTCTATTTATCTTTGACTTTCCAACTTGTGTTATAACTTATAAATTGATGGCTGTTGGGTGGCCAAGGTATTTTTGGTCTGCCTGTGAAACCAAAATAGAATCTAAGGCTTATCACATATTGAAAACTGTGACAAGCAATCATATTAATTTCTGAGAAAAATATATGGGTAGAAAAAGTTATTACTGTAGTTCTAAAGTAAAGGAAAAGCAAATAAAAATATAGTAAGTCTATTTTTCATAATATATATATTGGAATTATTTTATTAATCACTTACATTCCTATAGTAAGTTTATGTTCATTAAACAATTTTTTGTTTTAATATATGTTGTCCCATGAAGAAAATGTTTAAATCAAATGATTGATTTATATTTTTGCCTATTTTGCCAGATATATTTCCGAATTATATTGCTTAATTTTTATTGATGGATTCTGTTTTAATGTCATTTGATAACATATCCCTGATATAGATTTATTTACATCTTTCATTAAAATACTCATGTAAATATTAAAGCATTCATTCAACCAACAACTGGTAAAATAAAGATGTAATCTAGGCGCTACACAATCTGATGAAATTGTGATGATGGATGCAACCATAGGGCTATTCTTAATCATCTGTCATTAAAGAAAAAAGAGGTGTCTCTGCGTGATGAAACTGGACTCAGATGGGATCTCTTTTCATAAGACTTTCATGCTATTTTACTGGAATTGTAGTTGGTGTTGGGGTTTAAGATATATTTAGGGGATTTGAATTTCTGGACTGACAATATGATAGCCAGGCCCTGAGCCTCAACAGACTCCAGCTCCTACAATTTGATTTACTGGACTCACCTCACTCAGCTAAGATGGAGCTGAAGAAGGACAACCACCACACCATGGAGCCTAGAGTGCCTACAACTGAAAGCAGGAGGATTGCATCCACTATCCATGTGGAATCTGAGCCTCCTCTTGACATAGAGGTGCAACGGACACAACCAATCCAAGGTCCACAGAGAAAAAGTGGCATTGGCGTGGGAAAAGTGAACATGGTGGCTGATGGGTATGGGGAATGGCAGGAAGAGATGAGATGTGGAGGCGCCTTTGGGACTTGGAGTTGCCCTGGATGGTGCTTCAGGGGCAATCACCGGACATTGTAAATCCTCCCAGGGCCCAGTGGATGGAATGGGGGAGAATATGGGCCATGATGTGGACCATTGACCATGAGGTGCAGAGATGCCCAGAGATGTACTTACCAAATGCAATGGATGTGTCATGATGATGGGAGTGAATGTTGCTGGGGGGGGGGGGGAGTGGTGGGGTGGGGGTGGTGGGATTGAATGGGACCTCATATTTTTTTTAATGTAATATTTTTACAAAATCAATAAAAAAAAAAGAAAAAAGAACACTTATCCCTCATCATGCTTTACATTTCCTAATTCAGCAACACATTTTAATAAACTAGAAACTGATGCTATTATTGATGTTTTAAAGACAAACAAACAAACAACAACAAAAAAAAAACATTGGACAGAAAGTAAAAGAGCCTGCATCTTAAGACCTGTAATGCCCTCAAAAAGTTCTGCAACAAGAGTGCACTTGGGGTTTTAAATTTTATGTGTTTCACCTTAAGATTGAATATAATCTCATCTGAGGTCACTTGAGGGTCAGTAAATGAAACACTGTTACACACCAAAGTTGGACAAAATTGGTACAGTCACTAAGCACGCAGGCTATCTGTGGTTTTTTTTTTTTTTTCATTCTTGATTTGAAGCAAAGAAAACCATTCTTAGAATATGAAAAATGTTTTTCAATATGACTTTCTCAAAACCTTCTTAGCAGTGTTTCTTGGATACCTAGCAAACCAATAAAATGTTAATCATAAAAAAAAAATTCAAGAATGAGGAAGATATCTGGCAGAGAACACTGAATATCAAAATACATAATTTGTAACTTGTCCCCAAGATTCCTATGTGTAGTTGTTGTCTCTGAAAACCACATACTAAAGTGGACACACGAATGATTATGTAAAGAAAAAGACATAGTGAAAGTGTCCTTTCAAAATGAATGAATTAAATCTTAAGAACAAGATCATTATGATTGCATATCCCTTAGTATATGGACAGAGGAGAATAGAAAATCTCTCCTCAAAGTGTTTAAGGAGGTGTGGTTGTAACTCAAGTGATTGAGAACCTGCTTCCCAAATAAGAGGTCCTGGTTTTGATCCCCAGTACCTCCTAAAACCAAACAAACAAATGAAGAAACCTACTCTCATTGGGGAGCAGATGTATCTCAGGGGTTGAGCACCTGCTATTTATGTACAAGGTCCTGGGTTCAATCTTTGGTACCTAAAAAAAAACAAAACAAAAAACAAACCTAAGAACACATTGAGAAAAATAATGCAATGAGATTACTCTGTTTCAAAGCATAACTGTAATTTATTTTTGAAAACTAGACACTGATATTTCAAAATGTTAAAGTGCTTACATTTAGGTTGTATAAGTAAATGTTATATACACATTCAGTATTTCTGTAATTTCCATTTTTATACTACATGTGCATCAATTTAATTAAAATGTCACAAGTAAATATGAAGGCTTTCCGGCTGTATACATTCTATTTCCTTATGGATCATTTCGGTTTAATGGCAGGTTCTCGGTTCATCAGCATCTTTGTAAGCTGGCAGTATCAATTACTGGGATGTGCAATATGAAGGACCCTCACATGACCCACCTTAAATCTCAACGCACTCTATACCTATTACTATGAGCTTAGAGTTAAAGACGTAAATATGTTGTAAAGCGCTCCTTAAATGAAGAGTTTTTATGTTAAATAAAGTTCAAATGGTAGGATGGAATATAACCTTACATAAGTCACATTTCAATCTTAGAAAAAGTGCAAAGAAATTTTTCCACACATTTAATTTTAAAAGAATACTAGAGAGAAACTGCATACAGTCTATTTGGGTTGATGGAAAAGTTTAGACAAAGGATGGAAGTGATGGTAGCACATCGCTGTAAATGTAATTATGAGTGCTGAGTTATACATTTGAATGTAATTAAAAGGGGGAAATTTTAGTTTGCATATGTGTTACTAGATTAAAAATTAAAAATAAAACCATAGGACTGTATAACACAATGAACCTATTTTAAATAACAGTTAATAGACAACTATAATAAAATTGTTCTTTCATGAATTGTAACAAATGTACCACATGAATACAAGTTGTTAATAATAGGATGGTATATGGAAATTCTGTATTTTATGCATTATTTTTCTGCAAACTTACAATTCCTTAAAAGATCACTAGGAGAAATATGAAGTTATTCATGTCTCCAATTTGGTAGGAAAAGAAAATTTGATTTGTGATGATGTTTTACAATGTTGATTCTACTCCAGGACTTGGGCTAATATTTGTGGAAATTTAAAATTTATTTTTAAAAGTGTGAAGGCAATTTTGCTTAAGAGAAAAATAAATCATATACTGTCCCTTATTAAACAGTTCAGTTTACACTTATAAATTAGTTCATATGTATGAGGAAATAATTTCCATCAACATTTTCCTATTTTTTTTTTTAAGATTTATTTATTTATTATTTCTCACCCCTTCCCCTCTCACCCCGGTTGTCTGTTCTCTGTGTCTATTTGCTGCATCTTCTTTGTCTGCTTCTGTTGTGAGTGGCACAGGAATCTGTGTTTCTTTTTGTTGCGTCATCTGGTGGTGTCAGGACTCCGTGTGTGCGGCATCATTCCTGGGCAGGCTGCGCTTTCTTTCACGCTGGGCGGCTCTCCTTATGGGGTGCACTCCTTGCGCGTGGGGCTCCCCTATGCAGGGACACCCTTGCCGGACATCAGCACTGCGCATGGGCCAGCTGCACATGGGTCAAGGAGGCCCGGGGTTTGAACCATGGACCTCCCATGTGGTAGATGGATGCCCTAACCACTGGGCCAAGTCCACTTCCCAACATTTTCCTATTTGTATCCTGGTCATTACTCTTGTGTGAGAGAATAAAGTCTTTATGTATCCTTTGCCCCTAATAATTCCCTAAGGGTTGTTACTCTTTATCAAGTTTCAATAATATCATCAGATGCTCTATATCCCATATACAGCTTTAAATAAGTTGATGGAAGTTTTTTAAAGTGCATTTAGGAAACACCAAGATATTCAAGATATTTGTTAGATTTCATATTGTTGGGCTAAATTTTTGTATTACCAAAGAAATTATACCTATATATGAGTAAATCCTCCATTCTTTATGACTTCTTAAAATATTTTAGTAGGCATACTATCAAAATGCTATGCTTTGTGTATACTGAGTTTTTAAACAAAAGTCTACTTTTAATAACCTCATTCCAAAGCCAGAAATCACAGTTAGAATTTATGGAAATGCTGCTCTGTAGAGAATTTGTATTATTCTGTTCTCATTGGCAACATGTGGTTCATTGATGATAATACCTGTCTTCCAGCCAAGTATTGATGAAATCACCTGGAAATATGTGAGAAGGGGGAGTCAAAGGAGTCTTGATTACACATTTATACATGTTTGATTTTAAAACACCCTTTAAATTTCCAAAGGCAAATTTTGAAAGAGAGAGCTTTTTCCTCCAAGATTTTTTCCCTCACTCCACTGCAATTATTTACTGACTTTCTTAACAATAATTTAGACATAGATGAAAAGCAGAAATGTAACTTTAAATATTTGAGGAATATTCAAATAAAATTTTGTTACTTTTTTCATTTGATAATTGTATTGGCAGTAAGAAGATAATTTGTCACAAAGTAAAGAGTTCTTACATACAGTTCTTACATACAGGGATAGTATCTGCTTAAATAATTCTAATATCCAAATAATTTTCAAGTAAATATAATTAGTTTACAGGTGCCTGCATGTTATATTACATGAAGTTGTTCTATACACTGTATTAAAATCTATGGATTTACTCAACAAAGTATCCTTTTGTATTTAAAATGTATTTTAATGACATGAAAGTATTCAAATACTCTGATATTCAATTCCCAACTTAAAAACTAAATAAATTAATTCAAAGATGCCAAAGTTGATAAGGCCTAAATCTTAACTGTCATCTTTATATATAAGGAATTAATGCAGTTAATAATATGGCAATGCTTATTTAGGTAATACTTAATGAGTATTACATGGTTTTTGCTGGAATTATCCTGAAAAAATGAAAAAGTAGATTATTAGATATTTTTTATGACCATAATTACAACCATTTACTAATCTTCAGCTAATATGCCATAAATATTTGTTAATGATACTCTAATGTGAATTCAAATAGGGTAACATAAATATTATAATTTTTAAAACTATTTGTAGGACATTTCTGGAGAAGTCATTGAAAACAACATACCCATCTAAATATAATTCATAGACTCTAAAATTGATGTGTGTGTGTGGCATGACATCTGAACAAATTTTGGCTGGGGGCCCACCTTATTTATCTCTGCAATATGACTACAACACAAAATTCCAGGAGTAATGTGAAGCAATTATAAAACAGAACCAATATTAAAATTTAAATTACATGAACATATAGTTAAATAATATTAAGCAGAAAGTGCAACTACTCAATACTCATCACTTTCTAATTATTTATGACATCTCACTCTTATCTAAGCTTTTGAAGTTATTTAAATCAGCTTTCCTTATATGTCAGAAATACTATGAAATGTGCTACTAAGCATAATTTCCCAACTTCCCAACTCTCATTCTGTAATATCATATTGGTAGTTTGAAATCAGTCAGGTAGGATTATATCATGAGGGAAATTAGCAAATAGTACAAATCAAGACTTGATTTCTTTTTATGTTGATTGTGTAGATTTAAGGAAGAGATAAAGAAATGATTATAATGCAGATTAAACTTAAAAATGTGTCTCATTGAGAATAGCACAAAAACAATTTGGGAAATATCCTTCCAGTGTTTGAAAACTATTGTCCAGCACATCAAAGACATTCCTTACAAAACTGATGAATGCATGTAGACCTAATATACATCTTCATTGTTTTACTTTTGTCTTATTTGTTAAAATAAATGAAACAAACTAAAATATAAACTAAAATTCATTTTGGAATGAATTTCACTGGTATTCTGCTTTCTTTGTTAAATATTTTCTAGCACACCGCTACATGCAAGTAGTCAAAAGAAGACAAAACTTGCTTTCAAGTTCGCTCACATGGTTGGGCATTTTATTTATCATTACTTTTGAACTGAGACCCTTAATTCCTGGCTGACAGATGGTTTTGTCAGTTTCCTCTGTGTCAGCTTTTCCACGGGGCAGCTAAAAATGTGGCAACTTGTTTACTTGGTGTGAGCAAGCAAGACGGTATCCGAGAAGGAGGCCACAAATCCTTTGTTATCTAATCTCAAAAATGACATCATATTACTTTTGCTGTTTTCTATTAATCAAAAGTGAATTCCCAGGCCCAGCTCAACTTAAGGAGAGGGGTCTGCAAAGGTATGAATACCAGTACCTGGGGAATATTGAGGACCACCTTACAGACGCTTCCTATATCATGATTTATCAATATGAGCAGAAATTGAAACCAAGAGATCCAAAAAGGCATCAGGGACTTTCGGTTATCACTGAGGTTTGCAAAGTCCAGATGAGAAATGGAACTGGAATGCAAGTACATCTCTCCATTGATCCAAAGGCCTCCTGGATTCATTGTGAGGTTATTTTCCTGGTTCATAATTAGAATAGTATATTCATCACCTGGAAGAAAGTTTATTTGATTTCTAACTTTTGAAGTAAGGGCTTTTATGGTAAGAAAGGTCAACAAAAGCCCTTAGAACTAACCCCTCCAGCCAAGATAGAAATCAGATGCAATATAGCATTCCATGAGGAATTGTAGGATTCTTACAACCACCAAATATTTGAAGGATGAAAGATAAGTTGTCACAATAATATCTCTATTCACTTCAGTGGGATATCCTCTGCAGGAAACAGAGTGGTCATGGCAGATGATAGAGGATTACCACATAGCAAGTTGGTCATCATAGCTACATGCCACTATGGCAGCTTTTTAGGAACAGATCAACATTGTCACTGGCATCTGATGTAGATCTATTGATCTGGTGAATGTCTCCTCCTCAGTTCCTGATGGTAAAAGGAATGAAAACCAGTTTGAATTCACTTAGCAAAAGTAGAAGCACAGATTTACTGCCCTGACTCTTGCCAGTATTAACTCTCCTGTTCTCTGTCACAATATAGGATACATTATCTTAACATTTGTGTCACACACTGGTCCACTATAATGGTGATTGATGACATCATTTTAATTACACCAATTGAGTAGGGAGAGCTCTTGTGTACAGTTTCTCTAGAAAGACACATGCAGTCAAGAAGGTAAGAGTTAAATATCATGATCCTTTCTAAGCCTGTTAAATGCATGAAGTTTTTCCAGAGGACCTATTATCTGGGGGCATGCTAGGAAATCTACTCCATGACAAAAGATAAATTGCTGCCTCCTGCATCTTTTATCACTAAGAAAGAATCACATAGTGTGTTAGGCATCTTTAGAATTTGGGAACAGCATATACAACTCTAGGGTAAACTTCTGACCAATTTGTTGAGACATTCAGAAGCAACAGCCAGTTTTGTACAGATTTTAGAGAAGGACAAAGTTTAAGTGCAAAGTTCCCCTATGTTTAATCTCACTGGTTAAGCATTTTTATTGGTGCTGAATTTTCCTTGTTGTATTAACAGCAGTGAATTATATATTTGAATGTGATTAAAAGGGGAAATTTTAGGTTACATATACAATACTAGAATAAATATATTTAAAAAGAAACAACCTTAGGACTGTATAGCACAACAGTGAACTCTAAACAAAGGACCATAGTTAATAGTACAACTATAAAAATATTATTTCATCAATTGAAACAAATATACCACACTAATGTAAGGTGTTACTAATAGGATGGTATATGGGAAATCTGTATTTTATGCATCATTTTTCTGTCAACCTACAACTTCTCTAATAAAAAATACCGTAAAAAATCAGTGAGGAATATCTGGAAAATTCTAATAGGAGAGTCTAATAGACTATTAGAATTATGGAACAAGATGATGTATTCTGTAACAGAAAACTGTTGTCCATTTGTCAAGATTTTCTGAAATACTATTGGGCCCAGATAGAGGCTGAGAGACTAATTATATAACACCAAATATCTGTCCACATAAGATTAATATTACAGGATACAATGAGGCATAACATAAAAGTAGGTGAATTTAGCATCTACTTTTCATAGGATGGAATTGGTACATTTGTGATTAGATAATATAAGCAGGTACAGATATTATGTGTGAATTACACTAATAGGAGGTACATATACCTATCTCTTATTTCTGTTATACAAAGGCCTCTCCCTCAACTTATATCTGTAGCCTCATGGAAAGTGGGTGTTCCTATAAAAAATTGACAGATGAGAAAAATATTTGAGAGTGTTCTCATCAAAATAAATCTTTCCAATGAGCACAGCTTCAAAAAGTACGTATAATTATCCATTTCATATGGAGACAAATTGGTGACAACAATCCATGGAGAATGATTATGTGGATGATTGTATGGGGGTGAGCACAAAGAATGTGAGTATTTCTTTCTTATATCACTGCCTACAACATCAACTGTGGAACATCAAAACACTAGACCTGTTTTGTGAATTTCACCTGCCCTCTCTTTCAGTCACCACAATATTTGCTCTTCCAGTGTAACTGGGTGGTCATCATAAATAGATGGTCACTGACATCCTCTTCAAGGATATCGAGTTTCAGCCACTGCTAAACAGCCAACCTTCCAGGAGCACATTACCCAGAAAACCAGTTATCTGGCAATCCCTTGTTATCTCAGAGACAGAAATTTATCCATACAAGAGTGAGGTTTGCTTTCCTGCTTGTTCTTAGTTTTCTTTATTGTAGAATGAACTACAACAAAGTAGTTATTTAAAACAAAAATTTATTATAATATTGTTCTGTAGCTCAGAAGTATAACACAGGGCTTTAGTGCTCAGGCTAAAATCAAGGTTTGCAGGGATACATTACTTTCTGGAGGTTCTATAAAGGATCTGGTTCCTTGCTCAATCAAGTTGTTGGTAGAATCTAGCTTCCTGTGTTTGCAGAACTGAAATCTCCATTTTCTTAATGATTATCAGTTAAGGACCATTCCCCCTTTCTAGAGACCACACACCTTACAGGATTGTAGACCTCATACCTCCAACTCCAAAGCCAGCAACAGTGGGTCACATTTTCAATTCTTCTCCTTCTTCCCTTTCATGGGTTACTGTTCCAATTCAGGAAAGTTTCACCATGTTTAAAGATTCACCCAAATAATGTTGGATAATCTTCCTCTTTAAGGCCCTTAACCTTCATCACATCTGCAAAATTAGTTTTGCTATGTAAAAGAATATATTCACAAATTCTTGGATTAAGGGTATAAACATCTATGGGAAGCTGTTATTCAGCCCACCACAGGCTATAGCACCTCCAGCAGCATCTCCACTCATGCATTTACAGAACTCCTGGACCACTGCATGGTTGCATATACAAGATATCCTTGGACTGAGGGACCAACTCCAGGGCAAAGCAGATAAACAATGGCATTATTATCATGAGATCTCCTAGTTTTCCAGTGCGCATATCACGGAGAAGCACGTGGCCTTTAGAACCTTGAAATGTCCTGTTGAAGCTAAGTTATATGGAGGAAATAACTTGCAATGATAGGAAGCTTTGATATGATGCTGCATCTCCAATCAGTTGAATACCTGGATCCATGAATAAAAGGATAGGAGTTGTTGTATTTCTCTTTAACTTCATTTGCCCTGGCCCATTTCCATAATTTATGCTTTCCATCTCAGGCAATTCTATCTTCTGCCATATTAAAGGAATTGATGTTCACCTCATTATATATGGAAGAACTCATGGCTTCTTGTTCTAGTACGAGAACTGTATACCATAAGAAAGTGGTTTGGAGTACTTGAAAATTCAGTTTATTTCTCCCAAAGAACAACTTGGCCCCATGTTCTCATTTATGTTTTTTTCATTTTTTTCCAGGACAAAGTGACTCTAGTAATGTGTCAAAACCTTTCCTGCAGAAAGTGGATTTGGCTCAATGGATAGAGTGCCCACTTACCACATAGGAGGTCCAGGGTTCAAACCCAGGGCCTCCTGACCCGTGTGGTGAGCTGGCCCATGTGCAATGCTCATGCGTGCAAGAAGTGCTGTGCCATGTTGGGGTGTCCCCCATGTAGCAGAGCCCCACATGCAAGGAGTGTGCCTCGAAAGGAGAGCTGCCCCATGTGAAAAAAGTGCAATCTGTCCAGGAGTTGCATTGCACACACGGAGAGCTGACGCAGCAAGATGATGCAACCAAAAAGAGACACAGATTCCTGGTGCCACTGACAAGAATCCAAGTGGACACAGAATAACACACACAGCAAATGGACACTAGAGCAGACAATAAGGGGGGGAGGAGAAATAAAATAAATAAAAACCCTTTCTGGGTTTATAAAGGCCAGGTTTCTTCTGACACCAATGCTGCTGCCACAGATTAAAAAGCTTCCATGATTAGGATCAAGGGAAAAAAGGAGACCACTCTACTGGCACTGACTAAATTGGATCCAGGGGGATTTTGGCTTCCTGGTGGTTTCCTGGACAGTCAGATTGAACTACTCTAGAAAGTTTTAGACAAGTGAAAGAGAAAATGTGTTGAAGCCAGGATGCAATTAGTTCACCCTTACACATTTTTTTTTCTTTTTAGCTTTTTGATTATATAATTAAGCAACTTATTTTGTTTTTCATTTTTATTATCCTAGGCATTTCTTTCTCTGATTATTGCTTGGAACATAGCTTTTCCCATATCCCATAGTGATATCTATTGTTTTCATTATCATGTTTTGTAGAAACTGCAGTCTTTATATTTTTTAGAATACTGAGGTATTATTTGTTATCTAATTTATGATAAATTTTCATAAATGTTACAGATGCATTAAAAAGTGTATGTTTTGTTTTGGACGTGGCTTTTAATATTTATTTATAAGCATTGCCTTAATGTTTATGTAGTTTAAATCTTTGTAATCATACTAAATTTTCACTTCTTGGTCTATATAGGTATTTTAGAGATTTGCTAATATATTACTCTTAATACTAGCGCTTGTCTATTTTTTCTTTCATTTCCTGTATCATCTCTTTTCTCTTAATGGTTAGTGTATATAATGGTGCGTAAATATTTAGAAATTGAGTATTGAAATGTTTAGGGCCAAAGGCCTCATTTTGTATTATTAATTTTGTCTTGGACTGCACTACACTTAGACTAATATAAAGATCTTAATCACTATTTTCTTTGTGTCTATCTTCTCTGACCTCACCAATCAGTTACTTTTTAACATCTGAATCTCTCTATGTACACCTACACATATGCAGGCACATATATGGTACTGTAACTATCATAAGTGTCAGTAATGGCTACATGAAGATAAATTATTTATTAGAAATTATAATCTAATATAGTTATATTTTAATTTTTTGTGTGTAGCTTGGAATGGATATTTTGCTTTCAAATGCTCTTTTGCACTACTCTCTTGCCTTCCACCCCTCCCCCCAGTTTTAGTGGATGCTACTGAACGAAGTCTCTACATTCACTCTCCCTTCTTCTTTAATGATGGAACACCATATTTGTAAAGGCAGGCATTTAAGTCTATTGAAGATACCTTTGCAGACTCTTGTTATGTTAAAATGAACCTGTGATAGAAAGTTGGTTAATAAAATGATATTTGGTGGTGCCTACAAATAAAACATTAAAATCTTCACATCCGTCCTTCTTTTTGCCTGGATCGTGAATCAACCTGGAAATGGAGCAGTCCTCTTATTTCTGGGAAACAAAGAAACAAACAAAAAACAGACTCAGTGACATGGTTGGAGCAGAAATCTAGAACGAAACTTATTCTTTGATGACTTCCATCAATAGCTTCGCCAGGCATGGAAAGCTCCAAACTTCTAATAAGTTGGGTAAAATAAGCTCTTATTTAGTTAAAACACTGTTGTAAAATATTTGTTTTATGCAGCTTAACACAAATGAAACCAACAGGAATATTGAAAATATTAAAAGCCAATGTTCCCTTCTGCTTGTTAGCTACTATTAAACCTTTATTTTAATACATTGATAATAAAACCACCATTGATAATGGACCAAACACTGATTGGGCTCTTCAGTGAAAATTTTATATGTGAAAATGAAATTCAGAAAAATTAAGCAATTTAACCAAAGTTACATTACTGGGAATTTTAAAGCAGAAAATTGAACCTGTTTTGTCATTTCAAAGCCTGCTAATAGATACTACTCAAAATAATCCTTGTTTTTAAATTACAGACAAGAAAATTTTCTTCTAATTTAGCAATGAGTATGTAATATTTTTAGAATATTGTGGTGATAAATAGTGTTTCTCAAATATCTTCCATGATATCATAGCAAATGTAATTATAGGGTAAGCAGAAACATATCATTTATAAATTAATCACTTAATTTACAGTAGTACTAATGTAGCAGACTTGATTAAAAACACTACTCACATCTTCTTTGTAGTTAATGTTGTTTCATCATTACTTAATTCTTTAAATCAATGCAATTTATTTTATTTTATCAACTCAGGCAAAAGAAGGTATAACAGTTTGATACTGTTTATGAGTTCTAAAAGTAGGTATTGGATTATGTTTATAAACTGGTTTGTTCCTCTGGGCATATGAGATTACATTGAATTCAGAGGTTTCAATTTTACTTGATTAAATAATGATTAGGCTTTGATTGGCCACATCAGTAGGACCGTGGGTCCTTGCTCCCTTGGTGGACTCACAGAGAAGTTGCACCACAGAGAAGGGAGTTTAGAGTTTTGATCCTGGACCCTGGGAAATAAACACAGAGAGGCAAATACATGAGGAAGGAAAGAAATCTCCATTAAACACAGGCAGAGGTCTCAGGAAGAGAGATGAGTTATTCATCTGATAGTCTACAGCTGGCTTTGTGGAGAAAGCAGCAGCTGAGTCCAAAGAGAAATGAGCTCGAGGAAGAGAGGGACACAGGAAGCCTGAAAGCTTGCAGACATTGGCAGCCATCTTTCTCCAACATGTGGCAACAGACTCTGGTGAGGGAAGTAACTTAATGCTTTATGGCCTGGTAACTGTACGCTTCTAACCTAAATAATACCCTTTATAAAAGCCAGCAGATTTCTGGTATTTTGCATCAGCACAATAATCTCAGCTGAAACTCTTATTATCTGTGGTTAGCATGGAATTTAAAATACTTGTATTTTAATGATTAGCCCAAAAGGACCTTTATGTACAGCTTTTCAACTCAGGGATGATACCTAAATTTTTAGAAGAATGGACTGTGGTTCACTCTCACCAAAAAGATATGCCTGGAAACAACAGGTGCATCATTGAGTCTAATAATTACAGGAGAGACAAAAGTTATGAAATTCAAAGCAATTCTAAAAGATTATTGGCTTTAAAACAAATGTTTTATGAAGCATATAATTGTTATTCTAGGTGAAATATGAACATGAATATGTTCAAGTACATATGGATACATACATGGAAGAAAATCTATGTGGCAGCACATAGGTTTTCTTCCATGCGTGGGTACATGTATGGGAGGTGTGTATAATATTTACTTGTATACTATAAATTAAAGTGCATTAATTTTATGTTTAAATGTGATTTCATTGAATTCATTCTATCCAAATGGGTAAATACAGGGTCAAATTAAAATATGAAAATCCAGAGTATATTTAATTTGTTTTCATGTTGGGCTAGATGATGCTTTCCCAGGCTTGAAAACAAATATAAAATATAATATATTCATTTTCCAAATAGTGTAGGTTTGAAAAATTCTGTTATGGTTATTTTACCTCTCTTAAATGAACCATTTTTTATTCTAATTAATGTTTCTTACTTTTGGCTAATTGTTTTAATCTTGTTTTACATATATATACATACACACACACATATATTTTTTTCTTCATGAGTTTTTTCCAGAATCACATCTATTTTCTTTTTGTTTTGTTTTGTTTTTTGATTTATTTTAATTGTCTTTTTTTATAAAGATATCTTGATCACAAAAAACATTACATTAAAAAAATAGAGGTTCCCAAATACCCCACATCCCACCCACCCCCACTCCTCCCACATCAAGACGCATCTACTTTCTTAGTCTATTTACTGAATAAACCTTTAGTTTAGTAGATCTTATTTATTAACATATTTTTTTTTAATTTCAATTTTTTGTTTGGATCTCTATTTTGCTCTAAATATGAAATTTTAATAGTCTTGTCCTAAAGGGTGTTGTAATCTAGTCAGGACTACAAGATACATTTATCATCAACAAAAGTATATCCAAGTGCTAAAGAAGGTGTTATTGCTATTTGGGCGATTTGGGGCTCCACATACTTTTTACTAATATGGGACTTGATTGACTGACAGAAAAGCTGTTACAAAATTGTGGGAAGGGATTACAGCAAGATGGCGATGAAGTAAGGAGCTTCTAGAGTCAGCACCTGCTACAAGGCAGTTAGTAAACACTCAGAGCTCTCTGGAGCCAGCTGACGCACCTGTTTAGGGGTTTCAGGATGCCAGAAGAGCGTCCTGCAACATCCTAGAAGGAATGGAAGATGGAGGCTGCCCATCTGCTGAGAATACTAGTAAGTAGAGCACTCCATGCCATGGAGGCCTGTGTCCCTCCTCCACTGGAAGCACAATTCACCTTGGGAGCTATTTCGCAGCTGGAACTGAAAGCTCCATTTCCCAAAAATGGGGGAGGAAGAGATGGTTGGGCACCAATTTCAGCTATGATGAGTAAAGTTCAGCAGGCTGAAGTGTAAACCTGAGAACAGCTAAAGTTTGAGCCTGTTCAAGTCAGAAAGAGGCCAGGAGCTGCCATCTTAACTGTGTACCTGGCGCAAGGGGAAGTGGGGCAGACTGAAAATCTCAGTGCTGGTGGGGACCAGCTTCTTTCCATCCAGGTCAGATTGCAGGTCTAGCCTAAGACCCAGGGCACCTCCAACAGGGAGGAAACTGCAGGGACCTGCACCAGCCTCTCTGGGAAATTGCCGGCCAAGCCGCAGTGGCTGGTGATTATCCTACTCTGGTGATGCAAGCAGCAGGAGCAATTCTGTGACTGGAATTGGAAACTCCATTTCCCAAAAACAGGGAAGGAGAAGACAGTTGACTGTCAATTTCAGCTACTGATTGGTAGACTCGGATGGCTAAAGAATAACCCTAGGAACAGCTGGGGTGTGAATTTGTTGAAGCCAGAAAAAGACAGGTGGCTACCATTTGGACTCCGCTCCCAGCCTGAGGGGAAGGCAGGCTGACCAAATATCATTGTGACAGTAGGAACTGGTTTCTTTCACCAAGATCAACTTGAAGCCCTAGCCAAGTTTCAGTCCTGCTTCTGGCAGGGAGGAGGCTGGCTAGCTCAGTACCAGTTTATCCAGGTAACTGAGGTTACCTTTGGCTGGCACGAACTGAATAATTAAAATTCTACTGGGCAACTATGGTCATCTCAGACCTGCACTACATAGATTGCTGCCCACACCTGCAGCTCCATCCATGTCCCAGGCAGGGGAGAAAGGACTGTGAGGCTTCATCAATCTCTCTGGGCAACTGCAGTCTAGGTCTGCAAGACTTGGATTATTTCACATAGGTGTGACTCTGTTACTACTTCTGGGAAAGGAGAAAATTGGGAGAAGCTTTATCTGTTCCTGGGGCAATGAGGGCAGCTTGAGCCTCCACAGTTTATAGCACCAATTACATGCTTGGCTCCTACCAGCAAAGGAGAAAGGTCAGGAAGCCCCAAACTAAAAAGAAAAACTGCACCCAGAATAAATATTCTAGTAAACCCGATGCCAAGATACCAACCAAAAAATTATAATCCACACCAAGAAACAGGAAGCTATGGCCCAGTTAAAGGAACAAGATAAGCCTCCAGATGGCATAAAGGAATTGAGACAACTAATCATAAATGTTCAAACAAATCTCCTTAATAAATTCAATGAGATGGCTAAAGAGATTAAGGAGTTAGGAAGACACTGGATGAGCCCAAAGAAGAATTTGAAAGCATGCATGGAAAAATAGCAGATCTTATGAGAATGAAAGGTGCAATGAACGAAATTAAAAAAAAAAAAATTGGAATCATATAAAAGATTTGAGGAGGCAGAAGAAAGGATTGATGAGCTTGAAAAAATGGTCTTGAAAGTGAACATACAAAAGAACAGATGAAGAAAAGAATGGAAAAAATTGAACAAGGTCTCAGGGAACTAAACAACAGCCAGAAATGTGCAAACATATGTGTCATGGATGTCCCAGAAGGAGAAGAGAAGGGAAAAGGGCAGAAGGAATATTAAAAATTATAATGTTAGAAAATTTTCCAACCCTATTGACATAGATATGCATGTCCAAGAAGCACAACATATTCCCATCTGAAAAAAATCCAAAAGACCAACTCCAAGACACATACTCATCAGAGTGTCAAATGCCAAAGACAAAGAGACAATTCTGAGAACAGCAAGAGAAAAGCAATGCATAACATATAAGGGATACCAAATAAGATTAAGTGCTAATTTCTCACCAGAAACCATGGAGGCAAGAAACAGTGGTATGATATATTTAAGATACTATGAGAGCAAAACTTCCAGCCAAAAAATTTATATTCAGCAAGACTGTCTTTCAAAAATGAAGGTAAGATTAGAATATTCACAAATAAACAGAAACTGAGAGAATTTCTAAGCAAAGAGAAGAGATTTGCTAGAGCCTGAAAAGAAAAGACAGGAGAGGGAGGCCTGGAAGAGAGCCTAGAAATGAAGACAACATCAATAAAAGTGTCAAAAGAGTGGTGAAAATAAAATATGACAGATAAAACTCAAGTAGTCAGGAGTAAACTTAACCAACGATGTAAAGCACTTGTATTCAGAAAACTGCAACCCAATGTTGAAATAAAAAAAGTCCCAAATAACTGGAAGAATGTTACATGCTCATGGATTGGAAGACTAAATATCATTAAGATGTCAATTCTACTCAAATTGCAAATTGCAAATTCAATGCAACCCTGATAAAAATTCCACCAGCATTTTAAAAAACTTGAAAACATGATTATCATATTTATTTGGAAGGGTCAGGGGTCCTGACTAGTCAGAAACATCATAAAAGGAAAAGTGAACCCTGAACTTTAAATCATACTACCAAGCTATAGTGGTAAGGACAGTGCATAAAGACAGATACATAGACCAATCGAACCAAATTGATGGCTCAGAAACAGACCTTCATATACATGGTCAAGTGATTTTTGACTAGCCTGTCAAACACACACAGCTTGGGCAGAACGGTCCATTCAGCAAAATGATGCTAAAAGAATTGGGTATCTATAGCCAAAAGAAGGAAAGAGGACCTCTATATCATACCTTATCCAAAATTTGACTCAAAATGGATCAAAAACCTAAAAATAAAAGCAAGAACCATAAAATTTCTATAAGAAGTTGTAGGAAAATATCTTCAAGACCTGGTGATAGGTGGTGGATTCTTGAGGGACTGATATGGACTACTGATATTTAATGTATGTAGAAGTTTTAATTAGCTTTACTATAAAAGTGTGGAAATGTATAGAATGGATGGTAAAAATAGTAATAGCTAGTTTATAAATTGGAATGTGGCCGAAAATGGTAGTCTAGGGATATAAATGCCAATTGACAGAATGTTAGAGAATAATCTAAGAACTGAATAGCACGGTAAACCAAGAGGTGGATGAGAATTGTGGTTGATGGTATAGATGCAAGAGTGTCCTTTGTGAGCTAGAGCAATGTATATCACTACTACAGGGTGTTGGAACGCATGGGAAAAATATACCTGGAATGACCTATGGACTGTGGTTAGCAGTAATAATATAATATTCTTGCATCTATGCCAAAGATGTACCGTACTGATAATGGGGCAGTATGGAAAATGTGAGACAAATGTATATTATGGACATGGTAACAATCGGATGATATTATCTTATCTGTAACAAATGTTCCACCACAGCGTGGTGTGTTGATAGAGGGGTGTTGCTTGGGAATTCTGCATATGTGCTTGACTGTTTTATAAGTTTATAACTTCTGTCATAAAAAAATATATTTTAAAAATAATAATAATGTGTGTTGGGGAAAAACATACCAAATGTAAGATAAGGAGTATAATTAATAGTAAGATTTTGACAATATTCTTTCGTAATTTGTAAGAAGCATCTCATGACAATGCAAGGTTTTGGTGGAAGGTTGAGGTATGGGACCCCTGTATGATGTTATTCATGCTTGCTTTGTAAGTTCACAACTTTTACTATATACTTAATTGGTTATTTATGTTCATATATAAATGACATAAATAATAATAGGGAAGATTGGAGGAAAATAGTAGTAATATTTTAACAATGTTGTTAAAAAGGTTTAACAACAATGTAAGGTGTTGGTGATAGGACGAGTTATGAGAGTCCTATATGATGTTATGTATGTTTGTTTTGTAAGTTCACAACTATAACTATTCACTTATTGTTTATGTATGTTTGTGTGTGGGTGATATATTTCAATAAATTTAAAATAATTGTGAGAAATGTCATGTTTGAAATTAATTCTTGTTTATGGATCATAGCATGGACTCTTTATTTTTTAATCACCACCACCCCCGCCTTACAACTTTCCTCTTGCTGTCTTTTCCTGTGTCCATTTGCTGTGCATTCTTCTGTGTCTGTATTTATTTCATTTTATTTCCCCTCCCCACTTGTGGCTTGCTTGCTGTCTGCTCTGTGTTCATTCACTGTGTGCTCTTCTGTGTCCTTGCTTGTCTCCCTTCTTTGTTCCATCACCTTGTTGAGTAGGCTCTCTGTGGTGTCTGTGGGTTGGGTTGTTTGCTGGCGGGTGGCTCTCCGTGGCATGCAGGCAAGCCTGCCTTCACAAGGAGGTCCCGGGACATGAACCCAGGGCCTCCCATATGGTAGACAGGAGCCCAACTGATTGAGCCACAGCTGCTTTCCCATGGGCTCTTTTTTTAAGGGGAGATTTTATTTTTAGAGCAGTTTAGGTTTATATAAAAGTTAAACCATAAATACAGAGTTCCCATAAATCCCCAAGCATAGTTTCTCCAATCATTTACATCTTGCATAAATGTAGCACATTTGTTGCAATGGATGGATCATTACTGATACATTATTAGTTACTTAAGTCCACAGCTTATATGAGGGTTCATTTTTTGAGTATATAGTTCTATGAGATTTGACAAATATGTCATATATCCATCATTATGGTATCATACAGAATAGTTTCACCGCCCTAGAAATGTCCTGAAAGTGCTCCACCTGTCCATCCCTTCCCTCCACCCTCACCCATTCATAGCAACCAGTGATCATTTTATTGTCATTATACTTTTGCCTTTTCCACATGTCATAGAGAATGTAGGCTTTTCAGACTGGCTTCTTTCATTTACAAATATATATGTAAGGTTCCTTCAAGTTTTTACATGGCTTGATGGGTCATTTATTTTTACTGATGAATAATGTTCCATTCTACAGTTGTGCCACAATTTATTCATTAATTGACCTATGGAAGAGCATAATGGTTTCTTCCAAATTTTAGCAATTATTGATAAAGTTTCTATAAATATTTGTGTCAGAGTTTTGTATGAACGTGAGTTTTTTAATTCCTTTGGGTAAATACTAGAAGCACTAGTGCTGGATCATGTGGTAAGCCTATGCTTAGCTCTGAAAGAAGCTGCTTCCAAAGTGACTGCATTCCCACCAGCACTAAACTAGAGTTCCTATTGCTCTACATTCTTTCTGGCATGTGGCAATATTAGTAATTTTGAACTTTAATGTATAAAGAAGTGTGTAGTGGCATATGACAGACAATAGAACTGGTGAGAGAACAGTTGGAGAACAAGTAAGAACGCTGATATATATAAAATATAAGGCCTTGTAGGTAGGTCACTTTTTGGACTTTGACATAGTCCAAGGACATTAAACAAAGAAGTAACACAATCTGACTTAACTTTAGACAGAGCAGTATGACTACTCTGCAGAGTCAACTGAGGTGAAGGCCTGAAACAAAAGGAACATTTAGAAGACTTTTGCAATCAGAACTGGTGACCTAATTTTGGGGCCCAGTGCAAAATGAAATTGCTCGGTTCCTTGTTAAAAATTATATTAAGAATTTCAAGACAGCAAGACCAGAACATTAACCAAGGGGCCCGTCTGTGAAAGTAGCACATCCCTGTTTATAATAACACTTGCATGAAGGGTATGACATTGGACATAGTAAGAAAATATTAATATTAGATATTAAATGTATAATAGGATTTCTTCATTATATAAAGCAGGGATATAATAGAAAAATGGGAGACGGGCATAAACTTAGGCTTTAGTTTAATCACTTGAAAAAAATAAAGTTAACCTTAACCAAAATAAAGAAGACAATGAAGTAAGGGACTTGGGAAGGTTTGTGCTGCTGTTCTTATTCTTGGCATTTCGTACAAGATGTTCTTGTTGTATCATAACTCAATGTCTTTATCTCTCATCATTATTAACATATCTAAAGA
This sequence comes from Dasypus novemcinctus, assembly GCF_030445035.2. NCBI lineage: Eukaryota > Metazoa > Chordata > Mammalia > Cingulata > Dasypodidae > Dasypus > Dasypus novemcinctus. The sequence continues at coordinate 31,904,633 of NC_080674.1, read as the reverse complement.
TTATTTGTTTAGTCAGTTAAAGTTAGATGCACTGATTAGAATAATAAAATCTCATCTTATAATTATGCAAACAGTGGATTTTTTGACTGTTAGCTGGTTTCAGTAGTTTTTTATAAAAATACATTAATAATCACCATCTAACAATATTTTGTGTATTTGTCACATGCATATCAGGTGTATTTTTGTATCTAATTTTACTTCGAGATTATTTAAGATGCACAATGATCTTATCCACTTGTGGTGACTTGAAGCTGAATGTACCCCAGATACGCATGTTCTTAAATCTCATCCATTTCTGTGAGTGTGGACCCATTGTAAATAGCACCTTTTCCTGAGGCTACTTTAGTTAAGGTGTGCCCCACCTCAATTAGGATGGATCTTAATGCTAATACCGGGGTCATTAATAAAATAATGAAATTCAGACATGAGAGAGAGAAAGCCATGGAAACAAGAAGATATAATCAACAAAATCGAGAAAGGAGAGACAAGCAGATGCTGCCAAGTGCCTTGCTGTGTGAAAGAGGAGCCAAGGATCTCCAGCAGCTGGACTTCAGGAAGAAAGCATTACCATGATGATGCCTAAAGTTTGACATCTTCCAAACCTCAAAACCATGAATGAATAAATTTCCTACTGTTTAACCTAAACTAGTTCATGGAACATGCTTGCAGCACCCTAGGAAAATAAAACACCATTAAAAAAAAAAAAAACATATTGAACTAAATATTGATGCTCAAATAATATATTTAGACATATAATTTTTTTATTAGATAAGACTTAATTATAGTAAGCTTTAAAAATTAATCTCAGATTTAGGATTGAATAATTTGTAGGTCCTCTCTCACCTTCATGGTTACTCATTGAGTACACAAATGACTGATTTCTGGGATTTTAAAAAATTCAGTTCATAAACAGTGCAATGATTTTGAAATGAAAAATAGGTAAGACCTCTTCTGTAGTAAACTTATTATTTTTTAAGAGCCACAATAGTAGTGTCTATTAAAATTTAAAATGTTAATTTTATGAACCACCAAGTGTACTTCTCCATAGCTACTGCTGTTTTTCATAGCATCCCTCCCATATGTTAATTTTTGTTCCCTAATTTAAAATGCTCTAAGGAAACAATTTCAAGTAAATTGCCTATAATTATATTCATACTTGTTATTAAATTCAATTAATAAGTATACTCTAAATATATAGGAAAATGAAAGTATGTATTTAGGCTTTAATTTTCCTGCTAATCTTTTTGCTTATTTTCTAATCGATGCTAAAAAATGCCTTAAGATATTCTTCAGACTCAACTCTTGAGGTCAACAAGGACAGCAAGAGCACATAACTGATAAAATGGGGTGTACAAGGCAGAGTAGGCTACTGTGATTATTTCCTCTGTGCCTGTTTTGCAGAAAGATCTTGTTATCTCAAAACTGAAGAAGATTATAAAGGTTATTTTTCAAGTATGGAAGCGTCAAAAAACTAATCAATCATGCTGTCAAAATATTGTGCAGCTGAGAGCAGAATTTATATTAGAAAAAATATATTCCCCCTCTATATCTGATAAAACAGCATTCAAAATTGTTAATAATTAAATTTGTATTTCTAAATTTGATTAAACCAAACATCTAATACTTCCAAAATAGTGGATTGGTTAAGAAGTATAATTATTTTGAAAAGTAATAAAATAAAAGAGAATGAAAATGTCACACTACAGAAATTTTATGACAGATTGGAATGTTTATTTTGTGTTTTTATTGTTTTAATTTCTAACCTGAGAATAACCTATCATCAGTGACTTGGCTTTACCATAGACACTCATTTCCAAATATAAAATACATGCTGAAAAGCATGAAAAGTATTTATCTGAATCTATCTTTACCCAATTAAAGGATGTTTAAATATATTTGAGAATTTTCACAATGTAAGAGTGTTTGTGTATGTGTTTTAAAAGAGAAAGGGAGAAAAAAAAAACAGTTGACATATTAAACAGTATCTATGCAACTTCTTGAATTTCAATAAGGGCTCCTCGTTTTAACTTTATAAGTTAATAATTCCAAATCTATTTGCACTTGCACATCCTTTTAAGATACAATTTCATTATTTCAAACTCTTACCAATAAAACCTATAAGGAATAATTTAGTGATGAGTTTTAATAGAGAAAATTTTGAAAATAATATTAAAAAGGGCACATAGCTTTTAACCTCTATCATTTTTGTAGAAAGTATATCATAAAACATATACTGATTGTGGTATCTATAACAAATCCTCATCAAAAGAAAAACTCTTAATTCATTGGTTGTATTAGCAATACCATTATAAATTTGATTAAAATAGTTTGAAGGAGTACAATAAGTGAAAAAAAAACATAATTTGGCAATTTTTGCAAATTATATTCATATTCAAAAGATAATTTGATAGTTTAAATTGTTAATGGAATTCTACTTATTTCAATATTATGTGTATACACAAGTACTATAAAATGAATAGACAACTGTAATTTTAGTGTAGAAAATTGTTCCAAGTTTATCAGATGAAATATTACTGATATTACTGCAATTATTTATTTCAATAATTCTGTTTTTCTACTCTCTATAGCCAATGTAGAACTTTAAGAGTTATATAGCTTTAATTGTGGATACAAGAAGGTATGCTATTTCTACAGATCATGTAATTTTTCTGGTATTATTTTCCAAGAGTTTAAAATGAGTTTCATTAACATAAATTTCCATAAATAGGTCAATGGATTTCCATGAAATGGGTACACAAGATTGCAAACAATTGTTTTAAGAATTTCTCTCATTTCTACACTAAACACCAGCTGAAAATTTAGTATTGAATAATTTATTGACTATTTAACAAGATTGCATGACATTCACAGTATTAATTACTAGATAAGTGTATTTGTCAGTCAAAGGGGTGCTGATGGAAAGTATCAGAAATCTGTTGACTTTTATAAAGTCTATTTGTTTGGGGTAGAGCTTACAGTAAAAAGGCCATAAAGTGTTAAGTTAATTCCCTCACCAAAATCTGTTGCCATGTGTTGGAACAAGTTGGCTGCTGATGTCTGTGAGGGTTCAAGCTTCCTCCTCCTCTTAATGCACCAGCTTCCTCTGATCTCAGCTGTAGGCTGGCCTAAGGCTCATCTCTTTCTAGGCTCAACTTGTCTGCTCCCTTCACAAGGCCAGCTGTAAGACTATCATGCAAAGGGCTCAGCTCTCTCCCTAGGGGTTCCGGCATCAAAAAACTAAGCTTTCTCTTCTTCTGTGTCATTGTCTGCCTAAGTCTCCATCCAGCAATGAGGTGGAGACTCAATAGCCTACTGAGGTGGTAGAATAAAAGCCCTAATATTAATTTAATCAGGTAAAAGTGAACCCTCTGAATTTGATACAATCAGTCCCCACCCAGATGGAGAGACAACTTATATTTGCTTGGAAATATTCTTAGAGGCTCTGCAGGAAAAATAAAAATTATCCAAAAATCAGATTGTGGGTATTTTTAATAAAAAGCGCAAATACTTGGTTAACATTCACAAGCACCATGCCAGAAAGAATGGAAATACTATCAATCTGGTAAGATTTTTAGCAGTCAAAATTCGCTAAAAGGTAAGAGTATCTCTAAATGTACTTGACTTTTTGTTTTTATTTTATTAAAACTATCTAATACCACTAAAAGGAATCCAATGTCCCAAACTTCTCGTTCCTTCTTAGAAGTGTCCTCTTATTCACTCTAAGTCATATTTCAGGTGATGAGATATGTTATGGATTAAATTTGTGTCCCCCCAAAATATAAGTTCAATTCCTAAATCCTTGCTGTGAATGCAATCCTATTTGGTATTAGAATCTTTGAAGTTATTTGCTTTTATGAGACCAAATTGGATTAAGCTGGGTCCTAATCCAATATGACTTGTGTCTTTAAAAAGAGAGGAAATCGAGACACAGGGGGGGGGAGAGAGAGAGAGAGAGAGAGAGAGAGAGAGAGAGAGAGAGAGAGAGAGAGAGAGAGAGAGAGAGAGAGAGAGAAGGCAGACATGTGATGAAGGCAGAGGCTAAGTTTTGCTCCAATCCAAAAAAATGCCATGGATTGCCAGCAAGAAACTACTAGAACCCTACAGACTTCAGAGGAAGCATGGCCTTACCAGCACCTTGATTCAGATTTCTAGATTCTAGAACTGTGAGGCAATAAATTTACTTTGTTTTAAACCATCCAGTTTACAGTATCTTGTTACAGCAACCCTAGGAATCTAAGAGAAGAGAAAATAATTTATTTAGTGGTTTCTCTACTGTGCAGAGATAGCCATCTCTTGATTTTTCACTCTTAACAGTGCTTACTGATATCTATTCATAGATTTTGCCCATTTCCTTGAGGATCTATTGTTTCCAGTTAGTCCTGATACTCTTGCAATGCTGGTTACTGTTTGCAAGCAATAGAATCTACATTGGGTTAGGCAGAATAAATGTATCAAGGAATTTATAGGACTCCATCGTTACTCATTGTGGATTGAATTGTGTCTCCCAAAGAGATGTTCACATCCTAACTCTCATGTGATATACTGGATTATGTACCAATAAACCTTCTTAACCTGAATCCACATTTCTGTGGGTGTAAAACTATTTGAACCATTTGCAAATAGTATTTTGAATATGTTAAGTTTAGATTCATTTGTGACTATTTAGGCATGGTAAACTGAATCAGGTTGGACCTGAATCTGTATTACTGAAGGTTTCATAAAGAAAAAGCAACAAGGAGAGGAGCTAGAAGCCAGAAGTCAGCAGAAACCAGTAAATCATATTGTATTAGTCAGCCAAAGGGGTACTGATGCAAAGTACTGGAAGTCTGTTGGCTTTTATAAAAAGGTATTTATTTGGAGGAGGATCTTACAGATACCAGGCCATAAAGCATAGGTTACTTTCCTCACTGAAGACTATTTCCATGTGTTGGAGCAAGATGGCTACTGACACCTACCGAGATTCAGCTTCTTAGGTTCCTCTCTTCCCAGGGCTTGCTTCTCTTTCCTCTGTCTGCTTACTTCCCAGGGCTCTAGCTTAAGATTTCAGCATCAAACCCCAATATCAAAAACTTCGAACATCAAAAATTCCAATTCTATCCTTTGCCATGCCTTTTACCTTTGAGGCCCCACCCACAAAAAGGTGGAGACTCAATGCCCTAATGACATGGCCCAATCAAAGCCCCAATCATAATTTAATCACACCCAGGTACCGACCAGATTACAAACATAATCCAATATCTCTTTTTGGAATTCATAACCATATTAAACTGCTATACAGGTGCAAAGAGATGTAACAGGAGACAGAGGCAGCAAGCTAAGGATCGCCAAGGTTTGAGGGAAGCTAATTGCGGTCACCCATCGGGCTGAAGTGTGGTTTGCTGGCCTGGCGGGGGGGGCAGCCGCGGCAGGCCAAGCCGCTGCCCCCATAATAGGGTGGCTGGTCGGACTCACCGCCACCCCTGAAGGGAGCTCGGCATGGGCGCAGAGTGCCCTCGGGTCTCCCCTTCTCGGCAGCCATGCTTCCGCGGCCGCCCCTCCTCCCGGATGGCGCCACACGATGCCTTGTGGGGCAGCACCCTTCTTCTTCTTTCTCCCTGCTCAGGCGCAGGGCGGAAAATTCCAGTCTGCCCTTTTCCCTCCCCCCGACAGACAGCAGCAACAGCCAGGCGTGGGCGGGAAACTCAAGTCTGCCCTCCACCCCAGCAACAGCAGCCACCAATCCCTAAACCCTGCCACTTCCCCCAGCAACAGCAACAGCCAATACCTAACCACCACCCCTCCCCCGTCCAGTACCGCCCACTGACCTTTCACCGGCAACCAATCAGAACAGGGCGTGGCTTCGACCAATCAGCCTTCCCCAGCCCCTATAAAACTGTTACCTCTCCCTCAATAAAGTGGACTTGCGTGTTTACCTTGTCTCCGTGGTAGTTCTTCTGCCATGCGCCCTCCAGTCCTGAGAGCCCCCGACAAGGGCCTGGCCTCCCTTGTCCCCAGTTCGTCGCCTGCTTCTCCGGGCGACCCCTTCGTCGCCGGCTTCGCCGGGCGACCCCGTCAGCCGAACCGTGCAATCCCTGTGAGACCAACCCCCCGTCTGCTGCCGGACCGACCCCTCGTCCCAAACGGGACCGATCCCTCGTCCCAAGCGGGACCGACCCCTCCTCCTGAGCTGGACCGACCCCTTGTCCGCAGCCAGACCCCACCTCTACCGACCGAGCAAGCCGCCGCACTAATGACTTTGGATGAAGGATGGACTTGCTATTGCCTTGAACTTGAACTTCTAGCTTTCCACTCTATGAGCCAATAGATTCTTGTTGTTAGGCCAATCAGCATGTGGTATTTGTCATAGCAGCCAGCAAACTTAGACCTGGGTTCTGTGAATGCGATCTTATTTAGAATTCTGAAGATGTTATAAGTTAAGACAAGGCTAAACTATGCTATGGTGAATTCTACTCCAATATGACTGTTCTTGTAAGGAAATTTGGACATGGTTCATAGGAGACAGAAAGAGATGAGGATGATCATGTGACAGAGGCAGAGTTTGGCTAATGCCATAGACCAGGGAACATCGTAGATTGATGGCTACTGCCAGAAACCTATACTCTTCAGAGGAAACATGACTCTGCTGACACCTTAATTCAGACTTCTGGACTCCAGTGATGAGACAGTACATTTTTGTTGCTTAAGCAAACTAATCTGTTGTCCTTTGTTACAGGAGTCCTGGCAAAGTAGGACACTACCTGAAACTCTCCACATGCTATTTTAGGACTCTGGCTACAAGTCAGCCACATCTGATTAATTTGCATTCCTAACTCCACTGTACCATATGGAATAATATCTCTGCATGTTTTTGAAAGCTTTGCAAAAAGGAATTAATGAAGATATAAACACTCAAACACACACACACACATAATAAAGAAGTACAATGAGGAGAAGTTATAGTAGCATTTTGAAAAACTAAAGAGGGAAGAGAAACTGTGTCAACATTATATAAAGAATTATTATTAGCACCAGCATCTACCTACTCTCATCTGAAACTATCCATACTCCTTTGAAATCTCTATCAAATAGACTGAATTGTTCTATTTTTCTTTTTAACTCTAATTTTCCCCTCAGATATGCCCTTCTCCTTTCTATTTTTTTATATAAGACACATGTCACATTTTATGAATATTATTTTACAGTTTTATGACCTGGCTTGTTTCATATAAAATAAAACATCAGTAGCTGTGTCATAGTACACAATGGCTGTGTCCAAATTTGCATTTATAATAGCTTTCATCCCACTACACTTCCCAAGCTAAGATATTCTGCTTCCAACAAAATTCTTGTTCATTATGCTAAGTTTTATAGACCCATAATGGCTTTACTATGTTGCATTAATTACAGTGGATTATTATTTTCACATGCATAAAATCATGTTGCCAGTTAAAACTTATTTTTCTTATAATCCATATTTTTACATGTAATGTATCTGTAGCATCATTATCAGTTCTCTATTGCTTCATTACAAACCACACCAAAACCTCATGGCTTAAAATGGCACGTTTTTATTTGCTCATGATACCATGGGTCAGCAACGTTTCTGCTGGTCTCACTGGGATCATTCAGTGGCAGTCATAAGAAAGCTTAACAGGGTTGAGTGGTTTCAGATGGCTTCACTCACAAGCTTGAACTCTTGACTACTGCATGTAGACTGTGGTTCCTCAGCTCCCCTTCATGTGGTATCCCATCTATCTGACTAGGCCTTTTCATAAAGTGACCTCAGGGCAGTGGTGCAAAAGCAGCCAAGAGGAAGTTACCAAGCTTCTGGAGCATTCAGTTTCAGAACTCTGAAAATGTCATTTGTGTGCTGTTATATTAGCCATAAGAAGGCATGTTTCCCTCCAGTCTCAAGAGATGGAAAAATGGATGCCATCTACTGATGGGATGGGTAGTAAAGATATTGCAAAAGGCCATACACAAAAGGATAGGAGAAGTTTTACAACACTTGTCAAAAAACAAAAACAAAAAATCTTTTACATTAGTTAACACAAGAATGTAAATGATTAATATACCTATAAAACTATTTTTCCCCTATTAGAATACCACTCAGTTGAGAAACCATAATCCAGATGACCTTTTGACTGTTTTAACTTTTTCATGGTGGCATCTTAATTTCAATTCAAACGTGTCTTCAAAAATAGAGGAGGATGTTTTCTAAATACAAAGAATCTTTTGATTCATTGATTTTCTCAGTGCAAATACAGAGAAACAAAACAATAAGACATTAATAAATAATTTCAATCAAATCTTAAATTGAAAAAGGAACATATATTGTGTGCTTCATTATTAAATGAATAACAACTTCACAACTCCAAATACAAACATCAGTCAGAAACTTCTTTTTTAATCTAGTCTCTTTATCAACTGTATCTTCAAAAATATGTGCAGTATTAAAATAAATTATATCTAATATCTGCATGGATTTCTCATATATCTGCACAGGTTTTTCAACCTTTGGACATAAGAGACTCCTGATCTCTTTTGAATGTTTGAGTGGAAAAGAGAACTCTTCAAATTCCACCAGTTTAATTCTACTTAGAATTGTAGGGAAGAGGTACACCTTTTCCAGGCATAAACACATGGTTGCTAAGACGTTGAATATATTATGCTTCCTCCTTTTATATCACTGCATATTAAAAGTGGAAATACCCAACTACAAATTTTCCTTTCTAATTTGTCATATTAACAATTTCAGTACTACTATTCTCTAGATATGAGGTCAAGAGAACGTTATGTTACTGTGGAATTTTTAATCACACTGTAAATGATATGAGAGAGAATAATTGGTGGTACAGAATGAGAGAGTGGAATTGTGAGTTGATGGAGGGGGTGGCATCCAGAGCACAAATGAAGGGACTTTGACTGATATAGGGCTTTGTCTTCATCTTTAATATGAGAGAAGTCTGACCATAAGGTTAAGAGGATTAATAGACCTGATGACAGTTGACTTTACTTTCTAAAATTAAATATTAAGAAGAATTCTCAGCCAAGAGGACAACAGCAAATAGGTAGGTTAGTATTTTCAATGGGAACACAGATGATAAAGTAACTATATTGCAGAAAAGATGAGAATTTAATAAATAAGCATAGCAGTGCTCATGTAGGATTTGCCTACATAAATAAAATGAGACCACATAGCATAGTTAACTCTCTCTCTGTAGTGATAATCAGATGCTTAAATGTAAAACCGGAAAAGTTCAATAATGGGCTGAGGTTTTTCTAGCCACATATGAAAGATGAAAAGAATATCATAAGACTTTAGTTGGTGCTATGTACTGGAACAAAGTGAGTAAATATATTATTTGATCCATAGTGAAAAAAGGGTGGTGTCATTGAATTGGAGGCCCCAGTGGGGTCAGTAGATTGTTGGGGTAGAGCACTTAAAGTAGAAATTTGGAATAAAATAGGTGATATTGAAGGGACAGGATCCTTCAAGTATGCCTTTCAGACTAAAAAGAAGAATGAAAACGAAGATAGACTAGTGCTAGCAGTGTATCAAAAGTGATATATGAGTGACTAACTCAGACCAAGTGAGAACATTAGATACAGGTTAGTTTGGCTGTCTTTTGTTTATATAATCATAAACAGCATAGCTGGATGTCCCTTAATGCCCTGTAGAAATTGATCTGGATGATTTTCTGACACTGAATTCACTTAGCGAAAAGTTTCAAACCATCCTGATTTTACTACTGGAACTTACTTGAAAGTTACCTACTCACAGCTTCAAATAACCTCAATATATATGAAGTGCTGATTATACTTCATAATTAATTATTGGAAAATAATTCTGCTTTTAATCGCCTTATTCTAATCTTTTCTTCTTTCATTTTGGTAGATTTATATTCTACCATATTTTTGAATAACTTTCCCACATTTTAGGTTTTGTAGATAAATAATCCATCTCTTAAATATTCTTGTTATGTTTTCTTCACAAATATTACCTCTTTTTAAATTTCTGTTATCTAATTTCACTTTGGATTCTCAGTGATTATCACAAGTCTCTCTTCCATTCTATTGATTTTAGTACTAAAGTAAGTGAATTATGCTATATATTTTTCTAATGTTTACATTCTATAATAATTTTTATTTTATCCCCAGCTTGTTTCCTTAGTTTTGCATTATCTCTGTAACTTATTCTGCAACTATATAGATATAGACATAGATATAGATATAGATAAAACTTCTTAAATTGACATTAAAGCTTCTTTTACTATCTCAGTGAAAAATGTGCTAGTAAATTTAATATTAAAATTTGGTAAGTTATTTCCTCTTTTGCTTCTTTTTTATTTCCTTCACAACTTTTATCGTAGTCATATAACTTCTTTCCATCTTACTCAATTTTAACATAAATAGACATATCTGGGCTAGATACTTGCAAGATTCTAACAAGTCCCCTTACCTTCATATATACTTTTTCTTAGACCTGTTTTCTTCTCCTCAGAGGTTAATCCTAAGGCAAAGGTATTACAGAAATCTAGTCTTCACCCTGCAGTTTCCAGTTGGTAGATTTTAAAAGTCTTTAAATTTTTAAAATAGTTTTGTTTAAGAGTCCTCTAATCACTTCAACTACTGGCATAATTTGTCCTTATCAACGACTTCAGGTTGACCTCAGGAAATTTGTTTTCAGAGACAATCAGCCGTAAAAAGTTCTCTCCTTATGCCTCTCCCTAGCAACTGCTTCCCAATTCCAGAAACAGAGGAATAGATCCTTGAACTTTCAAGTACTGGCCACGGCATTGTTAGTCGACAGTAAAGGTGGAAAACCTCAGAGAATGTCCAAAGTCTATTTTCTCCCTCCAGGAGCCACTGACCACCTTAGTGTTTTTTTATATAGTATTTCTTATTTTATTTCTCCTTTCTAGTAAGATCAGGCTTATTTTAAAAAGTTTTCTCATGATTAATCAGTCTCTTCAATTCTCAACTAGAGAAAAGAAAATATATTGTTTTTCCTTTTTTGATAATTCAGGTTTATAATAGGTTTTGCAAGTTGATTTCACTAAGAAGAAGATCTGATATGAAGATGTAACTGCAGGAATTTTATGAGAGAATACTTTTATAATCAACATTTGCAAGGGAGTAAGAGAACAAGGTTAAAGATTACGTAGTAGTCAAGAATTGGATATGGTTCAGGTGACTGAGATCCCCCCACCACATGGCAGGTCTGGGTTTGATTCCCAGCACTTCCTGGAGAAGACAAGCAAGCTAGCGAGCTGAAGCGCCACGCTGGCACAGCAAGCTGAAGTCACGCTGGCACAGCAAGCTGACGCGCAAATTGATGCAGTGATGATTCAACCAAGAGATAGAGAGAAAACACAATGAGAGATGCAACAAAGCTGGCAGTGGAGGTGACTCAGGCGATTAGCACCTCCCTCCCACATGTGAGGTCCCGGATTCGGTTACCAGTGCCTCTTAGAAAGAGAAGACCAGCACACAACAAACAGACACAGCAAATGCAAATAATGATGTGGTGGGGAGAAATAAATAAAATAAATCTTAAAAAAAAAGATTAGGTAGTGAAAATTGCACTAATTGAAATTAGTACTAATTGTCCTAAGGGCCCCATAAGATCATTAGGGGAGCACTGAAGTCAGATTGGCCCTTCAGAAGTTTCCTATATTGGACAAAGAGGATTGGACCTTGATATTGCCACATCTACCAATCACTTGGTGGGCTGTTCCAGGGAGAGAGGGAGTTAATTGGACAAGCTACTTCTCTTAAGGCCATGGCAAGTCCCAAGGAAGGACTCAGCTGAAAGCTATTGGCTGCCAACCCTCTCAGTAAATAGGAAAATGAATTTTTCAAGACATAAGCAGTGGGGGAGAAGAGGAAAGTAGAGAAAGTACACCAGAGCATTCAGCATTCATTACAGTTTGGGAAGATTTCTGGTCTTAGACAATCATTTGATATCTCCCCATGATACACACACATACACATATATAGATATATATACACACACTCACTCACAAACATATATAATGTTGATAATATATATAATGGTCAAATAATGACTCTCAAGATAATAGAATAATATAGAGTTCTGAACATCAAGTGAAATGCAAGTTACACAAATAGAGAAACCTTATTAGTGCATTTGGGTAATATATGCATGCACACACAAATATATACATATATATGCATATATTCTTACATAAGTATAAAATAATATGGAAGGAATTATCATACAAAAATGCTTATATATAATTCTCTTATTTTTATACCTTTTTCTACTTTCCAGTTTTCCAGCATTAATTTGTATGATTTCATAATCAGGAAAAAACACATTATTTTCTAAAAAAATCACTATGTGTCATCTTCACACTATATGTGATGACTAATAGTGAAGGTTTTCTCTTCTGTACAATCAATTTGAACTAACAGCCCAAAGGCATAGGTGTTAGGGGAAAAAATAAACAAATTAAACAAAATCAGTTAATCAATAACTAGACACTCGAAACCAAATGTAAGTTTAAACAAATTCATTAATATACTAATTTATATTTTAGTATATTTGCTGAATTTTTCTAGGATATACATTAAATAAAAATGGGAAATTAAGCATAATAACACACATATTTGTATATCATTTACAGGTAAGTAAAGATGTGTACTAAGGTCAGCAAAATAACCCTTCATTGTATTATGTTCACCAGAAAATGTATAATAGCAAAAGTTTGATTACAGTTTGGAAATCTATGGCCTCAATCTGAATCAGATAATTTATAGGTTCTAAAAAATTGTTATTAGATCAACACAAATGAACTCTATTTACCTTAGATAGTACACACAATATGATATTACTTGCATATATTTAAAAAACCAGAATACACATTTACATTTACTTTGCAGAAAAAATACGAACTTCCCGTGCATGACAACTTAATTTCTTCCTACTTGTTCCCTTCTGAGAATGTGAATTTTTTTAAATTATAAAATAAAACCTTCTTAAACTTCTATTTACATGAGTAGTAGGCATTTGAGTGTAATTTTTTACAAAGTGAAGGACTAAGTACAAAATACGAGAGGTATTTTGTATGAGAAGATTACTCCATGAAACCTAAAATGACAGTATAATTCTTAAGTTATCATAGAAAAATGTGAGCTGGGAGAAATGAGAACTCTCCGACTATGGAGTGAAGTTTTCTTATAGAGGTTATAGCAGTTTAATATAAGTGATGAATTCCGAAAAGAAATATTGGATTATGCTTGTAATCTGATCTGTACCTGGGCATGATTGAGTTATGATTAGGGCTTTGCTTGGACCACATCATTAGGGGGTTGAGTTCCCACCAAGGGGGCGGGGAGGGGAGGACTCACAGATAAAAGGCAGGGCAAAGGACAGAGTTGGAACTTTTGATGTGAGGGTTTCTGATGTTGGAGTTTTGATGTTGGAGTTTGATGCTAAACTGGAGCTCTGAGAAGTAAGCTTGCATAAAAAAGAGAAGCCAGCCCCAGGAAGGAAGGAACCTTGAACCCAGAGAAAAGCAAGCCCCGGGAACATAGGCACCCAGGAAGCCTGAACCCTCAAAGAATCCGGCAGCCATCTTGCTCCAAATAGACTTTGGTGAGGGAAGTAACTTATGCTTTATAGCCTGGTGTCTGTATGCTAATACCCCAAATAAATACTCTTTATAAAAACCAACCAATTTCTGATATTTTGCATCAGCACCTCTTTGGCTGACTAATACAGAGATGTAGGACATAGTTGTGATAGAGAGTGATGCCATACTCTTAATAGTATTTTTTAATATTTGTAGTAATGCAGATATGGAAAAGTGTGTGAAAATGAATTTATTTTGCTATGGCTGGCTTTATTTTAAAGTATTATCTTGCAACTTAAACTTAAACTTCAAAAAATAAAAACTGCTTAGATTTCATGAATGAGTTGAAATTATTGGGTGACACTAAGTTTAAACCAAGATAGGAAAAGGTATTTTTCTTGAAATGTACCTTAAAGACATTTTAGAAGGAGCCATGGGAGCAATGGCTGTCATTACCACTCGCTGTGCTTTAGGGGCCAGGAGAAATAAGTACAAATCTATCCCCAAGGCAAGAGTAAGCTATGTGACTTCTCTGGCCCAGAGGAACAAAGGAGCCATGGATCAATTTGCTAACTATGGTCTAAAGTCTCCTAGCCTCTCAGAAAATGCTACAGATTGCTTTAACTTTGTTTTCAAATATCAGGTCTGCTTCACTCCAAAATATCTGGAGGTTAGAATTCTTATAATCATGCAGTTGTTTTCATTCTGGGTCATTCTTCCTCTGCCTGTTCTAAAGGTTTGATATCTCTCTAGTTTCCAGTCATATGGCCTTAATGACAAAACTCCCAGGCTATGTTAAAGTGGGGAATGTGTTGGCTGTATACAAAAACAGCCAAAGAAAATAAACTAATGGCATATAGACCATGAATCAGGTAACAATGCAGGTTAGGAAAACTGTGCTTCTTTTCTACTTACTTTTTCTCCATGTAAGTATTAGACATAACAGGCAGCACCAAACCAACTGGAAACATTCATACCAAATATGAAAAAATATGGGAATTAGGAGATAAGTGAGTAAAGAATATCTACAACTGATCAGTGGTAGAGTATATAAACAAATAACTCACAAAACACATTATAAACAAAAAATAACCCAAGTAAAGATGTTCTAGCAATTTAGAAGGCAGTTTCCATTCATTTTCAACTTTCCTTTATACTCCAAATACATGCCAAAGACATAAATGCCACAGGGGCAATAAAAAAAAAAACAAAAAACGTTGACTCTGTAAACCAGAAACCAAACAGAAATTCGACGTAGAAAATCCTGGAATGATCTTGTTAGCATATTGACTTGTGGTTGAGAAATAGTTAGGAGGCAGGGATTTGACATCTGTAGCATAACTAGAAACTGGTCTAAGCAAGGAATCAAGGCCAGTCTCACTTCTTAAAATTGAGATGAGGCAAAGCTATCCTAGATAACACTGTATCTCTGGCTGTGGATATGTTAAGTCTACATACTCAGGGACTGAGAGAAAGTAGACTGAATTTGACAGTCAGTACCATATCCAAACAACCAGTTAGATCAGTGCAGAGAGAGACAGCCACTCCAGCATTTCAGTAATCCTGAATTTCAAAACACATGAAATTTAAAAAATGCAAAAATGTGTGATGACACAAATGTCTGGCTGTCCAGAAAAACTCTTTCCTTACTATGGTAGAGACCCATAATTGTGACTAGAAAGCAATTGCCCAACCAGGACCTTCCCAGACCTCCTTGCAGCTCTGTGTGGTGATTTGCTTGATTTTCCGAATTGGAAGGGGAAGAGAAGATTCAATTTCACTTCCAAGGCAACAGTTTTAAGAAGTGGGTATGCTTTCACCCTATTATCTCTTTCTCCATAAGTTGTTTGGAGGCAGAAAATGATGAGGTTCTTATAGATAGGGGTACTACAAGATTAAAGGAGGCTGGATTATCTATCAACAAGAACAAGCATTCTGGTCTGTTATATGAGGGGAAAAAAGTAACCATTATAAATGATGTATTTATTTGAACAGTTGGTATTATCTAAACTATAATAATATGATTTAGGACAACAAACAAGAGTAGGAGATATATTCCCTATCAACAAAATAAAAAGTAAAGGAACTTTCTGAAAAATATCTTAAATAAAAAAATGGTATCCATATAATTCATCAGAATGTATGGAATGAAAATGGCTGATGAAATAAAATAGATATATATGAAGGGAACCAATTAAATATAGAGATTCAGGAAATTAAATATATAATCATTAAATGAGACAAAAATAGATAAACTGTGGATATAAAACATGCAAAAGCTGTTAAGAAACATGTGAGGTTCATTAAAAAGCCTCAATATAAGCCTAATGACTATTTCAAATGTGGATAATTTAAAATAAAACAGTGGAGAAAAATAAGCAGGTTGGTGTTTCCTCAGAAAATAGAACTAATTATGTTGAGGATCCTTTGTAATTCACAGACATGGATCTTTACCTCAAACACTGACCCAAACTGCTGAATAGGATAAATAAAATAAATCCATCACAAACAAGATACAGAAAAACTGAAAATATCTGTTATGAAAGAAAGTCTTAAAAGATACTGTAATGGATGCAAATTAATTACAAAGAAATGTCAATTTTAACTAGAGTTCTCTTCTCTGCAACAATGGACAAGAAACGATAGTGAAGAAATATCATACAAGGGCTGAGGGAGAGGAGCTATCATTCCAGAAGTCTATATTTGGTAAATTATTACTAAAGATATTTAGTAAAATGATAATATTCCATGTGCACATAGAAGTTACTACTAATATAACTTCTAGTAAAAAATTACCAAACAGAAACTATAGAAAGATAAATAATAGGTAAATCATAATATTACTAAAATATATTGGGTCAACAATTCAAATGTTATCTATAGATATTACAATTTAATAAATATAATTAACAAAGTGGAAATAAGATTCTGGCTAACATTCTCAAGGATGATTTAATTGAGGTCTAATTAATAGTTATGAAGGTTAAATTTCCCTTTTCTTTTTTAACAGAGGCATAAAGTTATGGACTAATTCTAGTGTAATTAAATTTCATATTGAACCAACTTTAGAAAGACAAAATAATGGAAAGCGGTACAAAATTGGGCATAGGTGTAGTGAAGAAAATATCTTTTAAAAAATTCTGACAAAAATCACTTATGCATACTTCAGTCTTCTTAAGGAAAAATTTTTGGAAATATACCTACATGTATTTCAAAAAAATCACACAGAATAAGGTTTTTAACATACCCCATTTATTTTAAGGGTTTTCCTTATCACCCAATATATTCAATGAAATACCTGGACTGCAATTGCAAAGAGGCAGACATCCTTAAGGAATTTCTTGTCCATTTAAAGTTACCTCTATTAAACATTGCAATATGCTAAAGCAGCTTTGAAAAAGCTAGAAACCTACCATTTCTTCCATAACAAAACATGCTAAGTAATCATTTAGTTCATATTTTATATTTAATATGCAACATATTTGTTATACCTTTATAACTAGGAGAAGCCATATACTCCTTTTTCTTAATCAATAGCCTAAGGTTAAAATTTTTTAATACAATGAAGAAAATGAACAGTAATTTAAAATTCTTCCCCAGTGCTACATCTTGGAATTTATAGGGGTTAATGGATCTGTTCTTCTACTTGCTAAATAAAATGTGTCCCCTTAGATGATGGTTACCATTTCTTAATTAAGAATCCACTAAAGTGTCATCCAAAAGTGCATAATTTATTCCCTTTATATTATTGGACTGGGAATTTTGCCAATGAATAAAACATCTTATTCTGAGTCAAAATGGAAACTAATATTTTAAACTTGATGAGAAATATCCATTTCTTGGATGTGTTTTAATAATAAATCTATATTATAATGAAGAGCAAATCAAGGTAGTACTTAATCTGACTTTCAGTAAGGGCACTGACTAGATTGGAAAATGATTGCTTCTTAAGGAAAGTATAGAACCTCCAGTGTTGAAAGAAAATACACACACAAACACACACACATGCACGTCTCACTCCTCTCTCTCTCTCTATATATATATGCGTGCATATTTATTTCTTATATCTTCATTATTTTTGTTATGATCCTTTTCTCATATAAAATAATTGGTGTGGCTGCTAACCATAACTGTCACAAGTTGAGCCAAATATATTAACTTAGCCTTTTTGAAAGAAAAGAGATGTCAGGAGCCTGATAAGGAACAGCTAGTTACCAAATGGAAATATGCTTTGTATTTAGAGGCTAATACTTTATATATGTATTTTGTTAGTTCAAATTTTGTTTGTTTCATAAAATTTTCCTTTGAAATGAACTCTATGGTTTTTTAAGAAAGAACGTCATGGTAAGAAATTCTTTTGAAAGCAAAAAATTCTGTAAATAAGATTGACAGTTACTGGAAGACATAGACACAAATGCTGACTGTGTCTTAATATTGCTAAGCTCCTAAATTGGGGTGATGGTCTCTATCTTTTAAGTGTCTTCCATGTACTATCTTGTACAGCTATCATTTGACTAAATTGTATCTACCAATTCAGTATTAAGCAGTCACTGATGGTAGCTAGAAAGCACACCATTTAGAATTGTTACACTAAAATCATGTTTATTCTATTTATGGTACATTATTTAAATTGAGGGTTCATTTTGTTCCTAAAAAGTCTTTCTTGTATATATGGTAACAGAATCTTTTTTTTTTTGCTATCCATGGAACTACACTACACGAAGAATGGACCTTAAGTTAAACCATGAGCCTTAATAAATAGTACAATTATAAAAGTATACTGTCATCAAAATCCCAACAAGTATTCCACACCAAAGTAAGTTGTTCACAGTTGGGTGGTATATGGAAATCTTTATTTTATGCATGATTTTTTGGGTACACCTTTAATTTCTCCAATAAACATAAAAATGAAAAAAAAATGGTGGAAGGGTTAAATGTTAGAATGGATTTGTTGTCCACTATCTTGTCATGTGACTAAATATATGGTTATCAATAAATACATTTTACATACATAGAAAACAAAAAAAACAGGGCAATAACTTACTGAAAACTTCCCATTAGGAATTTTTGTTCATATTTTCATGTAGAAAGAGTTCTTTCCCCCCTTGGTAATAGATTTTTTAACAATTTTGAAAATAAAGGAGGCTTTCCTTTATATTATCTCCTGGAGTAATTTACCCTCTCTACATTAATCATCTTCTTAAGAATTACTGGCTTAGAACTCTGGCCCTCATAATATATTTAAAATATATATTTGATCCCATTTTTCACAAAGAATTCAAAAGTGAATTTTGCATAAATAACTTTAATTTATCAACTTGAGACTTTAGTTATTAATAAATAAGTTTTAAACTGTTTTGCTGTTGAGCAATCATCAAAAGTGACAGAATTTATTTTCTACATTAATGTTACTAAAATTACAGTTTAGGTATATTCCTCAGAATCTATGAGATCACATGGATAAGAAATGTTTCCTAAGAGATTGTTAGATGTGATGAAAATTTATGGAAATGGCTTTAACTTGTCTCATTTTTGTATTTCCCCAATTCCACTTAATTTCAAAGATTGCACTGATTGTATTCAGGTTGGATTTTAATACAGGGCTTATACCAAAACACAAGTGTTGTGAGTTTTCTCCAATTTGTAAATGCAGATGAAACAGCAACCAACCTATTGATTCCCAGCAATAGGTGTTTCAATTATCAGTTGCTTTAAAAAGTTAACTCAGGTATTTGTGAACAAACAGGAAAACTAGAGAATAGAAAGCAGAAATGTGATTTCTTTGCAGCCTGGAAGAGAAATTAGATAATGAAAGTTTACCTAAAATTGAAGATAAGACTAGATTATTTACATTCTTAAAAGGACAATTGTTTACACTAAGCTGATTTACTACTAAATCAAAATTGATTTTTCCAATGAAATTTCATTCTAATTATTAATGATTCAAATTATTATAAAATTTGGATGCAAAACATTCTGATGAAAATAATTAAATCAATCTGAACATACTGGCAAAAAAGTAGATATAGGTTGGAGCAAATTCAATGTTTTATATATCAATCTACTTTTCAAAACTAATAAGTAGACATTTTAGATATTTTGTCCCTAAAATCCTCTTTCAGGGGGATCCAAGTCAGTTGGATATTTTTATACTGTCTTTTATTATTTAAAATTCTGTGTGTCAGTGTTCATGAATTAACAAAGAACAATCATTATCAATTCTGATGATGCCTAGCCTGAACTAGGGCATCAGTATAACACACCTGGTTTTGTATTTCCCCTCACCAATTTTTGCTCAGGAGAGAAAGAAGTACCTGCCTTATTGGAGTATTTGGGAGAGAGTATAGGTAGTTCTTACCTCCTCTACTGGTATTAGGAGCAGGCTGCTCTCTGGAATACAACTTCTTTGCTACTCCACAATGTTCTGTAATGTTTTCAAGGTCAGGTGCTGCCCAGAAAGGCATGAAGGCGCAGCATAGCCTATGACCAGGAGCACAAGTCTGTACAATTCCAGAGTGCAGTATCAAAGCCCTGTCACCAAATACCCAAACCGTATTTTACAACATTACCCCTATCAGTGATGAGATTATTTTTCCAACTGCTTTTGCCTTTTCTTTCATGTGATTCAGAAATTGCAGAAAAAGGTGCCACTTGGGGGAACTTTAAAATTCATAAAACCTGTAACCCCTGTATTTGTCATAATACATATTTTAGTTATTATTGCAGTAATTATCACTTATTTATATACAAGTGAAGTCAGATGAACTTAGACATGAAGAAAAGTGGAATTCAATTGCTTTTGTAAACAATTTGTAGACTGATCACAGAAATATATAACCTACCAAATGACTAGAATCACAGAATCAAACACCATCTCTTCTCTATGACCATATCTGCTTAAGTATAAATGAGCATGACATTTATCTACCTTCACAGGTACTAATACCTGATATTATTTGTTGGCAGAGACACCTTTCATATTAAAGTAGTTAAGAAGATAGGGTGTTCATTTTATTTTTGTATTTTTAAAGATATAAATTCTTTCTGTTTTTATCATTTAAAACAAATATTACTCAAAAGTATTTAAAATCTGGTTTTGCCTTTTAATATGCATAAAAATATTTGTTTAAATACATGAACTTCTTCAACTAGAATCATAAGAAGGATGCCTAACTTACTTAAGGGGAAACTTGCATTAGAAATACCAATTTATACTTAAGTGGTTATTAATACATGAGTCATTTTCCCATCTTTAAAGCTCTATTTGGCAAGAAACCATGAACTACTTAATGGCAATGTGCATTTTGAAATTAAACCACAAAATTTCATTAATATAATACAATGAAATATTTTGTGTATTTAGATAAAGTTTTATTACAGTTAGACTGAATAATAAGCAAAGGTCAACTGTTAATATGTGGTTTTAAAGTGCCTTAAAACATTTAACATATTATAAAATATAAAACATGCTCTCCTGTCTCCATTTTAAGAATAGTTTTTGAAAAAGTGTAAATATTCCCCTTGGTAGTCAAAATCACCTCTTACAGAGATCTCTTACAGAAATTATAGAGGTCTGGGACCTCCATACCAAACAAAGAAGGGAAAACCCTAAAGAAAGGTTGAAATATGAGAGACGAAATATCAGAGAAGAATAAAAGAAGATAGATAATTTCCAAGCTAAATAATTGTGCTACCTTTTATATAGAACAGCACGTGTTTTCAAACACCTCAAAAGAATTTCATAACTATGGAGACGAAGCATGGCAAATTAATTCTTTTCCCAAGTTCCCCATTAAGAAGTGTTAAAGTTATGATTAAAAAAAAGCAAACTAGGATTATCTGGTTCCAAATTATATGTTATTCCTATTATGTAATATTATTAGACCTAGTTACACATGGCAGGACAAATTTCCAGGTATGGTGAGAAATTGCAGTCAATTTGGTCATGAAACAGTAATATAAGGATATGAAAAAGGCACTAGATAAGTATTTGACCTCTGGCTACTTTTGGTGAGAAGGCGCAAGACGAAGTTGAGCTGGAGCTCAGGAACAGTCCTTATATTTGGGGGAACATGAAAGACAACTAAACAACTAAATCAGTAGTATTTCCAATGCATTTTCTTCCAAACAGCTTTTAGTTTTCCATTCTTTAATAAGTAAATTAATATACACTGGAAACGTGTGAAATAACAGATATGAAGTATTAGTCACTCCATTCCATATTTAAATAATAGACGAACAAATATCAATTACATGTAAAGATTTATACTGAAAGTGAGTTAGCAAGGCTATAAATGACATTAGCTAGAAAATTTCTGGTCAATGAGACAATTTGCATTCTGCTATTCCCTGCCAACATTAATTTATTTGATTTCACAATTAGCAATTTTTTACATGGTTTCATTTATATTCATTACAAAAACATCCATTTTAAGAACATAGCACATTGTTGCAGTTGCCAAACTTCAAACTATTCAACCTATGGTTCAATGAGAACTCTCTTGTGGAATGTCATTCTGTACAAGAATTTTTTTAAATGGATCACCAAGTAGGAAAATACATTAATGACTTAATTAATCTAGAGAATTCTGGAAAGGAGAGTAGATTATCTTTGTGATTACAGAGTAATCCAGAAAATAGAAGGAAAACTCTGAATGTCCTGAGAATTTAAAATTAACTGATGTTAAAAACATTAATAGAACATTTATCCATTTCAAGATTTACTCAGAAAAATGTTTATAATTTTTACCACTTATGATATAAATTCATGTGTACAACATAGCATTTAACTGGTGTAATATTTACAAAGAAGATATGAAAGGCAGTATAAAAGCAAATAATATATTAATACAATTTTCACTCTAATGCTAATTAATTTTCTAAAGTGCTATGATAGAATCCACATGGTCTCAGTGGACTCCATTTTATTCAAGTTAATTTTGAAAGGTTATTATATGCCAGCCAGAATTTCAAGTCCTGTGAGCACTATGTCAAATAAGACACTCCCTCTCTGCTTTTAAGAAATTTGGATTCTAGCACTGGATTTTATCATACACACACACATACATACATAATTTCCCCTATCAAAATTTCACTCCATTGTTAAAGAAAATAAATTCATGTGCTGTATCATATATCTTTACTTTCCAGCAATTAAAAATTAGCTATGTGCATGAGCTAATTACATGCTCATTAAATTCTGAGAGAGAGAGAAAGAGAGAAGACAAAGTAGGAAGAAAGAAAAAACAAAGGAAAGGAGGGAGGGGAAATTATAGGTGGTATTTATGTTATCATTAAAATTAAAGAAAATATTTTCAGGAAAACAAGTAGATAAATAATCTATGATTAGGTAAGAGATTAACACATTATAATTTGGACCAAAATTTTTCTTAAGGATATCAGTTTTTATATCAATGATACTTTTGTTTCTACTCAAAAGAACAAGAAAATAAATCATGTGACTATTGGAAGTGAAATAATGTGTGATTCTGTAACATAACAACACTTGCATTTCTGGGCATAAGAATCACAGGTAATGCAAACTTAATGTTTATATAGGTAAAGATATATGGTGGATAAAATAAACACTGTTTATCTAGAAACTTAGTCACTTGTAAAGGTGAATTATCACTAATCACCCTAGCTACCAAAAAGTTGAGTGGTATCAGGTAAATCTCCTGGCAGGAAAACATCAAATTCATACAGCTGTATATCGTATTGGCAGTCCGTGAATATTGAAGATTCATTTTTTCATTCTTGATATGCATATGGTTACATATTGATTTTCATATAAATCTGTGAAACATTTTGTGGCATGTGAACATTTTTTCATCTGGAGGATAGTTTCTAAAATTCATTTCTTGTAATTTAATGAAACTACAAAACCACCAGCAAGAACAGTTTGGGCTTTGTATTCAAATGTTGGTAGGTGTTGCAATCACTTATATGTTCCATAATATGTTCCCAATTTTACAAATGATTAATTTGCATTTGAAGGTAATAACCCTGGTGCTATGTTCCTTGGATATCAATTCATGGCCTTATAAATCAAAGGAATAAATGTTTCAATATTTTAAAAATCTTTATCTTCCCCTCTTTCTAAACCCACCTTTCATAAAATTTACTGGTTCAGAAAAGCTGAATGTCTTGGAAAAATGATTATGTAGTTTAGTGGAAGCTGTTGCTGGCACTGCATAAAATGATGCATAGATTATATGATTCAAATGTACCAAAACAAATGATATTTTTGGAATTAAATTAGAATTTTATTGCTTTCTCTGATCATTTTGGAAACCATTCTGTAATAAAACATTACTTGACCATCCATGCATGTGCTTAAGAATACTTCCAAATGCAGACACTAGATCTGAAGTTGTCCACTAGCACTAACTCTTGAAACAGAACACTTGCCTCGAAAATATTGATGAATATATTATACATACAGAATAACTTGAGAAAGTAAATTATGTTGCTTTTGTGAAAGTAAAGTGTTAGTCTATCCAAGAAATCTTTTGTCTTTTAGTTAAGAGAAGAATATAATATGGTCCTTGTATCCCAAATTTCCCAATGTTATCTAGGGTATATAAAACATATCTTTGGCAATATCAGTTAAAGACTTGATTTAAAACACTAATAAACAATTGCATTGCTTTCAGGGGGTTTTAAATTTAATTAAAAAACATTTTAATAGAAAATCTAAATTAAAAAGTACATGGATTTATAGATTATAGAGAGCACTAGATGACAACTATGAAAATATCCTAATTCTAATAAAGAGAAGTAATATGACGAAATATGAAATTTTAAAAGTGGTATATATCTTGATGTTAACAAGAACTCTCTCCCCTTTGATTAATATGTTTTTCTTACCAGGTACTTGACCAATATTGTATAAGTTTTATTACATGTATAAACATAATTTATTTGATTTCCAGACTCACTTGCAGGTTGTTACAAAGAAAATATTAAAATTAAACTAAGCCAGTACTTTCTAGTGTATTAGTTGTTGGCCATATAACAGTAATGAGATCTTGAAATGTGGTTAGGCTGAATTGAGATGTGCTATAAGTGTAATACACATCCTGATTTTTGAAGTTTTGTTTGAAAAGGGAATATAAAATGCCTTATGAGTTATTTTAAAATATTGTTTTACATGCTGAAGTTATAACATTTTAGGAGCATAGGGTTAAATAAAATATAGATTAATTTTACCACTCATGTTATTTTTCAATGTGACTGCTAAAACTTAAAAAATTACCTATGTGGCTTATAATAAATTTCTATTGAATGCCACTGGATTAGGTTCCTCTATATAAACATTTCTTTCCATGAATTTAAAGATTTACAGTTGTTGGGTTTTCTAATCAGTACATATGCATACCTTGAAGAGTAATCAACTACTTTGCAGTTTTGAACAAGTCATTTTTATGGTAAAGAAAGAAAAGAATAAGTCTACTTGTACATGTGTATTTGCAAATGCATTTGTGTGTTTTCTGGGTGTGCTTATTTATGTTGTAAAAAATATGTAGGAGATTTGGAATTTTTTTTTTTAAATACATGACTCCATAGTATAGTTGTTGGAACCAAATGAGTCAGAGAAAATATAATTTATATTGTCTATATTGTGGTAAGCTCATAGATAAGTCTTGGAACAAACCATTTTGGAAAATATACACATAATTTTACAAAAATTTTCTTTGAATAGTAAACAATTGAATAAAAAAAGACTACGTATTAACAATAGTGAAAGTTTTTTCCAAATTACTTCTCATTTTCTCTTTTATCATTTCTACAATATTATTTCATCGTTTTGATATTATTTAGTTCCTTGATGTAATAGGATTTTACATAATCATATTACATTTTCAGATTATTATTTATGGATCCATCCCATTACATAGTCTTTTGTATTGCTCTATTTTGTGCTTGGGAACAGCTTGAGTTATTTATGCACTCAATATTGTTTCTTTGGGGAACACAGACACATTCCAAAGAGTTTGACATACCGTCACAAAAGTTTGCAGTGCATTTCCAGTTACAGTAATAACGTAAAAGTTTATTGCTGACCAACAGGCCCGCATGATATAACCATTTCTTAACAAAAAAGAATAGTAAGCTGTCAAGAAATTTAGTGTTGCATATTAAATGATCAGCATTCAAATGGATAATAAATTGATTAAAAAGTAAACAAACAAGCACTAAATATACCAGGAGACAAGGCTAATGGCCTGAAAACAAATGGAAAAAGAAATTTCCTGCTATTAGAATTAGATAACATTTACTTTGGAAAATACGGGATTAATACATAGAGAAAATAGGCATATCTTTTCATAATATGAAATCTGAAAAAAAGGATCAAATTGGTACTCTTGAAGCAGACAACGAAATAACCAATATAATGCTTTTAATAGATAATCTACCTGCATATTAGTCAAAAAGGAACATAGAACTAATAAGATGGAAAATGGGACAACAGAAAACATCCAGATTAATGCAAGGAAAAGAAAATTAAAAACAAATTCCAAAGTATAAGAGGCATATGGAAAATGTGAGCATATATAACACATATGATATTGAATTATGAGAGAGCCTATGATTTATAAAATGGTACAGCCTTATCACTAATTACATTAATTGTAAATAGATTAATTCTCCAATCACACATAGAGTTTGTCAGATGAATTAAATAAAAGAAAACTGAACCAACTACATATTTACAAGAGAATCACCTTATATTCAAAGATGCAAATAAGATTAAAAGTGAAAGGATGGAAAAAGATATTCCATTCAATGAGTAACACAAGAGTACTGTGGTGGGTATACTAATGTCAGATAAAAAAGTCTTTTATGCCAAAAGCTGCTACGTGAAGCAAAGAAATCCATTACATACTGAAAAAAAGATCAACTCATCAAGAATATATAACAGTTTTAAACATATATATACACTTAGATCAGAATATATGATGCAAACCTTGTCAGAATGGAAGGGAGAAATGTATAGTTCTACAGTAACAGTGTGAGAGTTCCATACACCACTTTTAATAATGGATAGAACATCATTCTAGACAGAATATCAGTAATGAAATGGAGGACTTGAACAACACTATAAAAGGAAAACCAGAAATTTTGCACATATGTGGAAATAAAACAACTCATGTTTAAACAATTAATGGATTAAAAAAGAAAGTACAATGGAAATTGGAAAATACATAGAAATTTTAAAAAACAACAAGAACTCATAGCGAAGAGTATTATATACAGTGCTCAAAGTGAAATTTATAGATGTGAATGCCTATATTGAAAAAGCAATCAAATCAATAGCTTAACTTCACCCCTTCAGAAAATAGAGGGAGAAGAGCAATCTGAAACATAAAATTATCAAAAGCAATGAAATAATAGGGGTAAGAATGGAGATAAATGAAATAGAGTGATCAATGCATCAAAAGCTGACTCCTTGAAAAGATCAACAAAATGAACAAGTCTCCAGGTAGAATATAAAAGAGAAAATAAGAGAAAATAAGAAAAACTAAAATGAGAATTGAAAGTGGAGACACGGCTAACAAACTTACAAAAATAAAAGGATAGTGAAAATATTAACAATCGTATGCCAACAAATTAGGTAATCAAATGAAATGAACAATTTCTTACAAATACACTAATTATGTAAACTAGCTCAAGAAAAAATAGAAAATTGCAACAGGCCAATGACAAGGAAAGAGATTAAATCTATAATCAATGATTTTCCAACAGACAAAAGTCTAGGACCAGACGGCTGCACCAGTGAATTCTACGGAACACTCATAGAAAAATTTACACCAAACCTTCTTAAAATCTACCAAAAATTCTGATACCAAAGCCAGACAAGAATATTACATACTAATAAACCTTACAAATAGAGATAAAAAAAACTCCCACGAAATATAAGCAAGCAACATATATCTTGTGATGATGAAAGACACAATGGAAAAAAATTAATATTTTTTATTTTTTGCTTTTGTATTTCACTTTTTTTACTATTATTATTTTATTTTTTATTATTTTTATTCTTATTTTGGCTTTGATTTTGGGAAGTTTTGGATTGCAGAAGGGTTGCATCTGCAGCAGGAGAGGTTCTGTGGTGCAGTGTGTGTGGGGAGGGGTGCACGTTAGGGCATGCCTTTATGAAAATGAGTGTGTTCAAGTGGTCATGGGGTGTTGTCTCAGTGAGTGAGGACCTACACAGTATCCAGGGGAATACTGAATTCCCATTCTGGGAAGTCCTGCTATGTTCTCTAATAGAGTGGCAAGAATTCCTAGAGTACATGGGCAGTGCCTAGCAAAGGAGGACAGACCAGTACACCAGGCCCTTTATATTGATGCTTGTACTTGTGAACCTCAATCTTGTGAAATTGAAACTTAGCCTAGTATTACGTATTGCTTAAGAGTGACCTCCTGAAAGCCTCCTTGTTCCTCAAATGTGACTTCTCTCTAAGCAAAACGGAGCATATAAACTCACTACCTTCCCTCCTCATGGGATGTGACATGACTCCTGCAGGTGAGCCTCTTTGGCTCTGAGGGATTATTACTAAGCACCGACTAGTGCTGCATTTGGAAAAAGACCTTGACCAAAAGGGGAAAATATTAATTACAAATGAGTTTTTATGACTAAGAGGCTTCAAAGTGAGTCAGAAGTCCTTCCAGAAGTTAGGCTTATACATGGTTTCAGAGGATCTCACTGAATGCCACAATAAACTCTGCCTCAACCAGGGGTGTTCCTGAGGGCTTTACAGATATCTAGACACTACAGACACGGCAGACAATCTCAGGAATTCAGCACCAAGTCAATGGGCCTTGCCTTGGAGTATATATTTCCCAATGTAATAGAGTTAGACTCATTTATAATTTCCCTGCACATGACTCTCCTGCCGCTTTTATTTGAAACTATAATTAGCACTATACCCACTAATATATGTACCAGAGACTTAAACCTTCTGCCTGTTCACATGCTGGTTGAGCCCTCAACTGCAGGAGAGTTGCAGCCAACACTCACTGTCCAGTTCATCAGACATACCCCGGAAATTAACGAAATGATGATGATTGACAACACCTATTCCAAAAAACAGAGTACCTACAACTGCAAGCAAGATAATTCCATTCCTCTGCCCCATAGGTTTTAAGCCCTCACTCAATCAGAAAAAGAGTGGGCATCACAATCCTAAAATACTCAAGATTAAGGTGGGAATGCAAATGTGGACTAATGTAGATTTATTATTATTATAAAAATGGAAGAATTTATAACACTGATATAA
The DNA here is from genome assembly GCF_030445035.2 of Dasypus novemcinctus. Classification (NCBI taxonomy): domain Eukaryota; kingdom Metazoa; phylum Chordata; class Mammalia; order Cingulata; family Dasypodidae; genus Dasypus; species Dasypus novemcinctus. Next base: position 31,875,766 of record NC_080674.1, on the reverse strand, counting down.
AGGCAGTGGCCACAAGAGGTTCTGAGGGGAAGGCAAGGCAAGAAGAGGGGTAACATGGGGTATTTTTGTGACATTACAATTGTTCTGAATGAAATTGCAATGATGGATACAGCCCATTATACATTTTGTCAAAACCTACAAGAATGTGCAGTGCAAAGTGTAAACTATAGTGTAATCTGTTGACCATGGTAAGCAACAATGCTTCAATATGTGTTCATCAATTGTAACAAATGTACCACACTAATCAAAATGTTGTTATTGGGAAAAATGACAGATGTATAGACCAATGAATGGAGTCGAGAGTTAAGAAATAAGTCTTCACATAAAACCTACTGATTTTTTATGAGGGTGCAAAGTTCATTCAATGAAAATAAACTCTTCTACCAACAATTCTGAGAAATCTGGATATTGATATGCAAAAGGACAAAGTTGAACCCCTACACCATATACAAAAATGAACACAAAAGGAATAAAGAACCTATATAACTGGAAGAGTTAAAGCTATGAAATTATTATAAGATAACATAGACAAATTGATGACATGGGATTTGGTAATAGATTCTTAGATATGACACCAAAAGCTTGAGCAACAAAAGAAACCCTATATGAATATGATTCCCTCAAAAAGTAAAACTTTTTTGCATTGAAATGCATTATCAAGAAAATGAAAAGACACCCTACTGAATGGAGAAAATAGTTGCAAATTATATATCTGATAAGGGTTTTTAGTATATATGTATGGCTTTGCAATTTGTCACCATCTTTCCATGTTCTTTCTCCTTTAGTCAGCATTTCATTTTTAGTAGCTACACAGCAAGCCTTTAGAAATAACTGCTTGTGAGCTCAAACCCCTTCACATCAATAGAAAGATGTAACCTCTGCCTTACTGACAATCATTGTAAATGCTGGTTTTACTTAGTTACTGTGAAAGTGTAACTTCTGCCCTGTTGGAAAATATTGTGAATATCCGGTCCTTGATTATCAGTCCTGAATACTGCACTTTTTAATCTTGCTCCCTCCACATGTTCCCTCCCCATTTTTACCTGTAGACACAGAGTATAAAAGAGTCCTCTTGTGGACTTGAATCTTGGAAGCACCACACTTTCTACCTGCTGCCTCAGAGAGGACCTTCCCCACAAAAGCCCCTATTAAACACTCTTTTGTTTGTCAAGCTGAACTTGTTGGATTCTTTCTTTGGCCTGACATATCCCTCAGTTTGTTTGTTGGGAAGCTGTCATTTTACATGCCTCCCTGCTGTACTTGGAAAGAGTTTAATATCCAAACTATATGAATAACTCCTATAACTCAGCAACAAAAAGGTGAACAAACCAATTAAATAATGGACAAAGAGCTTGAAGGCATTCATCCAAAGAAGATATATGGAAGGCCAATAAGCACATAGTTAGAAGCTTAACATGCATAGCTTTTAGGGAAATGCAAATAAAAAATCACAATAAGATACCGCTTCCTATACAGTAGAATGACTATTATAAAAAAACAATGGCAAGGAAGCAGATTTGGCTCAATGGATAGAGCATTTGCCTACCACATGCAAGGTCCAGGGTTCAAACCCAGGGCCTCCTGACCCATGTGGTGAGCTGGCCCACATGCAGCACTGACGCATGCAAGGAGTGTCACCATACCACACAGGAGTGTTCCCTGCATAGGGGAGCCCCACATGCAAGGAATGAGCCCCATAAGTAGAGCCACCCAGCACAAAAAAAAGTGAGCCCTGTAAGGGAAGCTCCCAGTGCAAAAAAACCAGAGCCTATCAGGAGTGGCACTGCACACACGGAGAGCTGACACAGCAAGATGATGCAACAACAAAAAAAGAGACACAGATTCTCAGTGCTGCTGACAAGAATATAAGTGGACCCAAAAGAGCACGCAGCGAATGGACACAGAGAGCAGACAACTGGGGTGGGGGGAGGCAGGTGGGGAAATTAAATTTTTTAAAAAAAGCTTAAAAAAAAAGCAATGGCAAATAACAAATATTGGCAAGTATGTGCAGAAATTAGAAATCTTATGCACTGCTGTGGGAATGTAAAATGTAAAGCCACTGTGGAAAACAACTTGCTGATTCCTTAAAAAGTTAAACATTGAATTGCCAAATGACTTGGCCATAAAGGAATGAAATAAAGACCCAAGCAGATTCCTGTACACATATATTCATAGCAGCTTCTTTATGAAAGTAAAAAAGTGGGAAAAATTCAAGTTTCCATTAACATATAAAAGATGAAAATGTGGCATGTACATAAAATGGAGTATTAATCAGCCATAAAAAGGTATGAAATTCTGAAACATGCTGTAACATGGATATACCTTGAAAACATTAGACTAAATTAATATAAGTCATATATTAATATTAAATATGTAGAATAAGCAAATTATAATCAGCGTGGATTAGAGGTTATCAGTGGATGGGGGAAAGGCATATGGAAATGTAGGGGAAGTTATTGTTTAATAGCTATAGTGATACTGTTTAGGGTTATGAAAAATATTTAGTAGTGGATGGTGTGATAGTTGCATGACATTGCAAATGGAATTAATGCCACTGAATTATATACCTAAAATGATTAAAATGGACATGATCAAATTTCAAAGAAAAAGTTACATATAAGTAATATTAGAAGCATATAAACTCTAAATATTTTCTAAAAATTATTAAAGCATTGCCACATATTCAAAAATTGTTATACTCCAGTGCAATGTAAATGCATAGCAACCCTACTTAAGTACATTGTATTAAAGTGCAAGAAACAATGTAAACTCCCCCTCCCCCCAAAAAGGCAGAAATATTAATGCTGCCAGAGCAGAGGTTTGGTAGCAGTTTACCTTATCTTCGGGGGGGGCGGGGGAAACATACTTCAACAAAAGAAATGGAGAAGGACATATTTAAAGTGCTGAAAGAAATTAACTGCCAACCTAGCAATCTGTATCAAGTTAAAATATCCTAAATGGAAGCAAAGGAAGGCAAAACAAAAGTTGAAAGAAATCATTGATCATACCATACTAAAAAATAAATTTCTTTATATAGAACAAAATGATGAGAACAAAAATGTTAAGAACAAATAAAGAAATTAAAAGCACAGGGAAGGATTTTGGGGGACAAATATAAATGAATATTGATTTAAAAATATAATCAATATGTTTTGGGATTTCACGTATTTGTAAAATTAAATGACAAAAGTAGCTCAAAGGGCTTAGGTAGGCAAATGGATTTTAAGGGGTGTGTGGACCTTGCATAGTTTAGCAATTGATAAAGATGAAAGCAATAGAAAATCACTGAAAAATAACAGAAGGCAAAAGTTACAAGCTAATAAAGGAGAAAATATAGAAATGATTAATTCAATAGAAGAGAAAGAAAGAGAAAGTAGGGGTCAGAGCAAGGGAAGGAGGATGGGAGAGAAAGAGAACAAGAGAGAGGCAACATGTAGGATACATTGTAAACAAATAACAAAAAGATATTCCATAATATATTAAACATAAATGGAGTACTTTTTTATTTAAAGATATCAGGATATATTAAAAGGCTGTATTGCTTAATAATGACCCACCTTAAATATATGCGAACACAGCAATTGAAATTAAAAAGATTGAGGAAAATATAGCATATCGGCACTAAGCAAAACAAAACCTAGTTATTCCACACTTAAAGAATAGAAGAACTACTGTAGATAATAATGATTGTTCATAATTATGAAAAGGCCAATATATGAAAAGATATAAAATTCCTATTTTTTATGCAACAAAAACAGTACTTTAAAAAATATAGAGCAAAAATTAACAGAAGTAAAAAAAGAAATAGATCAATGCAAAACACATGGGAGATTTGATACACCTCTTTTTAGTAACATATGAATCTAGCTTGCAGAGAAATTTAGAATCTTACAATAATCAAATATCACCTAAATGATATACTGATATAACTGCATACAATTATTGCAGATAATGTAATATTTCAAAGCACTCTTGGAAAATTTCTCAAAATTGACTATATGTTGGGTCATAAAGCATGCTTTAACAATTTTCAAAATGGTATATAAGATTTCATAGGTTTATTCATAGGTTTATTACAAATAATTTGTTCTATTGTCCTTTATGTAGTCTTTCCCTTTTTACTAAAACATACTTTTCAATTCTTTCCTGACCTTAAAATTAATCTTAATTTTCCTGACTTAAAATTAATCTTGGTTACTGCCTCCTTCAGGAAACATTTCTAAGTATTTCCCTGGCCCCACCCAAGTCAAATTAGATACTATATCCCCTTGTCCCCTAAAAGTCCTAGACATTTATAAATGTGTTTTGGAATTATCTAGGTTTTTATTCTAATTCACTAGCCCTCGTTAGAATATGAGCTCCTGGAAGACACAGAGAGACTTATTTTTGCATGCTCAGTGAATGCATGTATTTTCTATTACATTCTAACATGTACAAGTCTAGTATTTTTTAAATTAATTCTAAAGAATTTGGAGATCAAAACAAATAGAGATAATCATGTTTAATCTAAAATATTTAAATCATTGTCTTTCTATTATAACATATAATCAGTTTCTTTTATATCAAAACTCACCAGGAAGGATTTTGACTATGTCAAGGCAAAATAGTAGTGACGCATCAATGGGAATTTCTTCTCAACATATCTTTGTAACCCTAAAGGAATAACTGAAATTACTTTCATAAGATCATTATTTTACATTCCATTTTTTTTCTGTTGTTAGAAACCAATATAGCAAAGGTAGAAAAGTTGGGATTTTAGCTCTAATAATAACTCAAAAGAAGCCCAAAGAGCCATTGATTTCAGATATGAATAGATACTAGATTAGGGCTCCTTTGTTGGTGAAAATTTTCCATTATACTTATTTCTTTTTTCCTTGTTTTCAATTTTACTAACTCCAAAGTTTTTCTACAACCCTTTTCTAATCTAACCACTTTTTATTCTCTCGTTAATACTGGATTCCTTACAACAAATTAATCTTAGTGGTCTCTGACTCAGACCTATAAATTCAAACCAATTTCAAGGGCTTATAATAAGCTACCAAAGTTATTTCATAATTTCCCAACCCCAAAATGCTAAAACAAATAAGCACGTGTGTTTGACCTTACACAATATAAATTAAGAGGGGATTAATATTTCTGAAAATGCCTTTCTTTGATTAATCTTTATCTTCAGTGGAAGAAAAAAATCTCTTGTAGACATAGTTTCTTCTAAGTTTAAAGACAAAAATATCAAATATTTAATTCAGAAAGAAAAAAAAAGATTGCTATCTAAAACAAAACAAAACAAAAAATCTCCAGAAATTCATCTGAAAGGACAGTTTACCCAATGTAAAAAAGGCAATAAGAGAAAACTGAAATTCCAACAAATATATGCAAATATTATCAGACTCTTTAGTAATCATGGAAATTCTCAATAAAAACAAAACCACTACTTTATAGCTGTCAGCTTTTCAAAAGTTAGAAATACAAATAATAGCCAGAGTTGGTGAATCTGTGGGGGTAGTAGGATTGTTCATGTACTGAGAGCAATATAAACTGGAAATCAGCTTTCTGAAAAGAAGTCTAGAAAACCTTCATGAAAATAAGTATTTTCCTTTCCTGTCATTCAGTCACATTGCCAGGAACATATCCCTAAGAATTTCCCTTATATGTTTAAAGAAGACATATATGTGGCTATGTTGGGGATTTGGACACATCCCTGTGTCCATTATTCTGGAAATGGTTAAATACAATGGGATCATTTATTGTGGAATATTATGAAACATTTAAGAACAACATAGACAGAAATTAAAATCATTGTTGAATTAACAAAAATGGGATGGAATGTATAACTACAGCATATATGTAAATTAAATCCATCCCCAAAGCACACAATAGTACATGCTTTGCAGTGATTCATAAATGTTCAAGGATAATTTTCACAGATATGAAAGTAGGTGGAGGTGACTGGATTTGCAAAAGCCAAATGTGATAGCATGCCAGAACCCTCGGTCCAATGAGTCTGGATTATAAACAGTGGTGGTTATATTAAATTGTTCATGAGTTAATATGGGCAAGGGAGTTAGGCAATGCTGCCAGAAGGTGGTGGTGTTCCTCTCTTCATCACGTCAAAAAGTTCTGAGTCACAAGATAAATAGTGGCTTGGGGCCACTATGAAAGGAAAGGGTGGACTTGTTCTTTAATGGCTGGGTGTGTTTTAAAAGGCCATTTTATTTCAAGTTATGAGTAATTTTTATCATTCCTCCTTCCAATATAAATCTCTCCTTTCACGACATGTTCAGAATTGCAGCAGGTCACAATAGCACTGAATAATCGAAAGCACATTTGGATGCACTGCCTGTCACTCCTGCAAGAGCTTTCATTTTTCCTATTTTTACACTATGTTGTACAGTGACTGATTACCCATTTGACTGAAAATCCTAGGAAGAGTATTAAAAATTATGGCTCAGAAATTAAGAAATAGCCTTATAGAGACACTCTAGCCTCTTTAAATGTCTCCCTGTGATAAGGGCATTATGTTCCATAACTTGACTTTTACTAAAGTAATTGTCTTTAAACTGCATCTTAAAATGAATGTTTGTAGCTGCTTGGGGATACTCTAATGACTTACCCACCTAGAATATTGTGGCTTTGGTTAGAACTACATTATTATAATACTATATGTGTGTTAAACTTAACTTTTAAGATGATCACTCAGAATTTGACAGAAAAGATACTATATACATATAGCAGAAAATTCACAAGGTCATACTGTTGCCCATTTTTAATGATTAGCAACAATTTATTACCAATTTTCGAAGTTTTAAACTTAGAACTATGTCTCGTTTTTTGTTTATTTATTTATTTTGTTAGTGCGTCACACATATTTGTTGGGTGATGTTTTAGTTTACTAGGCTGCTGAAAAGCAATATACCAGAAATGGGTTGGCTTTTACGCGGGATTTGTTAACTTAAAAGCTTAAGAGTTCTGAGGCTGTGAAAGTGTGCAAATCAAGGCATCATCAGGCAATGTGTCCCCCCCGAATATTGGCTGCTGGTGATCCTGGACTCCTCTGTCACATAGCACGATACATAGCGGCGGCGGCTAGCATCTCCTTTCTCTTCCCAGTTTTGTTGCTTTCAGCTTCTGGCTTAGGTAGCTTTTTTTCCTCTTCTCCCTCTATATTCATTCTGTTTGTAAAGCACTCCAGTAAGAGGATTAAAACCCACATCTGACCATGCCCTAATTGTAATAACCTAATAAAATTGTCCCATGCAATCTGGAATAGACCAATTTTAAGAATGTGATTTTCTAGGGTAACTACGCTCTCCAACTACCACAGGTGAAATCGCTTTTATTAATAATTTGGAAAAAAAGTTTTAGACTGAGATTTTGAGAGTATGTTCTATGTTTTATCTAAACCAGCAACTGTTCCTTCTCTGGATGTAGGGAGTTTTTTGCTACCTTTGCCTTCTTTTGGTGAGTGACAGCCAGTATGGAGTAACTGGTGAATATGACTTTGCACTATTTGTAATAACAAAAACTATTGCCATCTTACAAGCACTGGTGAAATCCTTTGGTTCAGAAAACCATGAACAATTATCTAATTAAGAATGTCATTTTAAATAAATGTGCTCAAGAAGATTTAGAAAAATACCGAAAACAAATTACAGATACCACCACATAGAGACAGGTTGTTTATGTGAAAACGGTTTATGATTAATATACCAGAATAGAAATTTTATCAAGGTGTTATTCTGTGGTTAAAAAAAGAATATAATTGTATGTTAGAAATCAGAAGCAAAACAATGAAATAGATTTTAATTAAACTATCATTGTAGCACAGTGAATAGGATATTTGTTTCTTATCAAAACACTCTGAATCATTTTGACTTTTTCTAGTATAATTGATTAATAACCTGTTGTATTTAGAATTTCTCATTTCTCCAAAAACCTTTTACTTTCACTGAAATATAAAATAACTAGATTATGCAAATCTAGTTTTAGGATTACATATATTATTATACAAATTAAAGAAGCTTATTGAATGGAACATTGCAAGATTTAAATGTTATTCATATTATATAAATCAGAAACATAATTGTACTATGATTCTTCTTACACAATTTTATTTCTCAATGAAATAATACACTGTAGTTATTATTGTATAGTAATAAAACACAAAATCAATGTGTATTCAAACACAGTGTTGACTGATAATATATTTCAACAAGTGAATTCTGAAATGTGTAGAATTTAATTGCAAAAGTACCAAACTGTGTTGATTAGGTATATAGTTGGTGAATTCAGTGGATTAAAATACTATACTACTTATATCTCTTGGTCATGGAGCTGCCAGATATGCTACACTTTTGTTTCTTATCATCATAACCAAGCTACTCTGAAGAGTTGTCTTCCCATAAATTCACCATTTTCTTACATCCTAGTTAGTCATTAATCCAGTCTACTGCTCTGCCTAATCCACCTACACTCCTATTCAATCACCAATGATTTCCATGATTAGAGAAACCAGGGGAAGGATTTTACTTTTCATTTAACTAGAGTCTTAGCATTTCTTTCTTTCCTTTATTCATATTATTTTCGCCTACATATTGTCACACCACTTGCTTGCCTGCCCTCTCAAGTTGAATCTCTGTCTCTCCTTATTTCCTTTTACTGTTTCTTCTTTCTCAGTACTCTTTTCCACCTTCCCAACTCTAACAGTCATCTATTTGGGAGTTAACACTCAAGCTAGGAACCTCTTTCTGTACCTATTCTTTTACGTAGTATTAGGCAATCAGCATATATTTGGGCATGAATGAATTAATTAACTTAACCTCTTTAACTCTGTGGTTTTCCTTTATTGACCAATACATCAATACATTGCATTCTCTCTATTTTATTGTTTAAAATTCATCATATCCCACTTTCTTTTGAGAGATTTCTGTATTGTTTCTAATTCAAAATGAATTTTAAAATCATCAAATACAGAAAAAACAAATAATACATGTCTAATAAAGTTGCACTAAATAAACGATTACATTAAATGAATTATTACTGAGACAAAAATGCATTTATCTTGATTTGTTTGAAATATATTTTACTATTTTCCTATATGTCAATTATATAATGTGTTCTTATACCGAAAGGCAATTTTCCTAACAAACCCTAATTCTCTGATACACTAGATTGCATTTGTTCATGTAAAATATTGGAAACAATCCTTTAAACATATAATTATCTATACGCTCCATTGAAGCTTTGTAAGTTTAAATTGTCAAAATATTCCTACTAAGTTATAAACATCTGCATTTCAGAAATCTGCTTCTCTTTTTAATAGATTCAACTTTGATATTGAAAACAACTCAACAATAAAAAGACAAATAACTCAATTATTAATGGGCTCATCCTGCTTCTGATTCTGCCTATTTAACATTATGTGTTTGGTTGAGAATAGGAAATTTTTCACTTTAGAAATAATGATCCATGCCTGTATTTCACTGATAGTCAAATTTAGAAGCTAAGCATATTACAGTTTTTTGAGTACTTGTGAATGTTTGCTAAATACAGAGATATTGTATATTTTGTTGTCTACTTTTTATGCTCAGCTCTACAATTCTGTTTCGTCAATCCCTTTCCACTGGTTCCAAAGTTTAAAAAAAGGGGTGATTCTTAGGTCATAGCACCACAGTAGTCCTATTATGAGAATGATAAAATCTTTTACATGTTTCTCCTCTTGTGGTGAAGTGGATGAAAAGGAGTGTGAATAAAATGGAGTAGAGACTGAAGAAACAAGCTAACAAAACAAGTACAAAATAGCTGACAAAACTAAAATATACATACACATATTTACATATGTACAAAACATACATTTGCATTTGTGTGTATATATACATATTATATACAATGCCAATAAATTTTTAATTGGATAAATTTGCTGATTATCTGATTCATTAACATGAAGGTACTGTATAAATTGAATGGTTTCAAATAATGAGATAATTGATAGGCACTGAGTGTGTAGGTTCCAATATAACCTTTTTAGATATAATCTGACATTTATTCAAGGATTGTGAGAAGAATTTAGTGTTTATTATTCCTTAAACTACCTCCCTCACCCCCAAGATACAACAAGGGTAGGTCAAAGTTTCTAATTTTACTTTACCACCAACCTGGAGAATATACTGCTAAATAGCAAGGACACTATCTGTACCTTGTTTCCTAGGAAAGTGTTCTGCTTCTTTCTGGAATTTCTACCCATAGGAGTCTATCTGGTGTTAGAGAATCCTTGGCTCTCTTCTATCTTAATTTTTATCAAGGTGCATAGAATGATGAAACTTGCAGGGAAAGAAATGCTTCAACTTTTCCTATAATTTTTTGTCAAGAAAAGATTAAGTTACTCTCTTCTATATACAGAGACACGTATTTCTTTGATCCAGTATCTCTGATGTGTGTGGTGCACCTAAAATAGAATTACTTTATTGGAGTGTAAATAAAAAGTAGTATATATGTGGTCCAGACTAGATTCCCAAGACCTGCAATTGGAGTTAGTAGCAAGTTTAAGCTCATAATAGCATGCTGCTTTCTGATAGCTTTCCTTTGTGCAGGTATTTTGAAGAATATCTTTTTGTGAAAAATTCCTCAGGAACTTCTTGCAAAGTACTAAAGTAACTGAATGAGAATGCTCAAATGAATAACTTTCAGTTATTTCAGAAAGTGTCTCTTTGCCAAATAGCATCATAACGTCATTTAGTTTCCTGATTTACAGCTTACTACCTACCCCAGATCCAACAACACTTAAAGCTCACCCAAACCATCAACATTCTACATATGTTATGCTTTGATGTTCTTTATCCTCTTAATGTCCTTGCTTCTCTCCTTATCCAGCTAAAATTTCATGGATAAGTACAAAATCCTCATTTCATGCTCTCTTTATTTCTCATACTCAATAGGTAAAATGACATCCCTGATTAAATCCAACTCTCCAACTACTCCTCATCTATGCTCATGAAGCCTAACATGGAAGATAAAAATAAACAATCACATCAACTGTTTTTACTTTAAATTTATGACTGTGAACTTCATGAGAGACCTCATATAGTTCAGCAACTATAGTACCTACCTAAAACAGTCACAATTTAGCCAATTATTTCCATTATCTCCCCTCTCCAAATATCTGTATCTACTACTCTTCGCTGAGGCTGATGTGTATGAGTCTCACTCCACTGAGAAAATGGAGATGTTCTAAAGCAAACTTTCACAGACTCCTATCACCAAATCTACACATTCATAACATCTGTACATTTTCCCCTAAATGTTTCTTAGTTACTGTAGGACAGGATGATAAATTGGACACTAAGATGACCCATATATATATATATATATTATTTTAATAAATCCTACAAAACCTTTTTATTTCTTGATACAAACAAAAATGAAGTTGCATTTGTGACATAGTGATTATTAGAAAGCAGAGATTTTTTATATTGCTTAAAATTATTATAGTATAGGAACATATTCCATACCCTAATCACTATTGTGACAGTTGAATTTTATGAATCATAGAAAAAGAATTTTTTCTTAAACTAAATTCATTCCTGTGGGTGTGGGGCCCTTTGAGTGCATTAATTTCAGTTAAGGATTGTTGAGTAGATTACTTGATTATATCACTTTAGGGCTTTTGATTGGACTGATTCGGTGACCCCTGACACAGGTTGGGCCTCCATCCTCTTGCTGGGCCTTATATAAACAGAAACACAGAGAAAGAGACCCAGAGAAAAGAGAAGTGCCATTTAGATCCAACCATGTATAAGAAGGGACTAGAGCATCACTAGCAGCTGAAGCTGGAGTATGAACCCTCCAAAAAGCTAGGCCCATGGAGCAGCTTTCGTAGAGTCTGAAAGGGAAGGCATGGACCTTGGCAGAGATCTGTTACCATCTTGCCTTTCCACAGCAAGGACGCTGGGTTCATCAGTAGCTGACTTTGGGGAGAAAGCATCTCTGATGATGTCTTGATTTAGACATTTCATGGCTTTGGAACTGTAAGATTTTCCCCTAATAAAATTCCCATTATAAAAATCAAACCATTTCTGGTACTTTCCATTGGCAACTCTTTGGCATGCTAGTAAAAATTCTTTGAAAAAAATTATAATTTAATCTAGGACTTGAACTGTGTTTAAGATATTAATATTGAAATGAATGTTACTGTATTAAAATTTAGTATTTTTAACAAAATACTGATATATATATATTAACATACAATTGGTTTTCTTTCTCATCCCTCCATATATTTTACATATATTAAAATATTATTTTTAGAGGGTTTCTATAGACTTCACCAGGCTGTTAAAGTTTAAGACACTTTGCTATAGAAAAACCAATGAAATTTTATTTATCTAATACTTTTGTATACACTAAATATTGCCCCTTTGCCTATTCAAAGACATCACTCAAGCAATTTCCTGCTCTTACCAGATTGAATCATGTCTCCCACAAAAGGCATGTTCAGGTCCTATGGGTGTGAATTCATTTATAGATAAGACTTTTAATGAAGGTATTAGTTAAGATGTGCCTATATTAAATGAGGGTGGATTTAATACAATATGGCTGAAATCCTAATAAACAAAGAAAATTAGAATAGGAAGGGCCATCACAAGAAGAACCTAGATTTCAAGGAAACTCCTAACAGAAAGGAGAAGACATAGTCATGTGATGAAAAAGCATCACATGGGATTTCCAGGCAGTCAGAATGCAATTGACGGAGGGAAGAAGAAAGCTTTCTAGCCTCTAAAACCAAGACCTGATCAATACCTGTTGTTAAGCCAACAAATTATATGGCATTTTCCTTAGAAGTCTGGACACTAAGATACGGGACCATTACCATTAGCATAAATGCATACTGAAATTTCTCCGGTTCAAAAATATATTTCTCTTCACCCAATCCTTCCATTTCTATGTTTCTGTTTGTAGTAAAATTCATTGAAAGAGTTATGTATGCACACTGATTCCAAATTTTCTCTCTCTATATATATATATATTTTTTTTCTTGGAATCACATGCATTTGCCTGATTCTAGCAAAAGTTCCCTTGTTGGTGTAAGCAGTATACTTTACCTTGCTAAATCCAATATATGATTCTCATTCCTCATCTTACATGGCCTGCCAGCAGCTGATTATTCACCTAGATCTTTACCTCCTCCTTGATATTCTTCCCTCATTTTGTTTCCAAGGCACTCCTTCTCTTGTTTGTCTGCCTAACTCTTGTTCACTTTATCAGTATTCTTTATTCTCCTTCTTTCCCTCTTTTATCTTTGACTTCATAATTGTGACTCTTAAGACTTTTCTCTTCTCTACTGTCTCAAACATTTTAGACACCAGTGATTCCTAAATATAATCAGTAGTACAGACCTCTCTGCTGAAATCCACTCATAAATCCATGTCTACTTAACTTTTCAACTAAAATATATATCTGCTATATGTCTAGTCTTCTTTCAAAACTACTACACCCACCACATTCCCCATCTCAGTTGATGACAATTTCATTTTTCTGTGTCATCAGGACATTCACTTTGTAACCTTCTTAATTGTATTTTCTCTTCCCATAAGACATGAAATCACTTGGAAAAATTTTTGGCCTACCTTCAAAATGTACACAGCATCTCACTACTTCTTACCATCTCGTTATTCTGATGAAAGTCATCATCTTCACTCACCTAGATTACAGCAGAGGCTACCTGTTTCCATGCTCTATCTTTGCCTCTTCCCAATCTATTCTCAGCAGAGCAGCCAAAGTATTTCTTTTAAAGGTATGTGAAAGTACAGCATCCTACAATAGTTTCCCATTCAACTAGGAGAAAAAACAAACAAAAACAAAATGTCCTTAAATGATCCTTCATGTGATCTAGCTCCTGTTCTCTTTCTAACCTCATCATCTACCATTCTTCCTATAGTTCATTCCCTTCCACTCATATGGGATTTCTTGCTGTTCCTAGAGTCTGCCAGTCCCACTGCCAATTTAGGATATTTGCACTGGCTAGTCCCTTTTGTAAAATCTTTCCGCAGATATCCTCATGACAAACTCTCTTACCTTCAAGCACTGGTTCAAATGCCAACTTTTTGATGAACCTTACTACAATTTCATTTTTAAAATTGGAATGCACTGGGTCAATCCTTAGGCATGATGTAACTTTACTCTGCTTTTCTTTTGCTAAACCACTTATCACCTTTTAAACACTTTAAATACTATACTTATTCAGAATATGAACAGCATATGTACATCTCCCACTTATATAATGCAAGCAATATAATGGTAAAGAGAGTTTTCTTTTTCTTTCCTTGCCTTTCTTTTCTTTTTCTTTTGGTATTTTCTTCACTGAAATATTTCAAGCACCTGGAACAAACGCTGGCATATAGTAGATACTGAATAAATATTTGTTGAATTAAGTGAAACCATTTAGCTCCTTGCCTCTTTGTATGAAATTATTTTTTAAAAAATACTCAGTTTTAAGAAACTAAGACCCTAGTTATATTTGAGAGAAAGAAAATAAAATATATGAATGGATTTGATCATATTATCCATTTGCTTTATGCATTTATGTCTTTAGTTTATGGTGATGAGTTTTATATAAATTCCACTCAATTTTATCAACATTATCATTCTAAAACTAAATTTTAATTTTTATTTGGGTTAGGTTTTCTGGTTTTATTTGACCAGAAAGAAAATTATTAATATACAGTCAAAATAACTGAACAGAAGTTCCCTCTTCCCCACCCATAATTTTTTTTCTCTTTAGAAATTTTAGCATCTTTGATTTACAAGTAATAAGAATTAATATAATAGGGCACAAAGATAGATATCCCTTCCCTCCCACTCCCCCTCCCCCCTCCCCTCCCCCCTCTCCTGTCCCCTTCCCCTTCTTTTCTTTTCCTTCCCTTTCCATTTTTAAAAAATCTCTCTACAGCTTCATTCCTATTCATTTCTGTTCCAACCTTAAATATAAAATGTCAGATGATGTGTGCATTTACTCCTCTGGAAGGAAACTTTTTAAAAAAAATTCATCCATCCCTAGGACTTTCTTCTGGAACCAAGACTTTTAAGGTTAGTGTTGAAGACAAATGTCATTGGTTCAAATCCTAGCTCTCATACAAATTAACTGTGCTTAGGAAAACTACTTGGTTCCCCTGTGTTTCAGTTCCATTCCATGTTAAATTAGGGAAATAAGAGTATTTTAGGGCTACTGTAGAAATTAAATTGTTGACCACATTCAAAGTTCATAAAATTGTGCCTTGCATGTGTTAAAAATTCAGTGTTAGTCATGCTTATTTTTTACATTCATAATTTTAGAGGATGTTGATAGAAGGTCTCAGTATATGAAAAATGTATTTAAGTTAGTACTTTGGACAATTATAACCCCATGACAAGATAGAAAACATTTTATTCTGGATTTGTTCTGATAGAGTGACTATTTCATAGATATTGAAGGTCATTCGTTGGATATAAGAGTAGTATATTTTGTTATAAGTGACCAGTTTGGAAACTGGTTTTAATCCTGACTATTCATCTCTATTAAAAACAAAAAATCTTCCACTTTTGGCTCTACAATTTTGTCATGCATTTCTTTGTTCTATAGGGAAAACAAAAACTTTCTTTTTATGTTTCTAGCTTTTACATTTCCTCATATTTATTTTGCTTATTTCTATTGACTTTGGATTTCATGTGATTTTGAAAGTCAAGCCATTTATGCAGTTTTTATTTTGCTATCATGTTGTTTTTTTCATTAAATGCCCTGTAGAAAGAAGCACTATTTTCTTTGAGAATCTAAATTCACTTTTGGAGGAGTTTGATAGCATCCTTTATTTTGCATTCATTGTGAGATCATCAGAGATAACATCTGCTGGAAAATATCTCATGTCCAAGATCAGAGTACACATTCATCTTCAATTGCAGCATTTCATCTTTCAATTTAAAGAGGACTTAACATCAAAAAATACTCCTGAAATTGGAAAGAGTTTTGAACTGCTGAGATTTATCACATACACATAGAATCTAGCTTTTTTTGGGATTCTTTCCTAATTTGCTTGTGTGCCATCCAGTGGACAAGAGCATTCACCAATATGTCGGTGCCTGCTTTCTAGTTGCAGCAAGCAGAGAATTAACATCTGCAAGGAGGAGATTACACTCATGCATCATATTGATATTTTTCACACACTTCTGTTATTGCTTCAGAAATACCTCCCTTGTGACATATTCCATGAAGGAGCTAACAAATCTGCAGTAGCAGACAACCTTGAAACACTGCCAATGCTGCTAAAAAGTAATTAATGATAATATCTTCTTGCCACTATGCTTGTCTTTTTTTTTTTTTTTTTGCTCTGACTAGGACCCTCATGTATTATTAGAAAAAGTTAAAAGTTTTCATGCATATTATCTCCTAAACCACTTCATTCTTTTTCATTAACTCTAAAACATCTCTTAATTAACAAAATTGTATCGTGTCAGATTAGAAAGTGTTTGTATATATTATGAAAAAAAATCTACCGCTAGTCTTACCATTAATAGCATATGGTTTCACATATCACTTAGTAATTGGTGAATTGTGTTGTAATCCTTCATTTGGAGGCTGTTTATTGTGGGGAATATTTAGCTTTAGGTATGTGTGTGCATGTATGTGAAAATAATGGACATCAAGTTCACCTGGTAATTTCTTGATTGCTTTGATATCTTTTCTTTATTAAGAGAAATTGCATGACCTGGAAGCACTTGCAATTTTGGGAAAAATAATAACCTCTTTGTTTTTCACTGCAAATTGAGAAAGGTGCTGAATAATCTTATTTTGGAGTTAAAACTTCTTTTATTAAGGGTCAAAAGTTCAAAAGTTCAAATGATAATAAGTGAATGATTAAACTAAACATATCTCTGGGTTTCATTTGTTGTCAAGTAGGTATAATTACATCTGCCCCATGGAGGTGGATTAAATTCAATTTGAATATCAAATACAAAATGGATCATGAACATCTAAGGATATTATTATTAGGTACCCATCTTTAATTGGGTCCTTAATAGGTGCCAGGTACTATGCTAATGCATTATACATACATTATCTCATACAATTTTCACATCACTCTTAGAAGGTGAGTTCCATAATTATTCCCCTTTTACAGTGGAAGAAATAGAAATTCAGATATGTTAAATTAATTGCCCCAAGTCATAAAGAAAGTAACTTAGTGGAGGCTAGATTCAATACCAGAGAATTTAATGAAATTTCAGCACTTATTCTAATTGTCATATTTCTTTGTCTTTTTACTTTTAAGCATTAATAACCATAAAAATTCACAGAGTACTTTCTCCATACATGAAAATGTTTCAAATCCCTAATTAAAACAAATTTCTGGGTGGAATCCTTTAAAGTCTGTTACTACCCTTGAGTATAGACTTGCTGTGAATCTTTTCAGTTATTCAATTCATTGTTTGTATAGTTTATGTTAGTTAATATAATTAAAAGATATCATATCTATAAATAAGGAGGAAAAGAAAATACAATTAGAAAAATGTTTTGCTTTCATATTTATTTTATATAGAATATTGACTGTAGGTTTATGATTATACAAAATAGTACCTTAAAAACCAAAATTAAATAGCTTAAATTTAAATTTAGAAATCAATTTCCATAAAATATATTGGTTTTATTAATCTCTACCCCACAAAGGAAAAACCCCCAGACTTTGAAAGAATTGCTTTTGTATTTTGTCTCTTTGTGGTCTTCACATTAGAAGAAGCATAGAGAAAATTATTTCAAAGTTTTTAATTCTTGAATTTACATTTAGGCTATACTATCTTTTGATGTCAATTCTGATTATGATTCTGACCCAGCAGTTTCTACCCTATAATAGTACAACATGTTGATCCCACTGCATAAATATAATACAATGAAAATATCTTTATTTTGTAAAAGCTATGAAGTCTGTCTCTGTGTCTTCTGTTTTCTGTTTTTAATGAAAAAACAAGTTTTTGATGCATTTTACAAGCACAATCTATACTATTCATCAGGAAAAGTTAAATGCCATTGTTTTTTAATGTAAGACAATTAATTCACACTTAGTGTATTAAGATAAACAATCTAAACTGAATTAGTGTTGAAGTATGTTTTTCATTAAAGAAATAAAGACCATTCTATATCTAATTTCTATAACTGCCGGACATACTGAACCTCAAATACAAAAAATTGGTTCCTGTTTACATGCTTCAGAATTAAAAACAATTATGTGGTAGCTCAAAGAACCATCTCAAACTTAGACAAAATGATTAAAGTTTCAATGGCAACATGGAAAGAAGTGGTTTTAGTTTGGCAAACTAAGTCTTGTATTTTTAGTTTTTTCCAAAATCAGAGGTTACTCCATTATTTTAATTAGATCAATATTAGAAATTTAGAAGGAAGTTTCAAGACAGAATTTTCATGATGTCAAGAGCCATACTATTTCTAATTGTCTTTATTCTATGGATGAATAAATAAATAATAAAACTCTCAAAGTAAGAATTTCAAATCTACAGAAATCACCCCCATTTATTTTAGTCCTCATCAAATACGGAGTCTACCTGCCCATCCCTACCCCATGCACACATATGTATTCCCAGGTAAGGACTGAAGGAAGATGACAAATGGTTTTGACTATACTTTGGGGATTGTTTCAATGGAAGGGGGCAAAATTGTGAGACTTACGAGAACATTTATCAGGCATAGTTTATTTGTCTTTGTGGACAACATTGAAAAGTCAATTACTACTTCATTAAAATGTTTCAACTTGCAGGCCATTTTTTTCCTTTGGCAGCAATGTTATTAAGCAAGTCATCAAAATTTTGAGAGGCATGTCTCAGAACTTCAAATAAAGTGCTTTCAAAATGTTTTCAATAGATTAAAATAATATTCTGGAATCTGTACAAAGATTTTAGCATGCTTTCCAAAAGTCAACATTTTGAAATACCATTTGTTTTATGAAAGAGAGAGGAAAAAATTGCTTATAAACTTAGGATGTATCTAGGCTCTTATTAATATATGTCTTTCCTACTATAAATAATGGAGCCACCAAACACTAATTATTAATCACTTGATGCTTAACAAAAATTGTATAAAATTTCTTCTGTATGCTCTGTAGAGTTATAGACCCTGAAGCTTCATAAAGAAACAAGATGCTTGCATTCTAGTATAAGAGACAAGAATGTAAATAAAGGGTTCAGTTAAAAAATAAAAGCTCAATGAGCACAGGTAGAAGTATGATTATGACTTTTAAGGAGAAAAGGAAAAGAAAAATACTTAACAAATATCACAGGATTGGGTTCTCCAGAATAAAGCAAAGTTTATAGGCAGTTAAATGATAGATGTGCATGCCAGTCTGTGTGTCGTAGTAAGCAAAAACCTGCATCTAAGTGCTAATAGTTCAGTATGGCAAAGAACCTTGAAGGAAGAGAAGGGAGAGAAGGGAGTTGAGTAGTGAATGCCATGTTAAAGGGTTTGAACTCAGTACTAACAAGCAATTAGTTATCAACAGAGTGGCAATTTCAGACTTCTATACTTAGAAAATAACATGGGTAGTATTTTTAGAAAAGGTGTTAGGGAGTAAAGATACTGGTTGCTCAGAGCTCAAAGGAGTTTCCACTAATCCAAGTGTTAGAAAATAAGGGCTTACCATTAGGTGATTAAATCTGTAACAGGAAACAGAGGACATAATCAAATAGTACTTTGTAAGCTTCAATAAGTAAGAAATGATGATTGATTGCTATGGGAAGCGAGAGACAAAGTGGGGCCAGTGATGAGGGAGGCCTGGGTCTCAAATTGATTCAACTTAAAAATTCATATAGGTTGTAGCTAATGTGCACAGGTGGTGGTGGTGTTTGCTGTTACTGGTGGTGCTTTCTCTTCTTCCTGTGTGGGTATGTGTTGGGAATCAGGTAACTGCTTGTGGGCAATGACAGATAATGAATTCAGAATAGTACACACTGAACTAATATGTCTAATGTCTACTGTATCTAGCAGAGCACATCTAATGGGTAGTGGATGTGGATGTGGATTTTGAAACTCAGAGGTGAGGTGTGGAAAATTGTTTGGGGGAAAAGAAAGACAAACATTTAGGTGTATGAATGTGGATGAGATTTCCTAAGGACTGAATGTGGTACCACTGGAGAACTGTCAAACAAAGCTTAGACAAAACCAGCATTTCAGAAGTAGGCACACACACACACACAAATAGTTGTCTTACCCAGCATTTATTCCCAAACTACTTCTTCCTTGCTTTCATTTTAGAGGTTGAAGAAGACAAATAGTTTCTAGGAGTGACCACTGAAGCAATTCTTACCAAAGAAACAAAAGCAGAATTCTGCTGGGAAATTTCAAGGAAAGCTTGCACTTTCAGAGTGATTTTCTGGCACCATCCATTTTTCCCTTCTTCCTGCTTTGACTAAGAATAGAATGACTGAAGTGGCAGGTAGCCGTTGCAGGAAAGGCTGTAGAAATATTAGAAATGTGGCCTTCATATCTCTGACTCACTGATGAAAGGGTAGGAGCCACTTGCTCCAGACTTCTTATCTTGAGACATTTTAACACTTTGGTTTAAGCCGCATTGTAAAGTTCTCAACCACTCAAAGACAGACACAGCCCATCTATTAGAAAGAAGAAGGAGGGGGAAAGGCAAAGAAGGAAAACGCAGAGAAAATGCAATCAAAATTCTATTACGAATGACCAATTTTACACCAAGAAGAAATTACTAGAAGGGAAATCCAAAGTTGCCATGTAAATCAAAAGAAAAATAGAATTTAAATGATAAAAATTGCATTTGTATCCTAAAATTTAGGAAACAAACCACAAATGGGTCTAACTTTATGGTATATACATATATCATTTAAGCATCGATTGTCCCATGAGCATGATAAACTAAGTGAAAAAAACAAATTTAGCTTGATAACCCCAAAAGACTTGAAGAATATCACCTTTAATTTCAAGGCAACTGCAAGTACATTAGCTTTGATCTAGGGGAGAGATACTCCATACGTAAAGCTGAAAATTTTGTTTTTATGATTTTTTTGTTTTCTTTATTTTCCCTGCCATTGTTTTAAATAAATACAGATTTATCTTTAAATAAATACAGATTCTTTCCATTTGTTTTGGTATTTCATTATGTTTCAAATGGCAATGTGTTTTTATTAATACTGAGGGATACATAAAGGAATATGAAATAAAATATGAGGCTAATTTATGCATTTTCATAATTTGTACTGTTTTTGTTTTTTTAAACTCAGAATCATATAATTTACAGGCTTTTGTGTGTGCATTTGTATTTCTTACTTGGTTTATCATAATCAGGGGATAATAAATATAGATCCAGGTATTCAGTTCGTAAGATTGTGTTCCGTTTTTAAACAAATCTTAATTTAAAGGAGTAAACTTTACTACTCAATTAACAAGGGAAATTTTATTTACATTTCCAAGAATTAAGATACATATTTTAAGTTTTAATTTTCTGATACTATTGGCATTGTTTCTTTTTGGAAAATGATATATCCTCAATTGTAAAACCTGCAGTTTTTGCATTTTTGTTTTTCTTTTTCTCTTTTCAGTGCTGGCAGCACATCATTTTGGTTCACACAAAATAAGTATATTAGAATCACTGTTTGAAAATTTTCATTATCATTTCTCTATCCCTTCTTTATGTATTATTTTCTTAGCCAGTCTTAATAAAAATATTGACAGAAAATTCCACTTCATGAAGGTAGATAGTTTTTACAAGAGGGATATTTGTCTATAAAGAACTACATGGATTTCAAAATTTGAACTTGTCCTATTAAATACTATCAGAAATAGAACGCAACTTATGCCTTACATTATTTAGAACAACTTACAAAAATGAACTTTTATTTCATGCTAGTCACTAGCTAAAAAACAGGTGAAGAATATAATTGTAATTTAGAACATAGTATCTAGGGATATTTCATTTCAAGGACTTTTTTTCCTATGTTCAGGTCTACATTTAATAAAAATGTGTAGGAAAATATTCAGATAAACATCAAATTATAAGCTTATTTAATTAAAAAAACAAGTTGTAGTCATTCAAAGTTGAACATAAGGTCACCTTTGCTTAGTAATTATTTTGTAAAATTAATGGCATCCCATTTCTAATGAACCATTTTAAGCTTTAAGTCCATTTATTGTTGAAAGTTGTGGTTCTGGGTGAGTGTTGTCTTTGCTCATTCTTGTGCTGTGTTTAACAAAAGTATGTTAAACATATAAAGCTTTCATTTACCACAGCCATAGGTTAAAGTAAGCAATCAGACTTTAACTGGTTAAAGAAAGTCTGAGTCATTGTTACCCACACTTCAGGGACAAAACCAGGCAAAACAAAAGTAGAAGAGAGGCCAAAAGGAAAAGCAGATATTTTAATAAAACTGCCTTACTTCTTCTCGCTATCCATTTAAATGTTGCAGCTAAGCCAATTTGTCCTATCTGTGCTCACTGTGTTTCAGAGAGCCTAGAAAGACTGCTGCTGTTTTAAATCAAAGCATCTCATTGTGGTTTATAATCTATATCTGGGATCTAAAGACCACTCAGAGAATATTCAAAGAGCAAAATTACAGAGCTAAGGGAATTATGCTTAAATATTAAAGGGATTTAATTACATTTCAGGGTATCGAGGGTCTACACATTGAAGGAAAACTGAAAAAAAAATTACTGGATGTGAAGAGATACATGTCTCATCACTGGCTATGCCCCTATTTATTGGCTTTATTATTTACTATTTATTTTTTACTGCCACTACATATTTACACTAAATAGTTATTGTCTTTCCCACTAACTATTTGAATACGAACTTAGAAAACACACCAATATTCTCCATCCTTTATCTTCCACATCTGAAAGGTGATATTTTGTAACCAGGCAGTCTCTACTGTCTGTTCCAATACCAATATATATTTCTCTAAGTTGTGTTAGTACCTCCACAAAAATCGTCACTCTTATTGTTTTAGACGACTTATTAAAATGCAAATAATTGGATTTATGAGTCAATATTTTTCACCCTATTCTTACAATTATGAAAATAAAGGAATTCTCCAATGCTCTAAACAAGCTATATGTAGTCACATAACGAAGTATCTCCCCACCCTTATCTTTTAGATCTATGTAGCATTTATAAAGAAACTTTGACTTTGGTAAAAAACTACTTTCTACACTTAGCTCTACCTAATACAAAACACTTGCTCTGCATTCTACCAGGGCAGAAGACTTAACATGAGTTAACTATAAAATATTCCTACTTCTACTTGAGGACTTACGGTCTCATGTACATATATTTTCATAGATAATTTTTTTCACACCAACATTGTCATAAATTGTTTTTTCAAAGCTAAGGTATTATACATTATGCAATATGTATATTGCAAATTGATTTAATACATAATGTTAAGGCAAATATCAAATATGGACTATCTAACAAAAGAATTAGTTTAAACTTTCTTTTTGAATCCAATTTACTCAATCTTAAAAATACAATGATCTGATAATCCTTGTTATCTTTAAATAGAATTCTGAGTTTTGAATTGGAAATTTTCTTGTTAACTGCTCTAGGCTTCCATGTAATCAAAAGTTAGTTTTAATGGAAGGAACCATGGTCTGAAAAACAGAAATCAGGACGACTTCCAGCATGCATGTTTTCTCATTTTGACCCACAGGCAGGCTTTCTTGCGTGACTTCTCACATACTTACCTTCTTGCTTCTATGACTTGTTTCTAGGTTGTATTTCTACACTGAGGATAAAAAGATAAAAAACAAAACAAAACACAAATGAATTCCTTTCTCAATAACTACTTAACTGGGTGGTCAGATGTACAAAAACATATGGTAGATGTATGTGGTAATGAATTAAATGCCATGGGGGCAGAGAGAAGGATGCCCTTTGAGCCTAAGGTTTTGGGGGAGCCTCTCTGAACAGTCATGGTTGAGGGGGCCTTGGAAAAAGAAACTTATTTAAAGGTAAATTAAACTATAAGAAGAGAATATCTGACCTTCTAAACCATACTGTATTTGATTTAAAAAATGTTCAGCTAGAGAAAACCACAATTCCCTCAATTTTAAAATAAGAAATACATATAAAAACATTGAAGTTGCATTGAAATAATTTTTGCAATTGTTCTATAGCTTCAAATCAAGATGGTACACTGTGTCCATTATAGTTGAATGAGTTATTCCAATTGCCCTGGGTAAAACGCTGGTTTTTAATAATAAAAGTTGTGCAATTGTGGCAAAATCTCAAATAATAGAAATCTGGAAGAAAAGAAGTTATGACTTTGTTAAGTCATGTCCCATCTGAGATAAATTTGCTTGTAATGGGTGGTATGTTTGTGCGTGTGTATGAAATGCCAGCTGCAGTCTGATTCACCATAATTTAATTTTTAAAAAAGTTGCAAGGTAAAAAGACATTATTTAATTTACAACAGATGATAATATGGTAATGGCATTTATTTAACCACAATTCTTTAGGTTCGCAGTTCTTTGTGGTCTTAGCCAAGATTTATTTTAAGAACTTTTCCTAAAAGCAATAGCCAATATAGTAATGTGTATAACAATCACCTTATATTTGGAACTGCCTTCCTTTAAGGATATAAGATTCTACATCTCACACTTGTAGCTAGAGACAAATGCTGGGACTATTGTTCAGAGAGAAAGATTATGGCTGTGAATGCTATATCTTTTTTTTCTCTCTTTATTTTTTTTAATGTTACATTAAAAGAATATAAGAGGTTCCCATATACCTCCTAACCCCCTCACACCACTCCTTCCACATTAACAACCTCTTTCATCATCATGGCATATTCATTGCATTTGGTGAATACATTTTAGAGCACTGCTGCACCACATGGATAATGGTTTTCATTGTGGTTTACACTCTCCCCCATTCCACCTAGTGGGCCATGGCAGGGCATACAATGTCCAGCATCTGTCCCTACAGTACCACCCAGGAAAACTCCAAGTTCTGAAAATGCCCTCACATTGTATCTCTTCTTCCCTCTCCCTACCCTCAGCAGCTACCATAGCCACTTTCTCCACATTAATGCTACAATTTCCTCCATTACTAGTCACAATAGTTCCATAGTAGAATATCAGTAAGTCCATTCTTATCCATACTTTATTCCTCCATCCTGTCAACTCTGGGATAGTTATGTCCACTCCACCTCCATATTGAGAGGGCGCTTAGATCTATAGATGCAGAAAAAAACATATGACAAAATTGAGCACACTTTCTTGATAAAAACACTGCAAAAGATAAGAGTAGAAGGAAACTTTCTGAACATGATAAAGGGTATATATGAAAAACTCACAGCTAACATCATCTACAATGGTGAAATCCTAAACTCTTTCTCTCTAAGATCAGGAACAAGACAAGGATGCCCACTATCACCCCTTCTTTTTAACATTGTGTTAGAAGTACTCGCTTGAGCACTGAGGCAAGAACCAGACATAAAAGGTATTCAAATTGGAAAGGAAGAAGTCAAAATTTCACCATTTGCAGATGACATGATCCTATACATATAAAACCCTGAGAAGTCTACAACAAAGCTTCTAGAACTTATAATGAGTTCAGTAAAGTCACAGGTTATAAGATCAATGGGCAAAAATCAGTAGCATTTTTGTACACCAATAATGAGCAATCTCAGGAGAAAATCAAGAAACAAATATGATTTACAATAGCTAATTAAAATCAAATACCTAGGAATAAATTTAGCTATATCTTTTGTCTTCATATTTTTCTAAAGAACTGCTATTAACCACCTAACATATGCTCCACAGTTGATTTTAGTGAATTGAGATGTGTCGAGTATATAAAATAGGATATGTTGATTTTAATTATATAAACAGAATCTCGATGCCAGCAACCTCAAATTGAGTAGTATCTAACTGATTTCTCTGCAACATCCTTTTTAAAGAAAATTCAAGTATTGAAAAATAATTGAAAAGCTAAAAGTACATTATGAACAGAGTGTTCGACAAACTTTACTGCCCTAAACCTTGTCACTAATTTCTATTCCAGTTTGCATAGTATAACTTGAGGTATTAAAGGGGTTATTTGAGCTAAAGTATAGTTGTCCTTTATCAAAAAATTTTTCTTACGTGTTCCTAAGCTGTATTATTTATTTAGAATTATTTTCTACATTCATAGCTTTGGAACTTTTTTTTATCAAAGTAAACTTTTTATATTTATTGAATGTACACAGTCCTGATATTCTATAAATTTATATAAAGTTTTTAGTACCAAAAAGGTGAACAGAATAAAGCTATTATATCTTTATAATTAAAACAAACTTATTTTGAGATAAGAGGGATGAAGTTAAACTTTGTTAAATTTTCCTAGTTTCTATTGTTTTATCTATTCTCTGTACTAAATTTTTGGAACAAAGATATATGTTATGTTCTATATTATTGTTATTTACATTGCACCTAAAATTTACTGATAAGCTTTGATCACACTTTTTTCCTCTAATTAATGTACATATGTTGTCTCTCCTTAAAACTATATTGAGGCTCAGTATATTCTTTTCCTTGACCCAAAATTCCAGAAAAAGAAACACTTGAAACTGTCTAATATTAGCCCCAATCTAGGTGTGTTTTAGGAACTCTGTAGTTCCTTAGTGAATGGTGTGCCAAAGTTCTTCTCTTGACTATCTCTGCCCAATAAGCTACAAAATAATTCCATTCATACAGAAATTGAGACTTGTTTATTCTTGATGGTATAAGTTAAAATAAACATCATCACAATAATTATCATTTATTACATGATTTGCTATACCAAATATGCTAGCATTTGATTTAGTACTCAGATATCATATATCTACAACATTAGAAAATTAACAGTAACAGCAATATCTAAAGGTTGGAGGAAGAAGGAAAGGAAGAAAAATAAGCTTGTACATACTACCTCAATGCAACAGGCAATGGTCTAAGTATTTTGGATATGTTAACATACTTAATATACACAGCAATAATATTCAGTAGGTATATTAGTATTTCCATTTTAGGGATAAATCCATAAATTGATATCTATATCTATGTGTAGCTATCAATAGACCTATCTATCTTTCATAATAACTAGCTAATTGTTAAAACCTAATAAATATTCGATACATGGTTATTTTTATAACCATTATGCATTAATCCTACGGAGGTGGTTCTGTCTGTTGAAAAATTAAGTTCTAATTTTTATAATGTTGTTATATACCTGTTATTGAAATTCCCCCCAAAATGAGAGAAAATGAAGGGGATAATAAAAATATTTATGAAGTTGATTGTTCATAAATTTTATTTGATGAAAAATATATCAACCAAGATATTTAAAAAGGTCAACAAACCCCAGCAGAATATGTGCAAGGTGGGGATAGGGAATTGGAGGCTATGTTTAGAATGTACAGTGTTCCTATTTGAAACATTGGAAATGTTTTGATGATTCGGGATGTTGATGTGAGCACCAGATTGTGAATATAATTTACAACACTGAAATATATGTGTGAATACTTAAAGGAAAATGTTACATTGAATATATGGTGTTAGAAAAAGAAATCCATGGAGCTTCACTACACAAGCATTGAACCCTCCCTTGAACCATGGGCTCTAGTTAATAGTACAGTCATATAAATGTATTTTCAACAATTATAACAAATGTTCCATACCAATGCATTATGTTAGTGGTAGGATGGTGTATGGAACTATTTTTCACATGATTGTTCTGTAAACTTACAATTATCTAACTTTAAAAGTACACCTATGTACATTATAATCAAAGCAAAATAAAATAAATAGAATATTTAAAAATTTATTATATTTGGAAAATGAAACATTATAAGTAGGGAAAGAGAATTAGAATGATAGCTGTTTACTTTAAATAAACAGTAGAGGTTAGTAAGCAATTGTATGTCATACTTATGATAGAAAAAAAAAGCTATCAACCTTGAATTCTATAGTGAGTGAAAATATCCTTAAAAAATAAGGAAAATACTAAGTACATTTTTAGGAGAGGAGAACAGAACAAATTTTCCTTCAAAATGCCTGCATTGAAAGAAATAAAATAGGAAATCATCTTATTTTTTAATTGAGGGCAATGGTTGCTGATAGAACCACTGTTTCTGCAGAAAAGAATGCAGGACAGAAATGGTCACAATATAGATAAAAATAAAGGCTATTTATAAAGTAATTCCTAATATTATCTGAGAAACACATTATAAATAAAAATCAAATATATACTTCAGAAAAATTCAGAGTTAGTGCAAAGTTATTGTGTGCATGGTATAAGGTTATCTTGTTCATTGAGTGTTAGAATATTTTAAGGTGGATTGTGAAACCTTAAATATAAATATTTTATTACTGACAGTGACGACACAAAAATCAATTAAGAGATAAAATCAACTATTAAAAGGTATGAATTCACCTCTTTCCTCCAGATATGGTAAGAAGTGATTGAAAAAGAACTCCACAAATGCTGAATCAAAGAAAACGAAAAATGATCCCCAAAGCTAGGGAGTAAATTTCTGTCCTGATCCCGCCAGTCTAGATCCTTCCCCCACACTTGGTCCCATGGAGCTTGGGATTTACCCAGAGTCAGTAGGACCCTGTTCCTTCCTGCCATGGATGCAGACTATAGAGCCACTCACAGAAGCAAGCTAGAACAACATATATATCCAGGCACAGGGACCCAAGCCAGCAGAGACTAGGGCAGAACAAAAGATGCTGAGGCATGTTGCATCATAAAGGACCGCGGGGGAGGAGAGAGGCCATAGCAGAACTGTTGGCAAAAGCTGCAGACACCTAAATCAGTTTTTGTTGACTAAACTACCCAAATGCCAAATGCCAAATGGACTTTTCTGGACTAATCTACCTTTCTGGAGTGACTCCAGTTAGGTATCCAGGGTGAGATAGCCTAATGGGGAAGAAACCAGAGGCAGAGAAATCTCAACTGATAAAAAACAGAATGCAGATTTAAACTCGTGTAAGGATGTGTCCCAGAACTGAAAAGTATAAAGAAAAGGAGATGTTGAGTGAAGGAGAGTATTTAAACAAATCATAGAAACTGGTGAGAACATTCTGCACCAATAAATACTCAGAAGAGATTAAGACGTTCAGAGAAGAAACAGAAAAAGGAAGCTATCCCTTGGAGGTGAAATAATTGGACAAAAAGTCCAATCTTAAAAATTGTGCCACATATCCAGGGCAAGAATCATATGAAGAAGAACTTAGGAAATCTGAACAGTTAAATACAGCTTACTCTAAAAGCCCAAAATAAGTTGAACCAAGCATCAGAGAAGAGCCTTAACACAAAGCAAATCAAAAGTAAGACCCTAGACAAGATGGAGAAACAGCCTTCAAAGTTAACTCATCAAGATAATCAGATACCCAGACATCAGCAAAAATTACAAATCCTACTAAGAAACAGGAAACTATGGCTCAGCCAATGTAACAAATAAAACTTCAGA
This sequence comes from Dasypus novemcinctus, assembly GCF_030445035.2. NCBI lineage: Eukaryota > Metazoa > Chordata > Mammalia > Cingulata > Dasypodidae > Dasypus > Dasypus novemcinctus. The sequence goes on along the minus strand of NC_080674.1, from coordinate 31,846,291 downwards.
AGAGACACAGACTTTGGAACACCTAATCAAAGAAGTTCAAACAAATCTCTTAAATCAATTCAAGATGAAGGAAAGTAAGGTTATAGATATAAAGGATACTAAGAAGACAATGTGTGAGTATAAATAATTTGAAAGTACAAAAAGAAACATAATAGTAATTATGGAAATAAAAGGCAAAATAATTGAGGTTAAACTACACTAGAGGCATAATACAGCTGATTTGAACAGGCAGAAGAAATAATGATCTAGAAGACAGGAAAATTGAAATCATGTCAGAAGAACAGAGAGAGAAAAGAATTTAAAAAATGAGCAGTGTTTCAGGGATGTGAGTAATAGCATGAAACATGCAAGAATACACATCCTGGTTTTCCAAGAAGTAGAAGAAAATGGAAAAGAAAATGTGCCATTGGTGTGGAGAAAGTGGCCATGGTACCTGCTGAGGGTAGGGAGTGGGAAGAAGAGATGTGGGGGCATTTTCAGGACTTGGAGTTGTCCTTGGTGGTACTGCAGGGACAGTTACTGGACATTGTATAACCTCCCATGGCCCACTGGGTGGACTTGGGGAGAGTGTAAACTATAATGTAGACCATTGACCATGTGGTGTAGCAGTGCTCAGAGATGTATTCACCAAGTGCAATGAATGCCCCATGATGATGGAGGAGGTTGTTGTTATGGGAGGAGTCGGGTGAGAGGGATGGGGGGAATATGGGGACCTCATATTTTTTGAATGTAACATTTAAAAAATAAAGACAAAAAAATAAATAAACTTCAAAAGATTGAACTTCTACAAAGCCTCATTTCTGACACTGATGGAATGAATTTGAAAAAAAAAAGCAGGCAGGGTACTGGAAAATCCACAAATATATGAAAGTTAAGTAATACACTTCTTAAAGAAATATATTTTAAATAATGCATTCTTAAGCATACAATGAGTCAAAGAGGAAATTATTTGGGAAATAAGTAAATATTTTGAGATGAATGAAAATGAGAACCAATTATAAAACCTCCGAGATGCAATGTAAGTATTGCTGAAAGGAAATTTATAGCCTTAAATGCTTTTTTTATAAAAGAAGAAAGAGCTAAAATCAAAGACTTAACTACACACCTGGAGGACCTAGAAAAACAACAGCAAACTAAACCAAAAACAAGCAGAAGAAAGGACAAAGATTAGAGCAGAAAAAAATTGAAATTGAAAATTAAAGAATAAAAAACAATTGAGAGCCTTAAGAAAACCAAAAGTAGGATCTTCAAAAATAACAATAAAATTGAGAATTGTGGGAAGATGGTGTTAGATTAGGCAGGAAAGGCTCAGCTCTTTCACAAAAACAATGGAGAAAAAGCCAAAAGTTGCCCAAAGAAACTGCTTTGGGATCAGCAGAAATGGGCAGTGCTTCACAGCTCCTAGGAAGGTGAGGGACAGAAAGAGGAAGTACCAAAAAAAGCAAAAGGGGAGTTACTAATGGAAAGTTCTTCCTTCCTCGAACCCAAATAGTCAAAGTGTGGTTAAAACACCACGTTCATTGCAGCTGACAAAGAAAAGTGAGAGGGAGTCAGGAGGGTTTCTTCAGTGAATTCAATCAGCAGAGCATGCTTTGACCCTCAGCTCTGGCCAAACCAAAGCAAAGGATAACAGAGAGACATACACTTTTCATGGAAAGGTGTGCCAACAAACAATATCTTCTGGCTAGTATGGAAATTGCATGGACAAAAACTGAACTTGGGTCTCTCTGTTTTCTAACTTCTGGGAGAAAATCTGCACCCCACTAGTGAGTGCCTGGCATGATTTTGATAACATAAGCTGGGAAATTTTAAGGATTCAGATAAGTTGAACCAAATATCAAAGAAGAGCTGTATAAAAATAACAAGAGGCAAGAGAGAGAAATTGGCTATCAGAGTAAATTCACCAACATATTCAGATGCCTCGACACCAGCAAAAAATTACAAGTCATACTAGGAAACAGGAAGAGATGACCCAGCCAAAGGAACAAACCAAATATCCTGAAAAGATAATTTATGACAATTAATCAGTGATTATCACATAATTATTCTAAATCAATTTAAGCATTTGAAGAAAATATGAATAAAGGGTTAAAGTTATTAGGAAGACACTGGATGAGCATAAAGAACAATTTGAAAGTCTGCAAATAAAGCTAACAGACCTTATGTGAATGAAATACATGATGGATGTGATTAAAAATACTTTAGAGGATTCTGGGATGGTGATGACCACTCCACCTCTAATTGAGAGGGAGCTTAGTTCCAACCAGGCAGATGGATGACACAAACTTGCTTACTGTTGTAGATGGTCTCTATTCCTTGGGATGGTCATTGTCCATCATCATTTCCTTGTGAGTTGTCCCAGAGGAGTCCAATGAAATGGAGATTAGATGTTACAGGTTGGTTGAGATTCAGGGCCCAACTAGCATATGGAAAACCCAAAGATTTAAGTCTCTTGTACATAAACATATCAACTCTAGTACTAACTATAGGTTCAAATAGAAGGGGCAGAAGAGCCATGTGTAGGGAAACCAGAACTGAGTCCATCTCTGTCACACTGGGAAGCATAAATTCCAAAGTTGGACCCATCAGCAGGGCACAAACTCCTGAGCTCTCAGCACTGCCTGTAGTTTCTGGATCTCTCCAGAGCTCTCAGAAGCCTCACTATTTGAGGCAGTATTTATGGTGGTAGTCAGTGAGGTCCTCCCGAGTCATGCATAAGGATAACTTCTAGAATGACCTCCAACTCACATTGAAGTCTCTTAGCCATAAAAATTAATTTGTCTTTACCCTCTTCCCCTTTTGGTCAAGGTCTTTTTCCAGTTTCATTGCTAGTTGGTGGTTGGTAGTAATGCCTTGTTGCCAGGGAGCCTCATCCTTAGAGTCATGTCCCATGACAGGGGGAAGATAATGCATGATGGACTAGAGAAGACTTCCTATTATTTCCCATTGCTAGACTTACTGTTCTAGCAATGGGAGAACTTTTATCAAAGATGTAAAGGAAGTGGCCAAAGGAGGTTATGTGGAAAGGGAGAGAGAAAAATATGTGTAATGTGGGGGCATTTTTTGAACATTGAAATTTTCCTTAATGAATTTGCAATGACAGATACAGACCATAATATTTTTTCATAACTTACAAATCATGTGGAATAGAATTCAAACCATAATGTAAACTATAATCCACACTTAGTAAAAATGTTCCAATAAGTGTTCAATTGTAACAAATGTACCACACTCATGAAGGATGTTGTTAATGTGGGAAAGTGTTGGAGGGGTAGGCAGTAGGGCATACAGGAATCTTCTATATTTTTATGTAACATTTATGTAATCTATTATCTTTTTTAAATTTTTAAAGTATATTAAAAAAATAAAAATATATATGACAAAAATAAAATGAGAAATGACAGAAGTAAAAAAAAATATGTTACTGGCATATAAAAGCAGATTTGAATTAGTCAAAGACAGAATTAATGATTTTGAAGACTATTTGAATGAGAAAAGACAGGAGGACATAAAAAAGAGGAGAACTGCAAAAAATGGAACAGGAATTCAGTGAATTGAATTACAATGTAAAATGAAAAAAACAAAACAAAACATATGCATCATTGATGTCCCAGAAGGAGAATAAAATGGAAAAGGGACATAAATAATATTAAATGAAATAAAGACTGAAAACTTTCTAAGCCTTATGAAAGACACGTATAGCAATACCCAACAAGAACAACACACCCCCAAAAAAATAATCCCAAATAGACATACCTTGAGACACCTACTAGTCAGAATGACAAATATCAGACATAAAGAGAAAATTCTGAAAGCAGCAAGATAAAAACAAAATATCATAAACAAGGGAAACAATAAGATTGTGTCAAGCTCTCATCAGAAACCATGAAGGAGAGAAGAAAGTGGTATGAAGGTACTGAAAGAGAGAATTGCCAACCAAGAATTCTGTATCTGACAAATGTGTCCTTCATATATGAAGGGGAGTTCAAAGTATTCACAGAGAAACAAAAACTGATAAAATATATTACCAGAAGACCAGAATTACAGAAGTGGATGTGACTCAAGCAGCTAAGTGCCCATCTCCCATATAGGAGGTCCTGGGTTGGTTCCCACTGCCTCCTAAAAAAGAAAAAAAACCAAACAAAACAGATAATGAGCAGCCAACAAGCAGGGAATGAGCAAAAACAAAGGGCAGAAAACAGGTAAAACAATGAGCAATTTTGGGGTGGGGATGAAAACTTAAAAAAAAAAAAGTCAGAATTATAAAAGATACTAATGGGAATGTTCCTGAAAGGAAAAGGCAAAGGTGAGAGACTTGGAGAATAGTGTAGAAATGAAGATTATTAGAAAAGACAAATTAAAGGTTCAAAAGGTAGACAGTAATATGATATGATAAAATAAAGCCAAAATGTATGGAATCAAAATGTATGGAGAAAGTAATGCCTTTACAATAATAACCTTGAATGTTAATGCCTTGAACTTTCCAATCAAAAGAAGTAGATTGATAGAATAAGTTGAAAACAAAAAACAAAAAAACAAGCCATCTCTCTGATGCCTATAACAGACACTTCAGATGAAAGGACACAACCAGTTTAAAAATGAAAGGTTGGAAAAAGATATTCCATGCAAAGAGTAACTAAAAAGAGCTGGATTAGTGATACTAATTTTAGACAAAATAGATTTTAAATGCAAAACAGTTATAAGGGATGAAGAAGGTCATTATATATTAATAAAAGAGGCAATTCAGCAAGAAGACATAACTATAATAATTATTTATGCATTTAGCCTGAGTGCTCCAAGATACATGAGGCACACACTGGCAAAGCTTAAGGAAGAAATAGATGCCATTACAATAATAGTTGGAGACTTCAGTACACCACTCTCAGTATTGGATAGAACATCTAGATAAAGGATAAATAAAGAAACAAAAAGTTTAAATAATATGGTAAATGAACTAGACCCAACAGACATCTATAGAGACTGCACACCAAAACAGGAGGATATACATTTCTTTCAAGTGTTCAGGGATCCTTCTTCAAGATAGATCATACGTTGTGTCACAAGACAAGTATCAATAAATTTTAAGAGATTGAAATTATACAAAACACTTTCACTGATCTTAATGGAATGAAACTGGAAAGCAGTAATTTATGGAAAATGGGGAATTCATATATAATACGGAGATTAAACAACATACTCTTAAAAAATCAGTGAGTCAAGGAAGAAATTGCAAGAAAATTCTGCAAATACTTTGAGATGAATGAAAATGAGAACACATTTCAAAACCTATGGGACACCACAAAGGCAGTGCTGAGAGGGAAATTTATAGCTCTTGATGCTTACATTGGAAGAGAAGAAAGAGTTAGAAGGGAAGAACTAATTTCACATCTGGAAGAAATAGAAAAAGAACAGCAAACTAATCCCAAACAAAGCTGAAGGAAAGAAATAGTAAAGATCAGAGCAGAAATAAATGAAATTAAGGGGGAAAAAAGCAATAGGGAAAAATAAAAAAATCTAAAGTTGGTTCTTTGAGAAAATCAACCAAATTGATAAACACTTAGCTGGACTGACCAAGAAAAAAAGAAAAGACACAAAGAAATAAATTCAGAAATCAGAGTGGGGATGTTACCACCAAACCCATAGAAATAACAGAGACCATAAGAGGATACTATGAAGAGCTGTATGCCAAAAAACTAGAAAATGTAGATGAGATTAACAAATTCCTAGAAACATATGAACCACTGACCCTAGAAGAAATAGAAGACCTCAACAATCCAATCACAAGTGAAGAGACTGAAAACGTCATCAAAAACCTCCTAAAGATGAAAAGCCTAGGACCAGATAACTTTATAGATGAATTCTAACAATCCTTCAAAGATGACCCAATACTTATCTTGCTCATGCTTTCAAATTCCAAAAATTTGAACAGGAAAGAATGCTACCAAACTCATCCTATGAAGCCAACAACATGCTAATACCAAAACCAGATAAAGACACTACAAAAAAATGAAAATTACACACCAGTATCTCTAATGAATCTAGATGTGAACATCCTCAACAAAATACTTGGAAACTGATTCCAAAAGCACATTAAAAGAATTATACATCATGGTCAAGTGGGTTTTATGTCAGATATACAAGGGTGATTCAACACAAGAAAATCAATTAGTGTAATAAGCCACATTAATACATTGAAGAAAAATCATATAATACTTTCACCAATGCAGATAAGGCATTTGACAAAATACAGCACCTTTTCTTGATAAAAACACACCAAAAGATAGGAATAGAAGGAAGCTTTCTCAATATGGTTAAAGTGCATATATGAAAAACATACCTGTAGCATTGCACTCAATGGTGAAAGACTGAAAACTTTACCACTGAGACCACTCTCATTTTTACACAATATTGCGCTAGAAGCTATAAAGAAATAAAAGGCACCCAAATAGAAAAGGAAGAAGTAAAACTTTTATTGTTTATGGAATATATGATCCAATATCTAGAAAATCCTGAAAAACAACAAGCTACTAGAATTCATTGATGAGTTCAGAAAGTGGTAAGGATACAAGATAAATACACAAAAATAAATAGCATTTCTATACACTACTGATGACCAATCTGAGGGGGAAATCAGATAAAAATTTCCATTTATAGTAGTGATTAAAGCAACTAAATATTTAGGAATAAACTTAACCAAGGACATAAAAAAACCTGTATTCAGATAACTACAAAACATTATTAAAATAAACTGAAGAAGACGTAAATAAATGGAAGGACATTTCATGTTCATGGATTGGAACACTAAAAATCGTTAGGATGTCAATTCTATGCAAACTAATTTACAGATTCAATGCAATCCCAATAAAAATCACAACAGCCTTTTTTTTTTTTTTGCAGAAATTGAAAAACTAATAATCAAATTTATTTGGAAGGTAAGGGGCTCCAAATAGTCAAAAATGTCTCTAAAAATAAGAAAGAAGTTGGGGGATTCTCACTCCCTGAATTTAAAGCATATTACATAGCTTCAGTGATATAAAAAAAAAATGGTACTGGGATAAGGACAGATTAACTAGTGGGATTAAATCTAGAGCTCAGAAATCTACCCTCACATTTTACAAGGCTTTTAAGTGCACCAGCTAAGCCAGAACACTCTATTAAACAAATGGTGCTGGAAGAACTGGATAGCCATATCCAAAAGGGAGAAAGAAGACCCCTATCTCATACCTTATATAAAAATTATCTCAGAACAATCAAATACTTAAATATAAAAACGACAAGCATAAAACTCCTGAAAGAAAATGTAGGAAAACATCTTCAAGATCTTGTGGTAAGTGGTAATTTCTTAAACCTTACAACCAAAGCAAAAGAAACAAAAGAAAAAATAGAAAAAATGGGACTTCCTCAAAATTCAACACTTTTGCACCTCAACAGACTTTGTCAAAAGGATGAGAAGGAAGCCAACTCAATGGCAGAGAATATTTGGAAATCACATATCTGATTAGGGTTTAATGTCCACGATATATAAGAAGATCATACAACTCAACAATAAAAAAATGAAGTATCCAATTAAAAAATGGGCAAATGGCTTGTAAAGACAACTGTCCAAAGAAGAAATACAAATGGCAAGGGAACACATGAAAAAAAATATTCAATATCTCTAGTAATTAGGGAAATGCAAATCAAAACTACAGTGAGATATCCTCTCACACTTACTAGACTGGTCACCATTAAAAAGCCAGAAAACTAAATTTTGGAGAAGATGTGGAGAGATAGGAATTCTTATTTATTGTTCCTGGGAATGTAGAATGGTACAGCAATAGTGGAGGATTGTTTTGCAGATTCTAAGGAAATTGAATATAGACTTGCCATGGGTCCCAGCAAATCATTGTCAGGTATACATTCAGAAGAACTTACAGCAGTGACAGGAATAGACATCTGTACAACAATGATCATAGCAGTATTATTCACAATAGCCAAAATTTGGAAATAACTCAGGTGTCTTTCCACTGATGAATGGCTAAACAAATTGTGGGGTATGCACATGATGGAATATTATGCAGTGATGAGAAGATATGAAATTGTGAAATATATGACAACATAGATGAAACTGGAGGACATTATATTGAGTGAAGCATGCCAGACACAAAATACTCTATGATTGTGCTATTATGACCTAAGCACATTACATGAAACATAAAATGGGTAAATTGCATATAAAGACTGTTTTTCCTTGAAGTTGAACAAATTTAGGCTAATACTACCAAATGTTAATATCAGACAATAAAACACATTTTAATAAGTGAAGCAGAGCAGTCCCAGAGTACTACATATTTTATGATTCCATTTATATAAAAAATAAATATAAATCAACTGTAAATGTGAAATTAGATTTGTTGTTATGTAGGGCTGAGGAAAATGTTAAGGGGTGTGGAGTTATGAAAGTATTCTAAAATTTTTAAGATGGTGAATGTATAACATTGTGATTATACTAAAAGCCATTGAAAGGAAAATGGTGCTGAGGTGGTGTACAGTTTGATATTGTTTATGAATTCTAAAAATAGATATCAAATTATATTTGTAAACTGGTCTATGTGAGATTTCACTTTTATTTGATTAAATAATGATTAAGGCTTTGTGTGGACTACATCACTAAGATGTTGAGTCCCCACCCATTGGTGGGCAGGGACTCAGAGAGAAACCAGACTGCAGAGAAGGGAGTTTTGAGTTTTGAGCTGGAGCCCAGGAAGTAAGCACACAGAGGAGGAGAACATCTGAACCCAGAGAGAATCAAGCCCCAAGAGAGAGACAGAGCTGGTTGCCTGGTAGTCTACAGCTGGCCTTGTGGAGAGAGAGCAGAGCACCTGAGCCTAAATAGAAAGAAGCCCTAGGTAGAGGGGAACCCAGGAAGCCTGAACTCTTGGCAGGTATTGACAACCATCTTGCTCCAACATATGATGACAGACTTTGATAAGGGAAGTAACTTATGCTTTACGGCCTGGTGACTATAAGCTTCTACCCCAAATAAATACCCTTTATTAGAGCTAACAGATTTCTGGTATTTTGCATCAGTCGCTCTTTGGCTGACTAATACAGGTGGGTAGGCAGGATCTGATCCTCTCACAGCAAAGGAGCAGAGAGAGGGCTAGAGAACTATCTGAAGGAGCTGCTTTATATTTACAGAACAGGAAGGTGCTCTGAGTCATCTTGGAGGGTATTGGAAAGATAAAGAAGCCGAATTAAATGGGGAGTTGCTCATCCCTGTGGCTGGTAGTGGCACATATATGCTGTCAGGGCATATAGCCTAGTGAAGACCCTGGCTTGCTGCTCCAAACTGAGTGTGGGGGGGGCACTCCCTGGGAAGATGAGGGGTCTGGAATGGTGGAGAGTCTTTTCTTTGTGGAGAGTTTGGCCAGCTGAGCCCTCTTTGAATCTCAGAAAGGACTCAGACCTGATGGGGTGAAAGGAGGTGGGATCCTCAGGGAGGCTGCCATGCCTAGTAACCCACATAAGAGAGGAATTAGATTAGAGGGGGAGCAGGGACAGACAGGCACTAAATCAGCAGGACTCTGGCTAACTGCTAGGACTCCAACCTGCACAAGGGAAAGTGTACAGATTTCTAAAAGACTAACTAATCTAAGGGGACAATTTAGCTCAGTGGAGAAAATCCAAACTTGGATATACAAGGTCACTCATTCAATTCTTGGCTATTCTTAGAGAAGTGATCCACTAGGTTACCAGGCATCCAGCTGATATTCTATGACAGGGAACTTATAGATATTCTCTGTGTATTAGGTTTTCTTGGATCACTTTTTTTTTATTCTTTTTTTCCCTTATTTCCTCCTTATTTTACTTGCTAAAATCCAGTTCAAAACTGGCAGAGGGCAGCCTGCAAGGTGACTGCTTGATGAACACAGGCAGCCTGAAAAGCTCCTTAAGGGACTAAGAGGGAAGGCTATTTTCATGGTCTTTTCTTTCTTTCTTTTTTTTTTAATTAGTTGCCACTGTCTTGCTTCTTGTTTGTTGTGTTTTCCTTTTTATTTCACTGATTTTTCTCCTATGCTATTTATTTTCTTTCCTTCATTTTTCTGTCTTCTGTTTTGTGTTGTTGTACTTTCATTCCACCTTTTTTTGTTTGGCCTTCAAGTTCTCTCTCTCTCTCTCTCTCTCTCTCTCTCTCTCTCTCTCTCTCTCTCTCTCTCTCTCTCTCTCTCTCCTGTGTTTTCTTTCTTTTTTTTACTTTTTTTCTCTTTCTCTCTCTTCTTATTCCATGCTTTTAATTCACAATTTTTTTCCATTTTTTTCTCATTTCATAGTTTCAATTCTACTTTTATATTCTTAGCCCACTATATTTCTTACCTGTGTTAGTTATTCATTTTTCTAGGTCTTGTACAGATCCACTTCTACCTTTTACTATTATTATTATTCTTTTTCTGTCCTTCTCTCTTTCCTTTTCTCTGGTTCTATTTTTTTCCCCAAGGGTATATAAACAACAGCAAGGAAATAGAATGAGAGGGACAAAGTGTTAAAGTAAAATCTTACCACACAAAAACATTACCAAAATAAAACCCATAAAAATAAACAAATGCCTAGATTCTAACAAAAAATTATCAGCCATATTAAGAAATAGAAAGACATGGCCCATTCCAATGAACACACTAAAAAACAAAACAAACAAACAAAAAAACAGGAGAAGCAGAACATGATACAATTAATCAGAGAGGTTCAAACAAATATCATGAATCAGCTTAATGAAGTGAAGGAAGAGATTAAGGATATTAAGAATGCACAGGAAGAACATACTGAAGAAATTGTAAGCATACATAAAAAGATATCAAATATAATGGTAATGAATGGCATAATGCAAGAAATAAAAAATACACTGGAAGCACATAACAACAGATTTGAACAGGCAGAGGAAAGAACCAGTGATGTGGAAGACAGTACATCTGAAATCAAACAGATAATAGAATAGATAGATTAAAAGATAGAAAATATCCAGCAGGAACTTAGGGATGTGAATGACAACACAAAATGCACAAACATATGCATTATAGGCATCCCAAAGGGAGAAAAGAATGGAAAGGGGACAGAAGATGCATTGGAGGAAATAATGGCTGAAAACTTCCCAACCCTACTGAGGGGCATGGACTTACATGTCCAGGAAGCAAAGCACACTACAAACAGTATAAACCCTAACAGGTCTACTCTAACATGTATACTTGTCAAATCACCCAATGCTCAAGACAAAGAGAGAATATTGAAAACAGTGAGAGAAAAGAGATCCATCACATACAAGGGATGTTTGAAAAGATTAAGTGATGATTTCTCATTTGAAACCATGGAGGCAAGAAGGCAGTAGTATGGTAGAGTTAAGGTGCTAAAAGAGGCAAAACTTCCAGCCTAGAATTCTCTATCCAGCAAAGCTACCATTCAAAACTGAGGGAGAACTCAAAATATTTACATATAAACAGAAATTAAGATAGTATGTCAATAAGAAACCTGCCCTTCAAGAAAGACTCAAGGAAGTTCTGCAGGTCAAAAAAAAAAAAAAAAAAAAACAAAAAAAAACAACAGGAGAGAGAGAGTTGGAGGAGAGTGTAAGAACAACTAAAAAGATAAAAAGAGAAATTAAAAGAACATATGGCATACATAAACCTAAAGAAAATACGGCTAATGTAAGTAATTCCTTAACAGTAATAGAATTGAATGTTAATGACTTAAACCCTCCAGTTTAACTCTCCAGTCAAGAGACACAGATTGGCAGAATGAATAAGGAAATAAGGAAAAATGATCCATCTAAATGTTGCCTACAAGAAACCCATCTTAGATAAGGAGGCAGAAAGTGAATGCTTGGAAAACCCTTGACATGCAGACACTAACCTTAAAAAGGTGGTAGTAACTATACTAATAACAGAAAAAACAGTCTTTAAATGCAGAACTATTGTAAGAGACAAAGAAGATCACTGTATATTAATAAAAGGGATAATATACCAAAAAGAAACAATAATATGCACCTAACTAAGGCACCTCAAAATATACTGGAAAAACTAAGTAAAGAAATAGATACCTCTACAATTATAATGTGGAACTTTAATGCACCATTATCACCATTAGCAGAACATCATATCTGAGAATCATAAAGAAATAGAGACCTTGAATAATACTTAGAGGATTTAGTATATGCATATGTAATATATAAAGGTATATGTATATACATATACAGAACATTGCATCCAAATACACTGGGGTATACATTCTTCTCAAGTGCATATGGATCATTCTCCAAGATAGACCACATTCTAGAACACAGAACAACACTTAATGAATTCATAAAGAATGAAATTATACAAAGTAATTTTTTTTCTGACCACAATGGAATGAAGCTGGAAATCATTATGGTGGAAAGAACCAGAATAGCCACAGAGATAGGGAAGTTAAACAACACACTCTTAGACAAACATCACTCAAGGAGGAAATTGCCAAAGAAATCAGTGACTATTTTGAAACAAATGAAAATGACAACAAAATATATCAGAACCCATGGAGTGCAGCATAAGCTGTCCTGACATAACAGAGAAATTCATAGTTACAAATGCTTATATTATAAAAGAAGAAATAGCTAAAATCAAATCTAACTGCATGCCTGGAAGAATTAGAAAAAGAATAGAAAACTAACCACAAAGGAAGAAGATAGAAAGAAATAATAAAGATTAGAATAGAGCTAAATGAAATTGAAAATAAGAAAGCACTGGAAAAAATAAACAAAACCAAAAGATGCTTCATTGAAAAGATTAATAAAAATGACAAACCTTTAGCTAGACTAACAAAAAAAGAGAAAAGATTCAAATGCATAAAATAAGAATTGAAGTAGGGGTTATCATCACTGACTCTACAGAAATAAAGAGAATCATAAGAGATAACTTTGAAAAAGTATATGCTAACAAGATGGATAATGTAGAGAAAATAGACAAATTCCTAGAAACACACAAGCAGAATACATTGATGAAATAAGAAATTGATTAACTCAACAGACCAATCACAAGAAACGAGATTGAATTATTCATCAAAACATCCCAACTAAGAAAAGCCTATGACTAGATTGCTTCACAGGTGAATTCTACCAAAACTTCTAGAAAGAACTACCATCAATCCTGCTTACAATCTTCCAAAAATAGAAGTGAAGGGAACACTTCCTAACTCATTCTATGAAGCCAATATAACCCTAATACCAAAACTTTTAAGCAAAGACCCCATGAGAAAGGGAAATTACAGAACAATCCCTCTAATGAGCCCAGATGCTAAAATCCTCAAGGAAATATTTGTTAATCATATTCAACAACACATTAAACCTATTGTACACCATGACCAAGTAGGTTTCCTCCCTGGTATGTAAGGATGGTTCAACATAAGAAAATCAATCAAAGTAATACACCAAATAAACAGATCAAAAGAAAAAACAAAACACATGATCATCTCTATAGATGCAGAAAAAGCATTTGACAAAATACTGTAGGCTTTTCTGATAAAAACACTGGAAAAAATTGGAATAGAAGGACAGTTCCTCAACATGGTAAAGGGTATATTTGAAAAACACATAACTAACATCATATTCAATGGTGAAATACTAAAACCTTTCCCTCTAAGATAGGGAAAAAGATGAAGACACCCACTATCACCAAATATTTAAAATTGTGTTAGAAGTACTTGCTTGAGCACTTAAGCAAGAAAAAGCTATAAAAGGTACTCAATTTAGAAAAGAAGTAAAAATTTCACTATTTGCAAATGACATGATTCTATACAGAGAAAGCTCTGAGAAATCTACAAGAAACTTTCTAGAATATATCAATATGTTCAATTAAGTGGCAGACTGTAAGAACAATGTACAAAAATCAGTATCATTTCTGTACACCAATAATGAGCAAACTGAGGAGGAAATCAAGAAAAAATCCCATTTACAATAGCAACGAAAAGAATCAAATACCTAGGATAAAATTTAGCTAAAGGTATAAATGGCTTTCATGCAGAAAACTACACAACACAGTTAAATAGGAAGATTAAACATCATTAAGATGTCTATGCTACTTAAACTGATTTACAAATGTATCCCTGACCAATGGAACTGAATTTACTGTTCTGATATATTACAGATGCCCACATCTATAGTCACCTGATATTTACAATGCCACCAAGCTGACTTAACTGAGAGAGAATGGCCTTTTCAACAAATGATTCTAGGGTAACTGGATATCTATATCCAAAAGAATGACAGGGGAATACCACTTCACAACATTTTTTTACAAAAAATTATCTCAAGATAGATCAAAGGTATAAATATAAGAGCCAAGACAATAAATATCTTGGAAGATAATGTAAGGAATCACCTACAAAATCTTGTATTAGAAAACAGTTTAATGACTATTACATCTAAATCGCCCAAAAATAGATAAATGGGACCTCCTCAAAATTAAAAACTTTTGCACCTCCAAGGAATTTATCAAGAAGGTGAAAAGGCAGCCTACTCAATGGGAGAAAATATTTTATATTCATATATCTGATAGGGGTCTAATATCCAACATATATAAAGAAATCCTACACCTTGAAAATAAAAAGACAGACAACACATTTAAAAAATGAGCAAGTGATTTGAATATACATTTCTCCAAAGAAAAAATGCAAATTGCTAAAAAACACATGAAAAGATGCTCAAAATCACCAGCTATTATGGAAATGCAAATTGAAACCACAGTGAGATATTACCTTACACCCGTTAGACTGGTGGCTATTAAAAAACGGAGGATGGCAAGTATTGGAGAGAATGTGGAGAAATGGGAACCCTTATCTACTGCTAGTGGGAATGTAGAATTGTGCAGCCATTGTGGAGGAGAGTTCGGTGGTTCCTCAAACCTAAATGTAGAACTGCCATATGATTCAGCAATCATATGGCTGAATATATACCCAGAAGAATTGAAAACAGGGACATAAACAGAGGTATTAACAGCATTGTTCATGGTAGCATTATCCGCTATTGCTGGAAACAACACAAATGTCCATCAACAGATGAATGGATAAAAAATTGTGGTATATACATATAATGGAATATTACTCAGCTATAGTAAAGAATGCAGTATTAACACCTGTGATAACATGGATGAATCTTGAAGATCTTATGTTGAATGAAGCAAGCCAAGCACAGAAGGAAAAATATTACATGACCTCACTGATATGAATTAAGCAAATAGAACTGACTCACAGAACTAGATTCTAGAAGATAGGCTTACAGGGGACAGGAGGGGAGAAGAAGGTTGTGAGTTAATGGCCATTGTGGACAAAGTCTATGATAAGGTGGAAGGGTGTAGTTGTGCAGTTGATGGGCATAATTGTGGTGCAGTGATGATATTGGGCTAAGCAGTGCTGGTCTGTGAGGGGGAGAGGATGGGGAGGATGAGTTGGACTGTCCATGGAACTGTGGGGAGTGTTAAGGGAGGTAAACTATGAGGATTTGCAGGTATGTGGTTGAAATTACAAAGTTGGGACTGTTCTTTTGGCAAATACGGAAGAAGAGGGTTTCTGGTTTAAGGTGTTGGATGTGTGGATCATGTGAAAGAGTGCACACCTAGGGTAGGCTTCTAGGGCATGTATAGTGTCCATCTTTTCATAGTGTGTTGTATCAGTGGATAGAGTCTCATATAATGAGCTGGAAGGTGTTGCACTCCCATCCTGGGGAGTCCTTCTATGATCTCAAATAGAGTGGCAGGAGTCTTTTGGGAGCATAGGCAGTGCCTACTAGGGTAGGTCAGGTCAGTGTGTCAATCGCTCAGTGTTGTTGCAAGTAACCATGAATCTTGTCCTTCAGTGAGTTAATCGTGATAGTTACCACAAGTCCCCAGGGGAGCAGGAGGGAGAAAGAGAATAGATGAAACATGGGGCATTTGTGTGGCCATGGAATTGTTCTACATAATCTTACAATGATGGATACAGACCATGTTAAAGTTCATCAAAATCGATATGTATGAACCAGAATGTAAACCATAATGTAAATCATTGACCATGTTTAGTAGCAATGGCTTAATATTTGTACATCAATTGTAGCAAATGTAGCATCCACATGTAAAATATTATTAATAGGGGAAAGGGGGAGGGGAAGGATGTTGGGTATATAGGAATCTACTACATTCTCTACATGATTTTTCTGTAAACTAAAGCTTCTTTGAAGACAGAATGAAAAAAATAAGATACTGGGGAAATAAATAGAAGAAAATATCACTGTACATAAACAACATATCTTACAGTGATGAAAGGTATAGTTTCAAAAAAAGTTATTTTATTTTATATTTTAAATTTTTTTACATTATTTCAGACTTTGAAAAAAATTGTATTTTACTCATTATTTTAAAAACTACCACCATTGTATCATTTTCCTATTAATTGTTTTTGGTTATTTTGTTGGCTTCAATTTTGAAGAAGTTTTGAATCACAGAAGGGTTACAGCTGTGTCAGGGGAGGATCATTTTTGTTGGGTATCAGAGATGGGGGATGCATGGGAGGAGGTTCACCAGGGGCACACCTACAAGGCATATGAAGGTGCTCAAGTGTTCAGTGGGCATTGTCACAGTGAGTGGAGTTTCACACAATAACCAAAAGAATATTGGATTCCCATTCTTGGGAGTTCTGCCACATTCTCTAAAGGGACAGCAAGAATTCCCTGAGTATAGGGGCAGTGATTAGTGAAGAAGGATGGCCCATTGTCAGGCCCTTAAAAGTGATGACTGTACCTATGAAACTTTACTTTTGAAATTGAAACTTAGCCTAATATTATAAGGTGCCTAAGCATTACCTCCTGAGAGCCTTCATGTTGCTCAAATGTGGCCTTTCTCTAAGCTAACAGCCTATAATTTCATTACCTTCCTCACAGCGTGGGACATGATTCCTAGGGATAAGCAAGCCTCCCTGGCACTGAGGGGTTACTACCTACCACCAACCAGCAATGCAAGTGAAAAAAGACCTTGACCAAAAAGAGGTAGGGTGAAGACAGATGAGTTTGTGTGGCTGAGAGACTTCAATGTGAGCCAGGAGGTCATTCCAGAGGTTATGGTTATACATATCTCAACATGATTTCATTGACTGTAAATGTGACTATTGCCTCATATAGCAGGGATCCTGAGGGGTCTGGAGACATCCAGACACTATAGGCAGGGCAGATAGCTCAGGAGTTTGGTGCCCTGCCTGCAGGCCCAACTTTGGAATTTATGTTCTCCAGTGTGACAAAGTTGGACACAGTTATGATTTCCCTACACATGGGTCTTCTGATTGTTCTGTGTGAAACTATAGTAAGTACTAGAGTTGATAGGTGTATATCCAAGAAACTTAACTTGTAGAGTTGTACATGTACCAGTTTGGACCTGAATTTCAACTGATTTGCAACATCTACTCTCCAGCTCACATTGGACTCACCCAGGACAACTAACAAGGAGATGAAGATGGACAAGGAACATCTCAAGGAAAATAGAGAGTCTGCAACTACATGTAAGATAGTCATATCCATCTGCCCCATGATATCTAAGCCACCTCACAACTAGAGGTGGATGGGCATCATCATTTCAGAATCCTCAGGATTGGGGAGTGAACAATGGACTAGAATAGGCTTACTGGTATTCTACTATAGACTTATTGTGATTCTAGCAGTGGAAGAAGTTTTATCATTGATGTGGAGGTAGTGACCACCAGAGGTTCTGAGGGGAGGGAGAGGGAAATACAGGTGTAATATGGTGACGTTTTCGGTACTTGAGAATTTTCCTGAATGACATTGCAATGACAGATACAGGCCATTGTATATCTTATTATAACTTACAAAAATGTGTGGAAGAGAGTGTAAACTACAATATAAACTATAATCCATGCTTAGTGGCAATGCTCCAAAATGTATTCATCAATTGTAAAAAATGTATCACATTAATAAGGGATGTTGTTAATGTGGGAAAGTGTGGGAGGGCTAGGGAGTGGGGTATATGGGGATGCCCTATATCTTTTATGTAACATTTATGTAATCTGTATTAGTCAGCCAAAGGGGTGCTGATGCAAAATACCAGAAATTGGTTGGTCTTTATAAAGGGTATTTATTTGGGGTAACTGCTTACAGATTCCAGGCCATAAAGCGTAAGTTACTTCCCTCAGCAAAGTCTATTTTCAGGTGTGGAACAAGATGGCTGCCGACATCTGTGTGGGTTCAGAATTCCTCGGTTTCTCTGGGCTCAGCTCCTGTTTTCTCCACAAGGACTGCTATAGATTATAAGGCGAACAGCTCTGTCTCTTTCCCTGGGGTCCAGTTTAAGACTTAAGCATCAAACTCCAACATCAAAACTCCAACATTAAGAACCCACAACTCTGTCCTTTGCCATGTATTTTATCTGAGTCACCATCCACCAAGGAGTGGGGACTCAATGCCCTAATGAAGTGGCCCAATTAAAGCCTTAATTATAACTCAATCAGACCCAGGTATAGACCAGATTAAAAACATAATCAATATCTTTTTTTGGAATTCATAACCATATCAAACTGTTACATAATCTAAATATCTTTAATAAGTATATAAAATGTATATTTAAATTTAAAAAATTGTAAAAACCATTGACTATACACTTTGGCTAGATTATGTGGTATGTGAGTATATCTCAATAAACCTGCTTAATAAACAGATAAATAATTGTGCAAGAATAGCCAAGATTTTTTTAAAAAAAGAATAGCCAGGAATAGCATCTATGTACAGAGGGGAAATAGAGAGATTGAGAGGTGAGAAATTTTCTTGTTTTTTTTTTTTGTTTATTACTACTATTGAAACAATTAAAATGCTCTAATTATTGAAGTGAAGAATGCACTTCTATGTGATTATACCAAATTCCATTTATTGTACACTTTGAATGAATCTTATGCTATATTAACATGTATCAATAAAATTGATTTGTTAAAAAATCATTAAAATTGAGAAATGCAGGAAGAAGATGTAGCACAAATGTTTGAGCACCTGCTTCCAATGTAGAGAGTCCTAGGTTTAATACCCAGTGTCTCCAAAAATAAATAAATAAATAGACAAATTTTTAGCTATAATGACAAATACAAATAGAGAAAACCACAAATAAATACAATTAGAAATTACAGAGGGTAATAACTACTGAGCCCACAGAAATAAAAGTACCATAAAAGGATGGTATGAAAAATAGAATGCCAACAAGTTAGACAATGTAGTCATAATGGGCAAATTACTAGAAGCACACAAACTACCTATACTGACTCTGGAAGAAATAGAAAAGCTCAACAGACCAATTACCGTAAAGAGAATGAATCAGTCTTTAAAAACTTCCCAGTAAAGATAAGCCCAAAACCAAATGGCTTCACAGGTGAATTCGATCAATCATTCCAAGAAGAAATATTATCAATCCTGCTGAAACTTTTCCACAAAATTTCAGAGGAAGGAACACAACTTAATTTAGCCTAAGAGGACATCACCTTCATACGAAAGCCAGATAAAGAGAGTATAAGAAAAGAAAATTAAAGTCAATTTTTTCTTATAAATATAGATACACAAATCTTCAACAAAATACTTGCAAATCAAATACAACAACACATTAAAAGAACTATACACCATGATCAAGTGGATTTTATGTCAGGTATGCAAGGGTGGTTCAACATAAAAAAATCAGTTAATGTTACACACTACATTAACAAAAAGAAGGGATAAAAACCACATGATCCTTTCAATTGATGCAGTATGGGCATTTAACAAAATCTAGCATCCTTTCTTGATAAAAACCATAGAAAAATGGGAATTGAAGGAAACTTCCTCAACACAATAAAGGGTTATATGAAAACCCACAGCTTACATCATACTCAACAGCGAAAACAAAGCTTTCCATCAAATATACAGAACAGAACAAAGACACATTTACACAGAAATAAGTATCATTGATCAACAAAATAATACAATCAAAAGAAAATACAAAAGAAAAGAAATAAATATATAAATAAGAATATGAATCATGAAGAATACAAGGAGAGAGAATAAAAATCAACCTGAAATTTTGGGAAAGAAAGAACAACAAAGTAGTAAAAACTTTAACTGATCAAGAGAATAAAAGAGAAGGGACAAATCAACAATGCAAAAAATTATATAAATGTCTATTGATAGAAGGCGAGATTAAACTGTAGAGAGTAAAGATTGAAACAATCATTACAAAACACTGTAAACAAAACTGAATTCTTTTCTAAAATTTAAGAGAAATCAATATACCCCTGAAAAAATAAAACATTAAAAACTTGTTACTATAAAAGTGAATTGGTAATTGAAAGCCTCATACATACAAAGAAACTAGGACTGGAGAGACCTTCAGATTTATTAAAATTAGCCTTTAGTCTAACATTAAATACAGTGTGCTTGGGTTCTGTTCTAAAAAAAAAAAATAGCCTTTAGTGAACAATTAATCCCCTTTTCATAGCAGTTGTTTAAAGAAATTAAAAATATAGAAATCTGTCAAATGTATTTAGGAGAATATAGTAGCATGCATTCAAAAACAGAAGTATACAAGAAAATATATATATACTGTTATCCAGATATCATCTTCAATGTCCAGAAAGGTTTTCAAAGGCTTAGTGCAGTTTGTATATAGTCAGTAGAAGCTTATTCATATACTCCACATATTCCAGAGGCTTGTTAGAGGTATTATTGAATAACAAAGAAGAATAAAATGTAAGTCCTGACTTTACAGAACTTTTGCTCTAGTAGAAGAGATAATAACTATATAGTTATTAATAAAAAACCAATGTGAAAAAATATATGAAATTATCTGAAAATTAATAAAAGTTCTAAAATCTGTAGAAATGGTTCAGTGGAAAGAGATTGAGGATGAAGATGAAAGTAAGTATTGGAATAGAGTCAAGAATACCTTAAATAAGGATTTTAAGACTCATTTAGGGACCTATAATAAAATTCCCATAACACAGCTTTTAGTATTCTAGACTGTACAGCATTGAGTTAATTGGAAGTAATCTGAAAATTCATAAAAACTTTCCTCTAGATATTTGCTCACTTGCGAAGCAGGCACATTTTTATTATGTGTTTAGCTAGCAGATTAGTGAAGTGGGTATGTCAGGATGATTCAGCTTGCTAATTTGCTCTTTTAATGAGGGTTTGCTATGTCATTACTTAGCAGTTTATTTACCATTTTCCATACTGAAGTTTGGAAGCCAGAATCCTAGTGGGTTGCAATTAAAATATTTCTACTGAAATCAGCCCAACCATAATATATAATTAATTCAATCATTAGTAGAGAGCATAAGGTAGGAGAGCAAATATTTGGTCAATGTATAAATATAAATATATAGATAAATATATAAATATAAATATAAACATAAATATGTAAAGTCAGAAAATTAAAATGAAAAAGTCAAAATAGAAACCTGTCTGTGTAGGATTCAACTTATAACTATTTATATTATATGTTACTATTTAGGAAATGACATTTTAAAATAAAGTAGCAATGAACTTGAAGTTAAATTTAAACTATAGTAGTTTTACGAGTGGTATAATATGTGTTAGGTTATTTTATTTGCAAATTCTGTGGCATTGATGAATACACTGTAACTTTTAAGTAATTCCTATGTACTAAAAAACCATTTTGATTTAGTGGTTCATTGCTGTTCTTTTATTAAACTTTACAGTAAATTCTATGTTAAATAGTTTGGCACATAGTGGCAAAATGAAGATATATGCATCTGTCAATTGAATGACTTTCTATATTCTAGAACAACTCACAATTAAGCAAACTTTAGCTTTGCTATATATATTATCAGGCTTGCACTGCATTACAGCTTACTATAAAAGAGGGAATTTAGAGTCCGATTTCAAGTTTAGTAAGTGCTACATTTTGCACAAAACTGATATAGGTTAACTCTATCCAAGGAGAAATTTTTCTTTGAACTTGCCTGATTATTTTTTTGGAAGATGTGATATAGATGATTAGCTCTCCAACAAAATCTTTTTCTTTTTCTACCTTACACGTCTGTCCTTGGCAAATGACTAGATAATATCAGCTAGGGACAACATTACTAGCCCCCTTTATTCTCATGTGTGGCAGAGATTGAGTTCTCTCCAATGATATGTAAGCAGAAGCTATACGTGTCACTCCCAGGCAAAGGTAATTAAGAATCAGGAGGCTCTTCCCTTTCTCTCTCTTACAGTTTTGAGGACAGAGGACTCTGAGTATCTAGGGGATAGCAGAGCCACAATGCACAATCAATGTGGGCCACTGATTACCATACAGTAGAGACAATCTCACATTAGACAGGAATATAAAATTAGGCGCTAAATGAGAAAAATCTTTTATTGTACTTATCTACTAAAATAGGGGGGTTCATTTCTGTAGTATGGAGAGCTACCCTAACTAATGCAGAGGGAATTAAGAGTTCCTTTACACACATGAATACTTTTTTGTTATTAATCCTGTATTTCAATGACCATTTAAGTTCTTTTTGGATATATTTACAAAACTACTTCTTAATAATGACCTATGAAATAAAATTCAACTTCGATGCATGCATATAAATTATGTACAATTAAAGAATGCAGTAAAATCAGAGGTTGTTTAATATTTAGGAAACCTAGTGTTGGGACTTGAATATCCCCTCAGAAAAGACATGTTAATATCCTAACTCTCAGTCCTGTGGGTATGAACACATTTGTAAATAGAACTTTGAAGATATTATTAGTTAAGGTATGTGTGCCCAAATTGAAGGAGGTGGGACTTATCACAATATGGCTGAAATCCTTTAAAGCAAAGGAAATTGGACATGGAGGGAGAAGTCAGTATTGAATATTGAACGATAGAGAAGGAAACAGATATCTCCATGTGATGGAGGTATGCAGGTATTCACAAGCCCAGGGATACCAAGTGTTGCTGACAAGTCATCACCAGAATGCTATAGACTCTGAAAAAAAATCATGGCCTTGATTTTGGACTTTTAATGTTCTAAAATGTGAAACAATAAATTTTATTGTTTAAGCCAATCTGCATGTGGTATTTATGATAGCAGTTTTGACAAACTAAGGCACATAGTTACTGTCTGAAAAGAAACACTCACTCACACACACACATATGCATACTGAATCATCTAATTATTCAACACATTATGGAATAAAAAGGCAATCAAGGAAACATGTTTTATTCTCTGAAGATTACCTCAGCCCCCTTTTTTACCGTTATTTTATTATACACATTGCTGTGGGGATCTGAGAGGACTATTATTAAAACAATCCTTAATCCTAAAGGAAAGAAAACAAGCTGGTGATGCAGATGGGATCTGTGTGAACACAGCAAGCTATGTAAGTTAGGGAAAGAGTTCAATAAAATTGTTTTACAGGAAAAATATTCAGAACACTGGTTTCCCCATAGAAATTCATGATTAAATGAAACTAACTTCAAATCCCCTTTTTGGTTTTTATTCATTAATGGTTGGAGGCAACACAGTTAATTGTATTTACTAATTGTATAAAGGCATTAATAAAATTCCCATATATAACTGTCAGAAATTCATTTCGAGGGTTATAATAGGTACATGGAGGTTTATAAGAGGCTATCATTTTGAATATGTGCTCAGCATATAAAATTTCTATGTTGGTGGGATTAGAATACTTTGTTTGCAGAGACCAAGGGTTCGGTCACACATAACTGGACCAGGAGTGGGTACCTAATCTTAACTAGATCAGAACACTTTCCCAAAGGAATTTGAGTTGGTGCTGTTAGAAACAATCTTTCCATGTCACTTGGATGTGTAATCTCATGAGATCTAAACAGACGTTCATACCATATGGATTATGGAGCTGCAATTGTCCATCTGGAGAAAGAATAATGAAGCCAATGACCAGAAAGATAAGAGAAGGAGAAATATTGCTGCTCAGTTTCTCAGGGATGCTCTGGGCACTTGTGATTAAAACAAAACAAAACAAAACAATTTTCATACAAGCTCAGTATTTACCCTACAGAAAGGTCACTCAAAGCATGGAAACTGAGGCACCATATCTTTAAGTATTTTTCACTGCATTTAACTCTCAGCTTCTTGGTCACATATAAATACTTTCTCTGAAGATCCAAGGCACAAGGGGATCAAAGAAGGTACTGTGCCAGCCCTAGCCCTCACCTGATACTATTCATGTTGAGAAGTCTGTTAATCAAAAACCAAGCTATCCAAGGAGTTAAGGAATTCATGCCTTTGATAATTCTACATGTTCACTGAAAGAAGAGATAAGCATATCCACTTCCATATCCATACCCACAGATTCCACATCCACCTGGAATCTGTCTTAGAGCGTTCAATGTTGGCTTTAATTTGGCTCACCCAAAAAAGTTTATACAACCTCCCCAACAAATTCTTCCCATTGAGTAGGTAGAGGTCTACTACTGGGGAAGAAAGAAGATAGGTGACATGAAGAGCAAAAAACAAGGCTCTTGTCTCACAAGGATGTGAATCTGCAGCAGCAACAACCTTGTGGACAGAGGGAAAAAACTGTGTGGAGATTGCCCTATTCACCAAGGCATAGTGGAGGCCACATATCACTAGCATGAATACTGTACTCTTTGACCCTTTCTGGCTCAGTGCACACCTGAATCATGGCCAGTGGAATGAGATATCAAAGCCTGGACCTGATTTTTATCTCTCCCCTACACTGTTTCCCAGACCTCTAGTCCCAGGTGACAGGAGTTGAAACAGTCATGTAACAATAAGACTGAAGCTACACAGAGGAGACTAAAAGCTCAAAACAAGGCCCATGATGTGGATGGAAAACTACAAGGCCCTGGGGCAAGTCAACTCACAGGTGCCCAAAATGTAGTTAGCAGGAAATAGGGGTAACACCCTATGTTGTAGACTCTTCTTTCAATGCATCAACCATAAAATAATGGATAAAATCACATTGGTCAAATGCAGATCCAGCAGATAGCCCAGGATGGGGAATGATTTCCACATACATATACTATTGTCATGGAAATCATAGCAACCATTGTGAGCACATATAGAATAAAAGCGAGTAGCGCAGCTTGGCAACAGGAAGCCAAGGAGTTGAGTTGCTTCCAGCCTTGATTCTTCTGTCAGTGCTCTGTGCCCACGTAATGAAATATAGCTTCCAGAACCCACTCAGTCAACATTGTCACTATTCTTAGTCAGCTTCAGCAGTTTGTTCTCAAGAGATAGAAATTCAAATTTTTGAAGCACCAAGGTAGTTTAGGTAAGATTCATGCAAACAAAAGGATTGTTTTGTAGGTGAATCTCCATTATCTGACACACATACTTGGCTATAATTTCAATGTCCAAAAATGGAACTGTATCATTTCTCTGCATCTATGAGATTGTATTTTTGGAAAGTTACAATAGTAGGAAATTTCCTAAAAATCTAAGTTCTCTGTCTACATACTACGTACTTTGTTTTGAGGGATTTCTTACATTCTGTCGTCACACAGCTTTTTAAAGTAAACTCTTCTGTCTTGAAATTATATATGCTACTTAAACATGTTCCTACTTTCCTTTGAATCAGGAGATAAATGAGGATAGACCATTTCGTTTCCTTCCTTAGCAGATTTCTCCTCCACACTACCCAAAATCATAAATCATGCAAACATAAATTCGAGCCCCAGTAGCTGCAGGAAAAAAAATTTGTACATTCTATTAAAAATCTGGAAGGATTTCCAACATCCAACAGGGAGATTGGAAGGGTACTGTCAATTCTTGAGCAGATCCTCTGTCCAAAGCCAGCCTACCCAAATGGCTTCTTGCTGAGGTTTTTAGGCTGCCTGTTTAGAAGTTGATAGATCCATGCTGAAATGCTTTGATCTGCTCCATTCAAGATGGACATAGTCATCCCCTAGAAGGAGAGGTGATGCCTTAAATATTTCTTTCAGCTTTTGCTGTAACTTCTGAACCTTTTCTCCTGTGGCAGGCACCCAGCTGTTGCTTGGAGGACCAAAGCAGAAGTCAAAAGG
This sequence comes from Dasypus novemcinctus, assembly GCF_030445035.2. Taxonomy (NCBI): domain Eukaryota; kingdom Metazoa; phylum Chordata; class Mammalia; order Cingulata; family Dasypodidae; genus Dasypus; species Dasypus novemcinctus. The sequence goes on along the minus strand of NC_080674.1, from coordinate 31,820,273 downwards.
AATGTCTCTGTTTAACATCACCAGTGATCCCTCAACTGCCAGTGCTCTTTCCAATTTCATTAGCTCAGGAAGGATGATCCAACTACAGCTTCTGAAGGTTTCAGGGATCAAGGCCAAAATTTGTCTGGGCTATTGGTTCAACTGGAAGAGGCAGTATTTGTGTGACAGGACTTCATGCATCAGGTATGATCCCATTGGAGACCGTGTGGTCATGCCCAGGTGTCCCAGGGATTGTGGACCTGTTGGCCTCCTGTTGCCCCATGTCAGCCTCAATAAAGGTGAAGAAGACATGGGTGGTGGAGAGCCAGTGCCACTGATGCATATGACATAAACAGACACTCGACAAAGGGTTCTGCCATCGTTGCTGTCTTCAGGTTTCTATATGGTATTTTTCTTATTTCTTTGCCCAAGGATTGTAACAGAGCTAAGATTGTACAGCTGGCATGTGGCAGAGCATAAACTTGAGTCTCTATCTCCATATTGAAGGCACTTTATGACTATACTTTCTCTGTTCTTTCCAAAGCGTTTTGACAGGATTAGGTGGGTGAACAGGCACTTCCAGGCTTCTTTACGCAAATGATTGTTCACTTCACTGATTTTTCACATGAGCCCTTCACAATCTCCTCTGCTGTACATATGGAAGTGGGTGCAGTTCCCCTGGGAAGCAGGCAGGAAATTGGGGCTGCTTTATGATTCTGCTCCCATATGGCTTTGCCTGCCCAGGAATCCACCCTGAGAACACTTAATTTTAAATGAAGAAAACTGCATTCATTTTGAATTTTTTTCTTTTAAAATAAGATCATATATTTGAATACATTGTTATATAGCTTAATTGCCATTAAAAATGAGTTCAAGAAAACTTCTGCAGTGTAGGTGACATCCTACTATAAAAACTGCGAAACAGAATCAGTGTTTTCACTCAGATAGTAAGCCATCCAAACGCTACACAAAAATTGGCTCCAACACAATCTGCTGATAAAGCTAGAATTATCCTCTGCAAACATTTTGGATGTATCCTAGCATATGGAAAAAAGAAAAAGATTTTAAAATATTTTTCCCCAGAGTTTCACACCACAGCATGGATCAGAAGCATAGATGTTCTGAAATGTACTGCTAATCTTTAGTTATGACTACCAGCATGGAGGTGGCAGGGGTATACAGGAATGCTCTCATGGTCTATCGATTCCTAAGAAGAATGGCTCCTATATGTGCATGGAGAGAAAATCAGAAGCAAAATAACTCCCTTGATACTTGAGCAGGTTACATTAATGTTTGATGCTGCCTTTTTGTGACCCTCCTGCATAAGAATTATGACCAGATATTGTGGATTCCAATATAACAGGGTAGTTTAGAATGCCCTAACTGAAGGCAACCTGCTTGACTTCAAATACCTATTCATTTAACAGCTGTGTGACTCTGGGAAAGTCAGTCAACTTATGATGTTAATCATAATAATACTCTCAGGAAGTTGTAAAATTTAACTAAAATTCAAGTGAGCTGATTAGAACAATACCTGACTCAAAGCACATACTTAAAAAGTATAAACTAATAAGAGTAGTTGTAGTCCTATTAGAAGTTCTAGTGGTAGTAACACTGATACCAGTAGAACTTTTAGCATATTTTCTCCCATCCAAAATGTGTAGGATTATTTTTTTCTCGAAATTAAATTTCCAAAGGCATGTCTTTTAAAACAGAGGAAACACTAGCTTTAATTTAAAAATAAAAGTAAAACTTCATGTATAGGAGGAATGAGGCTCCAGCTTTTGCCATTGGTGTATAATTTTTGATACTTCATTAGTTATTCCATAGAAAGCAACAAGAAAGAAACAGAGCACTTGTTGATAGTGAAATTAAAAGAAGGATACTTCTTTTCCCCGCTTTGTGACCTGGCTTGAATGCCTCAGTGGTGGCTCATCTCATGTAGATAATGTGTTACTTTCAAATAATGAATAAGGGCATCCACTTGCTTGTTCCAGGCTACTACTGAACTTGTATTTTGCTTTAATGGACATCAATATGCCTGACTTTGAAACACACTCTCCATTACCTAGTATACCAGAGTGGGTACACTAGGCAATATACCTTTTATCTACCCATCAACTTAAGCCCATTTTCCTGAACTTATCACTAGGTCATTGGTTACTGCCTAATAATTTGTATTAATCCATATCTTGTATTTGTTGTTATATATTTCTTCTGATGACATGAGAAGCATTACTCTTAATTCTACTTATTTAATGGATATATCCTTTCCTTTTTCCATCAGAAAGCCGCTGTCATGTTCCTTTCAGATGAGTGCTGACTCCCCACAGAGCCATCCTGCTTGTTTGACAGCAACAAATTACTGATTATTTGGAATGGTCCTTTTACCTATAATGTTAGGTCACTTCAAAGAGAAATTTAATGTAGGGCCAAAAGGCATATAAGCTACCTGTTGATGCACATGATTAGTAAAACAAGTGGTCATCTTGGATGAATATTCTTAAGTGTATCATGTCCACTTGACATGGAGAGTCCACTGCGCCTCTCCCTGTTTTGACATAACCCATGACATGACATGATGAGAATTTCACTCTCTTAAAGCACCATAAGGAGCCTGATATTGCCTTTCCAAGGGACAATACCTACAGGCTGCTCAGGCCACTTTTTAGTTTAAAATCCCAGAAATCACCACTAGGTGGTAGTGGTAGGCCTTTGCCAAAGGCTCTAATAGTCTAAGGGTGCATTTCTGATACTAGTATCATTTGAGAATCAGGGTCATTTGGTCCTATTTTAGATATGTATTGCTACATAACAAATTACCATGAACATAGTTACTTAACACAGCTCACATTTCTTATATTACAGTTCTTGGGTCAGAAGTCTGGGCAGGGCTCAGCTAGGTTCTCTGTTTCAAGATCTCTTACAAGACTACAGTTAAGGTATTTATTGGCCAGGGTGGGGGTCTCAGCTGAAGTCACGACTGGAGAAGGCTCTTCTTCCATGTTCACCTGGTTGTTAAGATGGAATTCCTTATAGGCTGCTGGAATGAATGTCTCAGTTCCTTGCTACCTGTTGGCCAGATGCCTCCATTTACTTCTCATTTGGGCCTCATCAACACAGCTACTGGATTTGTCAACTGTGGGCATGGGAAAGAGTTTATAACAATGTAGAAGTCATCGTCTTAGTAGCTTGACTACAAAGCAGACATAACATCACATTTGCCATATTCTGTTGGTAAGAAGCAAGTCACAATGCCAACTCACATTCCAAGAGGGGCACTAGGATATAGGGGACCATTGGGACCAGCATAGAATCACCCTGTCACAAAGTATGAATTGAACAGTATCTCCTGGAAGCTCAACAGAGCCTAGTGTTCTTCAGGTTCCTGTTCAAATCCATATTTTTTATAACTTTTCAATAAGGACCTAAGATAAAATCCCGGTATGGTATGTGATTTTTCCAGAAACCAGACAACTGCATCAATGTTTCTTTATCTTCTTTTGATTTTAGAACTGGAAAAATCAATCACTTATTTTTGAGTCTTTGAAGAAGTCCTTAGTTGCTCTGGCCCAAGTAATTAAGAATGTTACTGTTTTTGCTGGAACCTATACTTAAATCAGGTTAAACAACTTCCCCTTAGTATATATACATACATATATATATATCAATTGTCAGCATTTATAATTGAGTTTAGCTTAATCTTCAGGTTGATATGTTAACAGTAACTTTTAATTAAATCAAATCTAAGTCCCTTCTCACCAGGTGGTATCAATAAACACAAAAATGTAACTGTCCCTGTGGGAGCACAATAAATGTGCATTGCAGTCTATCCAACATCAATGCAAATTTACTTTGACTTTTTTTCTGCTATAGAAATTGAAAAGAAAGCACTAAATCAACCACAGATTGCCAATCTTTTTTCACAGCTTGAATTTTTAACAGGAGCACAGGCACAGCTGACACTATTTTAGGCACCACTTTATTTTGCTCTTGATGATCTATAATTATTCTCTAAGACCTGCCAGTATCTCTTACAAGCCATACTGATCTATTCAATAAGAAAGTTTGGGGTACTTTTATACCTGTATCTAATACATCATTAATGAAAACTGAAACTTGCAGTAACAACCCTCCACCCAAGTAACCAACATTGTTTTAAAATAAGTATGTCAGGTGATTTAAATAATCCCATAGCTTCTCATCTAGCATGCCTAACTAAAGTAGGGTAAAGGGCAGATTTGGATATCTTTCCCCTCAATATTTGGAGAAAGAAAAAAGTATTCCTTTCAAATGTAGCATTTACTCCAATAATATACTTTGTGCCAGGGTTTAGCAACATAATTCATTTCTCATCTTAGTACACTCGTGTACTGGGAAAATTCTTTTAGTTATTTGGTTGATACAATTAATGTAATTCAAGGGGCCATCATATTTCACGTAAACATACATATATATAAAAGATAAACATACATTAAAATTTACATGACCTAATCTCTGGTTCAATGAAAATTCATTATAATTTTTTTTGCTTTTTAGGTACTGGTGTCAGGGATTGAACCAAGGACATCAAATTTGGGAAGCTGACACTCATCCACTCAGCTACACTGGCTTCCTGAAAAATCCATTATAATTTTTTTAATAAATCTTGACACTTCTATTTACAATTAAGAAATGTAAATTTATATAAACCAACTTAAAGGTATCTATATAAATACATTTCACTTTGTAGTAAATGAACAATACAGTTTCTGAATTTGCCTTTCTCAATACTCAAGCCTTGGAATGTCCTTATCGTGCTGATAGCAGCAAATGCTGTTTTTCTCTATTTACAAAATATCCTTCACTATCCAACATTATGTACAAATGGAGCAAATCATATGGATAAATTATATGAATAATAACAATTTAAAAATTTTATATCTTGTTTTGGAAAGCAAAATTTTATTTGTCCATTTCTCCTAACTCCTTAATCTTGCCCTCATGCTTCATTTCCACCCTCAGTCACACAGTTTGGTCCAGTTTATAAACCTTTCAATGCAATATCCATTAGATCTAATACCTAAGGATGTTGAATCATTTTAAGTGGGTAGATAAGAAAGCACTGCATATTTAACATTGTTACAGAGCTAAGAACATTGATTCATATATTTCCATTAACATAATTTTTCTATAAAAATCAATGTAAATGTATTTTATTTTCTTCACATTTTCAAAGTCTGAGTTTATTAAAGATTCTGCAATCATTTACAAATATTATTGGAGACCATTTCATGTTTCAGGAAGATATATTTTCTTATTGATTTTTTAAACTTTATTTTTAAAGAAGTTTTAGATTACAGAATATTTTCATGAAAAATATAGGGGATTCCCGTATACCTCAACCTCTCTCCCTTCCATATTTTCCCCTATTAATAACATCTTTCATTAGTGCGGAACATTCATTACAATTGATGATCAAATATTGAAGCATTGCTACTAAACATAGTCTATAGTTTACATTGTGGTTTCCACTTTGCACTATATAATTTTATAGGTTGTATTAGTCAGCCAAAGGGGTGCTGATGCAAAGTACCAAAATCTGTTGGCTTTCATAAAGGGAATTTGTTTGGGGTAAAAGCTGACGGTTACCAAGCCCTGAAGAGCTCAACTCAAGGTTACTTCCTCCCCAAGTCTGTTGCCACATGTTGAAGCAAGATGGTTTCTGATCTCTGTGAGGGTTCAGTCTCCTTCTTCCTCTTCTTCTTCCTCTTAAGGCTCCCTGGACCTAGATGTTCCTGTCTCAGCTGTAGGTTGTAGGTTCTTTCCACGGATTCTAAGTTGCTCAGGACTCTAATCTCTTCAGCTGCAAACTATCAGGCAAACAGCTCAGCTCTCCCTGGGGTTTTAGCTGTTTGAAACTTCTACTTTCTGTTACATGGAAGGATAGAAATGACCAAAGTCTCTATGTTGCCATATCTATGGAGCTTTCTTTCTTCCCGCACCTTCTTCTGTGTCTTCTCTGGTTTGTCTTCTTGAGTGAGTGTCCATTTATATAACCCGCCAAGGGGGAAGGGACTCAACCCTGACAATGCCCTAATAATGTGGTCGAATCAAAACCCTAATCTTGATTTAATCAAGTAAATGTAAAACCTTTGGATTTAAAACAAACAAAGGGTCTCATGCCCAGAGGAACAGTCCAGTTTACAAACACAATCTCTCTTTTTAGAATTCATAATTAATCTCAAACTGCCACATAGATTTTGACCAAATGCATAATGGCCTGTATCCATCATTGTGATATCACGCAGAATAATTCTAACATCCCCCAAATGCCCCATGTTACACCTATTCTTCCCTCTCCTTTGGAACCTCTGGTGTCCACTGCCTTTATGTCAATGTTACAAGGTCTTCCATTATTAGAATAACAATAACTCTACTTTGGTCCATAGTTGCATCTCCCCCTTATGTTTGGTCATTCCTTGTTCTTGAGGATTTTGAGATGGTGATGGCCACTCTGTTTCTGATTGATAGGGCTTAGATCCCATTGGGCAGATGGATGGAACTTTCCTGCTTGCAGTTGTAGATATTCTTTGTTTTTTGGGATGGGCTTTGTCCATTATTATCATTTTGTTAGTCTGAGCAAGTCCAATGAACTGAAGAGTAGGAGTGGCTGCAACTGTGGTGAGATCCAGGGCTCAACTGGCATATGAACAGGCTGAAGTTTATGTCTCTGGGACATATATGTTTAATCAGTAAAGTGCTAATTATAGTTTCAAAGAAAAGGGGCACAGGAGTCATGTGTAGGGAAATTATAAATCTGTTATATTGGGGAGAAAGGTTAACATATATTCCAGGGTAAGGCCCACTGACAGGTTGCCTATTACCTGGGGTTATGTACCCTGCCTATAGTGTCCAGATATCTCTAGAACCCTCAGGGGTCCCCTGCTTGCGCCATTATTTACTGTGGCGGTCAGTGTGATCCTCCTGAGACGTGCATACGCAAAACCTCTGGAATGACCTCTGGACTCACTTTGAAATCTCTTAGCCATAAAAATTCATTTGTATTTAATATTTTCCACTTTTGGTCAAGGTCTTTTTCTAAATGCATTGCTAGTTGGTGCTTGGAAATAATCCCTCATTGATAAGGAGACCTATCTCCTGGAATCATGTCCCATGCTGGGGGTGGGGGGTGCTGGAAAGGCAGTGAACCTATAGGCTGTGTTTGGCTTACAGAGAGGCCACATTTGAGTAACAAGTAACAAGGAAGTTTTCAGGAGGTAGATCTTAAGCAACATATATTACTAGGCTACGTTTCAATTTTACAAGAATAAGTTTCATAAATACAAGCCTTGTTGTCATAGGCCTGGCATATTGGTCTGTTGCCTTTCAAACTGGCACTCTAGATCTTATTGATCCTTAAGACCAGAAAATACTGTATCTAAGAAGGCAACTTTTAATAACATTAAAATAAGAAATAATTTGAGCTTCTGGATGTATCAATTTAATCAATGGTTCCAGAGAAATAACCACTCTTTCCATTTCCCAAATGACTGCATATTAATGTATACTCCTTAAAACACATAGAAATCACAAAAATGAACAGATTTTTTTTGTGTGTATGCTCTTCCATAACAATATTTAAAATATTTTCAAATGGGGATCCTTTCTCATCAATTTCAATAAGGATTTCCATGAAATCTTTTGTGTAATCTTGGAATTATTGTATTTTTATTATATTCATTTTATTAGAATTGTTATCTATAAAATAAATGGCATCTACTAAACTTTATTTTCATAAAAACAAACCTTTTTCACTATTTCATTATATAATAAATATGGTAACAAATATGGGAAACATGTCCAAATACAGGCAGATGAGTAGATTTTGTGACAGCTGCTGGCTTGACAAAGTCATTATAATTCTTAGACCAATAATTTTTTTCCTGTATCTAACTTGCTATAACAAAACTTCATTAACATTTTAGGAAATATGATCCTTTCTCCATCTGGTGCATGGCTTTTAAAACCTCATTTGCTGTAATTTAGAAAATCTGGAAACAGCTGGCAAAAAAATATATTTCTATTAAATCTTTCGTATCATATTTGAAAAATTTGTAGCTTTGCCTACATTTTTAAGACCCAGAATATTTTCTTCATTTTTCAAGTCTACAAACTCTTTCTAAATGCTAAGAAACTAGGTCATCGATTTTTAATTATGAAGGTATACATTAATCTCTCATATTTCAATTTTATATATTGATACTTCAACAGATCTGTGTCCTTGAAAACATCGGAAGCATGAGAGGCTTCTTTTTTTTTTTATTACACTAAAGATTTTGTCCCTCAATCTATGTATGATCATTAAATGAGTAATTAGTACTTTTGTTTCAGTTTTTGAGTAATTAGTACTTTTGTTTCCGTTTTTTGACATTTCTTCTTAGATATACCACATACCCTTATTATATATATATATATTTTTTATTGCTAAAATGCCATTTGAGTCTATTGGTCACTTTATACCTTTCTGATTTTTTTCACAACTTTTAATAATATTGAACTGTAATATTAATTACTGGTAAGGATTTAAGCATGCTGTAGAAAGTATATAATGAATGAAATATACATGTTTTATATAATCACACATAGCACAGATTGGTAAAGTTTAGGAAAAATTGTAATATGATACCTAAGAAAGGCAGGTTATAAAATTAAAACCACTGACTTTTTTTAAAAAGGTACAACAATAAATACAAGTGAGTTCTGTCTACAACACAGTGGCCACGTATTCAGAACGATACCAAAAATTCTGCAGTTAAGTGTACGTAAACTATTTATAAAAATATTCTTAAAAGCATTGATGAGCTAACTAGAATATCTAAATGAAGATGAGAACCCAGTTTTAAGGCAACTTTGTTCTGGAGACATTATCACAAAATGGTGAAGTTAACCATCATAGACTCAAGGTATGCCAAGAGAAGAGATCTAGTGCCTATGTCTTCCCAAATTATTTCAAGAACCTTCTCTTATAAAACTTTAATGATGTAATTTCTGCATATGTCAGAATCATCATAAAACTACTCTCACTCCCCCACCTCAAACCGCTTTAAACAAAAATTGCTCATTTTAGATCGAGTTTCATTGATAATTTTCCTGAAAAGTTGTAATTAAAAGTAAATCCTAACATGGCTTTGCAATCCAAGATCACATTACATTTTAGTCCGAAAGATGTTCTAAATGCCTAGTATAAGTAAATTGTAAAGATGCCAATTATCTCTAAATTGGGCTATAGATTCAAGAATATCTCAATCTAAATTCCATTCTAAAATTTCTTTAAATCATATTATTTGACAGTTTTCTAAAATTTATTTGGAAATACAAAGACCCAAGAACACCCGCCGTACTATTAAAGAACAATAAAATAGTTGATGAACTTTTTATTAACCATGGGATTTGTTATAAAGCTAAAGCAATTGAGACAGAATTGCATCAGTTGAGGAATTGAAATATATATTGGTGGAACAGAAAAGAGGACTCAGAAATAGACCCACATTATCAGACACTTAATATTTACATCCCAGAGCAATAAGCAAAAGAGGCTTTAAAAAATGGTGCTGGATGACTATCCATTTGAAAGAGGGTGTCTTATGAAATAAGGTTATAAGAACCTGGAAATGGCTGCCTATGTGCTAATCTCAAACTTACCAGTTTTATAGTCTAGAGCAATTAGTTAACATCTGTCTTCTTCAGTTTCCTCATCTTTAAACTGGAATGACAATGGCATGATTTCTTCAGATTATTAATGTGGAGATTAACTGGATTAATATATGTAAAGTGCTAAATTGAATAACTGACACCTAGTAAGCAGTTTTTATTAACTATTGTCCATATAATAATTACCTTTCTCATCACTAGCATATTCATCATCATGAGATGGAAAGACAAATAAATTTGCAATTTTACCTTGTAACGTATAATGTCAATTCCAGGTAGAAGAAAGACCTAAGTGACAAAAACAAAGCTTTAAAGTTACTTTATTTCTATGGTTGAGAAATTCAAGCAATTTTGTTGGACATAGAGGTAAGAAGTCATTTACATTCTGTAGTTTGAGAGTTGAGAAAATACTCAGTATTCCCCGATAAGTTTTTACGTTTACAACAATGTTGTCACTGAACTGGCAGATAATTGTTTAATGTCTATTTGTGCATCAGTAAATTTCACAAATTCTTGAAGACCTTCCCCACACACTCTTTTCAGCTTACTGAAATCATTCTCATCTTTCAAAGAAAAAACAGTGCCTTCCATTCCATAAGACAACTTTCTGGATCACCAAAGTTCAAATTTACCCATTTTCTATAGTCGAATCCTATTCAGAACACTCACTTAATATTCATTGTGTCCTTTATAAAGCACAGTGGTTTAAAATTTGGAGTCTAGGGTAAAACTTTATAAGAGAACAAATTCTATCAGTTACTAGTTTATGGTCCTTGAGCAAAAACAAAAACTCTAAACCTCAGCTTCCTCATTTATAATAAAGGAACAATAATATGTGCCTTATGAGATTGTATTAGTATTAACTTTAATATTAACAATGTTCCTATTAGAGTAGGTATAATTATTTTACTATTTTCAATTTCATTGTAAAATTATCAGCAGGAAATATTGTGCTGTTTGTTCATATCTACCTGAGCACCAATCAAAATATCATATACCTGGAGGTATTTAATAACTATTTATTACTTTTTATGGTAACAGAGCACACAAGTTGAAATTCAACTTCCCATTTTACTATGCATTGTCTTTTGGAAACCCTGAGCAGCAAAGATAAAGTCTTCTTCCCCTATTTTCATGCATTTAGTGCTACACATAACTGATCACTTTTAGAGTTACTGAAAAAGCCTTCGTTTTTTCCTTTTCTATTGCTCCTACATAATTACAATATAAAAACCAAAGGAGAAAGAATCAATGGAGTATTAGGCTTTTGCTTTTATGTACAAAACGTATTATAGATAATGGTCTTGGATATTCAAGCATGTTTTCATTAGGTGTCATTATGTTATTTAAATAGTCCCTCTTTTTCTTGTTATTGTTATTAGATTGTTTGATTTTCTAAACTTCTAATGTGTTTGAAAGGTTTTTTCCTTCAAAATTGAGCACTCCAGAAGAATTTCTTTTCAAAAGAAATCACTGAGACTCCTGAGCATATTTGAATATTTATTTATACAAAAGAAATCGAAAACAAGCAATCTCAGTCACCACTCCATTATTACAGAATGCTCTCTCTCTGTCTCTATCTCTGAGGGAACATGTTTTTGTTTATATTATGCCTTAAAATGGGGAAGACAGACAAAATTTTACTTAACCATTATTTCACAATATATTCTGGTTATCTATGGAATCTGTGATATAGAAATCTTGGAAATTTATGTCACAGACATTTTTTGCTTTATTTTTCTAGAAACTTACTCTATGTTTTTTAAGTGGTTTAACTTTGAATGAATCTGTTTTCATGAAATCCATTTTCAATTTCTGTGAGAGCCATTCCAATTTATTGAACCTCAGAATTAAGAAAAGTCTTCAAATCTGTCTATGAAATATTACAACTTCACCATTACTGAACTGTTTTCAGCCCTGTGTTTCAAAACATCTAAACATGCAAATAACTATTTCAAAAAGAATCTTATTCAACTTTTGTCCGTATCTTATTTCCAAAAGTATTCTTTTACTCTCAGCATGACATTTTCTTTTTAAAATTTCTACACAAATAAACTTTTACGCTTAATTTTGTAGCCATTTTAAAACAAAACCTAAATTTTCTCTTCAAGAGAGACATTTGAAGAATAAAAGTAAGGTGCTACAGTTTTCTGAACAACAGAAATGATTTGCACTATCCTAGGCATATTGTATAAATTTTGCCATTCAATTCCTACACAAGTTATTTCTGGTAGGTCATTTTCTCTAGGAGAAAATTAGGACACAGTTTCTAATAATGAAAACATCACCACAACTTTTCTATGACTTTTTCTTTCAAGCAAAAAAAATAGTTATTTCATTTGTTCCTAAACTGACAGCATTTCAACACTTCCTCACTCTCCCAAAATTTTTTTTCTAATTATTTTAAAATCATGTCCCAGGAAAAAAAGAAAAGAAATGAAGCAAGAAGAGAAAAAGAAAAAACAAAGATAATGAAAGAAAGAGTTTAAAGGAAGAAAAGAAACCAAGAAAATAAAGATACAAAGAAAAGCAAGAAAGAAAGGGAAGTTAAAGGAAAAGGAGACAGTTCAAATATTACTTCTTTAAGTCTTGTGCCCTAACCTGGAAGAAAGGGATCCCTTATTATTACCCATAATTTTCTATATATGTAGAATTAGTTACTGTAAAAGTCTCAAAATCTGTAATAAAATATCTCAGATGGACTAATGGCAACTAAAGCTATTGAAAATATATTTGAAAATATGTGTGCTCTAAGAAATTACCTACATTCCTGAGGTTGTCATCCATGAGACCAAGTCTTAAACTGATGAAGAAAAGACATTTTTAACCACTGTAATCAATAGTCTAATTTTTTAATATTTAAGTAAGATATTTGAATATTTTTAAATAAGCAGCTTATATCAATAGCTTTTGCCCAACAATAGCTAACAAATATTGACTTGTATGTAATCCTAATAAACACTTATGTGCTTTTGTTTTATTATTCTCCTTTTTATAGAGGTAATGTTGCAGTTATGGAAAGTTTGAGTGATATTACCAAAGTTACAAAATTTGTATGTGATAGAATGTAGGTTAGAATCCAGACAATTCAGCTCCAGAGTCCATGCTCTTAATCACCACACCATCTTTCATGCAAGCCTTCATTTTCTAAAATATCCATAATCCTTGGCATATTATACTATGTTACATAGGACTTAGAATTCATGGCACATGAAACAATCTATTATGATTGTTTATTATAATGGCAGTCAACTACTAATACTTATGCCATTTTCAATCATGTGTATACATTCACACTCATACACATACATTATTTGTTCAATAATTAGTTACTTCCTAAGCCTCAAGGTGTTCTGCCTTTCCCCTTAAGGTCTGATCTGAGTACCAACATCTGCTTGTTAAAAATGCAAAATCTCAAACCCCATTCCAGACCTACTATTGGAGATTGAATCATGTACCCCACAAAAGACAGTTTCAAGTCTTAATCTGTGTTCTTAGTAATGTGAGCCCATTTATAAATAGTACTTTTAGAAGATATTATTAGTTAAGGTGAGGCCAAATTGAATTGAATAAGGGTGAATCTTATTCTGTATGACTCAAGGCTAGATAAAGAGGGAAATTCAGATGCAGTTCTTTAGAACAGTCAGAAGTCCAAAGAAGAAAGAAGTCAGAAGAAACCAGAAAGGAGAGAGATTGTCACATGGAGGACTGCCATCACCATAATGCTACAGACCCTTGGACAAAACATGGCCTTGTTGATATCTTGAATTTGGACTTCTAACCTTCAAAACTGTGAGGCAATAAATTCTGGTGACTTATGCCAAGTCACTGGTTGCATCTCTAGCAAACTAAGACCCTATGGAATCAAAATCTATATTTTATCAAGATTCCCTAGTTTGTACATTGAAATTTGGGAAGCACTGCTTTATAGTATCCAATGGACTCTACCTTCTAATAGTCCAATTCTTCTTTGCCACCCAATATTGTAGCCAGTAGCCATTTGTAGCATTTACATTTAGTGTAGTTTTTAATAATATTAAAATGAATATTAAATATTTAACTGAATATTAAAATTTCACTAAAGTTGGCCACATTTCATATTACCCATGTATCCAACTGGGCATCATGGACCCAGAATATTTCCATCATTGCTGATAGTTCTATTGAAAGCATTGCTGTATATCAGGAATGGACAAATTTCTCAAAGAACAAAGAAGTACATATTTTAGGCTTTGTGGTTCACATAAGAATCTGCTGTATAATCTTTTTACTTTCTTTCTTTTCTAACAACTCTTAAAAATGTAAAACTTAATCTTAGTTTGTGGGCAGTAAAAAAAAAAAAAAGGGTCCATGAGCTGGATATGACCTACAGCCTATAATTTGCAGATCCTTGCTCTAGCTGATAATTTAGTTGATAAAACAGGTATTCAAAGTACTGTATCTTGATTCAAAAAGACCTGCAAATTAAACAAAACTGCACAACAACCTGAAAAGAATTTAAAAACAAATATTAGACTTTTAAATTTTATTTTCATTTAAGACATTTCTTAATTTTCATCTGTCTATAAATATGATTCTAAGAAGGGGCAGAGGTGGGACAAAATAAGCCCTGAGTTCCACCCAGTGCTAGAATAGTTCTGCCATCAAATATAGTTACACCAGAGACAACAGATCAGGAGTCTTTAAATCTACAAAATCTTGATACCTGTAGTCAGAGGCAGAGTATAGTAATTCCAGGACATAATAATGATAATATCAGTAAAGTTACTGAAACACTTAATTCTTGGATACTCCTTCCTACAAGAACCTCATCCCAAAAATGTATTAAACAATTGTTTCTGTAAGAATTCTAGAATATTTTGGCTGCACATTTAGCAAAGCATTAATTCTTTCCACATCCCTAATTTACCACCTGTGAGTCTGGAAATTTGATTCCTTTTGTAATCATAGCCCTGGAGCCCTGCAAAAGTCAACGGGTAGTGAATGCTTCTTTAAGGTTACACTAAATTATAAGGTTCCCTGGAAATGGAATACAATGTCTGAATATAACTTGAGTTTTGCTTAAATTTTAAAGTGATACAATTACTGCAGCCCCAATGTGATCCCAGCCTGCACCTGAAAACAAAACAAAACAAAACCAAAAAACACGTTAAAACAAATTTATGTGGTAAACAGTTGGCTGTAATTAGAATTTCTATTATCCTAAAGATGAGTCTCTTACTGAATTTCCTTCTAGTAGGGACCTTTGGTTCTCTATGAGAAGACTTCCATTGAATCTATTTATTCTACTTACGAATTCTATTTATTATATTTGCCTATTTATTATTGCATTTAACATGTTGTGCCCTCACACTGTTACCAGCCCAGATACAGGTATATCCCTGCAACAAAAACAATTGAGAAAGAACTTTTCCAAGGTATTTCTAATTAGTAAGTTAAATACTTTATTTCAAAATAAATATCAAAATCCATTAATGTTCAAATTACGAAACCATGAAACATTTCATTTTACCTTATTTTTAAAATGTTTCACAATAATAAAGCAACAAATTATTTATGCTAAAATTGCATCTTTCTACCTTATTGGGGTTAAACACTTGTCTCAGTTTATGGTGCTTAACCTATTCCTTTATTGAAAACTGGTTATTTCTTCAACATGTAAATAGTCTTTTATTGTACATAAGATAAAGCTCTTCTATCTCAACCTCATTAAATTATTTGTCTGATTATGTAAATTCTAAATGTTTTAATAATGGAGTTACTTGAAATACATAATGCTACAGACAGATAATTATATTGTAAATTTCCTTATAGCATGTTTGCTATTTCAATTTTGCTCTTCAGCCAAGAGGTACAAAATTTGTAGCTAAGTATTCAAAGTATAATTACTTTAATAAATGTGTCATACCTTGCATATATTTTCAAGCTCCTTTTCATTACAATGAATTTTAACTATGCTCCAACAAAAGTATAACTTGAGGAGAGACTTCCAGGAAGATGGCATAATAGTGACTTCTAGGACTTCTAGGACACAGTCCCTTCACTAAAACAATGATTAAATGGGCAAGGACTGATTGAAAAACTATTTTGAAGTTCTAGATGCCAAAGAGCACTATACAGCACCCAGGGAAGAACTGGAGGAAGAGGTTAATAAATTAAGGCAAAGAATTGTAAATTATTCTCATTATACATGCAGCTGCTACTGATGCCCATCACCCTCCCTCACTGCAGCTGTCACAGGGTCCAGTCCTTGGGTACCTGCTGCTGATGGAAAGAAACATATATCTCCTCTTTCCCAAGAAAAGGAATGTGCATAGGTAATCACTGATCCTGGCTTTTGGTTAGCAAATTCAGATCTCTGGACCCTGGCTCTGATTACAGGTATTGTTTCAACTCACCATGAGCAAGGCAGAATTGGTGGAGATTTAAAGATGAAAAGCTCCCTCATGGATGCAGGGAAAAGATAACTTAAGGGCTGTATTTGCTGGGCTGGCCAGGAAAGACCAGCTTTGGGGAGCAGCCAGAGAACTTTTTGGTGCCCTTCCTGACTCCCTTCACAGAACACTTTGGAGCCATTCTGTTTCTCCTGTATGCATCCCTAGTCTTGTTTGGGCTGGGAAATAATGAATGGGAAAAGTCCTCTCAGGGAAAAAGCCTCCTCCCAGAAATTGCTCTCCAAGAAAAACAGTGTAAGGCAATGAAAGGAACGTAAAAAACAATGAGACTGTAATTTTCTTTTTTTGTAATATTTTTATCTGGCTTTGGGATTAGGGTGATATTAGCTTCATAGAATGAGTTTGGTAGTGTTCCCTTCTATTCAAGTTTTTGAAAGATTTTGAGTAAGATTAGTCTTGTGATGTTTTTTCATATTCTGTAACAACTGTTCCACAACAATGTAAGATTTTGGTGAAGAGCTCTTGTATGGGAATTCTGCACATTATATATGATTGTTTTAAAGCCCACAAATTCTCTAATGAAAATACATAAATTAAACAAATAAAGCAATAGAGGCTAATAGTCTGGGACAAAGAACTGCCTGCTACAGATGCATTTGAGAGGGAGGTTTGTCCCCTGGGAAGTAGAGAGGACACCCAAACTCTTATAAAGAGGTGAACACCAAAACAAATAATGAACAAAAACCCAGGACAAGACAGAGGCCCAGTAAGAGTGGGTAAACCTTGCAAAGTGCATTTGACTTGGATCAACATTCCTGATAGGAGGGCTGAAGCTCAAAAAAATCTCCATCTTATCACAAGTTTGTTTCAAAACCAGGAAACAGACACTGTAGGGAGTAAATCCCAGAGTTGAAAATTTTAAATCTTTAAAATGACTAGGAGGGTTTCAAAAGGAGAATGTAATTTTCAGAAGAGAGAATCCCATGAACATGAAGACAAGATACTTGAAATGGGTCAGTCTGAGGAGTAGAAAGAAAGCAAAAATATTAAAAACAAAAATAGACTAAAACTGTTATGGGACACCATCAAGCATACCAATATATATATCATGGCAATCAAAAGGAAAAGAAAAAAAGAAATGGGCAGAAGGAACACTCAAAGAAATAATGACAGATAACTTTCCAAATGTAGCAAAAAAAATGTGAATATGCACAATCAAGAAGCTCAGGGAGACATCGCTATATGCCATTCCCTAGTAAGGGACCATGACATTATATTGGGCTTCAAATTTCGGGGAGTTCTGGATCACAGAGTGTTTCAACAATGGCAATGGAGGGATACTGGTATGGGATACCAATGACAGGTGATATATGGCTGACAGGGAGCTGTACAGAACATATGTCCAGGGTGCATGGTAATGATTGGATATACTCATAGTGGCAACAATTAAAAACCCAGCAGGGGGGGTACTGGGTTCCTGGCCAGTGGTGCTCTGTCGTGGTCCCTAGGGGAGCAGCGATAGTCTCACAGGTACAGCGGCGGGGACCGGGAGGGAGTGAGGGTTCAACAGTGAGCCCCTGATGCTAATGACTATGCTTGTGAGCTGATAAACCTAAAACAAGAACAAGGCCTAGAGCAACATTGTGCCTGGGAATTTCCTCCTGTCAGCCTTCATGTTACTCAAATGTGGCCAGTCTCGAAGCCAAACTCAGCATGTAAATGCAATGCCTTCCCTCCAGCGTGGGACATGACACCCGGGGATGAGCCTCCCTGGCAACGAGGGACCACTATCAAATACCAACTGATGATGCAACTGGAAAAGGACCTTATATGGAAGGTTCAATGCGGATCAACAGAATATCCATGTCTACATAAAACAACATGACTTTAAAATGCTGTTTGACCTAAAGTAAGGGGGAAATGGAAAGGAGAAATGAGTTTATATGGCTACGAGTTTCTAAAAAAGAGTCTGGAGGCTGGCAGAAGGATAGCCCTCATGCACAACTGAGCAGAGTCAAAGAGACAGATAAAGCAGATACAACCCCCAGATATTGGTTCCTATGAAGGCTAAAGAGACCCATGAGAGTTATGGTCATGGCCGATGGGGTTTACTACCAGGGCAGATGGCCCCTCTCTGGAAATGGTGTTTATGTGTGATGAATCTGGACTCAGATGGGATCTTCCTTCATAAGACTTTCATACTAATCTGCTGGAGGTGCAGTTAACGTTGGGGTTTAAGATATAGTTAGGGGATTTGAATCTCTGGACTGATAATGTGATAGCCAGGTCCTGAGCCTCAACAGACTCCAGCACCTACAATCTGATTTATTGGACTTACCACACTCAGCTAAGATGGAGTTGAAGAAGGACAATCACCATACCATGGAGCCTAGAGTGATTACAACTGAAAATGGGAGGATGGCAGCCAGCATCCATGTGGAATCTGAGCCTCCTCTCGACATAGAGGTGCAATGGACACAACCAATCCAATGTCCACATAGAAGAGGTGGCATTGGATTGGGAAAAGTGGACATGGTGGACGATGGGTATGGGGAAGGGCAGGAAGAGATGAGAGGTGGGGGCGTATTTGGGACGTGGAGCTGCCCTGGATGGCGCCTCGGGGGTGATCACCGGACATCGTGGATCCTCACAGGGCCCACTGGATGGAATGGAGGAGAGTATGGGCCATGATGTGGACCATTGTCTATGAGGTGCAGAGGTGCCCAAAGATGTACTTACCAAATCCAATGGATGTGTCATGATGATGGGAACGAGTGTTGTTGGGGGGGGAGAGGGGGGGTGGGGGGTGGGGTTGAATGGGACCTCACATATATATTTTTAATGTAATATTATTACAAAGTCAATTAAAAAAAAAAAAAAAAGAAGCTCAGGGAGAACCAAACATAGATAAACATGAAGAAAAATAAACCCCATCACATATATTGATTGCACTATCAAGTGCAAAAGACAAGGAGAGAATTTTGAAAGCTACAAGGGTAATGTGACATCTTACATACAAGGGAGCTCAATATGATTAAGTGCTAATTTCTGATCAGAAACCATGGAGACAAGAAAAGAGTGGGTTGATGACTTAATGGGCTGAAAGAAAATAACAGCCAGCCAAGGCTTTTATGTCCAATGAGACTATCTTTCAAAAATGACAGATGGTTAAGTCATTCTCAGATAAACTAAAGCTGAGGGAGGATACCACCACTAAAACTGTCCTAAATTCAATGCTAAAGAGAATTCTTCAGACTGAAATGAAAGGACACTAGAAAGTAGTTCAAAGCAGCAAAAAGAAATAAAGAACTGTGGTAAAGGTGACTGATTAGGTAACTGCAAATGTCATTATTATTGTACACTATTATTTAGTACATAACTCTACTTCCTATTTCCTTCAATTGCTAAAATGGAAATGCATAAAATGCAATAAAATTTTGTTTTTATACATACAATGTTCAAAGATACATTATAATAAGTACAAAAATGGTGGGAGTAAAAAGGGACATAAGAAAAATATATTTGCGTGCTACTGAACTTAGGTAGGTATCAAAACAAATATAATTATTATATATTTAGGATGTTAAATTTTAACCCTATGGTACCACAAGAAAAGAGATGAAAAATGTATCAAAATACAGATGAGAAAAATATCCAGAGAGAAATGAAAATTGTCAATATGGTGCAATACAAGAAAGCAAATAAATGTAAAAGTAACTTTCTACAGAAATGAGCAATTAAATGTAGAAGACTCATAAAGACTAAAAAGAAAAATAGCAAAATAAAGACTTGTATTTTCAGTAGTGATTTTAAATGTAAGTGGATTAAACTTTCCAGTTGAAAAGCAGAGATGAACAGAATGGATAAATAAGAATGACCCAACTATATGCTGTGCCCAGGAGAGTCAATTTAAAGTCAAGGATACAAGTAGGTTGATGATGAAAGCAAGAAAAAATGTATATACCATGGAAATAGAAGCAAAAGAGAGCTATGTGGTTATATAAATATTAGATAAAATTGACTTTAAGTCATAAACAGTTGTTAGAAAGGGAGAAAGATGGTCATTGAATACTGTTAAAAGGGACAACTCAAAAGAAAGTTGTGGCAATTAAAAATATATATGCACTTCACAGAAGAGCCCCAAATGTATATAAAGAAAATTCTGACAGAAATGAAGGGAGAAATTGATGGTTCCACATTAATAATAAAAGACATAACACACCACTTTCAATAATGTATAGAACACCTAGTCAGAATATCAGTAAGGAAGTAGAAGACTTGAATAATACACAAAACCACCTAGAGCTAACACCAAATGAAAACTCACTACACATTCTTCTTGAGAGCTCATAGATCATTTTCCAGGATAGACCATGTGCTGGGTCACAAAACAAGTCTCAATGTATGGAAATTATACAACATATTACTGAACAACCAATAGGCTAAAGAAGAAATCGGAATCAAAATTAGGAAATATCTTGAGGCAAATTAAAATGGAAATGCAACATAGCAAAACTTTTAGAAGCAGCAAAGGCAGTGCTGAGAGGGAAACTAATACCTGGAAATTATAACATTAAAAAGAAGAAAGTTTAAATCAGAAACGTAACCACAAAACTGAAATAACTAGAAAAAGAAAAGCAAACCCTGCCCAAAGCAAGAAAAAGTAAACAAGTAACAAAGATTAGAGTGGAGATAAAAGAAATAGAAAACAAAACAAAACAATAGAAAATAGGTTCTTTGTAAAGATCATCAAAATCAACAAACCTTTACCTAGACTGACAAAGAAAAAAATAAAGAGAAAGAGGATACAAACAACAAATATTCATAATGAGAAAATGGCATTACTATTGACCCTGCTGAAGTAAACAATACTATAAGAGGGTACTGTGAACAAGAATGTGCCAATAAATGAGATAAACTAGGTGAAATGGACAATTTCTTAGAACCATACCATATTAGTCAGGGTTCTTTAGGGAAAGAGAACTGACAAGAGATACCTATAAATAGTATGGTATTTTATAAAATTGTCTCATGTGACTGTGGGGATGCACAAGTCCAAATTTTGGAGGGCAGGCTGCAAGCCAGGGACTTCAATGAAGATACTTGATGAGTTCCCCAGGAGACACTGCTGTATGAAATAGAGATGGGGGCTTGCTCTCTGATAACTGCAATCACTTCTCCTTTTAAAGCCTTCAGTAAATTGCATGAGACATCACTTGTTGCTCATTGCAATCTCCTGTGTTGATTGTAGATATCACCAGCCATCTTTGTAATCAACACACTGATGATTAAAATCCATGAAATGCCCTTGTATTATGGTTAGCATAATGTTTGCTTGACCAAATAGCTGGGCACCATTACCTGGCCAAGTTGACACAATAGCCTAATCATCACTGTCCACTCCTCGTAAAACTGACAGCCATTAATATCACCTTAAACTATACTTAGTCTCTAAATAAAAAAATAACAGATATATATATATATATTTATTGTTTTTATTTAGAGACTATATATATGTTTTCCACCTAACAATACTAAATTGTCTTGCATTCAACTGGAAATGCACTAAATCCCTCCAGAATAAGGTATAAACTCTTGGGTAATATTCACTTTTTTGTGTGTATTGTGGTTTTGTTTGTTTGTTGTTTTTAGCTCATCCTTTTTGGAAAAAACAAACAAAAAACATTTAAGTGCCAGTAAGTATTATGCCAAGATATCTTTACCAGAAAATATTTAGCAATATCGGTCATCTTAATTTTAAAAAAAAGGTCATTATGGGATATCATTACTCACAAACACAATACATATAAACAAGAGCCATGCATTTTACAGAGGGTAGATGAGAAATGTATTTTTATATATGTAGACTATCATAATTAAATATCATTTTGGACCATAATAGCACTCTTTTTTTAATATATGTTTGTTTGTTTTTTAAGATACTTAGACTACATAAATGTTACATTAAAAAATCAGGGATTCCCATATGCCCTGCTCCCTGCCCCTCTCAGATTTTCCCACATTAATAGCATCCTTCATTAGTGTGGTACATTTGTTTCAATTGATGAACACATTTTGGAGCATTTCCACTAAGTATGGATTATAGTTTACATTGTAGTTTACAGTCTCTCCCACACAATTTTGTAAGTTTTTATAAGATATATATTGTTTCATACCTGTCATTGCAATGTCATTCAGGACAATTCCCAAATCCTGAAAATGCTCTGATATTACACCTCTTTTTCCCTCTCCTTCCCCTCAGAACCTCCATTGACCACTACCTCCACATTGATGATAAAAATTCTTTCATTGTTAGAATCATAATAAATCTATAGTAGAATACCAGTAAGTCTACTCTAGTCCATCGTTCATTCCCCAATCTTGAGGATTCTGGGATAGCAATGCCCACTCCACCTCTAAGTGAGAGGGGACTTACGTCCTGTGAGGCAGATGGTTGGGACTATCTTGCTTGCAGTTGCAGAATTCTCTGTTCCTTGGGATGGCCACTGTCCATCATCATCTCCTTGTTAGCTGTCCCTGGTGAGTCCCATTAGGTATTACAACTCTGTTAAGATTCAGGATCCAGCTGGCACATAGATAGCCCAAAGATTTAAGTCTCTTGGATATACATGTATCTAGTCTAGTACTAACTAACTCTAGGTTCAAATAGAAGGAACAGAGGAGCCATGTGTAGAGAAACTACAACTGTGTCCAACCCTGTCACACTGGGGAGTATAAATCACCAAGTATGGCTGCTAGCAGCACACCAATCTCCTGAACTGTCTACCCTACCTACAGTGCTGGGATGTCTCCAGAGCCCTCAGGAGTCCCACTATTTGAGGTATTATCTACTTAGGCAGGCAAATAGATCCTGCTCATAGGCATAACCTCTGGAATGACCTCCTTACTCACTTTGAAGTCTCTTAGCCATCTAAACTCATTTGTCTTTATACAATATTCACTCTTAAACTTGACATCCTTAAATACTATGACATGAAACTAATACATAATAAGATTCTGGGCCATCATTAGTCCTGCCTGGATTGAGCTATTGAAATTTTCCATTGACATTAATCAGAAGACCTGGTAGTACTAAATGATACCCTAGAATACAGGGCATCTTTTGTATTCCAGGCAAGCTCTTATTTACCTCCATTGTGTAGGTGCACTCCTATTAGTCCTTGATACTCAGGATCAATCACCACAGTCAGTACAGTAATTTATTTCTTTGCCTATTGACTCAGAAGCATGAGGAGCCCAAAGTGGTTAGGTAACAGTCTTAACTTCCAGTTAAATGGAATTGTTATTGTGTTCCCTGTAGAATCTCTTTCCTTTTGGAACTAAGACCTATAGATTAGCAGAGCTTAAGGTAGTAGGGACAGAAATCAAAATTTTTGTAGTGGATGACTAGGGCTAATAGTGAGTGGTGCTACTCCCATTTCACCCCTTGATTACTGGGCCCATGAGTCCTGGCTATGGGAGAAACAGCATCATAGAGTGGACACTGATTTAGAGCATAGACAGGCTCCTGGAGAACATTGCCCCAGGTCTGTAAGGGATTGTCACCCTGTTGGCACTGTAATTGAGTCTTCAAAAAGCCATTCCACCATTCTATCAATCCAGGTGCTTCAGAATAATAGGGAACAGACCAGTGAATTCCAAGAGTATGTGCCCATTACTACATATCATTTGTTGAGAAGTGGGTTCCTTGATCAGAAGCTATGCTGTGTGGAATACTGTGATGGTGGATAAAACATTCTGTAAGTCCATAGATAGGAGTTTTGGAAGAAACATTGTGCACAGGGAAGGCAAAACCATATTCAGAGTATGTGTCTATTCCAGTTACAACAGATTGCTGTCTCTTCCACTATGGATGTGGCCCAATGTAATCTACCTGCCACCAGGTAGGTAGCAGACTGATCACCTCAGGGAACAATGCCATATAGGGAGCTGGGTGTGGGTCTCTGCTGGTGGCAGATTGGGCTCTCAGCTGTGGCTGTAGCCAAATCAGCCTTGATAAAGGGAAGTCCAAGTTTCTGAGCCCATGCATGACCTCCATCCCTACTGCCATGGCCATTTTGTTCATGAACTCATTAGGTCATCCTATTCACTTGATTATTAAGATAATCCTCTGCTGAAGTCACTCTTTGGTGAGCATTCATTTGGGACACAAATATTTTCATGATTTTTGCCCATTTAGAAAGGTCTATCCACATACCTCTTCCCCTTGGTGACCTCTTTATTATCAGTTTTCCAATTATGTTCCTTCCAAGTCCCTGACCATCCAGCCAAACAATTGGCAACAGCCCATGAATCAGTATACAAACATACCTCCAGCTATTTCTCCTTTCAAGGATAATGAACAACAAGTGTACTGCTTGAAGTTCTGCCCTCACTACTGTCCTTCAGGGATATCCCAGAAAGGGGCTGCCGTGCTACTTTTTTCTACTTTTGGGTGGTATTTGCATATCATGCAGAACCATCTCTAAACCGGGCCCAAGGTTTCTCTTCCTCAGTCAATTGATTGTGAGGAATTCTCCAAAACACAAGAACTGTGGGCTGGGAAAGGGAAGGTAATGTGGCAGGAATGGTGACCATGGGCATTTGGACCACTTCCTCATGTAACTTCTTTTTGCCCTCAGGAGCCACTTTAGCCCTATCTTATATGTACTGCTTCCACTTTATGATGCTGTGCACACTCAACTTTATGGTTTTGTGGGTTAGATAATACCTAGCTCATGATAGGCAACTCAAGTATCATGGCAGCTGGGTGAGTCAACACATTAGCCTAACCATCACACACACAAACTAGGTACATTGACCTAAGAAGAAATAAAAGTTCTGAACAAAGCAATAACTAGTAAAGAGATTGAATCAGTAGTTAAAAACCCCAGAGAAAATCCCAGGAACAGACCATTTCTCAGACTAATTCAACCAAATACTCCAAGACTAAACTCCAACATTGCTCAAACTCTTCCACAAAATTGAAAAGAAGGGAACACTCTTTAAACTCATTCTATGAGGCCAACCTCATCCTCATACTAAGTCCAGTTAATTATACCACAAGAAAAGAAAACTACAGATCAATATCTCCTAAGAATACAGGTGCAAATATCCTCAATAAAATACTCGCAAACTGAATCTAACATCATATTAAAAGCATTATACACCATGATCAAGTGGTATTTATCATTGGTATGCAAAGGTGGTTCAGCATAAGAAAATCAATTAATATAATACACCACATTAGCAAAATGAAATTTAAAAAAAACTCATGATATTTCAATCAATGCAAAAAAAGAAATTTGACAAAATAAATCACCCTTTCTTTATATATAAAAAAGAAAATACACTTTGAAAGACAGGAATAGAGGGAAAGTTCTTCAATATGATGAAGGGCATATATGAAATGACCAGAGCTAAAATCCTACTTAGCTTTCCGTCTAAGAGTGGGATCAAGACAAGATGCTCACTGACACCACTGTTACTCAACATCGAACTGGAAGTTTTTGCCAAAGAAATTAAGCAAGAAAAAGAAATGGAAGGCATTTAAATTAGAAAGGAAGAAGTAAAACTTGCTGTATATACATACAATGGGATATTATTCAACCATAAAAAGAAATAAACTCCTGAGACATGTAAAAGCATGGATTAATCTTGAAGAAATCATGTGGAATGAAATAAACCAAACTTGAAAGGAAAACCTTGTATGAGCTTATAGATTTGAAAAGTTTAGTATAAGCAAACTCTTATAATTAAATCTAGACTATAGGTTACCAGGGGATGGGGTGGGACAGAGAATGGGAAATTAAGGCTCAAATTGTACAGGGTTTTTATTTGGAAAGATGGAAATGTTTTAGTAATGAATGGTAGTGCTGGTAGCCCAACATTTTGATCAATTAACAGCACTGAAATATTTACCTGAATATGATTAAAAGGGGAAAATATCAGATTGTATATATGGTAACAGAAATTTAAAAAAAAAATCCATTTAACTATACTGCCCTACAGTGAATCCTAAGTTAAATCACGAACTTTAATTAATGGTACATTTTTTAAAAATGTGCAGTCATTAATTAAAACAAATGTTCCACACCAATTGAAGGTGCTGGTGGTGGGATATAATCAATATAAGAATCCTGTATTTTATGCATGATTGTTTAGTAAAACCACAACTCTTCTCATAATTGAGGAAATAATAACAATTCTTCTATATCAAAATATAATTGAATTTTAAAACTATAAAATTTAAATGGAATGATTTTAACTTTGAAAGAAAACTTATATACTTATCAAACACGTCGGTGTGTTAACCAAACTCTTCATATTGTGTTTACTCTAAAGTTATAATTTTCATTAGTTATTTTCTCAAGAAAAAGAAAAATAATATGGAAAATTTTTGCATGTATGATATATATATATATATATATACACATAGATACACACTTATATATGGTCAATCTCATTCAGTGATTTCATCTTTTGTAAGAGTCATAATATAATTATTTATTCTCCATAGGTGATTTAAACAAAACCTTACACCAGACATAAAATTAAGCATATATCACCAGATAAACCACAATTCTATGGTGACTGATGACTTTAAGTTCTTATATATTGTTTAATTGATTATTCTCTTAGGCTCATGCTGTTCTATTGTTAAAACTTCAAAGCTAGATTTTCAGGTCATATGTGTGTATGCATATATACACACATATATATTTATTTTTTTAAAATAATATATATATTTAAATATATATGTTTAATAAAATTTATTAAAATAATATATATGTATTTATTTTTTTAGGCGGTAACATGGATTGAACCCAGGACCTCATACATTGGAAGCAGACACTCAATCACTGAGTTACATCTGCTCCATCATATATAAAAATTGCATTACACAGTGTAAAATGTGTGTATTTTAGTGAAAAAAGCATTAAGAACTAGATGTTTTTTGGACTGTCAATACCAGCTTTCATCTTGCAATATCAATATTTCATCAAATACTTATGACTTTCATTTATTCATCTTTACATGATTTTTGAAAGGATTAACAAGCTGAATGTTAACTTATATTAAAAATATTTTTGAAATGGAAGGCATTATGGGTAGATGAGACACATGTGGGTATATTTTCCAGTTACTCAAGTTGGAATAACTGATTCCAATAACATCAATTACACCTTTCTCTTCTTGGGGTTTTATCACACAGTTTAAGTTTTTTAACTTTCCTTTCCAATTTGATATCAGATTTTCCTTTTCATTCCTCACTTATCAAGGAATCAACATAAAATTGTAAGTACCTTTAGATCTAAGAAATAAGGAATGCAGTTTTGAATGATAAAGTGTATAATGAAGAGATGGACAAGTTTTCTTAGCCATATGATAAATATCCCTACTTACCACTTGGTGTTTTGCAAGTTGTTGTCACTTTTCTGAGTTATGGCACAAATTACAGTGTTAGAGTGTATTTTAATAAAAGCTTTGTCACTCATGGAAAGTTGATCTTTATTTGTGACACAGGAACCATCTGCTACTCAGCCTTCTTTTCATTTCCATCTTACTATTCTAATTGACAAGATAAAAATTCAATTTTGGTATACTTAGAAACTTTAGGGCAAAATTGGAATTTTATAATATATAATATATCTACACTCTGGGTTAATATGAATAAAAGTACTACTATAAACTTCCCTCAGCAAAATCTAAATGATGATATAGATATTTCTTAATTCTATATAGAAATTGAGAATGATTTAACTACAGCCTAATGTAGAACAAATTTATTTCCATAATAAATGTTAATAATTTATATTTATATAATAATTATAATATTCCATTCAAATAATATATCTGTTTTCAAAACAACATCTTTTAATCCTGACACATTGTCTCAACTGAAATTTTCAAGAAAACTTCTAATTTAACAGGATTCTTTCTTTCCCTTAAGTATATACTGCATGAGTGCATAGAAGTAGTAAAAACAGAGAGAGCTCTTTCACTGCATGCTTTATGTATATTAGAGTAGTAAATGTATATAAAACAGCTAGCATAGAAATTAGTCTACAATAGACACATGTTAAATTCAAGCAATGTCCACTTTTATTGTTCTTGACCAGCACACATAGCTATGTGTCCATAATTGATGACTTAGTTCACCAACTTCCTATAAATTATGCATGATTAGGATACCTGCACAAAGAGGCTCAGTTGTTTGCTTTCTGGGTGATCCTGGCAAGTGAAGTAAAATACCTAAAGATTATATTGATCTAAAAAATGGTAGATGGGACAAGATTATCTCTATAGTACATTGCATGTCCTAATTGATTTATTGCTCCCCCCACTGTTGTCTGCTCTCTGTGTCCATTCACTCTGTGCTCTTCTCTGTCTGTTGTATTCTCATTAGGTGGCTCTGGGAACCCATCCCGGGACCTTCTGGAGTGGGAGAAAGGCAATCATTCTCTTGCATCACCTCAGCTCCCTAGTTCATTGCATTTAATATCGTCTCTTCTCTGTGTCTCTTTTTGTTGTGTCATCTTGCTGCGTCAGTTCTTGGTGTGAGCAGCACCACTCCTGGGTGGGTTGCACTCCTGCACGGAGGGACACTCTTGTGCAGGGGGCAGTGGTACTCCTTGTGTGCAGCAGCACTCCGTGTGGGCCAGCTCACCACACAGGCCAGGAGGTCCTAGGCATTTGATACATACAATCAAAAGTTAGAAACTACTCAAATGCCTATCCCAATGTTCTGGTATATTTACATAATAAGATACTATTTCATAATGAGAATGAAAAACCTAAAACTGTATGCAAAAATATGGAGGAGTCCCATATACTTAATATTAATCAAAAGAGTCAGGTCTAAAAATATCTACTACATGAATTAATTCCTAGAAAGTTCAAGACATGCAAGGCTCTAACTTCGTGTTGGAAATCATGACAGGGCTAACTCTGGAGGAAGTGTGAGAATACTGATGGAAAAAGACAAAAATAATGTTTTAAAGATGCTACCTATTTTCTTTTTCTTTGGTGATTCTCTATTTCTATGCAATATTCAATAAAAAGTTCAAATATTTTCTTTC
Source organism: Dasypus novemcinctus (assembly GCF_030445035.2). NCBI lineage: Eukaryota > Metazoa > Chordata > Mammalia > Cingulata > Dasypodidae > Dasypus > Dasypus novemcinctus. The sequence continues at coordinate 31,791,124 of NC_080674.1, read as the reverse complement.
TGCTCTTTCCATTCCAGTAGAATAAATAATTTATTTTATTCTTGAAAATGTTTAACAGCTTAATCAGAAATTTCTATGGCAATTTATATGTCATTTGAAGTTTATGTTTTAAATATCTTATTGTCTTAAGTCTCTAAATTTTAAATAACTTCTCAGGTGAGCTCTTATTAAAATTATAGTCTGTTCCTTATTTTTAACTAAGTGTATACACATGTTTTTCAATTCTGAAATTTATTTGTTTGAATGAAATTTTAAGGCATATACATGTCAATTTGATGAAAAAGACATTTAAATTGACTGTGGAACAACATCCAACAGTCTTCATTTTTATAAATATAGACCCTGAGAAAAGTAAATTTGATTCCACTCAATTCTTGTGCTCCTTCTAGATTATAGACAAAAATTTCATAGTAATTTATCATCAAAAAATATTTTTAATGATTCACCAAGTGAGAATTGATTTATTTTTTAATCCAATATGATGGAAGAAAATTGGACTAGATTACAGAAGGAATTTTCTCCTCAGGTATTGGCATTACTCCTTAATTTTTTTTAAATAAAAAATTAAGTACTGGGATTTGAAAATTCCCTTTGTTTGTTATAATGGAATTTTCTTCCCCCAACATAAGATTTCATGTTAGGATTCCAAAAACATGTGAAATATTTGAGAGGGGGCAATAACGATAGTGCAAATGAAATAGGCTTGGCAGGGGACTTTCCCTGATGGCCATATTTAAGAAAGAATCTAAAAAGTGACAAGAATCTGAAAATTGATTATCTTAAATCTCTTTGTAGCCCAATGCACTTTGAAAAGAATTATGTTCCCTGAGATAGTCATACATCACTTAGAGACTGCTAAACAGTTCTGCCTTTCAACTTTATCATTTCCACATAGCCTTCTGTAAGACAATTCTGTAGCTGACTGAGATGTAAATACCTGTTCCATTAAGAGGTTTGACTTAAATCACAGAGAGTTGAGGGGTGAATTAGAAAAGTGTATATCTTATAGAGGAATGGAAATTCAAGAACTATGGTAAGTGACTTCCTTGGGACCACTTCTATTCCACTTAACTGTTCAGTGGTCATAAATGTTAAGAGAAGGAATCAGCAGGGAGAGAGAATCATATACTTAACTAATCATGTTAGACTTAGAAAATATATTAAGTGAATCTCCTTGGTTTTTATTTGAGGAAAAATATTATTTCATTAAGAATTATTTAAAATAACACAATTTAGATACATATCCACATATCATCAGGACATTTGTTACAGAAGTGGGAGAGAATAACCCAAATGGCAACATAACTATCTCAAGATTGCTTCTCACTATCACAAATTGTTTGGATTCTTGATAGAGAGAAAATTTATTCATTCTAAAAACTTACTTTAATTTTTTTTTTTTTTGCAATTCACTTTTAAAATATTACTGGTGTTGGGGACAACCAGCAAGATGGGGGCAGAGTAAGGAGCTCCTATAGTCAGCTGCTGCTACAGAGCAATTAGGAATCACCTAGAGCTACTTAGGCAGGTGCTCAGGGAGATCAGAAGAGCATCTTGCAACATGCTTGAAAGAATGGAAGGAGGAAACTGACCATCTGCAGAGGAGATTTGTAAGTAGAGCACTCCGCGCCATAAGGCTGGTGCCTATCCTTCATTGGAGGCGCAAGCCACCTAAGCCACCTCAGGAGCTATTCCATGGCTGGAATTGAAAGCTCCACTTCCCAAAAACAGGGGAGGAAGATGTGGTTGGGCTCCAGCTTAAGCTATTGATTAGTAAACTCAACTGGCTAAAGTTTAACCTAAAAATAGCTTAGGTTTGAATCTGTCCAAGTCAGGAGGCCAGTAGCAGTCAATAGAACTTTGCCTCTAACATAAGGGGTAGCAGGATAGACTGAAAATCACAGTGTTCAAAAGATGGGCTTCTTTCCATCTAGATTGGAAAGCAGCTCTAGCTTAAGGCCCAGCCCCATCTCCAGCAGGGAGGAATCTGGGGGAACCTGCACCAGTCTCTCTGGGAAAATACAGGCCACACCACAGAGGCAGGTGATCATTCCACTCTGGTGGTGCAAGCAGCCTCAGGAGCCATTCTGTGACTGGAGTTGGAAGCGCAATTTCAAAAACAAGGGAGGGAGAGATGGATGGCTACTGACTGCAAATACTGATTTAGTAAATTCTATTGGCTGATATATAACCCTAAAAACAGCTAAAGTTTGTACCTGTCTGTGTAGGAAAGGGGCTGATAGCCACCATTTTGAATCTTTCCCAGGCATGAGGGGATGCCCAGCTGACTGAAAATCACAGTGACAGTAGGGATCAGTTTCTTTCACCCAGATTGGACTGCAGCCCTAGCCTAGGCTTCAGCCCCACCTTTAGCAGGGAGGAAGCTGGTGAGCCTTGCACCAGCCTCTCTGGATAACTGCAGGTACATTCAACTGGCACAGACAGAATAGTTAGAAGTCTACCAGGGTAATGACGGTCATTTGGACCTGCATGGCCTAGAACATTGCCCACACCTGCAACCCCATTACTTCCCTGGGCAGGAGAGGAAAGGGCTTGAAGCTTCATCATTCTCTCTGGGCAACTACAGTTTAGGCCTGTATGACATGGATTATTACACACGCTGTGGTTCTGCCCCTACCCCTGGCAAAGGATAAAGTTGGGAGAAGCTTCATCTGTCCATTGAGCAATGCAGGCAGCTTGAGCCTCCACAGTTTACAGCACCAATTACATTCTTACCTCCTACTATACAATCTGCAAGCACAAGAAAACCCTAAACTAAGGAAAGAAATTGCACCCAGAATAGATACATTTAATAAGCCAGTTGCCAAGAGACCAACAAAAAAGTACAACCCACACCAAGAAATAGGAAGATATGGCTCAGTTAAAGGAAAAACATAAGCCTCTAGATGACATAAAGGAGTTGAGATAACTAATCATAGATGTTCAAACAAATCTCCTTAATAAATTCAATGAGATAGCTGAAGAGTTTAAGCATATTAAGAAGACCTTGGATGAGCACAAAGAAGAATTTGAAAGCATACATAAAAAAATAGCAGAACTTATGGGGATGAAATTAAATTAAAAATACACCAGAATCCTATAATAGCAGATTTGAGGAGGCAGAAGAAAGGATTGGTAAGCTTGGAGAAATGGCCTCTGAAAATGAACATACGAGGAACAGATGAAGAAAAGAATTGGACAAGATCTAAGGGAAATAAACAACAGCAAGACACATGCAAACATACATGTCATGGGTGTCCCAGAAGGAGAAGAGAAAGGAAAAGGGAAAGAAGGAACATTTGAAGAAATAATAATTTTAGAAAACTTCTCAATCCTATTGAAGGACATGGATAACCATGTCCAAGGAGCACAATTTACTTCCATCTGAATAAATCCAAAGAGACCAATGCCAAGACACATAATAATCAGAATGTTAAATATGAAAGACAAAGAAAGAAATCTAAAAGCAGCAAGAGAAAAGGAATGCATAACATATAAGGTATACCCAATAAGATTAAGTGCTGATTTCCCATCAGAAACCATGGAGGTAAGAAAACAGTGGTATTTAAGATACTGCAAGTGTAAAACTACCAGGCAAGAATCTTTGTTTTTCCTTAGTTTTTTTTTTTTTTTGAGCATTTACTTTTCACTGTATTTTTCTAAAGATACATAGATGACCAAAAAGGTTGCATTAAAAAATACAAGAGCTTCCCACATATCCCACACACCCTCACGTTCCTTCCACATCAATGACCTCTTTCATTATTGTGGCACATTCATTACATTTGGTGAATACATTTTGGAGCACTGCTGCACTGCATGGATTATAGTTTACATTGTAGTTTACACACTCCCCCATTACATTTATTGGGTTATGGCAGGATATATAATAATTGCTGAGGGCAGGGAGAAGGATGAAGAGATGTGATGTGGGGGCATTTTTGGGACTTGGAGTTGTCCCAAGAATCTTATATCAAGCAAGATTATCCTTCAAAAATTAGAGTAAGTTTAAATTATTTACAGATAAACAGAAACTGGGAGAGTTTGTAACCAAGAGACAGGCTTTGCAGAAAATACTAAAGGGTGTGGTACAGTCTGAAAGAAAAGACAGGAGAGAATGGCTTGGAAGAGAATTTACAAATGAAGATTATATTAGTAAAAGTAACTGAAAGTCTTCAAAACAGTGCAGAAAATAAAATATGACAGATAAAACCCAAAGGGCAAAATCGGTGAAATAAGAGCTGCCTTTATAACATTGAATGTTAATTTATTAAACTCCCCAATCAAAAGACACAGACTGACAAAATAGATAAGAAAATATGAACCATGTATTAATATATGCTGTCTGCAAGAGACTCACATTAGACCCAAGGATACCAATAAATTGAAAGTGAAAGGTTGGAAAAAGATATTCCACACATTCAGTAACAACAACAACAAAAAAAGCCAGGGTGCCTATACATATAATAGAATAAATAGACTTTAAAATACCAGTAATGTCTAATCTGAGGAGAAAGTGGGGAAAAAAACTCCATTTACAGTAGTGACTAAAAAAATCAAATATGTAGGAATAAACTTAACCAAAGATGTAAAGCACTTAAATTCAGAAAACTACAATTCATTTTTAAAAGAAATCTAAAAGACCTAAATAATTGGAAGAACATTCCATGCTCATGGATTGGAAGACTAAATATCATTAAGATGTCAGTTCTACCCAAATTGATATACAGATTCAATGCAATCCCCCCAAAAAATTCCACCAGCATTTTAAAAATAAATGGAAAACATGACTATCAAATTCATTTGGAAGTATAAGGGGTCCCCAATAGCCGGAAACATTTTTAAAAGCAAAAATGAAGTTGGAGGACTCTCATATCTGGGTTTTAAATCATATTACTTTGCTACAGTAGTAAGAAAAACATGGTATTGGGATAAAGACAGACACATAGACCAGTGTAATTGTGCTATCCATAGTCAAGTGATATTTGACAAGCCTGTCAACCCCACTTAGCTCAGTACAACCCATTCAACAAATGGTGCTGATAGAACTTGATATCCACAGCCAAAAGAAGGAAGGAGGACCCCTATCTCACATCTTACACAAAAATTAACTCAAAAAGGATAAAAAAAAACCTAAATATAAAAGCAAGAACCATAAAACTTCTAGAAGAAAATGTACAAAAATATCTTCAAGACCTGGCAGTAGGTTGTGGACTCTTAAGGGAGATAACAAGATGACTGAGATGTACTACCAATGTTTAATGTATGGAGAAGTTTTAATTAACTTTATTGTAAAAGTATGAAAATGCATAGAGCTAATGGTAAAACATTATTGTTGCAGTTTGATATTATTGATGAATTCCAAAAAGAAATATTGGATTATGTTTGTAAACTGGTCTTTTCCTCTGGGCATATTAGATTACATTTAGTTTACTTGATTACTCTTGTGCCAGTAGGCATGGCAAAGGACAGAGTTGGAGCTTTCTGATGTTGAGGGATTTTAATGTTTGAGTTTGATGCTGAAGTTTGATGCTGAAGTCTTAATCTGGAGCCCTGGGAATTAAGCACACAGAGGAAAGAGAAGCAAGCCCCATGAAGAGAGGAACACTGAGTTCGGAAAGAATCAAGCCCTGGGAAGAGAGGAACCCTGAGTCTGGGGAGAAGTAAAGCCTGGGAAGAGAGGAACCAAGGAAGCCTGAACCCTGGCAGCCATCAGCAGCCATCCTGCTCCAACAGGTGGAAATAGACTTTAGTAAGGGAAGTAACTCATGCTTTGTGGCCTGGTATCTGTAAATCTGTACCCCAAATAAATATCCTTTATAAAAGCCAACCGATTTCTGGTATTTTGAATCAGCACTCCTTTGACTGACTAATACAGCTATAGTGAGTACCAGCTGTTTTATAAATTGGAATACAGCTAAAAAGGTAGTCTAGGGATGTAAATGACAATTGAAAGCTAGAGAATAATCTAGGAACTGAATAACGCAGTGAATTTAGAGGTGTATGAGAATTGTGGTTGATGGTACAAATGTAAGAATGTCCTTTGTGAGCTAGAGCAGATGTACATCATAATTGTAGGGTGGTGGGAATGTAGAGAAACTTGGGAAAAATACAACTGGAGTGACTGTAGTTAACAGTAATAATGTAATATTCATTCATCTAATTCAATGATGTACTGTGTTGATAATGGCAAAGTATGAAAAAAGTGTGCCAAATGTATACCATGGACCTCATACTACTCTGATATTATCTCATAACCTGTAACAAATGTTCCACCATGATGCAATGTGTTGATAGATGGGTGTTGTATAGGAATCCTGCACATGTTCACAATTTTTTTTTGTAAGTTTACAACTTCTGTCATAAAAATGTATTTATAAATAATAATAGGGAGTGTGGGGGAAAATACACCAAATGAAAGATAAGGGCTATATTTAGTAGGAAGATGTTGACAATATTCTTTCATCATTTGTAACAAATATCTCACAACAGTGCAAGGTGGTGGTGGGTTGATGTATGAGATCCCTGTATGATGTTATGTGTGTTTGTTTTGTAAGTACATAACTTTTACTATACATTTATTGTTTATGTATGTTCATTTATACATGACATAATAATAATAATAATAATAGGATAGGTTGGGGGAAAAATACACCAAATGTAAGATATTTTGGTTGGTAGTAATATTTAGAGGATGCTTTTTAATCATTAGTTAAAAATGTTTCACAACAATGCAAGGTAGTGTTTGTAGGGTAAAGTATGATATTCCTCTATGATATTATGCATGCTTGTGTTATAAGCTCAAAACTATTAGTATACAATTATTGTTTATGTACATTTATGTATGTGTGACATACTTCAATAAACTTTTTAAAATGAAAAAATGTGGGAGGCTGCTTTTGGCGCTAGTATCAGTCGCAGCCATCTTTGAAATAATGCCTAACCCAGTTAAGTTACTATCCTCGATGAAGTAATTAAGTTTCTATTCTCACGCCACTCCCCCGGGCTCCGATTGGGCACTCCCTAAAGAGCGCGAAACTCTTTCCTGCCTTGCGCATCCGCAGATGGTTGTTTTGAAACGTCCGCGAAAAGACTTCCTGACGTGGACCAATCAGATCTGTGGTGCGAAACCTCAGTCATCCCTGGCTATAGATACCCCTGACTGACCCTCAATAGACGAGACTTGATCAGAATCCTGTCTTGTCTCCATTCTTTGTGTCTCTTGTCCCTTTCATTCCCGCTCCCTCCCTCAGGTCTCGGTTCGACTGATCCGCGGGTCAAAAAAATATTACTGGTGTTGAGAGAAGAATCATGAAATGTACATACATAACAAAGTAGTTGTTATTCTATATGTGATTTGAAAAGAACAAGTGCATTAGCCTTCTATATTCTGTAGTAATATATAGTCTATTCATATAAAGTGACATATTTTTAAAATTCTTCAGAAAAAAAATTTCAAATGTAAAAATATGTTTTATCTGATGTGAATACTTTTTCCATGTTTCTATTGAACTAGACACTTTGGTTCCTTGCATAGCATTTTAATTAAAGGCTGTGAACCTAAAATCTTATACATATTTAGTGACACCAGTAAAGCTCTCTGAATCTTTTTTCAATCCATCATACTTATCTGATAATAATTCTTTGATGATTATTAATATTATCATAGACATTTAACGTTTGCTAATATATTTTGTCTTCAAGCCATTTATATGAATTTAAACCATATGAGGAATTTAGTAGCATTGGTGACAATAATGCAGTCCCTGAGCTCAATTGTCCATAGCATGGAAGGCATTGTAAAGATTCAGTAGGAGGATCTGCATACATTGTCCACTAAAAATGTCTCATCAGTTGAAGAAATGCATTGTTTTGGGATTGGGACTTGGCCATCATCATCATTTTGTTTGTTGTTCAGGACAAATTTGAAGAATCAGAAAGTAGGAGTTGGCTGCAACTTTTCTGGGTTTCATGGCTCAACTGCATAGCAAGAGGTTGAAGATTTAAGTTTCTGAGATATGTATTTAACAGGTATTAGTACATTGAAAATTATAGGTTCCAAAAAGAAAAGGAGTAGGAGAATCATGATTAGGGGAATTATATTACATTTTATATTGGGGAAATAGATTTTCCATATGGTCCCAAATAGGGCTGCTGAAGGGCTGTTGACTTCCTGAGGCTGTGGGGCTTGCTATGATGTCCAGGCATCCCTAGAGCCCTCGGGAGCACTTTAGTTTGAGATGTTGTTTACTGTGTCAGTTTGTGAAATCTACCTGAGACCTGCGTAAGCATAACCTCCAGAATGACCTCCCGACTCACAAAACTCCTTTCCTCTGCCCCATAATACCCAAGTTCCGTTTTATCCCGAAGCAGTAAGAGTGGACATAATCCCAAATCCCTCAAGATTGAGGAATGAACAAAAATAATGGGGAGGAGGGAATGGGTGTGAACAACAAACCAAAGCAGATTTATTATGTGTAGTTCCTCCCTTGTATTAACAGAGTAACTTGTAACACTGACATAAAAAAGTAATAAAAATAGGTAAAAAGCTAAGGAAGGTGGATGGCCTCTAGAAGCTGTAAAAGGCAAGAAAACAGATTCTCTCCTATAGCCTCCAGAAAGCAATGCAGTCCTTCTGACACCTTTATTTTACCCAGCGAAACCCATTTCAGATTTCTAACCTTGATAACCATAAGATGACACATTTCTGAAATTTTAAGCAAAAATTAAAAAGACCTTCAGTGTGATATGGTAGGTATATTCAAGCCTATCAGGGTCTCAGCCTAACCCAACTTTGTGGTTAAAACCCTTCATCTGGGATAATTTACTTAAAATCACTTTGTATTTATAACATTTATAAAAGCAGAGGTTGGATTATGTTGGTTTATGTTTAAAATTCATTATGCCTTTAGATTCAAATTCCTGAAATTCTCTACACAGGACATGTGGGTATTCAGAGATGTTTTTTATTTACATTGGTTTTTATTGTTGCCTTTTCTTGTGTTTTCTTCTACAGTCTCTGAGTTGCTCTATGTCCCCATCCTGGTAAACCAAGGTTACTTAGAGAAAACTATCATGTTTCCTTTGACATTGGAAGGTTGCTATGGTATCACCAGCTCCTGTAATCTAGCAGTGATAAAATTAAAGAGAGAGAAATGAATGGAGACATTTAATCTTAGACTTCAGTATCAAATTGCCAAGACACAATCTAAAGTGTTACACTATGAGTAGCAATACAAAAGGAACTGAAGTCTATTATTTGAGAGTAAATTTCCCTGATTTGGACTTGTCTTGTGTACACATAGTAAAATCTCCTTTGCTTTGATGCTTCTCTTGCCCGAACAGTTCTTGCTATTTCTTCTATTTTTTTCTTATTTTTAGTCATGCCCCAGCCTTGAGGGTTAAAAGATTGAGGAGGAAAGTAGTCTAGTGATTTACTAGGCAATCTACAGCATTCATTGCTGAAAATCTCCTTCCTTTATTAAGGTTATTATTTATTAAGCAGCAGATGTCAAATGCTGTAGCTGAATCTGCTTAACTGCCTAAATCAACCTTTTAAAAATCAACTTCACATTTAGTGTTAAAAAACATAGAAAGCCATCCTTAAATGAAACTCTGCTAAACACCTAAGATTAGCTTGTAAAATAATCAACCACTGTAGCTGTAGAGTCAACAGGGTTAGGTTGCATTGGTAATCATTCTAAACCAGTTGTTTTATTAATACACGAAAGGTTTTCTTCTATAGGAACATTCTCTAGCATCTGCTTCACTGTCACTTTCTAACTTATTTCTATCCTTTTCACAGAACTATGAATGACAGGATAATTGTGAAAACTAAGCCGACAAATAAAATACATTCCAAATAAATGTCTAATTGTGAGAATTGAGATAATATAAAACAATCAGTGATTAAAATTTTAAACATTTACAAAGTTTAAATGCAATTACTTTTTAATATCAGCACATACGTTTCTTTAAGTAAGGAATATGCCTTAAGATTTGGAATGAATATCATTCTAAATCAAGATGAGATATGAATTACATTCTTTGTTTATATATAGTAATATTTTATAATCTAATTTTACAAGTTCATTACCATCATTATATTTGCAGACCTTCAGCTTTAATTGAAACCTCAAATAATTTTACTATATTTACTAGGTGTGATGGTTAGGCTACTGTGTCAACTTGGCCAGGTAATTATGCTGAGTTGTTTGGTCAAGCAAGCACTGGGCTAACTGTAATGCAAGGGCATTTATGGACTTTGGTCACCATTGACTTTACTGCAGTGGTAAGTCATAGATAGCTGGTTATAATTACATCAATCAGGGAGATTGCCATCAGCAGTGAGTGACGCTCAATCCAATCAGTTGAATCCCTTAAAAGGGGAAGTGATTCCAGCATTGAAAATTTCCCAGCTTGTCTTTGGACAGCTAGCATCTCCCAGAACTCTTCAAGAATCTTCATTGGACTTTCATTAGAGCTCCTGGTGCAGCCTGCATGCGGAACCTGGACTTGTGCATCCCCTTGGCTGTGTGAGAGACTGATAAATCTCTTACTATGGATGGATATCCCTTGTTGATTCTATTTCCCTAGAGAACCCAGACTAACACACGAGGTAATATGACCTGTCCAGTTTCTTCTGATCTTGTCAATGAACTGTAAAAAAAAGTACCTAACATTTGAAAATAAGGCAAAAGAATGCACTGTATGATTTCAATGCCATCCTGGGTATTGTTTAAGAAGACTATGCAAGGATTATTTAATTATCTAAAGGAATACACCTGTGTTTGATTTTACTATTTACTATTTTATTAGAGCCCAGACAAACATGAATTGCATGTTAATGTACAGATTTTTGTCTGAGAGAAAAGACAATGTAAGAGTTTGTGATTTTATTGCTCTAGAGAACACTTACTAGTTTTATAACTAACCTAGCCACTTTCTTTTAACATCGGTTTATTTTTTCAAAATGATTAAAATCAGTTTATCAAAATGCTTTTTGAAGCAGCTTTATTATTTTACTTGTTTCCTCAGTAATGAATTAATAAATCTTTGACACATGTTCATACTATCCTTATATAAGAATTTTGATTTTAACTTTTCAAAAATTATACTTTGACATTACAAAATATAGTTCACTCCTGGAATATTTACTCTTTTATTCCCAAGATAAATTTTATACAATCAGTGACCAGAATTGAAATTGTTAAATTAAAAAGTCCATTACAAGTTTAAACATGGTTAACTTTCTATGACTGACAAGAAAAACTTTTGTAGATAAGCTTTGATTCCCATTTGATTTCACAGCTGACAAAAAAGGGTGCAAATGAATGCTGATTTTTCTGAAACTCTTTCATTTTGATCCTAATAGTCTGTAGCCCTAGATTTACCACAGCTCAATAACCACTTTAAGAAGCAGATTTGTTCACTCATTTATGTGTCTTTATTTCTTTTTGTCAGTGTATCAATGCTGAACTAGTTTTATTCCATCCCTCTGTCTTGACTCTTTATACTGTCTAATTGGAATTACTTTCTTCTCTGTTCTGTTTGATGTCAGTTTGCTCACAGAAATCTGTATTCAAGTATATCCTACTTCTATTTTTACAATTAAAGTTGGTTTATAAAAAGGACCAGACATGAGATTTACTTATATGTCAGAAGCCAAAATATTTCTCATCACAGTTCTTATTGAAACTTCACATTGATTTTATGCAAAGGGAACAATAGATGAAGATTCCAAATTTAAATATTTCATCTCAATTGCCAAGTTGCAATAATCAGAGTACATTTCCTAAATTTTCCTCTATGAAACATGTATAAAAGAATCAGGGAAATGATATACAAATTCTACTTCTATTAAGGAATTGTCAAGGAATGATGTCATTTGCTCTGTGTAAGTGTTCACAGCTTTTAAAATCAAAACTGATAAAATAACAATCTTTCTCTTTCTTACTCTATTGAACATATAGAATTCCTACTGGAAGTACGTAGTTTATAAAATTTTAGGGCAAACTATGTGGAAATTTTCCAAGTAAATTACTTGATGTATTGATGTGTTTCTTAGAGTACACTGGCAGCTCTGAGGTTTCTTTGTCAACCAGAAGTGTGTAATTTACCATTGAAAAGCATTGCTATGTCACAACAAATCGGTCTTGCAGAAGCAAAAATCAATATGAACCAGAGGATCTTATTTCCCACTATTTAAAAATTAACCATTTTTCTGTTATGCAAATGACCCTCCCCAAAAGTTCTCTCTGTTAATTTAAGGTCTAGTCCATATACTGCCAACACCTCCATGCCCTCTTGGCTGTGAAAATTGTATTTCCTTGCAAATCTTATGTGATTGATGGTTTAGAATACTATTTTCATATCATCCTTTGCATTCCTGTAAAGTGAAGAAATAAGCCTACTTTAGATCTTTCTACTGCACACCCAACTATTGTATGCATTCTATTATTTTGTAGGGGGGACTCGGGATAGAGCCGATTATTAATAAATAAATCATTATTACATTCTTTGTTTCCAAGGGCCATGACATTGCCATTCTGTTTTAGGAAAACATATTAGTAAGGATCCACATCGAATGACAGATGACTCTCCTTGAAGAGACCTTGAAATCTAATGAAGTTTTTACTCTGCTGAGTTTCAGATTTGTCTGAGACCCCTGACTCCTGTTTTCCTTTCAATTTCTTTTCCTGAAATGTCAAAGTTTACCCTATACCTTTCCTACTATTGTATATTGGAAGCAGATAACTTTTTTTCTAGGTTTTATAGGTCCACAGATGAAGGAAATTTGCCTGAGGACAGACCACACTCTTACCGATTTTTTTTATTGCGGTAACATACACAAGATAAATCGCACATTTTAAGGGCGTTGAAGTATACAATTCAGTGATATTTATTAAATTCACAATTTTGTGCTATTGTCTATTACCCAGACTTTTCCAATACCTCAAACAGAAACTCTGTACCAATTAAACTTTAACTCCCATTCCCTACTCCCACCCCTGGTAAATTGTAATCTAATTTCTGACTCTATGAATTTGCATATTCTAATTTCATATAAGTGAGATGATAAAACACTTGTCTTCTTGTGCCTGGCTTATTATACTTAATAAGGTGGCATAACTGATTTTTTTAAAGGAAATCTCTTTAAATTATGTTTCCCTTTACCCCCTCCCCCTTCCCCTCTCCTTTCCTTCCCTCCTCCCATCTCTCCCCTCCCTCCTCCCCACTCCCCCACCCTGCTGTTATTGCTATCTGTTTCCATTCGCTGTGTGATCTCCTGTATCTTTTTCTCTTTTTGGCTTCTAATCTTTCTCTTTTAGGATTCACCAGGATTCAACCCTGGGAACCTCTGATGTGGAGACAGTTTCCCTATAAATCGCGCCATCCCAGTTCCCAGTTCTCTGCTGAGCTTCACCCTGACTTTTCTCTTCATCTCTCTTTTGTTGTGTCATCATTTTGATGTTTGACTCACTTGCACAGGCACTGGTTCACTGCATGGGCACTCAGCTTGCCACTTGGGCACTCGGTTTGCTGTGTAGGTACCCACACAGGCACTCAGTTCACCACATGGGTACTCAGCTCATCACACAGGCACTTGGCTCACCAAGTGGGCACTGGCTTACCACACGGGTACTGGCACGGGTGCTCACATGTGCACTTGGCTCACCACATGGACACTTGGCTCAATGCATGGGCACTGGCTGGTCATACAGGCATGCTTTCTCTTCTTTTTCATCAGGAGGCCCCAGGGATTAAACTCGGGTTCTCCCATATGGTAGGTAGAAGCCTTATCCCTTGAGCCACATCCATTTCCTGGCATAACTGATTTTGAGGAGACTGTGGACTTAGCATTGTTCTAAGATGGCTTGCAGATTTTTTAACGACATGATGCAATGAATGTGTTTTGCATATGACAATAGCATGTTTTTTGGGAGTCTAGAGGGCAAATAGTGGTAGCTTCAAGTTGTGTACTTCAGGAAATCATGTTCTTAATCTTAATCTTATCTGCAGGTATAAAACCATTGTAAATAGGGTCTTTTGATGAATTCACTTAATAAAGGTGTGGTCAAACTAAATTAGGATATATTTTAATACTATTAATGGAGGCCTTATAAAGATGGCCACAGGGAGTGAGGTGAAACTGCTTCCATGTGCATTCCCATGTGATGGAAAAGCCAAGGAATCTCAAAGGCTGCTGGTCAGCCAGAAGTTACTGACTCCAGGAGAAGCTAGCCTTTTAGCCTCTGAAGTTGTGAGTCGATAAATTCATGTTGTTAAGCCACCCCATTGTACTTGTTTTCACAGCTTGGAAACTAAAACAGGTTTTGGTAGCAGAAAGTTGTTTGTTCCATCATAAGTACCTGAAAATGGAAACACCTTTGGAATTGTTTAATGAGTAGAGGCTGGAAGAATTGTGGGATGCTTGATAGAAAAATCTTGGATTGTTTTGCAGAAACTGTCAGTAGAAATATGAACCTTAAATGTAATTTTGATGGGCCTTACAAGGAATTGATGAATGTGTTGTTGAAAACTGGAGGAAAGGAAATGCTTGTTATAGAGTGGCAGAATCAGTCACCTGGCTTCCTGTATGCCCTGAAGAATCAGCTATCCCACCTATTCCAGAAGAGATTAATCTTGTTTCACCAGATGAAACTATAATGGAAAGTCCTGAGATAGTTGGCTAGTAAGATATTACAATCTTCTCATAACCCTTCCCCAACACCCCTCCTTCCTTTCATAACTAACCAGACTGGAATCTAAATAAACCTTGAAAAGTGAGATGCAAAATGCCACCTTTGAGGAAGTGTTCTACATTCCAAAATATCTGCATGATTTTTTTCAATTTATATAGACAGAAATCAGAAGAATATAAGTGGAGATGGAAAGGATGAATTAGGATCAGAATGAATTTGTAAATGAGCCAACTAAGCAGAGAGTTTCAATATAATCTTGGAACAGCTCAATAAGTTAGTTAAGAATGGCTCTAACAGTGTGTTCAGATGGTTGGCCAAATCATAGATCAAAAGGTGGCTTACATACTGGAAGTTGAAATGCCAGAAATGCCTTGCATAAGATAGATGAAGGGATCCAAGGCTTAGAGAGATTGGTATGTTAGCATAGATTTAACATGTAAGACCAGCTCACTCACCATGGGAATGTCTAAGACATACTTTTCACCAGGTCTGTGAAGAATATATTTGTGAGAGCAGCTCCATCATTATTGAAAATCTCTGTGGTTGGGTGACTCTTCTCAGTAGATCAGATATTACTGTATGAACTACTGCAACTGAATTTGAATTGTTAAACACAATATGGAAGATTGGATCCTGAGTTGACAGGAGTCAAGTGGCAGCACTTAATCATCAAAGGCAAGGCAAGGATGTCTTCCAGAATGAACAGTAAAGTCAAAACAGTAATAAGAACACTCTGACTTGCAAAGAAATATGCCATTGGATAGTTGATCATGATGAATCTAGAAGTCAAATAGCTTAGGCATGAGCTATTGCCTGGCTGCTGCCCCAATGGTATCAGCATAATTTGAAGATGCTGAGGGCCGTAATGCTATCCCTAACAGCAGGTGAGCCAGACTAGGCATGAAAATGGTGGTTTAGTGGCAGCAAGTGAATTTATATAAACTCTCTGGGTTTCCCTTCCTTTTACCAAAGCCTGTGAAAAAATTTTCTTGTGTCTAACTCAGAAAGATGCAGAAAATGGAATTCTTGGAAATTTGGTTCCAGTTTAGCTAAATTGAACAAATACAGAGCCACCACACCCTACTTTGATTAGATTTAATTCCTCAAGTAAATGCTATCATTGTTCATTCCCCTTTTAAAATCTAAATCCTCATTTGTGTTTACTTTTATTTGTCTCTAATTTGGCTAGTGCATGACATAATGTGGCAGTTTGACATTATTTATGAATTCTAAAAAGATATACAGATGATGTTTATAAGCTGGTCTTTTCCTCTGGGCATGATACCCTTTGATAGATTTAAATTCAGTCTTTATGTTTACTTGTTTAAATCAAGGTTAGATCTTTGATTTGAACACTTCACTAGGACAGTGCAGGTTTGAGTCCCCACCCCCTTGGTGGGCTATATAGAGGGGCATCTCACAAAGAAGAACACAGAGGAATAGAGAGAGCTCCACAGATATGGAAGAGGAGAGACCTTTGATCCTGGGGCCCAGGGAGAAATGAACCATTCGCCTGATAGTTTACTACTGACCTTGTGAAGTAAACACAGCAGCTGAGCCCAGTAAGAAAAAAGCCCTATGTGAGCTCACAGCTGAGATTGGAAGAAGCTGGGGTCATGGAGCCTTCAGAGGAAAGAGAAAGACTGAAACTTTGCAGAGATGGGAAACCATCTTTGGTGAGAAAGTACTTCTGATTCCTTGAGTTAGACTCTTCAGGACCTGATACCTGTTAGCTTCTACCCAAATTAATACCCTTTATAAAAGCCAACAGATTTCTGATACTTTGTATCAGCACCTCTTTTGCTGACTAATACACAGAGTAATACTTTTCAGGAAATGAATAAGTAGAAAACTTTCTGTATACTTTAAAATTAGATTTAAAATAAAGATTTCTCTTCAAAATTTTGAGTAATCTCTCTCTAGAACTTTTTGTTGGTGGTGATGCTGCTGATATTGTTTATGTTGCTGTAGATATTGTTGTCTTGATACCCTGAAGAACAGTTTCATTTGTACTTTCCCCTGCAAGTATCTTCATTTTATTCTCCTAAAGATGGTTACATGATTTTATATTTATCTTTGAAATTCAAAGTTTTCTGTAGTATTGCTAGATATTATCTCTTCCCATTAATTTTGACTGAAATAAATAAGCCATTGTCATTTGCACTTTCATATGTGTTTCACTTGAGGATGATTTCCCCTAATAAATCATTGAAGTATCCTTTCATCCATTGGCTAAAACTTTCACCCCACCCCAGGAAAATTAACTATTTGTAGGTTGAAAAGTGCCCACTTTCAGCTCTACACATCTGTTGTTTTAATTTATTTAACATTTTAATATAATTCTTGTCTTATTATCTATTAATTTAAAGAGAACATTTCCAGTTACAAAAGCTTATTCATCACGTTGTTTGTCTTGGTTTCCCTGGTTGATACTGTACTTTTCTGATTTTGATGGTATTTTAAGTTCATCTCAACCACTATTTGTATCCTTATATTTTTTCAGAAATCAGCTGGTATGTTTATACCAATAGTAATATAAATATTTTCAGTCATATTCTCCAACTTTTCTGTTCATTCCACCCCTATTTTAGCAGGCCAGAATATCTTATATAGGTTTTTTATTTCCAATGAGTTATTGTGTTTTATTTATTTATTTTTTAAATTAAAAACATGAGATTCCCGTATATCCCACCCCCACCCCCATCCATTTTTTAAAAGATTTATTTATTTACTTTATTTCTCTCCCCTCCCCCCCAGTTGTCTGTTCTCCGTGTCTATTTGCTGTTTGTTCTTCTTTGTCTGCTTCTGTTGTCAACAGCTTGGGAATCTTTGTTTCTTTTTGTTGCGTCATCTGGTTGTGTCAGCTCTTCATGTGTGCGGCACCATTCCTGGGCAGGCTGCACTTTCTTTCGCGCTCGGCGGCTCTCCTTATGGGGTTCACTCCTTGCTCATGGGGTTCTCCTATGCCCGGGGGCGGGGGCACACCTCTGCATGGCACTGCACTCCTTGTGCGCATCAGCACTGCGCGTGGGCCAGCTCCAGACAGGTCAAGGAGGCCCGGAGTTTGAACCACAGACCTCCCATGCAGTAGATGGATGCCCTATCCACTGGACCAAGTCTGCTTCCCCATCCATCTTTTAAATTGTATTTTTTGAAGATACATGGGTCACAAAAAATGTTACATTAAAAAAATATAAGAGGTTCCCATATATCCCACACACTCTCTCACCCCACTCCTCCCACATCAACAATCTCTTTCATCATTGTGGTACATTCATTGCATTTGGTGAATGTATTTTGGGAGCACTGCTGCACCACATGGATAATAGTTTAAATTGTAGTTTACACTCTGACCCAGTACACTTAATGGGTTATGGCAGGATATATAATGTTCAACATCTGTCCCTATAATACCATTTAGGACAACTCCAAGTCCTGAAAATGCCACCACAACACATCTCTTCTTCTCCTCTCTCCCTGCCATCAGCAACTACTGTGGAGGTGAAGATGGTCAACCACCACACCAGAGAACCAAGACTGCCTGTAACTGCAAGCAGGAGAATTGCATCCATCAGCCATGTGGAATCTAAGCCCCGTCTCACAATAGAGGTGGAGTGGACATCACCATTCCAGGGTCCATAGGATGGAGGAATAAAATATGGATTAGAGTGGACTTACTGATATTCTACTACTGAACTATTGTGACTAGTAATGGAAGATATTGTAGCATGGATGTGGAGAAAGTGGCCACAGTAGTTATATAAGTTTTTATCTTTATGTTCCAAAGTTTTCAAATTTTGTTTTACAGTCAAGTCTTTTGTTCTTTATTCATTAATAGAAACTAAATTTTATAATTCATGTATAGTATTCACACTTTCTTAACTTTATATGTTTTCTATGATGAAATAAGCAATATCCTAAAATTCCCTTTCCTTTTATGTGGATCTAACATGAGGATCCCTGATTCTTTAGAAATCAATTCCTCTTTTTCAGCATCAAGATTAAACAGTATATTAACTGCTTACAAGGATACAATTTTTAAGAATTTCGTTTTTTCTTTCTCTCTTTTGAGTCTCAAATATCTTTCTTATATTCATTATATTATAAATAGAGATATATATTCAGTATATTTTAAATCTTGTGGTAATATATCCCC
This sequence comes from Dasypus novemcinctus, assembly GCF_030445035.2. Lineage (NCBI taxonomy): Eukaryota > Metazoa > Chordata > Mammalia > Cingulata > Dasypodidae > Dasypus > Dasypus novemcinctus. The sequence continues at coordinate 31,772,263 of NC_080674.1, read as the reverse complement.
TTTTTATTTTCCAGAAATGATTCTCCCAGAATTTTTCAAGCTTCAGCTTAGGGGATAAGAAAGAGAAATCCTAACACTCAGAGAGTAGGGAAGAAATGACCCATTTTGTTTTCTGTTCATTGATCTTGTTTTATTTTGTTTGCTTATTTCCCATTCTCTCATACATCAACCTCCAGAAATTTTTTGCTGTAACTCTTGCTGCAATGGAAAGCTACAGGAATAAAATTCTTATGGACTGGAAACCTTTCTGATAATTGGAGATGCGGTCCAAGGGAGTGAGGCCATTATCTGCTACTTTTCTTTTCATTGTTTTTCTGTCACATGTCTGTGGATAGGGCTCAGTTACCCATGCATGGGGCAGAGTGCTGTAACTAAAATTCTACCTTTCTGGTGGGAAGAATAAAGTATATATCTACAGGAAATCAGAAATTATTGGTAAGATCTAAGAAAGAAAGGGATTAGAGAATCAACTACATAGAGATTACGAACTTTTCAGTTCACACCTGCACTTCACATTTGTGGATCCAATTACTAGATTGCACATCAGTGACCACAGAGGACAGAAAACAGTAAAAACATTTTTAAAATATAAAATGAAAATAAATGTGAACCCATTATTCTACAGTCAATGAATATAACTTACAAAAATGAACATGTAATAAAGATATTAGATGAAATGATGCTAAAAGAATCCCTTGCCAGATTTGCTCAAAAATAATTGCTAAAATAAATTTTTAGTCAAAATGTAATGATACAAAGGAAAGTTGAGATATTAGGTATGAAAGAAGAATAATTTAAAAGGTAAATAAATGAATACAATCAACTATTATGCTCTTCTTGTATTCTTTAATATGTATTTCATAGATGAAAGAAAAATATGTAACATTATTTGACATGATTTTCAATGTTTATAGATTTAATAATAAATCAAGGTAAGGTAATGTTAGAAGGTAAAAGGGCCCTATATGCTGAAGAAATATATATGTATATTATGATAAACCACTAGTAATCACTTGTCCAAAAACACACTAGGCAAATTAAAATAGAATAATAAAAACTGCTCAAATAAAAATAAGTTAAAAAGGGGAAAACAGAAGTATGAAAAAGAGAGGGATCAAGAAAAATAATAGTTGGCCTAAGTTGAAACATAGAAATAATTACAATCAAATGTCAATGATCTAAATATATAAATAAAAAAAGATGACGATTGTCAGAATGGACTAAGAAAACAAAACCTGGCAAAACTTATGTTGTCTACTTTAATCTAAATTAAAATCTAGTGCTATTGATAGGATACAAATAAAAGGATAAAAATGTTATTCCAAGCTAAACAATAATCAGACTAACCTATAAGAGCTATTTAATACCATTCAAAAATTTCAGAGCAATGAATTTTACATAAAGAAAAAATATGAATATACAGTATGTTTGCACCTCTTAAAGCTTCAAACTACATGAAGCAAAAACTATCAGACTTATTGAGATACAGAAATTTGCTATTAGAGTTGGAGATTTCAAGAATCTATCTTTCAGCAATCAATAATAGTGTGTGAAGCAAGTTACTACATGTACATCATGGGAACATAGGCACAGACACAACAAAGATTCTCATCAAATGACCGCTTTACTAATTACACCATACAAAGGGTTCAAAAGACTAGGGCAAGATATCCCATCATGTTTGGTCCCTCAGGGAGACCAACTGCTCAACTTAGTGTCAGTGGATGGTGGCTTTGCACACCCCAGTTTGACTAGGAGATGTGAGACCAATCTGTGCTACCTAAATATGGGGTATTTATACTACTCCAGGGGGAGTGGGCTGTACCACTGTGAATTCCTTCTCTGATTACCAGCTAAACTGCTTGTTCCTGGTTTCTAGATTAAGGTAAGCTCAGGACATTCAATTAAACCTAACATTTTCCAAGATGAAACATCTGCACATAATAGAAAAGGATAGGGGGGTGGCTAGGCAAGGGCTGCAAGATGGCTCCTAGTCATGTCCAAGACTTCCCCATCAAATTTATAGGCAGAAAATCAGCAAGAGTATAGAAAAACTGGTGAGATCAATTCCCAGCATGAGGGTATACAGAGCTCTACTGACCCACGCTCCATTGAAACAGATGAAAACTATAAAAAACTACTTAAAGTCCCTGGAAATGGTATGAAGGATAAACATCACATGAAGAAACATCTATCAAAGAAAATCTAGGAAAATTCAATAAGAGGAGCTTCTATGACATATGAATGGACACTGCTCACCATCTCTTACCTCTCAAGTCAATGAAGTGGAAAATCCATTTCATTCTGCTGTAAAGAAGAACACAGGGCTTCCTAAGTACCCAGATTCTAGCTGGACTGCTACCTTACAAAGAAAAACAGGACTTCAGCGACTTTCATCATGCTCTAGCTACCTGCTGCTGCTGCTAAGACCTGGTAATGCTGCCGTTGAGAACACTCATGGAATGGAGACTTTACCTTGGGTGAAGCATGCTGAGAAGATGGGCCTTGATTATCTTGACCTTGGCCCACAAGGCAGTGGTTCCATGCCAGGACAGGCAAGCTGAGCGGACTTCTGGATACTTCTCCCTTGCACTGAGAACTCACTCCTAGATAACTTTGCCATGGTCTCAAACCCTAGATCTAGAACACTGGCTCAGAGATTTTGCAGAACACAAATCAGATTATTCCTAATCTCTTCCCAAAGAAATTGACTTCATTTGTAAAAGAGCATAGAGAGAGTTAAATCCAGAAGTGCTCTCAAAAACAGTGGAGCTTGTGGTGAAAGGCAATAAGGAGAAGATTTAACATACAAGTAGCCCTGTGGTCTGGCAGGGTTGCAGGAGAGAACCAGGGAATAAGTCAACTGAGAAAAGACCTGGGTTGGAATAAATATTAAACACTTACCTCAGAAACTATTCCTTCTAATCAGCCATGGATATGTTTGTAGAGCATTTTATGTCTCAGAGAACTTTTAAAAACTGTAAGCATACCTTGTTTTGGGGGTTTCATTTTACTGTGCAAATACTGCATTTTTTATTTTTACAAATTGGAAGTTTATGTCAAAACATCACCCAACAAGTCTATTGATACCATTTTTCCAGCAGTATATATTCACTTCATATCTCTGTATCACATTTTGGTAATTCTTACAATATTTCTAACTTTGTCATTATTGTCATTTCTCTTCTGGTGATTGTGACCAGTGATTGTTGATGTCATTATTGTAATTGTTTGAGCGTACCGTGAACCACATCCATGTAAGATGAGGAACTTTATAAAAAAGGTTCCATGTTTTCTGATTGGCCATTCCCCTGTCTCGTTCCCTTTCCTCAGACCTCATTATTCTCTGAAACTAAACAATATTAAAAAGGTCATTTAAAAACCCTACAATAATCTTTAAGTGGTCGAGTGAAAAGAAGAGTCATACAGTTAGCTAAGTAGTGAATGCAAAAGAAAAGTATTTGAGGGAGATTAAAGATGAAACTTCATTAAACAAACAAATGATAAGAAAGGGAAACAATCTTGTTGCTGATATGGAGAAAGTTTTAGTCATCTAGATAGAAGACCAAACAAGCCAAAGCCTAATCCAGAACAAGGCCCTAAGTCTTTTCAAACCTGTAAAGGTTGAGAGGGGTGAGGAAGCTGCAGATGAAAAGTTTGAAGTTAGCAGAGATTGGTTCATGAGGTTTAGGAAAATAGCCATCTCCATAACATCAAGGTGCAAGGTTAGGGAAGTGGCACCTGCCTAACACATGGGAGGACCCAGGTCTGGGTTCTGGTGCCTCCTAAAAGAAAAAGCAGACACCCCCCACAACAAGCAAAGAATACAAGTCAGCAGACACAGCAGTCCATAGGGAGCAGATATGGCTCAGGCCAATGGGCACCCTCCTCTCATGTGGGAGGTTCTGGACTCAATTCCTGCTGCCTCCTGGAGAAGGCAAGCAAACAATGAACAGACAGATGAGAGAACCATCTGAAGGAGAAGTATACAGATAAAGAAAAATAAAGTAAATAAATCTTTTTTTTTTTAAGTGCAAGGTGGAGGAGCAAGTGCTGATGTAGAAGCACATCAAGTTATTCAGAAGATCTAGCTGAGAGAATTGATAAAGGTACACTAAACAACATAGCTTAGATGTAGACAAAACAGCCTTCTTTTGAAAGAAAATGCCATCTAGGGATTATATAGCTAGAGAAGAGAAGTCATTGCCTGGCTTCAAAGCTTTAACGAAAGGCTGTTGCATGAAATTGAAACCAATGCTGATTTGTCATTTTGATAATCCCAGGTTCCTTAAGAATGATTGTAAATCTACTCTTCCTTTGCTATAGAAATTGAATAGCATACCTTTTTAAAACATGGTTCACTGAATATTTTATGTCCACCATTGAAACCTATTGCTCAGAAAAAGATTCCTTTCAAAATATTACTATTCATTGACAATGTACCTGGTCACCCAAGAACTCTAACTCTGAGGGAGATGTACAATGAGATAAATATGTGTTTTTAAAAATATATTTATTTATTTCTTCACCCACCCTCCTCAATGTTTTGTGCTTGCTGTCTACTGTGTCCATTTGCTGTGTGTTCTTCTGTGTCTACTTGTCTTCTCTTTAAGCAGCACTGGGAACTGATCCTGGGACCTTCCAGAGTGGAAGAGAGGGGCTCAATCTCTTGAGCCACCTCAGCTCCCTGGTCTGCTACATCTCTTATTGTCTCTCCTCTGTGTATCTTTTTGTTGTGTCATCTTGCTGTGTCAGCTCTCCACATGGGCCAGCACGCCACATGGGCCAGATCTCCACTCAGGCCTGCTGGCTGCACTGACCAGCTTGCCTTCACCAGGAGACCGCAGGAATTGAACACTGCACTTCCTGTATGGTAGATGGGAGCCCAATCACTTGAGTCACATCTGCTTCACTAAATATTGTTTTCATGTCTGTCAACACAACATATTCTGTGCCCATGGATCAAGAAGTCATTTCAACCTTCAATTTTTAAAAAGCACATTTTGTAAGGCTATAACTGCCATAAATAGTGATTTCTCTGATGGATTTGTAAAAAGTCAATTAAAAACCTAAAAAGGATTCACTAATCCAGATGTTAGTAAAAATATTTGTGATTCATGATAGGTCGAAATATCAACATTAGCAGGAATTTGGAAGAAGTTGATTCCAGCCCTAACTGATGACTTTGTAGAATTCACTGACATCTGGAGAAAGTAATTGCAAATGTGGTAGAAATAGTAAGTGAAATAGAATTAGAAGTGGAGGCTAAAGAGATGACTGAATTGCTGCTATCTCATGATAAAATTTGACAAATGAATAGCTTCTCATGGATGAGCAAAGAAAATGGTTTCTTGAGATGGGATCTACTCCTGGTGAAGATGTGAACATTGTTGAAATGACCAAGAAATGATTTAGAATACTACATAAACTTATTTAATTAGGCAGTGGCATAGTTTATGAAAATTGACTCTAGTTTTGAAAGAGGTTCGTATTGTGGTTATAATTATATCAAATATCATGCCACAGAAAAATCTTTTCTGAAATGAAAAGTCAATCAATGTGGCACATTTCATTGTTGTCTTATTTCAAGAAATTGCCATAGGCATCCAAACATTGCAGCCATCAACATTAAGGCAAGACCCTCTACTAGTGAAAAGATTATGACTTGCTGAAGTTTCAGATTATGTTATTTTAGAAATAAAGTATTTTAAATGTACAATGTCTTTTAGTCATAATGCTATTGCACCCTTAATAGACTACAGTATAGTATAAACATAACTTTTGTATACATTGGAAAACCAAAAAATATTTGTGTTATTCATTCTATTGCAATAGTTAGCTTTATTGCAGTGGTTTGGAACCAAGCCTACTATATCTACAAAGTATGCCTGTATTGAGAAATCTGTGCTCAGTTAGCAATGTTTAACAGTTGGATAGAGTCAGAGAAAAAGAGTAAGAAGGCCCTAGTCAAACTGTCATTACCCCAGTGTCATTTCAGGCATACACAAAGCTTTCCTTCACTTAGGAACAACATCTGAGTTTAAATACTATGATAGGGAAAATGGATGTCACAAATAACCCAAGCAGTCACTAAACAGAAAAACAAGCAAATAATAATAATAAACATTTGGGGGATTTGAGGAGGGTGGAGGGATAATATCCAGAGTTCCTATATTAGCTATTCTATCTAGTTGTCAACAAAAACTATGAGGTATGCAAAGAAGCATGTAAGCATGACCCATACCTGGAAATAAAAAAGAAGCAACAGAAATAGTCTTTGAGGGTGGACAAAGTAGGATTGATTAGAAAAAGTCATTATACACATAATCATTGACAAAAGGAAAACAAAATTTTAAAGGTAAAGAAAGTATGTTGGCAAAGTCTCATCAAATATAGAATATTAATAAATATATGGAAATTTTAGAGAATAAAAAAATGGAGAGTATGGAAGTTGAAAGGTAAAATATTCACAAGAGGGGCTGATGAGTAGGTTTTAACTGTCACAGAAAGAATATGTGAACTTGAAGGTAAATTGATAGAGATTGTGCAAGTTCAAAAACAGAGAAGAAAATAGAGAAAAAAGAAGAGCCTCAAAAAAAAGAAAAGAAAAGAAAAGAAGAAAAGATGTGGGACACCTATTAAGTACACCAACATATGCTTAGTGGGAATGATAGAAACAGGAAGTAACAGAAATGATAAGCCAGGAAATAAATGGCAGAAAAGTTTCCCAAATTTATTGAAAATCTATAATCTGCATGTGGTAGAGGAAATAATGGCAGAAATTTTCCCAAATTTATTGAAAATCTATAATCTACATGTGGTAAAGTGAAACATTTTCCCCACAAAGACATGTTCAAGTCCTCATCCTGGTCCTTTGGGAGTGAACTCATTTGTTAATAGGTTCTCTGAAGGTCTTAAGGCCAAAAGAATCAGAATGACCCTTAATCTAATATGACCAAAATCCTTATGAATAGAAGAAATTCAAAAGCAGTCAGTCAGTGGAAGCCAGTGGAAGGAGACAGAAGACAAATTGCCATGTGATGCAGGCAGAGACTGATAATGGGTAATTCTCTACTATAATGCTACAGATTTTGGAGAAAGCTTCTTCCTATTGACACATTAATTTTGAACTTGTATCTTTTGAAATGGTGAGACAATAAATTTCTGTTCTTTAAGCCTATCAGTTCTGTAGTATTTGTTATAACAAATTTATCAATCTATCATGAAGATATAAAAATATAAACATATACACACCTAATAATTAAGCACCAAATACATATGAATCAAAAACTCACATAAATGAAAGGAGAATAGACAATTCAGCAATAATAATTGGAGTGGCCAACACTGCACTTTAAGTAACAGATATAGCCACTAGATGTAATATCAAACAATAGAAGATGAACAATACTATAAATCAACTAGATCTAGCAGACAGCTAGAGAACATGTCACCCAATTACAACACTGCATTCTTTGCAAATGCACATGGATTATTCTCTACTACAGACCATATACTAGGCATAAAGCAAACCTCTTAATTTATAAGTGTAGAAACAATACAAAGTCTGTTTTCTGACAATAATTGAATGAAATAAAAAAGTAAAGATAAAAGTCTTGGAAATTCTCAAATATATGGAAATTAAACAACACTAAACTAAATACCAAAGGCATAAGAGAAAATCAAAAGAGAAATCAGAACATATTTTGAGATGAATGAAAATAAAAACACAACATATCTGAACTTATAGAATGCAGCTAAAACAGTGCTTAAAAATAAATTTAGATCTGTAAACACCCACATTAAACATAAGTGAAGATGCCAAATTAATAGTCTAATATCTCACCTTAAGACACTGGAAAAAATAAGAGCAAACTAAACATAAACATAAGGCAAATGGAACAGAAGATACAATAAGGATTAGAGAAAAGAAAAGTGAAATAGAAAAAAACATTAGAGAAGATTAATGAAATGAAAAGTTGTTTCCTTGTAAAAATCAATAAAATTGACAAACATTTCCTCAGGCTTATTAAGAAAAAGAATATGTAAATAACTAAAAGCAGAAATGAATTTGAATAAAATTGCTATCTACATTAAAGAAACCAAAATGGACTATATGAAAATACTATGAATAATTGTATGCCAATAATTAAGATAATTTAGAAGAAATGGACAAATTCCTAAAGAAACGCATAACCAATACTGACTCAGGGATGATAGACAATCTGAATAGATGTTTAACAAGTAAAGAGGTTGAATTAGTAATAAAAAATGAATAAAGGGAAAACAAGACCCAGGTGGCTTTAAAACTGAATTCTATCATACATATAAAAAAGAATTCCAATTCATCACAAACTCTTTTAAAATGTAAAGTGGAAGATGTGGCAATTTGAAGATTTTGTGTACCCCTGAAAATCGTGTTTTTAAAGCTAATCCATTCCTGTTTGCATAAATCTAGTATACGTGGGACCTTTGGATTAAGTTACTTCAGGTAAAGGCCTTTGATTAAATTGCATGACCAAGGCTGGCCTTAATCCTCTTACTGGGGTCCTTTATTAATGGAGGAATAAAAAGCTGCAGACATGGATAAAATTTGCAGAGATAGAAAGGAACAAAGACATTTGAGAATAGGCTCCAGGAGTCAGAAGCTCAAATCAACTGAACAGAGAAGCTAAGAAGAAGTCACTGCGGCCAGAGCTGAAAGAAATAAGACTTGAAGGAGAGGGGAAAAAAGAATGCCATGTCACAGATTGCCCACATCTACAGCTCAGGGAGAAAGCCTTTCTGATGGTGCCTTAATCTGGACACTTTCATTACCCCAGAACTATAAACTTATAACCTAATAAATCCTCATTGTAAAAGCCAACCCATTTCTACTGTATTGCTTCGGTGGAATTTAGCCAACTAAAATAGATATTGGTTGTGGAAAGCTTCAAAAAGTATTTAATGAGACCAATATTACCCTGAAATCCATGCCTGACAAAGATATCACAAGAAAAGAAAACTACAAATCAAAATCTCTTATGTATATGGAAGCAAAATCCTGAACAAAACACTTGCAAGTGAATACAGGAATACATGAAAAGATTTATATATCATGAACAAATGGGATTTATCCTAGAAATTCAAGGAATTTATCCTAGAAATCACAAAACGAATTATGTAATACATCATAAAAATAGTATAAAAACAAAAATCACATAATCTTATCAATAAGCAAAAGAAAAAATGCTTAGTACCATTAGTCCACTGGGATATACAAACCAAAACCACAGTGCGATGCCCTTCACATACTCTTGGATGACTAGAATAAAAATTCAGGTAATAAAAATTGTTGACAAGGATGGGGACAAATCAAGACCCTCATAATACTTGTGGATGTCTAAAATTGTACCCTCTTTTTGGAAAACAGTCCAGCAATTCCTTAAATGATTGAACATTGAGTCACATATGACCCAGGAATTCCTCCCCTCAGTCTATATTTAAAAGAAATGAAAAGGCATTTCAACACAGAAACTGGATGTTTACAGTAGATTTATTTATAATAGCCAAAAATTTTAAACAATCTGAATGTACCGCTGATGAATGGTATATTAGTCTACCAAAGGGGTGCCAACGCAAACTACCAGAAATTTTTGGCCATTAAAAAGGGTGTTTATCTGGGGTAAAAACTTAAGAGTTATAAGCCACTGAAGAGTCCAACTCAAGGTTGCTTTCTCACCAAAGTCAGTAGCTATGTGTTGAAGCAAGATGATTGCTGATCTCTGACTGGTGTCATCTTCCTGGGCTTCCTCTTTCTCTTGGCATAGGGATCATTTCTTTCTGGGCTGTGCATATCAGCTGCAAATTATCAGGCAAATGGCTCACCTCACCTGGGGGCCACATGATCAAAAACGACAAATTTTCCTCCACTTCCATGTATGGAACTCTCTCTCTTCCTGTGTGTCTTCTTGAGTGACTGTTTATATAAGCCAGCCAAGAGGGTGGGGACTTAACTTGAGTTATGCCCTACTAACATGGCCCAATGAAAAGACTTAAGTTGATTTTATCAAGTAAACTTAAATCCTTTGAATTTAATACAATCAAAACGTGTCACAACCAGAGGAACAGATTCGTTTACAAACATAATCTTTCTCTTTTGGGGATTCATAAAATAACCTCAAATTGCCACAAATGGATAAACAAAATCTGGTATATCTATACAATGGAATATTTTTTCAGACAAAAAAAATTATTTATACATGGCGTAACAAGGATGAATCTTGAAAACATGCTATGTGAAAGAAGCTAGCCACAAAAGTCCAGATTTATATAATTCAATTCACATGAAATGGCCAGAAAAGGCAATACAGAGAGACAAAAGATAGATTAGTGGTTACTTAGAATGGGGGTAGGGTAGGAATGTTGGAATATTATAGTTAAAATGTGTGGGGTTACCCTTTGGAGTGATGAAAATGTTCTAAAATTGACAATGTTAATGATAGCATATATCTGTGAATATCCTAAATAACATTAAGTGGTGGATTCAAATGTTCAAAAAACATATAAATTGGTGACTTTTATGGTATGTGAATTAAATCTTAATAAAACTATAAAAATATATTTCTACAAAATGAATCACATTGGTTTAAGACAAAGTTATATACAATTGTTTATGGTTTAATCTACAATGGTGGGAATGTTATTTTGAAAATATGGTTACTGGTGCAAATATGGGTTACTGGTGCAGAATGTTATGGGTGGGGGGCTATATAGGATAGGACATACCTGGGACATGCTTCTGTGGAATGACTGTGTTCATCTTGTTATAGTGTGTTATTTCAGTGGGTGGAGACCCACACAATGAATAAGAAAATATTAAACTCCAGTTCTGGGAAGTCTTGCTCTGTTCTCAATTAGAGGGATAAGAATCTCTCTATAATATAGGCAGTGGCTAATTAAAGAAAATAGACCAATATGTCAAGCCCTCAATATTATTGCATATAATTATGAACCTTATTCTTGAAAAGTGGAACTTAGTGGTTACCATAAACTCCACAGGGAGGGGGATGGAGGAATAAAAATAGATGGACCATAGGGCATTTTTAGGGCATTGGAGTTGTTTTGCACCATTTTGCAATGACAGATACAGGCCATTTTAAATTTTGTCAAAACCTACAAAAGTGTAGAAGAGCAAAATGTAAACCATAATGTAAACCACTGATCATGATTAGTAACAATACTTTAATATTTGTACATTGTACATCAATTGAAACAAATGCCCCATACACACTTAAAATGTTATTAGTAAAGGAGATTGGGCAGAAGTTTTCATATATGGCAATCCCTTATATTTTCTATGTGACTTTTCTATAACCTAAAGTTTCTTTAAGATAAAAAAAAGACACTGGGGGAACATATGGAAGAAATTGTCACTGTACATATAAGGTAACAGATCTTAAAGGGATGAAAGACACAATGAAAACATTTTTTTATTAATATTGTAATATTGTATTTGCTATTTTTATCATTATTTTTACTATTTTATTTATTATTATTATTTGATTTTTTGGCTTACTTTTTGGAAAGCTATTGGATTGAAGAAGGGTCACAAATGTGACAAGGGAGGATCACTGGTGCAGATTATTGGTGAAGGGGAGATGTGTAGGGAGGAGTGCACCTGGGGCATGCTTCTATAGCATATAAATATGTTCAAGTGGTCATGGGGTATTGTCTCAGTGGGTAGAAACCCACAAAATAACCAAAAGATTATTGAATTCCCATCTTGGGATGCCTGGCTACCTTTTAACATGAAGTGACAAAAATCCCTCAAGTACATGGTCAGAGTCTAGCAAAGGAGGACAGAACATTATGCGAGGCCCTTGAAACAAATTGTTGTACTTATAAATCTTTTCTTGGGAAATTGAAAGTAAGCCTAATGTTATATATTGCCTAAAACTTACCCCCTAAAATTATTCTTCCCCAAATATGGCCTCTCTCTAAACTGAACTCAGCATATAAATGCACTAACATTCCCCCCCTCCCCACCCTCCACCCCCCCCCCCCAGTGTGGAACATGACTCCTGGGGACAATCCTCCCTGGCATTGAGAGATTATTACCAAGTGCCAACTGGCAGTGCATCTGGAAAAAGATCTTCACCCATAGGGGGAAATATTAAATACAAATGAGTTTTTAAGGCTATGAGATTTCAAAGTAAGTCAGGAAGTCATTCTAAAGGTTACACTTATGCACCTATCAGCAGGATCTAATTGACTACCACAGTTAACAGTGCAGCTTCTGAGAGCTCTAGAGATATCTAGAAAGGCAGACAATCTTACGAATTTGGCACACAGTCAGTGGCCTTACATTGGAATATATGCTCCTCATTGTAAAAGAGTTAGACTTGCTTATAAATTCCTTTCATATAGCTCTTTTATTCTTTTATTTGGAACTATAATTAGTAGGATACTTGTTAAATACATATCCTAGAGACTTAATCTTTGGTCTGTTCATGTGCTGGTTGAGTCCTGAATCTCAGAAGAGTTGCAACACCTATTCTCCAGTTAATTGGACTTGCCAAAGACAACTAATGAAAGGATGAAGATGGATAATTCTCATTCCAAGGAACAGACAGTATAAACAACTGTAAGTAAGACAGTTCTATCCATCTTCCTCATGGGATCTAAGTCCCCTCTCAATCAGAAACAGAGTAGGAATCACCATCGCCCAAATCCTCAAGATTGAGGAATGAAGAAACATGTAACTATGGACTAAACTAGCTATATTTTATTGTTCTAGCAATGAAAAATATATCATTGATATAAAGGCAATGTCCACCAGAGATTCTGAGAGGAAGGAGAGAGAAGAACATGTAACAGGGGCATTTTTGGTACATTGAAATTATCCTGCATGACATTGCAGTGACAGATACAGACCATAATACATTTTGTTAAAAACCTATAAAATTGTGTAGGCAAACTGTAAATATAATGTAAACTATAGGTATGGTTAGTAGAAATGCTTCAATATGTGTTAATCAATTGTAACAAATGCACCACATTAATGAAAATTGGTGTTAATGGGAGAAAATGTGTGTGTGGAGGTATATGGGAATTCTCTATATTTTTGATGGAACATTTATGTAACCTAAAGCATCTTTAAAAAAAGAAATATTGTACCATTTTTATTTAAAATTTTAGAATGTCTTGTAGACTTTTCCAGTTGATTTATTTGTGATATAAGTCTGAATAGACCTACCCTGAAACACCTACTATTCAGAAATACAAATATCAGAGGTTGGGAGGGTTCTGAAAACAGCAAGAGAAAGAAAAACTATCACATACAAGGCACATTCAATATGATTAAGTACTGACCCCTCTCATCAGAAACCATGGAGGTGAGAAGAAAGTGGTATGATGTATTTAAGTGTATGATGAAATAGAAAACTGTCAGACAAGACTTGTGTATGCAGAGGTTGTTGATGTGGGAGGAGTGAGGTGAGGGGGATGGGGGTATATGGGGACCTCTTATATTTTTTAATGTAAAAGTAAAAAAAAATAAAGAGAGAGGAAAAAAACAAAAACAAAAACAAAAAAATAATAAATACTCCTAACCTCAAAATTAAAGTTAAAAAACTGCTTCAAAAACAAAAAAGAGAAGATGAGTGCAAAACCTACACAGACAAACAAAAATTGATAACATTCTACCAAAACCAGAATTATAAGAGATACTAAAGTGAGTGCTGCATCATGAAAGGAGAAAACACGGATTAGAGGCTTGGAGAAGAGTGTAATAATGAAGATTTTTAAGAAGAGTAAATTAAAAGCTAAAAATATCGACAATAGTAAAATATGACAATAGAAAGCCAAAGAACGAAATGGATGAAGTAAGTAATGCCATTTCACTAATAACATTGAATGTTAATGCCCTGAACCCCTCAATCAAAATACAATGGATAAAAAATAAATAAAAGACTACATGCTGACAACAAGTAAGATAGCAGTGGAGTAAGGATCTTCTAGGGTCAGATCCTGCTCGTGGCAGTTAGTAGACACCCAGAGCAGTCTGGAGCTAGCTGAAGCACCTATTTGGGGGCTCCAGGAGACAAGAGCATCCTGCAAAATCCTTGAAGGAATGGAAGGAGGAAACTGCCCATCAGCAGAGTAGCTTCATAAACAGAGCACACCACATCATGGAGGCTAGTGTTCTTCCTACACTGGAGGCACAAAACACCTTGGGAGCTGTTCTGCAGCTGGAATTGAAAGTTCCATTTCCCAAAAATGGGGGACGAAAAGATGGTTGGACACCAACTTCAACTACTGATGAGTAAATTTAGCAGGATAAAGTATAACCCGAAGAAGAGCTAAAGTATGAACCTGTCCAGGTCAGAAAGAGCCTGCTAACAACCATTTTGACACCACCCCAATATGAGGGGAAGCCAGGCTGACCAAAAATCACAGTGATGTTAAGAACCAGTTTCTTTCACCCAGATAAACCTGCAGTTCTAACTTAGGCTTCAGCATCACCTCTGGCAGGGAGGAGGCTGGCAGACCCTGCACCAGACTATACAGGTAACTGCAGGTACCATTGCCCTACACAGACTGAATAATTAGAAGTCTACTGGAACAATTGCAGTCATCTTGGACCCGCACTGCATAGATTGCTGCCCACATCTGCAGCTCCATACTTGCTCCAGGCAGGGGAGAGAGGGGCAGGAAGTTTCATTAGTTTCTCTAGGAAAATACAGTCTAGGCCTGCAGTCCTTGGGTTATTCACACAGCTGAGACCCTCTCCCAAACCCAGGCAAAGGAGAAAGTTGGGAAAAGTGTCATTGATCCCTGGAGCAATGAGGGAACCTTGAGCCTCCATAGCTTATAGGACCAACTACATCCTTGGCTCCTAAAGCACAACCAGCAAGGATGAAAGGGCAGGAAGCCCTAAAGTAAAGAGAAAAAACTGCACCCGAATAAATAGTAAACCAGTTACCAAGACAACAACAAAAAATTACAATCCACACCAAGGAACAGGAAGATATGGCTCAGTTAAAGGAGCAAGATAAGCTTCCAGACAACTAAAAGGAGTGGAGACAAATAATCATAGATGTTCAAACAAATCTCCTTAATAAATTCAATGAGATGGCAAAAAGATTAAGGATATTAAGAAGTCGTTGGATGAGCACAGAGAAGAATTTGAAAGCATACATAGAAAAATAGCAGAGCTTATGGGAATGAAAGGTGCAATAAATGAAATTAAAAATACACTGGAATCATATAATAGCAGATTTGAGGAAACAGAAGAAAGGATAGGTGAGCTTGAAGAATGGTCTCTGAAAGTTAATATAGTAAAGAACAGATGAAGAATAGAATGGAAATAATTGAACAAGGTTTCAGGGAACTAAATGACAGCAAAAAACATGCAGACATATATGCCATGGGTGTCCCAGAAAGAGAATAGAAGGGAAAAGGGGAAGAATAAATATTTGAAGAAATAATGGTAGAGAATTTCCCAACTGTATTGAAGGACATAGATATCCATATCCAAGAAGAACAACATACTCAAATCTGAAAAAATATGAAGAGACCAACTCTGAATCATATACTAATCAGAATGTCAGATGCCAAAGACAAAGAGAGGATTCTGAGACAGCAAGAGAAAAGCAATGCAACATATAGGGATACCCAATACAATTAAGTGCTGATTTCTCACCAAAAACCATGGAGGCAAGGAGACAGTGGTATGATATATTTAAAGTACTATAGGAAAAAAAGCTTCACAGTAAGAATCTTATATCTGACAAGATTGTCTTTCAAAAATGAGGGTGAGTTTAGAAAATTCACAGATAAACAGAAACTGAAAGAATTTTGAAGAAAAAGATGAGGTTTTCAGGAAATACTAAAGGGTGTGCTAGAGCTGAAAGGAAAAGACAGGAAAGAGAGGCCTAGAAGAGAGTCTAGAAATGAGGATTATATCGATAAAAGTAACTAAAAGTGTCAAAGAGTGGTGTAAACAATATTTGACAGATAAAACTCAGTCATGAATAAACTTAACCAATAATGTAAAGTACTTGTATTCAGAAAACAACAACTCAGTGTTAAAAGAAACTTTAAAATGTCTAAATAACTGGAAGAACATTCCATGCTCATGGATTGGAAGACTAAATATCATTACAATGTTAATTCTACTCAAATTGATATACAGATTCAATACAACCATGATAAAAAGTCCACCAGCATTTTTCTTAATTGAAAACATAATTATCAAATTTATTTGTAAGGGTAAGGGGTACTGAATAGCCAGAAACATCTTAAAAAGGAAAAGAGAACTCTCATCTCCAGACTTTTAATCATATTACCTACTATAGTTGTAAAAACAACATGGTAGTGGCATAAAAACAGACATATAAATCAGTAGAACTGAATGGATGTTTCAGAAACAGACTCTCACATGTACGGTCAAATGATTTTTTACTATCCTGTCAAAACCACACAGCTAAGCAGAACAGTCCATTCAACAAATAGTGCTGAAAGAACTGATGTCCATAGCCAAAAGAAGGAAAGAGGACCCCTATCTCACACCTTACCAAAAAATTAACTCAAAATGGATGAAAAACCTAAAAATAAAAGCAAGAACCATAAATTTCCTAAAAGAAATTGCAGGAAAATATCTTCACGACCTGGTGGTAGGTGGTGGATTCTTAAAGGAGATAAGTAGAGGACTAAAATGGACTACTGATGTTTAAAGTATGTAGAAGTTTTAATGAGCTTTACTGTAAAAGTGTGGAAATGTATAGAGTGGATGGTAACATACAAAAACAACTGATTTATAAGCGGGGATGTCACTGAAAATAGTAGTCTAGGGATGTAAATGCCAATTCACAGAATAATCTAGGAAGTGAATAGCACTTCCACTAAGACGTGGATAAGAATTGTGGTTGATGGTACAGAATCAAGGGTGTCCTTTGTTAACTAGAGCAAATGTATATCACTATTGAATGATGGTGGGAATGTGGAGAAGCATGGGAAAAATACAACTGGAGTGATCTATGGACTGTAGTTATCAGTAATAATATAATATTCTTGCATATATGCCAAAGAATATGCCATATATTCTTGCATATATGTTAATGATGGGGCAGCATGGAAAATGTGTGCCAAATCTACACTATGGACATGACAATAATCAGATTTTATTATTTTATCTGTAACAAATGCTCCACCACAGTGTGGTGTGTTGATAGAGGGGTGTTGTTTGGGAATTATGCACATGTGTATGATTGTTTTATAAGTTTACAACTTCTGTAATAAAATATATATATTTAAAACATAATAAAAACTTTTTCAAAGACATAATTATAAAAGGATGCAGACAGTGAGGAAGAAATGGAGGGGATTGCCTTGTCACTGTATATACAAGGCAATACCTATTACAGTGATTGATGAAAGGCAAAATGTCAAAAAAATTTGGTATTTTTCATTTTTTAATACCTCATTTTATTTTCCACCTTATTTCTTTCTTAAGTATTATGTATTCTATTTCTAATCTTTAAACCTATCATTACTATTTTATTTTACTATTAATTGAATTTGCAATATATTAGACTTCATTTTTTAAGAAGTTTTGGATCACAGAGGGGTTCAACTATGGCAGGGGGTGGAGTACCGCTGTGGGGTGTTATTGATGGGGGATGTATGGGTGGGAGGGAGTTCTCCAGGGCATGCATAAAGGGTGTATAGATATGTTTGGATATTCATTGGGTATTGACATAGGGAGTAGAGTTTCACACAAAAACTAAGGGAGTGCTGAGTTCCCATTCCAGGGAACTCTGTCATACTCCCCAATGCAGCAGCAACAATTCCCTAGTGCAAGGGCAAAGACCAGTGAAGAAGGATGGTCCAATAATGGGCCATTGAGACTGATTAGTATGCTTATGAGCCTGTGTGCTTGAAATTTGAACTAAACCTTAGAGCTGCAGGGTCCCTAAGAGTTAGTTCCTGAGAGCTTCCATGTTGCTCAAATGTGGCCAGTTTCTAAGCCAAACTCAATATGTAAATGCATTACCTTCCCCCCAGAAAGAGACATGACTTCTGGGGATGAGTATCCTTGGCACTGAGACATTACTATCAAGCACTGCATGGTGATGCAACTAGAAAAAGACCTTGAATAAAAGGGGGAAATGGTAAAGACAAATGAGTTGGGAGGTCATCAAAGGGGTCATGCTTATATATGTCTTAGCAGGATCTCAGAGACAGCCAAAGTAGATGCAACCCCAGGTACTTTTTTGTCACTTTTACTGAACCTGTGTTTGGTGCTAGGGTTGGTGTATGTTCAGGAGACTTGAATCTCTGGATTGTCCATGTGCCAGCTGGGCACTGAGTCTCAGCAGAGTTGCAAAACCTGCTTTCCGGTTCATTGGACTTACCCAGGTCAGCTAACAGGGATGTGAGAATGGTCAACCACCACACCAGGGAACTGAGAGAGTCTACAACTATGAGCAGGAGAATCCCGTCCAAGCCACCTCTCAATTTGGAGGTGGAGTAGACATCCCAGGGTCCTCAGGATGGAGGAATACTATATGGATTAGTGTGGTCTTACTGTTATTCTACTGTGGAATTATTGGGACTCCAGCAATGGAAGAAAATGTATCATTGGTGTGGAGACAGTGGCCACAGGAGTTACTGAAGGCAGGGAAAGGGAAGAAGAGGTGTGATATGGTGGCATATTCAGACTTGGAATTGTCCTGAATGATATTGCAAGGACAGATATAAGGCATTATATATCTTTCCATAACCCACTGAATGGACTGGGAGAGTGTAAACTACAATGTAAACTATAATCCATGCTGCTTAGCAGTGCTCCCAAATGTATTCATCAAATGCAGTGAACGTGCCACACTGATGAAGAGGGAAGAGTGGGGGTGTGGGAAGTGGGGTATATGGGAACCTCTTATATTTTTTAATGTAACTTTTTGTGTAATCTATGTATCTTTAAAAAAAGATAAAAAATACAAAAAAATAATAGGGTGGGTTGGGGGAAAATACATCAAATGTAAGATAAGGACTATAATTAGTGGTAAGATTTTGACAATATTCTTTCATAATTTGTAACAAACGTCTCATGACAAGGCAAGGTGTTGGTGGAGAGTTGATATATGGGACCCTTGTATGATATTATGCATGTTTGCTTTGTAAGTTCACAACTTTTATTATATGCTTATTGTTTATATATGTTCATATATATGTGATATAAAGATAATAATAATAGGGTGGGTTGGAGGAAAATACTTTGGTTAGTAGTAATATTTTGACAATCCTTTCTAATCATTAGTTAAAAATGTTTAACAACAATGTAAGGTATTGGTGGTAGGGTGAGGTACAAGAGTCCTGTATGGTGTTATATATTTCTGTTTTGTAAGTTCACAAAAATTACTATATATTTATTGTTTATGTATGAATCGTATACTTCAGTAAATTTGTTTAAAAGCCTGTATGCTGATAACAAGAAGCTCATAAGAACACAACCTGGTTAAAGTGAAAAATTGGAAAAAGATATGCCATGCAAATAGGAAGCAAAAATGAGCTGGGCTAGCAGTATTAATATTGCACAAAATAGATTTTGAATACAAAACTGCTATAAGGGATAAAGAATGTCATTATATATTAATAAAAGGGAAAATTCAACAAGAAGGAATGATTATAATAAAGATTTACACACCTAACCTGAGTGCCCCCAGATGCATGAGGCACACACTGGCAAAACTAAGGGAGGAATAGATATCTCTACAATAATAGTTGGAAACTTCAATACACCACTCTCAGTATTGGATAGAACGTCTGGACAGAGGATAAAGAAACAGAGAACTTAAATAATATGAGAAGTGAACTAGACCTAACAGATGTCTATGGAATATTGCACTATTAAACAGCAGGAAATACATTCTTTTCAAGCATTCATGTATCCTTTTCCAGGATATACAATGTGGTGAGCCAAAAGACAAGAGTCAATAAATTTAAAAAGATTGAAATTATGCAAAACATTTTCTCTGATCACAATTTGAAAGAAGCTGGAAAAAAGTAATAAACCAAAAAAGGAAATTCATAAATATAAGGAGATTAAACAAGCTACTTCTAAACAATCAATGGATCAAAAAATAAATTGCAAGACAATCCAGGAAACATTTTATGTCAAATGAAAATGTGAATACAACATAGCAAAAACTATGGGACATGGGAAAAGCAGTGCTGAGAAGGAAATTTATAGCCCTCAATGTCAACACTAAAAAGAGAAGAAAAAGCTAATCCATACTTCACATCTTGAACAAAAACTCAAAATGGATCAAGGACATAAAAGTGACAACCTTAAAATTCCTAGAAGAAAATGTAGGAAAACATCTTCAAGATCTTGTGGTAGGGGTAGTTTCTTAAAACTTACACCCAAAACAGTAAAAAAAAAAAAAAAAAGAAACAAAAGAAAAAAACAGATAAATGGGATTTCCTCAAAAGTGAACAGTTTTGCACCTCAAAGGAATTTGTGAAAAGGGTGAAAAGGCAACAAACTCAATGGGAGAAAATATTTCGCAATCATATATCCAATAAGGGTTTAATATCTATGAAATATAATGAGTACTACAATTCAACAGTAAAAAGACAAAGTACCCGTTTAAAAAATGGGCAAAAAACTTGGAAACACCATTGTCCAAAGAAGAAATACAAATAGTGAGGAAACACAAGATAAAATGTTTAACATCACTAATGATTAAAAAAATAAAAATCAAAACTACAGTGAGATATCATTTCACACCTACTAGACAGACCACTATTAAAAGGTCAGGAAACTTTAAATGTTGGAGATGATATGGAGAGAAAGGAATGCTTATTTACTGTTGGTGGGAATGTGGAATGGTAAAACCACTGTGGAGGACTGTTTGGCAGTTCCTAAAGAATTTGAATAGACATGTCATTTGGCCCAGCAATACCATTGCTAGGTCTATACCCAAAAGGACTGAGTGCAGAGAAAGAAACAGACATCTGCACACCAATGTTCATAGTGGTGCCATTCACGATTGCCAAAAGATGGAAACAATCCATGTATCCATCAACTGAAGAATGGATAAGCATTGCAGTGTATACGCACAATGGGATATTATACAGTGATAGAAAGAAATGAAGTCATGAAGCATCTGACAACATAGATATACCTGGAGGACATTATGCTGAGTGAAGCAAACTCCACACAAAAGGATGAACACTGTATGATTGTACTATGAGCTATTAAATGTATTACATAAACTCATGAAGTTAATTGTTAGAATACAAGTTTATTCAGCAGCCAAAGGGGTGCAGATGCAAAGTACCAGAAATTTCTTGGCTTTTAAAAAGGGTATTTATGTGGGGACAAGGCTTACAGTTAAAAGACCCTAAAGAGTCCAATGAAGGACTGCTTTCTCACCAAAGCATGTTACCACAGGTTGAAGCAAGATGGCTGGCAATCTCTGCCTGGTTTCTCCTTACTTCTTTCTCTTAAGGCTCCATGGACCCAGCTTCTGATCTCAGGTATAGGCTGGCATAGGACTTGTCTCCATATGTCAGCTGCAAACTATCAGGAAAAAGGCTCATTTGCTCTAGGATGAAAACTGACAAAGTTCTCTCTTCTTCTGCTGTGAGTGTCTTTCTATCAGCCCACCAACCAACAGAATACTCTAACGACAGGGTCAAATCGAAGTCCTAATCTTTCATCAAGTAAACTAAAAACCATTGAATTTAATATACCCAAAAGATATCCCACCCAGAGGAACAGACCAGTTTATAAACTTAATTTTTCTATCTTTTGGGGATTCATAAGTAATATCAATAGGTCACCAGAAAATTGAATGTGAGTTGAAAATGGAAAACTGAGGGTTAGTCTGTGCAGAATTAGTATAAACATTGTTTTAAAATCTTTGGAAATGAATAGAAATTGTGAAAGCACACCATAGTATGTGTAGGGCTATTATATGAGTATGACAGTGGTTGAAAGGGAAGTCTAAAGTCATGTATATTATTAGAAGAAAAGTAAAAAAAAAATGTGACATGGGACTGTATAACAGTGCAACCTCATGTAAATATAAATATGAGTGATATTGCATATATATGACAGTTTTTACAAACTATAAATATAAATATAATAGAGAGAAGGAAAAAGAATAGCAGCTATGTACAGCAGCGGAAGCATAGAGAGATTCAGGAATGATGAGTTGCTTTTTTAATCATAATTATTATTATTGAAATAATGAAAATGCTCTAAAAATGTGATGAATGCACTATTATGTGATTATACCGAATACCATTGATTGTACACTTTGGACAAATTTATGCTTTATTAATATGTATCAATAAAATTAATTTTTTTAAAAAATGAGAGTTTAATTTTGAACATTTAAAAGGAGAGCACCTCAGGTCCAAAGTGTTACCAACAAATTCTACCAAACTTTTCCAGATGAAATAACACCAATTCTACACAATTACTTCCAGTAAATAGAAGAGAGAACACTTCACAACTCATTTAAAATGTCCAGTATTAACCTAATTCCAAAATCAGACAAAAAATATTACAAAAAGGAAAATTTGTGTCCAATGTCCTTCATGAATCTGCATGAAGAAATCCTG
This sequence comes from Dasypus novemcinctus, assembly GCF_030445035.2. Classification (NCBI taxonomy): domain Eukaryota; kingdom Metazoa; phylum Chordata; class Mammalia; order Cingulata; family Dasypodidae; genus Dasypus; species Dasypus novemcinctus. Next base: position 31,749,643 of record NC_080674.1, on the reverse strand, counting down.
AAAAAATGTTAGAAATTTGGATCCAACAAAATATAAAAATAGTAATACACTATTACCTATTGAAATTTATTCAGGAAATGAAAGGCTTTATAACATCAATCAGTTTAATCCATCAGTCTACAGAAGAAAATAACAAGATAAAATAATGAGCGCTAAAAAGGAATTTGAAAATTCATCCATTCTTGATAAGATAAAACTGTCACTAAACTAGAATTAGAATGGTAAACTAGAATTAGAACAAACAACCAAACTTAGTTCTCACATCGTATTTAATGATAACTAACTGGAGGATTTTACCCAAAATTGAAAATAAGGCAAAGATATCCACTCTTACCACTCCTATTTGATATTGTCATTGAAGTACTAGTCAGGGTAAAAAAGAAAAAAAGAAAAAAAATACAGATTAGAAAGGAAAATAATAATTTAAAATATTATTAATACTATTTTTGCTAAGGATAACACAAGTTTGACACCCAGTCCCAAGGAGGAAAGCATGAATAAAATGTATGCATTTTTAATCTTTTCACAATTATAGGTTATGATTGCATAACTATAATATTCAGAAGAATCTTCTATAGGAACTTATCATTATTAAAATATTGAGCAAATTGCTGATAGAGAAACATACAATATAACAAATCAATTACATTTCAATATACCAGGAACAAACATATAGACATTGAATATTTTTAGGAAGATACCTATTTTCCAGAGCTGCAAATCTCCCAGGTATATTTTTAATAAAATTGCTGTTGGAACTAGCACCTCCTGAAGTTATTGCATTCACATCCTCTGAGACCATAGAGTCTTTCAATTTTTTCCCAACAATCTCAATTATCAATTATTAATTCTAATAAATTATATGTAAGACCATGTGCATGTGTGTGTAAGTAAATTAAACCTTTATCAGAGGACCTTAAAGAAAATCTAAATAAATGATAAATGGAGACATTTTCCACAGTCATGAATTAACAAACTGCAAATTTGCATAAATGACTTCTCTTCATATTGACCTACAGATTTACTGTGATACCAATCAATACCATTTTTCTTTGCAAATGTGAACTGATAGGCTGATTTTAAAATTTAAATAAAAATATAAAGCTGCGAAATATCTAAACCACTGTTTAAAATGAAAAGCAATGTAAGATAGTCACTGTTTCAGAGAGTAAGACCTTATGAATCCATATCCATTGGAACAATGCAGTGCCAGAAGTGGAAAAGAAAAGCAAACCACTTAATGAGAGTATGGACCATTGAAAAGATCTACACTTTAGGAACATTATAATGTAGGAGGAATTGCAAATTAATTTGACAAAGAATCAACTTTTCATAAATGAGAAGTGTAAGTGCAGGTAAATTTTAATACAGAAGGCTTTTCTGCCTGGGAATTTCAAAGTACAAAAAAAAAAAAGCTACAATGGATGAATATTATGGTAGATGGAAACTTATATCCATACTTTTTTCTTAAGGAGGGAAAGAATTATGCTCTTCTATTAACAATTTTGATAATCAATGAGAACATCTTCAATAACACTCTACAGATATAGTAATGGTATTAATGTTGAATAATTAATAGTTTCTTTATGGCAAAAATCAAACTAACAAACAAGAAAGCAACCAAGCACCACAACAAATTAAAAAATATACTTTCTTGAACTTCATGAACTTTAAATTCCTATTTGTTTCAGTTTGCAGGTGGCTGAATTGATCATAACCTTAATTTATTATACAGGTTTTAATATCATATGATAACTGTCTTCATATTTCTTCTATGTATAACTGCCTGCCTGTTTTATAATCTTTACAAAGTTCACATGTGATTTTTGTTTTTCTGAAAATCTAATTTCTCGTTTCTCATATGACTTTGGAGGAAAAAAATCAATTTAGAAAACTTCTAATGCAATAATCAGATCCATTGAAATGAGAATAAGTTTCACAGATTCCACAAGTACCAATTCCTGCTCCTAAACTCTTATTTAGGCATTTAAAATTCAAAATAATTAAGAAAGTCCTAAAATTAATTGATTATTAATTCATTATCTGATCTCAAAGTTGTAAATCTCAGTTCATATCATTCTCCATTTAATCTCATCCATACAGTTTAAAATTTAGTTTCAGAAGACCACAAGTTATTTCTTATAATTTCCTATTAATTTATCTGATTCATTTTGAACTAGCAAGAAAAAAGGTTGTACTATAGAAAAATGGTAAAACTTGGCACACTTGTTTAACACTCGTACTACTCATAGTAGTACCTTTTCTCTTTCTCTCTGTCTTATAAAAGTCTTCTCAACTTTGCTTTCTTCCACTCATTTTCACCAGGTATTACACCATCCTCCATTCTCTAAATTTCCAAGCCAAATCATTCATTCATTCAAATCACAACTATCAAGAGCCAACAGAGTTCAAGGCACTGATGTGGGTCCTAGAGAGACACAGGCCAAGACAAAAAATGCCTGGTCATTACAATAAAAATAAAAATAAATACATAAACAAAAATAATTTCAAATTAGTCTAAGAACTATTTAACATAAATTAATAGAGGATAATTGGAGTGTTAATCATAAAAGCATTTCCTAGGAGGGCATTAATGCTTAGGTATGAAAAGCAAAGAGAAACCTGATTTGTGAACTACTGGGGAGAGAATTCCAGAGCAGTAGAAGCAAAAGTATTAAATACAAAATAAAATAGAAAAACAGAAGATAGAGACAAATTTGGGTTTTTCACAGAGCATAAAGATGACTAGTACGAGGGGAATAATTAATAAGGGATATGATGAGTAGGAGATGAAGTTGTAAGGATAGAAGAAGCCAGATCATTCTAGGATTTGCAAACAGTGAAAAGGAATTTAGATTTATTTTGATAACAGTAAACATCATGGAAATGTAAAAGCAAGAAAATGAAATAATATATGACATGATACATATAATTTTAAAGATGAACAATAGAAGGCATACATATTTGCTGCTTGGTTAACACCTGTGAACAGAGAGAACAATACATTTTGATTGAAGACAACTCAAGAAGTCAAATTCCTAAGGTACCTGAAAGAAGATAGGATTCATCAGTTAGCCTGAAGAAGAATATAGATGTGTCAAGGAGGGAATTGAAGCAGAAGCAGATTTAGCAGAAAGATAATAAAGATTCCACTGTTTCAAGGAGGGAAAAGAAGCAGAAGCAGATTTAGCAGAAAGATAATAAAGATTAAGCTTTAGTATTAATATTTCTCTCTTTCATGGAGTAGGAGGGGCATTGATTATGTGTTCACAAGGTCATAAGCTTTGCGTATTTTACAAAATAACCTTTTGTAACTTCATTTAGCTAATACTGCTATTTCTTTCTGCCAGTATTTTTCCACAAACACATTTTGCTTGGGCTACAGGTATCTTCTGGATATCAATAATGGTAAAGGAAGGATACATAGAATTTTACTTTTGGGGTATTTTAAAAGGGCATGCTTATGTGGTGCACATTCTTTTCTGGCTTCTAGGATTATTCCTTCCAACACATATACTACCCATCTTGTTACAAAAAAAAAAAAAGGGTTTTACTCAAATAATGCCTTATATAATAATGGAAATCATTTGTTATATTGAGTTTTATTCTAAACATGGGGTATACTAGGAAGACATACTTAATTGATATGAATGAAAGTAGAGGAAATATTGAATGCTGACCTATTTGGAAAGATAGAGACTGAAACATGAATATGACAAAGACTAAAGTGACAGTGTGGAAGAGTGATGTGAAGTTGAATTAATTTTTTTAGAAATTCAATTTGATAAGAACATAGGATTCCGCCTCTTAAAATATGAAAGAAAGAAACAGAGGGTATTGATTTACTGAATTAAATAGCCACATAATTTAGTTTCCTTGGCTGCCCAATCAAATACTTTGAAATGGGTCAGGTTAAACAATCAAGGTGAGGCTTTCTTTTACAAAACTGTGGCATTCTGGGGCTGGATTTTGAGGCTCCTTGGTCCTTAACTTGTCAAATGGCAAGGCATGTGGATGTGTCCCTGGTCTTTCCCTTCTCTTCTGAGTTCCACTGATGTTCAGCTTCTGGCTGCTCCCTGAGACTTTCTCTCTCTCTGTCTGAATTTCATTTCACTTATAAAGGACTCCGATAATAAGATTAAGACCCATCCTGACTGAGGTGGGCCACACCTTAACAGAAGTAACCTTGTCAAATGGTCCTTTTACAACGGGATCATACTCACAGGAAAGGGCCACATTTCAGAACACATATTTTCTGGGATAAATGCAGCTTCAAACATTCTTCCACTTAAACTCATTGTATCATTTAACAAAGTATATCATTCACTTTTTATGTCACTCTACATTTATAGATTAAATCTGTGAGAAATAATATATCAACAGACAGGTTCTTACCTCCGAATTTCCTAAAAAGGAATTTAGTACTTCATAGGCATTTTGTTGTACCTTCCAAAATTCCCTCCAAACTCACCAATCATAGTTTTATAGTATAACATCATAAACTACCAAGAGATGCAGAATAAAGTATCCCTTCTCTGCTGCCAATAAATTACAATCTTTTGACTTCTCCAGTAATACTCAGAGCAATAAAAGTGAAAGAAATAAAGTAGCCAGAAGCTATTGATCACAATATGTGTAATCTCATGAAGCTACATGGTTCTTTTCTCTTAATGATGGATTACTCCCTTGAGCCAATAAATTAGACAAAATGTCATCTCTATATTTTCTAAAAGGCAACAATGACAGAATTATTTTTGTTCCTTTGAAAGAGAAGTGGTTCTATATTTTGTTAAAAAGAGTGATATAGTGGGAAGAGAACATATCCTAAATTCTGAAGCTCATATTTTCAGTTACTAACTAGATATCTCACCTTGGGCAAAGCAGTTCATCTTTCTGCACCTCAATTTACTAATCTGTGTAACAATTTGTCTATATTTTTATTTTCTAAATTTGCAGGTATTACACAATCATACCTTATGACTCTTTACTCTTCTCACATTGGTATATAGAGCATCATTAGATTTTATAATAGACTTACAGTAAATTAAAACACATGATTTTAGGTAGATTTACTTTGGGGATAATGGATTAAATATAATAACATAATATTAATTGCTTTAATAAAATGACTAACAAAGTGAAATATCATTTTTCTCTTCAAACCTAATAAACTAAAATATCATGCCCAAATTGCTCATATATTCATTGAAAAACACTGGTATCATTGAACTAGTGTTGTGCAATATTCCTTTATAGAATTAGGCTTCTCATTTGAAAATGTGCTGAACAGGAGAAATGAAATGGTCAATAAGTACCATTTCCCAGCTGAGAACCTGTTGGCCCACACTCCTTCTGGCACAAGATTGACAGAATTCAAAATGTTCAGATATACATCCCAGCAATAAATGGTGGCACAAGAGGTGTAGCCCAGGGGATTAGGCATGTACTAGAAACAGCTCTGAAGCTCTCCCTCCAGGTAACTGAGTTTACATGAGTTAGAAATTTATTGGAAAGGACCAAGGAAAGAGATGCCTAGTACCCTCCTGGAATCAGAGCAAACCAGACTGAACCCAAAAGAATATTCATAATAGAGATTTTAATTGAGTTGGATCAGGTTGTAGAGCAATTTATACCTGAGGGAATTTTCAAAAACAATGGAAAAATCTGCCCAAATTAGTGGAGATTAACAAATGGTTATGATACCAAAAGAGTGAGAGAGATGAACAGAGATGTCAGAGAAAGAGACAGTCAAAGGCAGTGAAAACCACTGTTATAACACGGTGACTGTGCATAAACCCAAAAATGCATGCTCTGGAGAGTGGCATCTGAATATACAATCTGCTATAAAAATTCATTAAACTGCAATAGTCTACCCAATCAATAAACAAAACAATCAAAAATCAAAAAGAAAAACTCTGAGATGTATCAGAATCAAGAATTGCTACAATATACTAGCTAATATATCCAAACTTTCATGAAAAATTTGAGACATACAAATAAACAGAAATTGTTCTCCTTATTGAGGAAATAAATTAGGTGACAGAAAATGCATTGGAAAATATCCAGATTTAGAATTAGCAAAGACTTCAGAGTAGTTCTTATAAATAGCTGTAAATAACAAAAGCAAATCATACTTTAAGAAGTAAAATAAGGTATGGTGACAATGTCTCATCAAATAAAGGATATTAGTAAAACATGTAGAATTTATAAAAAAGAAACAAAAAATATATAATTGAAAAGTGAAATAATAAACCTGAAAATTTCACTGGAGTTCTTAACTGTAGATGTGAGATATCAGAGAAAGAATCAATGAGTTTGTGGATAGATCGATAGAGATTATCCAATCTGAATAAAAGGGGAAATAAACGAAGAAAAATGAGCAGAGCCTCAGCAAAATGTGAGAAACTTAAGTGCACCAATATATGCATGAGAGAAGTATAAAGAAGAGCAGAAAAGAGCAAAAAATTTTTGAAGAAACAATGGCTGAAAATTGCCCAAGTTATTAGGAAAAACATTCATTTACACACCAAAAAAGTTCAATATACTCCATAACATAAATTCAAAGATATATTCACCCATATCCATCACATTCCTGTGATTATGCAGTCATTTGTAAATAAGACCTTCAGATATGTTATTGTTCGGTTTACATGTGGCCAAATTGAATCAAACTGGGCCTTAATCCATATGAATAGAAGCCTTTTAAGGCAGAAGAAACCATGATTCAGCCAGGTCAAAGAAGCTATTTCAGCAGAAGCCATAAGTAAGTGCAACCAGAAGATCAGTTACAAGGAGAAATTGCCATGTGACAAAAGATTGCTGGTTCTACAAACTCCAGGAGAAAGCAAGTCCTGCCATACCTTGTTCTTAGATTTCTAGCCTCCAAAACTGAAAAATAAATGTCTGTTGTTTAAGCCAAGCGATTCTATAATATTTATCCAGCAGTCCTGGCAAACAGAGTGTTGGGGAGATTTTGAAACTGCCAAGCTCAGATTTTTGCTACCAAAGGGAAAAGTTATGCAGCAAAAACAGAGTGCTAAAAAGTTTAGAGTGATTTGCAGGAAAATGTGTGAAGAGTCATCCTAGAAAAGTGGAAAACTTTAAGCAGTTATTAAGAAATGAGATGAATGAAGTGAACACCGTCGAGTAAAAACAAATGTCTTTAGACAGCATTTCCTGAGGTTGGGTGGAAAGAAGGGAGACCCTGCTGGTTTCCCAACATTAAAAGACCTTAAACAAATATGTTCTATTTATCTTAGTTCGGAGGAGTTAAAAAACAAACAAACTGGAAGACAAAAATGAAAATGAGAAACCTGACCTAAAATTGAATCAAATCAATATAAAGATCGATGGATGGGTCAGGGTCCCTTAGCTTGTCCCCCAGTGGGAACCAAATATTCACATAAGGGGTAAAATGATCAGGGGTGGAGAAGAGATTCTTCTGGGACTCCTTGAAAGGAAGATCGATGTGCCCTGATTCTAAATACCGTCAGTGAAATTTTAATGGGATTACATTTGATTGGGAAAATATGGTAATATGATGGTTAATGGGATTAATGTGAATGTCTGAATGAAAATCAGAAGGTTTGAATGGATTTCATGTGAAGAATTGATGCCTCCTTTGTCTAAGTGCATTATGGGAATGGTTATTGTATCTGACTTTGGTACATTTCCCCTATATCTACCTTTAATGCAAAATTGTTTGTACCTGTTAAATGAGAATATTTAAGTTAACCTGAGCCAAAAAGATTAATACTTTAAAGCAGTGTAAGATACTTGGTGGACAAAAGGAGATTCTGTACCATATCTTGTGTGGATAACAGGTTGGGTATCATGACAAAAGCTGATGAGAACTGCCCAGTAGCAAAGTGTAATATTTTCTCTTATCACAACTATAACCAAAAGATGAAACCATATGTTGCCACTTGAGAAGATAGAATGAATGCAATCACACCTGCATGACATCACTTGGAGAGACATTTTGATCATACTATAAGATGATGACATGGACCAATTATTAATGACTTTGTGAAACTCTCATAGTGTGCCAGTTACATTTTGTTTCTTATTAATAGTTTTCAGGTTACATTCACTACTATATTGCAATATGGTATAACACTGGGTTGTTGGTAAGTTTATAAAAAGAAGAAAAGCATATTCTCCTTTGCAGATCGATTTGGGGAGACAGACGGTGCTTTGTTGTGAAGCGGGGGACGTTTTTGGTCTCCGGACAGGGGGGGAAGCGCTTCCGCCTGGAGCTCCATCCCCACAGGTCCGGCTGCCGATCTGCAACGGAATTGGATTTTGGGCAATAAGGGGACACAATTGGGAGACTGTTGTAGGGTGCAGTGAGGGAGGACACGTCTGGAAGCTGATTGGGTAATATTTTGCGAAGTTTGGGATTTCGGATCTTAGAGTCTGTTTTCGGAGTTTCCAGCTGAAGCCCACCCCACCCGGCGGGGCTTGGGATCTGGGTCATTGAACTGGCTGTGGTGTAGAGGCGCCCTCAAGTGGCCGTTGCATGGGAGCACAGGGAGGGAGCTATCCAAAGGCTGAAACCCTGAGGAGTAGGTGAATTTCAGGGATCAGACATTCAATATAGAATTCGCGGATCTGGCTTCCCCCACGGGGCTGGCACCCAGCTACGGGGATCCCTGAGGGCTGTGTTGCACTGCGGGGCTCCTAAGCTTTCTGTGGACCAGATTTGAGGTTGCCAGGTCTGGGTCCCCTGGACTCTGGTGGTCCACACCCCAGACTCACACCTCTTGAGTCTTCAGTGTCTCAGACTTTCCACCCCTGAATCCATCACGCCCTGGGGTCCATGAGTGCCCTGGACCTTAACGTTTGCATTTTATCTTTATTGGTTCATATTGTTTTTTTTTTATTTTCACTTTATCTTATTTTTTACTCTTTTTGACGCCCTGATTGCTAATATTGCATTATCCCCTAGTCTTTTCTCCTAGCGTGTCCCCAAAGTCCTTTTTTTTTTAATACAGTTATTTAGGGTTTTTTTTGGTTGTTGTTTTAGATAGTGTTGCAATTGTGACATGTGTATACCTGTATCTCTCTTCCCCCTATCTGTTCCCCACCGTTTGCCTATCCTCTTTTTCTTTCTTCCTTTCTTCTTCACTTTCTTTTTTTCTTTATTATAATTAGATTTTTTTTCTCGGTTTTCTCTTTCCCTCTTGTCCCTCATTTTCCACTTATTTTATTTTAATTCAAGTACACAATAGGTGCTACAGGGAACACCTCACATTTGCTGGGTTTTCCCATCCTCCACTGCCTCATTTCTGTGTGAACTGATTTAGGCTACCTACACTATCCCCCTTCCCCTGCATCTTGATATCCACTATCATCTACTGTCTCTCCTATATTCCACCCCCCACCTCCCGTTCTTTGATCCACAAAGTGTCTAACTCTTAATTTCTAATACCTTTGTTCTGTTTTCTGTCTGTTATCCACTCTTGAAACTATTACCTTTCTTTTCTTTTTCCCTCTCTCATGAAAACAATAGCTTTGTAGTTCATACCATATTCCGCCCATATTCAGTCATCTACTTCATAAAAGGTACTCTACCTACAGCTATAACTCTATACAATCTACATGAATCTAACCTCCAGCCTCCCAGATCTCATATTCTTGCTTTGTTAACATACATTACCAATACTACTTTACACTTTTCCCTTGCTTACACAATTGCCTTTCCCCAACACTAATACTTTCCTCTAAAGTGAACTTAACCAACAACAAGTAACTAGAATAAGAAGAAAAAAGTGACAAAGAGAAGATATAACACCTATGCAAAAATAACAACTAATTAACCTCCAAAAGCAGACAAAGAAGCTAAGGAACTGATTAAATTCGTCAAAATAAAGAGATGACCAGAAAGCAACAAAAATCTACAAACCAAACCAATAATCAGGAAAACATGACTGAATCCAATCAACAAACCAATAATCACGAAGGGGAGCAAAACTTGGCACAAGCAATGAAAGAACTCAGAACATTTATCACCGACAAATTTGATGCAGTAATGAAAGATGTTAACAACATGAAGACATCACTTGGAGGGGAAATTGCAGACATACGCAAAAACATAACAGATATGATGGGAATGAACACCACAGTTCAAGAAATCAAAAATACACTTGCAGCAAATATCAGCAGACTAGAAGAGACAGAGCAGAGAATTAGTGATGTGGAAGACAGTACATCAGAAATCAAACAGATAGTAGAAGGGGTCAATAAGAAGATAGAAAAAATCCAATTAGGATTTAGGGACCTGAATGACAATGCAAAACGCTCAAACATACGTATTATAGGCATTCCAGAAGGTGAAGAGAAGGGAAAGGGGTCAGAAGGAGTGTTGCAGGAAATAATGGCTGAAAACTTCCCAAATCTACTGAAAGAGACAGATGTCCATATCCAAGAAGCACAGCGCACTCCACAAGTCATAAACCCCAACAGGCCCACCCCAAGACATATACTTATCAAATTATCCAAGGCTCAAGACAAAGAGAAAATCCTAAAAGCAGCAAGAGAAAAGAAAACCATCACATACAAGGGAAGCTCAATTTGATTAAGTGCTGATTTCTCTTCTGAAACCATGGAGGCAAGAAGACAGTGGTATGTGTATAGTCAAGGTACTAAAGGAAAAAAACTTCCAACCAAGAATACTCTATCCAGCTAAACTAGCATTCAAACATGATGGAGAGTTCAAAATATTCACAGACAAACAGAAACTGAAAGAGTATACCAACAAGAAACCTCCCCTTCAAGAAATTCTAAAGGGAGTTCTGCAGGAAGAAAGGAAAAAACAGGAAAGGCAAAGTTGGAGGAGAGTATAAGACCAACAACAACAACAAAAAAGACAAAAAAAATAAACAAACAAAATATGACAAACACAAATCCAATCAAAATATGGCTAACACAAATAATTCCTTGATAGTAATAACACTGAATGTCAATGGATTAAACTCACCTATCAAAAGATTCAGACTGGGACATTGGATAAGGAAATATGACCCATCCATATGCTGTCTACAAGAGACACATCTTAGACCCAGAGACGCATGGAGATTGAAAGTGAATGGCTGGAAAACAATCATACAAGCTAACAATAACCAAAAAAAGGCAGGAGTAGCTATATTAATATCAGACAAAATAGACTTTAAATGTGAAACAATTGTGAGAGACAAAGAAGGATAATACATTTTAGTGAAAGGGAAAATCTGTCAAGAAGATCGAACAATCATAATATCTATGCCCCTAACAAGGGTGCCTCTAAATACGTCAGGCAAACGCTGGAAAAACTAAGTGAAAGAATAGATACATCTACAATTATAGTGGGGGATTTTAATACACCACTATCAACTCTGGACAGAACATCTCAAAAGAGAATCACCAAAGAAACAAAACATCTGAATAGTATATTAGAGGAGCTCGATCTAATAGACATATATAGATCGCTACACCCAAACACAGCAGGATATACATTTTTCTCAAGCGCACATGGATCATTCTCCAAGATAGATCATATGCTAGGACACAAAGAAAGGCTGAACGAATTCAGAAAGATTGAAATCATACAAAACATTATCTCTGACCACAGTGGAGTCAAGCTGGAGATTTGCAAGGGACAGAAGCCCAGATTTCACACCACGATTTGGAAATTAAACAGCACACTCTTAGAAAAACAGTGGGTCAAAGAGGAAATCTCAAAAGAAATCAATGACTACCTTGAAACAAATGATAATGATAACACAACATACCAAAATTTATGGGATGCAGCAAAAGCAGTACTGAATGGGAAGTTTATAGCCATAAATTCATATATCAAAAAAGAAGAAAGAGCAAAAATTGAAGAACTAACTGCACATTTGAAGGAATTAGAAAAACAACAACAAAGTAACCCAACAGGAAGAAGAAGGAAGGAAATAACAAAGATAAGAGCAGAACTAAATGAAATAGAAAATAAGAAAGCACTTGAACAGATAAACAAGACCAAGAGCTGGTTTTTTGAGAAGATTAACAAAATTGACAAACCTTTAGCAACACTAACAAAGAAAAAAAGAGAGAAGATGCAAATACACAAAATAAGAAATGAGAAAGGCGATATCACCACTGACCCCACAGAAATAAAGACTATCATAAGAGGATATTTTGAAAAACTATATTCCAACAAAAATGACAATCTAGAGGAAATGGACAAATTCCTAGAAACACATAAGCAGCCCATATTGACGAAAGAAGAAATTGATGATCTTAACAAACCAATCACAAGCAGAGAGATAGAATCAGTTATCAAAAATCTCTCAACTAAGAAGAGCCCAGGGCCAGATGGCTTCACAGGTGAATTCTACAAAACATTCCGGAAAGAACTGACACCAATCCTGCTGAAACTATTCCAAACCATCGAAACAGAAAGAACATTACCCAACTCCTTCTATGATGCCAACATTACCCTAGTACCAAAGCCAAACAAAGACATCACAAGAAAGGAAAATTACAGACCAATTTCTCTAATGAACCTAGACGCAAAAATACTTAACAAAATACTTGCTAATCGTATTCAACAACACATTAAACGTATTATACACCACGACCAAGTGGGATTCATCCCAGGTATGCAAGGATGGTTCAACATAAGAAAATCAATCAACGTAATACACCATATAAACAGATTGAAGGAAAAAAATCACATGATTATATCTATTGATGCAGAAAAAGCATTTGACAAAATACAGCACCCTTTCTTGATAAAAACACTCCAAAAGATTGGAATACAAGGGAATTTTTTGAACATGATAAAGAGTATATATGAAAAACCTAAAGCCAATATTGTTTACAATGGAGAAATCCTAGACTCCTTCCCTCTAAACTCAGGAACAAGACAAGGATGCCCACTGTCTCCGCTCCTATTTAACATTGTCTTAGAAGTACTTACACGAGCACTGAGGCAAGAACCAGAAATAAAAGGCATTCAAATTGGAAAGGAAGAAGTCAAAATTTCATTATTTGCAGATGACATGATCCTATACATAGAAAACCCTGAGAGATCTACAATGAAGATTCTAGAACTCATAAATGAGTTTAGTAAAGTCTCAGGGTATAAGATCAATGCGCAAAAATCAGTAGCATTTCTGTACACCAATAATGAGCAAGATCAGGAGGAAATCAAGAAACAAATACCATTCACAATAGTAAATAAAAAAATCAAATACTTAGGAATAAATTTAACTAAAGAGGTAAAGAACTTATACAACGAGAACTATACAAGATTGTTCAAGGAAATCAAAGAAGACCTAAATAAATGGAAGACTATTCCTTGTTCATGGATAGGAAGACTGAAAATTATTAAGGTGTCTATCCTACCAAAACTGATATACACATTCAATGCAATCCCAATAAAAATCAGCGCAGCCTTCTTTAAGGAACTAGAAAAACTAACTATGAAATTTATTTGGAAAGGAAAGAGACCCGAATAGCCAAAGACATACTGAAAAAGAAAAACGAAATTGGAGGAATCACACTACCTGACTTCAAAACATACTATAAAGCTACGGTGGTGAAAACAGCATGGTATTGGCATAAGGAGAGACACATAGACCAATGGAATCGAATTGAAAGCTCTGATATAGAACCTCACATATACAGCCACATAATATTCGATAAAGCCACCAAACCCTCTCAATTGGGAGAGAGTGGCCTATTCAACAAATGGTGTCTGGAGAACTGGATAGCCATATGTAGAAGAATGAAAGAGGATTACCATCTCACACCTTATACAAAGATCAACTCAAGATGGATCAAAGACGTAAATATAAGAGCCAAGACCATAAAAACCTTAGAAAGCAGTGTAGGGAAACATCTACAGGACCTTGTAATAGGAAATGGATTTATGAATATCTCACCAAAAGCATGAGCAGCAAAAGAACTAATAGATAAATGGGACTTCCTCAAAATTAAAGCCTTCTGCACCTCAAAGGAGTTTGTCAAGAAAGTAAAAAGGGAGCCCACACAGTGGGAGAAAATATTTGGCAATCATATATCTGATAAGAAACTTATAACTTGCATATATAAAGAACTCCTATATCTTGAAAATAAAAAGATAAACCACCCATTTAAAAAATGGGAAAAAGACTTAAACAGACACTTCTCTGAAGAAGAAATACAAATGGCAAGAAAGCACATGAAAAAATGTTCCAAATCTCTAGCTATCAGGGAAATGCAAATCAAAACTACAATGAGATACCACCTTACACCCATAAGATTGGCAGCTATGAAAAAAACAGAAGAATACAAGTGCTGGAGAGGATGTGAAGGAAGGGGAACACTCATCCACTGCTGGTGGGAATGCAGAAGGATCCAACCATTCTGGAGGACAGTATGGCAGTTTCTCAAAAAACTAGCCATAGATTTGCCATATGACCCAGCAATACCACTGCTGGGTATATACCCAGCAGAACTGAAAACAAGGACACAAACTAATATATGTACACCAATGTTCATAGCAGCATTGTTCACTATTGCCAAAAGTTGGAATCAACCCAAATGCCCATCAACAGATGAGTGGATCAATAAAATGTGGTATATACACACAATGGAATACTACTCAGCTGTAAGAACAAACACACTACAAACACATGTGATAACATGGATGAATCTTGAGAACCTTATGTTGAGTGAAGCAACCCAGACATTGAAGGACAAATACTACATGACCTCAATGATATGAAATAAACAAGCTGCCCTAGATAGCAAGAGACTGAACGATAGGCTTACAGGAAATCGGAGGGTGGAGGAAGGATATGAGCCGATGTCTGCAGGGGTGGAATTTAAGACGAGATGGTGGTAAGTATGAACACAAAGAAGAGATAAAAGGGGGGCAAGGGGTTGCCTTTGGTTGGGGCTTTACGGGTTTGAGGGTGGCTGGGGAGGGACGGATGGGTAACGTTGCCCAAAAGTGGGGGGAGGGAGGGGTAACATACGAACACAGGAGAGGGTCAGGAGGTGGTGGAGAGTAAAATGCCGAGAAAATCATATCAAAATATAATAAAGAGGGTTACCTGTTTAGAATGCTCGGAGGGGAGGGTCTGATGCAGGACGGGCTCCTGGGGAATGTCTAAATGCTCATTCTGCCAGAGTGGGTGTCACCATGGGGTGGAATCCCAAGTAGTGAGAGTGGGGGTGGACCCACATCCTGGGGAGGACTAATGCCATCAAATAGAGGGAACTGTATCCCTCGAGAGAAAGGGTGGCTCCCAGGGCATTGGGGCAGTTGAGCAAGTTAGGCCCTGAACACTATTCCATCTATCTCTGGAAGTGGCTCCTCAGGAAACGGAGGTTGGCTGTCACTGTGGGCACCAAGGTGGAAGGGAAAATGGATGTTAAATGTGTGGAACCAAAGTAAATGGGGGGCAAGAGAGGAGTTTCTTGAGAGTACACAAGGATGGATATAAAACATGTAATATTACACCATAACATAAAGGAGATGACAGACTGATAATGTAAACCATAATATAAAACATAGGATAACTAAAAATGTAAAGAACTGTGTATCCTAAAGTATGCACCATAATGTAAGCACAGATGTTACCTTGTTAGAAAGCTAATATCTCAGACTCTGTACATCACCTTAAGTAAATATGATATGAATAGGGCGTAAGAGTATCACTGTGGAAGGGAAAAGGTTTTCTGGTGGATGTGTGGGAGTGCTGTATATTATATATATGCATTGCTGTGGTCTAGGACTCCTGTGAAGAAATGCTGAATAATTAGGGGGGGAAAAAAAAAAAAAAAAAAAAAAGGATAGGATGTGGAATTTTTTCAAATCAACATTCTTTATCTAAGTTCTTTATCTAACTTTATCCAAGTTCTTTATCTATCCTTTAAACCCATCGCTATATGCCATTCCCTAGTAAGGGACCATGACATTATATTGGGCTTCAAATTTCGGGGAGTTCTGGACCACAGAGTGTTTCAACAATGGCAATGGAGGGATACTGGTATGGGATACCAATGACAGGTGATATATGGCTGACAGGGAGCTGTACAGAACATATGTCCAGGGTGCATGGTAATGATTGGATATACTCATAGTGGCAACAATTAAAAACCACAGCAGGGGGGGTACTGGGTTCCTGGCCAGTGGTGCTCTGTCGTGGTCCCTAGGGGAGCAGCGACAGTCTCCCAGGTACAGCAGCGGGGACCGGGAGGGAGTGAGGGTTCAACAGTGAGCCCCTGATGCTAATGACTATGCTTGTGAGCTGATAAACCTAAAATAAGAACAAGGCCTAGAGCAACATTGTGCCTGGGAATTTCCTCCTGTCAGCCTTCATGTTACTCAAATGTGGCCAGTCTCGAAGCCAAACTCAGCATGTAAATGCAATGCCTTCCCCCCAGCGTGGGACATGACACCCGGGGATGAGCCTCCCTGGCAACGAGGGACCACTATCAACTACCAACTGATGATGCAACTGGAAAAGGACCTTATACGGAAGGTTCAATGCGGATCAGCAGAATATCCATGTCTACATAAAATAACATGACTTTAAAATGCTGTTTGACCTAAAGTAAGGGGGAAATGGAAAGGAGAAATGAGTTTATATGGCTACGAGTTTCTAAAAAAGAGTCTGGAGGCTGGCAGAAGGATTGCCCTCATGCACAACTGAGCAGAGTCAGAGAGACAGATAAAGCAGATACAACCCCCAGATATTGGTTCCTTTGAAGGCTAAAGAGACCCATGAGAGTTATGGTCATGGCTGATGGGGTTAACTACCAGGGCAGATGGCCCCTCTTTGGAAATGGTGTTTATGTGTGATGAATCTGGACTCAGATGGGATCTCCCTTCATAAGACTTTCATGCTAATGTGCTGGAGGGGCAATTAATGTTGGGGTTTAAGATATATTTAGGGGATTTGAATCTCTGGACTGACAATGTGATAGCCAGGTCCTGAGCCTCAACAGACTCCAGCACCTACAATCTGATTTATTGGACTTACCACACTCAGCTAAGATGGAGTTGAAGAAGGACAATCACCACACCATGGAGCCTAGAGTGATTACAACTGAAAATGGGAGGATTGCATCCAGCATCCATGTGGAATCTGAGCCTCCTCTTGACATAGAGGTGCAATGGACACAACCAATCCAATGTCCACATAGAAGAGGTGGCATTGGATTGGGAAAAGTGGACATGGTGGACGATGGGTATGGGGAAAGGCAGGAAGAGATGAGAGGTGGAGGCGTCTTTGGGACATGGAGCTGCCCTGGATGGTGCCTCAGAGGTAATCACCGGACATTGTAAATCCTCACAGGGCCCACTGGATGGAATGGAGGAGAGTATGGGCCATGATGTGGACCATTGTCTATGAGGTGCAGAGGTGCCCAAAGATGTACTTACCAAATCCAATGGATGTGTCATGATGATGGGAACGAGTGTTGTTGGGGGGAGAAAGGGGGGGTGGGGGGGTGGGGTTGAATGGGACCTCACATATATATATATTTTTAATGTAATATTATTACAAAGTCAATAAAAATAAAAAATAAAAAATAATAAAAAGCTTATATAAAAAAAGAAAGAAGAGCAAATTAATTAAAAAACAACCAGGAGGGAAACAATAAAGATTAGATGAGAAATTAATACAGAGTAGAAAACAATGGAGAAAATCAACAAAACCAATTTTTGTTCTTTTAAAGGTCAACAACTTTTAAAAAAACTTTATCCAGACCAACCAGAAAAAAAAAATAGAGAAGACTCAAACTATTAATATCAGGAATGAAAAAAAGATCTATTTCAATTGCCACACAGAAAATAAAATTGACTTTAAGGGGATAACTATGAACAATTGTGTACAAATCAATTAGATAACCTAGATGAAATGGACCAATTTCTAGAAATAGATATATTACCAAAATCAACTAAAGAAGAGATCATATGAATAGACTTATGATGAGTAAAAATATTGAAGTAGCAATCACAACACTTTCCACAAAGAAATGCTCCAGCAAAGATAGATTAGCTGTTAAAGTCTACCAAATTTTGAAGATGTCAATTCATCACAAACTCTTACAAAAATAAAATAAAAAGGAACACTTGCAGACACATTATATATGATCTATATTATTCTAATATCAAAAACTATACAAAATAATCCCAAGAAAACTAGAGACCAATATCTTTTATGAATATAGACACAAAATCCTCAACAAAATCCTAGCAAACTGAATCCAATGACAAGTAAGAGATTTATATGCCATGACCAACAGGGATTTATTTCAGGAATGTAAGGTGAGTTTACCATCCAAAATCAATTAATGTAATGCACCATCTCAATAGAATGCACACATGATCATCTCATTTGATGTGGAAAACTGATGAAATCTAATGAAATTGTAAAATGAAGACACTCAACAAACTAGAAATAGAAAGGAACTTACTTAACTATTAAAGTTCATCCATGAATTACATATAGCTAACATAAAAATGATGAATGATGGAATGCTTTCCCTCTAAGGCCAGGAACAAGACAAGGATTTCTACTTTTACTACTTTTATTCAATATTACAATGTAAGTCTGAGCCAAAACAATTAGGTAAGTGCAAGAAAGAATTGGCATTATAAAACTTCCTTTTTTTTAAATAGCTGACATGATCTTTGTATGTGGAAAATACTAACTAATCATCTAAAAAAACTACTATTTAAACAGACATAGGTCTGCAAAATTGTAGGGTCCAATGTTAAAGGAAAAATCAGTTATATTTCTACACATTAGCCATAAACAAACGCAAAATAAAATTAAGAAAAAAATAATTTTATAATAGAATCTAAAACATTAAAATAATTAGGTATAAAGGTAACAAAATAAATTTAAAACTCATGAAAACAAAAGTATATAACTAATGGAAAAAAATTAAAGGAAATGTAAATAAAATACATCCTGTATTCTTGGGTCAAAGCCTCTAATACTGTTAAGATGGTAATTATCCCCAGATTGATAAACATTTTGGGTATGATCCCTGTCAAAATACCAGCTATTTTTCTTCTGGTAAAAATGTGCAAATAAAGGCTAAAAAATATATAAAATTTAAGGAACCATGACTAGTAAAAACAACATTGGGAAAAAATCAAAATTTGATGATTTGCACTTTTCAATATCAAAATTAACAAAACACCACAGGTATCTCATGCATAAGTTTAGATACATAGTTTAAAGGAATAGTATTAGGAATGCAGAAATAAGTGTATTTATGTTCATTTGATTTAAGCATAATTGTTGTATTAATTTCCTGAGTTCCCTGTAATTAATAAGCCATAAACTTGGTAACTTAAAACAATGAAAATTTATTCTCTCACTGTTGTGGAGGCTAGAAGTCTGAAATCAAGTTTTTGGCAGGGCCAAACTCTCTCTGAGGGCTCTATGGATGAAAGCTTTCTTGTTTCTTAGTAGCTTCTGTGGGGGACTGGCTTGTCACTGCATAACTGCTGTCTCTGCCTCTGTCCTCACATGGTCTTTTGTTTTGGTGACTTTTTTCTTCTTATAAGGGTACCAGTCATATTGGATTGAAGGACCAATCTATTGTAATATGTCTTCATCTTAATTTAAATAATTACATCTCCAATGGCCCTATTTCTAAATAAGTTTGCATACTGAGGTACTCAGGGTTCTGATTTCAACATACTTTTTGCAGGAAACAATTGAACCTGTAGAAATTGCCTGGAAAATGTGATGGGGAAGTTACCCTATTTTCTTTTCTTTTTCACTGAATGTTTAATGGGACAATACCTGAACCTGAGCATCAATCTAAATCTGCCAAAGCAGCAGACTGACATTTCCAGTAAACTTCAAATATATTTCAAATAACCAAACATATCAAAGTTTTTATAGTTTTATAGTTTTATTAATCATCTGGTGAAAAATCTGCACAATCACCAATTGAGTCACTGAAGAATCTTTACTCCTTCTGTTATCCAATCTCTGGCTCACTTTTTGCCAGCACCAACATTGGCCTTTGCACTCCCCCTGACTTTCTTCATTCTGTTCTTGCGTTCTTTTCGCTGTTTTCTTGAGGTCTTTTTCTTCTCATACAGTCCATGGCTTGCAAGTCTGTGTTTGGGTTCATTTTCTTTGCATAATCCAAGGAATCATATATCACGCCAAAGCCAGTTGTCTTGCCACCACCAAAATGGATTCTGAATTCAAATACAAAGATGACATCAGGTGTGTACATTTTGCCTAGTTTTTCCTTAATTTCTGTCTTATGTACTGTTGCCTTCCCACGATGAAGGACATTGATGACGATTTTTTTCCACTGAAGTAGTCTGTTGGCCATGAACTTCCTGGTCTGGATAGTTACGGTGTCATTCATGATGGCTAGAGTTCTTCCACCATATTTTCTTATCACAAATATTATTTGGTCAACTGTATATCTACAAGTAAATGAATGAAGTTTGACCACTGCTATACACTATGCACAAAAATTAACTCAAAATATATGATGTAAATATAGGAGCTATAACTATAAAATATATATGTATATATTTGTGACCTTGTGTTAAACATCTTAAATATTCCAACAAAAGCACACAAAAAAAGAAAATTAAACAATTAGACTTCATCAAAAATTTTATCAAAAGTGATTTTGTGCTTCAAAAGACACCATAAGAAAAGTAAAAATACAGACCACAGAATGGGAGAAAATACATTCAAACCATATGTCTTTAAGGGATTTGTATCCAGAATGTAGAGAGAACTCTAACAATTCAATATGAAAAAGAGAAATCAATTAAAATGTAACAAATGATCTGACTGGACATTTCTCCAAAGATACATAAATACACAATAGGAACTGAAGAGGTATTTAACATCATATATCATCAGAGAATGGTCTCAACCAGAATGACAAATGAATTCACATCCAGAAGAATGGATCCCATTAAAAGATATATAAAACCAAGTGTTGGTGAAAATATGGGGACATTGGAATCTTCCTACACTGCTAGTATGAATATAAAATTGTGAATCTGTTTTGGAAAACAAGCTAATAATCCCTGAGTATTTAATTACAGAGCGTTCATATGATTGAGCAGTTTCATTCCTAGGGTACACCTGTAGGAAATTAAAACATGCCACATATAAAACTGTACATGAATGTGAATAGCATTGTTACTCTTCCATAAAATGGAAAAATTCCAAATGTCCAAATGATAGATAAATAAAATGTCCATATAAGGATAATAGTTTGCCATAAAAAGGAATGAAATACTGATATATGCTACTTCATGGATGAACCTTAAACATAATATGCTATGTGAAAGAATCCAGTCACAAAAAATAGCACATATTTGTACAATTCCATTTATGTTAAATTTTTAGAATAGGCAAATATATAGACTTAGAAAAGAAATTGCCTGGGATTTTTTGGGAACATATTGACTGCTAATAGGTAAAACATTTTTGAAGGGTTATAAAAATATTATAAATTTAATTGTATTAATGGTTACCCAATACTGACTATACTAAAAACCATTAAATTGTACATTTTAATTGGGTGAATTATATGGCATGTCAATTATATGTCAAGATTTTTAATAGATTTGTGAGATGAAAAAGTATAATATTAACCCATAGAATAATGTTGGGCCTTATTTTCTTTTTGGTCTATATATGATAGAGGAATTCATCTTAAGATCATTTTATCATGTGTATTTAATATTATTAGTGACAGAAATGGCATGTTGTAGACAAACATTAAGATAAAAAGCTTCTGTAAGTCTATTAATACAATTTTTTTAGTATTACAAATTAAATTGAAAATCAAAACAAAACAGTCATATATGGGATACGCTATTAAGTGTGAAGTAGTGTAATTCTGTA
This sequence comes from Dasypus novemcinctus, assembly GCF_030445035.2. Classification (NCBI taxonomy): domain Eukaryota; kingdom Metazoa; phylum Chordata; class Mammalia; order Cingulata; family Dasypodidae; genus Dasypus; species Dasypus novemcinctus. The sequence continues at coordinate 31,727,765 of NC_080674.1, read as the reverse complement.
TTACATTTATTTTCTGGGTAATGCCAGGCAGGTTGATAGTAAAACTGCTACATAGAAGGCTCTTGAAAATGGAAAACTGAAAATGGAAAATTGAAAAGAGAAAATAGTTAAGTGTAAACTGGAAATGAGTCAGAATTAAAAGAAAAAAAATAGATAAATTAAACACTCTGAACCTAGGAACTTGAAATGCATATTAGCAAATATATTTATGCACTCAGCCATAAAGCATAATTAACAAAGATGGGGAACCTATAGACACATTTGAATGGCAAAGTGAACTATAAATACTCACTGTATGAATAATGAATGAACCATTCTATATTCCAGTAGTGTGAGAGCAAAGTGGAATTTGAGGCACATTGTTCAAACATTGTACAATAAATGAATGGACACTAGAAAACCTTGGGGCTGCTGTTAGACTAAGTTAGATGTGATGAACCGAATATATATACACAGATGGCATAGAAATTATGTGTGGAGGAGTTAAAATAAATATTCAAATTCTTATAACATTCATTCTATTCGGTGTTGAAGTATAATTTTCTCCTATTGAATGCAGGTTCAAATTAGTTACTTAGTTCTAACAAGTAGAATGTGGTGGAAGGTGTGCTTCAGGACACTCAAAGTCAAGTCTAAAAATGTGAATGCAACTTTTTTTTTTACTTTTCTTTGAGATTCTTTCCCTTAGAATTATGTCATCATGCTGTGAATAACCTCTGGTCAGATGTAAAGTCCATATATATATGATCTAATGGATGGCGCCCATGCTGAATCTCAGCTGACAGTCAACATTCACCATTCTAACCTCAGCCATCATCTGACTTCAGCTATAAATAATAACACCCTATTTTCAAGAATTGCAATCATAAATTGCAATGTGATGCAGTAAAATTTTCAATGAAATTGAAATATGTATGATAGGAGTATGTGTGTACAAATACACACACACAAGTAGGAGATCTGATATATTCGCAGGGATAATAGGATTCACTATTTTGTTTGGCACTATTTCTTAACTTATTACATATTTCAACTTCGGAAATTAAGTGAGAAATGATTTTTTTCCTAATATTGGAAACTTTAAGGTCATGGAGACATGTAAGTTCAGTGGAACTGAAATTCCTTATACTTATAAGAGAATACTTGGGAATTGTCTTGCCAATTAAGTAGTGGTTAGATGGTGATGATTTTCCCCCTAATTAGAGATGTTGTGTGTTTACAGAACAATCATGCATAAAATACAAGGTTCTCATATACCACAAAACCACCAATACCTTGCATTGGTATGGAACATTTTTTACAATTTATGGTAGCACATTTTAATAATTAAAGTCTGTAATTTAATTTAGGATTGACTGTTTGTGTAGTATATTTACATGTTTTTTTTAATCTGTATTCCATAATCACATATGCAATCTAACTTTTCCCATTTTAATCATATTCAGGTATATATTTCAGTGCTGTTAATTGCATTCACAAGTGATACACTACCATCATCATCCATTACCAAAACATCCAAAAGACGACTTTGCACTATGTCCTGTGCCCTCCTGTGTGTATTACATATCGACTCCTATGAGGAGCTGAGCCAGTAATGGGATCAGTACTTCTGAAGTGACAATGAAGAACAATAAAAATTACCAAAGAAAAGGTCTATGTTGTATGTCAGAAATCTTTCCTTTTACACAACTGAAGAACAAATCTATGAATTCTTCAGCAATAGTGGTGATAGTGACATAAAGAAAACCATTATGGGCCTGGATAAAATAAAATAAAAAAGTAACAGCATGTGGATTCTGTTTTGTGAAGTACCATTCAAGAGCAGATGCAGAAAATGTAATGCAGTACATACATGGAACAGTTCTGGATGACCGCATCATTCGCTCATATGGGAAGCAGGCTTTTATGCGGGCTGGTAGTATGACACCAAGTGACCTAGTAGCCCAGTAAGAGATTAGTATCTGCAAGACTATGATGCAGGGAGAGGAGGCTATGGAAGACAGGCAAAAAATCAGTGAGTGGATGAGAGCCCCATCATTGAAAACCTCACACTGTGGCCTGTCGAATTTGTTGAGCAGTACTGAAGGTCTACAAACCAGACCATTTTTACCAACCTTTGATTTACATCTTCACTGAGTTGGACATTTAATAATTTCCTCTCTGACAATTATTACAGGCAGAATCTAAAAGAATGCTTTCAATTCTGGTCTTAAAATCTTGACCATGTGTCAGATTCCCAGAATGATTTTCTGTTACCAGGTTAAAAACTGTGTTTTCTTGATGACAGATGAGATCTATAAAGTTGTTTAATCTGTTAGCTGAAAACACCACAATTCTTTTAGGAAGACAAGAAAATTTAAAAATTTGCTTTACCATGGTTAAGTCTGAATAGGTTTATAATCTACATTGGGGCTTGGATTTTTTAAAATTTTAATTTTGCAGAAGATAAAGTTTAATAAATGGAGTTTTGATATGTAGTATACCTTTGCTCTATATTAGAAACAGATGGCTGAAAACGGAATGATTTTTTTTAATTTTGCAATACTTAAAAAATCTTTTTTAAAGAAGATACTTAGATTTACATAAATGTTACATAAAAAATATAGGAGATTCACATATGCCCCCCTCCCTACCCCTCCCACATTTTCCTATGTTAGCAACATCCTTTATTAGTGTGGTACATTTTTTATAATTGATGAACTCATATTGGAGCACTGCCACTAAGTGTGGATTATTGTTTATATTATAACTCTCTACCACATCCTTTATTAGTGTGGTACATTTTTTATAATTGATGAACTCATATTGGAACATTGCCACTAAGTGTGGATTATTGTTTATATTATAACTCTCTACCACACAATTTTGTAAGGTATGATAAGATATACAATGTCCTATATCTGTCATTGTAACATCATTCAGGGTAATTCCAATGTCCCAAAAATGCCACCATATTATGTCTATTTTTCCCTTCTCCCTCTCCTCAGAACCTCCAGTGACCATTGCCTGCATATCAATGTAAAAATTTCTTCCATTGCTAGAATAACTGTATGTCTACAGTAGAATATCAGTAAGTCTACTCTAGTCCATTGTTCATTCCCCAATCCTGAGAATTCAGGGATGATGGTGCCTACTCCACCTCTAATTGAGAGGGAACTTAGATACCATGGAGGCAGATGGATGGGACTATCTTGCCTACAGTTGTAGATGCTCTCTCTTCCTTGGGATAGTCGTTGCTCATCATCATTTCCTTGTTAGTTTTCCTGGCTGAGTCCAGTGAACTAGAGAGTGGGGTTTCTATGTTGAATTTCTAACCTCTAAAGGCAACCTTGAATCAAGGGACCTACCTAAATGTACGGTCCAAAGTTAAGCCTTAGGTGCTCACTTTGGCAGCACATATACTAAATTTGAAATAGTACAGATAAGATTAGCATGGTCCCAGAGCAAGTTTGACAGGCAAGTTGTGTGAAACATTCCACAATTTGACTAAATGTTACTATAACTAAATAGATTTATCACCTTTATTTTTCAGTAATCATTTTGCTTTGTATGAAATAATTTATCTTTTCATTTTTGACTACTTTACAAAACTGTTTTATGACTTTAACTTCCAGGACATTCAAATGCTTGGAGAAAGACTATATAAGTAAGCAATATATGTGATTCTGTAATGAAGTTTTGGTGCAGTTTTTGGTTTATTGTAAAGCATTTAGGAAGAATAAGAAACCTCAAAGTATGCTGCATTTACCCTGTGTTATAATAATTGATACTTTTAGAGAAGATTTATTGTGTTTCTGAATTTACTACATTTGACTGAACAGTAGCTTTGAATCTTTCACAGAGGATTAACGAAAGGTAAGGACTGATTTTCACTTATTTATATTGAATTTGACTATCAAAAATAAAGGATTTCTAGTGATTCATGTTCATGAAATGGAATTTAAAGTTTGAGGGATTATTGTATTTCCCAAGAAGACATTTATTATGCTATAGCTTTTTGAAAGTTTTTAAAATTAATTTTTTTCTTCTTTATTTTCTTTTAAATGTTACATTCAAAAAATATGAGGTCCCCATATATCCCCCACCCCACCCCTCCCACATCAACAACCTCTTCCATCATTGCAGCACATCCACTGCACCTGGGGAATACATTCTGGAGCACTGCAGCACCACATGGACAGTGGTCCACGTTGTTGTTTTATATATAAATAAATTTCACTTAGAAATTAAAAACAACTTTTAAAATGCATCTTCATTTACAAAAGTTTTCCTTTGTATTTTGATACATTTTTATTTTTTATTTTTTGTTCAAATATCGACTTTCTGTAAGAACACTATTAAATTTATACTATTTTAAACGAAATATCAATAAAACTTTCTGCTGGGTCAGTTACTTTTAAAAAAAGTTAAAACTTAGTCCTGAGAAGTCACCACTTGCTTCTGTGCTTTATGTGCATCATGAGGAAATTCAGGTTCAGGACTCAGGGGATAGTTACTAAACACACTCTTTTCTTCAAAAGAGATACAAGTTATACCTAAATCTAAAGAAAGCAAGAGTCCATATTACTGAGAACTTCAACTGTTCCAAAGTGTTTGCACTGTTGGTAGGAAATGTGATGAAATAACAAAGGATAAATTAAAACATTGCCTTGAAATTATGAAGGCTGCTGAGAGGTCCATTAGGTATATGATTTTCATTTTCAGAATGATCTAGGGAATGGAGTGGGTTTAACAAAAGCTTGAAGATAGAGAAGATGTTTAAGAAAAATGATTAGATAATTTTCCCTCAGGCAATTGTCTTTTTTAGCCAACTCTTTCATTGAAGTCTATTTTGTTTTTATGCTATTTCAAATGAATTGTACTTACATACATTCAGAGCTGATGTTCTCTACAGAGAGGGGAATCTAGCAAATTTATTATGTATTTGTAGGGTAATGAGTTATTTGCCTGTAAAACTCTACGTGAGCTGTTGCTCACTTAAAAACATTGGTCTAGTATAATTTTCCCTGATAAAAGTGAAAGAGTTTGTGAAAGTTGGGGTTGAAGTAATTTCATGTGAACATCTTTCTTTCATGTTATAGTAACTAGGTTTGCTCATGAACTTCAAACTGTTTATTAGAATTTTTAAAAGAACTATAACTAGTTGTAAGTGCTTAGGAAGAAACCATTTGTAAATGCTTAATTTATTGGTAATATATTATTTTTTTCTAATTTAACTATAGTTTCAATTAGTATATTTTATACTATTTTGTATTTAACGTGAGATTTCATCAGACCTTAAAAACACAGGTTGGTTCATATTTTACTGACTTTTCTGTGGCAGGTCACTTTTCAATAAAGTTGTATCAACATAAAAATTCCAAAATTCCGAATAGGACCCTATACATTTTAAGCCTTAACTTCCCATTCCCTAACCCTACCTCATCCCCGTAACCAATATTCTATATTCAGACTATGATTGTTTTAAGTCATTAAGATCTGCAAGATTTTTCCTTTGTATCTGGCTTACTTCACTCTACCTAATGTCTTCAATTCTCATCCCTGTTGTCAAATGTATCAGGACTTCACTCATTTTCACAACTCAACAATATTCCATTGAAGCATATAACGTATTTCATGTATCCATCAGATGATTGACATTTTGGTTGCTTCCACATTTTGGCAATTGTGAATAATGCTGCTATGAACAGTGGTATAGAAGTTTGATATGGTTATGAATTCCAAAAATAGATATTGGATTATGTTTGTACTCTGGTCTGTACCTGGGTGTGATTGAGTTATGATCAGGGCTTTGATTTTGGACCATGCCATTAGGGTGTTGCGTCCCCATCCCTTGTTGGGCGGGGACTCAAAGATAAAAGGCATGGCGAAGGACAGAGTTGAGGGCTTTTAATGTTGGAGTTTGATGCTGAAGCTGGAACCCAGGGAGAGAAAGACACAGCCATTTACCTGATAGTCTACAACTGACCTTGTGGAGAAAACAGAGGAACTGAGCCCAGAGTAACCCAGGAAGCCTGAACCTTTGCAGATGTTTGGCAGCTATATTGTTCCAACACGTGAAAATAAACTTTGGTGAAGGAAGTAACTTATGCTTTATGGCCTGGTATCTGTAAGCCCCTACCCCAAATAAATACCCTTTATAAAATCAACCAATTTCTGGTATTTTGCATCAGCACCCCTTTGGCTGACTTATACAAGTGGTATATAAATATCTGTTCAAATGTCTGCTTTCAAATCTTTTGGGTATATACCTAAAAGCAGGATTGCTGGGTCATATTGTAGATATATACTTAGCTTTCTGAGGAACTGCCAAACTGTCTTCCATGGTGAATGTACCATTTTACATTGTCACCCACAACCAATTGTTGTTCTTATTTCTCTGCATCTTCTTCAACACTTGCTATTTTCTGTTTTTTGTGATTTTTTAAATTTAGTAGCAGCCATTCTAATGTGTGTGAAATGGTACCTCATTGTGGTTTTGATTTGCATTTCCCTGATAGATGGTGATGTTGAGCATCCTTTCATGTGCTTTCTTTCCGTTTTTATACCTTCTTTAAAGAGAAGTCAGTTCAGGTCTTTTACCTCTTTTAAATTCAAATTGTTTGCTTGTTTTTTGTTAAGTTGAAGGTTTTCTTTATACATAATGGATTTTAGTCCTTTGTCAGATACATGGTCTCCAAATATTTTCTCATATTTTATAAATTGTCTTTTTATTTTCATGATAAAGTCCTTTGAGGTTTTTTGGTATATGACAAATTCCCATTTATTTTTTTTTTTCTTTTGTGGCTGTACTTTGGTTATAACGTTTAAGAAGATATTGCCTTGCCTTTACCTATAAAATTGTGCAGGGAAGAATGTAAACTACAATGTAAGCTAAGTCCACAGTTAGTAGCAATACTTTAATATGTGCTCATCAATTGTAACAAATGTACCAAACTAATGAAAGATGTTGTTAATGTGGGAAAGTGAGGCAGGGGGAGGGTGTGAGGCTTATGGAATCACCTATATTTTTATGTAATATTTATGCAATCTAAAGTTTCTTTAAAAACCTTGTGCCTAACACGAGGTCCAGAAGATGATTCCCTATGTGTTCTTCTAGGAGTTTGATAATTATGTCTCTTATATTTAAGTCTATGATCCATTTTTAGTTGGTTTTTGTACATAGTATTATGTGGGACTCCTCCTCCTCCTCCGCCTCCTTCTTCTTCTTCTTCTTCCTCTTCCTCTTCCTTTTCCTCTTCTTTTTTTTTGCCAAAGGAGAACCAGTTTTCTAGCACCATTTATTGAAGAGACTATTCTTTCCCAATTGACTTTTTTTTTGCCATCTTGACAAAAGTCAGTTGGCCATAAGAGTGAGGGTTGATTTCTTAGCTCATAATTTTATTCCATTGTTCTATATGCCTGCACTTGTTTCAGTATCATGCTGTTTGATTACAATGACTTTGTAATAAGTTTTAAGACCTATAAGTGTGAGTCTTCTAACTTCATTCAACATGGCTTTAGCAATTCAGGGCCTCTTATCCTTTCATATAAATTTGATGATTGGCTTTTCCATTTCTTCAAAGAAGATTGCTGGAATTTTGACCGGGATTGCATTGAATCTATAAATTGCTTTGGGTAGTATTGACATCTTAATGATATTTAGTCTTCCAGTCCATGAATATGGAATATCCTTCCATTTATTTAGGTCTTCTTTAAGTTATTTTAACAGTGTTTTGTAGTTATATTTGTACAAGTCCTGATCTATTCCTAGATATTTGATTCTTTTAGTTACTACTGTGAATGGAAATTTTTCTTGCTTTCTTATTCCAATTGTTCATTGCTTATATTCAAAGACACTACTGATTTGGGGTATTGATCTTATTCCCCACTACTTTGTTGAATTCAGTTATTAGTTCTAGGTGCTTTGTTGTGGATTTTTCAGGATTTTCTGTTTATAGGATTACATCATCTGCAAATAGGGAAAGTTTTACTTTCTTCTTTCCAATGTGGATGAGTTTTATTTCTTCTTCTTGCCTAAATGCTCTAGCTAGAACTTCCAGTACAATGGTAAATAACAGTGGTGACAATGCACATCCTTGTCTTGTTCCTGATCTTAGAACCATTAATTAGTGTGTTAGCTGTGGGCTTTTCATATATGCCCTTTATCATGTTGAGGAAGTTTCCTTCTACTGCTATCTTTCAAAATGTTTTTTATCAAGAATATGTACTGTATTTTGTCAAATACCTATTCTGTGTGGATTGAAATGACCACGTTTTTTTTTTCTTCATTCTGTTATTGCAGTGTATTACATTACTTGATTTGCCTATGTTGTACCAACCTTGCATATATTGGATAAATTCCCCTTGATCATCATGTATAGTAATTTCATATGTTTTTGGATTCAGATTGATAGGTTTCTGTTGAGGAAATTTGCATCTACACTTTAAAGAGTTATTGGTCTCTACTTTTATTTTCTTATCATATCTTTATACTTTTGATAACTATCTTGGTTTGGTATGAGGGTAATGGTGGCCTCATAGAATGAGGTAGGGAGTATTCCCTTCTCTTCAACATTTTGGAGGATTTTGAGCAAAGTTAGAGTTAAATCATGTTGGAATATTTGGCCCAGGGCCTCCTGACCCATGTGGTGAATTTGGCCCGCATGCAGTGCTGATGAGAGCAAGGAGTGCCATGTCACACAGGGGTGTTCTCCACATAGGGGAGCCCCAAGAGCAAGGAGTGAGCCCTGTAAGGAGAACCACCCCGCATGAAAAAAGTGCAGGCTGCCCAGGACTGGGGCCACACACACGGCTATCTGGCACAGCAAGATGACACAACAAAAAGAAACACAGATTCCCGATGCCGCCGACAAGAATACAAGTGGACACAGAGAGCAGACAGCTGGAGTGGGGGCGGGGGGGGGGAAGGGAGAGAAATAAATAAAAATAAATCTTAAAAAAAAAAGAATTCCACTGTGATTCCATCTGGACCTACCTGGTATTTCTTTTTGGGGGAAGTTTTTGATTGCTGATTCAATCTACTTACCTGTCATTGGTTTGTTGGTTCTATTTCTTCTTGATTTAATGTAGGTAGTTTGTGTGTTTCTAAGAATTTGCCCATTTCATCTAAAATAAATTTTGTTGGCATATGGTTGCTTATGGTATTTAGTTATAATCCATTTCATTTCAGTGGGTCAGTAGAAATATTCCCAATTTCATATCTTATTCTCATTATTTGTACTTTATCTCTTTTTTCATTGTCAGTCTAGTTAAAGTTTTGTTGATTATGTTAACTCTTCAAAGAACCAATTATTGGTTTTGTTGAATCTATTTTTTTTTAAGTTTTATTTCATTTATCTCTGCACTAATCTGTTATTTCCTCCTTTCTGCTTGCTTTGGATTTAGTTTTCTCTTCTTAATCTAGTTCTTCCAATTTTAAGGTTAGCATTTATAGCTATAAATTTCCTCTCAGTAATGCCTTTTCTGCATCCCATAAGGTTTGGTATGCTGTATTTTCATTTTCATTCACCTCAATATATTTCCTAATTTTGCTTCTGCCTTCCTCTTTAACCAATTTGCTGTTTAAGATTACGTTTTTTTGTTTTAATTTCCACGTATTTGTGAATTTTCCCTTTCTCCCTCTGTTATTTATTTCTAACTTCATTCTGTAGTGGTTGGAGTATATGCATTGTATGATTTCAGGTTTTATTTTTTCATTTATTAAGACTTGTTATGTAATGCTACATATAATCTAGCTTGGAGAATGATCCATGTACACTCTAGAAGAATGTGTATTCTCTTTTCATTGGGTGCAGTGTTTTACGTAGGTCTAATTTGTTTAACTTAATTCCTTATTAATTCTTCCCACTAGTTTTTTCTATTATTGAGAGTGGTATGTTAAAATTTCTTACTATTAATGTTGAACCATCAATTTCTGCCTCTTATTCTGTCAGTTTTTTATTCATATGTATCTGGGGCTCTGCTGTGAAGTGCATATATTTATATTTGTTACATTTTCTTTGTGAATTGAACCTTTTATCATAATATAATGATCATCTTTGTATCTCATAACATTTTTTACTTAAAGTCCACTTATCTGATATTAGTAAATCCATCCTGGTTCTCTTTGGATACCAGTTGCATGATATATTTTTCCATCCTCTCATCCCCTTTCAACCTACTTGCATTTTTTGCTGTAAGGTGGTTCTTTCATATAACATTGATTTGGGCCATGCTTTTTTATCTATTCATCCAATCTCTGCCTTTAGACTGGAGTTTAATCCATTTACATTTAAAGGCACTACTGATAATAGCCATTTTGCTAATTATCCTTTGTATTTCTCATGTCTGTTTGTCCCTCGGTTCCAAGAAAGCCTATTTTTCTATTAGTTTGCTTTCTTATGATGTACCATATTGACTGCCTTCTCATTACTATCTAGATATATTTTTCATCTGTTTTCCTTGTGGTACCATAAGGTTAACATTTAATATCTTCAATATATAATAGTTACATTTGTTTTGATACCTACTTAAGTTTGATAACATGAACATATAATTTTCCTATACTACTTTGTACCCCCATCATTTTTTTGGAATTGTTATCACTTATATTTGTATATTGTATGTCCAAAAACCAAGATTTATCATTATAATTTATGCATTTGCATTTTAACACCTGTAGGAAGAGAGAAGTGGCGTTATATACTAAACAATACAATACAATAATACTAGCATATATAGGTGCCCAAATGGTTACCTTAACCACATCTTATTTCTGAATGCTGCTTTGAACCACTGTCTAGTGTCCTTTCATTAGAATCTGTAGAACTCCATTTAGCATTGCATTTAAGGCAGATCTAATGGTGGTGTCCTCCTCAGCTTTTGTTTATCTGAGAATGTCTTAGTCTCATCCTAATTTTAAAGAGAGTATAGCCTGATATAAAAGTCTTGTCTGACAGATGTTTTCTTTCACCACTTCAAGAATTTAAATCCACTGTTTTCTTGACTCCATAGTTTGTGATGAGAAAACAATAGTCAATCATATTAGGATTCCCTTGTATGAAATACATTGCTTTTATCTTGTAGCTTTCAGTAATCTCTCCTTGTCTTTTGTATTTGATAGTGCCATCAATATATTATGGGCTATTTACTTCTTCATGTTTATACTGGTTTTTCTCTGAACTCTGTTATATGCATATCCATGTCTTTTGCTAAATTTGGGAAGTTCTCTGTCATTATTTCTCTGACTATTCCTTCTTCCCTTTCTCTCTTTTTTCTCCTTCTGGGACTACCATAATGTGTATATTGGTATGCTTGATGGTATTCCATAGCTATGATAAGATATTTTGCCTTTATTTCAAGTGTCTTATCTTCAAGTTCAATGATTTTTTCTTCTGTCAGCTACATTCTGCTTTTGAAACTCTCTGAGGCATTTTTCAGTTCAGTTATTGTGGTCTTCAAATTCAGTAGTCCTACTTGTTTCCTTTTAAAATCTCTATGCCTTTAGTTGGACTCTCACAATATTCACTCATTGTTTTTCTGATATCCAGTGTTTATCTCTCAGCACTTTCTGACACCTCTTTAAACATTTTTAGATCATTTTTAAGAGGCTTTGTTTGTTATTTCACATCCTCATCTTTTTTATTGGTATTTTCTATATTTTTGTCCTCTTCTTTTGGGAGGGCAATCATTTCCTGTTTCCTTATTTGTCTTGTACTCTTTTTTTTGCACATTATGCTTTTTAATATTTTAGAATGTTAACTCTGGGATTTATTACCTTGTATTTCTGTTTCTTGATTTTGTAGCCAGTTGGTGATAAAACAGATTTTCTTGAGCTTTAACCCTCCTATCAATCCATTTTGCCAAAGGTGAATGCATTGTGTTTTTCCTTTCTTATATCTTTTTCTGGGTTTTTGCTTATTGGTTGTTTTGGAGTTGTCCTGTTTATAGGACCTTGGTTGTACTTTCTGTTTCTAAGGGTACATCCCTCCTCACCTCCCTCCCCGCCCCAGGTAACTGAAGCTTGCAAGTCTTTGTCCCAGATGATCTGACTCTATAGTATTTTACATACCTTTCATTGTCTCATGTTGATTTTGCCTGAAGTCAAAGCAAATGCAGCCCTTCAGCTAACTTTCTTCCATATCTCTGAGGAGCTCTGCATCTTTCAATCTGTACTAACATTAACCCTCTCTTAGTTGGGTTGAAACCATGGCTGTTACTGACTTGTCTGAGTAAGTTGAAGCAATAGCTAGCAAAGCTGGATCTTAATTTCTTATCAAGAGCTGTGTTTACCCCACTTTGAAAACCACAGCTTTGGACAAAGTTTCAGTAGGTATCAGAATTGCACTAGAAAGTTCCTACCCTACCATGCACTGCTCTCTTCATCAATTGAAATTCACTCCCCTCCCAGTCGAGTCCACCAAATCCTTTGAAATCATACTTTCCCAGTCTTTAATATCTAAATATAAAGTATCATATTCTTAAAAAAAAAACAACAACTGTGGTCAGTGATGGACAATGCACACCCTTGTTCATGGATAGGAGGACTCTTATGCCACTTTCTATCAGCAACAAAGACCCAGGAACTGGACACTGCAGCAGCCTGCTGCTATAGTGGGGGATGGGTACCAGTAGTCACCACATGGTAACAGTAATTTACCATATTTTTTACTGGAATTTTTAATCATTCTCCTCCTGCTCTTCCCTGGATGCTGTACAGTGTTCTCCTGGAATTTGGAATTTCAAAATAATTGTGTCAGACAGATCCTACTTGTTTAATAGTTATTTGAGTAGAAAGAATAAGTCCTTACTACTAATCATAATCCTCACGATCATACAAGGTGCTGGTGAAGGGTTGATGTATGGGGCACATCTATGATGTTATGCATGTTTGCTTTGTAAGTTCACAACTTTTGCTATACATTTAATTGTTTATGTATATTCATATATAAATGATATAAATATAATAATAGTAGGGTTGGTTGGGGGAAAATAGTTTGGTTAGTAGTAATATTTTGACAATGCTCTTTAATCATTAGTTAAAAAGGTTCAACAACAATGCAAGTTATTGGTGGTAAGGTGAGTTATGAAAATCCTGTAGGATGTTATATATGTTTGTTTTGAAAGTTCACAACTATTATTATACACTTATTGTTTATGTATATTTATGTATGAGTGGTACACATCACTAAATAATTAAAAAATAATAATGAGTCCTGAGCACGCTACTCCACCATCTTCCCCAGAAATCTCAGTTGTTGAAGATTTTTGCATTGGATGTTAACCCGTTGGGTATTTACACACAAATTGAGTTTTTAGTATTTTTCAGGAAAAAAAAGTTCTCATTTAATTCTTGGAAAGTCAGAACAATGAGATAACTGGAAGTAGGAATTAAAAGATGAGAAAAGAGACCAGGAAGTTATTTGTATTGACTGAATGAAATGATGAACATTTTAACTAGTACAGGAACATTAAAACTGAGGAAAACAGGATCAATATAAGAGGTATTTAAGAAGTATATTTAGTAAAATGTTAAAATAAGTGATGAGGGTAGAGTAGGAGAGAAAAGTTGAAAATGATTCTTGTAATCTAGTCTTGTTTATCTGATAAGTGGCATGTCTATAAAAATGAAAAACAGTAAGAGAATATATTAGTTATAAATATATGAACTTAGGAGCTATTATGAATTTACAGATATTCACTATATATTTTGAAATATATACAAGTTTTCTGTAAATGTTTGTTCCATGCAATAAATGTTATTTAAAAATTTAGCATAATTTTACATCTACAGGAAGAATTCAATAAATGTACAAAATATGACAGTATGGGGAAAATCAGGCAATACTCAGTTGTGCAAGATACTGGAGAAGATGATAGGGATTTTAAAAAGAGTACAAGTAACTGGGCCCAGATTAGAAAGTATGAAAGTTGCATTATTCTTTAAAGCAATAAAGGAAGAATAATTGGCTCAGAAAGAGAATTGCAAGGTGGAACAGATGTGTATAAAATGTTCAATCAAGTAATATGTTCATTCTTATTGTGAGTGAACATTCTATTATGAGTGAAGACTGTGTCAGTTGGTTGAGGGAAAGAATAAGAACCTTTAGACAGGTGGAAACATACAGAGAAAAGTAAAAGAGCACTAAGGAACTAAACGAGGATTAAGAATACATTTTAAAGATCTAACTGCAAGTTAATTCCATATATTTATACACACACCTATTCTTTAAAACCAAAAGATAGTAAAAGAAAATAATGTTAGAGGAATTGGTTATAGACAGAATGAGGGAACTGCTAAGGTGACTTTCAGATGTATGACTGTAATATTTTTGAATAGTGAAAAATGGAAAAATGAAATTTTGAACTAATGTACTAGTATATTTGTATATTCTTTAGAGAAAGGCAGTTTTAAAAGCTCGTGAAAAATATTTAGGTGATATGAACTTTCTATCATATTATTTGGGATTGAATTTGCAATCATATGCCACAAAAGATTTAAAAATATAATAAAATTGTGGTTTGTGTAATGGGCAGTGCTAGGTTGTGGAGATACAAAGCTGAATATCAAAAAGAAGTTTAAAATAACTTGGTCTTCCAAGATTGCAATGTTTCTGGGAGATAACAAAAGTAGATATATTTAAGAGCCTCATCCATCCAACGAAACAAACAACAAAATTTTTGAAGAAAGCAAACAAAACAAACAAAAATGGAGGCTAGACTCCAAAAGCAAAGAGCATATTTCTATGTGAGCTTCAGCAGATTTTTCTTGCTGGTATTACAAAAGTCTTAATGGAAAATAAAATATGTAAGTAGATCTCTAATTATGGATCATTTTTCCAAAAACAATAGGAATTAGTTATATCTTCATAATTTATTGAATTTTAGGGAGATTAATACAAGTAATTAGTTAGTGAAATTCTGGCCGTATAAGGTGTATTGGAGAAAAGAGTGACCCTAGACCAGGACAAGAAAAGGGTGATTAATGTATTATTTATATAGGAAAGAAATAATGAAGAAATGATTTGAATGATTACTTGGAAATAAAACAAGGGAATATGTGATAAAACTTTTATGGATTAGTGTAACATAACTCAGCAGCCAAGTGGCTATAAGGGAAAAAAATAAGAAAGACTTCTAAATGATGAGTTTGATTTGCAACCAGACAAACTAAAATAATTTTTCTTAGAGAAATCCATATGGACTCCTGAATAGCTATAAATATAGTTTTGACTTAGAATATCTACTCATCAATTTAATCAGTATTATTTTAGCAGCATAAATATGCCTTTCATATGAAAATATAGCCCTGCATCAAACTATGAGTATTTACAGAAATTCATAATATAAAATTTGTAAGGAAAAGCAAACATCAAGTTAAAACAAAAATCAAGTATATATTTTTCTGTATGGCTACCTGGCATTTTGAAATCGTTCTAAATTAGCTTTTAAAAATAAATTCCTAATAAATTAAATAAATTAAACTAAAGTTTTGAGATATTCATACACGGATTCTGTCTTACCTTAGATGAATACCAGAACTTGTTTTGGAACACAGCATGTTGATGAGTTGCCAAAGCTTTTCAATTAATTAAATCACTATATTTGGTTCTGTCTCTGATGGGTTTATTGCTTATCCCAAGCAGGTGTTGATGGATTAGGACTTTTTTCTCTGGCTGATTCCTGATTAAATTTGGACAAAGAACCTGACAGCTGTTATATCTCTGTTTTCCTTCAAATCAGAAGGCAGACAGTATAACATGAGGAAAATGTGTGAGAACCATCTTATAGAGATTTTCTTTTAACAATAGATATAAAAGACACAATATTTTAATAATTTCTGACTCAATCATGAGGTCCATTTGAATTGAACAAATATGAGCAAAAATAATTTCAATGTTTAATTTATTGATTGAACTACAAAGTAGAGGATGTGGTATTAAATGCCCATTATCTGTATTAATTTATCTTATTCACAGGATGGAAGAATTTTATGCTTTCAGGATTCTTATCCTCCAGATGAATATGGCTGATGATAAGTGTCTATCTAATCTTCTCTCATGATTCATGATTTAACTGCACTAGATTTCTACTAAATGGCCTTTTTCTGTCCAGAGACATTAGGTAGGTATTGAGGCCATCATTTAAACAGAAATTTTTATTAGATTTCAATCTACTATGTATTGAAATAATTTAAACACAGTTTGGTTTAATGAAGGAAAATTATTTCAGAATCATATTTTCCATATAAGCTTTATGCTTCCCTCAGATCTGTTTCATATTTTCATATGTAAGCATGATAGAATTTATCCAAAAAATTACAAATATAATAATTATGTCTGTTTATTGCTTTTGCTTTCTTAAAGCTGATAGCATACCTTCTTTTGCAGCAAGGAGAGAAGAAATCTATTCAGATCCCTCCCTCCCTATAGTGTCTCCTTTTAGCAAATAAATATGTAAAATAACTGTTTATGAAACACATAAGATAAATTTTATTATACACATATCTTGCCTCTCCTCAGTTTCCCTCATTCTCACTTGTCTCCTGCTTCTTTTCCACTTTCTCTTCACTGAATAAGCAGTGCAAGCCACTGTGAAGAGCCACATTATTCCACAATCTGAGAGTAACTAAACAAAGTTCTGGGACTAGAACTTGGTTAAAACACTACACAGTGCAAGGTATCTGGCTTCCCCAGAAGCTTCCTGAAATCAGGTGATGGTACCTGGTATGTGGTATCATGGTGGTGGTGGCTGAGTCAATTCCTCATGGAGAAACTTCCATGAAGAGGAAGAAAAGGGGAAAAAAAAGACAAATTATTCTCCATTCCTTCTTGCAGTGGACAATTTAGAGGCAAGTTTTTGTATGGCCTGTATATTAGTCAGTCAAAGGAGTGCTGATGCAAAGTACCAGAAATCTGTTAGCTTTTATAAAGGCTATTTATTGGGGTAAAAGCTTAAATTTACAAGAATAAGTTGCATTCCTCACCAAAGTCTGGTGCCACATTTGGAGCAAGATGGCTGCCAGTCTCTGCAAGGGTTTAGTCTTCCTCTTCCTCTTAAGGCTCCATGGTCCCAGCTTCTTCAGATCTCAGCTATAAGCTAACATGAGACCCATTTCTTTCCCAGGGGCATTTTGCTCTCTGGGCTAAGCTGCAGCTGAATGCTGTCAGTCTCATCTCTCTTCCTGGGGCCTCAGCTGTGTCTTTGGAGCTGGGGACTCAACCATGCATTCCCTAAAGATGTGGTTGAATCAAAACCCTAGTCTTGAGTAAAAGTAAAACCACTGAATTTAATACAATCACGGGGCATCACACCCAGAATAACAGACTAATTTACAAACATAATCTATTTCTTTTTGGAATTCATAAATAATACCAAACTGCCACAGTCTGTCAGAAGACATCAATAGAGAGCACACTTGCCCAGCAACCAGCTCAAACCATCGACAGCTTATGAAGCTTTGACTAGTACATTTGTTTCCCTTCTTTCTCTGCCTCAGTATCTGTCTCCTTCACTCTCCCTGATTTGCAAGTGCTCCAACCCTACAACCCCCCAAATAAAAACCAAAAGTATGCACTCTTAAGCCTAGTTTTGGCATTGCTTTCAAGGAAACTAGATCTAAAACACAAAGGTAAAGATATTCCATTTGTCATCTCAGACAATCCTTTAAGAAAATTGTGCTATGTAAGAGAGTTACCTATCCTTGTGTTTGGGATTTAAGATAGTTTCCTACCACAGTACAAGGATCGAGAAGACTTCTCTGCCAAAGGGACAGATGGATCAAAATCAAATATATGATACTCAATGTTAGGTGACATATATGCCTGATTATTTATATATTATCTTTAAAACCAGAAAATAATGAAGACATAATTATGATTTACTTTACCCAATAAGTGTGCTTTGCATTTTTCCCATCTAAAACAATGAAGGGGAAATAAATGCAAGCTATTGATTAATAGCATATATATATTGCACTCAGTACACAGAATGAGAAATAAGAATGATCAAGATTCAAATTTCTGAATTTTCCAGTTTGTTAAATTCTCTGAATTTCAATTTTATGATTAGTGATGGCAGAAAATGCTATTTAAATAACAGGACTTTCCAAGGGCTACACTAAATTAAAAGACATGTCAGACTATAGCAAAAAGGCAGATATTGCATGATGCATAATTTTCTGTCCATTCTCTTACCTGGGTGATAGTGGTCTTCATACATGCTGATAATTATGATATTTGTTAACCTTATTTTGGCATTAGAGGTTGTTACAATTTATTTATCTATCAACTTAATTACCTATTTTAAAGAAACTTTAGATTACATAAATGGTACATAAAAATTATATATAGGGGATTCCCATATGCCCCACTTCCTCCCCCTCACACAATTTCCCACATTAACAACATCTTCTTTAGTGTGATACCTCTGTTACAAGAATACAAGCATTGCCACTAACTGTGGATTATAGTTTGTATTATAGTTTACACTCTGTCCCACACAATTTTGTAAGCTAGGACAAAATATATAATCACCTGTGCCCATCATTACAACCTCATTCAGGATAATTCCAATTACCCCAAATGCCCCCGTATTGCATCAATTTTTGCTTTCCTTCCCCTCAGAATCTCTGGTGGCCACTGCCTTTGTATCAATAATACAAATTCTTCCATTGCTGGAATAACAATGTCAGTAAGAATATTAAGTCTACTTAAGTCCATTTTTCATTCCCCAATCTTTAGGGTAAGGGGACTTCGATCATATGGGGTAGATGGACAGAACTATCTTGCTTGCAATTACAGACTTTCTCTATTCCTTGGGATGGGCATTTCTATCATCATCGCCTTGTTAGTTGTCCTGGGTGACTCCAATGAATTGGAGAATTGGTTTTGCAACTCTGCTGATGTTCAGGATTCCAAAACTACAATGAGATATCACCTTACACCCATTAAACTGGTGGCCATTAAAAAACAAAAGACTACAAGTTTTGGAGGAGAATGTGGAGGAAAGGGAACACTTACCCCTTGGTGGGAATGTAGATCGTGCAGGCATTGTGAAAGACAGTTTGGTGGTTCCTCAGGAAGATAACCATAGAACTGCCATATGATCTAGCAATCCCACTACTGGGTATATATATATAAGAATTAAAAGCAGGGACATGAACAGATATATGCACACCAATATTCATAGCTGTGTTATTTATCATTGCTGCCCAAATGTCCATCAATAGATGAATGGAGAAGCAAATTGCAGTATATACATAAAATGAAATATTACTCAGCTGTAGAAAGAATATATTATTAACCCTTTATTTTTAAAGGGGTTTATCAAATAATTAATTCAATCTACAAATATTTCCCTCTACTATACATAGGAACTATAAGCAAAACAAATGGAAAATCCATGTCCTCTTGGAGCTTTTGATTTTGCAGATGGGTGCTTTCCTGCTCCTTTCATCTCTTCCAGACCACTGATTTACTTTTAACTTAGCCTAAAAATGTATTAAATTACCATCCAGAAGCAAAACTCACCATGTCTCTGTTTTCCTTTGTCTAATATAGTTTATTTTAGAGCCCAGCTTCTGTAGTCTGAAAATATTATCATCATTTCTATGACCTCTCATTAACTCCTCAACATGCTATATAAGAGCTCTACCCTCTACATTTCTAATAAAACTGTTTTTCCTCAGTTCAACAGTGACCTCTGGATTTCAAAATATAATGAAGTCTTTTCAGTTCTTGTCTCACTTGACCTCACTGCACTATTCAATCAGTGGTCCATTAATTTCTTCTTGAAAATGTCCTTTCTTAGTTTCTGTGGCACTACTCTCTACTGGTTTTCTCTCAATTCCCCTGAGTATTTAAGCTCAACATTAACTTTCAATTTCTTTAGCTTTGTCTATTTTGTTAAAGAGAGTGTTTCTGCCTCAGGTCTCTTATCTTTTTCAATCTATTCATTATGTTTCTGGAACTCTCCCTTACCCCTTGCACCCTGGCATTCCTCTGCCACACCCATAGTATCCTGGGCATATCTCTTACACTCTATCTCAGTGGTTTTTTGGTATTTCCCCTTTACACATTTAGTGCCTCTGTGCTTGGGAGCCTTGTGGACAGGAGCAGGATCTTCATCAATAATTACTAACATAGTTTTAGATATATCACAAGCACTCAATAGTGTGATTTTAAATAATATATTAAATTAATTGATTAAGAAGTGATATTAGCTACTTCCATGGCAAACATCCCAACCACTTCTATTCTTGTGAATTCTTTATCTTTTCCATCCCATACCACTTTCTGAAAGATGTCTCATGTCATTAACCACATCAGGCACTGAGTTATCACTATAAAATGAAGCTCAAATATTGACAATTTCCTGCTTAAGGTCTTCCAGCATCTCCATCCATAGGATAAAATCCAACCCCCTAACAGGGAATACAAATGTATTCATTTTCTGATATCTGCCTACAAATGCGTGCACTTCTTCTATGCCATTGTAATGGTCTCTTAGATGTGTCAACTTGGTTAGGCTGCAGTCCCTAGTTATTCACTCAAACACTAATCTAGTAGTGACTGTGAAGGTATTTTGCAAATGTGATTAAAGTCAAGTGACTTCAAGTGAAGGAGATTATCCTAGATAATCTGGGTAGGCCTAATGTTTTTTCTAATAGTCTGTGGGAGAAAACCTAGCTGGATTGATCTGAGACCCTGCTTAGTTTCCAAGCATGTGGGTATTTTCTACTTCTCATTTTTGATATTGATTTCTAGCTTAATTCTACTGTGGTCAGAAAACAACACTCTGAATAATTTCAATCTTCAGCCCAAGCCCCAGGGAAAGCTCCACTTCATTTTGCCACCTGCAGGCAGCTTGCAGAGTCCCAGCAGTGCTCAAGTGCCCAGGTTCTTGGGTGCCACAGTCAGACACCGACCTCCACAATGTTCAGGCAGCCAATGCAATCACTGCAGTCCTTGTTATAGGTCTTGGAGGCCATTTCAGCTTCTGGTCCAGGGTGACCCTCAGCTCAAAGTTCAGGTCTACCACATACTCCAAGAAGTCAGTGGTATTTTCCTGAATTGGGAGTGCAAGCTGCTGAGTTCCCCTCAAGCTTTCTCCCTCTCCCCAAAGGATAAGGATAAACTCTATTCAGGGCCATACAATCATTTCCAATCTAGAGCTATATTCTTCCTAGCAATTGACATGGCCTCTGTATCTTTGCTCACACTCATCTCCACCCCTAGAATCCTTCACATTCTCTAGGATTGCTAACCTTTGAAAGGCCTGAAAATCTCTTAATCAGTTAAATGGTCTAAGACTCTCTGAAGAAGAAATTCTACCTACGGGCAGGAGTTTCAGCTTGTGCCTGAGTTTAAGTCTGCCATTCTTGATAACCTGCCCTGTAGATTGTGGATTTACATAGCCAGTCCCCACAATCTTAAGATCGAACTCATTTCAATAAGTTTCTTAATATATATCTTCTACTTTTTTCTGCTTCTCTCATTGAACCTTGAGTGTTGCAGATTTTGGTACCAAGAGTAGTTATAGAGGAATAAAATCTTAAAGATGTATTTTATGAATTTATTCCTTATTTTATGGAATTAGATTTAAAGACTTTCTTTCATCATTTAAATGACTCTATTTCCAGTGGTAAGAAGAGCACTGATAGACCATGGCATGGAGCAGCAATACCAATATATAAATTATTTCCATTAGAAACTCTTAATCAAATAACCTATATAAGGTAAAGTTCTTGGTGAACATGCATTTGCTACATGAGAGCATTTTAGTTAATGTAGGTGCATAACAACATTGGTTAGTTGTTCCTAATTTTTCTGGAGAAAGTGGGGAAAAAAGGATGAGCAAAGGGCTTCAGTTTCCCAGTTCAAGCTCCACATTAATGGACTGAAAGATTTCCTGTCTACCTTTAGGGAAAGCCAGTGTCATATTTGGTTTCTGAAAACCAAATCCTGAGTCTCATCCTGTGAGTAGTTGAATTGAAATACAAATAGTGTCCCCAATCTCACAGAAGGTTTTCTGTAAAGTGAAGGCATTGACTGTGAATTAACGTGTTTTGAAAACTAGAATGGGGCCATATGCATTGATCCCAATGATGCTCTGTCATGGAAACTCTAAATTCCAACAGTCTTCTTTCCCAATGACCACTGCCAGGGATATTTTCCCTCCATTCCTTGAGATACTGTAATGATTTCATCTCACTTTTATTTTTTTCACAATCACTGTTGATTCTGCTCAAGATGAATCCCTGTCATTTCTCTTTGCTTCTAGACCTTTAACTAAATTCAAATCCCAGCATGTCCCAAAGAGTAGGTACAAATGGTAATCCATGAGGATGTGTGTTACCCCCCAAGAAAACTGCATGATTTTTTTCAATTTACACAGATGCAAATGGGGGATCAAATATGGAAATAGATCTTAGAGATGTAGGATAATGGTGGATGTAATACAAGCTTAGATAGCTAAAATTTATTGGTGTGGACTCAGCTGAGATTCTAAATTAAATGTTTTAGCTTCAGAGGTTAGAAAGGACTCTAAGACTTTAATTGGCCATAACGTGGATCTAAGGTGATGTATTAGTCAGGGTTCTCTAGGGAAACAGAATCAACAAGAAATATCTATCAATAGTAAGAGATCTTATCAGAGTGTCTCATATGACCGTGGGGGTGCACAAGTCCAGATTGCAAAGGCAGGGTGCAATTAGGGGTTCCAATGGAAGTTCAATAGATGTCCTTGATGAGTTTCTGGGAGACATTGGCTGTCCAAAGACATATTGGGAATGCTGGAATTACTTCCCCTTTAAGGCATTCAACTGATTCAATAAAGCATCGCTCATTGCTGATGGCAATCTCCCTGACTGATGTAATTGTAATCAGCTATCTATGCAGTAAAGTCAATGGTGACTAAAGTCCATAAATGCCCTTGTATTACAATTAGCTCAGTGCTTGCTTGACCAAACAACTGGGTACAATTACCTGGCTCAGTCAACACATGAGACTAACCATCACAGGTGACCTATTCTAAATCAAATTGAAATGTTTGAAATGTTTGAACTGCATTGGTGTACTATAGAAGAAAGGACCCAAAGGATTAAGGAGATTGTAATATTAAAATGGATTTAATTTGAAAGACAATCCTCCTCCTTCACAGGTGAGTCCACAGGACACTATTTTCACCAGTACTGTGGGGAATTTTTATTAGTGGAACATCTGCATCATTGAAGCTCTCTGTGGTAATTTCTTTGTAGATTGGAAATTACATTAAGAATTACTGCCATTGATCATGGATCCCTACATGTAATGGGGATAATGTAATCCTGGGATTGCAGAAACCAAGTGATGGGACTGAATTGCCAAGACAAAGTGGTTGTGATTATAGTAATGGACAGAAGTGTCAGAGAAATAGCGATAGTCTGGCTCACAAAGACCTTTCCCATTGGCTCTTGGTTCAAGTTGTCCTTAAAAAAGAAATAATGAATAGTCTACTAAATTCTTAATTGATCTGCATAAGCAGAAGAGTTCTAGCTCTAATGAATAGAATTCAAACTTGAAATACCCAAACAAGGAATCAAGGTTCTCTAGACTTGAGTCAGTTTATAGACCCAGAACACTATGAATGAAGGGTTTCTTGAGGAAGGACCTTGATACACTGCCAGCATTTTCTCTAAGCCTTCCCAAAAGGGAATGGCCCCCTTAACCAGGGTTTTTTTTTGGGGGGGTGGGGGAGAGGGGAGGGAAGTGATATAATCAAACTTTTTAGGGACTATTGGACACTGACTCTCAACTGCCTACAAATTTCTGGAGGAACAAAATTTTACTGTGGTATACCAATCAGAGTAGGTGGTAATGGAAATCAGGTGGTTAATGGTATTTTAGCCAAAGTCTGTCCAACAGTGAGCGCAGTGTGTTACCATAATCAAAACATCATTATTTCCCAAGTTTCTCAATGCATAATTGAAGTAAACATACTCAGAAATTAAGAATCCCTACATTTGTTTCCTGACCTGTGGGTGGGGACCGTTATGAGAGTAAAGAATAAATGGAGGGTCAGCAGACTTGGCCCAGTGGTTAGGGCATTTGTCTACCACATGGGAGGTCCACGGTTCAAACCCTGGGCCTCCTTGACTCGTGTGCAGCTGGTCCATGTGCAGTGCTGATGCGCACAAGTAGTGCCCTGCCACGCAGGGTGCCCCCGCATAGGGAAACCACCTAGCATGAAAGAAAGTGCAGACTGCCCAGGAATGGTGCCGTGCACATGGAGAGCTGACACAAGATGACGCAACAAAAAGATTCCCCTCCTGCTGACAACAGAAGCGGACAAAGACACAGCAAATAGACAAAGAGAACAGACAACTGGGGTGGGGGGGAAGGGGAGAGAAATAAATAAAATCTTTAAAAAAAAAAAAGGAATTGGAAAATAAAAGAATAAGTGGAAGCCAGTAGAACTGTTTCCACCTTGGAAAATAATAAATGAAAATCCACACTGCATCCCTGGAGGTATTGCAGAGATTAGTGCCTCCAAGAAGGGCTTGAAATTTGCAGAGTTAATTCCCACGACATCCCCATTCAACTCACCTATTTGGTCTGTGTGGAGAATAAATTGATCTTGGATAATGGTAGTGGATTATCATAAATGTAACCAGGTGTTGACTCCAATTGCATCTGCTGTTCCAGATGTGGTTTCATTGCATATGCACACCTCCCCTGATATTTTGTATGCAGCTACTGATCTTGTATATGCTTTTTTCTCAGTATCTATTAGTGAAAAACACCAGAGGTAGTTTACTTTCAGTTGTCATGGCCAGCAATACACCTTCACTCTCTTATACCAGGGGTATATTAACTATCAAGCCCTATGACATAATTTAGTCCATAGGGAACATAATTGCCTTTAAGTTCCACAAAACACCACCCTGTTCCATTACATTGATGACATTATGCTGATTGGACATAGGGAGCAAGAACTAACAACTACTTTAGATTTATTGGTAACACTTTTGTATATCAGAAGATGGGAAATACATTTAACAAAATTTCGGAAGACTTCTGCCTCAGAAAAATTTCTAGACATTCAATATTTTGGGCATGTCAACATATTCCATTTAAGGTGAAGGATAAATTGTTGCATCTGGCCTTTTCTATAACCAAAAAAAACTGCAAAACTTAGTGGGCTTCTTTGGATTTTAGAGGTAATGTAGGATTCATTTGGGTGTTATACCCTGGCCCACTTACTGAGTGACCCAAAATCTGCTAGCTTTACCTGGGGCTCAAATCAAGAGAAGTCTCTGCAAGCAGACCATTCTGCTGTACAAGATGTGTGTTGCTTGGACCATATGATCTAGCAGTTCCAGTATTTCTTCAACTGTCATTCATAGCTAGAGAAGCTATGTGGCAGACCCCTATAGGAGAATCAGAGTGAAAACCTTCAGGATTTTGTGACAAGGTGCTCTTCTCTTTTCTTTTGATAAGCTACTCTTTGTTTGTAACTCATCTTTAGTAGAGACAAAATGGTGAGCTGCTTATCATGAACTGGATATTGTCTGATGAACCAAGCCATAGATTTTGGCAAGGAAATCATCACTTGAATATCAGATCAAAGTGATGTATGTGATATATGATATCAGGCTTGATCTGGGCCTGAAGACACAAGTTGCACAAAAAGTGACTCAGAGAAGTGGGTGTGGCTCAAGCAGTTGGGTACCTGCCTACCACATGGGATGTCCTGGGTTCAGTTCCCGGTGCCTCCTAAAGAATGCAAGCAAGACAGGGAGCTGTCCCAAAAGCTGATGCAATAAGATGAGGTAAAAAGATGACATAGCAAGATGAATCCATAAGGAGATACAACAAGGAAACGCAATGAGAGATACAAGCAGGGAGCAGGGTTAGCTCAAGTGATTGTACACCTCCCTCTCACATGTGAAGTTCCAGGTTCAATTCCTGGTGCCTGCTTAAAAAAAAGACAAGTATATACAGAAAGCAGATCGCATGTACAAACAAAGGGATGGGGGAATAAAAAAATAAAATAAATCTTAAAAAAATAGAGTGGCCCAAACACCTACATTATAGCAGGCTTATACTGTTGTTATAACAATGTCTCACAGTCCGTACCTATGACATCATCAGGAGTTTCCTTCAACCAGTTGACAGAGAAATAGAAAATTTGTGTTTGTTTTACAGACAGTTCTGAATAATATTCAGATACTACCTGAAAGCAGACAACTGTAGCACTAAAGGCCCTCTCTAGAATATCCCTGGAAAACAGTGATGAGGGGAAATCCTCCTACAGGGTAAAACTTTGTACAGGGCACCTGATTTTGCTTGAAAGGGTAAATGGTCAGAGGTAAGAGTTTATATCAGTAATAGGCTGTGGCAAATGGTTTTCCTGGCTGGTCATGGAAGTGGAAGTTATAAATACCAGCTAAGACCAGGTTAGTTGCAGAAATGAGGACTATAATAGTCATAAGTATATCTTCCATATTTTGTTATGAATGTGTTTATGTATAGTATCTGATTTTGTATTCCCTCTCGTAGTCCCTTATCATGTAACATAATATATATTAGTAATAGCTAAATTTATGTCACATTCTTTAGGTTACATTACATTAAATAAGAAGAGTGAATTTCACCAAAGGATATTACATCCTCTGGTTGAGAATGGTTTAGCATGTGTCTTAGCTAAAAAGTTGCAGATGTAAGGTATGAGAAATGGGCTGTCTTTCATAAAGGGGATTTATTTGGGATAAAAGCTTATATTTCTGAGGCTGTGATATGTCCAAATCAAGGCACCATCAGAGATGCTTTCTCACCAAGGTCTGCTACTGTTGATTCTGGGTTCTGTCAAGTGGTGAAGATGACCACTGATCTTGGTCAAGATCTCTGCCTTCCCTTCAGAATCTGCAATCTCCTGGAGCAAAGCCGTGGTCAACCAGGCAAGGTTTGTCTCTTAGTAGACCTCCTCTCAGTCAGGGTCCAGCCTCTCAGGGGCCTCTTTCCATGCCTATGTGCTCTGCTACTTTCAGACCCTGGAACATCTCAGTCCTCCAGGCTTCTCTGTTTTCCTGTAGTTCTCTCTTCACACATGGCAGAATTAATAGGGCAGCTTCCTTTTCCTCCATGTGTGTCTGTCTCTCTCTGTTTCTCCATTTATAGCAGACCCAGCGAGACGATAGAGATTAAACCTGAGTCATGCCTCACTGGCATCGTCCGATTGAAAGCGTCCCACACCCACAGCAATGGATTAGTTCAAAAGCATAATCTTCTTCTTTTTGCAATTTACAAAAGAACTTGAAACTGTCAAGGCATGTTTTCAGTATTATGCAGAATAGTTGTACCATATTAGGCAAAAACTGTAATTTTACTGTTTACTTTATTAGAAGAATAAGTATGGCTTCAAGAATATGTGTGGGTGCCAAGTAAATGAAGGAACAGCTATGTTGTTTGATGTGTCAACTTAGCTAGGCTACAGTTCCCAGTTCTATATTCAAGCTCTAATCGATGTTTTGCTAGGAAATATGTTTTAGATATTTAAAGTTAATAATCAGTTTACTTTAAGTAAAGTTAATTATCAGTTTAAGGAAAGTAATTTGAGCACTCTGAATGCACAGTTGGATGCTCTGAAAAGCAGAGTTCAGGTTTCCCTGAAGAAAAATAAATTTTGCTTTTGGCAACACGTCATCCCTTACCCAACAGTTCCAGTTTATCCTTCATGGTTGCCTGTTCTGTGGATTTCTGACTACCTAGCTATAATCCTCAATCTTATAAGCTAATTTCTTGCAAAAAAAAAAAATCTATGTATCTCCTACTGGTTCTATTTCACTGATTCAACACTGAATGATACAAAAGTCATATCCTTTTATTCTTTCACAAATTTTGGCTTGTTGTTTTTACTTAAACCACCTCTGTCTGTCCAACTAATTACTTTTTCTGTTATACTGTTGCTGTTTATAGGAAATTCTCTGAATTGCCCCAGCTATCTGGATTATGTATGTCTGAAAAGTTTATATAACTTTCATGCTGTTTATCAAGTCATATCTTAAATTTATTGCTCTTCTCTCTGGCCCAATGAGTTTTTAACCAATATTGCAGTCTTTGTTTTCTATTATGTATGCCCACATTGTAGTGCAATACCTATTACCTGAAAGGTTCCTAACAAATGTATATTGAATGAATGAAAGATAAAGCTACAACATCTCAATACATTGGCATATATATTTACATTTCTAAATTATTTAGATATATAATCCTAACTCCCACCCAAGTGTACTAAGAACAGGAATAGCATCACTTCAGAAGAATCAATTGACTTGATAAAATATACATGTAGTAGTTGGTGTAAGATAAATACTGATCATGAAAGTCTTTTGGTCACCTCCAAGTGTTCCCAGTGCTGTCAGTGTAGTAAATTTTAACAGTGAATAGTGCTGAAATCCACCAGAAGGGTTCTTTAGAGAGAAAGGATTGACTCAATGACTATGTCTGGATAAATACTGCCTGCTGAGATGACGATATAAGACCTGTGGTGGAATGGGAATTGCAGGAGGACAACTATAAAACGCAGTTTTGAGGGTATTTGAAAGAAAGACAAGAAAGAAGGCTCAAATTTAGTTAGTGTCTCCTAAATGGCAAGACGTTGGGCAATGTTTAGACACATTCTCTTTCTCACACTCTCACTGACCCAAACACAATAGTAATTTTTTTCTTTTCTTTTTTTACTTATGGTGAAAGAGGCTCAAAAAGCTCAAAAAATGTTTTCAAATATTTGTAAACTTTTAAAAAATAGTAGAGATGTTGTAAGTTTACAAAAAATCATAGAATACGGAGTTCCCATTTACTACCCTGTTATTAAGGCCTTGCATTAGTGAACTATATTCCATGATGTAACCTAGGGTTCTCTGTTTGTACTATACAGAGTTGTTGTTGTTTAAGAATATATTTTCAATCCCCCTTCAGCATACTTTGGGGGAAATGGGGCCAAATCAGGGTAATGTAAAGTTAAAATAAAGTGTGGCAAACCAAGTTTAGGACAGTAGGACTGAGGGTACAAAAGTTTTTTTGTTCTTTTGTTTTTATCATAAGAGTAGCATGCATACATATAGTGAAAATTTTATATGGAACAATTTCAGACATTCTTCCATTTCAGGACCTTCCATAATCAGCTAAACTCAAATGTCATATAAAAGGATGAGTAGTATATTTAAATCAATATAAATATTGGATGATGAACAGATTACTTAAGATAGAAACATTTTTTATCATTGAGCATACTGAGATATGAGCCAAAAGATCATGGAAGTTGGGCAGAGCAGGGTTCTGAAAGCATGTTATATATAAAAAAAGAAATTAATTAAAAAAGAAAAGAATTAAAAGTTTACAAATTCAAAGAGATTGGTTTATAAGAAAGGAAACTGGGTTAAAGAGAGTTAAAGATGTTTCTTTACTAAAACACAGGTTAGGAGAAGTTAAAGAGGCCTGTTAGAAGACAAATTGAGCACAGTCTTTGAAACTGAATAATAATAAGTATAATCATAGGAGTTAAAGTTTATTTTGGACCCAGTAGTGTGTAGGTGTTTTGTATGCAATAAATGTTAAAATTATATTAAAGTGGTAGTTATTGTTATCCAAATTAACAGTTGTGGTAAAAGCACTTAGATTAAGCAAATTGCTCTAGATTACACAAGCAAGTAAATGACATGCCCATGATTCAAATCAATATGTAACTGTAGATGTATGTCCTTAAACTTTTAAACACATTAAATATCCTTCCATTCCTGGGATTATGACTTTATGAAGTAGAGTCAAAGTCTTGGCTTTTTCTATCAGAGATAATAACTCATTGATTTGTAAATGGACATCAACATACATAAGTGATGCTTTCATAATTAGTTTGTTTTCATACCAAGTAATCCTCTGTGCAATCCACCATAACTGGTAAGTATAGTGGTAAAGTATGGTGGTAAAGAACACAAACTGTGGATTCTGTGTTCCAGAAATCACCACCTTGTGTGAATCTGGAAAAATATATAACACTATCAAATATAAGCTTCCTCAACCAAAAATGCATGAAAATAGTTGTTTGGGGAAGATTATCTGAGAGGGTACATATAAAGCATTTAGAATATACATGCTGATTATTTATTATTATCCATTATTATTCCATAGAATTACTCAATTCTTACTAAATAAATATTTTAATAATGTCTAATGTTTAAGAACTGTCTAGATAACGATGGAACTGACCGCTTAAAATTTCTAGCTAGATACTGCTAGTTTTAAGCAGTTATATAAGATTTAGTCAGACATATATGATTCATAAAATTGAAAAATATATTTGAATGAACAATCTAGTGATCTTTATGTTCACTTAGATATTTAATACTGGATATTTATAGGAATAAATAAAAGATTCACTAACTTTTTTTCTGTTTTGGATTCCAAAATATATTGTCTATAGCAACATAAGGTGTCATACAAAAAGAACAGAAAAACAAATATAAAAGTGAAGTGCTTGATGGTTTGAATTAATTCAAGAAAAGATAACTTAAAACTGACATCCTTTTAAAATACCATTATGAAACAAGAATTCACAACAGAAGTTAGACATGTCAACTGCAAAGAATGAATTTTTTGCTCTTGTCAATGTAACAAAAGGCCTAAAGTATTGTTTTGAATACATTCAATCTTTTCATATTTAAAAATATCTCAAGTTTATAAAATTACTATTATCCAAATTTAAAAGCATATTACATATATACCTCTTATGCTTTCATTTTATTGATAACCCACAGGTATTTTGCATACCTCTTTGGATTTTTGACAGGCATTGTTAATAGTTGAAATAATATGCTTCAGGGTGAAACACTTCTCAAAGTTTTCATTTCTCTGAAAAATGGATATGTGGAAAGAGCATGTTCTCTTACCCTATGGCATTAGACTTTTCAGTGTTATGAAATTATCGGATATGCTTTGTCCATTTTATAAACATGGGAAGCTAAATCTGGGAACAAGAGTCAACCTGCTAGGGATGGTAGATGTGAATGATTGATATAATCATTTACCTGGTGATATTTTTGAGATGTTTCATTAATCAACCCTAAAATTGTCTTCTTTTTCATTCTTCCTTTTAATGGAAATTGTAAATTTACTCTGTTTTAAACCATTTCAAGTTGTTTTTGTTTCCTGTTACTTGGAATAAAACATCCTAAATAATACTCTAGAAGACAACCATCTCTGGATATTCTTCATTATCTCCAAACTATTCTTATCCTTGTTTCTTAGAACTCATGACTGTCCATAAGCTATACCCTGACAACAGAATTATATCAGTATCTAAGGTCAGCACAGAGATGCTCTGGAACAACAGAAATTTTATGTGAATGTCTATAATAGCATATTTTATGAGGCTTAGTGTTTTTTTTGGTGGTTGGGTTCTCCTAGATTTTGGTTTCAGGAATATGACAATAGAGACCTTACTATTTCTAAAATATGGTGCGATAAAAAAGAAGGGCATTTATGAACTAGGCAAGAGTAACTCTATTAGCTAGATCAAACACATGTTTTGATATCCCAGACTTAGATAAAAACATA
Organism: Dasypus novemcinctus; assembly: GCF_030445035.2. Lineage (NCBI taxonomy): Eukaryota > Metazoa > Chordata > Mammalia > Cingulata > Dasypodidae > Dasypus > Dasypus novemcinctus. The sequence continues at coordinate 31,696,191 of NC_080674.1, read as the reverse complement.
AAATGTAATATATATGGCACAAATGTAGCTAAATGTAAATACATGTGCTTGAGAGCTTGACTGGTGACTATTCTGATATTATAACTCTCACATACATTGTTTTATGGCAATACTTTACTCACCTTCAAAAATTTACTGTCATTGTGATCTTGTTATCAAATATATTTGATTTTTTTGTAAGAATATAGAAATTCATTTGGTTTTTGTACATTAATTTTGTATTACATAAAGTTGTTAAATTCAGTTACAATTTCTAGAAGTTGTTTGATTCAGGACAAAATTCTATTTTTTTTTTCTGACACCTAATACTGCTTAGAACAATACTGAGGACAGCATTGTTTTATTTTCCTGAATGGTAACAGGGCTAAGTCTTTATATTTGGTATACCATATAATGTCAATATACTAGTGTGTTTATTAGGGTTCTCTAGGGAGATAGAACCAACAGAAGGTATCAGCAAATATTACAAGATTTTGTAAAATTGTTTCACACAACCTTGGGGATGCATGAGTTCAAATTCTGTAGGACAGTCTGCAAGCCAGGAATTCTGATGAAGGTCCTCAATGAGTTTCCCAGGAGATGCAGCCTGCCTGAAGTAGAGATGGGAATTCTCTCTCTGACTGCTGAAATCACTTCTCCTTTTAAGGCCTTCAAATGACAGGATGAGACATCATTCATTCTTGAAGGCAATCTCTTCAGTTAATCGTAGATGTAATCAGCCATAGATGCAATCAATTCACTGATGATTTAAGTCCATGGAATGTCTTCACAGTACAATTAGGTTAGTTCTGCCTGACCAAACAACTGGGTACCATTAGCTGGCAAGTGGACACATGAGTCTCACCATCACAACTTGTTATACCAAGATCAATCATTTTTAGTATTCTTTTCCCCTGAGAAATGGTGACTCAACCAACAGATAAAGCATTCCTTTATTTACTCAATTCTTTCATTAATTTTGCCAATCACTTTTTCCCCTAATTCCGGTGTTTTATCATATATATATATATATATATATCCATTTTCAGAGTAAAGAAACCAAATAATAATAGGCCAAATTTAAGATTACAACATATTCTAAATATATATATATATATATATATATATATGTCTGCCTTTAAGAACAGAGTTTTCATTTAATAAATCATTCAAAGAATCACTTGGAACTAAAAGTAATTGATCTACTCAGGGACTATGTTGTATATTTGTTCTGTGTGCTCTTAAGAAAGCTATTGAAGAAGGAGGCAAGAAGGTAGCAGAGAAGGGAGCTCCAAGGATCAGCTCATTCTACAGTGCAGCTAGTAATAAGCCAGAAGCTATCTATATCACCTGTTTGGGGGGAACAGGAGACCTCCCGCAACCACCTTGGAAGAACAGAAGGAGGAGAATGGTCATCTGCAGTGAAGTTTCATGAGCAGAGCACTCCATGCTGAGGGGCCAGTGCCCATCCCCACTCATGGGACAGAATGCCTGACGCACTACTCCTGGCAGGACTTGAAAGCTCCATTTCCCAAAAACAGGGGTTGGAGAGATGGTCAGGTACTGATATCAGCTATTCATTAGTAAGATCTGCTGGGTAAAATCCATTTGTAAGTACCATTGAAATTTGAATCTGTCCAAGTCAGAAAGAGCCTATAGCCTCATTTTAACTCCTCTCCTATCATAAGGGAAAGCAGGAGGGGCTAATTGAAAATCAGGGTGACTTTCTGGAAGGTAAGGACAGATTTCTTTACACCCAGGTCTTATTGCTGCCCCAGCCTGGACTCTGGTCCTGCCCCCAACAAACAAGGAAGGTGGACAGAGCTGTACCAGTCTCTGTGGACAATTTGGTCAATTTGGCCCACACTGCTTAGACGATTACCCACACCAGGGGCTCCATTCTGGCCCCTGACAGGGAAGGAAGGTGGACAGAGCGGCATCAGTGTCTCCTGGTAACCACTTTTGGCCTGCACAGACTAGATTGTTGCGCCCACCTTCAGCTTCTTCCACACCCTGGTGGGGGAGGACGGGTGTGCTTTGACAGCAGCCAACTTTCCATGAGACAGCAGCTCTGATAATGCCTTGATGTGGACATTTTTACAACCTCAGTACTGCAAGTTTTTAGCCTAATAAATTCCCATCATAAAAGCCAACCCATTTCTAGTATATTGTTCCCAGAAGCTTTTAGCAAACTAAAACACCAATATGACGGTGTGCTCATTCGGGGAGGATGGCCAACAGGAAATGTGTCTCCATATTCTGGGACTGGGAGAAGGAAAGAAAGTTAAGTCATCAAATTCTATGGTAATAAGCCAATAGATAATGACTGAAGCATGAATTCAAGCACATTCTATGGAGGTGTTGTGGTATAGCTTTGTTAAATTAAATAATTATGATAATTAAAATCAGAAGGTGCAGAAGATAACATCAGCATGCATATATAAAAACTTCAAGTTACATGACATTTCCCACTGCAGATGTGACATGGGCAATAAAGATAAGAATTGGAATAAAAGACTAATAACATGAACTATAGCTTGTAATCAATCCATATGTGAATGAAAAAAAAAGATTATTCAATGATTAAAGCAGTTAATACATTTGAGAAAACTGAAAATGCTTGTGCATTCTTTGATGATACATGGATATTGTATTTGGCCTGAAGTGGTGTTAATAAGACTACTAGAGAAATGCGATGTGTAGAATTCTCTTTTAAGTAGCAAAAGAATTAGCATTTAATCCTTTTAAGTCAACTCTCTCCTTTGTTATTTTCACAAAATAAATAAATTTGTCTTGGATAAAGCTTACTGTATTAATATTTCTATATGGGGAGATTTTGTTTGTTTTGTTGGTTGGGTTTTTAAAAAATATTTGTTTCTCTTGTTCTGGCCATTGGCTTTTTGAAAGGAATAGATAGAAGTTTTCATTTTATTTTTTTCTATCAGAGAATGTAAACTGGAGAATTTGGGGGGCTAGGTATTTAAATATTTATCAACAATTTAATTTAAGAGTGTTAAGAAAAGATTACTTAAATGAATGCAAAATTGCTTAATATGTCATAGGGCAGTATATTTTGGGGGGAGTTATTTTCACCAGGCAGAAATTATTAGCATCTTTACCAGACAGATATACACAAACTGACATGTGATTTCACTGTTTCCATCCTCTAGTCAGTCATCTTACCATTATTGAGTCAACTTTTCACCATGAATCATTAGGGAGCAAAGACAACTGATGCTTTACCAATCCCCTTCACGTGAATTTTGATTTCCCATCAGAAAGCCTCTACATAAGCAGTTTAGATAGGGGTGCATTTCCTGTATGTCATATTCTGAGTTCTTTATGTTTGTAAATCTAAAAGATTCAGAAAAAGACTTTCCAAATTAAAAAATGCCTTATTGTCCCTGATATTTTGATTCTATATTCTCTTTTATATCATTTTTATTTTGTTTTACCATAGTCCTTATCTTTTCAAAGGCAAAATAAAAGTCTACCGCTAATTAGGAAAAACGATGCATACAGAAAGGAACACATAAAGAAATAAAAAACATACATATGTTAAAAATTATATAACTTATGCAGTTTTATTCCTATGCTTTTAGTCCTTGGTATCCCTATTAGTCAGGGATTATTATTATTTTTTTTTTTTCTGCTGCCAAAAGCTTTATTGTTTACACTTGGTTCAGGGCTTGTTAGAGAGCTACAAGATGGCAGTTAGAAAGATGCCTCCCGGCTGGAGCGGCTCAGGCAGAAGCCTGGATGCTGGGGGAATAGAGCCCTCTCCCACAGCCTCTGGGCTCCAGGGGCTCCTAGTCGTGCTTGAGGGTAGTCAGGGATTATTATTTCCATTTTTCTGATGAGAAAAAAAGGGATCAGAAAGTTAAAATGATTAGCCCAAATCATAAAGAAGTAAATGCACAAGTAGTTCAAGATGGCTTTAACAGCAAAATGCCTTGTTCTTCCAATCAATTGCAAATTTTGAAGGCCCTATTGATTCATGTTGTAAATGTGGCATATAGATGACTGAAAAATTCCTCGTCTTCTTTTCATTTTTCTGAGCAAGGTTTTCTGATCTAGGAGAACAAACAGATGACAATATAAACAAAAATTGCACTAAGAGTTGAAAGCTTATGTAAATATATTATCACTTATTTCTCTGGGTTTATTTCCTAGTAAGTTATTCAACAACTTTATTTCCACCAAATGATTTTGTTATGCCTTTTATATGAGTTAAGTTAAAGATGTAGATATTTTGGCTCATTCTTTTATTGTATGAAATAATCAAATGGCATATGAATTTATATTAAAATATTTCTTCAGATGATGATTCAAAATATGGTTGTCATTTAAATACCTGGTTACTAATCTCAAGATCTTTTTCAAATAAATTGCACAGCTTTAATTTTTTTATTAAACTTTTTAATGGAATGCAGCTGTGGCTCAATAAGTTGTGTTCCCATCTACCATATGGGAGGACCTGGGTTCACATCCCAGGGCCTCCTTGTGAAGGTAGGCTCCCCCACAAGCTGTGGAGAGCCCCCCCCACCTGCAAGTGCCATGGAAAGCCAACTCAGCAAGGTGATGCAACAAAAAAGGGAGACAAGCAAAAACACAGAAGAGCAGGCAGAAGAACGCACAGTGAATGGATTCAGAGAGTAGACAGTGCTCAAAAATCCACAAGGTGGGGGGAATAAAAAAAAATTATATGGCTATTGGTAATTGGATGGATAATCTATCTTATGTTCCAAAACTCTAACTTAATAATTTCATTTCATACACTTTTAATATTATTTTAATGCTATTAATAATATTATTGGCATCTTTCAGGGGTCCTTCAATTAACAAAATCCCACCACTACCCCTGGTTTCTAAATAATTGAGAAAAAATATAAATAGCAAATTGGTCACATATCAGAGTTGTAGAGCACAATATTATGTGAAAAAACAAGGGTCTGTTAAGTGAACTCCTGAATTGATAGATATATCCCTTTTCTGGATGATACTGGACACAGGTTTTCTTCTCATATATGCAATCTTGGAGAAAATGGAGGCAAAAAGGAGAAGTCAAGCTAACTATAGGAAAGCCAACTACCACACTTCCAAGTTTAGTAGTAAATTGTCTACCCATTGCCAAAGGCAGCATGGGATGTTTATACCAAGCTTTGGAAAAGTTTCTTTCAATGGAAATCAGGAGCTGTGAAAGTGCATTTACCTTTAGTGCAAGAATTACTTTTTGAGTTATGCTATTATCATTGTAAGCATCATAAACTGCATGTCATATATCTGGCAAATATTAGAGTTCAATTGTCTATGGTGAGAGATAAGGTAAGCCAAGGAGTAGTTAAGAAATAACCAATTATAAACCATTGAATGTAACATAATCTCTTAAATACACACAAATATTTGCAAGGAGTTGTGAGTTTGAGTAGTATCCTAGTCTTTCTTACTGTGGATTTCCCTTTTTATAAAATTAAATATTTGCCCATGATTTTTTCTTCAAGTGAGTTGAAGAATGTATGTGGAAAATATGTATTTTTAATAAATAGATTAGGATGTTCAGTATAGCTGTCAGATGTTCTTAAGTAATCTCTGCAAAAATTACTCAATTGTCCTTTAATGAAGAGAAGTATATTGAAGACCCTTCACTACTTTATTTTGTTTCTGACTTACTTTCTCTGGTCTGATATCAGTTATTTTATTTCCATGGAGATTCCTCTTCTTTCACAGAACTCAAGAGGTACAAAGTTGATATAGTATGGTCATGATAGAGTCATGATATAGTCATGACTTCCAATACTTAGATATTAATGCCCCCTATGATTTTATAGAGCGAATTCGAATTTAGATGTGAACAAATTATTATAAATAATATATCTATTTATAAATTCTCAAGGAACTATTATTTTATCAGCTCTTACTACCATGATTGGAGACTAAGGATTTTTCTTTCATTTTTCTGGGGGTGGACAGATTTATATACTGAGTAGTTAGAAATTTGGAGTTTCAGCTTTTTGTGAGTTACCTAATTCTAATTTGCTAAAGGCTGTCAAGGCAACATACCAGAAATTGGTTAGCTTTTACAGTGGGAATTTATGAACCTGTAAGCTTACAGTCTGATGCAATGAAAGTGTACAAATCAAGCCATCCTCAGGAGATGCTTTCTTCCTAAGCTGCAGTTATGAGGGATAAGGCACATGGTGGCATCCGCTTGTCTCTCCCTTCTCCTCTGGGCCTCAGTGCTTTCAGCTCTGGGTTGCTCCATCTGTGACTTTTCTCTTCCCTGGTTTCATTGATTTCAGCTTTTGAAGACCACTCTGTCTCTGCAGCTTGTTTCTACATCTTTAACTTTTTATTCCTTTGTTTATTAAGGACTCCAGTAAGCAGATTAAGACTTACCTTGGGTCATGCAATCCAATCAAAGGTCCTAAACTGAAGTTATTTAATCAAAAGTTCCAACCTACAATAGCCTTACACACATAGGAATAGACTAATACTAAAGTCATGATTTTCTGTGGTTCACAAAAACTTCAAACTGCAACATATCCTCCATTGGATTTCTCAGCTTGGCAAGCACAGGGTTTTGCCAACTACTCTCGTATCACTTAAGGCCAAGAAAATTGAAACTTAAGTTTACCTTGTTTTTAAAGATCCCTTATGAAACAGCCAGAATTGAGAACCATAATCACTTAGTTTTGATACTTAAATATTCCTTATTATTTTATCAACTGCATTAATTCATTAATTATATTTAAAGGAATGTTTTTAATATTTCAGTATTTTATTTTTTATAGGTTTTTTCTTGTTTTTCCAGTGAGAATTTCAACTAAGGCACTTTGCTCAAAAGAAAATCTTAATCTTTAAAAATTATATTTACAAATATTTTAAATATTAATTTAATAGATCACACCCTCTAGTAAAACATTTAATCCAAAAAAAGTGGTATTTTAACTGTAGTTATTAAATGCTTACTTTGTATTACAATGGAAGAGAATACTTCATTCCATATGGTCCCTCCATAAATAAAGGGATTATTGTTACTCATTTCTTTGACACCAAAGTTGGAAATACGATATTCTGGTTGATTCTTGTTTTGATGCTCCCAGTGATCCATACTTCCCAGTGCTCATGCTCTCGAACAGTCTTCTCACATTTTGACAGTGAGCTTGTCTGTGTGATTGGCTTTGGTGAATGGGACATAAGCAAGAATGATGTAAGCAAAGTCTCCTAAAAGCTCTCATATTGAATTTGTTCTGTATTAGTGTTCTTTCTCAGAAAACAATTGTCATACCATATGGAAAATCAAGCCATCAGAGAAAGAGGCCCCCACTTACAGGAGAATTGAAGCTTGTGGCCAATGACCCCAGAGAAGCTCCCAGCTAAGTAATGAGTAAGCCATCTTGGAATTGTATCCTACAGGTCCAATCAAGATGTACCAGCTGAGACTAAGTAGAATATAGATGAAGTGTCCCACCAAGATCAGCCTAATTTGTGAAATTTTGAGCCACCAAATTTTAGGATGGAAGTGTTATATGGCAAGAGATAACTTATACTATTGATGGTAAATATAGAATATAACCTATATAGATGAATCACCAGTATTAGCAAAGAGAATCAACACCTCAAATAACTTTGGATAGTCTTTAGACAAATAGCATAGTCATGTATGTCAGAAGGACATACAGTTCATTTTGATAGCATAGTCCTCTCTAACCTTTTTACCTTAAGCCATTCACTTAGTTTTTCTTAGTTTCACTTCCATCATCTGTAAGATAGAAAAATAATAATACTAGCCATTAATCTGTTTGGGAATTGTGGGAATTAAATGAGACAATATATGTAAAAATGTAGCCATTCCAATACACAGCCCATAGATAGTAGTTTATAAATAGCAGGAATGATAGTGGTGTTGATGATGATGATAATAATGGTATTATATCCAGAAAATACAATTTTGGTGTAGTGGGTACATTCATTGCTCTTTATAGATTTTCTTGATTCTCTATCACAGAGCACTTTAATATAATTCAGTATTATTAAGTCATACTTACTACTACTAAGTAGAGCAGAAATATTCTGCTTCTTTAGGGAAAAAAATATTGTTAAGTTAAAATGTATTCTTTTTATAATTTATCTATCTTTATCATGTTTACTATGACCTTCCTACCAAATTTCTATGCCATACCTGTGTAGAAATACGCACACATACCATAAATAGATTGATGCTAATTTGGGCTAATTTGTATCTATGTTGTCTTCTATGACTAATGATTTTTCATCACTGGTCACCGTAGCACCCTTATTTTCTTTCCTTTTTATCTATGCACATAAACTACCCAAGAATCCTTATGAAATAGAATGTTCTATGCTTACAAGTAGATTCTGTAATCCTTAGAATGCAGTTAAGCCATAAGATGGGGATATTACCACAGAGAAATATTATTTTTTCATATATATTCACTGCTGTACATAATTTATTTTCTTTAGTTTTAAACTTGATTTTCAGCTGTGCTTAACTTCAATTATTCTCTATCTGCAATTACTGGAAGCCATTTGATTTACTTTGTCAGGTAACAAAAGATGAATTTACAGTGTCAAAACCCAATTTGTGGTGGTACATTGCTGAGGAACAAATATATTTCTTAATTGGAAATTGACAGCTTTGGCACTAATTTGAACTAATCATTGCTCACATTCACACCAGCATTAATTTCCTTAGGCTCTGTTATGTCATTAAAATACCATGACAATCTTCTCCACAGGTATAGACAGCCAGATTCTTGCCTGTGGCAGACTTAATTAAAATAACAGCTGGGAATTTAAACATGAAAAGGAGGAATTCAAGAGATGGTAGTATTTATCAAAGTGTCCAAAATGTAAAGAATAGAAAGGGAAATGGTTTGGTTTATTGTTATCTTTTAACAATTTTATTAAATGGGGATTATTTATCTTGTGTTTGCTAAATCTTTACCCAAATTTTGATGAAGTTAATTATGTACATATTTAAGTTATTTTAAAAAAAAACTAAAAACTTGGAGTTTATGAGTTTTTAATATTAAACTTTATTTTTAGAGAAGTTTTAGATTACAGAAAAGTTACATCGTAAGTATAGTGTAGAACTCAACAAACTAATCATGAGTAAAGAGCTGAAATAGTCGTTAAACCACTCCCTAAAATGAAAAGCCCAGAACCAGATGGTTTCACAGGCGAGTTCTACCAAGCATCCAAAGATTTAATACCAGTATTACCCAAGCTCTTCCAAAAAATTGATCAAGAAGGAACACTGCCAAACTTATTCCGTGAAGCTAATATCACCCTAATACCAAAACCAGATAATGATATTACCAAAAGAAGAAAATTATAGACTCATTTCCTTAATGAATATTGATGCAAAACTCCTCAACAAAATACCTGCTAATTGAATCCAGGAGTACCTTAAAAGAATTATTCATCATGATCAAGTGGGTTTCGTACCAGGCATGTAAGCGTGGTTCAACACAAGAAAATCAATCAGCGTAAATACACAACATTAATAAATCAAAGAAGAAAAATCACATGACCCTATAGATTGATTCAGAAAAGACTTTGAGAAAATACAGCATCTTTTCTTAATAAAAATACTACAAAAGATAGGAATTGAAGGAAACTTTCTCATTATGATAAAGGCCGTATATGAAAACCCCACAGCACACATGGCAAAAGACTGAAAGCTCCACTGAGATCAGGAAAAAGACAAGGATGCCCACTGTCACCACTGTTGTTAAATATAATGCTAGATGTTCTAGGTAGAATAATCAGACAAAAAACAAGAAATAAAATGAATCCAAATTAGAAAGGAAGAAGTTAAACTTTTGCTATTCACAGATGTTATGATCTTATACCTAGATAGCCCTGAAAAATCTAAACAAGCTGCTAGAGTTAATAAATAATTTGAGTAGAATGTCAAGATACCAAATCAATTTGCAAAAATCAGTGGTGTTTCTATACAATTGTAACACACAATCTGAGGTGGAAGTCAGGGAAAAAAATCCATTTATAATAGTGACTAAAATAACCAATATTTAGGAATAAACTTAACTATGGATGTTAATATTAGTCTGTGCATGAATTTAAAATTATCTAATTCTATATCTAAGTGTGCCTAGTTTCTAAAAAGTCAATTAAGTAATATAGACCCTATAGGGTTTAATTTTCAAAAAGGATGTAGACTCAATGTGTATTCAAAGTTAAATACAGATGGAATGTAGATGATATGCTAATTCAAGCTTACCTGGAATGTGGGGGATATGTTAATTCAAAACCATCTGGTACTCAGACAAACACTTAATATTCTAAGAAACTAACAAAGAAAAGTCCTTTTTTTCATAAAAGCACGATTAGACTCCCCCACACCTACACCCTCTATATAAAAGGGACCCAAAAATCCTACCCGGGGCTCCAGTTTTTGGACAGGAGTTCCCAGGCCGGACTGGTCGTTAATAAATTTTTCCTTCTCGAGAATATATTCCTGAGTCTTGGCCTTTATTATGCGATCATTAAACTCTCTGCTTCTACAACAATGTGAAGCAGGCTAGTAAGATAGGGAATTAATAGATGGATGTGACTTAGCAAAGAGTGCACATGGACATCAGTAACCCCCAAGATGGCTGCTGGAAAACCCTCACCCACAAGGTTCTGCTATCCAGAACAAAGACTTCTGGAAGCAAGGAATAGCCCCAGATAATCCCCAATGGCAAAGTACTTGGGTTCTCCCTGGGGATTGATAGGTGGGGTGATCAATCAAAACAGCAAACAGCTGGAACCCCTCCTCTGCCATTAACAAAGGGGTGGAATAATTAATAGTTTATAAAGCAGACCACGAGGCCTGAGTGCGCATGCTCTGCTCTCTTGCCTCTGGATGCATTCCTGCCCTCTGCACACCACTCTCACCATTTTTTCTCTGCCATGTGGACATGCAAGTAAAAACTGGGCATTTTTAACCTATAATGGGGAATAGCAGTCTGTAAATCAGCCCTCTTTATCCCTTTTCAACTCCTTCCTCTCTACCTGGGACCCCTGCTCTCTTATTCTCTCCCAGTTTTTGATGACTAATTCAATCTCACTACTTGTGATTGGTCTGTTGAGTTCTTTTATGTCTTCTTTTGTCAATGTAAATTGATCCTGCGTTTTGAGAAATTCACCCATTTTGTGTAAATTATCAGTCTTGTTGACAAATATCCTCTAATGATATTCTATTTCTGTGGTATCAGTGGTGATATCCCCTCTCTTGTTTCTGCTTCGATTTATTTGCATTTTCTCTCTTCTTTTCTTTGTTAGTCCACTTAAGGGTTAATCGATTCTATTAATCTTCTCAAAGAACTAGGTTTTGGTTTTATTAATTTTTTCCTAGTGTGTTTTTTTTTTTTTTTTTTTCTCAATTCACTAAATTCTGGTTAGGCACACAGATATTTATGATTTTTCTTCTTGGGTAGTTTATGGTTTTAATGATAACTCCTTTCATAGTATAGCATTTCCCGTTACTTTTATTTTCTTCCAGTAAATAGTCTACTTTCTCCCTTCACCATTCTTTTTCAGACTAGCAATCTCCTGAGGTTTGATATAACTTTTGCCACAGAAAATTTCTTGGACTTCTATGGCAATGGAAGAGGAAGATACCTGAATTGTGTTATAATTGTGAAGTTATCTATGGCTTGCATTACTTTGGGTAGTTTACAATACTCGTCTCTCTTCAGAAAGGTAACTGCCTTGACATTTTCTTTAATAGAAAGATAAGAAAAATATTTTTTTAAAGCTTGTAAAATAAAAGAGATCCTACAACTTGCAAGGCATCTGTTTTTCTTTTATTTTACAGGTTAAAAACCAAACCAAACAAACCAAACAAAAACACTACGATCTCTTGGCTTTGTCAGCTTTTGGTATAGACAGTTTTTGAATCATCTTAAGTCTGACCTTTTAAAATTTATTTTCTTCTACAATATTTGCAATTCTTCTGTCTTTTCTTAAACATCTTTTCCTTAGACAAATTGCAATATAATACCATTATTTTATTTTTTCTCATTTTAGCACTTCCAACTTTCCTAACTGGTCCCTACCTATGAATCAGAATCAAGTTTTGAATTACTTAGCTAATAATTATGTCGTCTGAGACAAATCTATATAGGAACTTTTGATACGCTCTGCTTTAGAAATGGAACTTTCATCAGGTGTTCAGATATCTTGCCTTTTTCCCTTATTTAATAATTTATAAAGGGACCATTTTATTATGATTTTATATATACTATTTTTACTAAAATAGCATTTTCGAGTTTTCATATCTTGTCATTGAGTCTCCAGTACTTAACACTTTGAGTGCATGTTAAAGCAGCTTGTTCAATTTTCTATATTTGTTTAGTAAAGTGTGTGAAAATATTGTACTACATTTCAATGTAATATTTAAATAATCTAAAGTTTAAAGCCCTTTTAAAATAAAGAATAAAGGTATTGTGCTACAAAATGAGCTGTCCCAGAAATTTCTATGTTGTTAGATATACAAGTTATTCTTAAGCATGGCCTAGGGTCATTTTTATTGCAGGTTGTCATTACTGTATAGGCACAGAAATTGTTTTTTGCCAGATAACTGGAATAAATCAGAATCAAAGCAGCCTTATAATGATGTGTAAGAATCTTAAAAGAATTTCATCTAAGGTGGGATAAGGGTATATTCCAAATACAAAATGTATCAATAGTGAATAAAGTCTATCATAGCCGTAAATCTGATTTACACTCAACCCAAACAAAAAGCATTCCAGAGAAACAAGATTAGTGGAAATAAGTTTATTAAAAATTAAGCTTACAATATTTGATTTCTTATTTTGGCATTCATTAATTGTATGAACTTGAGTGAATTATGTAATCACTAACTATATCATGCATAAAGTGAGGATTAAAGAAAATAATCCATATAAACCTTTTACATAGTGCATGGTATATAATACATATATTACAAAAGGAAGCCCTTATTTAATTGATGTTAATGGTAATGCTAGTAGAAGTTATCCATGCATACATGTACTTCATTATAATGTCATCTGTAGCAACATTCTTCTTATTTTTATGTAGAAATACGCTCTATGAATATAAGGATATAGGTAGTTTTAAGTCAATAAATTCCAGATTTGTATGATTTTATGTACTTTTTCCAAAAAAATTTTGATTTCCAGAGAAATACCCAGTGTCATATCAGTTTTGTTTTCCCCACTTCTATTTCAGAGAAATCATACCTCTCATTCATCCAGAATCTTATTTGTTATGCAAGCCATGCAAATATGTTCAGGTAACCAAATAAAGGACCCTTCTCATATGGTGTTTATGTGGAAGTGAATTATAGTAATGACTGGATAAATATCATTTTACAAGTCAAATGATTTCAAAATTTTTATTGAAAAAAAACCAAAAAGGACTTATATATTTTTTAACATGGTAGAATAATAAATAGTGATGATAAATCACCATTGATTTTTTTCATATAACTCAGAAATTTTTCATGCTAATATTTTTCATATCTTAATTCTATATTAAAAAATGAAAGAAATAAACTTACTGAATACCATCAAGTTCTATTAATAAGCAACTTTTAAGCAAAAAAACAATGATATTTAAAAATTATTTTCATTTCATCGAGATGACATTTCAATGAAATTAATTTTTATGGTTAATAATTATAAAGCATTTTAATATAATTTTATTGATTCTATTTAATGTAGTAATAATGTTACTACTAATAATGACAATTATAACTAAATTCATATTTTTTTTTACTTATTATAGTTTAGAATTGTTTAAAGCTTTATGTACCCCAGAAAAACATGTTTTTAAACTTAATCTACTCCTGTGAGTGTGAACCCACTGTAAGCAGACTCTTTGGATGAGAGTAATTCTTGTGTGGTCCACCTCAATGAAGATGGATCTTAATCCTATTGCTGAAGTCCCTTTAAAACAGAATGAGAGGATGCCATAGAGTGAGTAGTCAAAAGCTGAACATCAATGGAACTGGAAGGAAAGACCAGGAAATGCCACAATGTGCTTTGTCTTGTGACAGGCTAAGGATGAAGGATTGCCAACAGTCAGCCCCAGAATGCCAGCCTTTGATAAGAAAACATTGACTTCATTACACCTTGATTTGGGTTTTCTTTAGCTTCAAAATCAAATCATGAGAAGGAATGGGTGTAGGTCAGTGGTCTGAGCACCTGCTATCCATATATGAGGTCCTGGATTTAATCCCTGATACCTCCTAAAAAAAAAATTGAAATGTGGTCTAATAAATTCCCATTGCTTAAGACAACACATTGCATGGTGTTTGCTTGAGCAGCCAAGGAAACTAAAACATAGCTCCTAGTAATGGGATACTATAAAATTAAATTTCAATTGATATCTATTCATTGCTATCTCCTCTCTCACTTATTCTCTCCCTATATATACATGCAAACATACACACATATATATATATACAAATATTTATTTATATATATATTAGATTTGTATGGAGAAGTGATAAATTGAAGGAGTTGGAGTATAAAAGTTGTTTCAAATGGAAAATATGCTAACATTAGTTTAAATTTGGAAAGGGAAGTAAAATAGAAATATTATTTCCATGGAGAAGAACAAACTACATAGAATTCCCATATACTAGGCAGTAGCTTTTTCAGGTTCACACATTGATGATAGCTAGCCAGATAGTTAGATAGATGATAGTTAGCTAAATAGCTAGATAGCTAGATAGAAATAGTTAACTATCAAAATTCTATGGTTAATTAATTTCTACTGGATATTAAGGTGATATACCCAATTAAAAAATACATCAATAATTACCAACTTTGAAAATTTACACCCTTTGTCTTATTTAACCATCTGTAAATGGTGAATTTTATGTGCCAATTTCTTTAGGATATGGTGTCCAATTGATTGGTCAAATATTGGTCTAGTTGCTACTATGGAAGTAGTTTGTATGGGATTGGCATCTAAAACTCAGGTGACCTTATGTAAAGAATATTGCCTTTTGCAATGTGGATGGGCTTCATTCAATCGGTTGGAGATCTTAACAACAAAAATTGAGGTTCCAGAAGTCAAAAGAACTTCTGCCTCAAAACATCAACTTCAACTTTACCTGAATTTCCAATCTGAGTGTTGCCCTGTTGAATTCACCCTTGCCAGTTTTCACAATAGCATGCACCAATGTCAGACACAGAGGGAAAATAAAAATATTTGAAAAGGTATATATATTTAAAATAAATATAAAAATAGGGAGTGCTAAAGCTAAAATATTTCAGGGCTCTGTTAACCTAAACAATTAACATTGTGGTTTAGCTTTTTTTTTTAATGGATATGTATCATTTAAATTGCAAGACCTAGGTTCCTGGTGTGATAAAAACACTATGTAATTTACATTCATGAATACATTTTATTAATCCTTTATGTACTTCGATTATTGTCATATACCCAATGGTCTCCTTATTTTAAATCCAGTGCCACTGAAAAATTGTTACTTTACATTTAGCAGTGCTGGGGAAAATGCTAGCTGAAAGAAAGACTTTTGATTTGACATTGAATAATATAGTTTAATTATCTTGGGTAGGTTGTGCCACTGTACTAGGAAATTCTGAAGTGATTTTATGAAGAGTTACTGATAAGACATTGTGGGAGGAAGCAGTTAATTATCCCTGTCCTACAAAATCTTACTCATATAAACCATTAATTAAAATATAATGTAATAAATTTCCATGTTAGAGCATGTAGAAAACACACAGGATGTTAACACACTGAGAGGATATCCTGAAACACTTCCCAGGAAGGTAAAACTTTCACTTAAAGAAGAAACAGAAATTTAAACAAGAGATTGGTTTAAAGAGAGCTTGGATACAGAATGCAGAATTCAGAATTGATATGCTGTTAGTGAAGGGTATATATCTGAATAGCAGAGGGCTAGATTAGAGATACAAGAATCGTAGCATATGGGCTCATGTGGACTATTCCAAGGAATTTGCTTTTTTCCTAAGAGCTATGGAAGGTCTTTCAAACACCAATTTGGAAGATGTACTAGTGGGATTAAAGCTACAATAATAACATCACTTTTAAGCAATTACTAAATAGGTGTGTCAAATAATTTAACCCAACACACATTCCGAACACATTTTTAGAAAGCATTTAAAACAGAAAGTTAATTGCACAGAATAGGCAATGTATTTGAAAAAGATTGTGATGTCTGTATTTTTTTTTTCCAGAAGTCCTAAATCATTCCCACTTTCATTCTCAGGGTTTAAATATTACCAGGATCATTTATGATTATTAAGAAATATAGCTTCAAAACCTGAACAATTAAGTTCTTTGAAATATCTTTCTTTCAATGCAGCACTCAGCTGCAAAAATAACTTACATTAGTACTGAATGTGTTAGTATTACCTTTTTGCAGGTGTAGTTCAACCACAGAAGGTGGTTAAAAGCAATAGATTGAGATATATAATTATAATGAAAGTGGCAATATAATTATATGCACGAATTTCCCTGTGATTTTTTTGTAATATTGATAGCTACTTGATACATTTTTATCTGAAAAAAAGACATAAAATCATTCTCTGTTTCCCAATAAATGTGTCTGAAAGACTTAACATGAGCATCAGGTACTGTTTTCCGTAAATGTGCTTTCATTCCATCTTTATTTTTAAATTTTTTTGCTATTTCAATCTGATTCTTTCTACTCTTTCATGGGGGCAGCTGAATGTTTGAAATAACATGCAAAACATAAAACCCTTTATCAATTTCATGTCATCATTTTGAGAATTATCCGTAAATATTTACTTTTATAATATAATTTAATGTATATCATTCATTATAGTAAGATTCAGGATTCCTTAAACTTTAGCAATAAAGATTTTAATGATAGAGATTTATAGTGTTTCTCAGTGTTTTATTTCACAGGTATATTTTTCAGGGGCTATGTTGGCAGTGTTTATGTCCAAAAAAAATAGGAAAGAACTTCTACTAAAACTAGTATGCATGGGTTTTATATTATCAAAAGAAAACATTTCATAAATGTTGCTATTTCTGTCCAGAATACCCATGCACCAGAATCAGATAAAATGTGTATATATATTTTACACTTTAATAAGGGCAAATATGTATGAAATTGCTAAATTTTTAAATGAAAATAAAGATTTTGGAATAGGAAAGACCCACTATATTCATTTTATTTTCTTAAGACTATCCAACTACAATATATTTAATGACTTTACACACATTTTTAGTCCTAATTTGCTTTGATTCTTTTTTTAAAAAGCTTACATGAGATTATTTTTGAAAAATTAAAATACATAAATTAAAAAAGAAAACATATTACCTATTATCAATCTTCCCAAAATCTATAAATCATAAAGGTATATGATATATATACATATATATCACAATATATTGCAAAATTTGTATATTATGCAATTAAAATAAAGCTTAAAATAAATCAGGATCTACATACAATTATGTATTAATAGACAAACAAGAAACCTGTGACTTTAAAATACTGATAAGCTTTTACAATTTTCTTTATCACTACTTGAACCCAAATACAAGTTTTAACACTTTAATAATATTTTAAAGATCTATACATAAATTAGTTTACTCTTGCTACATAATAAGTATATCAGAAACACTTGTTTTATTTTTGTACAAAGATAACATAGTATACAGAAAATGTTATTTGAAAATCAGATATATTCATGGGATTTAGATTTTTTCATATGTAAGATAGCGTTAGTCATTTTTACTTCTACACTTGATATAAATTAACGAGGTGGGGACAATGACTTAGCACAAGCGTTGACCTCCAATACCAAAACTGGATGTACTAATGCTTGTCACAATTGTTTTCATGACATGCACTCACTTGGGTTTTCTTCCGTTTTCGCTTTGTGACCTGATTCATAAGCGAAAATAATTCTACTTACCTGCGAAAGAGAGTCTCCTGAAACGTATGACAGCTAAAACCATACACGGATCTTTTAACAAATGAGAAGCAATATGGTTGTCAGCTATGTAATAACAGAACCTGTGATAAATCCAAGAGTATACTCGGTGAACATTAGCTTTTTGCTTGGTTCTTTCTTGGAAAGTTATCTGGAAACCTTTAGTTAATATTTCATTATAGGATGTATAATGTCTTGACCTATTGTAACTTTGGCCTTGATATATTAATACAGTACTGAAATAGGAAATATGTAGAGTCATCATATCATTCTAGGCTTTAAGCATTCATTAAACATTGAATATGTATTTATAGAGGTTGTTTAAATAATGTTAAGTTCACCTTCTACAGTTTTAAAAGCCTTTCCACCATGTTTTCAAAATTAGCCTTTTTTTTTTAACTTCTTCGTAATGAATTGCCTTGATAATGATTAGTGCTGTGTTTGGCAACAGATTACTGAGCAGTTTGCTCTTTTAATTAGACCATTAATGAGATTTACATCATGAGTTTAATTGCATGGTAGATCATTTAAGTTACTGGTTTTCCTCTTCATTCTGGAAAACTCTTCTAAAAATTCATTTTATTTGTCATAAGAAAGTTGATAAGAATGGAATAATGGATTTAATTTATCTGTTAAAACAAATTAATAAATTTTAAAGCACATGTTCAAATAACTCCAGGTGGTTAGCATAATTTTTGGAAATACCTTTGCAAAAAAATATTTCACAACAAAATCAGAGCAGCAAAAAGACCTATTCCTCCCAGAGATGAACCAAAGAAAACTAAATAAGATTTTAAACACAGTCTGACATAGAACTCTGTGTATACAAAATCAGAAACAAGTTCAAGCTGAAAAAAATACTGTATTAGTTGAAATTTCTGTCTGAGCCTGTAGCTCATAAGTTAATATTTATATTTTACAGTATATTGAGTTATTCTTAGATGGGATGAATTTCCAAAAAGGCAGGGCCTATGTCTATTCTGTTGATTTTTCATCTGCAGCAAAGATGATACATAGTACATAGTAGGTACACTGTAACTATTAACTTATCAAATACATACTTGTTTGATGACTAATTGAATAACTGAAGGATTCTACACACATGTTGAAAGAAAACTTCTATACAATTTCTGAACATGTTTTATATTTCAGTGTTATTAATATTATTCAAACAGCCATATTCCTACAGATGTTGTAGCTTTAAAATGTAATCTAGTTGAGAAAATTATTTCTAATAATTTTATATAGATGCTATATGATTAAGTTCAAGCTTTTCAAAGAAAATTAATACGGTATGTTTATATAGTATTGATATAATTATGGGCATTTTACAGATTGATGAATCAGTCTTTTTATTCCAAAATCAGACTCTTGTTTCTCAAATATTTGTCAAGAAAATATGCATATTGGCTGGTATATTTTATGTACATATTGCTTTTTTATATATATGCATATAGAAATTAAATTTCTATATAGTTATCTAATAAATGCCCTTTCTGGGAAAATGCATGTCATTTGTAGAATGGATATGATCTTAAAGCATCAGTTGAAACTTCCCTATCTTAAAATAAATGACAAATATATCCCAGGGAATTTAAACAATTTGCTTGAATTTATTTGGTAATTTAGTAGGTGAGAATAGAACTAGAATGAAGGTCATCTCTTTCTGCCATACCACATCTTCTCTTCCTTTACCTAATTAAGGGTGTCATGGAGGCTATTATTTTTACCTTCCTTACCTTCCTTAAAACTTCCAATGCTGTGGGTTCCATAATGTTTTGTTTTTTAGTTCTGTTTTTAGCACTGCACCAATTTATGTATTTCTCATAGCATTATTCAAGCATATTATAGGGTAATATTTTTTTATTCAAACTTCTCAAAGAAATAGCATAAAATAATTCTTCCTCCCACTCCAATAGCATATTTGTCCACCAGAGACAATGACTGTTACATGTTTCTCTTTTCTTTCTTTTTTATTTATTTATTTATTTATTTTTTTAAATTTAATCCCCCCCCCCCCCAAGGGGGTTTCTTCTCTGTGTCTATTTGCTGCGTCTTGTTTCTTTGTCCGCTTCTGTTGTCGTCAGCGGCACGGGGGAAGTGTGGGCGGCGCCATTCCTGGGCAGGCTGCACTTTCTTTCGCGCTGGGTGGCTCTCCTTATGGGGTGCACTCCTTGCGCGTGGGGCTCCCTTACGTGGGGGACACCCCTGCATGGCACGGCACTCCTTGCGCGCATCAGCACTGCGCATGGGCCAGCTCCACACGGGTCAAGGAGGCCTGGGGTTTGAACCGCAGACCTCCTATATGGTAGACGGAAGCCCTAACCACTGTGCCAAGTCCGTTTCCCTCTTTCTTTCTTTTCTTATAGTTAGTGCATTTTTTGGTATCCTATTTTTTAATTTATTTTATTTTTTAAAAGATGCTTAGATTGCATAAATGTTACATTAAAAATATAGGGAATTCCCATATGCCCCACTCCCTACCTTCATTAGTGTGCTACATTTGTTAAAATTGATGAACATATATTGGAGCATTGCCACTAAGTATGGATTATAGTTTACATTATAATTTAAACTCTCTCCCAAACAATTTTATAAGTTATGACAAGATGTATAACGGTCTGTCTGTTACCGCAATGGCACTGAAAGTGCCACCATATTACAACTTTTTTTTTAAGATACTTAGGCTACATAAATGTTAAGTAAAAAATACAAGGGATTCCCTATGCCCCGCTCCCCACACCTCACACAGTTTCCCACATTAACAACATCCTTCATTAATGTGGTACATTCATTGCAATTGATGAACACATTTTGGAGCATTGCCACTGAACATAAATTAAAGTTTGCCTTGCAGTTTACACTCTCTCTTACCCAATTTTGTAGGCTATGGAAAGATATATAATAGCCTATATCTGTCATTGCAATATCATTCAGGACAATTTCCAAGTCCTGAAAATGTCCCCACATTTCACCTGTGTTCCCCTCTCACTGCTCTAAGAACTTCCAGTGGCCACTGCCTCCACATCAATAATATAGTTTCTTCCATTGCTAGAATCACAATAAATCTATAATACAAGTAAATCTACTTTAATCCATAGTTAATTACTCAATCCTGAGGATTCTGGGATGGTAATGTTCACTCCACCTCTAATTGACAGAGGACTGCAATCATTAGGGCCATTAGGGCTAATGGATGGAATTATCTTGCAGTTCTTGTAGACTCTCTCTTGTAGACTCTCTCAGTTCCTTGATATGGTAGTTGTTCATCATCACCTCCTTCTTAGTTGTCCTGGGTGAGTCCAACGAACTGGAGATTAAGTGTTGCAACTCTGTTGAGATTCGAGGCCCAGCTGGAACAAGGACAGCCTAAAGATTTAAGTCTCTTGAACGTGCACTTAAAACCTCTAGTATTACTTATAGGTTCAAATAGAAGAACAGAAGAGCCATGTGTAGGGAAACCACAACTGAGTCCAACTCTCAACCTAGGAAGCATAAGTTCCAAAGTAGGGCGGGCTGGCAAGGCAACAAACTCCTGAGTTGTCTGCCCTGACCCCAGTGTCTGGATGTCTCCAGAGCCCTCAGGAGCCCCACTATTTGGGATAGTAACTACTTTGGCAGCCAATGAGATCCTGCTGAGACATTGCATAAGTGTTACCTCTGGGATGTCCTCTTGACTCACTCTGAAGTCTCTTAACCATATAAACTCATTCGTCTTTACCTTATCCCCATTTTGGTCAAGATGTTGTTCCAGTTGCATTGCTAGTTGGGGCTTGGTAGTAATCCCTCAGTGCCAGGAAGAATCATCCCTGGCAGTCATGGCCCATGCTGAAGGGAAGGTATTGTATTTATATGCTGAGTTTGGGGTAGAGAGAGGCCACATTTGAGCAACAAGGAGGCTCTCAAGAGGCAAGTCTTAGATACTCTATAATACTAGGCTAAGTTTCCATTTCAAGAGTAAATGTTCATAAGCACAGTCATCAATATCAAGGGCCCATCAATGGACCATCCTCCTTCACTAATCATTGCCCCTGTTTTTGAGGTTTCTTGGTGTTGCATTAGAGAAGGTGGCAGAGATCCCCAGGATGGGAATTTTATATTCCTTCAATTATTATGTGAATCTCCACCCAGCATAACAATGCCCCATGAACTTTAGAACCCATTTCTATGCCTTAAATGTATGCCCAGGTGAGCTTCCTCCTATTTACCTCCCATCACTGACCGCCCCCCCCACACCAATGATCCTCCCCTGCCACAGTTGTAACCCTTCTGTGATCCAAAACTGCTTCAAAAATGAAGACAATAAAACAGCCAAATAAAATTATTAAGAAAATGAAATAGTAATGAAAGTTTTAAAAATGAGAAATAAAATACAAAACATAGGGAAATTTTTAAAAATTTGGGAAAATAGAAACTAATGAAAAAATACTTAAATTTTTTTTGACATTTTGTCTTTCTTCACCGTAAGATCTGTTGTCCTTTGTGTACAGTGACTTTCTTCCATGTATTCCCTCAGTGTCTTACTTTTTTCATTTTGTCTTCAAAGAAGTTTCAGGTTACAGAAAAGTCACATGTCGAATACAGGGACTCCCACATACCCAACATCCTCCTTTATTCCCCTCTTCCCCTATTAATAACATTTTATATGTGGATGGTATATTTGTTACAGCTGAGGTACAAATATTGAAACATACATTATGGTTCATATTTTGGCCCATACACTTATAAATTTCAATGTAATTTAAACACGGCCTGTATCCATCATTCCAAAATGATGTAATATAATTCCACTGCCCCCAAAATGCCCCCTGTTCCATCTATTCTATTCCTTCCTCCCTCTCCTCTCAGATCTCATGGTAACCACCAGGCTTCACTTCTTGAAAGACAAGATTCATAGTTACTTCCAACAACACTAACAGCTTGACACACTAGTCTGTCCTCCCATTCGGCACCACCCTTGCACTTGAGAGACTCTTGTCCCTCTAAATAAAAACATAACAGGCATCCCCAGAACAGGTGTCCACCACCTTGCCACTCATTATGTGAATTTCTACCCAATGATACAACACATGGCAAGATGAACACTCACAAACTCCCTAGAATTCTGCCTCAAGTGCACCCTGTCCTGAATGCTCCCTACTACAACTCCCCAAACCAGCAACCTTCACTTGCCATATTGTCAACAGAGCATTACCAACATTGTGGTTTCAACCATGGATCCCACTGTTAACCTGCTCCCTCCCGCTACCCTCTCCCCAGTTCCACGGATGGTCCAACTCACCCTCCATATCCCAACCCCCTTACAAACCAACACTGCCTATCCCAACAGTATCATTATACCACTGTCATTCCCTTCCACAGTACAACTACAAAATTCTACCTTATCATAGATTTTGCCCATATGGACATTGTTTCACAAACTTCTCTCTTTCTATTGCCTATAAACATATCTTCCAGACTCTAAGTTTGCGCATTTGCTCAGTTTTTAAAATTCGTATCAGTGAAGTCATGTAATATTTGTCCTTCAGTGCCTGGCTTGCTTCACTCAACATAAGGTCCTCAAGATTCATTCATGTTATCCCATGAGTTAATACTGTATTTCTTTTCACAGCTTAGTAATGTTCCATTATATTCATATACCACAATTTGTTTATTCAGCCATCTGTTGAAGGGCATTTGTGTTGATTCCAACTTTTGGCAATATTGAACAATACCACTATAACATTAGTGTGGATATATCTGCCTGTGTCCTTGCTTTCAGTTCTTCTGGGTATATACCTAAGAGTGGGTTTACTGGGTCATATGTCAGTTCTACAGCTTGTTTTCTGAGGAACCGCCAAACTGTTCTTCACAATGGCGGCACCATTCTACATTCCCACCAGCAGTGCATGAGGGTTCTTATTCCTCCACATGCTCTCCAACACTTGTAGGATTTGTAGTCCTCTGGGTTTTTAAAAGAGCCACCAGTCTAATGGATGTAAGATGATATCTCATTGTACTTTTGATTTGCATTTCCCTAACAGCTAGTGATGCTGAGCATCTTTTCATGTGTTTTTTAGCCATTTGTATTACTTTTTTTGGAGAAGTGTCTGTTCAAATCACTTGCTCATTTTTCAAATGGTTGTTTGTCTTTTTATATTTGAGATATAGGATTTCTTTATATATGCTGGATATTAGGTTCCTATCAGATACATGGTTATCAAATATTTTCTCCCATTGGGTATTCAGTCCTTTCACTTTCTTGACAAACTCCTTTGAGGTGCAAAAGTTTTGTTTTTTTTTTTAATTTTGAGGAGGTCCCATTTATCTATTTTTTCTTATATTGCTTATGCTTTGGGTGTGAAGTTCATGAAACCGTTTCCTAATATAAGATCCTGCAGATGCTTCCCTATATTATCTTCTAATGTCTTTATAGTCTTTGATCTATCTTGAGTTAATTTTCGTATATACGGTGAGATGGTGTTCCTCTCTCATTTTTTGGATATGGATATCCAGTTCTCTGTTTGAAGAGGCTATTCTCTCCTAGTTCAATGGGCTTCATGGCCTTGTCAAAGATCACTTGACTTTATATGTGAGGGTTGATATCAGCACACTCAACTTGGCTCCATTGGTCATTATGTTTATCTTTATGACAATACCATGCAGTTTTGACCACTGTAGCTTTGTAGTATGTTTTCAAGTTAGGTAGTGGGATCCCTCTGATTTCATTTTTCTTTTTCAGTATGTCTTTGGCTATTCAGGGCCACTTGCCTTTTCAGATAAATGTCAGAGTTGTTTTTCCAATCCAGTAAAAAATGCTGTGGTGATTTTTATTGGAATTGCCTTAAATCTGTAGATCAGTTTGAGTAAGATAGATATCTTAATGGTGTTTCATCTTCCTATACATGAACAGGGAATATTCTTCCATTTATTTAAGTCTTGATTTCCTTTGACAATGTTGTGTAGTATTCCTCATATAAGTCATGTACATCTTTAGTTATCTTATTCTTAGGTATTTGTTTCTTTTAGTTGCTATTTTAAACAGGATTTTTTTCTTGATTTCCTCATCAAATTGCTCATTATTAGTGTACAGAAATACTACTGATTTTTGTGCATTGATCTTACAACCTGTGACTTTACTGAACTCATTTGTATGCTCTAGAAGATTTGTTGTACATTTTTTAGGGCTTTGTATTTATAGGATCATGTCATCTGCAAATAGTGAAATTTTAACTTCTTTCCAATTTACATGCCTTTTATATGTTTTTCTTCTCTAGGTGCTCATACAGCTACTTCTAAAACTCTATTAAATAGTAGTGCTGAAAGTGGGCATCCTTGTCTTGTTCCTGATCATAGAGGGAAAACTTTTAGCCTTTCTGTATTGAATCTGATGTTAGTTGTGGTTTTTTTCTTATATACCCTTTATCATGATGAGGAAATTTCCTTCTATTCCTGTTTTTGACAGTGCTTTTATCAGGAAATGGTGTTGTATTTTGTTGAATACATTTTCTGCATCTATTGAGATGATCATTTAGATTTGTTTTTTGATCTGTTTAGTGGTATATTACATTGATTGATTTATATATATATTAATTTATTAAAGTATATCACTCAAACTAAACATACGTAAATGAAAAGTGTATAGTAATAGTTGTGAATTTACAAAACAAGCATGCATAGCATCATACAGGAATCTTATAGCTCACCCTACCACTAACACCTTCCATTGTTGTTAAACAGTTTAATGATTAAAGAGTATTGTCAAAATATTACTATTAACCAAAATATTTTCTCCCAACCCTCTCTATTATTATTTTTACATTTATATCATTTATTTATGAAAATACATAAACAAGAATTGTATAATAAAAGTGTGGACTTACAAAGCAAATATGCATAATATCATATAGGGATCCAATTCATCAACCCTCCACCAACACCTTGCATTGTCTTGAGACATTTGTTACAGATTATGAAAGAATATTGTCAAAATCTTACTACCAATTACAGTCCCCATCTCCCATTTGATGTATTTCCCCCCAACCCATCCTTTTATTTTTTTAGATATACATTTATGACAGAAGTTGTAAACTTATAAAACAAACATGCACATGTGCAGAACTTCCAAACAAAATCTGTCTATTAACACACCACACTGTGGTGGAACTTTTGTTCCATATAAAATAATATCATCTGATTGTTACTATATCCATAGAGTACATTTGGCTCACATTCTCCATACTGCCCCATTATCAACATTATTGGCATACATGCAAGCATATTACATTATTACTGCTAACCACAGTCCATAGGTCACTCCAGCTGAATTTTCCCATGCTTCTCCACATTTCCACCACCGTGCACTAGTGACATACATTTGTTCTAGCTCACAAAGGACACTCTTGCATCTGTACAATCAACCACAATTCTCATCCACCTCTTGGTTTACTGTGTCCTCAATTCCTAGGTTATTCTCTAGCATTCTGTCAATTGCCATTTACATCCTTAGACGACCATTTTCAGCCACATCCCCATTTACAAACTAGCTGTTACTCACTATGTGTTACCATCCACTCTATACATTTCCACACATTTACATTAAAGCCAGTTAAAACTTCTACATACACTAAATATCAGTCACCCATTTCAGTCTTCCTCTTAACTCCTTTAAACATCCACCAGCTACCCACCAGGCTTGAAGATATTCTACAATTTCTTCTAGGAATTTTTATGGTTCTTGCTTTTATTTTTTTTTTTTAAGGGAAATTTTTGGTTGTATATGTTTTTTATTTATTTATTTATTTTTTTTCTCTCTCCCCTCCCCTCCCCCACCCCGGTTGTCTGTTCTCTGTGCCTATTTGCTGCGTCGTCTTTGTCCGCTTCTGTTGTTGTCAGCGGCACGGGAATCTGTGTTTCTTTTTGTTGCATCATCTTGCTGTGTCAGCTCTCTGTGTGTGTGGCACCATTCCTGAACAGGCTGCACTTTCTTTCACACTGGGTGGCTCTCCTTATGGGGTGCAATCCTTGTGCATGGGGCTCCCCTACGCTGGGGACACCCATGCTTGGCATGGCACTCCTTGCACACATCAGCACTGTGCATGGGCCAGCTCCACACGGATCAAGGAGGCCCGGGGTTTGAACCACCGACTTCCCATGTGGTAGACGGATGCCCTAACCACTGGGCCAAGTCCGCCACCTCTTGCTTTTATATTTAGGTTTTTTATCCATTTTGAGCTAATTTTTAATAAGCTTTGATTTAGGGATCCTCTGTCTTTCTTTTGGCTAGGATATCCAGTTCTTTCAGTTTCAATTTGTTGAATTGACTGTTCTACCTGAACTGTATGGATTTGACAGGCTAGTCAAAATCACTTGACCATACATGTGAGAGTCTGTTTTTGAACCATCCATTTGGTTCCATTGGTCTTTGTGTCTGTCTTTATGCCAATACCATGCTGTTTTTATCACTATAGCTAAGTAATATAATTTAAAGTCTGGAGATGAGAGTGTGCTTTTCCTTTTTAAGATGTTCTGGCTATTCAGGATCGCTTACCCTTTCAAATAAATCTGATAATTATATTTTCGATTTTTAAAGAAAATGCTGGTGGACTTTTTTTTTTTATCATGATTGCATTGAATCTGTATATCAATTTGAGTAGAATTGGCATCTTTATGATATTTAGTTTTCCAATCCAAGAACATGGAATGTTCTTCCAGTTATTTAGACCTGTTTTGATTTCCTTTAACACTGAGTTGCAGTTTTCTGAATACACATGCTTTACATTGTTGGTTAAATTTATTCCCATTTGAGTTTTATCTGTCAAATTTTATTTTCACGACCCTTTTGACACTTTTGGTTACTTTTATTGATATAATTTTCATTTCTAGGCTCTCTTCCAGACCTTTTTCGGCTCTCATTTTTCTCCTGTAGTATCTTAAATATATCATACCATTGTTTTCTTGCCTTCATGGTTTCTGGTGAGAAATCAGCACTTTATCTTATTGGGTATCCCTTATTTGTTATGTATTGCTTTTCTTTTGCTGTTCTCAGAATTCTCTTTTTATCTTTGGTATTTGACGTTCTGATTAGGATGTGTCTCAGAGTTGAGCTGTTTGGATTTTTTCAGATGAGAGTACATTGTGCTTCTTTGGACATGTATATCCATGTCCTTCAATAGAGTTGGGAAATTTTCTACCATTATTTCTTCAAATATTCCTTCTGCTCTTTTTCCCTTCTCTTCTCTTTCTGGGACCTCATGATACAAATGTTTGCACATTTTTTGCTGTCTTAAATTTCCCTGAGACATTGTTCAATTTTTTTCCATTCATTTTTCCATCTCTTCTTTTATTTGTTCACTTTCAGAGGCCATTTCTTCGAGCTCACCAATTCTTTCTTCTGCCTCCTCAAATCTGCTATTATATAATTCCAATGTTGTTTTTAATTTCGTCATTGTGCCTTTCATTTCCATAAGATCTTCTGTTTTTCTATGTATGCTTTCAAATTCTTCTTTGTTCTCATCTAATGTCTTCTTAATATCCTTAATCCCTTTAGCCATCTCATTGAATTTACTAAGGAGATTTGTTTGAACATCTATGATTAGTTGCCTCAACTTCTTTATGTCATATTGAGGCCTATCTTTTTCCGTTAATTGAGCCATATCTTCCTGTTTCTTGGTGTGGATTGTAATTTTTGGTTGGTGTCTTGACATCTGGATTACTAGAGTATTTATTCTGTGTGCAGTTTTACTCTTTAGTTTAGGGCTTCCTGCCCTTTCTCCCTTTGTGGTTGTGCAGTAGGAGCCAAGGATGTAGTTGGTGCTATAAGCTGTGGAGGCTCAAGCTGCCCTCATTACCCCAGGGACTGATGAATCTTCTCCCAACTTTCCCCTTTGTCAGGGTAGGACAGAGTCACAGTTGTGTGGAATAATCTAAGTCGTGCAGGCCTAGAGACTGTAGTTGTCCAGAGAGACAGATGAACCTTCACATCCCTTTGTCCCCTATCTGGGTCAGGGATGGAGCTGCGGGTACGGACAGCAATCTGTGCAGTGTTGGTCCAAGATGATTGCACTTGCCCAGTAGATTTCTGATTATATAGTCTGTGCCAGCCAAAGGTACCTGCACTTTCCTCAATAGGCTGGTGTAGAGCCCATCAGCATTCTCTCTGCCAGAGATGGGTCTCAAGCCTAGGCTAGTGCTGCAGGATGATCTGGGTGAAAGAATCCGGTTCCTACCATCACTGATTTTCAGTCAGCCCAGCTTCCCCTCACACTGGGGGCAGAGTCAAAATGGCAGCCACCAGACTCCCTCTGACCTGGACAGATTCACATCTTAGCTATTCCTAGGGTCATATCTCAGTCAGCCAAGTCCACCAACCAGTATCGAAAATCAGTGGCCAACCATCTTCTCCCCTGTTTTGGGGAAATGGAACTTTCAATTCCAGGCACAGAATAGATGCTGGGGCAGCTTGCCCTGCCAAAGTAGGACAATCACAAGCCTCCATGGCTTGGCTGGTAATTTCCCAGAGTGCTAATACAGGTCCCCCCACCTTCCTCCCTCCCAGTGGTGGGGCTGAGGCTTTGGCTAGACCTGCAATCTGATCTGGATGTAAAGAATCTGGTCCCTTCCAGCACTGTGATTTTCAGTTCACCCCTCTTCCCCTTGTGCCAGGCACAGAGTTAAGATGGTGACTACCAGCCTCTTTCTGACTTGGACAGTCTCAAACTTTGCTGTTCTCAAGATTATACTTTAGCCTGCTGAATTTATTCATCAGTAGCTGAAGTTGGTGCCCACCCATCTGTTTCTCCCACATTTTTTGGGAAGTGGAGATTTCAATTCCAGCTCTATTTCCTGGGGTGGCCTGTGATGCTAAAGTAGTATAATAACTGGCCTCCATGACTTGGCTGATAATTTCCTTGAGAGACTGGAGCAGGTCCCCCAACTTCCTCCCTGCCAGAGGTAGGACTGGGGCCTAGGATAGAGCTGCAGTCTGACCTGGATGGAAAGGAGCCAGTCCCCACCAGCACTGTGATTTTCCCCTCCTCCCAGGAATGGAGTTAAGATGGTAGCAACAGGCCTCTTTCTCACTTGGACAGGTTCAAACTTTAGCTACTTTTAGAATTATACTTTAGCCCACTGAATTTACTCATCAAGAGCTGAAGTTGGTGCCCAACCATCTCTTTTTCCCCATTTTTGGGAAGTGGAGCTTTTAATTCCAGCTGCAGAACAGCTCCCTAGGTGGCTTGTGCCTCCAGTAGAGGATGGGAAGTGACCTCCATGGAGAGGAGCACTCTACTTATGAATCTTCTCTGCAGACGGGCAGTCTCCTCTATCCATTCCATTAAGGATGTTGCAGGAAGCTCTTCTGGCCTCCTGAATCTCCCAAACAGGTGCTTCCACTAGCTCCAGATAACTCTGTGTGTTTACTCACTGCCTAGTAGCAGGTGCTGACTCTAAGAGCTCCTTATTCTGCTGCCATCTTGCTGGTTGTCCCATTGATTGTTTTTTGTTTGTTTGTTTGTTTGTTTTTATGTTTAACCATCCTTACATGCCAGGGATGAAGTAAACTTGGTCATAGTGTATGATTCATTTGATGTGTTGTTGAATACGATTAGCAAGCTTTGTGTGTGTTTTTTGAGGATTTTAGCATGTAAGTTCATTAGAGAAATTGGTATTTAGTTTTCTTTCCTTGTGGCATCTTTGTTTGGTTTTGGTATTAGGGTGATGTTGGCATCATAGAATGAGTTAGGCAATGTTGCTTCCACCTCTTTTTTTTTCAAAGTTTAAGCAGGATTGGTTTTAGTTCTTTCCAAAATGTTTGGTAGATTTTATATGCGAAGCCATCTAGTCCAGGGCTCTTCTTAGTTGGGAAGTTTTCAATGACTAATTCTTTCTCTCCTTGTATAGGTCTGTTGAATTCATCACTTTCTTCTTTCATCAATTTATGTTTATGTTTTTCTAGGAATTTTTCCTTTTCTTCTAAATTATACAACTTGTTGGCATATAATTTTACAATGTATCCTCTTATGAGACTCTTTATTTTTGTGGGATCAGGTATGATATCTCCTTCCTCATTACTTATTTGTGTATTTGCATCTCTCTTTTTTCCTTTGTTAGTCTAGCTAAAGATTTGACAATATTATAGATCTTGAAAAAACAGCTTTTGGTTTTGTTTTTGTTTTTTAGTGCTTTCTTATTTTCAGTTCAACTTAGTTCTGCTCTAATCTTTGTTATTTCTTTCTTTCTACTTCTTTTGGGGTTACTTTGTTGTTCTTTTTCTTATACTTCCAGGTGTGCAGTTAGGTCTTTGATTTTAGCTCTTTCTTCCTTATTAATTTAGGCATTTATAGCTATGAATTTTCTTCTCAGTACAGTTTTTGCTGAATCCTATAGATTTTTATATGTTTTGTTCTCGTTTTCATTTGTTTCAAAGTAGTTACTGATTTCTTTTACAATTTCCTCCTTGACCCATTGTGTTCCATATCTTTGTGACTAATCTGATTCTCTGCCCCTTACTGATTTCCGGCTTCATTTCATTGTGGTCAGAGAAATTACTTTGTATAATTTCAATCTTTCTGAATTCATTGAGAGTGTTTTGTGGCCTAGCATGTGGTCTATCCTGGTTCAATGATCTATGTGAATTCAAGAAGAATTTGTATCCTGTAGTATTTGTGTGTAATGTTCTGTAAATGTCTATTAGGTCCAGATCCTCTACTGTATTACTCAATATCTTTATTTATTGATTGATTCTTGGTCAAGATGTTATGTCTAGTGGTGATAATGGTGTATTAATTTTTCCCACTATTATTGTAGAGACATCTATTTCTCCACTTAGTTTTTCCAGTGTTTGTCTCATGTATTATGAGGCACCCTTGTTTGAATGTTTATGATTGTTCTTTCTTTTTGATTGATTACACCATTTGTTACTGTATAGTGTCCATCATTGTCTCTTACAAAAGTTTTGCATTTAAAACCTATTTTGTCCCATATTAGTATAGCTATTCTTGTCCTTTTTTTGGTTATTTTTACTTGTAAAACAGTTTTCCAGCCATTCACTTTCAGCCTCCTTCCATCCCTGGGTCTAAGGTGTGTTTCTTGTAGACAGCTTGTAGATGTGCCATATTTCTTTATCCATTCTTCCAATCTGTGTCTCTTGATGGGTGAGTGTAATTATTAACATTCAATGTTGTGGCTTTCAAGGAACTACTTACATAAGCAATATTTTCTTAAGGTTTACATATGCCATATGTAGCTTTTACTTCTCTTCTTATCTTTTTAGTTCTTACACTCTCCCCCAACTCTCTCTCTTTTTTTCCTTTTGACCTGCAGAAGTCCTTTTGTTATTTCTTGAAGTGCAGGTCTTTTATTGACATATTCTCTTAATTTCTGTTTATCTGTAAATATTTGAACTCTCCCTTATTTTTGAATGAAAGTTTTGCTGTATAGAGAATTCTTGGCTGCAAGCTTTATTTTTTAGCATTTTAACTATGTTATAACACTGCCTTCTTTCCTCCATGGTTCCAGGTGATGATTCAGCCCTGAATCTTATTAAGCTTACTTTTTATGTGATGATTCTTTTTACTTGCTGCTTTCAGTATTCTGTCTTTGTCTTGAACATTGAACAATTTAACAAGTATATGTCTTGGAGTAGGCCTCTTAGTATTTATACTTTTTGGGTTGTACTGTGGTTCCTAGACATATAGGTCCATATCCTTTAATAGGGTTGGGAAGTTTTTAGCCCTTATTTCTTTCAACACCCATTCTGTCCTCTCTCCTTTATCTTCTCCCTCTGGGATGTCTATAATGTGTATGTTTGTGTGTTTCATGTTGTCATTCAAATCCCTGAGTCCCTGCTGAATTTTTTATATCTTTTTATCTACCTGTTCTACTATCTGTTTGATTTCAGATATATTGCTTTCCACATCACTGGTTCTCTCCTCTGCCTGTTCAAATCTGCTGTTATGTGCATCCATTGTATTTTTTATTTCTTGTATTTTGCCATTCAACATCATCATATCTGTTATCTTTTTATAATATGTTTACAATTTCTTCAGTGTGTTCTCCCAGTGTCTTCTTAATATTCTTAATCTCTTCCTTCACTTCATTAAGTTGATTCATGATATTTGTTTGGACATCTCTGATTAATTGTTTCAAGCTCTGCCTCTTCTCCTGTTTTTTTTTTTGTTTTTTGTTTTTTGTTTTTTTATTTAGTTCATTGGGCTGGGCCATATCTTCTGGTTTCTTGGTATGGGTTGTAATTTTTTGTTGGTGTCCAGACATTGGTTTATCTTGATGGCTTTGGTTAGTTGATTAGCTTCTCTTCCTAATCTCGGGTTTTATTTTGTAGTTGATTATGTGTGCATTGTAAGTTCTCACTGTGACACTTTGTTCCTCTAATTCTATTTCCTTGCTATTATCTATGTTCCCTTGGGAAAAATTAGGGCCAGAGAAAAGGAAAGAAGAATGATGAGAAAAAAGATAATAGCAATAGTAATAGTAAAATATAGCAAAGGGTCCATATAAGACTTAGGAAAATGAATAATTAATTTGAGTAGAAGTGCAGAGGAATAGAATAAAAAAGTGGACTACAAACAATGAAATGAGAATCTGAGTAGAGGAAAAGAAATAGAATGAATTAAACAACCAAGATTATGAGAAGAGAGGGGAGAGAGAAAAGAAAGGACAAAAAGAGACAAAAGTTTTTTAAAAAGAAAGAAAATAGGGGGCAAAAAAGAGAGAAATAAGAACAAGAATACTTGAAGACCAAACAAAAAGAGATGGAATGTAAGAACAACAGAAAACAGAAGAAAGAGGAAGAGAGGAAAAGAATTAGCATATGTAGACAAAATTAATAAACAATAAAAGGGAAATGAAGAGGAAACATCACAGAATAAACAAGGCAATGGCAATTAATTAACAAAAAAGGGAGGGTAGAAAGAGGGTTAAAAAAAGAACAAGAAATAAACAAACAAGAACCATGGAAAGACACCTTACCCTCTTAAGCCCCTAGGTTGCTTCTCAGGCTGCTGATGTTCATGAATCAATTACCCTGAAGGATTTTTTTTTTAATTTTTGTAGTAACTTTTTTTTGTCTTTATTTACTTTTTAATGTTACATTAAAAAAATATGAGGTTCCCACCTACCCCCCACCCTCCTCACCTCACTCCTCCCCGCATAACAACCTCCTCCATCATCATGAGACATTCATTGTGCTTGGTGAATACATCTCTGAGCACCACTGCACCACATGATCAATGGTCCAGACCATAGCCCACACTTTCCCACAGTCCAGCCAATGGACCATGGGAGGACATACAATGTCTGGTAACTGTCCCAGCAGCACCACCCAGGACAACTCCAAGTACCAAAAATGGTTTGAACCTGGTTTTAGCAAGTAAAGTAGGTTAAATTGAAAAAAGGAATCTTTTTTAAGAAAAATAAGTGATCAAAGGAAAGCAAAAAATATATATATATATATAATGACTATATGTTTTCTGTTCTAAAGTATCTGCTGTATATCTGGTAACCCAGTGGATCACTTCTCTAAGAAGAGCTGGGAATCAAACAGGGACCTCATATATTTAAGTCAGGAACTTCTCCACTAAGCTAAACTTCTCCTTGGGTAGGTCAGTTAGCCTTTGAGAAGATTATCCACTCACTTTCCCTCGGGCAGGTTAGAATCTTTGCAGGTGCCTGTTGGTCCCTGCCCCCTTTCTATTCTAATTACTTTCTCACCCAGGGCAGCTCGGAGCTACAGCCAATGTGAACAGAAACCCCCTCTCCTCTCCTACTCAGGGAAAGTTCTCTTCTGGGATTCAAAGGGGTCCCTGGTTATTGAATCCACTGCAAAGAGACCTCTGTCGACCCTCTTCCAGACCCTTCCTCCCAGGGGACCCTAAATAGGTCCTTGAAAGCTTATTGAGGCTTCCTCCTGCCCATTTCCTTTAGGGGAGTTGGAATTTTGATAGTTTTCAGTGCAGGACTAGTCTGTTGGCTGTCTCTGCCCTCTTCCTCCCCAAGTTCATCTCTTCCTGTGCACCTGAATGCATCAGGCTGCCTAATCAGATCCTCTCTTCCCTCCTCCCCCTTGCTGGTGCTGGTTGGTATCCTCCCTGATGTCCAAAGGGAGCCCAGGTAACCAAACCTACAGAAAGGAAACCCCTCTCCACCCTTCTCCAGAACTGTCTTCCTCCCAGAAAATGCTGCTTCCTACCCAGGAGCTGGGAGTCAAAGGGTTACCAGGGTTTTTGCCTTGAGAGTAAGGCTTAGTCATCCACCATTTCCAGCCACAGGGCAAGAAACTCATGATTTTCCCTTGGGCTCTTTATCTCTTCTTCCATTTCCCTCCGGATTGATGCTCTGTATGCTTCTACTCTGTGGGTTCCCAAAACAGCTCAGTTGGGTAGGGTTTTGCCCTTCTCAGCCAATTTTTGTGAGAGATCTTGGGAGTGGACACCTAAGCTGACATCATCTTGCTGTACCATCCATAATGTTCTATAATAAAAGTAACCATTTATTTTAACTAAGTCTTTGTATGAAAAATAGTATTTGAGTAAAACAGTATTGATTTTATACTTGCATACTTGCACTAAGTATTTATCTGAACATTAATAAGTATTATTATATATTATTCTATATTTAGGTCTCTAATTTATTATCTATCTAATCTAAACTCACTGTGTACAAACCAATGTTAATTACTGCTCTTTCTCATTTTAATTTTACTGCTACTCATTTACTTTCCTAAGATATCTGATATACTTAATTTCACTAATTAATACACATTACTCCAGTTATGATAAAACATCAAAATGTTTTGTCTGGTGGAAATATCACTAATATATAGTAGAGGATTCTGATTATTTTGAAACTCTATTGGCTTTTACATAAAATATATGCCTGTATCCACAGGGTTTGAGTTCTGAGATATTTTCAATAATATCTCTAATCTCCCCTCATCTCATATTCTCTCCAAGAGAAATTCAAGTGGTCTATTCTTTGTAAAATTCTGATTGGAGTCATATCTGTTTTAGCAAGTTTACTATACTAAGAGTTTGGAAACTTTTGATCAAAGTAGCTATCAAAATGCAAAATATTGCTGACATTGTTCTTGAAAGGTAAATAGCAATCATTCATGGGCTTTGTGCACAGCCCTCCAGTCACCATGATCTGATCTGCTCCGTGAACCTGGTTTTCCATTGATTAAATGTTCTTATCTCTATTGCAGAGTTAATCTTGTGTGGCATCCTAGTTTTTATTTTATCTTCTTTACACAGTCTCCTTCAGGCTCTACAAATCTCAGTAAATTTTAAAGGAATCACAAACCAGAAGTCATCTTTTCCTTCTCAACAAGTTGTTTTTCATAAAACACTCTGTAAGTCACAGAGTTCTCTGTAGATGGAATTCTTTTTCTTCAAGAATTGAAAACGACATTAAGGTAATTTAAAAAATCACTTCCCCCTTAGAACTGCTATATCAACTAGATAATCAATCAAGACATGTATGTGATGGACCAAGGTCCTTATATAGAATGAAGTAGGGAGAGGAGGAAAAGAGTGAAAGGGTTCAAGGCCATGAATTTTGATATTTCTTTTTATATAATAGCACATTTGATGAAGGTAATATAATATGAAACATGTGGGATAACTGTAGAATTAGCTCATACATTAATTTATGCTATAATACATATCAAGTTAATGTTTACTTAACAGAAATATATAATAAAAGTAAAATTGTGAGTAAGGGGTTGGTCTTTAAATTTGGTGAAATTTATTACCACATAAAATTCCTAGAAATTACAGTGTACCATGATAAACCCCAAGGTACTGTGCCTCAGCATTCTATATCAATGAGTATCAGGCTAGAAAAATTCTTTGAGCATGACTTCTTGCATCTACCAAGGTATTAAATAAAGGAGATGTGTTTAAGTTGTGTTTAAGGCAGTATCTCTGTCTGGCTGAGATCCTTTCAGGTCCTTGGAACACCATATAAGTGTGGTTGATTCTTTAACATCTTCAGAAATATAGTCTAAACAGTCAGAAAGTAACTAGTAATGACAAAAATAACATTTAGTAAGCCATGTTATCAAACTCCAACTTCAGGAACCCAGGAAAAGATCTTCTTTACATCATCAATGTTTACCACACACAGCATGTAGCATGTATTTGCAGTTGCATTTTAGCTAAATAATAAACAGTAAGAACAATTACTTATCTTCTACTTTAAAAAGGATTGAGCATGACATTTGACAATGAGAATATGTTTGTAAATACTAACTAGATAAAAAATAGAAATATATCATACATACATGTATATTTGCATACATACATACATACATTCATAGATTGGGCACTTGATTCATAGTAGAATGAGCAGAAAATAATGCTTCAGAATATGGCTACTTCAGACAGCACATGTCTCTGAATATTAAATAATGAATAACTCTCATCAATTCTAAAATATAGATATTGTATAGATTAAATTCTCCAAGAGCAATAAAATCACATAAATAAATAATGAAAGAACAGCAGATTTGAAAAGACACATCATGAAAGAAGATATACACATGGAAATGCAAAGATGCTCAATATATTTAACCCCTAGAAAATGCAAATTAAAACCTGCTATTGATCAATTAATAAAATGAATAAATTTTGAAAAATTGACAATGTTATACACTGG
This sequence comes from Dasypus novemcinctus, assembly GCF_030445035.2. Lineage (NCBI taxonomy): Eukaryota > Metazoa > Chordata > Mammalia > Cingulata > Dasypodidae > Dasypus > Dasypus novemcinctus. The sequence continues at coordinate 31,658,575 of NC_080674.1, read as the reverse complement.
TGAAGATGTAGAACAGGAACATGCATATATTATTGGTGGAAATGCAAAATAATATTTTTATTTACTACCTTCCTATAAAGTAAAGTATACCTCTGTATCATTTGACCTAGGATTCCCACTCCTAGATATTTACCCAAATGAAACGAAAATATATGTTCTCACAAAACTATATACATAAAGACTTACTTATAATTCCCCAAACTAGAAATTAGGGTACATCTATGAAATAGAATATTACCAATAAAATGGAATACACAGTTGGTACATGCAACAGTATGGGTGACTTTCAACTATATTATCCAAAGTGAAAGAAAAGGACTGCAAAGACTACATTCTCTATTACTCTACTCATATGACATTCTGGGTAAAGCAGAAATATGGGGCAAATAACAGACTAGGAGTTGTTAGTAGGTGAAGATGGGGAAATGGTATGTTTATAAAAGGTGTTATAGAAAAAAAGAAAAATGCTTCAAATATTTGGTATATATATATATATATATATAATGAGTTTGTGTGTACACATATATATGTATTCATGTATACAATACTAAAGTCTGAGCATTTTTAATGCAGAAAACCAACTTAAGTTAAATACAGTCTTCTACACATATTTATTTCCTAACTTATTAAATGTAAATGGTAACATCACACAGATAATAGAAAATGATTTATGCTAACCACTTTAGTAATTAGTGATAGGGATAGCTTTAAAAATAAAAGAAAGTAAATCCATTAGGAATTTAAATTAAAATAATTGTTCTTGTTTTTAGTTATAAGCAAGGCAAAGTTCTCAATTCAACCAAAATTTAATGCCATGCCACTAAAAACTCTAGAGCTAAGAAACTAATTAAACATTTAATAATCTACAGTTAGAGAAATAATTTTAAAGCTTCCTGGAAACTCGTTATACATTTGATTGGAACAAAAGTCCTTTTTGCCAAAATGTCTTTCAAATTTTAATACTTGTACAAGTAAAAGATGAAAATATGTAAAAGCAAAGTGTTACATGCTTTATAATGGCCCACCTAAGATGTTCACACCCGTATTCCCAGAACCTGTGCATATACTTCTTACATGGCATATGGGACTTTACAGGTGTGATTAAATCAAGGATCTTCATAAAGAAATTATACTGGTATATCTTAGTGGGTTCACTGCAGTCACACTACTCCTTTTAAGAGGAAGACTGGAGAGAGAGAAGGAGACAGAGACAGAGACACCAAGAAGGACAACAAAAGAGTCAGAGAGAGAAGCAGAAAGATTGAGGGAGAGATTTAAAAATGTGATGTTGTAGGAATTCAATGAAACGGATTTTCTCCTAGAGTCTCCAGAAGAAACACAGCTCAACAAACATCTTGATTTTGTAACATGCATTTTAGACTTCCTACCTTCCAAACTGTAAAATGATAAATTTTGTTTTAAGCACCAAGTTTGCGGTAATTTGTTACAATGTCAATACAATAATGATTACACTCGAGAAAAAAATATACTGATAAACTTAGGAAACAAAATACAATGTCTAGAATTTAAGGAGAGGTAAGAATTTTGTTTTACTCACTTAAGGAACTGAACATACACATTTCAGCCCACTCCTCTCAAGTCTCACTGCATAGCCTACATATTGGATCAAGTGAAAAAAAAATGCTTTTTGACCTTGAATAAAAGGGGGAAATGGCAAAGACAAATGAGTTTATATGGCTAAGAGTCTTCCAAAAAGAGTCAGGAGGTCATCAGAGGGGTCACGCTTACACACACCTCAGCAGGACCCCAGAAACAACCAAAGTAGATACAACACTAGGTGCTAGTTTTCCTGAAGGCTATGGAGATCCACAGGGTATATAGTCACTGCACATGGATTTGGAGTTGTGTGCCATGTCAGAGAGTCCTACTTTGGAATTTGTGCTCCTGAGTATGATGGAGCTGGACTCAGATATGACTGTCCTACCTATGCCTCTTGTCACTTTTACTGAACCTGTGGTTGGTGCTAGGGATGATGCATACTCAGGGGACATGAATCTCTGAACCTGCCCATATGCCAGCTGGGCCCTGAGCCTCAGCAGAGTTGCAACTCCTACTCTCTGGTCCATTGAACTTAACCAGGTCAGCTAACAGGGAGATGAAGATGGTCAAACACCACACCAGGGAATCAAGAGTGCCAACAACTGCAAGCAGAGGAATTGCATCCATCATCCATGTGTAATATAAGCCCCCTCTTGATCTAGAGGTGGAGTGGACATCACCATCCCAGGGTCCACAGAATGGAGGAATAAAATATGAATTAGGGTGAACTTACTGATATTCTACTATAAAACTATTGTGACTAGTAATAGAAGAAATTGTAGCATTGAGGTGGAGAAAGTGACCACATTGAGGTAGTTGCAAAGGGCAGGGAGAGGAAAGAAAATATGTGATGTGGGGGCACTTTTTGGGACTTTGAGTTGTCCTAAATGATATTGCAGAGTCAGATGCTGGACTTTATATATTCTGCCTTAACCTTCTGATTGTACTGGGAGAGAGTGTGAGCCACAGGATAAACTATTGTCTATGTGGTGTAGCAGTGCTCCAAAATGTGTTCACCAAGTGCGATGAGTGTGCCACAATGACAGAGGAGGTTGTTGGTGTGGGAGGAGTGGGTTGGGGGGGTGGGTGGTATATGGGAACCTCTTATATTTTTAAATGTAACATTTTTTGTAATGTGTATATCTTCAAAAAAGACAATTTACAAAAATGATGGGGTGGGTGGGTGGCATATGGGAACCTCATGATTTTTTTATGTTTTTTAAATGGTTTTTAATGTAACATTCTTTATGATCTATTAACTTTAATTTAAAAAGTGTAAAAAATATAATTAAAACATTTTAACCTTACAAAAATAAGAAAACAGAAGCATTGTTTGAGGTAACACAAATGGCTAAGGATTTTCAGCCAAATTGGTTGAAGACAACAGATGGAACAGTTGAAATAAATGACAAATTTAAAAAATGAAATCACATATCTAGTTGAAGCTCAGAGGAGATGGGCTGAATTGTTCATCAAAACTCCAGAAAGACTGGAGTTCAAATAAATTACTACTTTTCTTTACTCTCAGCTTAAAATTGAGGCTACTCAACCACATGCAACATCTTAAAGAATTCTCAATCAGTGGAAATAATGTCTGGGGAAAAAAATAGGAGGAAAGAAAACCAATGCTTGTTAAAGGCTGTCTGAAATATTTGAAGAGACCCAATAGTCACATAGCATATTAAGAGATTAAAAACATAAAAATAAATAAATGTACAAGATACACAGACACAATTGCTGGGAGAAAACATAACAATTGGACATTAAGAAAAAATCCAAATCAATTAATTCATAGATTTAGAAACAGATTTTATCTATAAAACACAAGAATACTATTTTTTACAAAAAGGAACAAAAATGAACAGTAGACAGTTGTTAGAGGTTTCAACACTAGAATGTTTAAATTAATTAAAAATCATTAAAAGGAGAATGGAAAATTGTTTAATTTATCTTCCAGAATATGAAGCAAAACTTTGAAGAGAGAAAGTTTGGAAAAAAATATAATAAATATATAAGATCAGTGAAGATTTCCTTTATACAAAGATATGAGCCCTTAAAAGATAAAATTAAGGAGAGTGGATAAGACAAAATTGTTAAGGAAGTTAGGAAAAATTTTCCCCAACGTTAATTAACATGTGCCCTCTAATTGAAGGAAACAAGTAGGTAGCACAAACAAAATCCACAATTGTGACTTATCATTCTACAGTTTCAGAACACAAAGTAGTGATACAGAATAATGCGAGGTAAAATGAGAAAGAGGGAGAGGAGTGACATTTCACAACAAAGATCCCTAAAAATGAGAATCATAATGATTTAGACACTTCATGTGCAAAATTTAATGCTAGAAGTCCTTGAAATAATTATTTCCAAGATCTCTGGAAAACTGAATTTAACATAAGGTTCTATTTATTATACATACAAAGTGTTAGTCCAAGGAGAAAGTGGAATAAATTTTCATTTGTCTATGGGAATACACAAAAAGTGGATAGACTGGACTATCTATTATTTGAAATAAAATATCAGGGCTGATTAAAATAAAATTAGTACATATAGAAATGGTAGCAGAAAAGGCACTGAAAAAGGACACTAAGTGGTACCTTAAGAAGGAAAAGACTACCCTGAAAGAGTATAACATTATAAGGATATAGAGAAACAAGTTATGAAAGTTTAAAAAAATGAGCAATGTACAGATATAAGGCAACAAAAACAAGTATTAGAAAGTCTAGAAAGTTGTATCCATTAAAAAATACACATTTTTTTGTATGAGTCTCGATAGTTTGTTCATCTTTAAAGGAATAAAAATTAGAAAATAAGCCTTTTGACTTTGATTTTAAGAATATAGTCTTTTGGGTAGCCTAAAATTGGTGAATTGGAAAGAATATTTTAAAAAATGTGATTGTATGACACTACTTGGTATATCAAAAAACAACATTCCATATCACATGAAAAAGATAATATTTCTGCTTTTCATTAATTTAAAAATTTTAAATATGGGAAGCAAGACTACTTTGATTTCCATAAGTTATATTTGTTTTCAACAACATTGACATCATAATTAAGACAGAAGTTTGCTTAAATGAACTCCCACTATCATAAGTTGGTAACAGTTGACATTAAAAAATAATAATGATATCATAAAAATATATTTAAAAATCATAGTAGGGTGAATTGGGGGAAAAATACACCAAATATAAGATAAGGACTATAATTAGTAGTAAGATTTTGGCAATATTCTTTCATAATCTTTAACAAACGTCTTACAACAATGTAAGGTGTTGGTGGAGGGTTGATGTATGAGAACCCTGTAAGATGTTATGCATGTTTGCTTTGTAAGTTCACAACTTTTACTATACACTTTTAAAAATGTATGTTCATACATAAATGATATAAAGATAATAATATAATAATAATAATGGGGGGTTGGGGAAAATACTTTGGTTAGTAGTAGTATTTAGATAATGTTCTTTAACCATCAGTTAAAAATGTTTAACAACAGTGCAAGGTATTGTTGGTAGGTTGAGGTACGAGAGTCTATATGATGTTTTATTTGTTTTGTAAGTTCACAACTATTACTGTACACTTATGTTTATGTGTGTTTATGTATGAGTGATATACTTGAATAAGTTTTAAAAATAATAATAATAAATAATGATAACTATTAATGATAAGGTTAAGTGAAATTGGCCACCATTTGTTACAGTGTATGAAAACCTAATGATATTCACAAGAGAAAAATTAATTTAAATACACAAATATGATTCTAATAAAAAAATAAATGAATATGAGATAAATTTATTTTATTGATTTTTAAGGGTGGGAATATATAAATATGTGAATAGCTACTCTCCTCTGTCATGTAAATGCTTGTTCATGAATGTAAATAATTCTTATTTCCCAGTGTATAACTAGCAAAGTATAAATAAAGTTTACTATGAGAAAACAAAATAGGTTCAGGGAAAATTAAGGTAGGAAATGTAACTAACAAGCAGAAAGAGGTTCTGAGTATAAACTTGTAGACAATAAGACAAGTGAAAAAACTTCACAGACTATAAATGAATTTAAAAAAACATCCAGCTTATAACTTAAATGAACAAAGTGAATTATTTACAATGTCAAAGAGAGTAAAACAAGGGACAATTGCTACAAGCTAAAGAATGAAAATTTTAGGTTAGCCCTTAAGAATGAAGTTTTTGTGCAAAGGGCAAGGGGATTAGAATTACATTTCCTAAAAGCTGTTGCTAGGACTATATCACTGTATATATTCAAGAATTAAAAACATACAGTATTAAAAGGAATAATGTAGTGAATAAATTGTGCAGTGGAGAATGTCAGAATGAATGGCCTTCATGACTTGTGACTTGTGACACTTAGAGATGAAAGAAATGTTATCTACCTAAAAGTCTGCAGTAACCATGCTATGGGATATAATGTGCTAAGACATACTCTAAAATTGTGTTCATGTTATCCCTAGTAGTCCTCCTATAGTAAAAGTATTTACACAGAATTTTGCTTTACAGCATACCACAAGGTTGGTATATTTAAAATTGTCCTTAAAAATGAATAATCTATTAACCATAATTTGATCTTAAAAGGATTCTAGAGCAATTATTTTAATCTATCATTCATCTATTTATTCACCCGCTTGAAAGCCTTGTATAACTAGGAAATAATACCAAAAAAAGCTGAATGAAATGGTCTATCTATATACCTACTGCATATCTTTCTATATCTCTACTATCTATCTTTCTATATCTCTATCTTCTACCTATCTTGATATTCTGTGGATCCTTTTATCTGTTATAGTCATAGATATTTTTATTTTCCCAATAACAAAATAAAATTCCCAAATACCTTGTAGCTCACCTTTAGCTTGGTATTTAATTCTGTTTGAGATTTTGATGGAAAAACAAATATTTGACTGGCTGTTTTGTTTCATTTTCTTCATACGCTGACTCAGTTTCTCTTTTAAAAATCATTAGGGCTGACAATGGTTTTGGCTTTGTGTGATTTCCTTGGCTAATACCTTTGTTTCTCTATATTTCAATGTGTTCAGACAAACAAATACATAAAAAGTTTTTCTCAGCCTTTATATGTGACATTAGAGGCATCCACATTTGCAAACACAGGAGGTTAGAAGGAATTAAAATTCATTCACATTTGGTTACTCCTTTTGTGATTCATTATGCAAAGCCAGTCTTGTCAACTCTACTTCACACTACAGACAAGACTAGTCTACTTTTCTGAATTTCAGAAACAGTTATTGTCAATATCACCTCATTTGAGAATACTGGAAGCTACCTTATATTAATATAACCTGGTATTACACATTGAGGCTAATTAAAGAAGACATTACTTCTGATTAAACTTTTCTTCAGGTCTGAGGAAATAAGAGCAACTGTTACATATTTTAGGAGATACATTATAGATGTGTTTTTCTCTTGCTGTTATTTATTATATAATTTATTCATTTTGTTTTTCAACAGAAATATTTGTTATCCAAAAAGATGGTGGATTTTGAGTTGCTCTTTGATAGTAAGGTAACCCAAAATAAGCCTTGCTGATAGTGATTAAATCATCTAAGCATACCATAAGAAAACCTCTGGAAAGACTGGGGTCATTGAAAGATTGCCTCTGACCATCAGATCATATATTCAGTGTTCACCAGGATATGCAGCAAATTCTTCTTACTCCAGGAAAGAGCTCTGAAGCAAAGTAAATGACTGAACAATCTAACTTTCAGCTACCTTGATTGCATGGCATACTACAGGAAGTGTACTTGGCCCAAAGGATAGGACATCTGCCTACCACATGGGAGGTCCCCAGTTCAAACCCAGGCCTCCTTGACCCGTGTGGAGCTGGCCCACGTGCAGTGCTGATGTGCACAAGGACTGCCCTGCCATGCAGGAGTGTCCCCCGTGTAAGGGAGCCCCATGTGCAAGGAGTGCACCCCTTAAGGAGAGCCGCCCAGTGTGAAAGAAAGTACAGCCTGCCCAAGAATGGTGCCATACACACGGAGAGCTGAAACAACAAGATGACACAAGAAAAAGAAACACAGATTCCTGGTGTTGCTGATAAGGATAGAAGCAGTCACAGAAGAACACACAGTGAATGGATACAGAGAGCAGACAACTGGGGAGGGAGGGGAAGGGGAGAGAAATTTTTTAAAAATCTTAAAAAAAAAAAATAAAAGAAGCAGTCTGGGGTTTAAATGCAGAGAGGATAGTCATTGTTTCAAACCCCATTCTAAGAGTTTGTTTATGAGCAGTATTCTACCTGATGCTGAGCAAACCCTTCAGCAGAAGAGGGGTTATGTCTGTCATGTATCACAGAAAAAAGAATACTTTTGGCTAACCAAGGACAAAAAGTCACAGGGTATCCTGGATTTCCCAGACATGCTTGCATTAATGCATTACCCCTGCACAAAGACTAGGAAAATATTTGGATTTAGGTTTTACTCTAGAGATTGTCTACTGCCTGATGTGGAATGATCCTGCATACATCAGAATTAAGAACAACTCTTCATAGTCTATTAAGTAAAAATTTAAAACTCCCTGGACACATCCATTACAATCACCTCTTTTGTTATTTTAGGTGTATATATATTGTTTTTCTTGATAGATTGTTATCTCCCTGGGAACAAGGGTCATATGTGGTATTTTACTTTAACACTTAAACACAGAAAGTGTATAGTCCCTCATTGAAAAAACTTAAATGATGATATTTTGCTTGAATTTTATCACCAGTGAATACTCCTGCTTTTGATTCTCTGTATGGTAGTGCAGTTGGGAGGAAGGATACTTACAGAATGATAAGGTTTGGTCTTAACCTAAGTTTTGTGATGTAAATGTGTCCTTGAATATAATCAAAGTAAATGAGTTTTCATTCTTCTTTGGAATGAGTGATGAGATAGGAGCTTATTAAATAGAAGCACTACTATATAATGAACATATTCAATTATAAGACATTCTATACATCCCTACCTCATATTGAGAAAATTGTAATAGCATTTTGCAGACACAATGATATGACACCATACCTATGACAGAGTAAAAATAAAACACAAAACTTTTTTTAAAGTTTCAAATTTGTTTCATTTGCTTATGCATTATCAAGAAATGCATAACAATGACAGAGTCAGTTATGGTTTTTCTGGCCATGTAGCTTAAGAATGCACACATCTATATCAACCTAAGATTATGTGTGGCTTCCAAAGCCAAAAGCAGAAGACATAAAAGTAAAATAAAACTCTGACACAAAATTGTATATATATAGATATATACAATTTTGTGTCAGAGTTTATATATATCTATATATATAGTCTTAAAGTCTGCTTTGCAAAGCTAAACAAATAAAATGGCCACGAGATGATCACTTAACTATATGATATATATGCATATATATATTCATCCATATGTATAAAATAACAAATTACCCTTTCTTTTAGTAAATACAACACCTGAATTGATAGTAAAGTATAGTGGTGGGTGGGAAGATAGTGTTAGACTAACAGGCTTCACTCAATATTCTCACAAAAACTATGGAGAAAGAGTCAAAAGTTGTACATAGGACCTGCTTTGGGGTTCAACAGACCAAGATGGTGCTACAGAACTCCCAGGAGGGTGAGGGACAGAGATGAAGAAGCCAAAATGACAAATGTGAGCTACCAAGCCCCTATAGTGGCTGGAAAATCTCCCCTCTCCCACCTCCAAGATATTAAGCTGGAGTAAAACCCCTGCGTCACTGCAGCTGACTAAAAAGGGAACAGACATATTTCTCCCTGTCAACTGTTTTAAGGGAAAAGAGAGGGGGAGTCGAGGTGCTTTTCTTCACTGAATTTGGCCATCAGAGCCTGCTTTGAATTGCTGCTCTGGACACTCAACAAAGGAGCACAGTAAAGGCCCAGAATGAGCCAACACCACAGAGAGGTGCCCTGACAAGTGCAATCTGCTGGTCAGTCTCGAAATTGCATGGACAAAAACTGTTCTGGTTTCTCTCTTTATCCTACCCCTGGGAGAAAAGCTGTACCCGAATAGTGAGACCCTGGACCGATTTTAATGACTTAAGCTGGGCAATTTTAAATAGAATAAGTTAAACCAAATTTCAAAAAAGAGCTGTAAAAAAAATTGGCAAGAGAAAAAATTTTGCCATTAGAGTAAATTCACCAATGCATTCAGATGCCTAGACATCAACAAAAATTTACAAGCCATCCTAGGAAACGGGAAGCGATGGCTCAGGCAAAAGAACTAGACATATATCCTGAAGAGACCTAGGATTTAAAACAATCAGTGATAATCACACAACTCTACTAAATCACTTCAAAGAATTTTTTAAAATATAGCTAAAGAAAAAAGGATCTTAGGAAACTGGGTGAGGATAAAGAACAATTTGAAAACCTGCAAAGAAAAGTAACAGACCCTATGGGAATGAAAGACAGGAAAGGTAAGATTAAAAATACATTAGAGGCACAAAAGAGAAGATTTGAATTGCCCAAAGACAGAATCAGTAATTTTAAGACAGAACATCTGAACTGGAAAAGACAGAATAGAAAGAGAAGAGAATGAAAAACAAATAGGAGCAGTCTCAGGGAATTGAATGACAAAGCAAAACGCACAAACAATTGCATTATCAGTGTCCCAGAATTAGAAGAGAATGGAAAAGGGGCTGAAAGAATATTTGAGGAAATAATGAGAGATAATTTCCCAACCTCTATGAAAGATATAAATACTAATATCCAAGAAGCACAATGTACCACAAACAAACTTACCCCAGGACATATACTGTTTAGAATGACAAATATCAGAGGTAAAGAGAGGATTCTGAAAGCAGCAAGACAAAAGCAAAACATCACATACAAGGGAAACTTGATAAGATTAAGTGCTGACCTCTTATCAGAAGCCATGAAGGCTAGTAGAAAGTAGTATGATATATTTAAGGCATTGACAGGGAAAAACTGTCAGCAAAGAATTCTGTATCTGGCAAAACTGTCCTTCAAAAATGAGGGTGAGTTCACAGTCTCATGGACAAACAAAAACTGATAGAATAGGTTACCAAAAGACTAGAATTACAAGATATACTAAGTTGGTGCTGCTGTCTGAAAAAAACAAAAAAACAAAAAAACAAGGGCCAGAGATTTGCAAAAGAGTGTAAAAATGAAGATTATTAGGAAGGGTAAACTAAAGAAAAAGAAAACAGACAATACAAGGATATGACAACAGAAAGCCAAGGGACAAAATGTATGAAATAAGTAATGCCATTACAGTAATAACGTCCAATGTTAATGGCTTGACTCCTCAATCAAAAGAAATAGTGTTGGAAACTGAGGAACAGTGGTCTTGCAAGGAGAGATGTGCTGTTTCCATGGCTACGCTTGCAACCTAAGGAATGCGGTAAGAGTTCCTGGCAAACATGATGAAGTTGTTAAAGGCTGAAAGAAAAGTTGTTCTATTTTGTAGTAAATAGAACACTTAGATTTTGTATCTTAAGAAGATTTTTTGGGTTCCTCAGTAATGCTAATTGTTAACCTCATGCTTGTTCTCATGTAGACTGGGGTATATATAGAGCCCCTTGTGAACAATAAAGTTGCCTGATGAGTCTCTACTCGCAGACCCCCTGATCTCAGCTCTTTCTTTCTTTTCTTTCTCTCTCTCTCTCTCTCTGTCTCTGTCTCTGTCTCTGTCTGCCTCTGTCTCTCTGTCTCTGCCTCTGTCTCTCTCTCTCTCGACTGATATAATGGATTAAAAAAAAATGAGCCATCTATACATTGTCTACCAGGGACTCATCTCAGAAATAGGGACAAACTGTGTTAAAAATGAAGGATTGGGAAAAAATATTCCATGCAAATAGTATCCAAAAAGAGATGGGGGAGCAATACTAACATGAGACAAAATAGATTTCAAATTCAAAACTGTTACAAGGGATGAAGAAGATCTTTATGTATTAATAAAAGGGACAATTCAACAAAAAGAAATAATTATACTAAATAGTCATGAACCGAACCTGAGCACCTCAATATACAATATAGAGGAACACATTAGCAAAAATGAAGGGAGAAGTAGATGTTCCTATAATAATAGTTAGAAACTTCAATATAACACTTTCAATATTGGATATAACATCTGGACAAAGGAGAAATAAGAAACAGAGAACTTGAATAATATGATATATGAATTAGACCTAACAGACATAGATAGAACATTGCTCCAAAAGCAGCAGGATATAAATTATTTTCAAGTGATCATGGAGCCTTCTCCAAGATAGATCATATGTTGGGTCACAAGACAAGGATCAATAAATTTTTAAAAATTAAAATTAAGCAAAAGACTTTCCTTGATCATAAGAGAATGAAGCTGAAAATAAATAATTGATGGAAAAAATGAAATATATGGAGATTAAACAACACACTCTTAAATAATCAGTGGGTCAAAGAAGAATTTGCGAGAGAATTCAGCAAATATATTGAGATGAATGAAAATGAGAACACAACATATCAAAACCTTTGGGAAATTGCAAAGGCAATGATGAGGGGGAAATTTATAGCCCTCAATGCTGACATTAAAAAATAAGAAAGAGCTAAAATTGAAGATCCTACTGGACAATTGGAGGAGCTATAAAATAAAGAGCAAACTAATCCAAAACCAGTGAAGAAAGGAACTAGTAAAGATCAGAGCAAAGATAAATGAAATTGAAAACAAACAAACTATAGAGAAAATCAAGAAAAAAGTTGGTTCTTTGAGAATATCAGCAATATCGACAAACCTTTAGCTAGCTTGAGAAAGAAAAAAGAGAAGTTGTGAATAAAATCAGAAATGAAAAGGGACATTACCACTGACCATGCAGAAATAAGAGAGATCATAAGAGGATACTATGAACAACTGTATGCCAACTATGTAGAAAAGATGGACAAATTCCTAGAATCACAGAAACCACATACATGGACCTAGAAGAAATAGAAGACCTCAACAAACCAATCACAAGAGAAAAGATTGAAACAGTCATCAAAAAACTCCCAAAGAAGAAAAGCCCAGAATCAGATCGCTTCACAGGTGAATTTTATCAATCATTCAAAGATGACCTAATACCAATCTTGTTCAAGCTCTTCCAAAAAACTGAACAGGAAAGAATGCTACAAACGCATTCTATGAGGCCAACATCACCCAACTACTAAAACTAGATAAAGACACTACGCAAAAAAAGAAAATTGCAGATCAGTATCTCTAATGAATAAAGATGCAAAAATCTTTAACAAAGTACTTGCAAACCATATCCAAAAGCACATTAAAAGAATTATACCCCACAATCAAGTGGGTTTTATCCCAGGTGTGCAAGGGTGGTTCAACACAAGAAAATCAGTTAGTATATTAAACTACATTGATAAGTTGAAGGAGAAAAATCACATGATCCTCTCAATTAATCAGAGCAGACGTTTGACACAATGCATCACTCTTCCTTGACAAAAACACACCAACAGTTACAAATAGAAGGAAGTTTTCTCAGTACAGTAAAGTGCATATATGAAAAATCCAGAGCTAGCATAGCACTTAACGGTCAAAGACTGAAATCGTTTCCACTGAGATCAGGAATAAGACATGGGTGCCCACTGTCACCATTATTATTTAATATTGTGCCAGAAGGTCTAGCTAAAGCTTTTAGGCTAGATAAAGAAATAAAAGGCACCTAAATAAGAAAAGAAGAAGTAAAATTTTAACTATTTCCTATACCTACAATCTACTGAAAAATCCACAACAAAGCAGCTAGAAATAGTAGACAATTTCAGCAAAGTGGTGGAATACAAGATTAATATGCAAAAGTCAATAGCATCTCTATACATTACTGATGTGCAATCTGGCGGAAAATTCCATTTATAGTAGCAACTAAAAACTCAAATATTTATGAATAATCTTAACCAAGGTCATAAAAGACCTGTATTCAGAAAACTGCAAAACTCTACTAAAAGAAACTGAAGAACATTTATATAAATGGAAAGACATTATGTATTCATGAAGTATCAGACTAAATATCATTAAGAAGTCAATTCTACAGAAACTGATTATCAGATTCAACAAAACCACAATAAAAATCCCAAAAGCCTTTTTTGCAGAAATGGAAAAACTGATTATCAAATTTATTTGGAAGGGTAAGGATTCCTGAATAGCCAGAAAGTTATTAAAAAAGAAGAATAAAGTTGGAGGACTCTCATTTTTGGACTTCAAATCATATTACCTAGCTGCAGTGGTAAAAACAGCATGATGCTGGCATAAAGAAAGACACATTGACCAATGGGACTGAATAGAGAACTAAGTAATAAACCCTCATATCTACAGTCAAGTGATTTCTGACAAGGTGGTCAAGCCCACCCAGCTGGTCCAGAACAATCTATTCAACAAACGGTGTTGAAAGAACTGGATAGCCATATCCAAAAGAAAGAAAGATGATTCCTATCTCACACCTTATACAAAAATTTACTCAAAATAGATAAAAACTTAAATATAAATGAGATGACTATAAAATTCCTGGAAGAAAATGTAGAAAACAGCTTCAAGATCTTGTTGTAGGTGATAGTTTCTTAAACCTTACACCCAAAACAAGAGCAAAAAAAAAGACAAATAGGCCTGCCTCAAAATTAAACACTTTTGCACCTCTGAAGATTGTCAAAAGGGTGAAAAGACTGCTAACTCCATGGGAGAAAATATTTGGCAGTCACATATCTGATAAGGGTTTAATATCAATGATCTTTAAGGAGATTATACAACTGAACAATAAAAAGACAAACTTCGATTAAAAAATGGGCAAAAGACTTGAAAAGACAATTGCCCAATGAAGAAATATAAGTGGTAAAGAAACACATGAAGAAATATTCAACATCACTAGGGATTAGGGAAATCCAAATCAAAACTACAATGAAATATCATTTCACACCTACTAGACTGGCCATGATTAAAAAGTTAGGAAACTGTAAATGCTGGAAAGAAAATAGAGATATTGGAATGCTTATTCACCATTTTTAGTAATGTAGAATGGTGCAGCCACTGTAAAGGACTGTTTAGCTATTCCTTAGGAAGTTGAACACAGACTTGCCATGTGTCCCAGCAATACCATTACTAGGTATATACCCAGAAAAACTGAGAGAAGAAACAGAAACAGACATTAGCACACCAATGTTCATAGCATTATTATTCATGATTGCCAAAAGTTGGAAGGAGCTCAGGTGTCCATCAACTGATGAATGGATAAACAAAGTGTGGTGTAGTCACAAGATGGAATATTATGCAGCAATAAGAAGAAATGAAGTCGTGACGCATATGACAACATGGATGAACCTGGAGGACATTATGTTGAGTGAAGCAAGCCAGACACAAGAGGACAAATACTGTTTGATTGTGCTATCATGAACTAAATGATTGTGTAAACTCATGGAGTTAATAATTAGAATATAGGTCACCAGAAAATGGAAGAATCATAGAAAATGGAAAGCTGAGGGTTATTCTGTACAGAATTGGTAAAAGCGTTGTTTATAAATATTTGGAAATGAATAGAAATGTTTAAATCATATCACAGTGTTTGTAACTAGCATTGTTACTGTATGCATATGACAGTGGTTGAAAGAGAAAGACCAAGGTCATGTATATTACCAGAAGGAAAGCTAAAAACTGTAACATGGAATTATATAAGATAATAAATCCTCATGTAAAACCTGAATATCCATGATATTGCATAAATAAGACTGTTTTTACAAAATAGAAATAGAAATATGCTAGAAAGAAGGAAAAAGAATAGCAGCTATGAATGGCAGGTGAGGCACAGAAAGATTGAGAGATGATTTTTTGTTTGTTTGCTTTTTGTTTATTATTATTGGAATAATGAAAGTACTCTGGGAATGATTGGGGTCATGAAGGCACAAAAATGTGATTACACTGAATGCCATTGCTTGTATTCTTTGGATGGACTTATGTTTTATTAATATGTAATAAAATAGATATGTTAAGAAAATGGTGAATAAAATATATGTTTCCATATTAGGCATACTATGTTCTAATCTATCTTGAAAAAAGTGGCTTTTGTTTAACAATTTGTGTTATACAGTGATTCAAATGACAGAAAAATGTAGGCTCAGTGATCATTGAAATTATTACTGTCCATATGTTTTATTCCTTTGCAATATCAACATTTTCCACGGAACAAAGTTAATTGGATATTCTTATTGGAGTGAGAATTACTGTGGCAATTTAAAAATGATAATTCCAAATTTAACATCTCAAATTAGGATGTTAGAGTTTCTATAGTTTGGGGGTTTCATCTAAACCTGTACACATCTAAGGGACTTGACAATAAGCAATTTTGCCTCATTACTTGTTTTCCAGGTAGAATGTAAATTTTTGGGGTAAACATTAGATTTTGGAAATTCAAGTAGGTTTACTTTTACCACAGTTTTGCCCTGCCTCTAAAACATTAAAATCAGTTTTATTAGTGTTGATCATTTAAAAATACTACTTTCTTGAATATCCTTATCAGTGTAAATTATCATTTACAGATAAAATTGTGACTCTTTCCTATGAGACTTCAGAACATCTCAGCATAATAAATTCAGTCTTCATCTGAATCCAAGTTCCAATCATTATGCTGTTTCTTTGAGGAAGAACTTTCCTCAGAGGTTAATCCTAGCAGATGTTCTTTAAATTCTTTTCCAGCTATACTCTTAAGTCTTCCTTCTATACTTGAACTTGCCTTTTTCTGATAGCAAAAATTTCTCAAGGTTACAGAACATTCAAAACTCTACTAGCTTAAAATAAATGAAACTCTTCTAAAGAAATTGCCTTTCACAGTCAAATTCCTTGAGTAGTGATTTTTTTGTTTCACTCTTTTGACTCCCTTACTTTCAGAGTCCTCTTCAATCTGTTGAAGTTAGACATATTCACATCATCTGGTAATCTGTGTCCTCCTGCAGAACCTCACTGGCACTACCATCTACATAGACAGAAACATGAGTTACATTAGTCTCCTTCCTCTTTCTGAGGACTTACATCCAGTTATTTATTTAGCAATGTCTGTTGCTGACACTTAATCACCACTCAAATCTCTCCCTTTTTATACAGACATTTCTATCCTTAGTTTCAATCTTGGCCATCTTTCTGTCTCCAAACTTGTCCCAGTTCAGTCTTCAATGTGAGAAATCTTTCTAAAATATATATTTTATGATGTTCTTCTTGCTCAAAACACATCAGTGGCTGTCTTTGGAAACAGTAAATCGTTACCCAAATTTAAAAATAGAATATTTTATTAAAACTTCATTTTATGTCAATATTACAAATTACTCAGCTAATACAAGGTAATAACTACAATAACAATAATTGTACTTTAGTCAGTGATTTGACATTTCTGGCTTGAGTCACCCATTTGATGCATATCTTGAGGGCATGAACTTGTTGGAACTCGTGTAAATTAGTAAATTTCTCAGGTAAAGTCTATATTTTTATTGTGTTTACATCCCAGAGAATGCAGATAAATTTTAAACAAATAAAAGTTAATTCAGGATAAAAGATGGTGGATTTGGAAATATTTTAGTTACAGCTAACTATCTTGCTATTGATCAGAAACTAGAGTGTAATTTCAATGCGCTTTTATTATATTGAATATAATCTAGAGGAAAAACTTTGGGTTAGGACCAAGCTTTGTGTGAGGCCAGAGAAATAATGTGGGCCATATTATGTAGAGCCTTGTAGGATGTTATAGAATTTTTTACTTTTACTCAGATAGCTATTACAACATGGAGGGTTTTAATAGAAGAGTAATATAAAATGACAAGTTTTTAACACAATTTCTTTGGCTACTATTGTAAGTATTTAGAGATCAGTGTTGGAAGCAGAAACTAGTTAAGAATTGAGTGTAGGTAAAAGAGTGTGGTAGGGGTTTGGGAGAGGACGTGGAATGAGCAGGCAGAGACAGTTTAGAGCCCTAAAGACTTTTAAAAAGGTAATGGCTTTTTGTATGAATAATAGATGAAAGCTATTTGGAATTTTTAACAGAGTAGAATCAACTAGGTGGAAACTATAATGGGGACAAGTGTGGAAACAGAGATATCAGTGCAGTTTATTTCAGTATAGAGAAAAGGATAATGGAGGGTAGATTCAACTAGAGTGGTACAAGTTTTGAGTATAAGGTTTGTAAACATATTTTTTTTTAATGTCTAAGAATTTGCAACATGTTGTATATGTAGTATGAGTGAAAGAAAGACAAATGAAGATTCAGCAAAGGATACTCAGTAGGATAGACAAGTGATGAAAATGAAGGGAGAACATCTACCTTGTGTGGAATATCAGAAGTCAAGATAATATTGAAGGAGAAATCATTAACTATGTCTAATAATTTTTAGAAGTTTAAAGATCAACTGTTGGATTTAAGTGTGGAACGGCACTGATGACCTTGGAACATGCAACTTGAAGAATGATGAGGGTACTTTTTGAGACCTCCAAATCCTTTCCTTCTTGGGTTATTTTAAATGCTTTACAGAATATAGTAAGTAATCATTTAGACAATATTTTATTTAAATTGTAAGCTACATCTAGTAACAATTTTAAGAAATTATATTTAAGTAGCACTCTTGTAAAATCTGTTTCCTTTTGAAGTTTTATTAGTGGGGAAAATTATTTTAGCTGCTTTATATTTAACTTGAATTCTTCTTTCACTCATATTTCTTATAGTTTTTAATATGTCTATACAGAAGATGACTTGTCATGGATGTGATCGTACATGCCTTTGGAATTTTCCCTCTATGTGAATTTCAGGATAATAAACTATTAATTAATTTCCTTTAGTATGAACAATTTTCAAACTTTCTTTAAGGAATGTTCTTGATCTAAACTGAATAAATAACTAATATTTAAATGTAGTTTTGGCTATTGATTATTTTGAATAACATTGTGGATGCCGGTATACTAAACAAGCCTATTAATATTAAAATTATAATACTACATAATTTGCTATAGTTTTCTTGGCTGCTCTAACAAAACACCACAAACTGGTGAGCTTAAACAAGAGCAATTTAATGGCTTACCTTTCGGAGTCTAGAATCCCAAAAGATATTGTCAGGCCATGCCTTCTCCAAAATCTGTAGCATTCTTCTGTAGGCTTTCTAGTGGTTACTAGCTATCTATATTACATGGTAATCCATCTCTTTCTGTCTCTTCATTTTGGCCTCATTTTAATAAGACTTTCAATTCACAACCACAGGACTGGGGATTAGGACATAAGCATTTCTTTGGGGGGAAATTATTCACTCTACCACATGGTTAATATTATTTTGGTTTGCAATATTATTTTGTTTTTATTCATATTTTCCCCCAAAGTTATAGCCTTGTTCCTAGAGTTGTCTATAAAAGCTAGTTTTATCTAACCACCCTCTAAATATTTCAATAAAATTATATCAATTTTCTGGTTTATTTGCTTATTTGAAAGTACTTTAAAAGTTGTTTTCATTATTTAATGCATTAAGGAACATCATTTAATTATTCAGTATTTTATTTTTCTAATAATATCTATTATTTCTAACTAATTGGCTCAGCTTTTCAAGTAAAAATAAGAGGATATTTTTCTGGAAAACTTACTTGTATTAAGTTGAATATTCATTTATTATTAGTGCATCACAATAGCATGTCATGTATTATGCGGATTAGCTTTGAAGGTAACCCACACAAAGGATTATATATCATGCCACAAATTCAAAGATACTAGAAATGACATTGGCATTAAAGTGAATGGTTATTCAATTTTCAAAATCTAATCCTGAAGCAGAAGCCAAATAGTTTATTTGTCCTCTGAATATCTAGGTCAAAGCTAAAGTTAGTACTCCGTGTGTGTGTGTGTGTGTGTGTGTGTGTGTTAAAACTTAACAAAACACTATTTTGTTTTATTGGATATTCCCTGATATATCTTCTTTTTTTCTGGCCTACTTAGTTTGATAAGTAAAATACTTTTGTGTCAACACATTAAATTGATTTTGCTTCCAATTTAATAGCTTCCAGCCCCAAGCTGAAAGATGCGAAAAATAATGTATAAATCATGTGTAATAGATATTATCAAGAGATCAGGTTTAATAGTAGAAAGGGAAGGAATCATCTTGAGTTCACTGGTATGTGAGCAGGACACTTTGAGAAAGGACTGGAACTTGAAGGCATGGGAAAGGGAAGGGACATCTGGGTATTTGTGGATGACACTGAGCACGTAAAATTTTGGAACTCACCTGAGATGCTTTGCCTGAGGAGTAATTTCCACTCCATGACATTGAAAGAAAACCAAGTTTCCAGATTTTCATAAACTGCATTTTCAAATCTGATACTGATTTACCTCAAGGTCCTCCTCCTCTTCATCACATCTTATTGCTTACAAGTCCATTATGAGTTACACTACAACTTAATCTTGAAGAGAAATGCTCAAGATTTATTCTAGAAAGAGAGAAAGTCTATACACTGAAAGGTCAAGTCTCATTAATAAATATTATCAGATGTCTAAAAAGTTTATGTGGGAGTCAACATCAAGAGTGTTAGACCAAGAAAGAAGTACTAGGTGCATCAGAACTAAATTCTTTAAGATGGGTGCAGATTACCTAGAATTTGAGTTTTAGACTATTGAGTCATACACATGGGAATAGAGTTTACATTGTGAAAAACTGGCTAATTGGAGCCTGTGCTAATTAGTAGCCCACATTTAATCCCATAAAAATGCCTGATCTTGGTATATTGTACAAGAGGAATCTATTGATTCAGGGAGATGAAAATGTTGAATAATAGATCTATTATTTACAAGCTGCTCTGGCATCTATTAAGCATATCTTCTGGGAGGAGCATTGAACATTGTCATCAGCAATGAGACAGGAAGTGCATTAGTGATGGAAGCACCAGAGTCCTTGGAGAACTTTTTCAGTTGTCCTCTTTTAATCAGAAATGATGGGTGGGCGGTTGCTGAATGGAATTGTATTTTCTGATCTCAAGTTATAATAATTAAATGCTATAGTGATACTATGATCACAATAGATCCTACTAGATAATAGAAGAAACTTAAATGTGAAGATCATGGGCACAAATAACAAAAACTATTCACAGAAACGGAGTTTGTTTGTTTTTTAATTGTATTTTTGGAAGATACATAAATGGCAAAAAATGTTACTTAAAAAATATAAGAGGTTCCCACATACCCCCGCCCAATACCACCATCCACTCCTCTCACATCAACAACCTCTTTCATCATTGTGGTACATTCATTAAAATGGAGTTTTAAGCAGAATGTGTTCATCTACAATGATTTATGGTAATGTATATTTGATCTTAGCATTCCCAAAAATGAAATAAATCCTAGTCTTCTGTAGTGCAATTTGACATACAGAGGTAATATGTGGTTTCTAACTTCTTACTCAATTCACCATCCAGAAGTCCCTCAATTGAGAGGATGGTTCCATCCCTTTGAAGAAGATCCCAGTAAGGAAGACATAGATGGAATGCCTTGAATTTTCCCCAACGTATTCCTGAGAGGAATCCTTAGCCATATTTCAGGGAGACTAGGCAAAGAGACAATGGAAATATCCCTATGTTACAGGGCTCTGAACTGTAGGTGATAAAAGGGATCTCAGGAAATATTTAACTCCGATCCTGGGAAGTCATGCTATGTTATCAAATAGAGGGCAAGAGTCTCTCAAGAACATAGGAAGTGCCTAATAAAAGAAAACAGACAAATATGTCAAGCCTTCAATATTTTTGCAGCTAATTATGAATCTTATTCTACAAAAAATGAAACTTAGATGTTACTATGGATCCTGAGTAGAGAGGGGGGGAAGAACAGAATAGATGGAACATAGGGCATTTTTAGGGCATTAGAATTGTTCTGCATTTTCTAGCAATAATGGATATAGGCCAATTTAAATTTCATCAAAATTTTTAAGAGATTTTCATCCAAAATATGAATCATAATGTAAACCATTGACCACGGTTAGTAGCAATGCTTTAATATTTATACATCAGTTGTAACAAATGTAACATTTGTGTATAAAATGTCAGTAAGGGAGGGGGAAATGAGGGCACTTGTTGGGTATATGGGAATTGATCTATATTCTCTATATGATTTTTCTGTGACCTAAAGCTTCTTTGAAGATAAAAGTTTTTAAAAAAAGACAGTTGGGAATATATCAAAGAAAATAGCACTGTATATACAAGACAACAGATCTTACAGTAATGAAAGACATAATGTCTAAAAAAGTTTTTATTACTTAAATTAAGTATACTTAAATTTGTATTTTTTATGTTATTTTTAAAACTATAATTATTATTTAATTGTGAATCATTTTTATTTGGTTATTTTCTTGACTTCATCTTTGGAAAGGTTTTGGATCACAGAAGGGTCACAGCTATGGCAGGGGAGGAACATTGGTGCAGGGTGTAGGTGATGGGGGATGCATGGGAGGGGGTTCATCTGGGGCATGCCTCTAAGGCATATGAGTGTGTTAACTGTTCATGGGGCATTGTCATCATGGGTGGAGATCCACAAAATAACCAAAAGAATATAGAATTCACATCCTAGGGAACTCTGGTACATTCTCTAATGAGACAGCAAGAACCCTCCAAGTAAAGAGGCAGTGCCTAGTGAAGGAGGATGGACCATTGCACTGGGGATATTCATGTTGTACTTACGAACCTTTTCTTTTGAAATTGAAATTTAGTCTAGCATTATATGTTGCCTAAGAATTACCTCCTGAGGGCCTTCTTATTGCTCAAATGTGACCTCTTTCTAAGAGCATATAAACACACTACATTCCCCCCATTCCAGCATGGGACATGACTCCCAGGGATGAGCTTCCTTGGCAATGAGGAATTATTACCAAACACCAACTAGCAATGCATCTGGAAAAAGACCTTGACCATAAGGGGAAATGGTAAATGCAAATGGGTGTGTATGGCTAAGAGATTTCAAAGTGAGTTGGGAGGTAAGTAAAGAGGTTACACTTATGCATGTTTCAGAGGATTTCATTGACTGCCACAGTAAATACTGCCTCAAATATCAGGGCTTCTGATGGTTTTAGAGACATCCAGACACTATAAGTGGGGCAGATGGCTCAGGAGTTTGGCACCCTGTCAATGGGCCTTGCCTTGGAATTTACACTCCTCAGTGTGAAAGAGCTCAACTCAGCTGTGGTGTCCCTACACATGGTTTTTCTGCCTCTTCTATTTGAACCTATAGTGAGTACTATACTTGATACTTGTATATCCAAGACCCTTAAATCTTTGGTGCATCCATGCACCAGTTGAGCCCTGAATCTCAGCAGAATTGCAACACCTACTCTCCAGTTCATTGGAATCACCCAGGACAGCTAACTAGGTGATAATGATGGACAATGCCCATACCATGGAAAAGAGTCTGCAACTACAAGGAAGATAATTCCATCCATCTGCCCCATGGGATCTAAATTCCCTCTCAATTAGAGGCAGAGTGGTCATCACAATTCCAAAATCCTCAAGACTGGGGAATGAACAATGGACTAAAGTAGATTTACTATCAATCTATTATAGACTTATTGTTATTCTAGCAATAGAAGAACTTTTATCACTGATGTGGAGACAGTGTCCCCCAGAGGTACTGAAAGGAGGGAGAGGGAAAAATAAGTATATTATGGAGGCATTTTCAGGACATTGGAATTTGTCCTGCACGATGTTGCAATGACAGATACAGGCCATTATATATATTGTCATAATTTACAAAATTGCATGAGACAGTGTGTAAACTATAATGTAAACTATAATCCATTGTTAGTGGCAATGCTTCAATATGCATTCATCAATTGCAACAAACATATCACACTAGTGAAGGATGTTGTTAATGTGGGAAGGTGAGGGAGGGAGACGGGGTGGGGCATATAGGAATCCCTTTTATTTTTTATGCAACATTTATGTAATCTAAAGTTTCTTTATAATTAATTAATTAATTTTAAAAAGGAATCTTGGATCAAGTTTGTCTCATGATGTGTCCAAGAGAATTCTGGATGTATCCTCTTTTTTTTCTTTTGTCTTTCCCCTTAATAACCGGAATATTATAGTGGGGATATATATATTTAGTAACTGACAGAATCCACACATAATTTCCAAGAAGTAGGGGCTACTATGATAGGGCTCATATGAACTACTCATCAGAATCAACACCATTTGCCTGGTAGAATTGCTATTTTTTCTTCCATCAACAGTTTGAAAGAACTTGCCTGTTTGGCAGGTGAAAATTATTTGATGGGGAATACAATAATTTATCACAAATTTAATTGGGTGTTATTGCTAATTACTGGTATTGTTCCAACTCCTATCTTTACAGAAATATTCTGCACAGCTCCTGGTACCTGATATTCAGCTATTAACCAGGCTCAAATTAGAAGCAATTTGCATTCTCAGGGTTGATACAGTATACATTTGGTATCTTACTCTCAGGACATGCCACCATTGATGCTTTCCATAATAATATAATCCAGAGAATACAAGGTTCTTGATATCGCAAAGAACATCATCCTGATGAAATTATATTGATTATATCTGGTAAACATGGAATAGCAAGCATTGTAGATGACTAAGTAATTGATATGTATGGTAAAGGACAGAAAATAATCTTCCGCACTGGTAAAATTTATAGGATTCTAATAATCTGGGCATGTTAGCATATTGATTTTATATAAGAGAAAAATTGCTTCATCTTGGACAACACACCTTTAAGAAAGTAGCACAAAAAGAAAGGAGATGGGCTTCTTTAGATTTTAGAGGCTACCAAAGAAACCAGGTCAAACCAGACCTGGAGCTTATATCAGTTTATGGTTCTTTTTATGGCATGAACTGAAGGACAAGTGGAGTCAATTTTGTGCTAGAATGTTTGCCTGTGTCCAGCAAGGCTTAAGATCTACCTGGGAGAGCATCATCACATCAGAGGAAGGATTAGCTATATAACTTCCAAGGCCCAGGACAAAAGGAAAATGCAAGAGCATTTTTTAAAAGTTATTCAGAATTTAAAGATGGTGACAGCAGAGCCTTAAACCCAGTATGCTGCATGTCTATTTGTACATTCATGAATCTGACCTGAGAGGATATAAATCAGAATGTCCCTTTGATGTTGTGGGGTCTCAAAATCCCTTGGACTAGATTGGTGTGGCCACACAGGGAGAATTTCTGACACTGCCAGGAGCCAATAGAGGAGATAGAATTTATTTAATAACTGCCAGCAGAGTTGGGGGACGGGGAGGGTGCATGTGTACAGGATAAAGGATGCTTGTCCCAACTCCTGCTCCTCGTGGGAATGTGGACCAGTGAGAGGCTGGTGACCTGTAAGTAACCTGGAGCCCTGACTTTGACCTGCCCTGTGTCTGACATGATTGAGTTTACCAAAATTCATCTCAGCACTTTGTGTGTAGCCCATTATCTCCTGATCCAATGAATGAAATTTCATGCTAGTTGGGGAGTGCAAACAATCTTTTCACTTCCAGAAACTTTCACTTATTGGGACCTCCCCATTGGCAGGATTCCTGGAATTTGTTGTGTTATCTCTTTGAGCCCATGAACAAAGATGCAGGCTCATAGAGTGCCTTAAAATGGAGAAATGTGAATTAGAGTGATGCAGATCCATGTCTGAGCACCACTGCCCCACCTGGATGTCTACTGGCCTGTTTGGTCTCAGTCACTGGAGAGGGACTTAGGAAATTTCAAAAAGAAACCTCCAAAGCCCAGGGACCCAGGAGGCCAGGAATTGGACCAAGGTCTCTGCTGGCTCAAACCCAGGTGAGTCCAAAGTAGAACATCACTGGGCCTCTCTTAAACTCAGAGTGATATTCATTTAGAATCATTTATAAAGTTCTCCTTTATAATAGATATAACTGAGTAATAAACCATTCAAAATGCCTTAGTCTGAAATAACCTAGCAAATAATTAAAAGTGATGTTGAACTGCAGCCCAAATATATTCAAATCGCATTATGACTGTTACAATATTATATTAGTTTACAAAACAAAATTTTATAATATTACAGAAAAGCAGTTCATTTAAATAGTTGCTTTTTGAACTAACTGCTATCCTCTAATAGTCAATGGTTATTATATAAATTGTAAGTAATTCATATAAAACTGCATATGAAAGGCACTATATTTCCAACCTATCAAAAATATTTTCAAAGAAATTCAAGATGAAAATATATACAGTTATAGTGTGCACAATTATGTAACACTTAAAAGTCTTTCAAGCTCTTTACATGCATCCATGTTTTAGAGCTGTTAAATGGTAAAGATGTCATTATACTAAGTATTTAACCATTTTTATGGAAATACAAGCCACAGAAAAATATATAATCTTCCAGTGCTTTGAAAGCATGATAAATTCAGAAGTCTGTAGAATACTTATCATTTTATCCATTTTTTCCTTTATCTTCAATATCCATTTCTATTAAGTTCAATAGATTTTACACCTTCAGTATTTGCCAAACAGTTTTTCTTCTCAGCATTTCATTTACAATTAATTCAGGCTTCCATTTATTGCAAATTGCCTCTAGCTTGCCCTCATCATTTGGGACAGCTTTTCCTCAGTGGTCAAAATATTCTTTCTGGAAATGCAAATTTATCATATTTCCTAAAATTCTTCAGTGAATATCAATATCCTCCAATGCAAAACAATATCAAAGGTAGGTCATGGGTGTTTTTGCACATATTTAATTCTAGTGTCTCATCCCATTAATGTATCATCCATCCATTCATTCATCTATTCATTCATAGTTATGGAGAAACAAGTTTCTATTGTGTTCTAAGTGGTAAATACAGTGTGAGCAAGCATTGCAGTTTTTGCTCTTATGTTAGTGGTGTTCTGGGTGGAGGAGTGAGACAATAAAAATGAGAACAGTAAGATAATTTTTCAAAAACAAATACAAGCCTTAAAAATAATTAAATGAGGTACTGGGATAATAATAGAATGATAAGGGCAGCATTTAGAAAACGTTCCAGAAAGAAGGTCATCTGAGCTAAGAAATAAACTGAAGAAGCCAATATGCAAAAATAAAGGTCCATCCAGGCAAAGAGAAGATGAAATTCAAAGCCTCTGAGGCTAGGAAAAGCTTGGTTTGTTCAAGAAATAGAAAGAACACTAATATGTCAGAGGCATTATCAAGAGGAGAGTGGTACAATGAAAAGTTGAAATGAAAGGTAAGACTGAGATCATGCAAAGTCTTATTTATTTCAAATTAAATATCCTTTATATATATCTGCAGAGACTGCTCCGTTGGCCTGGAAATCATCCCACCCACTTCTCAACTTTCTCTCCTCTCTTAGAACACTCAGTTTGGTGTTATCTCCTCTCATGACCCACAATGCTTATTCCAGTTGAGTGCCTCAGTTAGGTGACTCCTCTGCTCACCATTTGTAGCACTTTGCATGCTGCACTGCTTCCAAACCTTAACCTCCATTTTCATCACTTGACTGGAATCTCTATGGCACGAGGATGCAGACTTAAACATCTTGCAGTATCTCAGTTATGGAACCCAGCTGTAAGCATTTAGATCCTTAAATACTCATTGAATGTGAAAGCTGATTAAATAATATATAAAACAAAAAAGGAAAAATAAAAAAGATAAAACCACTTTGTTTATCTGTTCTGCAACTTAAATTCTTTCTTTGTATGATAATACCACTTTGAAAATTAGGTTGTAAATACATATTACAACAATTTATTTTTTCATTTTCACTAGCAAATTTTTAGTCCAAAACACAATGCTCTTACAAGATTATCATTCTCACCTTGTGACTATAAATAAGGACAAGGAAGTACAATGATGCATAGTAAATTACCTTCATGCACTACACACTTTCTAATTTTCATGCATTTATGAATTTAAGAGGAATGTGTAGAGATTTTCCCTGTAAATGCAAGAATGAGTGATGAAATTCTTTTTAATAAAATTTTGTTAAAGTATGTCATTCAAACATGAACATAGGCAAACAATAAGTGTATAGTAAAAGTTGTGAACTTACAAAACAAACATGCATATCATCATATAGGGTTCCCATACATCACCCCACTATCAACATTTGCATTTTTGTGAAATTTCTGTTACAAACTATTAAAGATCATTGTCAAAATATTACTACTAACTATAGCCCACTTCTTATATTTGTTGTATTTTCGCTCAACTCACCCAATTATTAACACCCTATATACTAGTGTTATACATTTGTTATAGTTCATGAGAGAATGGTCTCATATTTGTCCTGTTAACCACAGTCCATCTTCTACCATTGGATTCCTTATGTTACATAGCCCTATGATTTGTACAATCTATTCAAAGTGTATACTCAGCGGCACTCATTTATATCACTGGGTTGTGCTGTCAATTTTAGAACATTTTCATTACTCTAAAAGGAAAATTCACATACCCCTAGAACTCCCTATTTTTGTCTCCAAAATTATATACTTCTTTGCCAAATTGCTGCAAATGTTATATTACTGTTAACTATAGTCCTTAAATTACATCAGTTGTAATTTTCCCATATATCACCCTATTGTGAACAATTTGTAAAAGAAGAGCATTCTTATGTTTATACTATTAATCACAATATTCATCCACCACTGAAAACACTGTGGTATACATTCCCTAGATTATTCTCTAGTTTCCTTTCAACTAACATTTACATAAACAGACTACCTCTTTCAGCCACAATCTCTTTTATCTCATTTACAGATCTACAGTGTTAGCTACACTCACTATAATGTGTTACCATCAACTCCATTCATTTCCATACCTTTACAATAAACCTTTTTAAACAAATATTCTGTATACACTAAGCATCATCTTCCATTCTTAACTCATATTCTATCTCCTTATAAGACATAGTCTAAAATATACCTCCATGAATTTACTCATCGTATTTAGTTCATATTAGTGGAATTCATTTTTAAATTCTAAAATTTAATAAACATCATGAATATTAACCATATAATGAAAGTATTTTGTATAAATGAAATTTTCTGGGGTCAGTTTTATAAGGTATAATTTAAAATAATTGTGAAAGTCTACAGAAGGAGAATGTCTTTGTATTATTTACTTAATAGTTTTTTTAATTGCTCTGCATCATCTTGCAAATTGGTGAAAACTATACTGAAGTAATTGGACATGAAAGAAAAGAATAATTCTGTTTTATAACATAGCTGTTGGGAAATTTCAGTGTGACTGCTTAGAATCAGTAACATTTATTCATGAAATTTATTTGTACTTCACCAAGAAAAGGCTGTTGCTGATCATAATTCCTTCATGTAAATTAATTAATTTGACTATAACTAAAATTTTGTAGTATTTAATATGACTAAAATTGACTAAAAGTAATTGCAATTAGCTATTTTTCTTTAAATTATATTACCTTTGGCTCAATAAAATCAATAAGCCAACTGCACGTACTATAGCAATTTTTAGACAATTTGATCAGAAGCATATGCCAAAGTTTTATAGCAAATTCACAAAGGGTAGAGTCTCTTAAATGCCTATTTCAAAGGTTTTTAATCTTCATAAATACATTTATATACAAAAGCAATATACACACAAACAAGAACAAGAAAAGTTACAGATTAAATTAATAGCTGCTTCAAGATATTTGGAATGGTCTTTCAGCTGGGTAGGTAATTCTAATTGTCCAGAATGAATTTTTTTAGTCTCTTTAAAACATATTGGCAAAGTAACTTGAAGAATTTTACAGAAATATTTATTATTCTCCACAGGAGGGTAAAAACTGCGTGATGCAAAAATGTTTTACCCCAGATAAGGTTTGGGGCAAGACATTTTATCATACAATTTATATCACATTTAGTATAGACACATTTTATTAATAGATACCATTTATTCTGAATTTTCTGTTTACTTGTTATTTATATACCTCAAATCTACATTTGAAGTCCTTATATTCATAACTAAACCTGATTCAAACCTTTGAGTATTTTAATTTCCAGACATTGGCTTTGAATTTAGCACCATTTTTTTTTCTGCCACAGATATTATACATTTCATCTTTCAGCTTTCCTAAGTACTATGAGGCTTAGCTACTGATTATTTCATCTCAATATTGACAAAAAGAAAATAATGAGCAGAGAATATGTGAAGAAATGAACTCAAAATCTTAGACTATTTCCAAAGCAAAACATTTTAGAAACTGCTAGATTCCACTGAGAAAATCTGCATACATTTATTACTGCTTTATCATAAGCAGTTTTGAAATTTTGAGACTATGCCTTTTCCAAATGAAGATTTATCAAAAATACTTAAGCAATGGTAAAAATTATATATTACCAAATTCAACAATCACATGCCTAAGATTTACTGAGTTGGCATTTTTAGATTCATAAGTTAAATACTCCATATACTAAAATATTACCTGGGCCATATGGTGAATAAGCTAAAAGCAAGGAAGTGATTGAAGAAAAAATATCAGTAGTAAAAATGTTGAAAATAATATCTGATACAGTATTTCTCAATGAGAATGGTATTAGCATTAGGGGAGGAGATTTTTTTCATTGTTCTGGAGAGTCTGTGTACTGCAGTCTATTTAGCATCCTTGGTGCTGGTTGTTAAATTTGAATACCAGCTTCCAGTCATTGGAACTACCAATAATGCCAGCAACCCGTTGCAATCACGTATGATTGAAATGACTTCTGAGTAAAGACATTGTTTGAACTTCTATATCGTTTATCATGTATCAGGTCATCTAGTAGAGACCTTTACAACATTGGTGAGTGTACAAGCTTTTTTACTTTTTCCCATCCCTCTCACACAAAGTGATACTCCAAGAAAAAAAGAGTTGAGTTGCTCTTGTTTCTGTTTCTGCTGCTATGCTCTGTCTTCAAATGACAACATCCAGCAAGGTTCTACACTCTCATGGACTTGAGGAAAATTCATGATACTCGGACTTCAATTTAATACAGTTACAGTGTCCCAACTTATGTACCAATATATCTGACATCATTTTCTCCTTCCTCCTACCCCTGCCCATTCTCTACCTCCGAAATGTTATACCACATTAAGTCTAAAGTGATGACTGACTCAAAAATTCTCTGATTTTCTGAATCAGTCCAGTGCCAATCAGGAATGCAGAAGATGCTCTAGTTATTTTAAGAAAGATAAATATATATAAAGGATTATTTAAAAAGATAACAAGGTTGAAAGAATAAATGCAGTGCACCAAAGAATCAGCAAGACAGTTAATTATAGGAAACAGCTACAAACTGGAGCTGGAGGTAACAAATGAATGAAGATAGGATTATTCGAACTTGAAAGTTAAATGAAAGACCCTAAAAAGGTGAGACCCAGAGCCCAGCTGAAAAGACACTGATCGCCTGTTGCTGATCCTGGTGTGAAGTAGAGGATTAGGATGTTTTATTAAATATTCAGCTAATCTGCCAGATTGGGGATGATACATGTGTGCTTGGAGTAGCATGTTAGACATGATGTGGTATAAAGGTTGAACCAATGATGGTATCTTGCTGAGATTTTAATACCTAGAAGATTTGCAGCCATAAATCAAGAGGTGATAAATAGAAATGACAGCTGGTACCATCACTTCCAATGATCAATTATGGAATCTGTGCTTCCCAGTCCCTCTATTTCATAATGAGTAAGTCATCCTAGTTATAAATGTTGCCAGGTCATTTGGGCATTTAATACTGGTAGAACAGCAGGCAAGGAAAGTTATTCTACCAGTGGGGGAATTGTCTAGCCATGTAATAAGGTGCTAGGGATATTGCTACATAAAGGGACAGGAAAGAATAAATCTGGAACTCAGAATTCAGTGAATTGGTTTCTTTCAACTTAGTCACAAAAAAAAATCAGCTAGCATTTGCAGCAACCATGGCCTAACAAGGACTAGGTAATCAGAGTTCAGAGTTTTCAGGGATGAATGTCTGTACCGTTAGGCTGATCAAGGAAACAAACCGGCTGAAGTGCTAGGCAAGGGTGAAGGTTGTGAAGATTAGAGCTGATACAGAAGGGGAATGTATATTATTTAGAGCTTTGGGAGTAGTTACTGCAGTAAGTTTGAACATGTTTTTCAACTTTTAATTAGCCTCTGGTGTCTCATCATTTTTTAGCTATTATAGGTGGCCATCACTTTAAAGCATCCCTAATTAGGTAGACTCAGAATAGGACATGGGAAAAATTAAGTGCTACAGTGAATGGACTGTGGAAGTCACTGAGGATATGCTGCCCGGTATCTGTTCAGCTACCTCTGAGTCCACTTGTGACTGCAGGAGACATTTAAAACGTATACTGAGAGCTTTCTCACATGAGAACCTATGTTATTCGGGTTCTCTGACTGAGGGTGTTCTACAGCACCATAGAGCTAGTTGAATGCCTAGAGGCTGGGTACATCTCAGCTAGTGTTTCAAAGCAAAGTCCATTGATAGATTCATTGCTGAAGTAAAACTAATAGGAAAAACAGGGAAAGAGAAAGGAGCAAGTGCTTTATTCTTCTTCCAGCATGCCAGTCTCCCTCTGGGTATTCCTATTGAAAAAGCTGAAGTGCTACCAGCTGGCAAAGGAGAGATATATTGGCAGAGCCCCTGTCCTAGAGGTGCAAATTAATCTCTAAGGTTTAAATTTCAAGAGGTATTTCCTTAACTTCACATATTTTAAAATGCTTTACTGTCACATTTCTTAGGATCCTGATTTTATATTTTACAGTAAAATAGCTTGCTTTTAAGAAATAATTGTGTTTTTTGAAAGAAAGAATACCATAATATAAAAAAGTAATAGGCGGGACTTTTAGATATTGTAGAATGGTAGCATGACTGATATCATGACATAGAAAGAACTACTCTTCCTGAAAGTGAATTTTCCTTTTCTCATCTGCTTCCCACACCTGGGCAAGGCACTGACACCTATTAGAACTTCATATTTCAAATATGTGGTTAACTTAGTTATAAGTAAATTGAAAATCTGTTTCATTTTCTTGTTTGGTTCATTTCATAAGTCTTCCTAGGATCTGCTGAGAATTAGCACTAAGATGTATAGAACATTTTAAATGTAGAGCTGCTAACTACAGCATTACTAATTGTTTAAATTGCAATTCAGCAAAATATATAGTGGCAGGAAACATTTTGTGATCAAAACAGCAATAATTGCATTTTTTAACAAAATGATGAAACCTTTAAAGATGGACTCTTTATATGTAGAAAAATTGATGGGAAGAAAAATTAATGGAATGGAAGACATATATCTAAATAGAGAACCAAAATAACTGTTACCTTTGGGAATCCCCATCAGAATAGAATAACACAATCTAAAAGTGACAAGAAAAGCAAAATTACAAAGATTATAAAAAGTAAGTCTTTTCATCTAAAACTTCCTACTTCGAGATCATTGCAACCTTATGCAACAGTACATTTTCTATATTATCTGAGTTTTCACAGTCAATAATTGAATCTGGCTACTTTCTCTAATATTTCTATAAAAGTTATATGTACACTTTTAAAATTATAAAAACCAGAAAAGTGGAAAACAGCAACAGATAGAAATATTACAACTCTTAATTCATCTTATAAACAATCGTTTATTTTTATAACCATCTGACCTATGGAATCTAAGCCCCTTCTCAATAGAAACAGAGTGGGCATCACCACCCCAAAACCCTCAAGAGTGAGTAATGAACAAACATAAGGGGGAAAGCAAATCTGGATTTAAGTAGACATGATTATTCTAGCAATGGAGGAACCTGTACCATTCATATAAATGCAGTGACCACCAGAGGTTCTGAGGGGAAGGAGAAGGAAGAGTAGGTGTAATATAGGGTACTTTGGGGGACTTTAGAAATGTCCCACACAACATTATAATGATGGATACAGGCCATTATCTATTTTGTCAAAACCTGTAAAATTGTGTGATGTAAAGTGCAACTTATAATGCGAACTATAGCCATGGTTAGCAGCAATGCTTCAATATGTGTTCACCAATTGTAACAAATGTACCACACTAATCAAAGATGTTGGTAATGGGGGAAAGTGTGGGGGGCAGGGAGTGGGGTATGTGGAATCCTCTGTATTTTTTATGTAACAGTTGTGTAATCTAAAGATGCTTTAAAAATAAAAAAAAATTTAACTCATAAAGGAAAATTTGTTAATCCTTTTGTTATATTTGCTTCTAGCAATTTATATTTATCTCTAGTATTTATCATTTATTTGTTATTCACAAATACTTTTGCACATTTCACATACTATAAAGCTTTACTAAACCGTATCTCCTAATATTAAGGATATTTTTGTACCCATAAATAATGACATTATTAGATAAGAAATTAAATAAATGAGAGATATCATTTAAAAACCATTCCAAATTTAAAGTTTCCTAACAAATAAACTCAAAAATGTTATTTGTAGTTTTCCTTTCCTTATAAACCAGGAAAATATTGCAATTGAAAATATTGCAATATTTATTTTATTATTTTAGTCTAGATTTTTTTCCCCTCTCATTTCTTTGGCTCTTTAACTCTTTTTCCCACCAACATATTGCTTTGAAAATTTTTAAACAGAGAAATGTGTAAAGTACTTTTGCAATACATAGTCATATGCTCACCAAATATAGTGTATTCTTATTTCTTTTTTATCCCTGCCAAATATCTATTCTCCACTTCATCCCTATCTCTCTCATTCATTCCACCTGAATTTTTGATGCCTTTCAAAGTAAATTTCAGATATTAATGAAATATCTCTAAATTCTTTAGCATGCATATAATTGATTAGACTTCTATTTTGATTTTTTTAATTTAAAATTTATGTAGTTGAAATGCACAAATCCTACATGCCTTTGCAATGATATAAAATACACATTCATCTCTGTATTTCAAAGTTTTATCATGATACACAATATTATTATCACCTCATAACATACTCTTCAGCAACAGGCATTATTCTGATATGTGATATGCTTACTATACCATAAATTGATTTTCATGTATGTACTGTTTTCCATGAACATAGTGATTTTTCTTCCATCAGCATATTATTTTTGAGATTCATTCATGGTTTGTGAAACATTTTTTTTTCTCAGCAACGTTGTAGCATATGTATGTGTTTATGTGTGTGTGTGTGTGTGTGTGTATCAGTCACTGTTTAGCAATTCCCCTTCTGGTGAACACCTGGGCTGTTTTCTATCTCCATTACTGGCTTATTCATTTGCCTGTAATAAATAAGTTTTTATTAACATTATCGAACAGGCATTTTTATAAACATATATATATATTTATATATAGCTTTTTAATTTCTCTTGACTGAACACCTAGAAGTAGACTAGCTGCATAAGTTTAGGCTTACCTTTATAAAAGAAAAGTCCACCAGATTTTGTTTTCTCATACAGTAATACCGGTTTACATTTACACCAACAATGTATGAGAGAACCAGTTCCTCTACATCCTTGACAGCATCTGGGGTTATCAGTTTTTTTAATGTTAGACATTCTGGTGGGTATGCATTAATATTTTCTTGTAGTTTTAATTTTCATAATTCTGAAGACTAATAAATAATTTTGACTATGTCTTCATGTGCTTATTTGGTCATTTTATATTTTCTTTATGAAGAGTCCAGCCATTTTTACTGAGTTGTTTGTTATTTTATTATTGAATTTTAGATCTCAGAGTAGGACAAAATATTCCTAGAGTCTCCACCAGAAACAAATGGACATTCTCAATTAAAGACAAGAAATGCAATGATTTTTTAGGTGTTCTTGACTAGTTTTTAGAGAATACACAATTTTAAAAGTATAGACCATTGTTGCAGCCACTTTTCATAGTAAGGATGGATTCCCTCCTTCCCCACAAATTTGGTTTGGATATCAAGACTGTTGATGCCACACAGACACCAAGAGAGTATGAAAAGTTT
The DNA here is from genome assembly GCF_030445035.2 of Dasypus novemcinctus. NCBI lineage: Eukaryota > Metazoa > Chordata > Mammalia > Cingulata > Dasypodidae > Dasypus > Dasypus novemcinctus. The sequence goes on along the minus strand of NC_080674.1, from coordinate 31,623,128 downwards.
TATTACTCACATAATGAGTACTTCTAAGAGCAGGATATCTCCCAAGCAGCTCCAAAAATGGCCTTAAAAGCAGGGAAAGGAGACTGCTTGGGATTTTTATGGTGGTAAATGTGGACACAGAAGGAGGTTCTGGCATTGGTTTGCATTTGCCACAAGCATCCACTGAGGGACTTTCAGGCTTTCTATCAGTTTTCCCACATATGGATCATAGGGGAAGAGTTAGGGGTGAGATTCCAAAAGACGAAGGCCTCTATGAGATCTGTAGACTGAGACTTTTGAGGGTGAAAGTTCTGCTGAGTTCTTTGCCAAAGAGACCATAACTGTGGATTCCAAGAAGTGAAATAGTGCCTTCACTACTATGAATGTCTGGAGCTCTGAAGTGGATGAGGACATCCTGATGAAATCTTTTATTAAGCAGTATATATAGACATATATGTTAATTTGAAATTTTAGTTTTTTGTGAGACAAGAGCTTCTTGGAGTTCTTTACCTGAGAGGGAACAAACATGAATAAGGAGTTATTATTGCTTTTGGCTGGACCAGATGGTCATACCATGGGCAATGGTCCAAGAAGTTGTAAAATCTCCAGTATTTGGCCAGAACATTTAGTGCTAAAAGGAATGTCTGAAGTTTAGACAATTGTGCTGACCCTTGCAACACATTCTTAATCAGGATGTCCTGGTTAAGAGTTGGAAAGGAGTGTCTTTCCACTGAGGTCCATCCAATGTGATGATGATGCTCTCTATAATGTATTCAGTCTGCCTGTGTTATTCACTCAGTTGATCTCAAAGGGATCACCATGTAACCAGTGAGTACATAAGACGGGTTACCTCCTCTAGCACTTAACATCTTTCAACAAACTGGATAAATGGGATGAAATATGCATGAGATCCCAGGTGTATTTTCCTGGTGTATCAAAGTTGCTCCCATAGTTACTCTGAGCTTATAAGCTGCTGTTTCCACGTCTAAAGGCATAGTGGGTATCTGGGTATGGAAACTGACTATCACAGGCCCTAGATCTCTGTTTCCAGAAAGGACCTTTATTTAGTCAACAATTGCCAATCTAACAGCATAATGTATATTGCTGAGGAGGGAAGTTTCTTGCATCAGAATCACATAGGAATTTATGGCCACAAACTTATGGACCAGTGATTCTAGGAGGCATGAGACGATGTATCTGCAGCCTCTTTGATAAGGAGTCTTGGGGTCACTAACAGTAATGCCTGTTTTATTGCAATTTGGTCAGATTCTAGAGTCTTTATTGGAGGAGTCCCATTCAAAAAATCCTAAAAAATGTTGTTCTTGTTTTATTATGGGCATTGAGAAGGTCAATAGCCGTTTCTTGACAGTGTTAGGGTTGACAAAGTATACCACAGTATACTAAATAATTTTCAGGAATTTAAGAACGGTGTAGGGACTTGCTTTATGTGGGTGTGGCAATTCCCTTCCCTTTTTGTGACCACTTTTGTGATAATCTGAGTTATCTGAATGAGTGTAACAAATGTATTTTCTTGGAGGAAGATGTCATCAGTGTTAGGTCATATCTGTGCTCTTGAAGAAAGCTGCATGTGGCTAAGATCTTGCATGCAAAGACTGTGTAAAATATCAGTATTGTTGGGGTACCCCATGGGTATATGAGCAGAAGTATACTGATATTCTTCATCTGAGAGGCTGTTGAAATAGGCACTAAAAAGAATCCATTCACAAATCTATAAGAGCAAAATATTTACTAGTTGTTGATTAGATGGAATCAGTAGTTTCCATAATATTGGTTATCAGGCCTTTAAAGCGTGGGCTGTTTTGCGGTAATCCATTGTGAAGCACCATTCATTCATTCCAAGTTCAAGACATACCAGATTGGGCTGTAAATGGGGAAGTAGAGGGAATAATAGTGCCTTCTTTGAATAAATCTCTGATAGGATTCAATCCTTAAATCCCCAATTTAATTGATACTAGACTATATTAACTTATTTAACTAGGCATAGGATCCATTTTGTCAGTCAATTTGCAAATGCCAAGGACTTAATTTTAATTTATTATTCTAGGGTAAGAATGTCTACATACTCTACAGAATATTTTCTTATAATAGGTGCTATGGTGATGGGAAATTTAATCAAAGCAATAGTTCCAATAGCTAAGGTGAGGCATACCTATGTGTCCTTTATTTTATGTCCAGTCATTCCCCTAAGATCACTGGAAAACCTTGTCTAAATTTTATGGGATCTACAAGTATAAATATAATTTGGACCCCAGTACTGATTAAGCCATGAAGTTTTATTTGCCAGTTGTTATGCTGAAGCAGATCTTAAAGTTAGATCAAAACCTATGTTTTAGAGATGAAAAAGCCAAGCAAGCATCACCATTTTATCTGGTTGTGGTATAAATTCTTTCAGTAAATTTTGGATTTCCAGCAGCATCAAATTGTGGATCCATGTTTCAGATTGATATCTCCTTTCCCTATATCCAGGTTTCTCCTTACCTCCTTCCTTTCTTTTATCTTCCTCTCACTCTGTCTTACTGTTCTTTTCTTTCCTTCCCTCCCTCCCTTCCTTACTTCCCTTCTTCTGTCTTTCATCGTTTTTTCTTTCTCACTGTTAACTTGCTTATCATTAAATGTACTTTATTTTCCCACAGAAAGCCTCAATCATGGCAAAAATACCTTCACCCTCCTGTGGAAATGGTTGAATTGATCCTGTGACTGTACCATGGGAAAGTCATGGGTATTTTTCCTTATAACCTTCAAGATCAGGATTGTGTTTGGTGAAAGAAGGAATAGAAATAGCAAGAACAAAAGCATTTCATAAGGTAATTTGTGCCTTCTCCTTTTAGGAATGTAATCCAAATAATTCAAATAATAACTCTTTTTCCTCCATACAAGTGACTACCTGATCCCAATAGGCCCATATATTGCACAGGTTATAAGTCTTTCCCCTGAATTCATTGTAGAGTGATGGCCAACATCTGGTTGAGATACATATACCATGGTCACAAGGTAAAAGTTGTTCTGTTGAACCTAATATCAGTGATAGCATATGCTCGAACTGAGACACACAACACAACACAACCTCAGACATACAGATAGGTCTGTGCCAAGACACACAAACCAGGGCCACTTTAAGCATGGCCCCATTCCCCTGCTCTTATGTCTAAATGACAATTATTGAAATCCTGGCTTAGGTTGGTAAAATCTATAACAGGGATTCTGAAGAACTTTAAAAATGCAGCATAAAACAGCACAGCTCAAAGTACAAGTCTTCCTGAAAGAGAACAGCTCTACGTGCATTCTTCCAGGAGGGAGCAGAGCCAATTAGTAAGCCAGAGCAGGGAAAAAGGACTGAGAATTGTTGGTCATTAGCTAGAACCTTGGATCACTAAGTCAGTAGTTGTCACAATGAGCAAAATTCCATTCAAAAATTGGGTGCAAAAATGAAGAAATGATGCTATATAGAAAGGCTTATCACTAATATAAGGAGGCTTTCTTGAGAAAGCAGCATGGCTCCCAAACACGTCCAAAAATGGTTTGGAGAACAGGGAAAGAAGAGTGGCTGATTAAGCCATGGTTAAGATTAAGGATCGGGGTGAAGGTTCCCACACAGGAGCAGAGACTTGACTGGTTTAATCTCCCACCAATGCCAAAGGAGGATACACCCAGATTTTCTTAGTTTTCTCTGATGTGGGACAGAAGGAAAAAAGAGTGTTGAAGATTTTTAAAATGTTGATACTCAAACATCAAAAAATATAGTCACTTCATCATAACCATTCATGGACAAAAAATTACCTGTGATTGATTAGTGGTTCTAAAGCAATTAATTTATTCAAAAGACAGAGCATTGCACAAAAGCAAGGGAACTGAATTGGTACATTCTTATGTCATAAATAAGAAAGCAAATATACTGTTGCAATTTTTTCAACATATGTACATAGCTCATGTGAAACCTTAGGTTAAAGTTAATTTAATTATCTTTCAATAACATTCTTTCAAACTTTTTTCAATATAGTTTCAGCGATTTACTTAATGTTACAAAAAACAGGGGCTAGAATAAAAACTTCTTAGCATATGGCTAATTCTAGTCCTATGACCTGGGAAATTAAAACATTACCCCAGGAAAGCAGATGTAGTTCAAGCAGTTGGGCTTCCACCTACTATATGGGAGGTCCCTGGTTTGGTTCCCAGTGCTTCCCAAAGAAGACAAGAAAGACAGTGAGCTGGCATGACAGGCTGAATCAGCAAGCTGATGCAATAAGATAACTCAGTGAGATGACACAACCAAGAGATACAGCAAGGAAACACAATGAGAGACAAAACAAATAGGGAGTACAGGTGGCTCAAGTGATTTGGTGCTTCCCTCCTACATAGAAAGCCCTGGATTCGGTTCCCGGTGCCTTCTTTAATAAAAGAGAGAGAGATAAGCAGACAGGGAGTGCAAATTAAAGGGAGAGAATTAAATAAATAAAAATAAATAAATGTTTAAATAAGATAACATTACTCCAATAGGATGCTTGATTCTTTCACTTTTGTAATAATATGATAAGATGCTTCTATTTACTTTAGAAATGTAATAGAAAAAATCATTGTACTCTGATATCTTGGATTAAAGGATTAATCATATTAAAATGTATAAAATTTTTCATATTTATAGGTGATATATACAGAAAGGAAAACCCTTCCATGTATTGGATTTATTTTGGAGAACTGAACATTCACACATAGAGGTAAAACTTGCTAGCTCATTTTAATCAATGATAATGACCAATTTACCTTGTAATACATGTGTTCTTGTTCTAAAGTGCTCAATAATAAACTAGATTATTCATTCACTTCCTCTAAGAATACAATGACATATTGCCTAACTTAATATTAGCCTTTTCATTAGCTCAATAAAATAGTTCAAATCTTAATGTATTCAATTAAGAAACATGGTTGCATTCATTCACAAAGGTACATTAAGTTTTACTGTGAATCAAACTCTAGTTGATCTTCCAACCACAAAACATAAAAGTCAAACCCATATTCATACACTCCAAACTTAATAGTCATTAAGTAATTCTATTCCTTTCAAAACTGCTGATGAAATACATCAGAAAAATCATGAAACTGAAACTGAAAGTGTGGCAGTAAAATAATCTTAGTATTTTCTGGGTTCATGATATTTTCATATTTAAGAACTTATCAGCTTCCACTTTTCTAATTCTAACTCTCATTGTCATACAAAGTTATAATATTATTTGAACCTCTTATTTTAAATGGTTTAAAACTATGCTGCCCATAATGGTAGACATTAGTCACAGTTGGTCATTTAAATGTACATTTCAATTAATTAAAATTTTTTAAAGTCCCATTAGTCACATTTCAAGAGGACAATGGTCACATATACTAGTGACCATATTAAATGAACAGATCTTAGAACATTTCCATCATTGCAGAAAGTCCTATTGGACAGCACTCCAATAAGGGATTGTTTTAATATCCTAGGCTGTCCAAGCAAATACTGTGAAATGGGTCAGCTTGAACAAGGGGACTTTATTACCTTACAGTTTTAGGCCAAGAAAATGTCCAAATCAAGGCATCATTAAGGCAATTTTCTTCCAAAGACTGGCTGCCAGGAATCCTTGCCTCCTTTACCATATAATAAGGCACATGGCAGCACCTGCTGGTCTCTCCCTTCACTCCTGGGTTTTGTTGTCTTCAACTTTCTTGCATCCACTGCTTCCTCTCTATATTCATTTCATTTATAAAGGACTCCAGTAATAGGATTAAGTCCATCTTAAATGAGATGGGTCACACATTAAATGAAATAGCCTCATCAAAAGATCTGACTTACATGGATTTATACCCGCAGGAATGTATGAGTTAAGAACGAGTTGTTCTAGGGTGCATATAGTTTCAAATCACTACAGGGATACAGGATGTAAAATAGGGGGAACATCCAGGACACAGTACACAGTTTGCTTAAGTTGCAGATTAGGAAAATAATTGCTTGAATTTCAAATAATTAGCTTAAATATTAAATAGAACTTCAATTATGTTCACCTTGAAATTGGTAAAAACATTAAATATACTTTGAAGTTTACACAGATTGACAATATTTTTTTAAATGTTTTTAATTATACTTTAGATATTGCCTTGATTACTTGGCATTCATTGAGAAAATTCAGAAAATATTGAAATCTATAAATAATCCCCACTGTCCCAGTAATGTAAACATTCTAATCTCTCAGATTAATTCCTTCCCGAACTTTGCTTTCCTCAAGATAATTTAAAAGAATTTCTATTTTTCTCCTACTTCATGGATATAAAATTAGAAATACTTTATTTTTTTAGATTTTTATTATTTTTATTTTTCATTTTATTTTCTGTGTGAGAAAGGGTGATCTTGATCCTGTGGGGAGCAAGCTGGCTCCAGAATTCTCCAAGTCCACATCTCTTTGCCTCCAATTCTTATGTGTCCAATGACAGGAACCACCAACACGCATTTGTAGGAGGATTAGAAATACTTTCTTTACATTTAACTATATAACATAAATCCCAGGTTTTTTCACATTTTTTTGAAAAACAAAACATAGTATTTCTACATATACATATGATTATTACATAATAATATTTATATATAAAAGCAATACAGATTTTTTACTCTTAATTCTAATATAATAATTTCCTACCAAAATCATTTCTCTATACTTCAATTAACTGTTATATTTCCCTGATGATAAAACAATGGAATACTAGAAAACAATAACATTTATATGGGAAAGACCATTCATAATCTTATTTTATCCATTTACATATCCTTGGAGGGATGCTTATTCAAGCAATGGAGTTGTCTTTAAATTTGTTCTATTTTTGAGAGATGAGAACTTGGTCTTAGTAGGTAATTTGCTATCCCTCCTTAAGGATGGGCTAAAATGAAAAGCAGCCATTTTAACATCATGTTCCCAAAGTAAGAGGGATTACTATTTTTATGTGAAAAGACGAAATGTTGCAGTAAGTTTACTATGAGCATTACTGAGGGATTAATCCCATGTGTAGTTGAATGGAACTTTGAACATTCATCTTCCATTTACTATTTTGGGGAGTTCTGACATGAGACATTTGAATTGCAGATAAGAAAGCAAAATCAATGGCTGATACTCTGTTTATGACATGCATGCATGCACATACATACACGTATATACCCTTCTAAAATGCAAGCCAAATACTTAATGCAGTTCTATAATATTTTCTACAGAACTATTGTTGTGTTATTTCATTTTTTCAGGAGGAGACCTGACACAAGGGCTATGCTACAGCTAGATTTGCACGAATCTATCCATGTACAAGGGAGGGAGTGGAAGGAAATGACAAAGAAAAGAGAGAATACATGATAAAAGCCAATTTAATAAGAAACTTTGTGGAATATACCACATAATTATTTTGAAGAGAGATGAGAAGATTGAATATTTATCCTCGGACTCTGTCCATCACCAGTTGAGCATTGCCTATGGCAGCATTAAATCTCAGGCATTCCAGGACTAGTTTCCTTAATAGTGGACCTGCAGGCAGCCCTCAGTTGGAGAAGGAGAGATACTTAGGTACTTGAAGTGAAAGCTGCATGGTGCATGGGAGCTTCTCCCGCACCTTTATCTGGGCTTAAAGACGGTCAAGATGATATGGGGCAGCACATCCAGTGCATTTACAGTCCATCCATTATACTAATCACATCTGCCCACGTCTTGCACTGAACCCACTCAGTTACAGATGCCCTTAAAGTGGTACCTAGCATAATCTCTAAAAATGAATTGACACTGGAGACTAAATCCAAAAACTAGAATCACTGCTGTTGCAATGACTACCAAGGCTGTAGTTACTATTCATCCCCCTTTTCTATCAACTATTACTCCCACCCTTGCCTAACACTTCATTTGGGTGGTTTGCTAATCATCCCAGGAGTGCAGACATTCACCCAGAGAGTGCTGAATGATTGGTTACTGAATTCTTGTTTTCTCATGGCCGCTGTAACACTCAGTTGATTTTTGTCATCAGGTACTAGAGGCACTTCAGTAAATTCTTTGACTTGCAAACTTACTCTTCCCTGACTCTATTATGTACATCCCTACCACATCATTATATGCTGGCCAATTCACTGTGGTAGAGTAACACTTTATCCTGATGATGTGATCTACTAGAACCTGGAAGCATTCATAATGTTACTTCAGTGGAGGGAATCTGCCCCCATCCCCATCTCTCAATGGGGACCAGGATCTCTTATTCCTATAAACTAGAGAGAATGGGAATCACAGTTTCTGTAAATAATCACTGAGAGTGATGAAAATAGGAGTCAATCATAGTACCAGTCCTTGATTCTAAAGTGCAGGCAGTCTAGCTATTGATATCTCAGTAAGATATATAATACCTGTTCCTTCCATATATATATACAAATTACCTCAGTCACATTATTCCAACCACATACCATGTCTTCCCAATTCTGGTGTTTTAGTTGATGCTCTAAAAGAATACCCCATTGCTTTATAGGCTGGCAGGTGATGCAATTTATATAGTATTACTGGATCCCATGGTTCAATGCAATTAATGCTGTATCTTCTTACCATAAAATAGGTCCTTTGTTCTACAGGGAAGTTATATAAGACCTCATATTGTTTTACCAAGAATTCCATCAGTCCTCAGATAATAGTTTTTCAAAAGTACTAGTTACCAAGAACAAGAAAAGCAATTCCACATTTGAAATAAGTATCAATGCCAGTAAGGATAAATTTCTGCCTCCTCCAGAATGAAACCTGTCTGATATAATCAACCTGCCAGAATTTTCTAATGAATGTCCTAATGTGTCCTAAATGAATGATACCTTTTTAAGGAATCAGTCTTTGTCACTGAAACAGATGGTCCAGACATTTAGCAGTGATGCTTTATAAAATCAGCCTTAGTGAGAGAGAGCACATGTGGCTGAACCTAGATCTAATTTATATTTGTATTTATATCACCATGGTTATTCTATGTATGGGGCTATTTTCTTTTTTAAAGGTTATAAGACATTTCATCTTTATTATATTCACAACGTATTCTTTAATATTCTTATAAGGTCCTTTAAGATGATTATTTGTTTTTCAAATAGTTTCAAAACCTTGTGTATGGGATTATTTTTCAAACACTGGACTAGCATAGAACAGAGACTGGCTACCATTCATCAGAAGGATCATGCTGTTCACACGGTTTTTCAGTGCCTCCACTGCAGTGGATGCTTTCGGTGGGCATGGTCATGGTAACACAGATCCTCACACTTTGTACATACTCCTGTATAGCCATTTATCTATATCTTCCCCAGCTTCATGGGTCAAATCATCCAACATTGTTCCTCTGAAGCCACTGACAAGCAGTCAAATCATTGGCCCTCACCTAAGTATTGATGTAAGCCTTTCATCAGAACTTCTTCCTTACATCGCTGATAAGTGGGCAGCCTATAGCACGTAGGGATTTACCCCTCAGCTTGTCTCTCAGGATCACCACTGAATGGTGCTTCAATGTGGCAGCAGTGCACATTCAGCTGTTAACAACATGTCAAACCAAGTAATTTGTGAACTGTCTGAGTTTTTCCTTCATTGTGTCTGCTTCAAAAAATCCTGAAATGTATAATTTCCATTTTATGAAGGATGACTGTCTCTATCTTCTTATGTCTTATAGAATCTGACAATGCTCAACTCATAATTGGCAATCTGATTTTATACTTACTTAATATTTCATGGCCAACATTCAAAATCTATGCAGTCTTGAAAAACACCAAAAGTTTATCCAAAGCTGAGTACCTCACAGTTGCAGAAGCATGGTCTTATTCTGGAACCATTATGTTCTGCACTAAGATTCACCTACTGGATGCTTTCAGAGGACTGACAAAGCAACTTTATCTACCTTGAGTACCTCTAGCATAATTTTGTCTCCAGCATCATGTGGCCAGAGTAGAATGACAGCTTTCACCAGAGCTAGCCCTGCTTTTGACTCTTCTTTTATTCTGGGACTTATTAAATATGGAAAAGTGACTTGGAGCTTAGAGCAATATTTCCGAGTGTTTTATACACTGCCTCTAAAATTTAAAAAATGTCACTAATCTCTGTCTCTCTTTCTTAATGGCAGGATACATAAAATGGAATACCATGTATTTTAACTTAGACAGGATGTCTCACATCACTAGGCTCTGACAATTTCTGCCAATGTAGCAGGGCCTTGATACCCATGGGATGTTTTATCACCCATGTGTATATCTTAAGAGGGCATTCAGATACTTGCCACTTCCTGATTAGCAAGTCGCCATTAATAAAGTGGAGATCCATAATATTTTACAGAATATCGACATGGCCATGGTTCCTTCATATAATATATTGAGATAGAGATCAGGGGAGCTATTTTCCCTTGTTGGATGTGAACTTTCTTATTTGACTTTCCTGAAGATGATGGAAAAAAAGAGAGTTGCCAAATAAATATAATCACTAAATGCCAGAGGTGGCATGAAAAGATACCATGTTTGATACAACAGCAAAAGTTGAAGCTGATACTCAAGTAAATTTAGTATAGTCCACTGTCACTCAACGTAAATCATTTAGTGTTTTGGTAACAGCCATACTGATGAATTGATTGGGTATATGATCTGGAATAAAAGCCGGGCATCTTTAAAGAATTTATGAGTAATAAATTCTCCTTTCCTACCGAAGCTGTGGCTGAATATGGATAGCTCCATGGGCCTCCAATTAATTCCCATCAGATTGATTCTTTCCCCACATTAAGAAACCAATGTAACTGCCCCATGATCCACTACCAATTATCGCTCAGCCACTAAGGAAATAACCCAAGGATGGGTCCATGTACACAGTGGACCCCTTGTAAGATGGACTTGGACCAGGTTACTTTTTAATTTTTAAAAAATTTTTATGATCCCTATATAACTAATGTGCTAAAATAGCATTTCAGTTTCCTTTACTTCTGGGTCTGCTCTGAACTTAAAATCTACGATCCTTGAAATGTCTGAATAATTGTTTTTCCATTATAGAGCTAATCTAATAAATAGTAGTGGGGCTCTTGGGAGGAAGTATTAGGATCGTTTTACTTACTGTATGTATATGTTGTACTGCCACAGGGTGTGGAGCAAGTTTGGTGTGTTATGGAAACACAGGTTCAGGGAGAACAGAAATTTTTGCAAAAGATCATTTTATTACTTATACTCCCCTCCCTGGAACTCCATGTCAGGGTAGATTGTTGTCAGTTTCCTGTGCCCCACATCATTTAAGAGAGAAGAGAAATCTGTGCTTCTGGAGGGTTGGAGTATTTAGACAATTCAAGGGGGGGGGGGCGGTGGGCGCAGCCACTGAGAGTTCCCACCCTTAGAAACAGCTGGAATTGCTTGATCCCAGATTCAGATTTAAGATATAGTCAGGGAGCTCCATTAGACCTAAGATCAGCCCCAAGCTGAGGAATGGAAAACTACTGCAACATCTGAACACATTAGAAAAAGAGGGGGAAGGGGAGGGTAAGGAGATGGCCTCTAGGTGTGTACCTAACTGTCCCAGTACACAAAGGAAACTGGTTTCTCCTTGTCAGCTATGTGTCTGAAAATTGGCTCAGTCTGGATACTAAGCCAAAGTTCATGATTTGCAATTATGTAAGCTGACATTTGCCTTAACTTTGTAGTTTTTGGTATTTTTTGGCATGTAAGCCAAGCAAAGTCCTATTACTTACTCATGTATATTGGCCTCTCATTTATTTTGCCCTTACCATTGATTTTGGAATTTCGAAACTACCATCTCTTTCAAGTGCTTGAGATACTACATAAACCAAGACATCCTCTTTTTTCCCTTGCTTTATGACAATCTACCACAGGTGAGAGATTTAGTAATTATCATGTCACAGAATGCCTTGGGCTATCACCAAAACACTTAATATCTACAGTAGAGTCCTTGTTGCCATCTGACTGGAAGTGGTTCAATTTTAAAAGTCATTCTGAAGGTCTGAACTCTAGATCTACTTGTAGTACCAATCTCTCTTGGTTTTGATTCCCCCAAGACAGAACCTGAGAAACGACTTGAGTATGGTAATTTATTTGAGAAGCAAATGTAGTTTAAATGAGGGAGAAGAAGAAATTTGACAGGTAAGCAAAAGTTACAAGTATTTATACCTTAATGAAAAGATCACTGACAAGAGTATACATTACTAAATCCATGCGTGTAAGGATGTGAGGAGGTGGGAAAATTGAAATATTTATCTGTTACTTCCTATCACCCAGTGGTTTGGAGTTGCTGGCACCTCTGGTCTACCCTGCACATGGAATGAGAAAAATCAGAAAGATACAAACACTGGAAGTGGGATGCTGTCAGCATCAATACGAACTCCATCACAGATGAACTCAGAAGTGGCATGAGAATGTATGGATAAGCAACATCTCTTAGGAGGCATAAGGGTAAGCCTAGTGTTGTCTGCAATTATTTTAATAACATTTGGCACATACAATACTCCTGTTTCTTGGTTGTTGAAATAGAAACTTACTCTGGCTAATTAACATGGAAATTGGAATTAAACTACATTAAACTGCATAAAGGAACACATATTTCATATTCTGCTGAGTTGCAGTAAAATATTGACTTACCCAGTAGGTTCAAATCTTCCAGAAATACTTTCCACAATTCTCCTTCTCTCCAACTCTGTATGCCAGGAGGATAAACTCTCCAGGAGTGTGTATGCCAGGAGGATAAACACACTAAAATCTCCAGGATATCATTCCAGTGTGGCTTCTAGTTGAGGTTGACGAATGGTATGTGGACCAGGACAAGTGGTATGTAGACAAGTAGAGAAAGTGGCTGAGGTATTTAATCAACTTGCTCTTGGGGCTTGACCATGACTGTGCTCTTTACCTTAGGTCACAGATGCTTTCAGACAGTATCTCTCCAACAACTAGAGATTTTGTAGGATTCAAAAAGATTCTTTCTCTTGCATTCTAGGATTAACAATGGCTTCATACTCTTGGTACTTATTGGCTAGTTACTTCACAATCCATTACATTTGCCCACAAGATTTAAATAATCCTTCCATTAAAATCTCTTTAACAGCTGCTTAGAGTTATAACTGCTTATTGCTGGAGACTTAACTGAAATTGACAGCAACAAAGGGCAATAGAAAAGAATCAGTGCTCAGTTTAACAGCACATACATAAAACTGGAACAATACAGAGAAGATTAGCATGGCCTCTGCACAAGGATAACACACAAATTAGTGAAGCTTTCCGTACCAAAAAAAAAAAAAAAATTGGCCAAATGAATGATGTACTTAAGATGCCATAAGTGATGCCAGTGCTTCTGGGCATTCGCTAGGACACCTTGGGAGTAAGTTCTAAATGACAAGGCATTTGCTTATTACCTCAAAATTCATATACCCATGGGAAGTGGGTGTGACTCAGTGGCTGAGCATCTGCTTCCCATGCACAAGGTTCCAGGTTCATTCCCCAGTACTTCCTAAAAAAAAAAGTTCACATACCCAAATGGAGACATCTGGTTGGATATAGCTAGTTTGCATGTGCACTGGGGAAAAATTTAGTGTTCAAACCTAAAAGTGAAACATCATGAAGGAAGCTTTGCTAATCAGCAAACCAATGCCTTGCCCGTCAGCACTTTTCATATTTCAGGAGGAGTGATGAGAACTAGAACAGTGGTACATTAGGGATGTTTTGTAACAAATAAGAACTGATAGGGTGCATTCTGGGAAGTATTGTTGTCCTCTCTGGGAAAGATGGCTACTTCCTCAGGGACTGACACATAAGCCTTGGAATGTACTACCCAGGGAGTGTTTGTGTTCCTAACTGAGGAGGCTGGCCACTTCCTTGGGATTTGACAAAGTTGTTGCAAGTTGGCATCTATAGTATCAAGCTCATTGATTATGTGATCAATAAAAGGGACAGTGCCTGGTCAGACCAGTTGAAGTTCCACGCTGGGAGAGGGGGCTCTGCAAGGGTGTTGTTTCTAATCAAACCTCATTACTGTGTGCTGATTCGGAGCTTCCCAGCCGTGAGCTAGTTGCCGGTGAGTTTGTTTTACTTTTCTGTCATTTTGTGACTCAGTTCAATATTGATTTAATCTTTTGACTGGTTATGTTATTCTTCTTTCTCACACTAATTGTCAGTATAGATTTGTTAAACTAGATATGCATGTGTGTGTGTGTGTGTGTGTGTATATATATATATATATATATTTATATTGTATTCAATTGGGATTCTGGCTGGAGATAGGCAAGGTAAGTTGGTGTATCACACAGTTTGATGAGCTTATATCTGTATGTATACCATGAGGTATTGTGATATGGCAGTTGGACCCCTGTTTATAAACAATCCTTTGCTTATTTTATGTTCTTTCAATTATTAACAAAGGTCCACTAACTAGATATGTGTGTGGGTGTATAAACACATACATATTACATCCAATTGGGACTCTGGCCAGGGGTGGGCCAGGTATGTTGGTGTCTCCCCTGGTTTGGTAAGCTTATCTCTCTGTGTATGCATATTGTAAAGGACTATGATGCAGCAGTTGGACCCCTGTTTGTAGACAATCCTTTGCTTACCTCATATTCTCCCAATTATTAACAGAAGTTTAATAAAATAAATGTCTGTGTATTGCTTTCTTTTGCTTGAGTCAATTAAGTCATCATATCAATCTATCTCTTTATCTATATATATGGCAAAGCATTAGCAAAGCACTTTATTTAGCAGAACAGCGTGGTCAAGAACTACCTGTGAGAGTGTCTGTAGAGGTGATAACTAACGCCTCTGGTTCAGAAACAGAAATGCATTTAGGTACTCGGCAAAAAAATAGCAAATATTCATTAGAATGTCAGACCTTTTAATCATTGTGTGGAACCTGTCTATCCATTTCAATTTAATGGACATTTAGGTTGTTTCCATTTTGGGGGTATTTATGAATATGCCTGACAAGAATATTCTTCAGAAGTCTTGGTATAAATGAGCATTCAGATAAATGAAAAAAGGAGTGACTAATCAAAGAATGGTGCTGGCACAATTTACTGTATCTATTTACAATATTTACAATAGTTCCAATCGGAAAGGTGGAACCTCACATTAATTTAAACAAGAAAAATTTAGTATAAATATGTATTTTTCGAAGAGGAGATTAGAGTGAATTGGGTATTAACAAGTAAGTAGAATTCTAACAAATAAAGAACTAGTATATATAAAGGCTGAGATACCCTTTATATATACACTCCAAGTGGAAGTACATAACCTTTGTCCCCCAACCCAGGGTAAGATCAAGACTTTGTATAAATGGTATTGCTATAACTAACTGGATAACAGAGAAGTCACTGTGATCCCATGCTACACAACGTGCTCAGAATAAATTGGAGGTTCAAGATTGATGGATTTGATTCCTTGTAAGTATCTGGAGAATCTTTTGCCCCTTCCCATCAGGAAAAATGTACAAGAATACACATGAAGCATGATTTGAAATAGCAAAGCTGAGAAAAACTCTAAGTATACATTGATGCTAAAATGGAAAATTTCTTTATGATTTATACAAACCATGGTTTAGGATACAGTTGTGATAATCAACAAACTAGAATAGGCAAAGACCTGGATCTTGGAAATTTATTACTGGGTTTCATTACTTTCAGCTTCTTGCTTTCTTGGCTTTCTCTCTATTTATCTGAATTTCATTTTCTTATAAAGGTCTCTGGTAATAGGATTGACACCCATTCTGAATGGTTAAATAATTGGTTAAATAGGTAAACTAGGAATGTTGACTTCATGGCTGTTGTCTTCTCAATCTTTGCCTGCAGGCTACTGGCTCCATCCCGAATTTCTCACTTTCATAGTTGAGTGGCAAGTGGCAGGAACTATTGGATTGTTAGGTACATAACATTGCAGAAGGGACATGGGGAACACTGTATAGGAGTTTTCATCAGATAGTAATGTTCTACTTCTATAAGATTTTGAAGAAAGTTTAAAATAAATTATACTTGTTAAAGTAGGATAAAAGGCATATTAATCCATTAATAGCTTTTTGTCATTTACTTTTATATATTCTTGAAATATTTTAAGTTAACATTTAATCAATATAAACCAAATGGTCTTTCCTGCAGACCAAAAGTTTTTAATCCATTGTAAAATAATGACTAATTTGATTCATCTAAAGTGAGGGAAAAATTACAAGATGTGAAATAGGATACCTTTTCCAAATAGGACAACAGTGGTATTTAATCTTAACATGTGTTAATGAATTTCATCTACTTCTACACATGTTAAAATTGAACAAGTAAGGAAAATTTGTTATTTAACTTTAAGAAATGCATCTCCTCAACCATTACACTGTTAGACCTCAACAGAAGTTTTGTACTTGAAGAGATTGATATATTTTGACACTCTTCAAACATTTTAAAGCATTTGCTAAATATACTGTGGAAAAAGGGTACTTGTCACAATTATTTCTGAACTAAATAGGGAAGCATGAAAATCCTCTCTTCAAATTAGAATCCCAAAGGCTACTAAGCCTGATTATTACCAAATCCAAATATCTCCATATGCATGATCACTAACAAATAATAATACTTATAAGGATAACAGAAAGAACTGACAAATGATTCTGTGTGGGGAATACATTTTTTGTATCTATGAAAGGTAATAGGTTGAAGTCCGTATTTAGTGATGTTGAAGTTATGATCCTATTGCAAAAGATCTGTACTTTTAAAAATCACTATATAATTTAAAATCAGATAAATGATAAAAAACACAATTATATTTTATATTCATTAAACACACTAATTCATCTGTACCTTCAGAAACTGTAATGCATGTATTTAAATTTTCCATTGATACCTACCTCTTTCTGAAATGAACATCAGTGGTTCATGAACTTTGGCATACATAACAATTTATTGAATGCCACACAAGTCTACGTAATTAGTTTCAAGTAATGGAAATAATCATAAAAATATTAATGTGCATTTTTGTCGGTGTTCCACCTGGAATTATTAATGTATACATGTTGACTAAGAAATAACATGTAATTTAAAACAAGTTTCCTGGCAGTTGCCTTTGTTTTTCTTTTAAGATTTATTTATTTATCCCCCCCCCACTTCCTTTCTCCCTCCCCCTCCTCCTAACCCTTACCCCTACCCTGCTGCTTTTTTGCTCTCTGTGTCCATTTGCTGTGTGATCTTCTGTATCTATTTCTCTTTATGTCTTCTCTTCTTATCTTTTCTCCTCTAGGATTCACCGGGATTCTATCCTGGGGACCTCTGACCTGGAGAGAGCTTCCCTGTCAAACTGCACCACCTCAGTTCCTGGTTTCTGCTACACTTCACTTTGACTCTCCCCTTCATCTCTCTTTTGTTGCATCATCACCTTGCTACATGACTAACTTGTGTGGGCACTGGCTTGCCACGCAGGCACTGGCTCGCCATCAAGAACTCAGCTCTCTGCGGACACTCAGCTCACCACGCAAGCACCCACACAGGCATTCGGCTCACCACGTGGGCACTCAGCTCACCACGTGGGCACTGGCTCACCGCACAGGCACGCTTTCTCTCCTTCTTTTTCACCAGAAGGCTCCAGGGATCACACCCAGGTCCTCCCATATGGTACGTGGAAACCTCATCACTTGAGTCACGTCCATTTCCCTCTGGCAGCTGCCTTTGCTGAACATATTCAACTTTTCACCTCAACATTTACCTTACCCTAAAAATACCCTGATTGAACAAAGTATTTTTCGTATATTTGAAGAAATCAAAATAATATTTTGCAATGTTACAGGAAATATGTAAGTAATTATCTAAATGTAGCACTTTTTATAGTGAATGGGAACACTGTTATTAATTTCTTCTTGCCACTAAGTCCAAAACAGGACTGACCTGGGCATAGTAGAGATAAAATCACTCTGACTCTCAAACATTCTTGATATAGACACACTATTTTTGTTGTTCTTTTTGTTTTTGTTTTTGTTTTAATCAGCTGTATCACATTTTAGATTCAAGGCAATTTTGGGTTAAAATAAAACTAGATTGCTTTTATAACTATGGATTATAGGAAATGTACCCATTTGCAAGTTTAAATTTTTGAAGCTGCTATAATAAAAATAAAATAATTATTTTACTAGAGATCACAGGTAACATATTTTTGTCAAGGTGCAGCTTGAGTAGATGCTAAATTTATAAAAGTCCTGGCAGGAAACAGCACACACAAATGATTAATTGAATAACGATTAATATGGAAACTATTGCTAAACTGTGGGCAAGGCTAATGGAACTAAAAAGAATGGTGAAACACGTAGCATGTAGCAATATTGGGAAACTGCTACCATCTTTAGGATTGAGGAGGATCAGGGAGGGAATAGAAAGAATAAATAATCCCATCTCTTTCTCCTCATACTTTCTCATCTTGTGCCAATGCCAACCATTGACCATCTCAAGTAGAAGCCATTGGACAAGAGAGTACAGATGATGCATTGCAATTATCCCAACCTCTCAAGAACTAAGGTAAGATAGAGAAAGGTGAAGAGTAGAATTGGAAAAAGAAAATCAGAGAACATCCAACACATGCTGAAAAAGGACACCTTGTTCTCAAAGCCAATCCTGGATCTGCTTTTCTTGATTGAGACTGATAGCCTAATATAATCCCTTAACCTAAAATGTCAAGACTGTATCTATTTTCTAGTATTTTTAGGTTTATACATAGAGTCGCTCCTATGGATATTTGCTTAATTCACTTTATTTTATAATATGTCATGAGTGTTCTGAAGTAGTTGCATCAGTAAGGAATTAGTCAGGGGAAAATGGCACATGAAAACAATGCAATAGAAAAAAGTGTAATAAGTAGACAATTTACAAAGTTGTTCATATGGATAATGAAAACCAACAAAGGGCAATGGAATACATAGTAATAGCAAAACAGGAAGCGGGTGTAGTTTAAAGGAATGTTCACTGTGATCTCGAAAGGGTAGTTGTGTGATTAGGGTCACCTAACAAGAGCTGTCACCTCCAGTAGAGAGACACTGACAACTCATGGCAACAGGGAAGGAAAGGTCCTGGGTGATATGTACCGTGGCTTCACTTCTCTCCCACTTTCTAATCATTTGCTGTTTTTTCCAATAGGTTGAATCCAATAAGAGTCAGAGGACAGAAAATCCAATGAGGCATTGCATAGAGATGTCAGTGTCCCAGGTCTCGGTCAGGATGGGGAAGGGTAAAGAGGGTATCTCTGGAAGGAGGAACAGAAAATATCCAGTATTATAACTCCTCATTTCTATTTCAGAATCCCTGTTAATAAAGACAACTTGAGATCTGGTGATTTTCTTTAAAAATGTCAAAATTTACCAGAAAAAGAAATCAGCTGGGGAGACTAATAATAATCTCACATAAGATCATGGCAAACCATGTGTTCTTAAAAATAGAAGTGATAGAACAATAGATAGGAAAGTGGACACAGTGGATGTTGTAGACAAAGCATATATCTAAAATTAAAGAAGCTATCCAAATTCATATGAATAAATATCTATTATTATGACAAGTAATTTCAAGTCATGTCTCTCGTGAAATCTTGATGGACACTCAAAGTTATAAGGGTTAGTTTCAACTATATTTAAGAAAGAAATTATAGACCTTGAAAAAGTTAAATGACCTTTAACTTCAACTCTTAAAAAATTTATTTTTAAACTATGTGAAAACCTTGTTATATGAGTTTTGCCATGATTTGGCCTCTACATATTGAGTTCTACCTTCATTTATCCGAGGAAATATTTTAAAAATTTACACATTTAATTAATGCTTTTTTGGACACATAATTTCTGTATCACTGAAAAACAAAACAAATCATTAGAAGCAATATTAGTGTACAGTTCAGATTTAATCTTTACTGAAATGTAAAGAGGAGGCAGAAAGTCCTATGTTTAATGTGTTAAGCAAAGATAAATATCAGGAAAAATAGTAATCTTTCCTACAGTATGCTCTTTCAAGAACCCAGGTCCCATCAAAATATAACCAATACTTGAGACTGTAGTAAAGTTCTGAAATTAGTATAAGGAAGTAGGATATTATTTTATTATATAACATACTCTCTCCTTTTTATGTTTAATTGTCTGGATTTATTATTATACATTTGAAGCAGAATTTTATGACATATATGTTTGTATATCCTATTAAAAATTACCACTTGAAATTAAGGTTCTGGAAGCAGTTACTTATTTATTAGCACATTTAAAATTCAAAAAAGCTGACATGCTATGAAGTAAAGTTAATAAATTTAATAAAATAGGCCAGTATTTTAGTTTTTATATTATTTTAAAACCATAAATATTTCTTTTAATAATCTCTGTATAGATAAGAAATAGATTGTTAAATACTCTTATAACTCTCTTGATATTAGAAATTATATTAAAAAGAAGATAGTAACTATTTAGTCTGGGAAACCTTCCATGATTGAAACATTATGATACATTTTAATATACCACTAATGTCAAGATTAAATATTTCTATTTTTAAATGTCAGGATTAAACTTTTGCACATTAAAATGCAGGTTATTGAAGACGTTTACCTGTTCTCTGCTAAAGTCATGTAACTTGCAAGGAAAGTAATGCCTAATAATGAGGGAAAGCAGAAATATTTTTAAAAAGTGAAATTTGATTGTATTTTTTTCAAAAATGATAAAAGTATTAATTAGTTTATCTTTTAAAAATGCTACAGCTCTTTTGGTTTCTAATATTCTGCCAAATGCAGAGCAAATATTCATTAAATTGAATGTTCTCATTCAATCAAGTGATTCCTTATTTTAATGAAATATATTTTTTAAAATTCATGAAAATGTTATAGTAGAAAAATAATGAATAATATACAACAGTACAAGACAGTTTGTAATGAATAGGATAAAATGAATCTCTATCTTCTCCCAAAATTACAAGTTGGCAATTAAACACAATTTTCAAAAGTAGGTAAATTGAAATTGTATGACTTTGTATATATATGCATACATATATATGTGTGTGTATACTTATGTGTATGGATATATCTACATACCATTATAAATGTTTTAATCTCTGTTCTACATTCTCTTTAGATTTAGCTACTTAAATATAGTATGTTCCCTTGCTCAAACATGAAATTACCCATAAAAATCACATATAGGAATATTCATATAATATGTATACTATCCAACCAGAAATTCTTCCTCAAATTTGTAATTATTTCATCAGAAGACACATACTTTTATAATAATGTTAGAAATATTGCATGATTGCATGCTGTGTATTGCAAACTACAGTAATTTTCACACATAACACTTATAGATTATAATTACTGTCAAAAAATAAGTACTTGAGTAAATAAGAACAACTATGCAAATAAAATTGAGCAAATTAATCCCATTTATTTTAATGTACTACATTCTGAACCAAGCATAAACTCTATGGTAATTTTATTCCACAATAATTTTTGAATAATGCTTAAATAACATATTTTGATGACTCTGAAAGCAGAAAGGATATTTTAAATGAAATCTCAATCCTAGGAAATTTGCAGAGGTGTTAACTCACCTGTGTATCTTTTCTACCCAGGAAGCAACATAGTTTGAAATAGGGTAAAGTTTAGATTCAGATAGACCTATTTTTATATGCTAATATTTACTTATGTGAAGCTGGGCATTTATATTCTGAATCTCAGAGTTCCCTTCTTTAAAGTGGAAACAAATAACTACAATCATATTAATACTTCTGCATGAAACATGAATTTTCACAATGTGTCATAAATTAAAATTCTAAAAGGTCTCTGATCATTTTGGGTAAGTTTGTGCTCCCACATAAGCTCAGGATAAGAATAGTTTTGATCTTAAATGAGTTGTGAAAAAAGTACTGGTTTTCTGGGTTGTCTGGATTTTGTAATTGCAGATAAAGGATTATGGACTAGAACATTATCCTCCTCACACAGGTGAGAGAATTACAGAGACGAGCAAAACTAGCACAGCAGTGAAGCTGAATTAAAAAACAGGCAATAGATTTCAGAAACCATGCCCTTATTCACCTCACTGTGTTGCTTTTATGAAACTAGTATGAATATTAAGTGAAAAAATCCATGCAAATTTTTATGTGGGATATACATGTATACAGAACTCCCTTGATGTCTTCCTTCTTCTATCCTTTCACTCTCTTGCTCTTCCTTCACAGCTTCAACCACCACAATCTGTGTTCCATAAATGAATTCTCCCAGATCAGGGCCTGCACCCTATCACTCTGTTTTACCCTCCTAGTAATGTTTCTGCATTCTGATCCTGCATCACACATTATGCATGTACTTTCTATGACTTTGATATCAGAACGTGTTTTGGTTTGCTGAAAGCTGCCAATGCAATATAGCGGAAATTATTTGGCTTTTATAATGAGAATTTATCAGAGAATTTATAATGATAATTTATTAGAGAATTTGTTAAAAGCTCACAGTTCTGGGGCAGTGGAAGTGTGCAAATCAAGCATCACCAAGAAATGCCATTTCATCAAGTTGTAGATGTGGATGATTTCTCTCCAAACTCCAAACTCACCTGTGGGTGATCCTGCACATGGCAGTGCTTAATGACAGTTCTACCTTTCTCCACCTTTGCCTCCAGGTTCACTTTCTCCCTAAACTCAGTTGTGAACAATCAAATACATAGCTTATCTCTCCCTCGTCTCTTTTAGCCTCTGCAGGGTCTCTCTCCATGAGCCAGTGATCCCCTGATCCCGTGATCCCCTGATCCCAGTCTCTGGCCTCTGGGACCTCTCTCTCAATCTTTTGGAGTTTTGCTGTCTGCACCTTTTTTTGTTCCTGAGGCTTTTATTCCTACATTTTTAAAGGATTCTAATACAAGGATTAAGGCCTATTCTGGTCTATGCCCTACTCGAGCATTCTAATCAAATAGCCCTTAACTGTTCTGATCTAATCAAAAGATGAATTTAAGAACATAATTTTTCTGGAGTACACATAAAAGGCTCAGACCAACACAGTACATTCCACTTATTAACATTTGACCTTTTGGTATTCTGACCACTGACCAAGTTTTTCATCACCTTCTAAGAATATATTTTCAATTTGGAGGACAATGCTGAAAAACTTCAGAATAGAAGACAGGAAAATACACCAAGTAAAACGTTTTGGCGTTGGCTTTCTGGATAAGGAGGAAAAAAATAGGAAAGCAAGGATACTCCATCTGTGAACACAGTTTATATTTCATGAAAATAATTTTAGGTTTCCTCTTGTATCCTGACTAAAATGTCAAAAGTCTCAGAGATTGAGAAATATATGTGAATATTTTGCTTATTTGAAGCACTCAGTTATAAAATAACTAAAACCATGACCAAAAGTTTGGAAATTTTAAAGGGAGAATACCCCCTCCAATTCATCTGAATGCTATTACAATTATGTCTTTTTGATTTTATTTTAATTTTCAATGGTAACTGTTTAAATGTAGTAACTAATGTATACATATATTTTTACATCCAGCTATTTTCAGATTGTATGTTAAGGTATTCCATATGTTACTACATTATTTTAAAACGTCTTTTAAATGTGTATAATGGGATCAAGCATACCACATAGTTATTTAATTACTATGCTTTTGTTATATATTTAATTTATGCCCAATTTCTGATTTCTGAATATTCTGAAATTAATAATACTAAAAAAATGATTTTTCCGAGATCTGGAATATATCTGTTTACAGGATTTCTAGGGGGTAGAATTGTATATGGAATTATGTGATTATCACTTAATTTAGAAACATTTTGCTATATTACTTGCAAATATATTTCTCCAATTTTCACCTCCATCATTAGCAGCTTCTCTTGTTTCCACTACTGACTTCATGGCATAACATGAAAAATTTATCCTGAATTACTAATGTGCACATACATGCTTGTGTAAAATTTATGTGCTTTTTAGTTTTTGTTCAAGATTAAAAATTTGATTAAAAGTATTATTCCTATGGCTAACATTATATTGTCTAATTGATTTTAAATTTTGATAGAAATTATTTCAGTCCCGAACTGTTTTAAGTTAATGAAATAAATTTATTAATAAAAGTTAAAAATAATAAATTCCTATCTCTTTTTCAAGTGTAGACTTTCTCCATTTCAATAAAAATATGCATGCTATAGAAATCCATAATGATCTACACTATCCAATTTTAGATTGCATATAATATATAAATCATAGCCAATAATGCCTGTACTGAAAGCATCATATTAGCACATCTAGCTGTCAGCTGGATATTTCCTGTACATTGCAAGTGCTATACTAAACAATTTCTTATCAAGTCATTATAAAGAATTTAGTTGACAATGATTGGCAAGAAAAATTTACTCATGGCAAATAATTAATGAGAAAGGGGTAGCATAGGAAGATCTTGATTTGGACATGATTTTTCATTCATTCTGATATGATAGAATTAGCACTCTTCAAAAAAAGAAAAAAATGAAAGAAAGCAAGAGAAAATGATAACCTTTCAATAACCAATTGTATAAGTAAGGAGCTGGGTCAATATTCATCTCCAGGGGTGACAATTAAAGTTTTTTCTCTCCCTTTATTTTATGAATAAGTCTATAAATTCATAGGTTTTATTTATCTAACACTCTGCAGTTAATTATAGTAATTAATCATATAAAGGCCAAAATTGTCCCAAATGTAATCAGTATGAGCCTCTTCAAGCTAGCTACTGTATCCCTTCGATATACTTCCAAATTCTCTGCGTATTCTTAGGCCTTCTGGCACAATGTGTGGCAGGCATATTTTATATAGTTTTTGCCTTTTCTGGTAATAGTATCAACTAATTACCAAGGAGTTGGAATAATATTTACAAGTAAATATTTGGGTGCTTGATGCGTTCAAGCTACTGAAATTACATTGCATCCAAGTCCTTTGAGTAAACAAAGGTAGGAAATATAATTTTTAAATGATCTAGTGACTGATATTTTCAATTCAAATTGAATATTCAGGAGTTTCCTAGAATTAGTTTGACTTTAATCTTTGTATCATTTTTATCTTATCCTGAAAATATGATATCTAATAACATTAGCAATATTATTTATTTGTATTATTCTTTAATAAATATGAAATATTTTCCTGGGTACTTACGTTAGCAGTTTGATAACACAATTAAGTTCAATTGCGTTAATTTGTTGTCAATGTTAGGATTTCCTTTTCTTCCTATTAAAATTTTATTTTGAATAAGTAAACATTTACATATACAAAATTCCACAGTATACAAAAAACTCAAAGTATTGCTCCTTTTCCTGTCTACTCTAGAATTTTCTCCCTTTCTCCCCTAGGTAATGCATTTCTATATTTCCACTCAGCCTTTCAATAATTCTTTTGGCAATAATAAGCAAGTATGTGTATTTGTGGGTTGTATGAATTTTGAACTATATATACTGAAGTACCTTGTTCTTTTCAATTAATAATATATCCTTGGTAACTTTGCATATCAGCACAGAGCCATCCTCCTCATTTTCTATGGCTAGATACTACTGCGTTGAATGCAGTACTGTTATATATTTAACAAATTTGAACTTAGAGGCACTATGGTTATTTCTAATATTTCACTATTATCAATTATCCCACAATGAATAAACTTGGGCATATGAAGTTTCATATATGTGGAAAACTGCTTCCAAACCAAATTTCTACTGACAAGAATATTGTATCAAAGGCTAAAATGCACATATTGTTTTGCCAGAGTTTGTTAAATACTTTCCATTGGGATTGCATCCTTTTAAGCTTCCATGAGCAATAGATAAATGTCTAATAACTTGTAGGCTTACTATCAGAGGGTCATGTCAGAATTTTGTGTTATTTTCTTTTCAAACTGATAAGCAAAAAATGGGAACTCAGTGAAGATCGAATATGAAAATACAGGAGGAAGACTAGTAATCAGTTACATTTGCTTTGTTTTTTATTTTTTAAAGATACTTCAATTATATGTGACACATAAAAAATGTAGGGGATTCCCATATGCCCCACTCCCTACCCCACCCAAACTTTCCCACTGTAATGACATCCTTCATTAGCATGGTACATTTATTACAATTTATGAACACATATTGGAGCATTGCCACTAAGTGTGGATTACATCATAGTTTAAACTCTCTCCCTCACAATTTTGTAAATTATGACAAGATGTATAATGGCCTGTATCTGTCATTGCAACATTATTCAGGAAAATTCCATCTATTTTTCCCCTCTGCCTCCCCTCAGACCCCGTGGTGGTCACTGCCTCCACATCAATGATATAAGTTCTTCCATTGCTAGATCACAATAAGTGCACAGTAGAATACCAGTAAGTCTACTCTAGTAGTTCATTCCCCAATCCTGAAGATTCTGGAATGGTGATGCCCACTCTGCGTCTAATTGAGAGAGGGCTTAGGTCCCATGGGCGAATGTATGGGACTCTCTTGCTTGCAGTTGTAGACTCTGTCTGTTCGTTGGGATGGTCACTGTCCATCATCATTTCCTGGTTAATTGTCCTGGGTGAGTCCAATGAACTGGAGAGTAGGTGTTACAATTCTGTTGAGATTCAGGGCCTGACTGCAACATAGAAAACCCAAAGAGTTAAGTCTCTTGGATAAAGTGACAAATAGAACACAAAAATTAAATAAAATTTGAAATAAGAAAAAATGATTAAAAATTTAAAATTAAATTTTGGCATTATATCTTTCATCACTGTAAGATGTGTTGTCTTGTATGGGCAGTGACATTTTCTTCCATTTAATCCTCCAGTGTCTTTTTTTTTTTCATTTTGTCTTCAAAGAAGCTTAGGTTACAGAAAAGTCACTTACAGAATATAGAGGATTCCCATATACCCAACATCCTCCCCCTTTTCCCCTTTCCCCTATTAGTAACATTCTACATATGGGTGGTACATTTGTTAAAATTGATGTACAAATATTGAAACGTTGCTACTTATCATGTTCAATGATTTATATTGTGGTTTACACTTTGGACCACATACTTTCATACATTTTGATGAAATTTAGCATGACTGTATCCATCATCACAAGATCATGTAGAACAATTCCAACACCCCAAAATGCCCCATGTTCCATCTGTCCTATTCCTACCTCCTCCCTTCCCCCATTTGCTTTTCACTTACCGAGAATCATCCACTCCTACTTTCAACCCATTTCTCTTTTGGATTTTAAAAATTTTTATTTAAGAATACCTTATGTTCCGGGGGGATTAAAAATAGAAGTTACCTTTTCTTCCTTCAATCTGTCACTTGTCTTTTGATTTTCCTGATGGCATTTTATACCATATACAGCTATGTTTTTTGGTGTTTATAATTTGGTAAAATGTATCAATATTTTCCATTATAATATCTTAAAATGTAAATTGTTGATCAACAAAATGGTTTCCCTACGTAAAGAACTCAAAATGAACAGACTAAAATAGTAGAAGGATTTTTTGCCCTCTGGATCAAGTCCCACTCCCACCCCTGTCCACCTAACCATACTGCTCCCAGGAAGCGTATACCTAATTCTTCATGACCTAAAGTTATGAGAACAGGGTGGTGTCACTCCTACTTTTATGCCCCTCTGCCTGAACCCATCTATTTTACCTGATGGAGAAAGAATTAATGGCTCTGTGTGCATTGGATTGTTATAATCTTTCATTAATATTTACCACTAGATATGGAAATATCTAATAAATATCATCTCATAAAATACCCTAAGATTCAGATATATCCTCAATTGTTCCCACTGTGTAGCAGTATACTTATTTCTTCATGATACTAATGAATGATCAGACAGCATAATGCTCTTTTAGCCCATTGGTTTAAAGACCTCCTATTAACCAGATGACTGTCTCAACTTCTAGAGCTTCAGAAGGACTGTTGTGTATTCTGGTATGTTTCAGTTAAGTCAGATTTTAAATTTGGATCCAGGTGGTGCTCAGGAGAAACAGAATAGGAAACTGAGGTCATAAAGCATGAGAAAAGATATTTTGCAACTCAAAGGTCACAAAGAAAGAGGGGTGTCATCAGGGGTAAAAGTGACATGCAATCAGCTTGGATTGCTCAATCAAAAGGTGGGAATCCCACAAGCAGAGCCAAAGGGACCTGTGACTTGTGTCTTTATTGTAGTCAAGTTATTGGACCACAATTGAATACACGTTTTTCTCGGCCCTAAAAATGCATTAGTATTTATTCAGTGTTAAAATTACTAAAGGATCAGGTTTCCTTAATTACTTTTAGGATACTTGTCCTTGTCATTGACAGTTAAGTCCTGGCACTAGCACTAGCTTGGCTATCCTAAGATCTATCACTGCCATATACACTAAGGAGAAGACATTGATAGGAGAATCTCTACCTGTTTCCCTGGGCTTCAGAGGGCAGAACAATTGAGCCTCTTTAAAATGCTG
The DNA here is from genome assembly GCF_030445035.2 of Dasypus novemcinctus. Classification (NCBI taxonomy): domain Eukaryota; kingdom Metazoa; phylum Chordata; class Mammalia; order Cingulata; family Dasypodidae; genus Dasypus; species Dasypus novemcinctus. The sequence continues at coordinate 31,594,729 of NC_080674.1, read as the reverse complement.
GTGCCTTTATTAGTGCATTTCTTACTGCTTTAATGAAGCTAAGGTGCTTTGGGTCCTCCTGGAAAACAGTCAGCTGGTAGAGTTCCTGATTATATGTCAAATAAAAAGATCATTCTAGCATATCCACCTCTTTGAAACTTTTTGTTTTTTTCTCGATACTGCAAGGCAGCTCTGACACTCTCACCTCATGTAATGCAGGCTTCACTGTTCATGGGATATATTAGGAAAGAGTTGTGAAGCCCAATTTTTAAAAGTTCTTATCTCTGTGGTAGGCAGAATTCTAAAACACACTGTCTCCCAGGTTCCAGCCCATTGATGTATATGTCAGTATGATCTCCTTCCCTTATGTTTAAATGGGTCCTATAAATGCGATGGGCTATAGTCCCAGTATTATGTTAAATTGTATGGCAAAAGGGAATTTATAGGGTAATTAAGTCTCCTTACTCAATTAAATTAATCAAAAGCGAGATTGTCCTGGGTAGGCATCATCTAACAGGAGAGCTTTTAAAAGGGATATGGAAGTCAAATATGAAAGAATTCCAATTGATGGATTCCTGCCAGCCTGGAAAACGCAAACATCTTTGTGTGACCTGTTATTGGATGCTACATGGCAAGGATTTCTGGGCAGCCTGTTGTATCTGAGGGTAGTCCCAGCTAGCATAGCAAAGAAATGGACATATATACCCTAAAATTGCAAGGAAATGAATAATGCCAATGATCAGAATAAGTTTGGAAGAAACCCTGAATTCTAGATGAGAACCCAGACTAGCCAACACCTTGATTGAAACCTAATGAAATCCTAATCAGAGGACTAAGCTAAATTTTGCCTAGACTCCTAACCCAAATTAGTGGTAAGAAAATAAAGTTATGTTGTTTTAAGCTGCGAGATTTGTGGGCAATTTATTATGCAGCAATTGAAAATGAATAAAATCACTTCCCAGAAAGAGTACATCCCTACTTAGGTCATACTATTTGTCATAGTTATTGGTTTGGACACCATGAGGAGAGTTCTGACGTCCCTTTAGTAGAGTAAGCATCATTTTATAAGGCACCTGCCTCAGGTGTGTCTTCTTCATGTCCAACTGGCAAGGAGATGTTAATATCCACCAACAAGGAAGAGGGGACTCCCCTTCCTGCACAAAATAATGAAGGCTGTTATGTACCTCTATCCATACATTCCCATCACAGGTCTCAGGATGTCCATCCTACCCTCTGAAAGCCCTCTTTAGTCTGGGACACCATCTGAGGCAGTTAAACCACCTATTAAAGTCCCTTCTCTCAAAAGAAGCTTCTATCATTCCTGTGATTGCAAGGGATGATTGTCTCTTTACAACCTGCCACGGAGAGCTTCTAATATTCACACAGTGAAAATATCTATTCTCTTACAATGTCAATGCATTGACAGTTAGTTCACCTGAGCCTGCCATGTTCTTCCTTTGGTATATTAATAGCACAAGATTCCAACCAGAACACTAGCAGGCACTGTCCATATCTCAGAAATGCTCTTTGATTTTCTTCCTTTTCATTACTATCCTCTCAGTTCTCCACTGTACTTTTAGTCTTATATTTTTTTTTCTTTGACTATTGGCAATTTTGCCTTCCTTTATGAGACGTTTTGATAGTTCAACTTCCTATCTGAGATCAGTCAATACCTGATGGTAGCCAGTCTTCAAGATGGCCTCCAATGATTCTTACCTCCTAGTATTTACACACTTGTGTAGTCTCAGGATTGGTATATATATTAATACACATGTACAAATTAAGCAGAAGACTACAAATTGGAAACCGTAATGAAGATTACTTTCTACTGACTGAAGTAGAGATAGAAATTATCCTTTCTGACTGATGAAATCTTCAGTTCTTGCCTTAAGCCTTCCAGTTAATCAGATGAGGAAACTCCTCTCATTGCAGAAGATAATCCTGTTCCTTGATTGTAGATATAATCAGTAATAGATGCAATCAATCTTCTAAGGATTTAAATCCATTTATGAAATACTTCATAGGAACAATCTGGGCATTATTTGCTTGGCCAAACAGCTGTGCACTGTAACCTATCCAAGTTGACACATGAAATTAACCATCACAGTAACTTATATTATATGGCAGAAATGAGGGCCTGTCACTTCCAAAATTAAATTACAAAATACTGTGGTATCCACCTAGATGCCCTTTCTCTTTCTTGAACTGCTCTTTCTGAGGAATCCAGCTGATATGCTATGAAGACATTCTGGTACTCTGTGGAGAAGCTCAAGTGGCAAGGAAATGAGGTATAGAAAAAAAAAAAAAAACCATTGAAGAAGTGAAGGCTTCCAACAATCAAGTGAATGAGCTTCGATGCAGATTCTGCAGCTCCAGATGGCTTCAGTGCTAGCAGAGAGCTTGATTACAATCTCATAAGAAGTCCTGAGACAGACCACTCAGCTAAACCATTCTGATTTGACCTACAGAAATTGTGAGATAATAGATATTTCTTGATTAAAGAGACTAAGCATTGAGGCAATTAGATGCACGTAATAAGTTAACTAAAGCAATTCATTTCTCATATCTTTTGATTGTGTTGGCCATTCCTGAAATGTGCTTTGGAATTTCTGAGTCATTTTGTGTTTTGTATTATCATTACCTGTTTAGTTCTTTCACTTGGGTGTGTATGTGTTTTTGTGTGTACATGATATTTTTTCTTCTGCTTTTTCCCCCCTGCATTTTTGGGTATTTTTCATCTGGTAAGATTTTGTTTCTTAGTTTTTTTATTTTAAAAATTATTATAAAAACATTGCATAAATATTGTTATTATTAATACATGTTCATTTGCATTGGGTATTTCTAGACCAATTATATAAAGTAATCTAACTGAGGGGAAGCAAGGTGGGTTGTGTTTTGTTGGCCTATTAGATTTCATACTCAACATTTATTAATTCTAAAACACACAATTCTTCTGAAAGTGAAATGCACATTCTACAATAAATGAAATGTTTCCATATCTCTTCTTTGATTATTTGATATGATTTTGTTTCAAAAGAATTTTTACTTCAGCTGCCTCCACTTTCCTCTAAGAGGCCCTTTTAATGTTCTCTCTCACTCAGAAGTAATGCTTTCTTCACGCCATCTCCTCTGATGTGAAATTGCCAAATCTCTCTCTCTCTCATATTCAGTGCTATCATGCAGCAATTCTCAGAATTGCTCTCAATATTTCCATTTGAGGTAGGACCTGCCTTCTTGAAGTTAGTTCTGTTTCACCATCACTGTATCTCTGGTTATGCTGTAGGTATGGGTTATAGGTGAACATTTAGTTTCCTCGTTGCTCTGGATTGCTTTAGTCGGGTGTTTCAAGATATTTAAACGCATGTGGCTACCCTTAACATATAATAAAACAGAAATAATTTAATGATAATTTTTAAATGTAGCATTGTATTTACATGACAACTTAAGAGCAGGAGATCTTCAATTATTGAAGAAGTAAATAATTAATTAGCAAATGAGACAGTTTGCTTCCTAAAACCATATTTATATGTATGACACAAACAAATTCAAAGTAAATAAACAGCTATTCATTTATTAATGAATATCAGACAAATATATCCTTTTATCATTACTATTCTTTGAATTGCTAATTTAAATTTCACAAGTATAATAGAGTTAAATTGAAACCCTAATTAGTTAATACTTGAAAGTTAACATTTCACAAAAACAATTTTCTCAGATGGCATTGCTAGAGTTCCATCATACTTCTAACAATTCCTCTGATAATTGCCTACTTTTAACTCAGTATTTACTTTGTTCTGACATTGGAAGATAATTAGGTTTATTAAAAGGGAAGCTAATATCAAATTGTTATTTTTATACTGCTTTGGACACACAATAACCCATACCATATTTTTTCCAAATTAATATGTCACACAAAATAGCACCTTTTAAAAGCCTATGTATTCCAAGTCTCCTTCTCAACTATTGAGTAACCCCTGTAACCAATCACCCAAGAAAAGGTATACTCAGAATAGAGGCACTTAAATATATACTATTAATATACATTAATATATAAATAATTATGTTTATTATGATGTAGATTAAATATATGTATTTAAAGTGCTTAGGATAGTGTGTGACTGGAATTATGAGTGTTGTATAGATATTAGCTATTATAATTACTTTTTTTTAAGATTTATTTTTTATTTATTTCTTTTCCTATCCCCACCCCATCTCCGTTGTCTGCTCTCTGTGTCCATTCACTGTGTGTTTTTGTCAGCAGCACCTGGAATCTGTGCTCGTTTTGTTGCATCATCTTGCTGAGTCAGTTCTCTGTGTCTCACGTGCATCAGCACTGTGTGTGGGCCCGCTCATCACACAGGCTAGAAGGTCCTGGGTTTGAACCTTGGACCTCCCATGTGGTAGGCAGACACCCTATCCATTGAGCCAAATCCACTTCCCTATTATAATTACTTTGATTACTACTATTATTATTTAGATACATATATACACACACATACATACATTGACTTTTCATAAAAAAGCATGATGCAGGTATGCTATCACAATCATCACTATTTAAAAAGTAAAAAAAAAACAAGGTCCAGTGTGACTACAAGCACTGAGTGTTGTAGCTGAAATCAAACATAAGTGGACTATCTTCAAAATCCTTACTCTAAATCGTGCACTGAACTGTCAAATATTTCCTTCCCAAATAACATACAACCATATGCCCTGCAAATGGCAAAAGTCAAATGTGAGAATTGGTTCACCTGTCAGTGTGCAGTTCCTCTTTGGAAAAGAAGGCACTGATATTTGTTTGAATGCTATTACAGTTATTGCAATAATATGAGAAAGAGCACTAGTGAAAATCTCAGCCCCTTATAAAAAATCAACTTTAAAGACACATGCTTTCCTGATGGTCAATTATATAATCTTGTATAATAAACAGAGCACAGTACGACTATATTTTTAAGCATTGATATAGCTAACTCAAATTTGGGGTTCTTTTATGATACATTGTACATAATTGGTTGCTACCAATTTATATTTTAATTCTTGTTAAAATTCCCTACATGTGCAAATGAAAATTACATTACCTCTGTCTCAAAGCATAAGCCATATGGAATGATGTTGTGGGTACTACTGGCTAATGTTATCAATATATTGCTATCATTATAGCATTACCTTATTTAATTGGAGTACCTGTTCTTCAATAAGACTTACTGATTTAAAAGATTCTCTAAGAGATAGTAATTTAACCCCTAGGAATTATACTAGAGGTAGTTATTTCAGGTTCAGTGTCTTGGTGGGGAAGGTATTTTGTACCAGGGATTATGTTTTAGTTCTCTTCCTTGAATAATTAATCAAAGATAAAATATGTAAATATTAATTGAGTCAAATAAGTATTTACTGAAGTCATTCTAAGATGCATTATTCCTCTCTTCAAATCTAGAAGAAATTAGAAATAGAGTTTCCTCTTCTTCTTTATGTTCTCTCCTGAGGTGCAGCTACATTTGAACAATGAGGGCGGTGTTAGTTTCAATGTGGCTATGAGGAGAAATATGTACTTCAAGTTCAATAGCCCACTGTAGTGATGAAGATATTATTACAGCATTTTATTCTGAATAAAAGCCTAAAAACTATTGGTTTCAAGATATATAAAAAGAAGATCCTCTCCAGTACATTAAAAACTAATTGCAAATAATTTAATCTAAGATATAATTAAGTGTTCATTATAAGGAAGTGAAAATTAGAGTAGCTATGCTCTGCAGTTACTATATTTTCAGATAAATGATGATGATTTCAATATTGCAATGAATATTAGAAGAAGAAAGACTTAGATCAACATAGAAAAAGAAAGGTAAGTTTGGAATTAAAAAAAAATGAACTAGCAGTTATTTTTGAACCTTAAATTCAGGACTTTCATATGCATCTTCTTACCTCACAGTCCTAAACATGCCTCATCCTATTAGACACTAAATTATAGATGAGAAAACATTAGGCTTAGAGATAGTTAGCAATTTAAAAATTTCGTGGGTGGTGTAGCATCTAAGAAGAACTCATGAGAAGTTTGTCTTAGTACTTGCTTTTCAAGCTTTTGCTTGCTCAAGTTTTACTCTTGCTTAAACCTCAGAGTTTCTAATGTGGTACTCCCTGTACATGTTTTTTTTTGTTGCTAGTCTGTAAACACTTTATAGATTGTCTTTCTCTGAATTATGTTTTCTTCTTTCATTTTCTTCCTTTTAGGAATGCTTTACTTTTGCTTTCTTTTCTGCTTATACTTGCCCCTTTGCACCGATCAGATTGTCCTAGTGTCATGACATGTTTCATCAGGGCTGCCAATTAGGAATTGATGAAGGCAGCCCCCCAAATTACCATTTTCATTGTGATTCTTCAGATCAATTCTCAACCTTTCTCCATTCTGCTATCTGTCTGCAGAAAGCTGATTTATATGGATTACATGAATGGTCTCCTTGACTTCTGCTTCTGGAAAATGTTGCCAGAGGGGAGCCCTACTGAGAAGGAAGAAGAGTGTGATAAGGGTGTTTACCCCAGGGTTCCCTCCCTGTGGAATCACCATCAGGCCGTGCTCTAGGCCCAGACTTACAACCCAGTTCAAAGAGTCTTACTATTGACTTTTTATTTTCAATTTGAATAACTACTTTCTACACTATTTTATCTTCCTTTTGGGCATAGGTATTCCAATCTTGTTACAACACCAGTAAACTGGCATTATTTTTTATTGTTTTCCTATACCTAATTCCTACAGGTATATCTAAAAGTTTTGGGAAATTGTGTAGTCTGTTTTTAAAGTATTCCTTTAATTGTCCTAAAATGTGACTCCTGTTTCCTGCTGGTGTCATACACATAGTTGATTATTTGGCCAAACACAATAAAATCATTATAAATAGTGCCATGATACTCACTTTGAATCATCAATAAGACATTAAAGCAAATTCTATTTCAAATGAACCAATGGATAATTGTATCTTGCATGGGACATAATTTAATGGAAGAAGAATTTTGAACAGAAAAATTGGCACAATGGCACAATGAATTGGTTTGACAAAATAAATAGAAAATATTGGCTACCTGGGTAAAATGTATTAATATTAATTAGACATGTTCACACTCCTGTAGCTTTTCCTTGATTCTTTCTTGGCTTTTCTGAGTCAGTTCCTAAATAGAGGTCCTAAGTCTATGGAGCACATGGAAGCAAGAGAAGACTCATTCGAAATTACTATATATGCATAATTCCTTGAAAATTTAAATGATAAATGAAGGATCTCTGCTTGCATAAACTTACCCTTCTGAAAACACTTTACCAGGATTCTTTAAAAATATTTTTAACTAACATCAAATGCCTATATATTTTACTAGTAACTATAAACATAAAATAATACAAATCAGTTTTTGCAAGAGAAAAAGTCAATAAGCCTAAGTGCGATTTCCTTTTTTTTAAATTTGTGTTAATTGCAGTTATAAGAGCTAAATGTAAATGGGCTAGTTTGGGATCATAAATATAACTGATTCACTACTCAGGTTCTATCTAAAGCACAGTCATGAGGCCCTCTCACTGACATGTTGATTTCCTCTTCAGTAAGGGTGATATAATTAATGTGACCTTTTGATAAGGTGGGAGATATGGGGTGAGACAAGTGCTCTCTGGAGAGCTATTAGCAACTTCTAAGCAATTTGCTAATAGTAGAGCTACCTTTATTAAGATCATACAGTTAAGAAGATAATTGACAACCATAATAATGAGTATGCACAGGGAAGGAAGAGAGCATAAAGTGAAGTAAAACTGTTAATTACATAAAATTTCACAAACTTTCAGTGCTGAATACATTGTGATGTGGCTTTGGAAACACAATGAATATCTTTTTTAAGGCTGCAAGGGTATATCTTGTGTGGAAAGTTAGGTGACTTTTTTCTACTGTCAGATGGCATTTTACTTAAGTGTTTTGTTTTCCTTCTGTGCCCAATCCCAGATATAGTGATACTTATGTATAATGGAGACATGACAAGTTCATATTGATAGATAAGCTGTTCCTACCTTCTAAGTTTAAAAAGTTCTTCTTATATTGTAGGTTTAAAAGACCTGCCATATGATGTACTTATAAGTCAATCTATCATGTTGCGCAAAGACTGATTGAAACCAAAGTAATAGTTCAAAAAAGTTTTTTTTCCCATCAAAGTAAAATGATATGATGTAAAAATGTTTGAATACTGCTTGTCTACATATCAAAATTCACCAGTATGCTCACCAGATCATCAGGAGCTCTGTTTTTCTAGCCTCCTATGTTTAGTTACTATTAGTTGTGGATAATCAACAAAGTTGATTTGTAATTTTTCACTTGTAAGATTGCAATGAGAAGAGGATATTTTAGAAAAAGGGCAAATAGAGAAGAGACAAAGAGATCCAAGTAACACATTGATGTATTTCTAACCAAAGTTTTTATGTTGACAGTTCATGAAAACAAATACCCACATTTTCCTTTTCAAGGAAAACAACAGTACTAACCTTATCTGTGCTACCCAATCATTTGGCTGCACATTCATTTAGAGAAGTTATCCTTAGCAACTGAGATATTTCTGATTCCCAGGCAAAGCACTTTGAACATTTGACTGAACATTTACTAACAAATCTTGTTTTTCCATTAATTTAGGTAGTGGTATGTTTTCATGGAGCTTCACCAGATAACTGAGCAACTTTACTAGGACTACTGACTCCTTTCTTGTTGTACAGAAATAAGGCCAATGATGCCCTAGAGAGAAACTAATATTACCACATCTGGATCATTATTTTACATGACCTAGAAAGATAGCAAATATATAATTTTAACTCACAAAATAAGATAATGTGATATGTGTTTAGTAGGGTTCCTTATTGTATAGAATTTAACAAGTTAGTTGTTATTTTAGTTTGCTAAAGATTGTCAAGGGAATATACCAGAAATAGGTTGGCTTTTATAGCAGGAATTTAACTTGTAAGCTTATAGTTCTGAAGTCTTGAACATGTCTGAAGTCAAGGCATCATCAGAAGATGCTTTCTCCTTGAGCTGTGACTTTAGTGAAAAGTGAGATGATAGACTCTGATCATCTCTCCAGGTCTTGTACTTTCAGCTTTTGGTTTCTGTGGCTCTTCTGTGCTTCTGTGTTTTGTTTCTTTCAGCTTCTAACTTTTAGGACCTTGTCTCTCTCAACTTCTGGGTACTTCTATCTATCTATTGTGCCCTGCTGATTCCAGTTTTTAAAGGGCTCCAGTGAGAAGATTAAGACACACCTTCCAAAGTCTAAACCAACAGCCCTTAATCAAATTCAATCTAATCAACTATTTGTAATATGTTCACATCCACAAAAATGGACCAATTTAAGAACTTGTAATTATCTGGTGTCTACAAAAGACTCAAACTACCACTTTTGAATAGATTTAAATTCCAGAATAAATCCAGGGACTGTAACTAAAATAAACAAAATAAAGAGAGTCTGAGGAATCCATCATTTCAAAGAATCACGGATTGCTCCAAGATCCATAGAATGACAGATTGTTTGAAAGTGATACATAATTGGAATATAGAATACCCATGACTTAATATATATCTTCTTCCAGAATGCTAAATTAATAAGTGAAAGAATAGTCAAAAACACTTGTCATAAGATGTTAAAATCATGTAGGTTCTGGTAAAATGGTGTCAGAGTAGGCAAACAGGTCTCTATTCTCTCACAAAACCAATGGTAAAAGGGCCCCAGGGATCTGTTTTGGGGGCCACCAAACCAGATCAGTGCTTTGCAACTCACAGGAGGGTGAGGGACAGAGAGATGAAAAGCCTGAAACAGAAAAGGTGAGTTACTAAACCCGTGGTAGCTAGGAAGGCCTCTAATCCCCCACTCTCAAGATATTAAGCCAAGATAAAACCCTTGGCTCACTGCAGCTGATTGAAAAGAGAACAGACATTACTTTTCCTGTCAGCTGTTACAAGGGAAGGCAGAGGGTAAGTCAGAGGGCATCTCTTCATTGAATTCAGACAGCAGAGCATCCTTTGAATTTCAGCTCTGGCCAGAACAAAAACACAGGAAACCGGAGATTGAGAGAAACACCTCTATGGAAAAATCCTTTGATGAGCACCATCTGCTGGCCAGCCACTGAATTACAAAGAGAAAACTTGCTTCTAGGTCTCTCTATACCCCACAGTGAGACCCTAATCCAATTTGGGTAACTTAACTTGCAAAGAGAAAAACTGAAATTAGGTCTCTGTGCACCCTATTAGTGAGTTCTATATTCAACAAAGTTGTCCTTCAAAAGTGAGGATGACTTTAAACCCTTCACAATCAACAACAACAACAACAACAAAACTGATAGCATAGGCTACAAAAGACCAGAATTGCAAGAGATACTAAAGGGAATGCTGAAGCCTGAAAGGAAAATAACAAGGGAAAGACTTTGGGAAGTGTGTAGAAATGAAGATTATTTGGAAGGGTAAATTAAATGGTAAAAAAACAAAAAAACAATAGTGAGATAGGAAAACAGAAATCCAAAAGACAAAATGAATGAAGTAATGCCTTTACATAAATAATATTGAATGTTTATGGTATGAACTCGCCAATCCAAGGACATACACTAATAGAATGGTTTAAAAATTATGAACCATCTTTAGGCAGTCTATAAGAGACTCATCCTCAGACATAAGTACACAAGGCAGAAAGTGGAAGCTTGTAAACAGATATTCCAATCAAATAATAACCAAGAAAAAGCTGGAGTAGCAATAGTAATATCAGACAAAATAGATTTACATGCAAAACTGTTGAAAGGGATGAAGAAGGCCATTATGTGTTAATAAAATTGGCAATTCTCCAAGAAAAAATTAACTATAATAAGTATGTATGCACCTAACCTGAGTGCCCCAAGATACATGAGGCACACACTGGCAAAGCTGAAGGGAGAAATAGATGTCTCTACAGTAGTAGTTGGAGACTTCAATATACCATTTTCAATATTGGATAGAACATCTAGACAGAGGAAGATTAAAGAAAGAGAGAGCTTGAATAATATGATAAATGAACTAGACCTAACATTTATGGAGCATTACATTGCAAAACAGAATGATATACATTCTTTTTAGAAGCTCATGGTTCTTTCTCCAGGATAGGCCATATGTTGGGTCACAAGACAGGACTCAATAAATTTAAAAAGATTGAAATTATACAAAACACTTTCTCTGTTCATAAAGGGATGAAGCTGCAAACTAATAATGTTTGGAAAAAAGAGAAAGTCATAAATATGTGGAGAATAATCAACACACTCTTAAATAATCAAGGTCAAAGAGGAAATTGCAACATAATTCTTTAAATATCTTGAGATAAATGTAAATGAGAACACAACATATCAAAACCAATGGAATACTGCAAAAATACTGAGAGGAAAGTTTATGACCCCCAATTTTTACATTAAAAAAAAGAAGAGAGTGCTAAAATTAAATATTTAACTGCACACATGGATGAACTAGGAAAAGAGCAGCAAACTAGTCCCAAACAAAGTTGAATGAAAGAAATAGTAAATATCAAAGCAGTTGAATGAAATCAAAGAGAGAAAAAGAATAGAGGATCAATGAATCCAAATGTTGATTCTTTGACAATATCAACAAAATCAACAAGCCCTTAGGTAGACTGACAAAGGAAAAAAAGAGAGAAGATGCAAATAAACAAAATCAGAAACAAGAAAAGGGACCCTACCACTGAAATCAGAAAGATCATAAGAGCAACGGAATGCCAAAAGCTAGGCAATTTAGAAGAGATGGACAGACTCTCAGAAATAGGAACCACCTACACTGACCCTAGAAGAAATAGAAGACCTCAACAAACCAATTCCAAGTAAAGAGATTGAAACAGTCATCAAAAACCTCCCAAAGATGAAAAGCCAGGGACCAGATGGCTTCACAGGTGAATTTTACCTATCATTCAAAGACAATCTAATACCAATCTTGTTCAAGCTCTTCCAAAAAATCGAACATGAAAGAATGCTACCAAACTCATTCTATGAAGTCAACATCATCATAAGAACAAAAGAAGAAAATGATACTATGAAAAAAGACAACTTCAGACCAATAGAATATCTTTAATGAATATAGATGCAAAAGTCCTCAACAAAATACCTGAAACAAAATCCAAAAGCATGTTAAAATAAGTACATACCATGATCAAGTGGGTTTAATCCCAGGTATGCAAATGTGGTTCAATAGTGTAATAAACCACATTGATAAGTTGAAGAAGAAAACTCACATGATACTCTCAATTGAAGCAGGAAAGGCTTTTGACAATATACACTATTCTTTAAACACTCCAAAAATTAAGAATAGAAGGAAACTTTCTCAGTATGGTTAAAGTACATATATGAAAACCTACAGCCAGTCTTGTACTTAATGTGAAAGACTGAAAACTTTCCTGCTGAGATCAGGAACAAGACAAAGATGCCCACTGTCACTGTTGTTATTCAATATTGTGCTAGAGGCTCTAGCTAGAGCAATTAGGCTACATAAAGAAATAAAAGGTACCCAAATAGGAAAGGAAGAAGTAAGAAGTAAAACTTTTACTATTCGCTGATTATATGATACTTTATCTAAAAAATCCTGAAAAATCCACAACAAAGCTATTAGAACTAACAGACAAGTTCAGCAATGTGTCAGGATACAAGATTAATACACAAAAATCAATAGTGTTTCTATACATTACTGATGAGCAATCTGAGGGGGAAATGAGAAAAAATTCCATTTAAAATAGAAAATAAAAAATCAAATATTTAGGAATAAAATTAACCAAGGACATCGAGGGCCTGTATTAAGAAAAACTACCAAACATTACTAAAAGTAACTGAAGAAGGCAAATAAATGTAAGGACATTCCACGATCTTGGGCTGAAAGGCTAAATAATATTAAGATGTCAATTCTAACCAAATTGATTTACATGTTCAATGAGATCCCATTAAAAATCCCAAGAGCTATTTTTACAAAAATAGTCAATTATCAAAATTATTTCAAGGTGTAAGGGGCCCCAAAAGGCATAAAATGTCTTTAAAAAGAAGAAAAATGTTGGAGGACACTCACTTTCTGACTTTAAATCATATCACTTAGACACAGTGGTAAATAGAGCAAGGTACTGCCATGAAGACAGAGACACTGACCAAGAGAACAAAATCAAGACCTCAGAAATAGACCCTCAGATCTTTAGTCAAGTGATTTTTTACAAGGCTGTCAAACTTTTCCAGCTTGGACAGAACAGCTAATACAACAAATGGTTCTGAGAGAACTGGATATCCATATTCAAAAGAAAGAAAGAAAGAAAGAGGGTCTCTTTCATACACATTATACAAAAAATATCTCAATATGGATTAAGGACCTAAATATAAAAGCAACAATTATAAAGCTCCTAGAAGAAAATGTAGGAATATGTCTTCAAGATCTTGTAATAGGCAATAGTTTCTTAAACCTTATACTCAAAGCATGAGCAACAAAAGAAAAAATAGATAAATGGGATCTCTTTAAAATTAGATACTTTTGTGTCTCAAAAAATTTTGTCAAAAGGGTGAAAAGGGAGCCAACTCAATGGCAGAAAATATTTAGTAACCACATATCTGATAAGGATTTAATATCCATGATAAATAAAGGGATCTTACAACTCAACAATAAAAAGACAAACTACCCATTTAAAATTGGGCAAAAGACTTGAATAAACAACTTTTCAAAGAAGAAATCCAAGAAATGAAAAAAAAAACACATAAAAATTTTTTCAACACCACTGGAGATTGGGGAAATGCAAATCAAAACCACAATGAGATATCATTTCTCACTTATTAGAATGACCACTATTAAAATGTCAGAAAACTACAAGTGTTGGAGAAGATGTGGACAGATAGATAAGCTCATTCACTGTTGGTTAGAATGTAGAATGGTGCAGCCACTGTGGAGGACTGTTTAGCAATTCCTGAGGAAGTTGAATATAGACTTGACAAGTGACTGAGCAATACAACTACTAGATATATACCCATAGGATCTGAGAACTGTGACACAAACACATCCACACACTAATGCTCATTGTGGTGTTATTTACGATTGCCAAAAGATGGAAACAACACAGGTGTCCATCAATCAATGAATTGATAAACAAACTGTGGTATATTTACACAATGGAATATTATGCAGCTGGAAGAAGAAATGAAGTCATGAAACATATGACAACATGGATGAACCTGGAGGACATTACATTCAGACACAAAGGGACAAATATTGTATGATTGTGCTATCATGAACTAAATATGTTGTGTAAATTGATGGAGTCAATAATTAGAGTATAGATCACCAGAAAATAGAATAAGGGTGGAGAATGGGAAGCTTATGGTTAATCTGTGCAGAACTGGTAAAAGATTGTTTATAAATCTTTGGAAATGAATGATAATGTTGAGCACATCATGGCGTTTCTGACTAACAGAACTTTCATATTGATATGACAGTGTTTGAAAGGGAAAGTCTAAGGACTCATTACTAGAAGGAAAGCTAAAAACTGTAACATGACTGTTTAAGATAGTGAAACCTATTGTTAAATGTGAAAATGGTTAATATTACATATATATTACATATATTTTCACAAAATGTAAACACATAAATTAGAGAGATGGAAAGAGAATGACAGTTATATCTGGCAGGGGAAGCATAGAGTGGTGATTGAGAAATGATGAGTTTTTTTGTTGTTTGTTTATTATTACTATTGGAAAATGAAAATGCCCTAATAATGATTGAAGTGATGAATGCACAAGTATGTGTTCATACCAAATACCATAGATTATACACTTAAGATGGATTTATATTTTATTAATATATATCAATAAAATTGATCAAAATTATTTAAAGGAGAGAGATTGATGTAAAAAGAAAGAAAAGACTAGTCCTTCTTAATCTTTTTTTCCCCTCATCTTTGTATAGAATGGAGGAAAAGGGTGTATTTATAATTATATTAATGTATAAAAATTAAACATAATTTTACAGTGCTAGTCTATAACTTGGTTTTGGATACATAAAGACTGCTCATTTATATGAATAGTTTTATTGCACCTTTTACAAATTACTTCAGAAATATCATACAAGACAGGCAAACAAATATAGTTTTCTGTAACTATTATTACTGATAAAGGCAGAATTTCAGAGTATCTCAGTTGTTCTAATTTGTTTTATTATTTTATTTAATTCCTAACCCATCAAAAATAGACCTCATTACTATTTTAAATTAGGAAAACCAGTCACCTAATGAAGTTCTCTAAAGAGTCCCTGGTCAGAAATGAATGATTACAATACCTGAATCATTCAATTCCCTCTCAGGATACATTTCTTTTAATGTCATATAAAGTTTGTGAGGCAATGGACAGTTAAAGACCTATTATTTCACTTGCATTATACAATAAACTCTCCACCTATTATATAAATAGAAAATGTTTTCAGGTACATCATATTCTGTATGGAGTTAATAACTTGATGAATTATGACATTTTATTTGTTCTTAAGGATACTGATTATCTAAAACTGAAATTATTATTATCTAACAAGTACATAAATATAGGTCTCCATAATAAACAATGAAAACTACATACTAAAAGGTCAACATGATATGCCACCTACTGGTTCCAATTTCTTCATAAATGACTAGCACAGATTTTGGTGCAAAAAAACAATTTCTAAAGTTAAATTCAGCACAAAATAGCAATTTCCTTGAACATGGAAACTTCCAGAAACAATTCACACAGAAGCTTAAAATAGAGTTAAAAAACTATTAAAAGACAATGCCTGCTGAACTGCCAGGTAACACACATTCATATGTGTAGAAAATGAAGAATGGCAAGAATATAAAAATATTTATTCACCTAGCATCTTTTATGTGTTAAATAATGGTTCAAGTTCTGAGGACTCAAAGATAATTAAGACTGATCAAGAGGATGTGACAATTTGGATAGATATATTTATACAAATAAAGTTATACAATGTATTAAGGATGATAACAGATGATAGATATAATTATAAGACAAAGTAAAAGAGAAAAAAGTTATTAGCGAGAAAGCATAACCTACATTTCATATAGAAGATGTTGTCCATTTAGACTGTGACATATATTCCTTTATTGTTAAATGTGTACAAAGTGATTATTGTATTCCAGCCTCTGCTTGGATGTGGAGATACAATGGTGGGAAAGATACAGTGACAATCTGGTGGATGTAGACCTCTGACAATAAATAAGCAGGCTCATGTTGCATGGGTCCTATAAAAGCATACATGTTACAGGGCAGTTACAAAACACTTCCTGGAGTTTGACACTGACCTTGAAAGTAAAGTGTGAGTTTTTATGGAAAAGTTTTTGAAGAGGTGGGGCAAATATTTCTGGGAAAGGCCTCAAGCTGAAAAGAACATGTTGCTGTCAATGATTCAGAAGGCGTATGCAGAGTAATTTCTGTGGTTGTGTCTGGAGTGGGGAGAGGTCAGTGAGCAACGAAGAGAGCAACTCAAGCACATCAACACCATGAAGAGGCTCTCATGATATACTTAGATATGAATGTTTTCCAGAGAGCCCTGGGAAAACATTGAAGGTCAGTGCATCATATGAACACACATAGTTTCTTTTGCCTTATATTCCTTTGTAATTACTCTATAAAGAAAGGAAATGCTGGAGCCAGAAGGAATTAATGAAATATTTATTACATTATTTTAAATATATTTACTACTATATAAATGAATAGAAGGAAAATATTTTGAGGGAGATGAATTGAAATATTATTAGTAACTATCATATAAGAGATAAGGCCCTAAAAACAAATACTAATTGCATTGCAAAAGATGAGAAACAACAGATCCCATATCTTTTTAAGCACCAAATATCAGAGGTCATGAGGGGAGAGGCAAAAGTCAAATATGACTTTGGTATTAATAAAAATCTAGAAGGATTATACATCACCAATTGTATCCAGTAGTAGATGAAATGGAGCAGGTTTTGGTGTGGGAAATGATTAGCACAGTTTGGGGCAGATTGACTATGATGAGTAAAGAAAATTCAGAAAAAGATGACCAGGAGACAATTTGATATTTGTGTCTGTAAATCAAGACATTTAAGGCTATTTTTATATGTACTTTTCAGTGCCTAAGAAATATAATTTTATTAAATAAAAATTAAAATAATAATTACATGGACACGAATACAATTATCCATCCCTACGTGAGATAATTACTGCCAAACAGCAAAATTTTGGTAACTCTTAGCTTATTTAAAAAACAAAAACTTATTATGACATAGATAGGAAAATAATATCTATAACATTTAGGGTATAATCACAAGTTACATGTTGAGCAAAAGTCAAAAGGAGGAAGGAGGTGGAGTTTTTTTGAAAATAGAGAAGATTTTAAATTGTCAAGTTCCAGAGTATAATATATTCATGAAGCACAGCAGATTTTAGGATAGTGTTGGTTGAACAATTGAAGTGGTGGATCAGGAATTTCTAATATTGTCAACATACCAAACACTGAATCATTTCTCCTGCAGCCTCTGCAGTTCAGGGAAAATCATAGGTAATTTGGATATTTGCAGTCATTGATAATAGAGTTTTCCTAGAAGGTGATTGGGAAGATCATGAAGCAATAGTGTTCAGAATATTGTTGAGAATATAATTGAAATACTAGTCTAGGTTATAAAATCTGCATAAAAGAGGACATAAAATAGGTCTACATTGACTAAGGAAAAATGAATATTGTATTGGACTAAAATTACAAATGAATTTGAAGAATTTATTTCTTTGGACTAATAGAGGTAACAACCAGAAAGAGTAAGTAAGAGGGTATGTTCTGAATAGATATGAAAAATTAAGGTATCTGAGAGATACTGATACAAAAGTTAAAGCTGGAGACCAAATATTGGGATTCTGCCAGTATCATAATTATAGACTGAGGAGAAAAAGCAGGAATTCTGCTTGAAAAAGAAATAGCCCAGATATAGGAAAAAGAGTTAAACTTGTCAATCAATGTTTGAAAGAGCATGAGTTAAAGTCCTTTGTAAACTTATTCCATTAATTTCTATTCCTTTGAACTTGTAAATTCACTGTGCATCAGGCAATGAGGGATAATATAGATAAATAACTTAGAGACAAGTTAAAAATATTTTCACATATATTCAAGGAAACACTAGATTCAGTGAATAAAGTACAGTATTTTTTAGAGATGAAAGAACAAGAGATTTAGTTTTTGTTTTTGTTTTTGTTTTAGGGGAAAGTATTGGAATCCTATTTTAGTATTATAACCCTATCATTCTGAATACACTTGACTGGTGGAAAAGGAAAAAAAAATGCATTGATATAATATTGTTCTGACATTAATGTTTAGAAGTGAATTCAGAATGGAGAAAGAGACCAACGAAACTACAGGTTGTTACTTCTATATACCACAGAGCCACCACTGCCATAGGTTAGGTTATTAGCTCTGAAAGGATTAAGGTGTCCTTTGAAATCATTGCTGAATGATTTTAAGAAATGATATAGTGGGAACATATATGATCTATGCTTGCTACACAATTTGTGAAGGCCATGGTACAAAGAGGGCTGAAAATGACAAGAGTTTTAAATAACTAGACAAAGATAGACTACTTATATCTACAGGCAAAACATGGTTTTGCTCTTTGTGACAAAAATAGATAAAATATCTTGCCCTACAGGCCAGTTCTCACTTCAAACTTCCTCCCTCACATGTATTAAAATTTCAATAGAATAAACTTCCACAAGATAAAAATTAGGACCTGATATGTGTTCTGGGGATATGAGATCACAATGGATAGCAAAAATATAAATGATATGTATGTTGGGAATAAAGAAGAATTCTTAAAGAGTTTGGAATATATCTTCTCCATGTCATAGCAGAAGGATTTATTAAAGGATAGTTGAGAAAGATTGCTAATAAATGCTATGGGAGATAATAAACAAATTTTCCCACTTAAAACTAAAACAGTTGGATAAAATATTTAAAACATTTTAAAGACATTGAAAAATTAAGTAGATGGTAAGGAATTATTTTGCCACAGTTAAGTTATGAAGAATAAGGAAGCCGTTTTTATTTAGGTTTTTACTGAACTTGGCATATTTAAACTATTTTTTAAAACAGGAAATAAAGTAAAAAAAAAAAAACCAACAATATGAATAGACTAAATAAGACACTGTCTACAATGACATCAAAGGGCAAATTCTAAGTTTTTCATCCTTCAGAAATGCTTGCACCATGTATTATTATTTTAGTAGTAGTAATAGTATTAATAGGGTGATGCAGAATGAAAGTATTGAAGTTGTTCTCAGGATCTCTCCTTCTGGTAATTTTTCCAGGCATTTGAAAGTAAAGCAATCCCTTTATGAAGTTAGTTTTCTTTATCCTAAATATAAATAATTTTTATGTTTCAAATGCTTTAACCAGTACTGTGTCAAATATGGCCAGACACAAAAGAAAGAAAAGGCAATATCAGGAAAATCCAGCAGTTAAAATAGAAAACAGATTTAAACATAAAAAAAAACTGCAAATATTATAAATACCAGAGAAGCAATATAAAACAAATACCTTTACTAAATTTAAAAGAAAGGAAATCCACTCCAGACTCTGTTAAAATTAATGTTTTGATTTTCAACAACTACTTTGATTATATCAACCACTGAATACAAATAAAGTCAGGGGATTCAAGTTCATAATATCATTTAAAGTGTTATCACAGAGTCAACAAAATAACAAGTGCAAATAAGAATTCTGAAAATTAAATCATGCTTGAAAAGCTACCTCTTGCCTGAAGATATCTGCAGGCATAAAAGGACCAGTTATTAAATTAAGTTATACTTTGGTGTCTTCTCTGAACTTCAAGACAAAAGTCAAAGTACAGTTCCTGGCGGAATTGTGAATTTGGCAAATCCACAAATGAACAGGCTAAATTGAAAGAAGGCCATCTGTCAAAAAAACTTAAAAATTTTGGAGGGGAACAATATTTTATTGTGATTTCTTTTTTTTTTTTCAAATTCTACTTAATTTATTCACCTTTTTTAAAAGATATTAAATTAAAAAAATATGAGTTCCCCATTCGCCCCCACCGCCCCCACCCCACCACTCCCCCCCAATAACACTCTCCCCCATCATCATGTCACATCCATTGCATCTGGTGAGTATATCTCCGGGCATCGCTGCACCCCATGTCCCGTATTCCACACCATAGCCCACACTTTCCCACGTTCCATCCAGTGGGCCATGGGAGGACATACAACATCCAGCAGTTGTCCCTGGGGCACCACCCAGGACAACTCCAAGTCCCGAGAATGCCTCCACATCTCTTCTCTTCCTCCCCTTCCCCACATCCAGCAGCCACCATGGCCACTTTTTCCACATCAATGCCACATTTTCTCGATTATTAACCACAATAGTTCATGAATAGAATATCATTAAGTCCACTCTGATCCTTACTGTATTCCTCCTTCCTGTGGACCTTGGCTTGGTTGTGTCCATTCCACATCTATGTCAAGAGGGGGTTTAGATTCCACATGGATATTGGATGCAATCCTCCTGCTTTCAGCTGTAGGCACTCTAGGCTCCATGGTTTGGTGGTTGACATTCTTCAACTCCATGTTAGCTGAGTGGAGTAAGTCCAATAAAGCAGAGTTTAGGAGCTGAAGTCTGTTGAGGTCAGGGCCTGACTATCATATTGTCAGTCCAGAGATTCAAATCCCCTAGGTATATCTTAAACCCCAGCACCAACTACAATTCCAGTAAAGTAGCATGAAAGTCTTGTGAAAAGGGATCCCTTCTGAGTCCAGCTCCATCATGCAGAAACACCAGCTCCAAAGAAGGGTCAACTGGCATGTCAGTGAACCCCATCTGCCATGACCATAGAACCTGTGGGTCTCTTTAGTCCTCAAAAGGACCAATACCTGGGGTTGTATCTACTTTATCTGTTTCTGAGACTCTGCTCAGGTGTACATAAGGGCAATCCTTCTGAAAACCTCCAGACTCTTCTTTAGAGACTCATAGCCATATAAACTCATTTGTCCTTTCCACTTCCCCCTTAATTTAGGTCAAACAGCATTTTTAACTCCTGTTGTTATATGTAGACAGGGATATTCTGCTGGTCCGCGCTGAACCTTTAATTCAAGGTCATTTTCTAGTTGCATCATCAGCTGGTACTTGGTAGTGATCCCTCGGTGCCAGGGAGGCTCATGCCTGGGTGTCCTGTCCCATGCTGGGGGGGAATGCATTGCATTTACATGCTGAGTTTGGCTTCGAGACTGACCACATTTGAGTAACACAGAGGCTGTCAGGAGGAAACTCCTAGGCATAGTGCTGCTCTAGGTCTTGTTCTTATTTCAGGTGTATAGGCTCACAAGCATAGTCATTAGTATCAAGGGCTCACTGTTGGACCCTCATTCGTTCCTGGTCCTTACCGTTGCACCTGTGGGACTGCCGCTGCTCCCCTAGGGACCATGACAGAACCCGCCCTGGCCAGTATATTGTGATTTCTTTATAGGCTCTTTTTTCTTCTTCTTCTTCTCTTTATTTTAAATGTTACTTTCAAAAAATATGAGGTCCCCATATACGCTCACACCCCTACCCCACCCCTCCCACATCAGCAACCTCTTCCATCATCATGGGACACTCACTGCATGTGGTGAATACATTTTGGAGCACTGCTGCACCACATGGGCAGTGGTCTACATTGTAGTTTACACTCTCCCCCATTCCATCCAGTGGGCCATTGCAGGACAAACAATGTCCAGCATCTGTCCCTGCAGTACCACCCAGGACAACTCCAAATCCTGAAAATGTGCCAATATCATATCTCTTCCTCCCTCTCCCTACCATCAGCAGCTACCATGGCCACTTTCTCCACATCAGTATTACAATTTCTTCCCTTACGAATCACAACAGTTCCCCAGCAGAACAACTTAGTTTTTTTATTTTTTCAATAATTTTTTATCATCTTTTTAAAAAGATACATAGATCACACAAAATGTTACATTAAAAAATATGAGGTTCCCATATACCACAGTCCCCAGCCCACCCCATTTCTTCCACATCAACAACCTCTTTCATCAGTGTGGCATTCATTGCATTTGATGAATACGTTTTGGAACACTGCTGCACCACATGGATTAGAGTTTACATTGTAGTGTACACTCTCCCCCAGTTCATTCAGTGGGTAAAGGGAGGTTATATAATGTCCTGCATCTGACCCTGCAATATTATCAGGTCAACTCCATGTCCTGAAAATGTCTCCATATCACACCTCTTCATTCCTCTCCCTTTCCTCAGCAACTCCCATGGCCACTATCTCCACATCAATGATACAATTTCTTCCAATGCTAGCTAGTGTCACAATAGTTCTGTAGTAGAATACCAGTAAGTCTACTCTAATCCATATTTTATTCCTCCATCCTGTGGATCCTGCAATGGTGATGTCCACTCCACCTCTAAATTGAGAGGGGGCTTAGATCCCACATGGCTGATGGATGTGATTCTCCTCCTTGCAGTTGTAGACTCTGGGTTCCCTAGTGTGGTAGTTGACCATCCTCACCTCCCTGTTAGCTGACCTGGGTAAGTCCAATGAACCACAGAGTAGGTGTTGCAATTCTGCTGAGACTCAGGGCCTAGCTGACACATGGATGGTCCAGAGATTCAAGTCTCCTGAGCATATACCAACCCCAGGGCCAATCACAGGTTCATAAAAGTGACAGAAGAAGCATGTGCAGAGAGGTCACATCTAAGTCCAACTCCATCACACCGAGGAACACAAACTAGGCCTAGAGCTGCAGGGTGCCTAAGAGTTACCTCCTGAGAGCCTCCAGGTTTGTGAAATGTGGCCACTCTCTAAGCCAAACTCAGCATGTAAATGCATTACCTTCCCCCTAGTGTGGGACATGACTTCCAGGGATGAGACTTCCTGGCACTGAAGGGATTACTACCAATCACCAGCTGGTGATGCAACTAGAAAAATATCTTGAATAAAAGAGGAAAATAGTAAAGACAAATGAGTTTATATGGCTAAGAGATTTCAAAATGAGTCAGGAGCTCACCAGAAAAGTTTCACTTACACACATCTCAGCAGGATCCCAGCGACAGCCAAAGTAGATACAACCCCAGGTAGTGGTGCTCCTGAGGGCTATGTAGACACACAGGTTCTATGGTCATGGCAGATGGTTCTGTAGTCCAGTGCCTTGTCAGCAGACCCTACTTGGGAATTGGTTCTCATATAAACTTTTAGCTTGAGTTTACTTTATATTTATTTAATGATGTAAAGAAATTAGATTCAATCCCTTATCATCATTCCTGACATAGTTCTAAGTTTCTCTTTGGGTTAGTCCTGCCCTGGACAAAATTAAGACTAACAGTGCCTGTACCTCCATACAGTTTGGATAAGAGTCAACCTTACCTTTTCCTTTTGCCCTTTTGTGCTGCATGACTTTCTAGCAAGGTTTGTATCTCCATATGACTTGGATGAGAAAAGCTGTTCTCAACTTCTCCAAATACCACTTACTGCTTCTTCTTCTTCTTGCACCATATAGTTTGAAATTTTTAATCACCAGTATCCATAGTAAAGCCCTACCCCTCCTTTCTAGGGGACAATAAGGACAAGAGACCAGCACTTACATGTACTTCTCTACCATGCCTCTATAAAGCCTCACAGAAGTGTAGGTTAGGGATGCCCAGCAGGCCCCTCCAAGACTGCCTTACTTAACCTAAAAGATATAGAAAAAAATAGATACACAACAGTAATTCTAAACTGAAATTCATAATATGAAAATTTGGAATTCTAAGGTCAATTTCAAAAGCAGATTAGATATAGCCAAAGGTAAAATTGGTAAACTGAAAAGTAGCTCAGAGGCAATTCTGCAAAATGCTGTATGAGATGTTAGAAACTATAGAAGAGAGTGTAACAGAAACAGGTATTACAGTAAAAAGTCTAAGATAAATTAAGTTGGACCCCCAGTAGAAGTTATAGAGAATGGAGAATAAATATTAATTGTAAATATAATAGCTGAGAAATTTTCAAAAATATTTTAAGACATGAATATATACAATTTAAAAATACATCATGAATATGATAATTCAGGATTGGAGGATTAAGTACATTCTAATATCTGCCATTCCATGAAAGTGGTGAAAACACTGGCAAAAACTGTCAAAATCTACTTTGTCAGAACTGTGAAAATTAACCAAAGGTTTGCAACAATCTGAATAGCATATACAAAGCTATGGAAACTTTGAAAGAAAAATAGAGTATGTGGTGTAATTTGACCTCTCAAAGACTTCTTAGCTCTGAGATAGCCTTAACAAATAACAAACTCTAACCATAATAGCAGTTAAAAATAGCTGTCTGGTAGCTGTCAGTGTGAGCAGCAACAGTTTCAAGTTATTTTAAAAATCTCATTGATATGGGCTGTATGGGAGGAGGCTGTGTGTTTCTTCATAAATAACCTGGGCTGGGTATATAAGCTAAATGTGTTCATTCAAACTTACCTGGAGAGTATGTGTTAATTCAAAACCTATCTAATGCTCAGATAAAACACTTGAAACTCTAAGAACCTAACAAAAAGTCATTTTGCATATAAGCACCATTTCACTCCCACTCCTACATCCTCTGTATAAAGGAACCCAAACATCCTATTTAGGGCACAGTTTTTATTAGGACAGGAGTCACTGAGTCCAGCTGGTCATAATAAATCTTCCTTCTCAGCTTCTTGTGTCCTGGCCTTCAGTACCACATACACCCAACTTCTCTCTCTCCACAACATCTGGGGGCTCATCTGGGATACACTGAGAGGGCCAGAGACAGTAGCAGTTGATTGCCCCTCCTGGACATCTTCAGGGAAGCTCCAGGGAAGCTGGGCATCTCTAACTCCCTTAGTCCAGAAAAAGGTTGTGGACTCCACCAGCGCCCTCTCAGAAAATAGGAGGCACTGGAGAGTTTGAAAGAGACCCTGAGAATGAAGCAAAATACTCTACACACCAAACAGGTAAACCCCCCCTAGGGGGCATAGTGTCAGGAAAACCTAACTTTAAATATTAGAAGGGGAGCCTGATCAGCTCCCAAAGAAGATTCCAGTACCTCCAAAAAGTCAGGGGGAAGCCATCTTCTTAACTGCAGGTTAGCATCTAGTTCTGCCATCACTAAGATAGTCAAGGTTTGATTATAGTGGAGAAGGATGTTGATGGGTTTAAGTCTTAATGCATCCTGAAAAATTGGTCTGGATTTGGAAAATCTTGGTTACAGAAAAATAGATTGGTTATTGTAATAAACTTGGTCTGAATATGAGTTAAATAGTGGAAAGGTTTAGCCAGAAATAAGTCTTTGTTTTGGTGCTGGAATGCAAATGAGTTTGTTTTGTAAACAGCAAGGGTAGGCAAAAAGTCCTGTTAAAAATTTGGTGTTAGATGTTCCCCTTCTAAGGTTGCAATAATTAACATGCTGTAGCCCAAAAATGGCCATACTGGAAAAATGAAAATTACGAGTCAAATTGATGGGCTTTGTGTTTCTGTCTGTGTGCAGTGGCTCTTCACTGTTTGTCAGTTTATTTGATGCCAGTGTATGTTTTCATGCCTCTGTCTGCCAAGACAGAGGTACCCTTGAGAGCATGCCGGGCCCAGCAAAGCTTCTTCAAGTCATTTTAGCAGCCATTCTTTGTTCTAGGGCTTGCCTGCGATTGCCTTCTCCAGCCCTCTCCCCTAGGGGGTGCATGGCAATGGCGAGAACCGAGAACCGAGTGCTTACCCCTCCCAGTGGGTCCATGACTTTGCAAGCCACATTCCTATCTGACAACACCCAGCTACCTGGGAAAATGAAGTAGGAAGGCGCTGGGCAGAGCCAAAATGAATGCAGTGGAAGTTCCTTTCCCCAGTGTGGTCACAGGCCAGGGTACTTTTGTATAATTTACCTTTACCCATGTTTTACCTTTCTACTTCTTGCTACTAAATTTCTCTTTGCAGGCTTGTGTCAAAATGCTTTAGAATGTTTTTAAAACTGTGAAAATAAAATTCCTTGGTCTAACAAGGAAGCTATTGCCTTAGGCCCCAAAGCCTGTTAGCTAGAACAATTAACATCTAATCACTTAATGGCCTCCATTTCTCAGGTCCATCCTTTCAGAGAGCAGCCAAATATCTCCTGGGACAGACTTCTCAGGTACTTTAATTTAAGGCGACTGCTCAGGTCTCCCAGTCAGCTTGGGCTCATTAATCTGATACTCAGAATCAGGTACACATAAGAAAAACCTCAAGTGTCATCAATTAAAATCAAAGGGCTCCTTAAAATAATAAAGACATAAAATTCTTTTGTTTTAATCTGTGCCTAATTTTGTATTCAACTTTAAAATCTATTTAACTTTGTCAGTTTGCTTATGCCTAGAAAATCAAATTTAGAGTTTCCCTGTTACAAGTTGGATGATGGTAAAAGGTAACCTGGAAATAATCTTTGAATGCCAATACTGTCTTCTGGTAAATTTAATGCATAACTCATGAGTGAAATTTATTTTATTTCTGGAAAAGGCAGAAAAACTGCACAGAATTGTTACTAATAAAATTATTTTAATTGCATAATTAATAATATAAAGCTACCAAATTAATTTTAAGTAAAAACTTTCTAGAAACTAATAATTAAAATCATTGTATAAGTACCTTTCTATATATATATAACTAATAACTGAAATTAATACAGCAGAGTAAATGTAGCTTAAATTACAGCTAATATAATAGTAATCTTAAACTAATTTACTTTTGTTTATTTAGTGCTTACTATAGTAAAATTATAACTTAAATTTACCTTTAATTATTTTATAACTAATTTCATTGACCCCTAGACTTCAACTATTGTGATAGTAATTATAAACTGAGTTTGCCTTTGCTTGCAATTACTGCAAGTCTGAAACAAAGAAACTGTATTATAGCTTTGGAAACATTTTGGATATAAGCTATTAATTAAAATGCCATAAAAGGGGGAAACCACAAACTCCTAGTCTGGAAAAGCCAGCAAAAGACAGCCTTCAGGGAAATGTTTGAAGTGTTGTTTTACAATTAAACTTGTTTTGTTGAAAAACAAAGCTAAAAGCAACAACATTGTTTTTTGAAACTATAACAGTTTCAACTTATTCAGCCTGAGTGTTATCTCTTTGGTTTGTAAAATACCATATTAATAAGTTAGCATTATATGTATTAGATATTTAAAACATAAAAACATGTAAGTTCATGTTTAATAAAATTGAGTTTAAAAAAGTGTAAATTTGCCCTCTCCTAAATGCATAAAGTAAAATCTATCAGTTACCAATTATAATTTAAGGTAAATTAACCAGTCTATGTAATGGTGTTTAAGTATAAAAAGTTTGTAAGAGCATCTTCCAAATTACAGCATTTAAATGGCTAGTTCTAAAAAGTCATTATTCATTAGAAATCAAAATTGGTATTAATGGCAAAAAATAACTTCATAACAATAAAACCTGTCTGAAAGTCACCTCAATGTGCATATTCAAGTGGTGGCAGTAAAAAGTTACCTTGATTCCATTAAAAGTCTTCAGTTTTCATTTTAAAAATAGAAAAAAATGATTTTTTTCTACTGCTAAAATAAAATACCTATGTAATTAATGTCTTCATGGTAAAAATGTAAAAATAAAAAGCAAAGTACTAAAAGTTCATTTAATACATAACACATTGCAAAAAAGTGTTTAAAAATATATAAAAATCAAGAGATTGGCTTCAACATTGTCAAAATCTCTTGTGCATTCAAAGCAAGTATCCAATATATGCAGGGTACTTCTCTATGTGAGTTGTTGGCTAGTTTGGTCACTGACCCCTAAAACAATAAAAGCATCTACTACATCTCTGGTCATGATCCTGAAGTAGATGGAAATTACTTTGCAGTTTCAAACTCTTGCAGCAGCCAACAGTGGCTAAGTACAACCAAATGTACAATAGATATCGTCTCCAAACTGGCACTGTTTCATAGTGCCAGAGAACGCTATGCACCAGGCCAGTAAGATCTACTTCCTAGTTTCTCTCTAGAATCAATGATGCTGCAGCTTCTATGAAGAACATAAGAAGTCAAGCAATAAATATCAGAGTGCTATAAGTAGAACGCCTAGTATTGCAAACCTGAAGCTTAAAGCTATTTATTAATTGCAGCTAAAGAAAAACTTATACATTGAGTAATACATTAATTAGTATTACGTACTATACCTATACCCTATTCTAGATGTATGTCTGATAATTATGGTAATGCGTCTAGTAAATCATATAAAGGAAAACATTGAACATGTTAAAGGTCCTGATCAACTTCATTTTTTGAATAGTTAATAAACATGTCTATAAAATTAAAAAATGGCCACCTTGCCTGAGAGCAATGGAGCCAACAAACTTTTTAATTAAAAAGCCACCAAATTAACTTAGGGTCAACCTCTCATATCCTTCTCCCTACACTAGGTGAAGGATGTGCTTGAGTCCAGAGCCACCAGTGGCTTACACGTGGTTGATTAATTAATACCAGGCTCAATTACTAAAAACCATCAAGGTGCAAATAAGGGTGTATCTGACTCTCAACCCAGGTTTTCCTCCTACCCCTTATTCCAGCATCTGAACTAGAATGTAAAGTTCCATAGTGTACTCAGGGTAAATAAACCAGGACAACCAGCTTGAGGTTCACCCTAAAAACTGATGGGTAGCTTATTAAAAATGCTCAAATCTACCTGCCAGGAGCAGTGCAATAAAAAGTCCTTCCTGAACTTCACCCAGGCACTCATGTGGGAAAAAATGCCCTAACCATTTTATCCAAATAGGTTTTCAAAAGAACAAAGCCTGTAAAAACAGTCAAAAAATTTTTATCAGGAGTTACTCAATTAAAGCCAAAATATAAAAGCTTTACCCTGTAGCTTTCTCTAATCACTCCCACAGCTATTAAAGCTAAAGAAATGTCCAGCTTCATGTACTATTCCTGAAAAAAGTCAGCTGTCCAAGAGTACCAGTTCACCAGATGCGCCTGGTGAAACACATGAGTGCCAGACATTGCAGTCTGGGAAGTATCTTCAAAAAACAAAGCTAAGTAATGTCTATGTCACAGTCAATTGTTTCCTTTAACTCTAGCCCACATGCCTATTGCTAGAAAGAAAACAAAACAAAACAAAATAAAACCAGACTTCCCTTTAAAACCTTGCCTCTTTTCATCTCCTTTGGCTTAACTGAAAAGAGAAATAACTCTTCTCATTTCTCTCCTCTATCAAAATACTAATATTAATGATTTATGCCTAATCCCATTGTCTATTATAATTCCTCTCTGGGGTTATCCAATAGCCTAAAATAACTTAAAAAAGAAAAGATATATATATATATATAAGTATATATATATACTGTTCTCTACCAACTTTAGAAAGGTGCCATTTTTACAGGCATCTAACCTTTTCTAATTCTGTGATCCAGTGTCCTCTTAAAGGAAACATGTATTCCACAAATTCTGATTAAGTTTGTTTCTTTCAGAATAGGCATCTGTTTAACCAAGTAAACGCTTCATCCAGCTTCATACAGAATGCCAGATCCATCTTCCTCCAGTCAAAATAAAATACAGTTTTTACACCTTGTCAGATAGAGACTACAGCCCGTGGCCAGCAGGAAGTAGCTGCAGAAAAAAAACCATCTCCCTCCAGCACTCTTTTAAGATTACAAGTTTAAAATCTCTAAAGAGAAAATAAAACAAGCTAATAAGATAAGAAATTAATAGATGGATCTGGAGCCTTGCAGAAAGTGCACATGAACATCATTAACCCCCAAGATGGCTGCTGGAACATCCCCACCCCCAAGATTCTGCTATCAAGAACAAAAACTTCTTCTGGGAACAAGAAAAAGCCTCAGATATTACCCAAAAACTTTATCTTTAGACCCTCACTGGGAAATTAATAGGTGGGGTAATCAAAACAACAAACAGCTGCCCACCTCATAACTCCAATAATAGTGATGCCAAAGATTAACAAATTAAGTTTGCATCAAAGGGGGGAATATATGGGCTGTGTTTTTCTTCATAAATAACCTAGGTTGTGTGTGTAAACTAAATGTGTTAATTCAAGCTTACCTGGAATCTGATGGATATGTGTTAATTCAAGCTTACCTGGAATGTGGAGGATATGTGTTAGTTCAAGTTTACCTGGAAAGTATGTGTTAATTCAAAACCTATCTAATATTCAGATAAAACACTTGAAACTTTAAGAAACTAACAAAATCATTTTGCATATAAGCACTGCTTGACTCCCCACTCCTACATCCTCTGTGTAAAAGGAACCCAAAAATCCTATTCAGGGCTTGGTTTTTATTAGGACAGGATTCCACCAAGTCTATCCAGTAGTAATAAATCTTCCTTCTCAGCTTCTCACATCCTGGCCTTCAATACTGTGTCTACCTGACTTCTGTCTCTCCACAACATCATCAGAGCGTTATCACCAGTTGACCTATCTCACAACTCCTTAGGAAAAACAATTTACAGGATATTGTCTTAATTTGACTTGACTCAGCTCACACGGCAGAAAAAGCCCTATTTATTCAATATATATTAACTTGCCAAAGGGCTGTTAATGCAAAGTACCAGAAATCTGTTGGCTTTTACAAAGGGTATTTATTTGGGGTAAAAGCTTACAATTCCAAGACCATTAAAGTCCACCTCGAAGTATCTTAAGAGGTGATTTCTCACCAATGTCAGCTGCCACATTTTGAAGCAAGATAGTCTGTGATGTCTGCCTGGTCTCTGCCTTCCCCTCTGAGCTTCCTCTCTCAGGCTCAAATATTCTACTTTGTTACCAATTTCAAGCTGTAACCTGGCATAGGACTTGTCTCTTTCTGAGCCTCCTATATCAGTCTTGGCTTTTCCACTCTCTTCCCATTTTCATCTGTATGGTAAATGACTCATTGTTTAAATCTTGTCACATGGCAGGATAAAAAATTACAAAACTCCCTTTATATCAGACCCAGTAAGAGGGTGAGGACTCTACCTGAGTCACACTCACTGATGTAGTCAAATCAAAAGGCTTAAAGCAAGTTTATCATATAATCTAATCAAAGACCCCTCAGCTAAATTTAATGCAATCAGATTTATTCATAAAATATTTTCAGACTGCCACACAGGGTGTTTGCAAAAAAATTTAAAAAATCTATTGCTTAGCTTAACATTTTAGGAGTTTGAATCTGTGATATCAGTTGAAATAATTAAGTTTCCGGATAAAGCAGGAGATGCTCATGAGGATGTTGAGAAACTGACATATTCTGGGATATCTAGAAGGCTATTATAGCGCTGAGCACATGCCCCAGTAAAAACTTTATAATGCCTTAATTTCTAACCTCTGGCTAATCTGGAGGCTTTAAATAAACAGGAACTGAAGCCTAAAGAAATGTTGCATAATGCTGACTGAAGTTAAAGGCTTACAAAGACATAAATAGGAAGCCTTTAGGAAAGGGTTAGAGAACAATTGATACACAACATTTAAGAGAATCTATGGCCAGTCACCAGTTGACTGCTAAGCTAATGGACCAGAGACTTCAGGGTTCTCATGCAATTAAAAAAGATACAGAATTTAAGGTATTAGTCCAGGAGACTCACTATACAAACAAACAGAAACTGCAGTGACAGCAACAACAATAAAACAAAAGAACAATGAACTCTAAAGAGGGGCTTGATTTCCAGAGTTCCCAAATATTTTATGTGAAATGTCCCATTTTTAATGCAAAATTATGTGACATGAAGTGAAAAAGGAAATTATATCCCATAATCTTGGAAAAAGGAAACAGCCCCTGAGGAGGCCAAAATATTGCATTTACAAATATTTTAAATCACCTATTAAAATATGCTAAAAAACTATAGAAAGGAATATCTAAAGAATTAAAGGAAGCACGGCAATGATAAATCACCAAATAAGACATATAACTAGAGAGATAAGCATTTATAGTAGAAGAGAACCAAAAAGAAGTTCTGGAGTTGAAAAATAAATAATTGAAAGAAAAACTTACTAGATGGGCACAACAGCAGATTTGATTTGGCAGAAGAAAAAAAAATCAGCAAATATGAAAATATCTGTGGCTTAAAGTTGTAGTTCAGTATAAGAACATTAAACAATTTACTGTACCATCGTAAGAGAATAAAGAGCAAAAAACACATTATAGCCTCAAAAAATACATTTAAAAATATTTCAGAAAATACAATGCCTGTTAATGCCAAAACACTCAACAAATTAGATTAAGAAAGGAAGTTTATCAACCAGATAAAAGGTATCTATGAAAAAATTACAAATAATATGACACCTAATGTTTAAAGACTTAATGCTTTTCCTCAAAGAAGGTAAGTAATACTACTTCTATTCAACATTGTACTTGAGGTACTAGCCAGGGCAATTAGCAAGAAAATAAATCAAATTTTTCCAGAGAGCAAAGGAAGAAGTAAAGGTATTTCTATTTGCAGGTGACAGATCTTGAATACAGATAATTTTAAAGAAATCTCTAATGCTATAAGTTCTATGACATGAGTTCATCAAAGTTTCAGGATATAACAAGATCAATTCACAAAAAGGAATTGTTTTTCTATACAATAGCAAGGAACAATCTGTAAATGAAATAATAAAAGAAAATATAATTACAAAAGCATCAACCAAGTGCCAACTAGTGATGGATCTGACCAAAGGAGGAAACCTGAAATGCAAAAGAACTCTTACATTTAAGAAATTTCAAAATGAGCTGGGAGGTCATTTCAAAGTTTATACTTATGCAGGTCTCAGGCAGTTCTCACTAACTGCAACAGTAAACAAAGCCTCAAACAGGGGTACTCCCAAGGCCTTTTGGAAAGTCTGGACACTATAAGTAAGGCACACAACACCATGAAATTAGTACCCCATTGGTGGGTTTTATTTGGGAGAATATGATAATCAATTTTGCCTATTTAACAGAGTTATTTATAATTTCCCTACAAATGATTCTTCTACCCCTTTTATATGAAACTGTAATTAGCGCTATACCCATAAGATGTCCCAGAGACTAAAATCTTCCATCTGTTCATATGCCAGTTGAACCCTAAATCTACACAGAGTTGCAGCCAACGCCTACTCTCCAGTTGTTCTGACTCACCCAGGACAATTAACAAAACAATGATGATGAACAACTCCCATCCCCCCAAAACAAAGAATATCTTGAACTACAAGCAAAACAGTTCCTTTCATCTGCCCCATAAGATCTAAGCCTCCTCTCAATCTGAAGCGCAGTGGACATCATCATTCTGAATTCCTCAAGATTGAGCGATGAACAAACATAAGGGAGGAATGCAAACATAGACCAGAGTAGACTCACTGTTATTGTAGTAACAGAAGAACTTGCCGTATTGATATAAAGACAGTGGTTAGCCAAGGTTCTTGGGGAGTGGTAGGAAAGCATAGGTGGAACACAGGATATTTTTAGGGCATTGAATTTGTTTTGCAAAATAATTCAGTGACAGATATAGGACATCATACATTTGTAAATCCTATAAAACTGTACAGTGAAAAATGTAAACCATAAAGTAAACTTTAAACTTTTTAGTAGAAATGCTTCAATATTGGTTCATCAATTGTCGCAAATGTACCACACTAATGTAAGATGTTATTAATAGGGTAAAATGTGGGAAATGGGGTGAGTTATATGGGAATCCCTTGCATTTTGATCTAACATTTCTGTAATCTAAAACTTCTCTAAAATAAAGTTCATTATTATAAAAAATAAAATAAAATACCTCAGCATAAATGAAACAAAATTGTGCAAGACCTGTACATTGAAAATTATAAGACATTGCTAGGCAAATTTAAAGATATAAATTAATGAATAGGTATATACAATATTTGTGGGCCAGAAGACTTACAATTATTAAGATGGCAGTGCTCCCCCAATTGATCTATAGGTACCACATAATTCTGATCAAAATACCAGCTGACTTTTTTTCCTTAGTAGTTATTGAGGTGATCCTAAAATTCACATGAAAACAAAAGGGGGCAAAAATAGTCAAAACAATCATGAAAAAGAATAATAAGCATAGTTTCAAAATCAAAATTTACTACAACAATAAAGTAATTAAGACAGTGTGGTACATGCATAAAGATAGAGATATAAGTCAATGAATAGAATTATGTATTCAGAAATAATCTGTTGCATGCATGTTCTATTGAACTTTGACAAGAATCCAAAAAATTAAATACAGTAAAGAATAGTTTTCAACAAATGGTACTCAGTTTTATATCCCCACACATATGATTTAAGTTGAAATTCTACCTCATATCATACACAAAACTTTATTCAAAAATATATCCTACATATAAATATAAGAGGTAAAATAACCAAACAGCTCAACCACTGACTAGACAGAATCTAAATTTACCACTATTGACCAGTCAGAAAAAGAGATGGGCATATTACTGAGTGTAAACTACATTATCCTTGTCTCTACTATAAATTTACATGCAATGAATGGCCCTCAACCAAATATTCAACCAAATATATAAAGGAAACAAAATGAAACAACTACAATGAAAAACATATACACACAAAAACAAACATATTCTCTGTTAAGAAATAAAACTATCAATAAATCCAGAACCAGAGAAGAAAAATGTTTTGGAACTAACAGGTAAGAAAGTTAAAATAGTCATGATTACTACATTAAAAGTTTTTGTTGAATTGTAGATAAAATATGGAGGTGTCACAAATTTCAAGAGAAATGGAAACTTAAAAAGAATAAATTGAAAATGCAAGAAATACAATTTTCAAAACAAAATTTAAGAGATAACTCACTCCTATTATGGGCTTAACTGAAAACTGGATAAAGCAGAGGACTAAGCTGATGTACTTGAATACAGAACAATAGACATTCTAAAAATATAAAAAAGGAATAAAACGAAAATACAAGTAATAAAATAAAGTATAAAACAAATTATTTCAGACAAGAAGAATTCCTACCGTGGGCTTATTAGCAAACTAGACACTTCAGGGGAAACAATCCAAGTACTTGACAAAAGGACAACAGAAATATTGAAAACTGAAACAGAAATAAAACAAGAGGAAAAAAAAATGGACAAGCTTCCAAGAGCTGTGAGACAAAATCAAATAGTCAAGCATACAGATAATTTAACTTTCAGATGAAGAGAAAGAATGAGGCATGATAAATATTTGAAGAAAAAATTATTGACAATTTTCCAAAAATAAGGACATCAAACCACATATCCAAATCTTCTGTAAATACAATCAGAATGAATACAAGGGAAAAACATACCTAGACATATCATGGTTAAAGCTCTGCAAACCATTCCTCTTGGCATGAATGTGAGGGATGAAAGGGGTGTAATCAGATAAAGATGAAGAAAGGAAAAGAATAAATAGACTCCTTGCTAGAAATCATCCTTGTCAGATGACAGTAGAGGGATATGTTTAAGCACTGGAAAAAAACAAAAACAAAACAACAGAATTGTATAACCAGCAAAACTATCATTCACAGATGAAGCCAAATTAGAAAAATAAAATAAATGAAATTATTCAGACAGAAGGAATATAATACCACAGTGGGAATTAGATCTAAACAAAGAAATGTTGAATGCTGATTAAATTAGTCAAAAAAGTGGGTAAATAATAAAGAAAATTTTATTTTAATACTATCAAATATTATGGGCTTTCTAAATAAGAATAGTTACAATATATTATGATATTTATAATATAAATAATTATAATTTTTTGATGACCATAGCCATCAATCATTGGAAGAAGAAAATGAAAATATTCGGTTCTTACACTATTAGGTAAGGGGCAAAATAATTTAAAATAAACAAAATAAAGATTAATCTTTTAATTTCCAAGATAATCTCTAAAACTCTAAATTTAAAATCATTTTTATAAATAATATGATAAAAGTGAATATATGAATATAATTTTAAAAGTGTTTAAAAGGAGGCACAGAAAGAGAAACAAGTAAAAATAGACTGGCATATATTGTCTATGGGAAAACCATTTTATATATAAATATTTAAATAGTTTGAAAAATCAAATATAAAATGTATACACTACAAATAACAAAATGGGAATGGAAAAATTTATGACAAAAAAGCTGTACTCCAAAATAAGTAATACAGCTAATGATAAGATGGATATTACTTAATGATAAAGGAATCATTTCTTCAAGTTGATATAAAAATCCTAAATATAGGATTGCATATGCTTATTAAGAGGACTTTAGAATACATAAAGCAAAAGCATACACAATTTTAAATTAAAATAGACAAACTTGAAATTATATTTGTAGACTTCAGTATTTCTCAGTAAAGATTAAAATTAAACAAAAACCAATTTCAACTACTGATGAGTAAATTCAGCAGGCTACAATATAATCCAGTGAACAACTAAAGTTTGAGCTTGTCCAAGTCAGAAAGAGGCCAGGAGCCACCATCTTAACTCCACACCTGGCACGAGGGGAAGCGTGATAGACTGAAAATCCCAGTGCTGGTGGGGACTGGCTTCTTCCCATCCAGGTAAGTTTGCAGCTCTAGCCTAGGCCCCAGTGCCACCTCCAGCAGGGAGGAAGCTGTGGGGACCTGCACCAGCCTCTCTGGGAAATTACCAGCCAAGCCACAGAGGCCAGTAATTACGCTACCCTGGCAGCCAGAGTTACCCTAGGAGCTATTCTGTGGCTGGAATTGGAAGTTCCATTTCCCAGAAACAAGGGAGGAGGAGACAGTTGGCTGCTGACTTTGGCTACTGATTGGTAGACTTGGCTGGCTAAGAGATAACCCTGGGAAGAGTTGGGATGTGAACAAGCCCAAGTCAGGAAGAGGCCAGGAGCTGCCATTCTGACTCTGTCCCAACCTGATGGGAAGCCTGTCTGATTCTCAGTGTCAGCAAGACCCAGTTTCTTTCTCGCAGATCAGCCTGCAGCTGGCCTATGCTGTAGCCCGCACCTCCCCCCCCCCTTTAGCAGGGAGGAGGTTGAGGAGCTCCACACCAGCCTACACAGGTAACTGCAGGGAAATTTGGCTGGCCTAGATTGAAAATCAGAAGTCTACCAGGGCAACTGCAGTCATCTTGGACTCTCACTGAATATATTGCTGCCGACAACTGCAGTTCCATTCCCGCCGCAGGCAGGGGAGAAAGGGATGTGAAGCTTCATCAGTCTCTCTGGGCAATTACAGTATAGGCCTGCACTTGGATTATTCCACACAGCTGTTACTCTGTCCCTAGCCTGGCAAAGAAGAAAGTTGGAAAAAGAAGCTTCATTTTTCCCTGGAGCAAAGAAGGCAGCTTGAGCCTTCACAACTTATAGCAACAACTACATGCTTGGCTCCTACTGCACAACCAGAAAGAGAAAGGATAGGAAACCCTAAACTAAAGAGAAAAACTGCACCCAGAAAAAATGCTCCAGTAAGCCAGATGCAGAGACACCAACAAAAAATTACAATCCTCACCAAGAAACAGGAAGCTATGGCCCAGTTAAAGGAAGAAGATAAGCCTCCAGATGACATAAAGCAGTTGAGACAACTAATCATAAATTTTCAAACAAATCTCCTTAATAAATTCAATGAGAGGGCTAAAGAGATTGGGGGTATTAAGAAGATACTGAATAAGCATAAAGAAGAATTTGAAAGCATACATAGAAAATTAGCAGATCTTACGAGAATGAAAGGTGTAATAAATGAAATTTTAAAAAAAACATTGGAATCATATAAGAGCAGATTTGAGGAGGCAAAAGAAAGGGTTGGTGAGCTTGAAGAAATGTCCTCTGAAAGCGAACATACAAAAAGCAGATGAAAAAAAGAATGGAAAAAAATTGAACAAGGTCTCAGGGAATGAAACAATAGCAAAAGTCATGCAAACATACATGTCATGGGTGTCCTAGAAGGAGAAGAGTAGAGAAAAGGGGTAGAAGGAATATCTGAAGAAATAATGGCAGAAAATTTCCCAACCCTATTGAAGGACATAGATATCCCTCTCCAAGAACCACAATGTACTCTCATAAAAAAAATTAAAAAAAAATCCAAATAGAGAAATTCCAAGACACATATTCATCAGAATGTGAAATGCCAAAGAGAGAGAATTCTGAGAGCAGCAAGAGAAAAGAAATGCATAACATATAAGGGATATCCAATAAGACTAAGTGCTGATTTCTCACCAGAAACAATGGAGACAAGAAGACAGTGGTATGAATATTTAAGATATTACAAAAGAAAAACTTCCAGCCTATAATCTTATATCCAGCAAGACTGTCTTTCAAAAATGAGGGAGAAATTACAATATTCACAGATAAACAGAAACTGAGAGAATTTCTAAGGAAGAGACCAGATTTTCAGGAAATAATAAAGGGTGTGCTAGAGACTGAAAAGAAAAGACAGGAGAGAGGGGCTTGGAAGAGAGTCTAGAAATGAAGATTATATCAATAGAAGTAACGAAAAGTGTCAAAAGAGTGGTGCAAATAAAATATGTCAGATAAACCTCAAATAGAAATAAACTTAACCAATGATGTAAAGCATTTGTATTCAGAAATTCAATGTTAAAACAAATCAAAAAAGCCCTAAATAACTGGAAGAACATTCCATGCTCATGGATTGGAAGACTAAATATCATTAAGGTATCAATTCTACTCAGAATGATATACAGATTTAATGCAATCCCAATAAAAATTCCACCAGCATTAAAGAAAAAATTGAAAACATGATCATCAAATTTATTTGGAAGGGAATGAGTCCTGAATAGCCAGCAATATCATAAAAAGGAAAGGTGTACCCTCATCTCCAGACTTTAAATCATAATACCTACCTAAAGTGGTTAGTGGTATAAACAGTATGGTACTTGCCTAAAGACAGACACAACAGACCAATGGAACCAAATTTATGGTTCAGAAACAGATCCTCACAGGTATGGCCAAGTGATTTTTGACTAGCCTGTCAAACTCACACAGCTCAGGCAAAACAGTCCTTTTAAAAAAATTCTGTTACAAGAATTGGATATCCATATCTGAAAGAAGGAAGGATTACCCCTCTCTGACACCTTATCCAAAAATTAACTCAAAACGAATCAAAAACCTAAAAATGAAAGCAAGAACCATAAAACTTCTAAAAGAAATTATTGGAAAATATCTTCAAGCCCTGGTGGTAGGTGGTAAATTCTTAAAGGAGATAAGAGGATGACTGAGTGGACTTCTGATATTTAATGTATGTAGAAGTTTTAATTACTGTAAAAGTGTGGAAATGTATAGAGTGGATGGTAACACACAGTGAGTAACAGCTAGTTTATAAATGGGGATATGACTGAAAATGGTGGTCAAATTATGTAAATGCCAATTGACAGAATGCTAGAGAATAATGTAGGAACTGGATAACACAGTAAACCAAGAGGGGGTGAGAATTGTAGATGGTGGTACAGATGCAAGAGTGTCCTTAGTGAGCTAGAGTAAATTTACATCATTGGGAATGTGGAGAAGCATGGGAAAAATACAGCTGGAATGACCTATGGACTGTGGTTAGTGGTAATAATATAATATTCTTGCATCTATGCAGAAGATGTACTGTGCTGATATTGAGGTAGTATGGAAAATGTGAGCCAATATACACTATGGACATGGTAACAATCAGATATTATTTTATCTGTAGCAAATCACACATCCCATTTTGTTGTTTTGATGGAGGGGTGTTGTTTGGGATTTCTGCACATGGGCATGATTGTTTTATAAGTTTACAACTTCTGTCATAAAAAAATATATTTAAAAAATAATGATAGGGTGGGTTGGGGGGAAAACACACCAAATGTAAGATAAGGACTATGCCTAGTAGTAAGATGTTGACAATATTCTTTCATAATTTGTAACAAATATCTCATGACAATGCAAAGTGTTGGTGGAGGATTGATATACGGGACCCCTATATGATGTTATGCATGTTGGTCTTGTAAGTTCACAACTTTTACTATATACTAAATTGTTTATGTATGTTCACATATAAATGATATAAAGATAATAATAATAGGATTGGTTGGGGGAAAATACTTTGTTTACTAGTAATACTTTGACAATGCTCTTCAATCCTTAGTTAAAAAGGTTTAACAACAATGCAAGTTATTGGTGGTAGGGTGAGTTATGAGAGTCCTGTATGATGTTATGTATGTTTGTTTTGTAAGTTCACAACTATTATTATACATTTATTGTTTATGTATGTTTGTGTATGATGATATACATCAATAAATTAAATAAATAAATTTTAAAAATTAAGCAAAACCAATAATCAAAAGGACCATCAATGATTTGCAGTAACTTATATTGACAAACCCCTCCAGCCAGCAACGGCATGTATATTTTTAAAGTGCACACCAATATAACCATAATCTGGGTCACAAAACCAATACTAAAAAATTTTAATAAGATTGAAATAATAGAGAATGTTTTTATCAGCATTCTAATTAAGCTAAAAAATAAAGGACACTTGGAAAATCATCCAATACTTGAAAGTTAAGCAACAGATTTCACATAACCACAGGAATTTAGAATTTTGATTTTATGAAATTCTAAAAATAAAACAACAAAGTTTGTGCTTTGCTACTAAAGCAATGTTTATTGGGAAATTTGTAACATAAATGCTTATTAAAAACACAGTCTTAGGCATTTGTGGATGAATTTAGGTGCTAGTATTTTAATTCTTTATGTGAGTTATGGTTATTTAGTTTTTCACTTCATACTTTTCATTGACTTTATATCATGTTACATACTTTACCATGTTTATACTATACCTGGCAATTAAATTTCCCTGAATTATGTGGAGCTAGCTAGATATGTCTTTACTTATACAAACATTTAATTCAAAGGCAATGGGTTCTGTCAAAATAAAAGGGTATAAAAAATCAAAGTTGTATTTGGCATAATGTGGCAGGAAACATGTATTCTGGTGATTTAATTTGTGTTTGTCTGAATATAGAGCCTGAGACAAGGCTTGGTATAAATTATGATTTTTTTTTTTTTTTTTTGGAATTTGATCCCATGAATCAGGATTGAGGGAAAAAAGCAATTGAAATAGAGTGTTAAAAAATGGACTGGGTTCCATTATGCCCAACTAGAGCTCAATCCTAAAAGAACCCTCTGACAAACACTGAAGAATTTGTTTCACAGTTGTCCCATTGTAGGAGTTTATGCTGGAACATATCTGAACTAATTTCCATAGTATATTGTTTTCAGGTTGATCCAAGGAACATTCACCATCCCAACTACCAAATTCTGAAATGTCAATAACAAGGATAAATCACTCTCTTGCTCCCTTGGGAAAGACACTAGAGACAAAAAAAAAAAAAAAGGCTGCTGAAATTTAAATAGGCCAGGGGAATGAGATAAAGGCCTACATATAGTTGGATTTGGATTATGAACAATTTGACCAATTCCACAGATAGTCAAAGGGAAGTCACTGAATGATTTTTTAAAGAGGATTCAGGTGATCCTATCTCTACCTAAAGAAGTCAATCTGACCATTTTATGAAATAAAAATGATGGTTCAGTCTGTGGAGATGATGATTATTACAGTAATTGAGGTAATTCATTTTATATATTTCTACTATGTTAGTTTCAGATGAAATGAATGTAGGTAAAAAAATGAAAATGAGAGTGTTAAACTAATTTCCTTACATAACCTGATGTGGCTGACAAATACAGCACAAAGGAAATCAGTGAGGTTGAGAAATTAAAATTGGATGAATATGAGAATGACAGTTGATTACTAGAGATAGGAAATATGTTAGACTAGAGGTTTTATTGAAAATCTTATATTTGAAATCTGTAAATTTATTTATGGAATAACATTTCTTAAAGTTAACTAAGTCAAAGAATATAACAGGAATCAGAACCAAGATATATAATATTATAGGTTATAATTTATAAATTTCTACACATATATGTCAGAACCACAAAGTAAATTAAATTGGTGGTAATGTCATTAGTTGTTTCAAAATTAATTTGTTTGAGTGAATATTTACAAGAAGAAACTGTATAATTAATTAAATGGTTTTCAGAAAACAATCTTTTATTTTATATCCCCAGTAAGTAGGTCATATTCACTATTATAGTCTTTGAAGCAGTTGTCATTGTTAATGATGCAAGATATACTAGCAAATCACAAAATTAATTATAAGATAAGCTATCCTTAATAAATATAGATACTTCCATTGTTGTTCAACTAATGATTTGGTTTTTTTTTTTAATGATTCATTCAGGAAACTGAATGATCCATTGAGGAAACTGGTTTAAATAATTTTCATAGCCTGGAAAGAAAAACTGAATAGAATTGTTTTCTCTCCCTCCAGAAAAATCTGTGAAATTATTGAAGATATACATAAATGAGAATCCATCTTCATTTTGGAGGCCCAGGAAATTTGTCACTAATACATCAGAAGAGTGAGAACATACATGTGATTGATAACACAGAATAAAGAGCTGAGTAGCCTCACAAATATGTACAAGAAAACAAAATGTTAGTTTTCCAAAGAGAGGCTCAGAATAACAATATGACAATGGTCCTAAGAAGATGGAAATAGATGATGGGTGATTTAGACAGCAAGCATCTTTTAATGCGGCACTTACTCTTGCTCAAGCATTGAGCATAGTTCTCTAAATAGAAAGTTCTACTATAAGATAATTTGATAGCATAAAAAGAGTCCACAGATCATTCTATCTTTATGCCTTATATTGATCGTGTAACAAACAAGGATTCCCAGATAAGCTGAGAAATATATGTAACTTATATGCATTGATTAGGCTAAGGCTATGCATTCATCTCTGATGACAAACAGCAAACTATCACCTAACATTTGAGGTAAAAGAAAAGGCTTTAGGCCACAGAGAGCCTCAAATCAACCAACAAAAGAAATAAATGTGTATTTAAAATTAAAAATAATAAACAGCACAGAGTCAAACACAAGTGAGTTCTGAATCTGGAGATCATCCTTGCATGTATGGTCCCATTTATGTAGATGAATGTACTAAATAAGAAAGTCCCCTATTTAATTAGTAAGAAAGAGCTAGGTTGTAAATTGAGGTCTGATTTCTGATTAAAATGTCCACTAGCTTCAAAAAACAAAAATTTAAATAGAATTACCAAAAAATTTAAACTATTAAAATTTTGGATATATATTTAACCCATACTTAGGTTAGACATAATGAGGAACAGGAAACATATAACCAAGGAGGTAATATCTGCTGTTGTTGTTTTTACCTCCACCCCCTAGAATATCCTTACTTCCTGATTGATACTAGTCTAGACAACTTTTAGTAATCACCAAAGAAATGTATAACTATGTTTCAACAGAAAAATATACCAGCAGAGAAGCATATTTTTTTCTAAAAATTCTGATATAATTTTACTTTGTAGTAATTTTTATTTTCAATATTATTATTCTCAAATTGCTGATATTGAAGCAAGTTCCATTTTAGTTGTATACATAATAAAGTAAACTATTTTGTGAATAATTCTGCTTTATTTTGAACAAATAATTTTAGAAGACTGATTCTAAGCTGTTTTAAAATAATCGTTTTATAATTTGTTTTAAGATAGGCAATTATAATGAAATGCATAGATGTCTGAAATAGCATCAAACCCAATTTTCTGAAATAGTTATTTTTTGTAGTCTATTTGCATTATTGATAAATATAAAATTGAATTATTACCTTGCTTTTCCATTGTTAGGCAAAGAAATGAAGAAAGTCAATTCATGTTTTAATTAGATGTAAAATATGATTAAATCAATGATCCTAAATACTAATTTATCAAACTTAAAGGATAGAAAATTGATCAGATCATTAATTCTTATTATGTTAGCATAGTTTTTCTTAACTTTTTTATGGAAGATTAATTATATCCTGTAGATAAAATAGATCATAAGTTTAAAGCTTTAGAAATTTTAGA
Organism: Dasypus novemcinctus; assembly: GCF_030445035.2. NCBI lineage: Eukaryota > Metazoa > Chordata > Mammalia > Cingulata > Dasypodidae > Dasypus > Dasypus novemcinctus. The sequence goes on along the minus strand of NC_080674.1, from coordinate 31,550,799 downwards.
ACTATATATGCATATGAAACCAATAAACATAATAAAGAGAGAATTACCAGTGGTCCAGAATTTCCCAATCAATACCACTGCAAATTAACTGTTAATCTGATTTCTATTTCTAGAATGGCATTTGTTTGTTGATTTAACTACTTTCAAATAGAATGACACAATACAAAGTCTTTTAGGTCTGTTTTTCCCAATCAAAATTATGCTAATATTTATCCATTTTTGTTGTTTATCAGAGTAGTTCAATATTTTATTGTAATATAGGAGACACAAAATAATTTAATATGTTTTATTCATAGATGACTATCTTTAAATGCCAACTACCTCTATATTAATATAATAGCAATTACATGATGTAATATCTCTTTTGAAATTAAACTGATACAAAGGTTCAGAAGAAAAAAAAACCTAACACGAAAACATACCCAAAGAATTACCAAAAGAATAGTAAAACTTAACAGTTGATTTTGACATTGATTTTAGAAAATTAATTGAATTAACTAAAATTCATCAAATCTTGTCTTTCTTTCTAATGTTATTCTAGTTATTTCTCCAGGTATTTTGAAATACCTTTATCATGTGTGTTACAAATTTTGCTGATCTGATTGCTTTTAATTTATTAACTGCATTCTTCTAGTTTCTAAAATTTATTATTAAATTTCTTCTGTTTTCCTTTATATGTAAATATTATTTTCCTCAATTCTTGGTACTGAATATTTGAGTCATTAATTACCCCCTTTTTGTAATGTATATCAACAATTTTGTCTTTGATAATAACTTGAAATGTTCTATACTATTATTCCCATTATTCTAATTTTAAAGCTAAACTACATTTTTAAAATATAAGATCTCATAACTTTTTAGGAGGTATTTTAAGGATTTTAAAATTTTGTTAAAAAGTTTTCTATTTTTGTTTCTACCTCTGTTTAGAAATTTTAAAAATTTACATATTTTTATTAGATCTCTTCTTCATTATCAATATCTTATAAATATACTTTTCAATTTAGAATAGTTTAAATTTACAGAAATCTAGCAAACACTGCACAGAGTGTTCCCACATTACAAAACCTAGATTTTCCTTTTAACATCTTACATTAGTGTATTATATTTGTTTTAACTAATTAAGTGATAATGACACATTTTTTTAACTGAAGTCCATAGTATATTCAGATATCCCAGGTCCTTTTGCTGTTTCTGGATCCCAACCAGGATCTAACTTCAGAATTTGTTGCCATACCTCCTTAGACTCCTCTTGTATTTTCCATGTTTTGATGACCGTGACAGTTTTCAGGAGTATTGTTGAGAATTTTGTAGAATGTTCAGAAATTCTAGTGAATTTAAAACTGGCTATAGATGGGGCTTAAATATTCTTTCCTTTGATATGAGGGAAGGTTAATATGAGAAGAAGAAGAATTTAAACTAAGAGTTTAACACAAAAAAATTATTAAATAGGTCTGGACAGAAGCTCAGAGAAAAAAATGCCAGTGAATAAAACCATTATGCTGTACAAGAACTTGGATGTTTTTATTAGATTTAATCTAGCACATTTGATGGCTTTAATGATGTACATGACAACATTTATTTTATTTGGAATGTTTGCATTTTTGATACTTGGAATGACAGTTGAATGCCTGTAGCCTTTTTCTGGCTATATCTAGGCATTCAATGTATACATGCTATCTGTGACTATGATGGTATATTTTATTTTTTCTGATAATTGAAATTTTTATTTCTTTTTACTTGCCTTAATACACTTGTTACAATATCTAGTTCAATGTTTAACAAAAGTGGTGAAAGCAGATATATTTGTTTCCTTACTAATCTTAGCAGGGAATCTTTCAAAGTATTTATAAGGTGTTTGTTGCAAGAGTATCGGAAAACAGGTAAATTTTTAAAATTAGTTTATGAAAGTTCCTCTTTTAACTACTTGTCTAGAAATGTTTAATCATAAATGAGTATTTGATTTTATCAAAAGTTTTTCTGCCTCTCTCAACAAGATGACATGATTTTTCTTATATATTCTGTTAATGAGGCAAAATATGCTCTTTGAATTTTGATAGGAAAACACATGTGTTTTAATGTCTCTTCCATAATAATTGGAATTTGAATCTTCAGCAACCTTAAATTTCTGGAACATAGCCCATATAATTATAGTGCATTATCTCTAGACTCAATCTACTGACATATTGCTTAGAAGTTTTGCATTTATCATGAGAAAAATGATCTTTAATTATTCTTCCTTGTATTATTCTAGTAAGATTTTGTTATCAAAGCTACACGTGCCTTATAAAAGGAGTTAAAAATGTTTCCTCCTTTCCTTCGGAAGAATTTGTATGAGTTTTTGTGCTATTTATTCTTTAAATGTTTGGAAGAATTCACAAGTGAAGTCATGTAAGTCTAATGTATCCTTTGTCAAAGTTGTTTATATACTAGATAGAAGGAAAAAGAATAGCTATGTGAGGCAGGGGAAGCAAAAGGAGATTGAGAAAGAGGTGATGAGTTTGGTTTGTTGATAATTATTATTATTGCTATAACTGGAATAATGAAAGTGCTCTAAGAATGACTGAACTGATGAATGCACAAATACACGATTACACCAAATAATTTTGGTGGTACACTTTGAATGGATTTATGCTTTATTAATATGTGCCAATAAAAATTTTAAAAGTATAAAAATATAGTCAATTTACTTAATAGATAATAGGTGATTCCAAATTTTTATATTTCCGTTAGCTTTGGTAAATTATATTTTTGAGTGATTTGCACATTTTAACAAAATTTGTGAATTTATTTATAGTGTCTTTTCAACTTTTTCAATGCTTCAATTGTCTTTGAGGTGTTCTTTTTAAATGTCTGTTATTTGTACTTTTATCAGTCTTGTTAGGATTAGATTAACTTATTAAAATTTTAAAACTTATCATATACTGAATTTTCCTCTACCTCTCTATAATTACATTATGATAAGATCTTTCAAAAATTAAGACAAGACTTTCTTAAATATTTCTTCAGAATACCTATCTTAAAAAAATCAAAAGTTTTTGTTTCGTTTTGTTTTTGTGGGTCCCCTATTGATTCTCTTTTTAAAAGCTCAAGGGTATTTTTCTATAAAAACATTTATTACAAATCAACACTAATCACTTCTTTATGTTTGTAATTCATTTATTTTACATTTGTGAAATTATGGATTTTAACCTTCACTATGTTTTTTTTTTGACTCTCTAATTTATATGCTTTAATCTATTAATAACTGGACTTCTGCAATCATTCTTACAAGTGACTCATGCCCTATCACGTAATTACCTTGGTATAACAGCAACAGGCTATACCACTTGTTTCTTGTAGTATCACTCATTTCTTTACAACTTTACCATTGTATGCCTTTTCCCACTTTCATACAGCATATAAGCTAAATAGGAGGAGCTATAGCTATTGATCATTTAATATTATAACATTTCCTTGAGTGGTATCTCAAATTCTTCTCCTTCGCATCTTTGTTTTGAACAAAGAAAAGGATTACTCTGGTTGCTTTCAGCATTTTTACGCGCTCCCACCAGTTGACAAGTTTGAACCTTTGCAGTGTCAGGTTTATAATTTGTTAATATTCATAGATAACCTTCTTTGATTACATCATTTTCCAAATATTGAATTAATTTGAGAGGTTTCTTTGTAACTCTACAGCTTTATTTACCTGTTTTTACACTTAAAAAAAAATAGATTTCATTCACTTATCAACTTTGGGCATATTCCAATCTATTCATGTGAACATTTTCAATTAATGCTTGTGAACCCTTTATGAAATATGTTTTCTGAAATTCCAGCAGCTAAATTTGATTGTTTTAAATATTCCTTTTATGTCTAATCAGAATTCTTTTCATACTGTATTATCTTTTAGATGTTTCTTATTAATCAGTTCAAAAACTACAAAAAAAAGCATTTTCTTAATGCTCTTTGCTCCCTTTTAGGAAATGTCAATATATAAAGATTGCAATGCATATAGTACAGTGGTCTTAGCAGAATTAAACACCCAGAAGATAATTGAAATGACATCAATATAATGCATGTGGAATAAATTTGAATTATTTTCATTAATTTTTAATATGATATAGTCACTTTATTTTGTCCAAGTAAATATTGTATTTTTATATTGTTTTCTTTAACTTTAATGACATTAGTATATGTATTCAACCTAGGAGAATATCAAAATTTTGGACTTAAAGTCAATAATAAATACTGTGTTTTCCTTTACATTTTTTACAAAATATCTAATAACATAAAAAATATTTTACTTCATTTTTTCACTTTTATTCTATAACCGCTTATTTATTATTTAATTTTTTGTTTGGGAGATCAGTCTCATCAAATTTCAGAGGATTTCACTTTTAGAAATAGTTTTATTTGAAAGAGATACAAATATAACAAAGAAATCCAAAAGTCTTAGTCTTTCTAGATCTATTACTGATTTATCAGATCATTTGAATTCCTAAAAAACATTTAATAAATCTGAGACATCTGATTAACTCTCTGGTGATATTACTATTTAAGACATCACACATGTTTCATACATCAAATGCAGTAAGAACATGTTAAGATTATTTGACTACTTTGAAAAATGATACTTATGTGTTCCAACCTGGTGAAGAAAATAAAGTAAAACAATAGAACACAATTAAAATAGATGGAAACTTTACAATAAGAAAGAAGTTATACTTTTTCCCTCTTCTGGTTCCTACTTGCTTATATGTTGCTGTAATATCATGCCCCATCACCACTCTCAGGGAAGTATGGAATGCTACATTTTTTCAGAACTATTTATAGCACAGAATAAGTTATATAAGCTCATAAAATTCGACTAAAACTAATATATAAAATATATTTTGTTTTAAATTCATCATATACTAGTTCTGTGCATAACATTTTTCTAAGTATTGTAGAGAGATATACATAAAATGTGAATTTTTACTTCATTGAGATTATAATCTAGTTAGGCAGATAAAGATACACATGTACAATATTTAAATGAATGTACAAGGTGTTAACTAGTACTCTATGCCAGTTATAATTTGTGGAAGAGTAGATGAGAAAGGAATCAAAGTGAATTATTTCATTCATTTCATTCAATCATTTATTAATGTATTCATTCATTCATTCTTTCAGTGAATGTCAATATTTTAGTCATTAAACATAATAATTATTGAGCAAATACTATGAACATATGTATCCATCCTTACTTGAATCAATCATAAAACATTCAATGTGCTTCCCACATATTTCAGTAGCTTTTCTAAGTGCTGACAGAACAAAGATCATTAAAATCCAATTTCATCCCTTCACATCATAACAGCCTAGACAAGTATGCAATTTAGAGACAAACAGTAAGAGTCAGCATAGCATATTGGGAAGTAGTACTCTTGTGCTGTTGTTTTGTAAAAGGTCCAAATTTAAAATTTTTCCCAGAATTTATTAGCTGCTTGACCTTCCTTTCAGGCTTAATTCTCTTCTGAAGTCATCGCTCAATAAATGACATAAAATTGCTCTTGTGCAGACAAATACGGTGCCCTGTGTGTATAGAGAAAGGATTACTTTGCTTAAAATGGCAGTGGAAGCTCCTCACTATGGTCAACATTCGAATTGACTTTTAAAAGACGGGTGCATTTGTTAGATTCAAAAGAGTAGAAAGGCATTTCGGGAAACGGACTTTGGCCCAGTGGTTAGGGCGTCCGTCTACCATATGGGAGGTCCGCGGTTCAAACCCCGGGCCTCCTTGACCCGTGTGGAGCTGGCCATGCGCAGCGCTGATGCGGGCAAGGAGTGCCGTGCCACGCAAGGGTGTCCCCCGCGTGGGGGAGCCCCACGCGCAAGGAGTGCGCCCGTGAGGAAAGCCGCCCAGCGTGAAAAGAAAGAGCAGCCTGCCCAGGAATGGCGCCGCCCACACTTCCCGTGCCGCTGACGACAACAGAAGCGGACAAAGAAACAAAAGCAGACAAAGAAACAAGACGCAACAAATAGACACCAAGAACAGACAACCAGGGGAGGGGGGGAAATTAAATAAATAAATAAATCTTTAAAAAAAAAAAAGGCATTTCAAGCATATGCAAATTCACTCGAGTTGGCAAAACTTATTTCTGCATTTTATGAAGGGTGAGTGTGTGAAATCATCAGTGATAGGATTGAGAAGGAGATAATACAGTCAGACAAAGAAGAGCCTTATGTACCTTGGAAAGAAATTACAAGTTTATTATAATGTCAGAGAAAATATTAGGGAACACTCTTGTTACAGACATATATTTATATTAGACAAGAGTTGGAATTGATGGAGTGAAAAGAATAAGGAGATTATTGCAAAAAATGAGTTGATTTATGGATATAGGAAGTGGGGATGGGATTGGAAAATAGTGGAAGGCTTCCTGAGAAAACCATGAGCACTCATATGTGAGGGAAGAGGAAAATCCTTAGCTCACCATGTTTCCTAGGACTCTATATTTACGAATAGGCTTATGATTGTTATATTAGGAATGTCCAGGGAGATAACTCAGGAAATTTAAGGAGTTCAGATTATGTACATGAGTTATAAGTGGTTGGAGAAAATCTAAATAGGAAAGTGTGCCTGGAATTAAGAATATTAGAAAGGGAATTAAGATTTAGAATAAGAGCTGTGTAGGCAGTCATTGAATTCTGACACCTAAAAAAGGTCATTTACCTAGGAATTTACGAGTAAAATAACTGGGCTGATGATATGATTCTATGTAAGACCGTTGAGTCTACATAAGAGGAGGAGGAAGAAAACCCTTGTGTGCCTAAACCAAAGTTACAAGAAAGTAACCAGGAGAGAAAGGAGTCATTAATATCACGGAATGGAAGGGTTTCAAGGAGGGAATATGCAAAAATGTCAAATAAAGGACAAAATTCCAGTAAGATAAAGATATTGTTGGTTAACTTGACAATTATTTTATGTTTATGAGCTATGAAATCACATAGATAGCAATGGTTTAAAAATAGACGATGGGCAAAGAAATAAAGGAAGCTAGCTTTTTGTGTTGTTATGCTTTGTTTCTTTTTGGAAATGTGGATGTATAAGCATAGAGAAATAAAGGCATAGAGACAATAATATGTCTATATCACATGCACTTTTATTTTTCATTCATTTATTGTTCTCCTTGTTATTTTTGTTTTAATCTGAAGCTTATAACTGCCTTAAACATATTTATGGTTTGAGAAATATAGTCCAGAAAGAAGAGACACACTGAGTATAGCAGAATTAAAAGGGGCAAATTAATAGAGCAAGACCCTAAGATAAGAATACATAAGAATGTAGAGATTGGATAGGAGAATTAATTTTTTCCTGTGACATTAGGCAATTTCCCCAACCTTATTAGCTGCACAAAAAGAACTATAGCCAGAATTCACTGGTGCTTTTGTATAACATGGTTTGCTGTCATGGAATTGTAAGTAGAATTTTCAAATAGATGAATACAATTTGCATTATAAGGGGAAAAAAGTTGTCTCACTTTATGGAAAGGAGAAAACTATAGGCCAAGTTGTAGAAGTAAGACTGAGCCTAATGCAATGAAGCTCTCAGAATAATAGACTTTGATGTTGGGGAGTAGTGAATGATAAGCTTGGATGGCATATCTGAGATCTTAAACTACCATTTAATGATCATGAAATTTTCTTATAAACAGTTTATACATGGACAATTAATATGCATATAATGAAAACAGGTGAGTAGCTATATAATCATTATGATAATATTATATTCCGATTAACTTTTTCAGCAATGATGTTAGAAATATCAATAAGAAATTTCATCTTTAAGAAAATTGTCAAGGGTTATTTGACAGGATTTAGTGACTCATTTGTCTAATGAAAAGAATTTTTAAAAATTTTAAGTAATAATGCAAGCATCTAATTTTTTCATCATGCGAATAGTTCATGGGCTGAAATAAGGGAATATAAGGTAGACAAAAATTATTATAAATTTTAAATTAGAACAAGTTGAAAGAGAGAGAGAAAGAGAGAGAGAGAAAAGAGAGAGAGAGAGAAAGTGAACAAATCCCAGAGAGATGATTTTTAACATCGCTTTCCATGTCATACGACTTCAGGACAACAAAGAGCCGAATTTCACTAATTTATTTCACTTAATTAGGAGCATGGTGTAGTACTTTGCCAATATTACCATTTCATCTGTATGAATAATTTATTATTTTAAATGGCATGTTTGTTTATGATGAAGTATGATATTTAAAAATTCATAAATAATAGACTTACATCAATTGAGATCCAATTACTTTAAAAATGCTTTCCTGAATGCTATCTAATACATTCTTAATGTATTGCTAGTAAATAATTTTAAGTAAATAGCTTTATAATTTTATTTTATAATGAAAGTTCATATTTCAATTTTATATCCAATTTATGCTTGCTAGGATAAAGAAATGAGTTATTCAGGAATATCGATGTACTGTCCCAAATATTTATATAAAGAAACTCATAACAAATATTCCTCCCAAGTACAGTTTCAATTGGATTTTGATTAAAGATAGTCTAAAACAGATATCAAATTAAAGCACAGTTATTATATTAAGCTTGATTAGGTATATTTAAATTGAAATGCTATTGCTCTCTGAATAATATGAACTACACTAATCCTTGAAATAAATTTCATATACTTTACATACTAGATCCATTACTGTACAAAATTAAGTCTACCAAATGCAAAAAATTAAGTCTACCAAATGCATATATTACTGACATCCGTAAGAATTATGATGCAAAGACAAGTTATTACTAAAAAGCAGAAAAATGAAAAAAGTCATTTCAATTCTATACCTGGAAATGTCTCTTCCTGTAAATTTGACTCAATCATATTTTCCACCTACTATTGAAGACACTTATCAAATAAGTGATATGATTAGAGAAATACAAAGGAAAAGGTAACAAATTCATTAGAAGGAACAAGTGAAGTGAAAATAAACTATCTTTCATAAAACATGAATTAAATCTCCTCTCTGGATAAAAAGCTGCCAATTGCTACTTTCCTTAAGCCATCTTTTCCCCACACATTTAGCATCATGCTTAACACCCACGCTATTTTCTCACATTCGAACATATTCAATTTCTCTTTAGAACCTGCTGTCCAATAAGACTTTATCAATCATCTAGTGATGTGAAAATATTCATGCACAAATAAATAGTTATTGACAGGGAAAAAAATAAAAATCCCACTACTTTATAACAATTTAGGATATATCTTCTCTGAAATTTCTAATGTACATGTATATAGTATGTATTATATAAGAATACATATGTATATATTCACATGCCCAAGTTAATTTTGCTCATGTTCACATATATATTTTATTTTGGGGGAAAAATCAAAGTTCGCCTTATATGTTCTATTATTTATTTGCAGTCAGAATGCAGAATAAACAATCAAGTAAACAAAAAAAATCTAGTACACTTAGAATTGAATACATCATAACAGATTTATATATCATTTTTCATAAATGCAAGTTTCATATTGTTTTGCTTTTAGTTTAAAAAGATATGCAGGAAAGTATTGTGCTTTGTGATGTTAGCATTTGCCACCAATTTCACTTTTCTATTTGAGATTTTGGAAAATACAAGAGAAAATTAATAGTTTCTTAATATTAATAAATTGAATCTTTTAGGATAATCAGTTTCGTGAAAATAGATCTAAAGCCCCTTCAATTTTCCTCTGCTCTTCTCTTCAGAGTAACTTGATGCTCTGGAGAACCATATTTCCTGGTAATTATATTTATCTAAATCATTGTTATTAAGCAAAAAAACTGGTGGACGAAGTAATATTTCAGTAATAGTGAATGGTGCCAGTGATGTATCATTCAAAAACTGCTCATATTAAAGGTACAAGCTAACTAAAAAGACTGGATAATTGTGCTCTAGTCTAAAAATTTTCAACATATTCCATAGGGTTTACTATTCACACAGTATATTTGTTAAAATCATGAATTCAACATTAAAAGATTTAATATATGCATTCATCTGTTGAGTTGCTTCCATCTTTTGGTAAATGTGAATAATGTGTATATATCTGTTCGTGTCCATGCTTTCACTTCTTTTGAGTATATACCTAGTAGCGGGTTTGGCAGATTATATGACAACTCTTTACTTAGCTGCTTGAGGAACTGCCAAACTGTCCTTCACAGTGGCTATACCATTCTACATTCCCACCAGCAGTGAATGTGTTCTTATTTCTCACGTTCTCTCCAACACTTACAGTTTTGTATTTTTTAATAGCAGCCAGTCTAATAGGTGTAAAATGATATCGCATTGTAGTTTTGATTTGCATGTGGCATGTACATATGACAGAGTATTATTCGGCCATAAGAAGGAATGAACTATTGACATGCAGTAACATGGATGTGTCAGATAATGCCTGGTCTCACTCATATGAACAACGAGAGCGAGCAGAGTCACAGAGGTAGAGTCTGGAAGATAGGTTACCAGGACATAGAAAGGAAGTAGATATTGGCAACACGATGCTTAATCTGTGCAGAATTTATAATTAGGTTCATTGTAATGGTTCGGAAATGGCTGGAGGTGATGGTAGTACGGTGATATGAGTGTTATTATTGGTGCTGAAGTGTGGGTGTGAACATGATTGAAAGGGAAAGTTTTGGGCCATCCTGGGTGCCTGTATAACTCAGTGAACTCTGTGGCATCTGAGGATTGTGGTTTGAATCAAATATAAGAATGTTCTTTCAGGATCTATAACAACGGTATGGTACTCAGATGACAGTGGAGTGAAAAATGCATAAAAAGAAAACTATGGGATATAAATGTATTTGTTTTGTCATAGGTATGTTTTCTTGATAGATCGAGGCCCAGATGGTAGCTAAAAAAATATTAAAATCTATCCTGGGGAAGTCCTGCTACTTTCTCAAATAAAATGGAAAAAATGACTGGAATATAAAAGCCATGTCTAACAAAAGAAAGCAGGTCAATATACCAAGCTTTCTATCTAATGCTTGTACTTATGTACCTTATTCCTATAAAAATGAAACTTAGCCTAATTATAAGTAATGCCTAAGGTTTACCTCCTGAAAAACTCCTTGTTATTCGGATGTGGCCTCCCTTTAAGCCAAACTCAGCAAATGAACCTACTACCTTATCTCTGATATGGGACATCACCCCTGGGAATAAGCCTCTCTAACACAGAGTATTTATTACCAAGCTCTTGTGCTAGTTTCTCTTATGCTTTCTTCTACTTTCTCAGCATTCTTGATAGGGTTTTTCTTTTTCTTTGAAAGTAATAAACTTTTTTGGTTTATTAATATCCTCTATGTCCTTTTTCACTTCTATTTCCTTGATTCTTAGTCATATGAATGTCTTTACCATCTCAGATCTAACTTCATAATTTCTGTCATTCACAAAACCAGCAATTACTTTAATTACACCAAGAAAAACTTGGTCCAATCTAATCTTGTTTAAAGAGCTTCTTCAGTGCCTCACAATTCATTTCATATATGGATTTTGACATTCATTCATGAGAGGGACAATCAACACAATGATGTTTTTGTGGAAGTTAAAATGAGGTGTTCCCAACATTCACACAGGCTCTTCACAGCCAATACTGCTAGTACTTTACATACCTAAGGAAATTACATTACTTTTCTTCAGCTTCTTCTGTTTCCAGTCTTTAACCTTTTGCTTCAAAGTTTTTAAATAAAATTTATATTGGCTAACCAGGCCTTCATCAAATTCTTCTAACTTTTGGGTTTCTTTGTAGGCATTAGGTAGATTTTTCTCCTTCTGTTAAGGGTCAGATTTTAAATGAAGGAGTAATGTTTTTAAATAACTCCATTATAGAAACTGTCACAAGGTTTTGAACAGTAACAGACATATTGGGATCTTGTTCTGTCAGTGTAACAGCTTGATATGGTTATGAATTCCCAAAATAGATATTGGATTATGTTTTTAATCTGGTCTGTACCTGGGCAGGATTGAGTTATGATTGGGGCTTTGATTAGGTCACATCATTAGGGTGTTGGAGGCCACCAAGGCGTGGGGACTCACAGATAAAAGGCATGGCACAGGACACAGTTGAATGTTTTTGATTGGAGTTTTTTGTTTGTTTGTTTTCTAATTGTTTTTAAATTTATTGAAATATATCACTCATACATTAACATACATAAACAATAAATGTATAATAGTTGTGAATTTATAAAACAAACATATATAGAATCAATCAAACATATATAACATCTCACCCTACCACCAATAACTTGCATAGTTTTTAAACCTTTTTAACTAAGGATTAAAGAGCCTTGTCAAAATATTACTACTAAACAAAGTATTTTTCCCCTAACCAATCCAATTATTATTATCTTTATATGATTTATATGTGAACATACATGAACAATTAAGTGTATATTAAAAGTTGTGAACTTACAAAGCAAACATGCATAACACCATACAGGGGTCCCATGCATCAACCCTCCACCAACACCTTGCATTGTCATGAGATGTTTGTTACAAACTGTGAAAGAGCACTGTCATAACCTTACTACTAATCATATTTCTCTTCTTACATTGGTTGTGTTTTTCCCCCAACCCACCTATTTTTATTTTTAAAATATATTTCTTTATGACAGAAGTTGTAAACTTATAAAACAATCATGCACATGTGCAGAATTCCCAAACAACATGCCTCCATCAACACACCACACTGTGGTATGTCATTTCCTACAGATAGAATAATATCATCTGATTATTGCCATGTCCATAGTGTACATTTGGCTCACATTTTCCGTACTACCTCAGTATCAACACAGTGCATCTTTTGCATAGATGCAAGAATATTATAATATTACTACTAACCACAGTCCATAGGTCACTCCAGCTGTATTTTTCTCATGCTTCTCCACATTCCCAACACCCTGCAGTAGGGATATACATTTGTTCCAGCTAACAAAGAATGCTCTTGTTTCTGTACCATCAACCACAAGTCTCGTCTTCCTCTTGGTTTACTGTGCTATCCAGTTCCTAGATTATTTTCAAGCATTCTGTCAATTGGCATTTACATAACTAGACTACCATTTTCAGTCATAACCCATTTATAATCTAGTGGTTACTCACTGTGTTACCATCCACTCTATACATTTTCACAATTTTACAGTAAAGCTAATTAAAACTTCTACATACATTAAACATCAGTAGTCCACTCATTCCTCCTCTTATCTCCTTTAAGAATCCACCACCTACCATCAGGTCTTGAAGATATTTTCCAGTAATTTCTTCTGGAAGTTTTAGGTTCTTGCTTTTTATTTTTAGGTTTTAGATACATTTTGAGGTAGTTTTTGGATAAGATGTGAGATAGGGATCCTCTTTCCTTCTTTCAGCTATGGATATCCAATTCTTTCAGCAGCATTTGTTGAATGGATTGTTCTGCCCGAACTGTATGAGTCTGACAGGCTACTCAAAAATCACTTGAGCAGACCTGTGAGGGTCTGTTTCTGAACCATATGTTCCATTGGCCTATTGTGTCTAGCTTTAGGCCAGTATTATGCTGTTTTTACCACTATAGGTAGGTATTGTGATTTTAAAGTCTGGAGATGAGGGTTCACTTTTTGTTTTTATGTTTCTGGCTATTCAGGACTCCTTACACTTCCAAATAAATTTAATCATATTTTCAATTTTTTCTTTAATGCTGGTAGAATTTTTATCAGGATTGCATTAAATCTGTATATCACTTTGAGTAGAATTGCTATCTTAATGATATTTAGTCTTCCAATCCATGAGCATGGAATGTTCTTCCAGTTATTTAGGGCTTTTTTGATTTCTTTTAGCACTGAGTTGCAGTTTTCTGAATACAAGTGCTTTACATCATTGGTTAAGTTTATTCCTGACTATTTGAGTTTTATCTGTCATATTTTATTTTCACCACTCTTTTGACACTTTTAGTAACTTCTATCGATATAATCTTCATTTCCAGACTCTCTTCCAGGCCCCTCTTTCCTGTCCTTTCTCTTCAGTCTCTAGCACACCATTAAGTATTTCCTGAAAATCTGTTCTCTTCCTTAGAAATTCTCTCAGTTTCTGTGAATATTGTGATTTTTGCCCTCATTTTTGAAAGACAGTCTTGCTGGATATAAGATTCTTGGCTGGAAGTTTTTCTCTTGTATTATCTTAAATATATCAGACACTGTCTTCTTGACTCCATGTTTCTGGTGAAAAATCAGCACTTAAATCTTATTGGCTATCACTTATATGTTAATGCATTGCTTTTCTCTTGCTGCTATCAAAATTCTCTCTTTCTCTTTGGCCTTTGACATTCTGAAGAGCATGTGTCTTTAAATTGGTCTATTTGGATTTTTTTTTCAGATGGGAGTATGCTGTGCTTCTTGGACAAGGATATCTATGTCCTTCAATAGGGTTGGGAAATTTTCTACCATTATTTCTTTAAATATTCCTTCTGCCCTTTTTATCTTCTCTTCTCCTTCTGGGACATGCATGACACATATATTTGCACGCCTTTTTCTGCTGTTATTTAGTTCCCTGAGACTTTGTTCAATTTGTCCATTCTTTTCTTCATCTCTTCTTTTGTATGTTCACTTTCAGAGGCCATTTCTTCAAGCTCACCAATCCTTTCTTCTGCCTTCTCAAATCTGTTATATGATTTCAATGCTTTTTTAAATTTCATTGATTGCATCTTTCATTCCAATAAGTTCTGCTATCTTTCTATGTATGCTTTCAAATTCTTCTTTGTTCTCATCCAATGTCTGCTTAATATCCTTAATCTCTTTAGCTATCTCATTGAATTTATTAAGGAGATTTGTTTGAACATCTTTAATTAGTTGTCTCATCTCCTTTATGTCATCTGGAGGCTTATCTTCTTCCTTTAACTGGGCAATAGCTTCCTGTTTCTTGCTGTGGATTGTAATTTTTTGTTGGTGTCTTCACATACTAGATTTTTTTTTCTGAGTGCAATTTTTCTCTTTAGTTTAGGGCTTCCCATCATTTCTTCATTGCTGGTTATGCAGTAGGAGCCAAGCATGTAGTTGGTGCTGTAAGCTGTGGAGGCTCAAGCTGCCCTCATTGCACCAGGGACCAATGAAACTTCTTCCAACTTTCTCCTTTGCCAGGAGTAGGGACAAAGTCACAGCTATGTGGAATAATCCATGTTCAGTCCTAGACTGTAGTTGCCCAGAGAGACTGATGAAGCTTCACATCCCTTTCTCCCCTACCTGGGGTAAGGGATGGAGCTGCAGGTTTGGGCAGCAATCTATGCAGTGTGGATCCTAAGATGACTGCAGTTGACCTGGTAGACTTCTGATTTTCAGTCTATGCCAGCTGAAGTTCCCTGCAGTTATCTGTACAGGCTGGTGCAGGGCTCCTCAGCCTCCTCCCTGCCAGAGGTGGGACTGAAACCTAGGCAGGCAGCAGGCTGATCTGTGTGAAAGAAACTGTCAGTCTGGCTTCTCCTCAGGCTGGGGTAGAGTCAGAATGGTTGCTACTGGCCTCTTTCTGACTTGGGTTGGTTCTCACCCAAGCTGTTTCCAGGGTTATCTCTTGGCCAGCCAAGTCTCCCAATGAGTAGCTGAAATCGGTAGCCAACCATCTCCTCCTCCCCTGTTTCTGGGAAATGGAGCTTCCAATTCCCATCACAGAGCAGCTCCTTAGGCAGTTTGTGCCACCAGAGTAGGACAATCACTGGCCTCCAAGGCTTGGTCAGTAATTTCCTGGAGAGGCTGACCCAGGTCCGCATAGCTTCCTCCCTTCTGGAGGTGGCACTGGGGCTTAGGCTAGACCTGCAATATGATCTGGATGGGAAGAAGCCAGTCCCCACCAGCACTGAGATTTTCAGTCCACCCCACTTCCCTTCATGCCAGACACACAGTTAAGATGGTGGCTTCCAGCCTCTTTCTGACCTGGACAAGCTCAAACCTTAGCTGTTCTTAGGATCATACTGTAGCCCATTGAATTTCCTCATCACAGCTGAAATTGGTGCCCAACTGTCTCTTCCTCCCCAGCTTTGGGGAAGTGGAACTTTCAATTCCAGCCATGGAACAGCTCCTGAGGTGGCTTGTGCCTCCAGTGGAGGATGGGTACTAGCCTCCGGGACATGGAGCACTCTACTTACGAGTCTTCTCTGTAGATGGGCAGTCTCCTCCTTCCACTCCCCCAAGGACATTGCAGGATGCTCTTCTGGCTTCCTGGAGCCCCCAAATAGGTGCTTTGACTAGCTAAAGAGATCTCTGGGTATTTGCAAGCTGCCCTGTAGCAGGAGTTCCTTACTCAGTGGCCATCTTGCTCGATTGATGTTGGAGTTCTGATGTCAGAGTTTGATGCTGAAGACTTAAGCTGGAGCCCCAGTAAGTAAGCTTACAGAGGAAATAGAAGCAAGCACCAGGAAGAGAGGAACCCTGAGCCCAAGAAGAAGCAAGCTTGGGAAGAAAGGAAACTTGAACCTAGAGAGATGCAAGACCCTGGAAGAGAGGAACCCAGGAAGTCTGAACTCTTACAGCCATCAGCAGCCATCTTGCTCAGCAAGGAATGTAATTATTTCAATTTTTTACTAATACTTTCTGGATCTGATACTATGGCAGATGCCAAGACTGCAATATTCTTTTCTTCTCCTGAAGATTCTTCTTTCTCTCAATTCAATGTTCTTCTGTGGTTAGCTTTCAGATGGTATCTTCAATGATATCTTCTTCTTCTTGGTCTTCATCTCTGTTACTGTCAGTAAATGGATTCTCCCTGTTCTGTGGGATTATAACACTTTTTTTTTTATAGTAAGCAAATAAATCTGTAAACTAGTGCAGTTTGCATATTTCTTGGTATTTTTCATATTTATCTATAATACTCTCATACTTTCATTTTGTGGCACAAACCAGCTCACTAGAAGAAAGATCTCTTGTTAAAAAAGATGCTCTTTGTTATTAATTGTAAGTCACCTTCACCATATCTGAAAGAAGGGTTTTTTCTTCTCTTCTCTCTCTGTCCTTTAACCTGGTCATTTTTCCTTTGGGTCTTGAAATGGAATGGATTTTTAGGCCTAGCATCTTTTACAGCCTGCCCTAGTTTCCTCCATTCTTTTCAGTATTTCTTGAGAGTGCTTTGTTGTTTAAATTGCTTATTTTTTTAGCATGTTTTCAAGTTTAACTTTACTCATTTTTAGCAACTTCTGAAAACTTGGAAACTTTCTTCTCACCTTCATCCTTACATCTCAAGGGAATTGCATCCCCACAATTTCACAAGGAGTGGAGATAATCTAGAACATATCTAGAGATAATCTATAAAAGATACTCAGGAGCTGAAGCAGCAATCCTCTGCAAGCTGGAATCTCACAACTGATTTCCAACCTCTCCCCTAGATGTCTCCCTCATCTGTGTGCTCATTGTTTTTGTTCGTTGCTTGCACTTGTGGCCTGCTTGTTGCCTGCTCATTGTTTTTTCCTTTAGGAGGGGCCAGCAACCAAACCTGGGACCTCCCATGTGGGAGGTGGGTGCTCAACTGCTTGAGCCTCATCTATTACCCACAAGTGATTTTTAAAACAAGCTATAGGCTAAGTAGTTATCCAAGTCAGGTAGATGAGTGTTGGGTAATCATATGTAGGAAAGCACATGTGATTTTCCTTTCCTTTTAAGAGTATTTTTTTTGAAACCATGACTGTTAAATAATTAGGTTCACATATTATTTAGCCTTCTATGGGGGTTAGTGATAATTTAATATCTTAGAATCATGTAGCATTATGAATATATATATATATATATACACTATGCTGTGGAAAAAAGTTTCACCTGCTCTATTGTAGATGTTGCCTTATTATAGATGTTGCAGTTGCAGTTGATCCCTGTTATTGTAAATGATGTTGCAGTTCAGATAGAAACAGCTGCTTGGTAGTTTCGAATAAATATGAGGTGGAAACTAGGGTCGAAGCTCTCAGTTCCAGAAGCTGTGAGGCCCCTTGTCCCATCTTCATCTCCTGTCTTGTGTCTTTCTCTCTGCCCCTTTATTTCATAAAGTTCTGCATTGCCTTCCCTTTGAGCCAAACTATTGTGAGCTGATTGCAGCAGTATGCACAAGGGTACATGGATGACATTATAAAGGAACACCAAATTACCTTACATTCTTTAAGTTTTAAAATTTCTAAAATTATAGAACACATTCTAAGAATAAAACCTTTTCTTTTAATCTGTATTAAATGGTAATTCATGTTAAAAATATATATCAGAAACAGGTTCATTCTAAGATACAATAAATTATATGTTTATTCATTATATTAACTACTTAATGGTCATTTATTAAGAGATTGAATACAAATTTTTTAGGATCTTACCTGAAAGAATATTTGTGAATCATTCATTTATTTGTATTTCAAACTCAACTACCAATTCCCATTTCTATGCATTACAGCAGTTGAAAAGTGTTATATCAACATGAAAATAACATTATTAAACCTCATATAGTGTGTTAACTGTCCTTCAAATATAAAGATAAAAGAGATATGAAATTAATTCTATAATTTTAATTAATATGAAAGTTTGTCCTGAACTTTCCTTTAAAAAAGAATGTCATCACTGGTAAATATCCAGAAAGCATATAATCAGCCAGAGCGGGACAGAAGTAGTAGTATAGCAGGGTGCTGGAAGCAGTGACCTAAAGGAAATATAAGGTGTAAGGAAATGCTAGCTGCACAGACCTGGTGACATTGTAAGAGGTAGATTTTGACAACAACTTCACACTATGTTGAGTATAAGCTAGTTGTTCTTGTCTCAGGAGGGGATGGAAAGTCTGTTCTGACCATGAAGTTTGTTCAAGGAATTTTTGTTGAAATATGTGATCCGATGACAGAAAATTCTTACAGAAAGCAAGTTAAAGTAGATACACAACCATAGAAGCATGAAATCTTAGAAAGTACAGACACAGAACAGTTTACAGGAATGAGGGAGTAGTACATGAAAAATGGACAAGGCTTTGCATTAGTTTATTCATTTATTGCACAGTCCACATCTCATGATTTACAAGATCTGAGAGAACAGATTCTTCAAGTAAAAGGCATTTATGATGTTCCAATGATTCTGGTTGGTAATTGGTGTTATTTTGATTTTGAAAGAGTTGTAGGAAATATGCAAGTTCAAAATCTAGCAAGACAATGGAACAACTGAGCATTCTTAGAGTCTTCTGCAAGGTAAATAATAAATGGTAATGAAATATTTTATGACCTAGTATGGGCTGGGAAGGGCCACAGAAAGATATCAAGTCATCTAAATGCATTATTCTAAAGGCACTGTAGTCCTGAGACAGCTCTGAAGAAATGCTGCCCAGTACAACAATGCAGGCATTCCAACTTTGTTCAACCTACCAGCTTGATAAATGGACTTTCCTGTGGTTGTACCCTTTAAAATGCAGATGAAAGTTTCTAGCACAGTTTGCACATTCTAATCACTTTCCAGAATGACAAGAAAGACTTTACTTATACAATAGTCTTAGAGTATGCAACTGGTAAAATCAGAGGCACATCCAATATAACTGCTTAAGAGGCATTCTACATCCAACAGTGTTGTACATGTAAGAAAATGGTGTAATGTATATGTTAACATTCCACCCCTCACAAACTTTGTATTGGAAAGAACAATAAGGTAAATCCTAAAAGCACCACTGTTTTAGCTTAGTAAAAGATAGTCCAGAAGATGGAGGATTAGAGAGGCAGAGAGATCACTTGTCTCCCAGAAAAAAGTAGCTAGAGAGCAGGCAGAGGCTATCAGAGGATTGCTATGGGACTTAGACAGGAGAAGAAGATGAGACACCACCCAGAAAAGAGATGGACAAAGAAGAGGAGTCTATGCTGGCTGGAAAAATCCTGTGAGTTAAGCTGCAGGAGCAGCTACTGATGCCCATGCCCCCATCCTCAAAGCAAAAGGCAGTCTGTAGATTGCAGCAGCTGTGGACTGCTGCAGCTGTAGATTGAGGGATTGCAGAGGTTCTCTTTCCCAAAACAGGGGAGGCAGAGGGACAGAGCCTACAGCAAATTCAGATTTTGGTCAGCAAACTTGGCCTGCTGCATTGGAGGGGTTGCACACTTCCAGGCCTGGTGGGACTGTGACATTGTTTGCCTTGAGAGCTGGCAATGAGCTAAAAATAATTAGCCTTATCAAACACCCTCCCTTCTTCCCTGGCTAGTCGCTGAGGAGGCAGATGGAGGGAAGATGCAGCTGGCCAAAGAAGGAAAACAGTTTCTGAGAAAGTTTGTGAGGCTTGGTTCACCAGTTATCCTCCCCTGTGACTGTTGTAATTCTTCTGTGGTCCAAAATTTCAAAAATGAAGCCAAGGACATCACCAAATAGGATTAATATAAAAATGAAATAATAATGATAGGTTTAAACATAAGAAATAAAATACATATTAATTTAGAAAGACTAAAAAATTTTAATTGGGATATTAAAAAATAATGAAAAATATTCAAAAAATTTTTTGACATTTTTCTTTCATCACTGTAAGATCTTTTGTCATTTATGTATAGTGACATTTTATTCCATTTATTCCCACAGTGTCTGGCTTTTATTTCATTTTGACTTTAAAGAAGTTTTAGGTCACAGTAAAGTCACATAAAGAACAGAGGGACTCCCATAGACCCACCATCCCCTCCCCTTTCCTCCTTCAACTATCAATAACCTTTTTATATGTGGATGGTACATTTGTTACAATTGATGTACACATTGAAACATAGCCACTAACCATGGTCAATGGTTTCCTTTATGGTCTAATGCTAGAATGTACACTTTAATATATTTTTATTGAAATTGAACATGGCCTGTATTCATCATTGCAAGATCAAACAGAACATTTCCATTGTCTCCTGACTACCCCCTCTTCCATCTACTCTATTCTTCCCTCCTCCTCCCCTCATGGCCTATGGCAACCACCAGGCTTCATTCCTTCAAGGACAAGATTTATAGTCACTTGCAACAATTCTGAAGACTTGACAGTTTTCTGTCCTCCCCTATTAGGAACCACCCATGCTCTAGAGAGACACCCACCCTTCTATTCAAGAAAATATCAGGCCTCCCCTGGATGGGAGTTCAACTCCTTCCCTCTTATTCATTGGGTCTCCATGCACTGATACAACACACAATTACAAAATGATCACTCACATAGTCTCTAGAAGACTGCCTAAGATGTGCTTTGTCCCCAGTGCACCCCCCATCCAATACCCTAAACCAGTAACTCTTCCTTGTCATATTGCCAAAAGAACTTTCCCAACATTGTAGTTTCAACCACATACTTGCCAATCCCCAGTGTTCAACTGCTCCCTCCCACAACCCTACCCCAGTTCCACAGACCTTCTAACCTACCCTCCCCACCTTACCTCCCTGCCAAACATATACCACCCAACCCAATAGTATCACTATACCCGTGTCATATCCCTTCACTGTACTTCTCTTCACTGTACTTCACTGAACTACTCACTTCCACCTTATCATAGATTTAGCCCATATGGGTGTTGGCGTATGACCTTCTTCCTTTCTATTTCCTGTAAACATTTCTTCCAAACTCTAGCTCTCTGAGTCTGCTAAATTTGCTTATTTCATAGCAGAGAAGTCATGTAATATTTACCTTTCAATGCCTGGCTTGCTTCACTCAACATAAGGTCCTCCAGATTCATCCATGTTATCCTGTGTGTTAACACTGTATTCCTATTTACAGCTGAGCAATATTACATTGCATGTGTACACCACATTTTGTTTATCCATTCATCTGTTGAGGGGCATTTGGGTTGATTCCAATTTTTGGCAATAGTGAATAATGCCACAATGTACATAGGTGTGCATGTATCTGTTTATATCCTTGCTTTAGTCCCACTGCAGAGGGTTCTAATTCCTCCATATTCTCTCCAACCCTTTCAGTCCTTTGGTTTTTTTAATGGCTACAAGGCTAATGGGTATAAGATGATATTTCATTGTGGTTTTGATTCTCTTTTCTCTAATAGCTAGTGATATTGAGCATTTTTTCATGTGGTTTTTAGCCATTTGTATTTCTTCTTTGGAGAAGTGTCTGTTCAAATCACTTGCCCATTTTTTAAATGGGATGTTTGTCTTTTTATTTTCAAGATGTAGAATTTTTAATATATGTGGTATATTAGGCTCCTAATAGATGGTTACAAAATATTTTATCCCATTCGGTAGTCTGTCTTTTCACTTTCTTGATAAACTTCTTTGTGGTGCAAAAGGTTTTAATTTTGAGGAGGTCCCATTTATCTATTTTTTCTTTTCCTGCTGGAGCTTTGGGTGTGACATTCATGAATCCATTTCCTGTTATAAGGTTCTGTCAATATTTAGCTACATTATCTTTCAAGGTCTTTATAGTCTTGGCTCTTATATTTAGGTCTTTGATCCATCTCGAGTTGATTTTTGTATAAGGTGAGAGATGATGTTCCTCTCTCATTCTTTTGGATATGAATATACAGTTTTCTAAGCACCATTAATTGAAAAGGCCAATCTCTCCCAGTTGAGTGGGCTTGGTGGCCTTGTCAAATATCAGATGACTGTGTATGTGAGGATTTATATCAGAACTCTCAATTCAGTTCCATTGGTTGGTATGTCTATCTTTGTCACAAGAACATACGGTTTTGGCCACTGTAGCTTTGTAGTATGTTTTAAAGTCAGATGGTGTGATGCCTCTGATTTCGTTTTTCTTTTTCAATATGTCTTTGGTTATTCAGGGCTTCTTGCCCTTCCAAATAAATGTCATAGTTAGTTTTTCCAATTTGGTAAAAAATGCTGTGTTGATTTTTATTGGGAATGCACTAAGTATGTAGATTAATTTGGGTAGGATAGACATCTTAATGATATTTAGTCTTCCCATGCATGAACAGGGAATATTCTTCCATTTATTTAATTTTTCTATGATTTCCTTTAACTGTGTTGTGTATTTTCTGTGTATAAGTCATTTACAACTTCAGTTAAACTTAATCCTATATATTTGATCCATTAAATTGCTATTGTAAATGGAATATTTTCTTGATTTCATCCTCAGATTGTTCATTATTGGTGTACAGAAATACTATTGATTTTTGCACATTGATCTTCTAACCTGTGATTTTACTGAACTTATTTATAAGTTCTAGAAGCTTTGTTGTAGTTTTCTCAGGACTTTGTATATACAGGATTATGTTTGCAAATACTGAAATTTTGATTTCTTCCTTTCCAATTTGCATGCCTTCTATATCTTTTTCTTCCTAAGTGCTTGAGCAAGTACTTCTTAAAACAGTATTAAATAGGAATGATGATAGTGGGCATTGGATGGCATCCCATCCAATCTTAGTGGGAAAGCTCTTAGGATTTCACCATTGTATGTGATGTTAGTTGTGGGTTTTTCATGTATACCCTTTATCATAATGAGGAAATTTCCTTCTGTTTCCTTTTTTTTTTTTTTTTTTGCAGTGTTTTTATCAGGGAAGGGTCCTGTATTTTTTCAAATGCTTTTTCTGGATCTATAAAGGTGATCATATTAATTTTTCTTTTTATCTGTTTATGTGGTGTATTACATTGATTGTTTTTCTTATCTTGAACCATCCTTGAATGCCAGGGATAAAACCCACTTGGTTGTGGTGTATAATTTTTTGATGTGTTGTTGAATATGATTAGCAACTATTTTGCTGAGGATTTTAGCATCTTGGCTCATTAGAGAGTTTGGTCTGTAATTTTTCTTTCATGTGGCATCTTTGTTTGGCTTTGATATCAGGTTATTGTTGGCATCATAGAATGAGTTAGGTATGTTCATTCTACCTCTATTTTTGGAAGAGTTTAAGCAGGATTAGTTTTAGTTCTTTTCAGAATGTTTGGTAAAATTCACCTGGTAAAAGTCTGGTCATGGACTTTCCTCAGTTGGAAGCGTTTTGATGACCAATTCAGTCTTGTTCCTTGTGATTGGTCTGTTAAATTCATCAACTTCTTTCATCACTGTAGGCTGCTTGTGTGTTTCTAGGAATTTTTCCATTTCCTCAAAATTATCCTTCTTGGCATACAATTTTTCAAAGTATCCTCTCATTATACTGCTTATTTCTGTTATGATACCTCCTTCCTCAATTCTCATTTTGTGTATTTATGTATTCTCCCTTTTTTTCTTTGTCAGTCTAGCTAAGGGTTTGTCAGTTTTATTGATCTTGAAAAACCAAATTTTAATTTCATTTTTTTCTAGCACTTTTTATTTTCTACTTTATTTAGTTCTGCTCTAACCTTTGTTGTTTTCTTCTTTCCACTTCATTTGGGGTGAGTTTTTTGTTCTTTTTCTAATTCCTCTAGGTGTGCAATTAGGCCTTTAATCTTAGCTCTTTCTTCTTTTTGATATATGGGTTTTTGACTATGAATTTCCCTCCTGTTTAGCTTTTGTTTCATCCCATAGATTTTGATATGTTGTGTTGTCATATCCATTCACTTAAGGGTATTTGCTGATTTCTTTTTTAATTTCCTCCTTGTCAAAGAGTGTGTTTTTTAACTTCCATATCTTTTTGCCTAATCTGGTTTTTTGGCCCTTACTGATTTCCAGCTTTAGTTCATTGTGGTCAGAGAAATTACTTTGTATAATTTCAATATTCTGAATTCATTGAGAGTTGATCTGTGGCCTAGCATGTATTTTATCTTGGAGAATGATCTATGTGCACTCAAGAAGAAAGTAATTCCCACTGTATTTGGGTGTAGTGTTCTATATATGTTTATTAGGTCCAGATCCTCTTATGTATAATTCAAAGTCTTTGTTTCTTTATTGATTCTTGGTCAATATGTTCTGTTTAATGGTGATAATGGTGTGTTAAAGTCCCCCACTATAATTGTAAAGGCATCTATTCCTCCACTTAGTTTTTCCAGTGTTTTCCTCATGTATTTTGAAGTGCCTTGGTTAGGTTCATAAATGTTTATGATTGTTTCTTCTTCTTGAAAGATTACCTCTTTTATTAATAAATATAGTGTTTGTCTTTGTCTCTTAAAATAGTTTTGCATTTAAAGTCTATTTTGTTTGATATGTACAGCTACTCCTGCCCTTTGTTGGTTGTTATTTGCTTGTAAAAGAGTTTTCCAGCCATTTACTTTCAGTCTCTTTGAATCCCCGGGTCTAAGGTGGGTTTCTTGTAGACAGCATATAGATGGGTCATATCTCCTTATCCAATCTGCCAATCTGTGTCTCTTGACGGTGAGTTTAAACCATTCACATTTAGTGCTATTAGTGTCAAGGAATTACATTAGCCAAATTTTCTTTGAGTTTATACATGTCATATGTTGTTTTTGTTTCTCTTATTTTTTTTTTCTTCCACTCTCCTCCAACTCTCTCTCTCCTGTTTTATTCTTTCAACCTGCAGTACTCCTTTTAGTATTTCTTGAAAGGCAGATTTTTATTGGCTTAATCTCTTAATTATCTCTATCTGTGAATATTTTGAATTCTCCATCATTTTTGAATGCCAGCTTGTTTGGATAGAGAAAAAAGATAGAGAATTCTTGGAAGTTTTGTGTTTTTTTTTTTCTTTTAGTTCTTCAACTATGTCATACCACTGTCTTCTTGCCTCCATGGTTTCAGATGAGTGATCAACACTTAATTTTATTGAGCTTCCCTTGTATGTGATGGTTCTCTTTTCTCTTGCTGCTTTCAGTATTCTTTCTTTGTCTTGAGCATTGGACAATTTGGCAAGTATGTCTTGGAATAAGCCTATTGGGATTTATACTGTTTGAGGTTCACTGTGCTTCCTTGACAATTACATCCATCTCCCGCAATAGGGTTGGGAAGTTTTCAGCTATTATTTCCTGCAACAATCCTTTTATCCCCTTTCCCTTCTCCTTTCCCTCTGGGATGTCTATAATGCATAAGTTTGAGCATTTTGTGTTGTTCATATCCTTAAGTCCCTGCTGGATTTTTCTGTCTGTTTATATATTTCGTCTATTACATTTTTTATTTCAGGTATGCTGTTTTCCACATCACTTATTTTTTTCTCTGCCTGTTTAAATCTGCTGTTTTGTGCTTCCAGTGTATTTTTGATATCTTGGATTGTACCTTTCATCACCTTCATATCCATTATTTTTTATGTATGTTTACAGTGTCTTCAGTATGTTCTCACAGTGTTTTCTTAATATCTTTAAACTCTTCCTTCACTTCTTTAAGTTGGTTCATTATATTTGTTTGAACAGCTCTGATTAGTTGTTCCATGTTTTGCATTTCCTCCTGGTTTTAGTTTTTTCTTTGGACTGGGCCATGTGTTCCATTTTCATAGTATGGTTTATAATTTTTTGTTGGTGTTTAGGCATCACTTTATCTTGATGTATTTATTCAGTTGGTTAGTTTTTCTACTCTAGGGTTTGTTGTTTGCATGTATATGGTATGTTTTCTCTTTGACACTTTGTTCCTCTTATTCTATTTCCTTGCTGTTATCTATGTTCCCTTGAAAAAAAAATTAGGGCCAGAGAAAGGGAAACAAGTGAGAAGATAAAAAGGATAGTAGAAATAATAACAGTAGAAAGTAGAAGAGGAAGAAGATAAGAGCTAGGAAAATGAATAATTAACTCATGTAAGAAGTGCAGAGGAATAATAATAAAAAAGTGGGATACAAATAATAAAATAAAAGAGCAAATAAAGAAAAATATCTAGAATGAATTAAAAGTCCAGAATGGTAAGAGGAGAGGGAAAGAGAAAAGAAAAGGCAATAAGAAAAAATTTAATAAAAGAAGGAAAACAGAGAATAGAGGAGATAGAAATAAAAACAAGAAAAAATGAAGACTAAACAAAGAGAGGTGGAATGTAAGAACAAAGACAGAAAGCAGAAGATAGAAAGATGAAGGAAGGAAAAGAAATAGCGTAGGTAGACAAAATTGGTATACAAAATAAAAGAGGAAGTAAGGAGGGGGGAAGACAGCAACACCTAATTTTTAAAAAATGGAAGAGAAAGAAAAGGCAGGGGGGGGGGACGACAGAAATTACACACACACACAAAAACGAACACTCAAGCATGCAATCAAACTAAAACCTAGGAAAAATAGCCTTCCCTCTTAGGACCAAGAGTAGCTTCTCAGGCTGCCGGTGTTCATCAATCAGTTACCCTGTAGCCTGCCCTCTGCAAGTTTTGAATTGCCTTTTAGTGAGCGAATTTATTTTTTTTTAAATAAAGCAACCTTTGTTAAGAAAAATAGGAGACCCAAACCCAACAGAAGCTAATATAAAAATAGTGTCTGCATGTTTCCTGTCTTAAAGTTATCAGATGGGTGTTTGACAATCTGGCAGATCACGTCTCAGAGAGCCAGAATGGAGCCAGGGACCTCCTATATTCAAATCGGAGACTCCTCTACTGAGCTACGTTTTCTCATTAGGTCTATTACCTAGAGAGCTGTCCAGTCACTTTCCCAAGGGCAGGTTTTACTCCTTGCAGTTGGGTAGATTCCTGCTGACCAGTAGCCTGTCTGTCCCTGCTCCCTTTCTACTTTTATTGCTTTCTCTTCCAGGGCAGCAGGATGCAATAGCCTGTGTGATCAGATCCCTGCTCTTTCCTGGTGAGGTTGAGTTCCCTTCTGAAATTCAAATAGGACCCTAGTATCCAAACTCACTGCAGAGAAATGTCCCTCAATCCTCTTCCAGACTTATATCTCCTCACAGGGGACCCTAGGTAGGTCCATGACAGTTAAAGCACTTCCTTCTGCTTGCCTCCCTTAGGGGAGTTGAAATTTTGATAGTTTTCAGCACTGGACCAGTCAGTTACCTGACTCCACCGTCTCCCAGCCCAAGTTCCTCTCTTCCAGGTTGGCTAGGTAAATCAGGCTGTGTCAGGACATTTGCCTCTCTGATTATCCCAGGACCATTTCTTGCCACCTGTTATGATCCCTAAAATTCAAAGGGGGTCCAGGTAACCAAACCCATAATAAGAAAACCCCTCTCTACCCTTCCCTGGAACCCTCTTCATCTGGAGAGTGCTCCTCCCACTGCAGAGGCTTTTTGCCTTGAGGGTGGATCTTAGCTGCCAGCCATTGCCAGGCCACCAGGGTGAAAAACACGGTTTTCCCTTGGGTTTGTTTGTTTGTTTGTTTTGCAGTTTACAGAATAAATTTTTTTTTACCTTTTTTTAAAGACACATAAATCACACAAAATGTTACAATAAAAAATATAAGAGGTTCCTATATACCCACTCCCCACACTCCCCACTCCTCCCACACTGACAACATCTTTCATTAGTTTTCATCTCGTTTCCTGTTCACTCCATACCAATGCCCTGAAGCCTCTTGCTCTGTGGGTTCCCAAAACAGCTGGCTCAGGCAGGATCTTGCCCCTTCTCAGACATTTTTTGTGGGAGAGGTGGTGAGTTCCCACTTTAACTGACATCATCTTGCCTCAATCCTCCAGGCAATTGGATTTTAATTACTCTTATCCCAAGTCTGTAAAAGATGTTTAAATTGAGGAATTATAGGACAACCTATGCTTAATAGACTGGGTCCTGAGCTCTACTCACATCTCCTTTCTTATCACACCTATCCTCCCCTCAACTGCTATCACAAACAGAAGGCACTGGGAGCAGGGTAGGTCAGGAAGCTTAGGAAAAAAACTTTCTTCTTCCAATAGTTTCTATATTCAGATTTCTATATGACCTTTTCTTACTGTTTGGCTTTTCTAATTTTGGACTCCAGGAGTACTCATTACACATTTACACACACACACACACACGCATATTTTATGTATATATGATTATTTAAATTTTAGCAATTTGAATAGACTTCTTTTAAGAATTTTCATTTGGTAATTCAATGTTATCATCCAGAGATATGAAAATATACATTGAACAAACAGGCACAAATAGATACACAAACAGAAAGATAATACTGAAATTCATCAGTGGAAAGTCACCTTGAAAGGATGTTGACTGGAATATATCTGCTTTGGTGAGGAAACTTAGAAGAAAAAACCTGAAAGTACCCCAATTTAGGAAGCATAAACAGATGAAGTAGTAGTAGAGATCAATCATATCAGTGAATGGAGGAGACAAAGAGGCAATATTTTCATTTCTATTGAAAAACAGGCACTGATGACCAGATTATAACAGCACTGGTCATTTAAGAATTTGAATCATTTTCTTTAATTCTACTTCATCAAATCCCTTGCCCTGGAGTAACTATTTACAAAAAGGGGGTGGGGGAATGAAAGAAAAGGGAAGAAAATTACAAGATAAATCCAAGAAAATTCTAGTTTCACAACAGGTTTCCAATGCAAAAATTTAAAAAGTATTAAAGGGAGAAGAACTTGAAATAGGATGTGAGATTGTGGAATTTAGTTAGACTAGTTTTTGTTGATATTTATTTCTTGGCTTGTTTTTGTTTTACTTAAGAACCTTAAAGTACCTGAAGAGCTACGGGATCTTTCTGATGGTGCCAACCTACGGTAATTGAAGGTGTTGATATAACAAAATATAGTTTCCTGATAACACTGTGATATGTTCTGCCTACTAGATAAAATGGTTTTACTTTCTTTTTTAAAGTTGTATTATTATGTGCTTTAATGCATATATTTTGTGCTTTCTGAATCTCCCATTTTTTCTGTGATTATTCCTCAGCAGGTATGTAGCAATCTAATAACTTGCAATTATTACAACTTATTTGTAAACAGCTAAATGTCCTCCATGAAAAAGAATGAGCCAAAAGGAAAATGGAGAGAGTAAATGTGCTACTTCCATTATGAAATCATTTTAATTGAACATTAAGTAATCATGACAAGTCGTCACTTTCCAGGATTATAAAATAGCAAAGTAGACTCATATTACATTGCAATTTGTTCCTAATTTAAGGTACATTAAGACTGATATTGCAGTACTTTCAAGGCTAAATCATAATGATAACTATGAAAATGATTGTAACCATTGTCAATGACATCATTCTATATGCTTAAAACAGTGCACAAGTCATGGAAATTGTATGGTGCCGCCTAAGGTCATTCTCTGAGGAGGTTCTTGCACATATATCACCACACTTGTATCAGATGATCATCTTTAATAAAGCAAGGAATGACAGGATCATTGAGGCAATTATTCACGTGGACTACTACCCATGAGGCAGCCCAGACATAAAGGGAAACACTTTTTCCAATAGGGCTCTTTTTAATGAATGAAAACTGCCTCATCCTAAAAGAAAATGGAAGCCAAAAAACATAAATGTACAAGCAAATATTGACTAGTAGGAGCCACATGTAAACAAGTGGTCTGAGTGAACAAAACATGTCCAAAGGTTGAGTTGAGAAAAGAAAGTCTTTTAGTTACTAGTAGAGCAGGAAAATATAAGGACATAGAATCCAGAACATCACTGACCATGGAAAACTCTTTCAAATAACCATTTCTATATTTATAATCAGAAAGAATGTTAATGCATAATATCTTACCTTTCCATGAGGAAAAAGAAATAGTGAGATATTAGGCAACATATTATTTTGACATGGTTAAGCCCAATTATATAAAAGGAGTAAACTACTGGGAAGAAAATGCAATATTTGAAATGCAGTCATACAGAAAATTGTCTACAGATTGAATAAAGTATAAGCTGTTCTTTGGGAGTTATCCCCTTAAGTTTATTTTCATATGTTTCATGCTAGAAAGGAAATGTTATCAAAATAAGACTAATCTCAATTTTACACTTCCTTTCTTTTCTTTCCATTCCCCTTGCAAACACATTTCTCCTAACATCATACTACCTATCAGGGATATTTATTTTGGAGACAAGTCCACTACAAATGACAACTTTAAATTTTATTTACCCACAGCAAATGGGGGAGGCAATGATCAGATGAATGATAGAAACGTTTCCTTCTTTGTGAAAAATGAATAAGTGGACAATACAGAAACCAAGTATAAGTCATTTTAAAAGAGAAAATCTTATCATTTGCCATTCAATGAAATATACATTTTATCTACTACTTGCAGTTATAACAGCAAAAGTTTGAGTAGGAAAATATATCACTTTTGATTTGATGTGATGTCTATCATATATCTATGCAATGATCATAGTTTTGAGTTTATTATGTTGAAACTTCGGACATCGGCATTTTTGAATATTAAAATCTGTCAAATCCAGGTACTTCATATGGTTCAAACTAATAGAGGGCTGTTTTATTTTCCTAGGTTGCTCCAGTAAATGCCATGAAATGAGTTGACTTAAATAATGAAAATGTATTAACTTATAGTTTTGAGGCCATGAAAATGTCCAAAACAAGGCATCATCCAGGTGATGTTTTCTTTGCAAAGTCCAGCTGCAAGTTATCCTTGGCTTCTCTGCCACATGGCAAAGCTTATGGAGGTATCTGTGGTCTCTCTTTTTTTCTGGGTTTCATCTATTTCAGCTTCTTGTTTCTCTCTCTTCCTGTGTATGCATTCTTTTTATAAAAAACTTTCATTAATAGGATTAAGACCTGTCCTGAGTCAGGTGGGTTACACCTTAACTGAAGTAGCCTCATCAAAATGTCCTACTTAAAATTGTTTCACACACACAGGAAAGGATGAGATTTAAGAATGTTTTTCTGGTGTCTAGAGACCTTCAAATCACCACAGAGCCATTAATTGAACATTCAGCTGGAGGTGTATGGAAGAAGAGGATATTTTCTACTGCTGTCACCACTGGGACTGCCTTTTGCCAAGTTCATATTTTAATGTAGCCTTTAATTAGTACTGTATACATTATTTGGGAAGTTGTAGTTTCTTTTACAGCTATAAATATAAATATATACATTAGAGAAAGGAATATATTCAAGAGAGAAATAGTCTCTAACTCATAAGGAAAAGCCATATATTTTTGTCCTGCCCAATTCACAGGTAAGAGATGATATTCTAAATAGAAGGCCATAACCAACACTTAATGAAAAATACATATCTAAAATGCAACTTAAACCTTAACTTTTGCTTTCTGAAATTAATCATTTTATTTAACTAGTGAAATATTACCATATATTGACAAGTTAATTAACTATGCTAAGAACCCATGGGATAATGAACTCTACATTAAATTTGATAAGAAGAGAAATAAATTCCAAGAATTTAGTTGAAAATGACCTAGTTCTCTAGGTCCCATATTCCAAGCAGACCAATGGAAGGAGAAAAGTTTCACGAAAAATAGTGGCTCCTTTTGAATTATCCAATCTCATATCTAGTTCTTTTGTGTGCTAATTTTGCTCCCCTTTAAAGTTAAGTAAACTCAAAATTAAGTGCTGAGTTTTTTATCATTGGAACACATTGTGAAAATGCCATTAGATGACCCGACCCGCGGATCAGTTGAACCAAGACAAGACAGGATTCTGATCAAGTCTCATTTATTGAGGGTCAATCAGGGGTATTTATAGCCTGGGATGAATGAGGTTTTGCACTACAGATCTGATTGGTCCACGTCAAGAAGTCTTTTCCAGACGTTTCAAAACAACCGTCTGAGCGGCCTGAGGATAGAAGCTTAATTACTACAGTGAGGGTGCAGAAACGGAAACTTAACCGGGTTAGTATCTAAAAATAGTGCTTAGCAACAAGATTGCCAATACAACACCAGTGCCGGAAGCAGCTTCCCACAGGTCCCCCTTTTCTTTAATATTTTTAGCAGAAAAGGAAGACTGACAAGACGGCCCATTCTGGGGGGACTGTGCCTGTCTTAGGTCAGGGCTGGCAAACAGACGATCACATTAGACCTTACCCGTCATTGAGAATCGTGGCAGCGAAAGGCCACATCTCTGTCTTAGGTGGCTGTTATCGTGAGAATGCCTTGCCCAGTTGCCTGTCATTGACTAACCAGTCCAGCACCTCAGAAGATACTGATGAGATATTCATGGTCTGGGATCAGGCCTACCGGCTGGATCCATTTCCAAGTAATGGTCAGACCCCTCGTCATAATCGGCCATGTCCAGTCTATGATAATGGACCTGGATGGGCTGCATTTTTATGGCATCCAGTTGTTGCTTTAAAAAGGCCATAATCTTGTTAAAAGAGAATAGGTCCTAGCGATAGAAGTATTAGTAAGCCAAGCAGAGGTCTGAAGAAAAGGAGTAGATAGGGCAATAGTCCATTCATCCCACTCCACAGGGGGTTGTCAGCCAGCTCCTTTCTTCTTTTCTCCAGGTCTTCTTGAAGCTTCTTAACTTTATCTCGAACAATGCCAGACTTGTTGGCATAAAAGCAGCACTGTTCAAAGAAAGTAAGTAGAAGGGATCTGTGCAGTGTGGTCCAGTCGCTCGGAGTGCCGGCGTATAACAGAAGGGCTCTGACGATGGTGATGAAGCTGCATAGAAAGACTCCAGGGGGGCTGCACAGCTGCATTGGCTTTAGTGTTGGTTACTTTCCTGCAAGAAAACAGTATTCATCTCAGGGAGAGTCCTCTACCCTGGATAGATTGTTATTATCCATTTGTTTAACCAATCGTTCCGGCAGCCACCTGGCTGCATCTAGTTCTTTTGAATAGACGCAAACTGATCCTCTGCCCCATATTAGGATGGGATTGGGTCCATGCCAGGTATTATCCATTGGGTCTTTCCACAGAACTGTGGCATGGTTAGTGCCGGGATTAGAGTGCCAGAAGCGCTCGGCTGCAGAGTGTCCCTTTTGGTCTAAGGTTAAAAAAATTTAAAATGAAAAGAGAGTGGGATAATAGATTTTTGGGAGATCCTCTGACAGGATACCACTCCCCCTTTTTTATTTTTTCAATGGTATTTTTTAGAGACAGATGCGCTCTTTCGACTATACCTTGCCCTTGGGGGTTATATGGAACGCCTGTGATGTGTTTTATGCCTAAATGCTGGCAAAATGTGGTGAATACATGGCCACTATATCCGGGACCATTGTCCATTTTTATTTGTTGTGGAATTCCCAGTACTGCCATGGTTGCCAATACATGCACTATGACATTCTTTCCTGCTTCTCCCATTTGTGGGGTAGAGAAGATAAATCTGCTAAAGGTATCAACTGTAACGTGCACATATTTCAGATTACCAAATTCAGGAATATGAGTTACATCCATTTGCCAGCGGGCATTAGGTATCAGACCATGGGGGTTTACTCCTAAATGAGGTGTAGGTAAAAGGGTTATACAGGAAGGACATCCCTTAACAATTTGGCAGGCTTGTTCTCGGGTAATTTTGAACATAAGCCTTAAAGTATGTGCATTAATATGATATAGGTGATGGGCTTTAATTGCCATGTTAACGTTTTCTTGATTACCTGAATTGGGCGAACCTTGGTCAACATAGCACATTAGCCGTGTGGCCTGATCAGCTAAATGATTCCCTTGGGTGAGGGGACCCGGAAGATTGGAATGAGCTCTGAGGTGACCAATAAAAAAGGGGTGATTCCTTTTATGAATAAGAGATTGCAGTTGAGTGAACAAAATAGCTGCCTTCGAGACGTTTTTTATTTGAGCGGCCGTTTCAAGCAAAGGGACTGACTGAGTTTTATAAGCGCTATCCGTGAAGAGGTTAAAAGAGGCACTTTGGAATGCAGAGAACACAGCTATGACAGCTTGTAGTTCTGTAAGCTGTGCAGATTTTGAATGAGTTTGAAACCGGACAGTTTTGTCATTAAAGACATAAGCAGCCATTCCTGAGGAGGACCCGTCAGTAAATACTAACAGGGCATTAGTAATTGGTTGCATAGATATTCTTGTAGGGAATACAAAATCACGGGTACTTAAAAAATGAAGAAGCTTGTCAGTGGGGTAATGGTTGTCTATTTGCCCTGTATATGATGCACAGGTGATGGGCCAACAGTCAGTGGTTTGGAAAAGCCAATCCACCTGGTGCTTAGTATACGACTGGATAATAGTATCAGGTTCTTTGCCAAAGTAGCATTTACTTTGATCCCTACTTAGCATAATAATGTCTGCAATCGCCTGATAATAGGGGTAGATTATTTCGGCAGATGATGCGTGTAGGTGAACCCACATTATGGGAGCAGCTTGCCAGAACACTGCAGTGGGTGTTAAGGAAGTTTGACATATGACTAGAAGCAGGGGCTGATCATAGTTTATGGCAGTGACTAATTGCGATTGAATAGCCTGTTCCACTATTTTGAGGGCTTGACATCGCCTGGGGTAATATTTCTTGGGGAGTTAGGGTTGGGATCTCCCTGTAGGATGTTAAATAATGGTTTTAGATCTCCCGTAGTTAATTTTAAATATGGGCAGAGCCAATTTATGTCTCCCAGAAGCTTCTGAAAATCATTAAGTGTTTTTAATTTATGTAGTCTAAGCTCTACCTTTTGATTCGTAATTCTGTTCCCCGATATTTGGAATCCCAACTAAGTATAGGGATCTGTCAGCTGTACCTTATCAGGGGCAATTTGAAGCCCGTGTGCTTTCAAAGTTACCTCCATATCATGGTAGCACTTCAGGATGTCCTGCCCGTCTCTGCCCACCATCAGAATGTCATCCATATAATGTATGATATAAAGATTTTTCCATTTAGTCCTAACATTTCATATGGCTATGTCTACAAATTTTTGGCATAAGGTGGGGCTATTGGCCATGCCCTGAGGTAAAACTCTCCACTGGAATCTTTTCATAGGCTCCTTAAAATTGTTAGAGGGAAGGCTAAACATGAAACGTTTCTGATCATTTGGGTATAATGGGATGGTAAGAAGCGATCCTTCAGATCTATAATGATTTTATAATAGCCAAAAGGAATACCAACAGGAGATGGAAGACCAGGTTGCAGAGCTCCCATATGTACCATGGTTTTGTTCACTGCCCGTAAGTCCTGCAAGAAATGCCATTTTCCAGATTTTTCCTTAATGACAAAGATAGGTGTGTTCCAGGGTGAATTACTCTCTAAAATATGTCCTGCCGCCAGCTGTTCCTGTACTAACTGCTGTGCAGCTTGTAATTTTTCAAAAGATAAAGGCCATTGATCGACCCATACAGGTTCATCTGAAAGCCAGGTGATTTGGTCTGCATGGGGTACAGGAAGATCAACGACCCCTAGGCTAAATTTCCCAGGCACCTTTTGCTATTTTATCCCTTTATAGATAGGGGTTGAGCAGTGCCTGATTCGGATTTTCCGAAACCTTTTCCCGGTTTAAACCCTTGCGAGAGCATTTGAGCTGTGACTATATCGTTGAGACTACACATGAGAAGCCCTATTTGAGAAAGCAAATCCCTTCCCCAAAGGTTAATGGGGAGTCCCGATATCACATAGGGTTGTATAGTTCCCTGATTTCCTTCTTTATCCTTCCAGGTTAGTAGTTTTGAGCTTTTTTGGGATTTTTGACTCTGACCTACGCCCCTTAAGTTAGTTAACATGGGAGAGAGAGGCCAGTTAAGTGGCCAGTCCTCTCTTTTTAAGATGGTAACATCTGCTCTGGTGTCTACAAGCCCGTTAAATTCCTTACCGTCCAACCATAAGGTCATCATAGGTTTACTGGCGGAAATAGCTTGTGCCTAATATGCATCAGAGGAACCAAATCCCCCTGAGCCATGCTTAAAACCTTTCACTCTATTATCTGTGCCTATTAATGGGAGTAGTAATAGTTGAGCAATTCTTTGTCCCACGGGAATAGTGGAAATGTTCTGTGGGGAGGATGCCATTACCTTTATTTCTCCAGTATAATCATTATCGATAATGCCAGGAGAAATTTGAAGCCCATTAATTGTGGAGCTACTTTGTCCAATTAGTAGACCAGAAGTATTATGCGGCAGGGGACCATACACGCCCGTTGGTAAGGCTTGTATCCCCATCTGAGGTGTTAATACTGTGTGGGTGGTGGTACAGAGGTCCAATCCTGTGTTTCCTGGGGTGGCTTGACAGAGGTCAGGAATGGATTGCTGTTGGCTGGAACAAAGCTGATTGCCCCATAAACTTGTTTGGGTTTGGGGGCCTGGGGCTGGCCCCAATTCCCGTTTCCCTGGAGGGAAGGTAAAGGTTGACCCTGGGCATCCGTTTTTGATTTACATTCATTAGCCCAGAGCCTTCCTCGGTGACACCTGGGACATAGCCCAGGATTCGCACCTCCTCCTCTTGGAGTTTTTTGGCCCTTACAATTTCTGGCAAAATGACCTTCTTCCCCACAGGTGAAGCATTTCCCTTTATTCTGTTGGGCTAGGTATTGTTTAACTGTAAACCCTTGTAGGGCAGCCGCCATAGCTAAACCTTATTCATATGCGGCTCCTATGTCTGAACATAATCTAATGTAGCCAGACAAATCTGTCTTTTTTCTGTAGGGACGGATTGCAGCTTGGCAAGCGGCGTTTGCATTTTCATATGCTAATTGCTTTAAAAACTCAGTGCCTGCCTCTGCATTTCCAAATATCCTCCCCGTGGTGGTTATGAGCCGATGTGAAGTCTGCAAAAGGCTCATCCGGTCCTTGTTTTATGCTAGTGAGAGAGGAACTAAGATCTCCTTTGGTAGGTAATTTTCTCCAGGCTCTAGTGCCTGCAGCTTGAATTTGCACAAATAAGCCTGCATCATATTGCATTTGGGTTTCATTGGAGGCATAGTTTCCTTCTCCTATCAGCATATCTAGGATCCACCCATTGCCTGCTTGCGCATTGCACCTGGCAGTATCTTTACAAATCTCAACATACTCTGATTTCCATAGCAAATAATCCCCTCCAGACAAAGTAGCATGGGCAATAGTGTGCCAATCGATGGGGGTGAGCCAATTGTCAGCAATGGATTCTACAATAGCTAGGGTGTAGGGAGCGGTAGCTCCGTATTGGGCGACTGCGGTTTTAATTTCCTTGATAATTTTAAAGTCAAAACCATGGTGGTGCCTCCAAGTTTGATTCTGATTGTCCTTAGTTTCAGTTACAGGAAAGGCTTCAGGTTCTTCTAGATTAACTAATGTGTTAGAAGCCCAAGGATTTCGTAACATTGCTCCACGTGCCGGCGGCTTAACACGGGATTCTGAAGTTTTACTTTCATTTTTAGTTTTTCCTGTTTTCAACCCTTCTAACTGAGATATGAGTTCCTGATGTTCTTTTTCTAATTGAATTTTTTCTTTCAGTTTCTCTATTTTTTCTAATAACTCCTTCCTTGGGTTGACTACCGGCATAACTATAGGTGGGGCTGCGGGATAGGGAACGTATGGCGGAGGTCAAGACTTTACCGTCTCCTCCTCAGATTCACCCAATTCTATATTAGAAGATTCATCATCAGTTTCCACTTTTAATTTTCTGAGGTCAGGGTACGGGTTCCTACTAGATATGGCTTTAGTTTTTCCTTTATTTTTATCCTCCTTACAGGATCTTTTGTTTGCATGAACTAACGGCTGCTTTAACCTGGTGGTAGGCTTCCAGTCCTCCTCGCTATCTAGTGAGATCAAGTCCTCCTCTGGACCTGACGCTCCGGATGCGTCAGGCGGGTTGGACTTTGGGCAGTCTGCTGATTTCTTAGGGTTGGTGGCTAGAGCCTCCAGCCCCTGTCCTTCTTGTAAAATTTCCTCCCCCTTCTTAATAACATTTGCCACAACTGTGTCCCTATGGCGAATACTTAAAACATCATTAATGAGATTCAAATATGAGAATGCGGTTACTGGGATTCTTTCAGGGCCAAAAGTTTTGTAAAAGTCCTATAAAGCATCCCCTACTCTTTTCCATCTTCTATCATCAATAGTTCCTTCTTGAGGAAACCATGGACATACTTCCTTCAAAAACTCAAAAAACCTCAATAACTGTTTACTTTCACCTTTACTCCTCGTGTCTTTGATGTCTCTTGGAGACCCTCCACAAATGTCTCATGCTGGCTCATTTCTTGCCCCATGATTGCCAATCACTTACCGAGGCTTCAACCGGGAGGCAGGTTCCCTCGTGGGTCCTCCGAATTCTCACATCCTGGCCGGCCCCTCTATCGACGTTCCTCACTGGATCCCTCCTACTCTGGTCCCTGTTCGGGCGCCACTTGACCCGACCCACGGATCAGTCGAACCAAGACCTGAGGGAGGGAGTGGGAATGAAAAGGGACAAGAGACACAAAGAATGGAGACAAGACAGGATTCTGATCAAGTCTCGTTTATTGAGGGTCAATCAGGGGTATTTATAGCCAGGGATGAATGAGGTTTCACACCACAGATCTGATTGGTCCATGTCAGGAAGTCTTTTCACTGACGTTTCAAAACAACCGTCTGAATGGCGTGAGGATAGAAACTTAATTACTACAGCGAGGGTGGGGAAATGGAAACTTAACTGGGTTAGCATCTAAAAATAGCGCTTAGCAACAAGATTGCCAATACAACACCAGTGCCAGGAGCAGCTTCCCACAATTAGATTTGAAGACAAAATAGTACATATATGTTTAGTTAGCTATTTTTTTTTTTTTTTTTTTAGGTATCAGGGCTGGGGATTGAACCTGGGATCTGATATGCAGAAAGCCAGGGCTCAATCACTGAGACAAATCCACTCTTCTGAATTGATTTTGACTGTTTGCTTCCTTGCTTTCATGTTTTCTCTGTCTCTTATTTTTTTTCCTTCATTTTTTTAGAGGGCACAGGGGCCAAACCAGACTTCCCATGTTGGAAACAGGCACTCTACTCCTTGAGCCACATCTGCTCCCAAAATTAGTTCTAATTTAAGTAGCTCTGTGTTAGCTTTATACAAAGGCTTTTTAATTATTACTTAAGCAATATGAATATAAATACTATCTGTTACTAAAATTAGAAGTATATTACCTATTTGTATTCAGTGTAAAATCAAATTAAGTGACCATAACACAGACATAGATGTTCAGTATCTTTTACCTTACAAGATGTTCACTGATATTTTAAAGAAAAAAGTAATCACTGCACAAAAATTACTGAGCTAGATCATGTCAAATTCCTTAAGGAACAGATGTGAGTTGTTTATGGTTCACCCAAGAGTCACTAGCACATTAACACTTCTTGAGTGCATATGCTGAAATAATTATAAAGAGTTCAAAATTATATTTCATTGCTCCAGTCTTTTTTCCACCGGTGTGGTAGAAATTTATCACATTTCTAGTCACAAAGTAGATTTTGAATATATCTTATTTACATTTGAGGAAATGCCCATATAAAGTCAAAAATTGATTTTCCTAGCCTCTTTTACAGTTAGTATATGTGGCAGTGGTTTTGTCTTTCTCAATTCTAAAAATGAGACAGTCATCCTGAGATCAACATACACCATAGGCAGCAAACACCATACATTATTCATTTCTGGCAAGCATTGTGGCAGAATCACCAGAACCTCAGAGAAAAAAAATAAGAGTTTCTGGAACCCAATGCCTACATCAGCAGTGTAAACAGTGGTGACTGTGCATAACTCTTACCTCTATATGGTCTTTACTGGAATATCTCAATGTTGGGAAGTGTGGTCATATAGTCCCATGCCTGATTTCCACCCAAAATCCAAATATCTTTCAATAAATTCCATTTATAATTCAACTATCCAGTTTCTTTTCTGTTTTTCATCTAAGAAGCCTCACTATATTGGAAATTGGTGTCAAACATCATTATAAGCAATGGATTCTCAAGGAAATGGAAATCTAGGACTGGTTATCTGGACTGATCGTATTGATAGGCAGAGAACATCCAACTATTATCAAAGGATAAGAGTGACAATTCTTGGCAGAGAGTAGCAGAAGAGCTATTTAAATTAATAATTTGTAAAAGCCAATTCTTATCACTTCCATTGACATGATAATGGGTGGGAGGAATGCAAGTCTTTGTAATAGTCTGATTGCTTGTAATTGGATGGTAGCATTAGCATAAAGTAAGAGCTGTTTCCTCTAATTTCTCAGATCTAGGGATGATCAGATAAATAAGAGTTGTCTATAACTGTGCTGAAAGATGTCATTTGAATTCTTAGCTTCACTAGACCTTTTATGAGAAAATCAGGGAATTACTATAAAAACATGGGACTTGAGAATAGGAAGGGAAAATATGGGAAAGCTAAAGTTTCAGAAAATAGCAAATCCCAAAGCCTAGCTGAATTTCTGTTACTACCCTTCCTTTCTCCCATGTGGCTATTTGTATTTTGCTTATATTCCATGTAGTATCTTGTCTTAGGAAAGTACTATTTTAGGGATGTCAGTATTCATCAGTCATCACCCTAGTCACACTTCATTGCTTCCAGTTTTAGACTCAAGTCAGATTTTGTTTTCTTGGGGTTAGGTGGGGTATGTCAAAATTTGAAAAGAGTTTGCAAAGCAAAATAATTACAAAGTTTTTAGTAAATATTACTAAATGCAGAGCATGTGTGTGGGACTGGTTTGTGAGGATTTTAGTTTTTTAAGAATATAGCATAATATGAAAATTGATATGCCTGTAGATACCAGAGATTCTGAATTCAATGTGATTGTCAAGGGGTAGACAGAATTTTTCTGTAAAAAGCCAGATAATAAATAATAGTGAGTCCAAATGGTCTAACCATGACTACTGAACTTTGCCATTATAGCAGGAAAATAATCATAGAAAATACACAAATGCATGGATATGTCAGTGTTCCAGTAAAACTTTACTTACAAACACAGGGAATGGGCTAGATTTAACCTATAGGCCATAGTTTGCTGAAACATGTTCTAGCTCCTACATTACCAGTAGTTGTAAATGTTTGTTTTGGTTGACAGAAATTTTGTTCTCCAGAGGAAACAAAAGCTAAATGAGTTTGAAATCCAAAGACTTAAGTGAGAAGAAATCCAAGATTTAATTAGAAAGAAATTGATCATAGATTCCCCCAAACTACCAAATGACCAAGTTATTCTGGAATTATAACTGAGCAGGAGGCTTTATGAATAGTAAAAATAGTGAAGATAGTTCATGCCACAATGGTCTCTATATAATACTTAGAGCCAAATTATAATACAGCCCTAAATCTCCTTGGGTAAAAGGAAGGCTATTATCCTTAGGAAGAACCCTTGAAATCATCAGACATATATGCTCTAAATCTTCCTTTACGTCATCTTCAAAGGGATCTATCATGGTGATTTAGTTTGCTAAAGCTGCTGGGAGCAAAATAACAGAAATTGGTTGAGTTTTATAATGGGAATTTATTAGGGGAAAATCTTACAGTTTCAAGACTGTAAAAATATCTAAATCAAGGCATTATCAGAAATGTTGTCTCAGTAACATCAGCTGCTGGTGATCCTGGAGTTGGGCCTCATAGCAAGGCAAAATGGAGACTGGTTTCTGCTAGGTCTCTGGCTTCCCCTCAGAATCACTTCCTCCCTGAGATTAGCTGTGAGCTATCAGGCACATGGCTGGTCTCTCCCTTCTCCTTACTTCAGGCATTTGGGTGATTTCAGCCTTCAGCCTCTCTCTCGGTCTCTCAGGGTTTCTTTTTCCTTTCCTTTTCTTTTCTGTTTCTTTTCTTTTCTTTTCTTTTCTTTTCTTTTCTTTTCTTTTCTTTTCTTTTCTTTTCTTTTCTTTTCTTTTCTTTTCTTTTCTTTCTTTCACTGTCAGCTGCTCTTTTTCTATGTCTCTATTTATATAAAACACCAATTAAAGGATTCAGACTCACCCTGGGCCCTACAATCTAATCAAAGACACTTGACTAGCATGATCTAATCAAGAGTGAGCTAATCAAGAGGTTCCTTAACTGCACTAACCTAAAGGTCTATATAAAATAGGTTTACATGCACAGGAATGACATAGAACATAGTTTTCTAAGGTCCACAAAAGACTCAAGCCAGGATAGGTTTTTTTTTGGAGTTTTGCCCTCCAGAAAAACAAGTTCTTAATCCATTCCTATGGATGTGAACCCATTGTAAGTCAGACCTTTAGATGAAGTTACTTAAGTTAAATTGTGGCATACTCAATCAAGATAGGTCTTAATCCTATTGTTGGGGTCCTTTCTTAATAGAATAAAATTTATACAAATAGAGAGTAAGCCAGAGGAATTAAGAAACTGAAAGTCAGCAGAACCAGGAAGAGAAGGAAGAGGCCGGGAGAGAATGCCATATGCATTGCCATGTGACAGAGGAGTCAAGGAACAAGGATCAGTCACAACCAGTCCCAGAGTGCCACAGTCTCCTTAAGAAAGTATTACCTTAATGCTGCATTAATATGGACTTTTCCTAGCATCAAACTTGTGAGTCAATAAATTCCTATTGTTAAGCAAACCCATTGCATGG
Organism: Dasypus novemcinctus; assembly: GCF_030445035.2. Taxonomy (NCBI): domain Eukaryota; kingdom Metazoa; phylum Chordata; class Mammalia; order Cingulata; family Dasypodidae; genus Dasypus; species Dasypus novemcinctus. The sequence goes on along the minus strand of NC_080674.1, from coordinate 31,507,775 downwards.
TATTTGCTTTAGCAATGAAGATACTAAAGCAATGTTTGTACATTGCAAATAGCAAAAAAAAAAAAAAGGAAATTGCTTTGGAATTGGGTAATGGGTAGAAACTGGAAGAATTGTGATGTGCTTGACTGAAATAAACTGGATTGCTTTGAATATACTGTTGGTAGAGATCTGGATGATAAAAGTACTTATGATGAGGCCTTAGAAAGAAATGATGAATGTATTATTGGAACCTGGAGGATAGGTGATTTTTGTCTTAAAGTGTTAGATAAATTGGCAAAATTGAGTCCTGATATTGGATTGAAGGTAGAAGTTTAAATTGATGAACTTGGGTATTTAGCTGAGATTTCTAAGCTAAATATGGAATGCACAGCCTTATTTCTCCTTGCAGCTTATAATAAAATGCAAGAAGAAAGAGATAAGCTGAAAATTCAACTCCTAAGTACAAAGAAACCAAAAATTTGATGGTTTGGAAAATTATGAGCCTATCCAGATAACTTGCTCTCATGCTAGAGCCAGAAGTAGCTTTATCAGGGGACTTCCTGAGATTCCAGAAAGCAAGTTACCAGAAAACAGTCTTCATGAAAGAGCTAAATTGACAGATCCAGTCAAACATGTCAGTGGAGGTCAGGATTAGAAATAAAATTATGCATAAAGGATCTGTGGAAAGTCATTGTGTCTAATGGTTTGGATATGTATGAACTGCACATGAAGCCAATAATGTTTCTGTGAAATTTGTATGAACAAAACCACTGTCAGTCTGGACTGAAAAGAACAGAGATGAGGCAAATTGAAGGAAGAATGACTTCAACAGCAGAAACATGGTAGCCAAAGTCTGGACGAAAGATATGTCCACAAAGAGTGGTCCAACCTATGTGTGTGGAATGCACTTGAAGGGCACAGATTATCTGCCCTGGTGTTTGGAAGATGGGGGTTTATTTCCATTGTTCAGGGAGTGCGATACCACCCCAATGTTCAGAGATGAGAGGGTGTGTGCCACAGCATTCATGGGGAGTATGGCTACCACCCCAGTGCTCAAAGAGGTTGGAGCTTGTGTCTTGGATTTTTGGAAAGCGTGGACTTTGCACAAGTGCTTAGAAGGTTGGACTATGGTGATTTGGAGCTATGTAAGCCAAAAAACATGTTCTTAACTAAATCCTTACCAGTGGGCTTGAACACATTGTAAGCAGAACCTTCTGATGAGTTTACTTCAGCTAAGGTGTGGCCCAAATCAATCAGGGTGAACCTTAATCTTACTATTGGAGTGCTTTATAAGTAGTATGAAATTCAGACAGATAGAGAGAAAGCCACAGGAAGGGAAACACTGAAAGTCAATGCAACCTAAAAGGCAAGGGAGAGACCAGAATAGCCACTATGTGCATAGCTACGTATTAGAGGAACCAAAAAATAATGATCAATAGCAGCCAGCCTCAGACTGCTACAGTCTTCAGGGAGAAAGCCTCATCTTGATGATACTTTGATTTGGACTTTTCCTAGTATCAAAACTGAGAGTCAGTAAATTCCCATTGTTTAAGCCAACCCAATTGCCTGGTATTTGTTTTAGCAATGAGGAAACTAAAATGGGATCTATGTCCAGTTGTCAGAGGATTTAGACATAAGAAATCAAGAAATACTGAGAACTATCACCATTATTGGAAAGTATTTCAGTTTGTTAGAAGTTATTGGAAGCTATATACCAGAAATGAGTTGGTTGGCTTTTATAATGGGAATTTATTAAGTTAATAACTTGCAATTCTTAGGCTGTGAGAATGCCCAAATCAAGGCATCATCAGAAATGCTTTCTCACCAAAGTCAGCTTCTGGCAATCCTGAATTCCTGCTATGTAGCAAGACACAATGGCAGCTCTCTGATCTCTGCCTACTCTTTCAGTCTTACTTTCTATACAAACTCAGCTGCTGGTGATCAGGCATATGGCTCATCTCTTCCCTCTACTCTGGGCCTCATCTTTTTCAGCATTTAGGGTCCATTTTCCATGCCTCTGTGTTCTGCTGATTCCAGTCTCTGGGACCTCTCTCTTAATCTCTTGGGGTTTTTTCTGTTTCTGCTACTCTTTTCTGTGAGGCTGTGGCTTTCTCTCTCTCCTGTTTATAAAGGATTACAGCAAGAGGGCCAAGAGCTACCATGGATCATGTCCGACTAAAATAATTCAATCAATGCCCCTTTCCAACTGAATCCAATCCAACCAAACTGTCCCACACCCACAGGAATGGATTAGCTTTAAGAAAATGATCTTTTTTGGGATTCACAAAAAGCCTCAAACTGTTACAGAAACTCTTACACAAATATGTGGAATCCCAGCATGTCGCTGTCAATCAATGTAAATGTTTACTAGAGTGCAGGTTATAAATGCAAGTTTTACTCAAGTGCAGTTCATGGTTGATCCACATGGACATGGGGCACAGTCTATAGTTATTGACCCCATTCCTGAATGCAGAGGTCAAATTGTTGTGCACAGCAACAGACAGAATTGCCATATTTCCTCCCTGGTTCATGTTTAAGGAGCATCAGGTTAAAGATTTGTGGGTTCTCTCTTCCTATGAAAATAGGAAATCAATATTCATACTGCATTTCTTAGCAAATTATAGAGATTAGTGCCACTATCAAAGATATGGAAGATACATTTTATTTGCTATCACTTTTTTTCCCTTTGCAAAGAACAGATAAACTTAGATCACTGGGTTTTCAGAAACATATTCAGTTGCTCTTTCAAATACGTTTGGGTATGTGTGAGTGTATTTAAGTGTTTAATTTCAGCAGATACATATGGCACCTGTTATATAGGTATTGATCTGAAACATTTTTCTACATCATACTAATCCAAAAACACCCAACATTATCTGCTTTCAGATGGTAAGTACCTTGACATATTTTGCCATCTAATTACAGGAATATATTATTTTTGAGGTACTCTGCCAGGTTTATCTGCAAAGACTGAAATATTTTCTTATTCTATGAATAGTATGATGACCTATTACTGTGATTACATCATGCTAATAAGAAAAAGGGAGTGACACTGAATGTTTTGATATGACAGAAAGACAGTTATGTAATATTGTTGTGTTTCAGGAAGAACAGAGTCTGGAATGTTTTAAAATATCTTCTCCAAGTAAAAGGTTAGTCACTGTTGTTGGTAGCCCCTACCTCTAACCAAAAAGACCAAAGTCCAATGTACCTCTTTGGACATTGGAATCAACACAAACCACAATAGGATGGACTGCCTTGATCTATTTCCCAAGTGATCCAAAAGCCTGCCAGTTTTGAATGGGTTCCAGAGCAAAAGAAGTCAGTCCAACAAAATCTATTTGTACACTATGCAACGATCTTTGTGATTTTGTCCCAGTGAACCAATAGGTCCAAAGGAAAGTTGAAGTCTCTGTTACACATTGGAATGACGCCTAGAGCTTACATTCTAAAAAAGCAGACAGACTAAAATAACAATTTCATTTCCAACATACCATGAATTTTACATATTTTTCCATTTACTGTATTCTCCCTGGATACTAGAATGTGTGCTTCCTGAAGGTAAAGTTTTAAGGCTTTCTTCAGTATCATTTTATTTTATTTTCTCATTTGTTCACTGCTATGTCCCAGAGTCTTGAAGAGTACCTATTTCATAGTACCAACTTAATCAAATCATAGAATTATAAATGCTATGAAAAAAAAAATTAAAGCAGGTCAAGGATTAAGGGAAAAGAGAGAGCTGTGTGGCCGGGGAGAAAACCATCATTTTAGTACTTCTTTAGTGAAAAATTCTTTCAAAATTTATCTTTGGTTTACAAACTCCTGGAAAATTTTGAGGAAATGAGTCATGAAAATATTGGGAGAAATTATTCTAGGCAGAAGCAATATCAATTGAAAAGTTCCCAAGGTAAGGTTAGTTTTGTGTATTTGAAAAAAAATCAGAAAAGCCAAATTGCTTGGTGAAGTAAAGGAAGGAGAAAATGGTATGACATCATTTTGGAGAGGTAGGCAGAAACTAGTTTGTTTATGGTTTTATAGGGTATGGTGAGGAATTTGGATTTACCATTAAATGTGATGCAAAGACACTAAATGTTTTTTAATAAATATGCTATATAATCAGATTTATATTTCTTAAAAGATTTCTCTGGTATCTGTGTAGAGAATAGACTATAAGAGCATGATAGGAACAGCTAAAGGATCAATTTGTTGGTGCACAGTGAAGAGGTGATGACTTGGGTTAGATTTGTAATGGTGATAGTAGCAGTGGCCTAGAGGGGTGGTAGTTGTAATGGTAGTCCTACTGACAGCATGATTGAACTAGGGTAGCCGGGGAGGCATGAGCAGTAGTGGTCATCGTAGTGACGGTGGTAATGGGTGTGGAGGTGCTGCTAGTAGTACCAGCAGTAATGATGTTTGTTTATACTTCCTCCTCTGTGAAATGGATTTAGGTGCCTCCTACAGTGGCAGTAAAGGTTAAATTAGCTAAAATATTAAAAGAATTAGAAAGATGCCAGAGTTAAGTGAGCACACAGTAAATGCTGACTGAAGTTATGACCTAGTTTCCATAGCTACTGTTTGTGATTTTCAGGTTCAGCCAAAGGCAATTATAATGGCAAGGGCTGGCATGCCTCATGGGGGAAACCTGCCCTTTCCACATGTGGCCTGATGCACAGCCAGTGCATTTCAGTTGCTTTAGGGAGTTTCAGTGAAGCATTTTGATGTCACTGGCTGGTCATGGTCTGACATATCTGCAATCCAAGGCTGAGTCTTTGCTCAGGTTCTTTTGCTGAAACATGCTTAGTGGAGGGATAAAGGAAGGCCTTAATAACATTCCACTCTTACTTGGTACTCATTACTTTCCATACCGTTCCCTCCACTGCCCATCCCCCAGGTCCATAAAATAGCAGGAGCCTTATGTTCAGTGCTCCCTTAGCAGTATAATGACCCCTACATTTGTTCTGACCCATTGTACCAGATCCTTACTTGACACCATTCCATAGGCCAGAGCAGAACAGAAGTGGATCCAGTGCTTTCTGTTGGTTGGCCTGTGTTAAACTCTCACAGTAAATGAGTAAAGCCTTGGTTGTTATTTTCATTGACTTAACTGACTACTTTTTAAAATCTTTTCACTCTTTTTTTTAATACACATCCCCCCCTTTGTGGCTTTTTGCATGCTATCTGCTCTGTGTTGTCCATTCACTGTGTGTTCTTCTGTGTCTGTATTTATTTTTTATTTATTTCCCCTCCCTCCCTTGCAGCTTGTTTGCTGTCTGGTCTCTGTGTCCATCATTTCACTCTTCTGCATTTTTTTTTTTGGCTTGTCTCCCTTTATGTTGTGTCACTTTGCTGAGTCAGCTTTCTGCAGCATTTGCAGGCTGGCTGGCACCCTGTGGTGCTTGCAGGCCAGGCAGCTATCTGTGGCATGTGGGCGAGCCTGCCTTCACAAGGAGGCCCTGGGACATGAACCCAGGGCCTCCCAGATGGTAGATGGGAGCCCAACTGATTGAGCCACAGCCGCTTCCCTTAACTGACTACTTTTGGCACTTGCCAGCTCAGCTTAGCTTTTGACAGATACTTTCTACCCTCTAACCTTTTATGGCATGCTCAAGCAAAATTCTCTTCTTCAAGAAAGCAGGATCATACATCTTCGACTAAACATGTTTTATTCTTTTCTGAATGCCATGCTTTAAGTGAGTAATTCACCTTTCTGAAACATTATATTCCTCATATTTGACAATCTGATTAATATGTCCATTTCAAAGTACATTAAAATTCTGTCTTACTTTTGAAGAATTCTCTATCCTTCAAATAAAGAAAATGATATTTTCTTCATAAATGCTTATCCTAATAGTCTTTTTCGGTCTTAGCATTTGATTGTTGATTCATGTATATAAATAAATTATCTCAAGATACTTTGAAAAATGCATCAATGGATGCATGCGGAGTTCAGTACAGGGCATTTATATTGTCTATATTCTCATGGGTAAATCCTACCACTTTGTGATCATACAACTACATGTACAGAATGGATTGCTGAAGTGAGAACCTAAAGAGTGAAATGAGTTATTTTAAGTAATTAAAAAAATAACTTCATAGTGCTTTTTCTTAGGGCTTTCCAAAATTACTTTGTAATATTAAATGCATGATTGTTTTTAATTGTCATTGTTTATCACATGTACCAAAAATATACAAAGGAAATAGGAAAAGAACATTGTATTAGTTAGCCAAAGGGATGTTCATACAAAGTACCTGAAATGTTGGCATTTTAAAGGGTATTTATTTGGGGTAGAAGCTTACAGTCACAAGGCAATAAAACATAAGTTACTTCTCTCACCAAAGCCTGTTGTCAGGTATTAGAGGAACATGGATGCCAGTGGTTGAGAAGGTTCAGCATTCCTTTTCCTCCTAAGGTTCTGTGGTCCAAGCTCCTTCTGGTCTCAGCTGTAGGTTAGCAAAAAGAAAGCTGCTTTCTCTCCCTGGGGTTTGTTTCTTTTTGGGCTTCCTCAGGTGTTCAGGGCTCTGGTCTCTTCAGCAGCAAACTATCAAGTGAACAGCTTGGCTTTCTCCCTGGGACTCCAGTGTCCAAAACTAAACTCTCTATCTTCTTTCTTTCTTTGTGTGTTTACTCCCATGTGAAAGTCTATTTTATCCCCACTAAGGGGTAGGGACTCAACTCTGCATGCCCTAATGACATGGTCAAATAAAAGCCCTAATCTTGATTTAATAAAGCAAAAGTGAAACCTCTGAAACTAATACAATCCAAAACATCCAGAGGAACAGACCAGCTTACAAACACAATTCAATATCTGTTTCTGGAATTCATAAACAATACCAAAATGCGACAAACACCAAATCCTTTGTAGAATTGAAATAATTTTTGTGATTTTATATATGGGTGAATAATTACATATATAATTGTTTAATGTTTAAAATGTCTTTGTTAGGATGAATAAGACTATTGTTTGCATGTTGTTTCTTTCAAGGGTAAATGTGCTAATATAAATTTTCTCTTCATGGAAAGAAAATCATCATATAACTTTATCTAAACAGGTATAACATTCTGGAATAAATAGACAAAGCAGACATATAAGTCAAGTTCCTCTGAAGTAAATTTAAAGTTGAAGCAATTGATCAATAATGAGGTAATGGAATTTTTGATGAGTTGCAGGGTTGATGTGGATTTTGTCATAATGTCATCATGCATAACTGAGAAAATCTGCCATCTGCCTTATTCTGTATGGTAATGCAGGGTTTCATATATCTATATAATATTGCAGTAAGATCTTATCCACAGTCAAGCAAATGCTCTAAGACAGTGAATGATTGGTGAGCCTTAGTTAATCTCTGTACATGATTTATAATCCTGTCTAGCATCGTTAGGCATAATATCCCTAGGAATGTAACATGGAACAAATATGGTAATATTTCATTTTAACTTTTGCTGATTTGATATAGAGATTCTTAAAGAATCATTTCTTGCTTTTTAAAAATGTGTTTTCAAGTACATTATAACCCTCCAGTACAGAAATAGTTTCACATGGAAGTGTCAATATATATTGAAAAATCATAGCATCATTTTAAAGGCAAGACATTGGGGTTGCACAAACTTGAGTTCAAATCCTAATTTTGTAGCCTACCTGCTCTTTGACCTTGGGTAATCATGTGATCTCAGACTCAATGCTCTCAATCAAAAGACGTGTTGAAAGGTTTTATAGAGAAAACATGTGCAATGGGTTTAGCCAATTACTAAATCATCCAATAAAGTGTAGCCATTGTACTGATTAAATATCAACAAAGCAAGGTTTAACTTCATAACTGAAGTTATTTTATGTGGCTTATATAGAAACTATTTAAATATTGTTACAGCAAAAGTGTACTTATTTTTTAGGAAATACTATAATCTATATAACACCTATTCTGTAGGAATGCCTAACTGCTGTTAATTCTATATAGAAATACAAAAGAGGTAGGAATAACTGAAATGTTTAACTATACATGTGGAAAAACACTCATTTTCTAAGTCATTATTTGCATTGATCATTTATATATTATAAATAAATAATTTATTTTTAAGAATTAAAAATTATTTACTGGAAACTAAATCCATTTACTTTACAAGGTCCAATACTCATCCTTTTTGCCAGTGGTTGGGTTTTGATCATTGTTATTTCTGTTTGGGGAAATACTCTTTAAAGTTAAAAATATCTCATTTATTTTCTTAAATTATTCTTGCTTATTTTGTCCAGAGTTTCTATGAATGTTTGAAGTCCACTATCTTCAATCAAATAATTTGTAATGGGGCCCAGATTATGACAATTTTTTAGTAAAACTGACTTATGATACAAAAATGTATAGAAGATATTAGAATCTTCAACCTGAATAAAACAGAGCATGTTCATATACAAAAAGAAAAGGAACATCCTGTTAAAGAAAGGAGTCTACTTGAGTGCCATAGCATTGGATCAGTCACGTAAATGAAAGGTTTAATCTGGAATATAAACAAGTTGCATTAAAGAACAGCTCATTACAACCGGAAATGCATTTAAGCAAATGTAAGATAGTCAAATGATGCAGATTTCCAGAAATAACAATGCTTTCTTGAATAAGCTAACCTCTCTGCACCTTTATATATATATATATAAACTGGAATTATGGAATATAATTCTAATCCAAAATTACATGTTTATATAATATAGTGATTTAATGTTATTTTATTTTTCTTAATTTTATTATTTGAAAATTGTACCTATATGTATATGAATACATAGAGGGAGATAGTATATGATTTACTCATTAACTTATTAATAGTTAAGTGAGGAAGTACTAAGCATGTACTCTTAACTGTACAGAGCATCTGATGAGATGAATATTCAAATATTATAGCATAGGCAGCCTAATACTAGTTGGGATTCATTTATAAACCCAGTATTCACTGGGAATTTATATTCATTACAATAAACATGATGATCACGATGATCATGATGATGAAGATAGGAAGGAGGAAGAGTTGGTTGATAAATTAAAGTTAAGTTGTTACTTTTTCTCAGAATTATCCAAGATAGTAAACAAATAAAATTATTGCAGCCTTGTAGAAAAAGTATGTGAGATTTTTTTTAAGTGATTATCAGTGGAAAAATATTATTAGCATTAATTGAGGGAACCCTGAGAAAAGAAGTGTCTAGATTCTTAGCCTTTGTTTCCAACCTGTCCAAATAGATTATGAAGAAAAAAACTGAAAGAAGCAAAGCAAAGAAAAATAAAAATGACATCACTTGGAAGCATGTTTAATGTTTCTGCAGGAGCAACTTTTTGTTGTTGTTTTGATTTACTTTCTATTTTTTCCATAAAAATACTGAATTATATGAGAATCAAATGGGGGCAGAGGGTCCAGCCTTAATATTCTAATGATAAAACTATTTTCTCAATAAAAAGATGATAGACATTTGCAGTAATTTCTATTACATAATATCTATTTTGCATTACTGTCTCACCCTGGGAAAGCTAATAAGGCCCTATTGAAAATGATACTAAAAATAGATAAAAGACCCCATTTTATTTTTTTTCTCATAAATCCCAAGGAAGTAATCTCAGATATGATCATAACTTGAAACTGGAAATAACCTGAAAATTAATAATTATTCAATTATTGAATTGATATTTTAAAAGTTTTCATATTTATGATATTTCTAAACAGCTATGTTTTTATTATTGGATTATAAACAATATTAGCAACAGCTCTATTAATGATAAATTATTATAGCTCCTCACTGTATTGTGAAATTAGCCAATCATTCCTCCTTCCTTATTAGCAAATATCATGTATGCCAATTGAAAAATTGTAGAGATAGATGGAGGGGGAGAGAAAGAAAGAAAGAGAAATCAATTAATAGAGAGAGAGGGAGAAAGAGAGCTTAGTGTGTACACCAATTTATCAATATATTTAGATAAAGTTTTTGCTCTGTGTAAAATACTTTAATACAATTCAATGACAGAGGTTAATATTTTAAAAACCCAATAACTAATAATTTCCATCATATGAATTTGAATTTAAATATTATTAATTTGACTTTCTAGAGATTTACCAAAGCAAAAAGTTTCTGACTATTAATTTCATACAATATGGTTTGAAATGCAGGAGAGAAGAAGGTGAACTGGAGGAGGTAAATGATCTGAATTATTGTTTGACACTTCATTAAAAATATTATGTAAAGATAGAAAATCTTAACTTTTCATACTTAAATCTAATATCAACATAAATAAATCTATACAATGTCTATAAAAGTATCATTGAATCAAATGGAGACTTAATTATTAATTATAGGAATCATGGAATAATTTATCTTAGGGGAAAAAATGAAAGAAGCCTAAATGTGCAAATAAATCAATTTATAAGCCTGTAGTTGAGTACAACTGTTAAATAGTCTTTTAAAGCCAATCAATATATAAGAATGTTTAATGATATAATGTCAAAAAAGGGAATAAGCATGATGCCAACTGTGATGATTAGGCTGTTGTGTCAGCTCAGCCAGGTAATTGTGCCCAGTTGTTTGGTCAAGCAAGCACTGGGTTAACTGTAATACAAGGGTATTTATGGACTTTAGTCACCATTGACTTTACTGCTGTGGTAAATTATAGATAGCTGGTTTAAATTACGTCAGTCAAGGAGATTGCCATCAGCAATGAGTGACACTTAAACTAATCAGTTGAAGGCCTTAAAAGGGGAAGTGAATCCATCATTGAGAGAGAATTTCCCAGCTCGTCTTTGGGCAGCCAACATCTCCCAGAACTTATCAAGAACCTTCACTGGACTTTAATTGGAGCCTCTGGTTTCAGCCTGCCTATATCTTGGTCCCATTTAAACAGCAACTTCCTTTACCTAACCCTTCATCCCACCAGAAATTTGTACTTTGACTAGAATAAGTTCTTACGTTATTAATGCCTTGGGATGTTTGAAGAAAAATGGTGTCTCTAAAATGGTCTGGTTTCTACAGTATGCTCCTGTGTGATGAAAGCAAAAGGTGTCTTACAACATAGAAACTAAACATTTAGTATACCCTACAAGATAGCCATTCTTATCTATCTGGTTGTTAGTAAAACACCAGGTTCCTTAGTTTATAAACAACTCATATGGCAAAGACTGGAGTCATTCCAAAAAGGATATCCATCCAGTTGGATGCATCTGATGTTTTCAATCAAAGGCCAATTCCACAAATAAAAGGGGATGGTAGTTTTTTAATATTATTTTTTAAAAAATTAAAGATACTTGGATTATACAAATGTCATATAAAAATTATAAGATGTTCCCACATGCCCTACTCCCCTCACCTCCCACATTTTCCCACATTAACAACATCCTTCATTTTTGAGGTACATTCATTGCAATTGATGAACACATTTTGGAGCATTGCCACTAAGCAAGGATTAAAGTTTACATTGTAGTTGACACTCTCTCCCACACAATTCTGTAGGTAATGACAAGATTTTTAATGGCCTATATCTGTCATTGCAGTGTCATGTCATTTGGAACAATTCCCAAGTCCCAAAAAGGTCTCCATATTAAACTTGTTTTTCCCTCTCCTTGCTCTCAGAATTTCCAGTGATCACTGAAACCACATCAAAGATATAATTTCTTTCATTGCTAGAATCACAATAATTCTAAAGTAGAATACCAGTAAATTTACTTTAGTTCATAGTTCATTCCCCAATCCTGAGGATTTTGGGATGGTGATGTCCACTCCACCTCTAATTGAGAGGGATCTGTGTTTCCCTAGGGCCTATAGATGGAAATCTTTTGCTTTCAGTTGCAGACTCTTTCCATTCCTTGGTATTGTAGTCATTCATCATCTCCTCCATTTTAGTTGTCCTGGATGAGACCAATGAACTGGGGAGTAGCTGTTGCAACTCTGATAAGATTCAGGGTTCAGCTGGCACATGGAAAGCCCAAATATTTAAGTCTCTTGGATATATACCTACCAACTCTAGTTCTAATAATAGGTTCAAATTGAAGAACAGTAGAGCCACGTGTAGGGAAAATACAACTGAGTCAAATTCTGTCACTCTGGGGAGCATAAATTCCAATTAGGGCCCAAGGCACAAAACTCTCAATTATCTGCTCTGATTATAGTGTCTGATTGTCTTCAGAGCCCTCAGGAGCCCTGAAATTTGGGGTAGTATCTAATTTGGCAGTTAAAGAGATCTGCTGAGACATGCATAAGCATAGCTCTGGAAAACCTTCCAACTCACTTTGAAGTCTCTTAGCCATATAAACTCACTTGTCTTTACCTCTTCTCCCTTTTGGTTCAGGTCTTTTTTCAGTTGCATTGCTAGTTGGTACTTTATAGTAATCCCTCAGTGCCAGGGAGGTTCATCCCTGAGATTCATGTCCCACACTGTGGGGGTAGGTAAAGAATTTATAGGCTGAGTTTGGCTTAGAGAGAGAGGCCACATTTAAGCAATAAGGAGGCTCCCAGGAGTCAACTCTTAGGAGCCTATTATACTAGGCTAAATTTCCATTTCAAGAGTAAATGTTCATATACAGTGATCAATATCAAGGGCCCATCAGTGGACCATCGTCCTTCACCAGTCATTATCCCTGTACTTAGAGGATTCTTGCTGATCTATTAAAGATTGTGGCAGAGCTCCCTATGATGGGAAATTGATATTCCTTTGGTTATTGTGTGAATCTCCATCCACTGTGATGATGCCCTATGAACATTTCTACACATTTGTATGCCTTATATGTATGCCCAGGTGAACTTCCTCCCATGTATCCCCTGTCACTGAAACCCTGCACCAATGATCTTCCCCTGCCACAGTTGTAACCCTTCTATGATAAGGGGATGGTTACTAAGTACTTGTTTGGGGACAAAGACCCAGAATTTAATCTGATAGGTTTCATTTGACATACGGTATACTAGAATGTTGAAGGAATTGTGTTCAAGGTAGGAGTACCTAGGGAAGAATAGTGTAAAGAAGAGTTAAAAAAAAAAGTCATGGTGAAGGTAGGATATTATTGGGATAGAGATTAGGGACTGTAAAAGGTATAGGATGGATGACAGAACATTAAACAAAGGGAAATGGAAAAGGCAGGGGATAAGGTGAGGAAATCCAGACAGGTCTTCTTCCTTGATATTGGACATCATCTACTTGTTCCAATGTCTTGGGTAGACACTGTCTCTATCAGATGTCACTGCTTCTGGTATTCTTGTGTCAATTTTATGGGCTTGCAGCATGTTTTAGTTGTGACATATGAGACCAGGGATCATTTCCTTGTAAATTTACTGCCATGGTGGTGGTCAATAGACTTGATTAAAATTCTTTCTTAAGCAGTCTTTAATTGATTCTCTTCAAGTGTAGCCTAAGTATTCTCTTCATATTTGAGCTAAGAAAATTTAGAATGGTACTGATGGTTCATTGATGATGGTTCATTGATCCATCTATTGATGGTTCATTGTCTCCTCTCTTGTGATAATGCCCTAAATAATGTACAATCTTTTGATAAAATTGTATTTTATCCTTGGATGCTATATGTCCCTCTTTGGCGAATGCTACTCAAAAGTAAATGGAATTTTCATCACAAACCTGCTTAATTTTAAAACAGATTAGTAATTGTTTGCATGTTGATTGGAATATAACCCTGTGGGAGGTTTAATTCTGAACCTGATTGAGAACCTGAGAGAAACAAAAGGTAACATCTGTAAATCCTTGAGGCATGACAATCTAGGTATATTGTTTTTCCCAGATAAAAGCAAACAGGTAATGACTTTCAGAATCAAGAGGGGCACTAAAGAATGCTGAGCAAAAATCTATTATAGAAAAATAGGTGGATATAGCTCAGTGGCTGAGAGTCTGTTTTTGAGACAAAAGACAAGATGGAATTTGGAATAGGAAGTTCCAGAAATATTGGGATTGCTATTTCATATATATCTATCAAATCCTGGACAAAATATAGGGAATTCCCATGTGTCCCACTCCCTACCCCTCCCACGCTTTCCCACATTAACAACATTCTTCACTAGTATAGGACATTTGTTGAAATTGATGAAAACATATTGGAACATTGACATTAAGGATGGATTATAGTTTACATTCTGTAACACAATTTTGTAAGTTATGACAAAATATATAATACCCTTTATCCATCATTGCAATGTAATTCAGGAAAATTCCAATGCCTCATATTACATCTGTTTTTTCCTCTCCCTCCCCTTAGACCCTCCAGTGGCCACTGCCTCCACATCACTTATTGAATCTTTATGTGAGGCTATTGTGGTGGCAGATTGGCCTCTGGCAACCTCCCCACACCAATCAAAGAATGTTCTTCATTATTTCTCAGAGGTTTTAGGTCTTTTCTTTTCAAAGGAATCTCTCCAGTGCAGTTTTATTCATATAAAAATATCCTAAAGTAGCTTCGGCAAAGAGAGATTGTTCTTCCTCAGATCCACCCATGTATAGAAAAAGTTATAGGTATTAGGTCCACACTGTAAGTACATATAAGAAACAAGAGTTTTATTAGATGGAGGACAGGGAAATTTAAAGTAAGAAGAGCCATTTATGCTGCAGTCAGATGAAATTGTATTCATGTTAAACATATCTGGGGCCCTGAGCTTTTCAATTCTGCCACTTGGAAAATGTTCTGACCACAACAGAGTCCCCCAGGACCAGACAGACATCAAGACAGAACCAGGACCATTTCAATGGACAGAATGGGAGACTGAAAGAAATGAAACATTCTAGAGTAGGAGGGAAGAATGATATAAAAGCAAATGGGGTATATGATGATAAAACTGAAATCAGCGGTGCCTAAACCAAAATCTGGAATAAAAGGATATTGTACTCAACACAAATTGCAGAGTTGAAATACAGAAAGAATTTTCCTCAGGAAGGAGGGATCTGGGCAGATAAGCGATGGGCACAAAGTATCTATTGCAGTCACCTGATCGGTCACTGGAGCCAGCAGTTTCAGAAGCACACTGTCTATACCTCACTGTGGCCTCCAAACTTGGCAAAAAACATAAGACTAGAATTTTCAGGTAACAACATTTTATTGGGGATGACAAAATTTGTTGCATGGAAACTGGATCACTTGGGATAATGGAAGCAGGTTCGAATTTTGGGATGGCGAACAATTTGTATAGGCATAAAAATAAAGTTACTTTGAGTCCCATAGATTGGATGTGTCATCGTCAGTCTTATAGGGTGGAATGTAGAGTAGACAGACTTTTTTTTTTTTAATTGGGTTAAACATAACTAACTAGAGGCTTGATTGGCTATCTGGATCAGTAGCCTCGAAGGGAATTTCAAATTTCAAAATACTGAGGGTGAACTCAAAACAGAGTTCAAAGACAAAGTAAGGCATTTTTAAAAGCCATTTTATTGAGATATATTCCCATATCATATAGTGCTTCCAAAGTGTACAGTCGGTGGCTTTTAGTATAATCACAGGATTGTGCATTCATCACCACGGTCAATTTTAAATTCATTTTCATTACTCCAAAAAGAAAAAACTCATGCACCTGATTAGTCACCACTCTACCCATGCCAACCCTACATAACTACTAATCTATTTCTGTCTCTATAGATGTACTTACATTTACATTTTATATAAATGGAATTATACAATATGTAATACTTTATATCTAGCTTTTATCACAAAACATACGGTTTTTAAATTATTTTTAATTAAAAAATTAAAACAAAACAATCATGTATAGCATACAGGGCTCCCATACACACCACACCACCAGCTCCTTGCATTGTTGTGGAACATTTGTTACAAATGATAAAGAACATCATCAAAATATCACTTCTACCTATAGTCCATAGCTTATTTTTCTCATAAACCATGATATTATTAATACCATGTGTAAGTATCATACATTCGTTATAGTTCATGAGAGTGTTTTCGTATTTGTAGTGTTAACTACAGTTCATCATCCACCATGGGCTTCTCTGTGATATACAGTTCCACGCCTTGTTCAGTACATCCAAAGTGTACACTCAGTGGCTCTCAGTTTCATCACAGAGGTCTGTGAACATCGAGGACTTTATGTTGAGTGAAATAAGCCAGACACAAAAGAACAAATATTATATGTATCACTAATATGAACTAAATACGATGAATACACTGATGGAGTTAAAATCGAGAGAATAGTTTACCAGAAGATAGAATATGGGTTGAAAAGGGGAGACTGAATCTTAATATACATAGAAGATTTAATAAGTTTCATTGTTAAGGTGTGGAAATGGATATAGTGTATGGTAACACACGATAGTGGATATAAGTAATATTGCTGATTTATAATAGCTTTTTTTTTTCATTTGCTTGTTTATTTTTGGCTCTGAGGGGTACCCAGGGTATTCTCTAATAATTTTACCATGGGTAATGTGGTGAAAACTAAACACTTAAACTTAAAACTTGTTATTGACAGTATTTTTTTTACCACTCTAGTAGGTGTGGTAGGTATCTCATGACTGTATTAATTTGCATTTCTATAATAATAACGATGAACATTTTTACATGCTTGTCATCCTTATACTTAATTGGTAAAGTACAGGTTCAAATAATTGCTTTATTTTTAAAAATTGGGTAGTATTGTTTTCTATTTTTTTCTTTTGAGATGTCTTTACATATTCTGAATACACACCCTTATCAGATATGCAGTTTTCTTCCAATATATTGCTTGTCTATTGATTTTCTTGAGAAGGTATTTCACAGAGCAAAACTTTTTCAAGTCCAAATTTTTATTTAATTTAGATTTATAATCCATTTTCAGCTTAAGTTGTAAGTCTTAGCTTGCAATTCTTCTCTTATTTTGTATATGATTATCTAAATGCTCCAGTACCATTTGTTGAAAAGACCATACCTTCTCCCTTGAAATACCTCTGCAATTTTGTCACAATTGAATAAGCCATAACTGTGTAGGTCTATTCTGTTCCACTGATGTATTTTTGGGATCTCCTCAATTCTTTTTATAGTAATTTTTTAAAAAATATTTTGTTTAAATTATATTAAATCTATAGATCAATTTGAGGAAAATTGTTTTAATAATATTGAGTCTTCCCATCTGTGAACACACTGAATCTCACCATTTATTTATATTGTCTTTTTTATTAGTGTTTTGGTTTCAGTACACATATGCAGTCCTTGTTTTGTTTGACTTAACACTTAAATATTTCATTTGATAGTTTTTCTTTTGATATATATTTTAATTCAATTTTGAATATTTTATTGCTAGCCAATGGATCCATGATTGAGTTTTGTTCTTCTATCTTATGTCTTTACTAAATGTGCTAATTACTTCTAGTAGTTTCTTTTGACATTCCTGAGGATTTTAGGTATGTAGTTACATGATGTCTTACACCAAGCTGATACAAGAGAGAGGTTTTGCAGTTTCTATTAAATGTGAACATTCAAGTAACCTGTGCACAATATATACACAGCTTCTGTGTATATATTCTAGAGAAAATGTACAAATACTCCATAAGACATAGACTGGATTATTTGTTGCAATGTATTTTACAATAGACAAAGATTAGAAATCATCAGGAGTTTGGAATTGTGACACATTTGTATAATAAAATATTGTGCAATATGGAACAAGGGTCTATAAGCAACAAGCTACAATATTATTGAGGCTCATGAATATACATTTGAGCAAATGAAGGGTGTCACAGAAAATTGCTTATAGGATAAGACCATATAAAAGATATAGAGATGTCATAATGTACCATAAATTATTTAAGGGTATATTTACATGCAATATATTAGAAGACTGGAAATAAACACTAAATTCAACAGGTGGTTTACAAATATTGGAAAGAAGGTGCAAGCAACTTGAGAGTATAATAAAATGTATATATGGCTTACAATTTTGATAATGCCTTTTTTGGCATAGATAGTAGGTAACAGGCAACATCGTCTTCTGTCTTACATGTTATTTTTTTTTTAAGAGAGATTTAAAAAATATCATGACCATTAATTCTGGATTCTATAAAGCATCTTAGAAGCTTTTCAACTCCATGGAAGTCTGACATGAATTTTCCAGATATTTCATACTTCTGCTCTTTCAGAATTGTCACTGCTTTGTCAATGAAAATCAGCCAATGGAAAAAGATTCTTATCACAAAAAAGTGCAGAGCACAACAATTTCTCCAACAAAGAATCCCCAAATGCCTCTATTGAGCTCTTCCACATTGGTCATATTTCAGAACTGATAGAGGCAGTATTTATCAATCATAGCAAAAAGGTTGGTTCAAGTAGTTCTGTACAAAAAAGAAGAAATGGTTTAAGAATTGATTGATGCATCATATAAAACACCATCCCTGATAGACTATATCACTGCCATTTGTCAGTGATTAGTGCATTTCTCGAGAAAAGGCCTACCTTAGGTGAAGAGGAAGAGGACAATAACACCTGAACCAACCAACAGAAAGAGGCATGAGCACTTATGTGGAAATGGTTAGAGATAAAAGGTTGATCTTTTGAAGTGACACTACACTATACAGTAAGTTCTTTTTCAAACTTTTTGCCTTCAAAGAGCCAGGACATATACAGACCTGAAACCTGTCTTATGTTATTCAAGGAATCTATGAACTAGAATCTAGAGTTTTTAAAAGTTAAAAAATGTTTTTAAGCATAATTGCTAAAACACATATTTAATATGTCTTGAGAACTTGGGAAATTATGGAGGTTTAATATAGGTGGTGTTAACAAGATTCAGTGATGATTATGCATTTCCCAAAGGGTAAAAGAGGACAATAACCTGGACAGAAGGCATGGAAATATGTAGCAATGTGGAAAATTACATGGAGATATAATCAGACACTCATGACTCCCAATTTCCAATCCAGGATTTCCTCGTCACTACTGATATTTTGGAGCAGAAAATTCTGTTTTTGGGAATCAGCTCAGTGTATTGAGGGCTGCCTAACAGCAACCTTGGTCCATACTCATTAAATAGCAGTACCATCTCTCCAACCCCCAACTGTGACAACCAAAATTGCCTCTCAACATTGAGAGATGTCTCCTGGGGACATTGGTCTAAACCTTTCTCTACCTTCCAAATGGGAATATCTTTAAGGAGAGAAGGTTGATGATGTCCCCCCTGAAAATTTCCTTAAATTTCAATTTAATTTCTTAATCTGTGAACCTAGCATAAAATGCTTTCCATGATTTTGTTCTTTTTTATCTCTCCAGCTATATTCCTCCTATTCATATCCTGCTCCTTTCCATTTACATCTTGTTACAAAGTGAACAATCTGCTTATAGTTCCCTGGTAGTCTCTTTCACTTTTTCCCTTTTGCTTTCTGTCATATTATTCTCTCTGTCTTAAACTTGCTTATCTATTTTCTTCAAGTAAGTAAATCCTATCCCACTTTTGAGGCTGAACTTGGAACATCATCTCTAGGTTGATTTCTCTTGTACCTGAGACCAAGTTACGTACACCCCAGGTTTTTGGAAGCATTGTTTGCTATAATAATTACACATTTTATCAACTCAGCTTATCTTTCAAAGGAAAACTATCTGAGACTACCACTGTTTTTTTTTTTTCCCCAGCATTCAGCATAGTTTGAGTTGAAGTAAGTCATGCTTGAAATAATTAGAGACTATCCAGTCCACACAATAAAAGCTTTGTAAGATAAAACCATAAACAGTAACAAAGAAAGGTATTGTTAAGGAAGATATTAATAAGTAAAAAACATATCTTTATATATTAAAACTTAGAACATTACTCTCATAAATTATAGATTTATACCTATATATATATAAGAGAGAGAGACAAACAGAAATAGCAGATATTTCTCTAATAATTATTTATCATTGATGTAATATTGAAATTCCTATATTTTATGGAAATTCAAACATAGAGCCCTGGAATTCCCACCCAATATCATGATTATAGAACCATTCCACACTGAATGCTCATTTCCTCTGGATTTACTTCTCAATTATTACCATCTGTTTCACTCAATTAACAATGCGTTCAAATTCACTTGTATATTTATTTCAAAGTTATGTATAATCTTCCCCTATCATCTAAAAAAATAAGTCTTTCAAGACCATACTCTGAGACCTTAAGTTTATCCCCAATTACTGAATATAAAATTTGATAATGATGGAATATGTACTTGATTCTTCATTTATTTTTCTACATGGGAAAGAAAAAAAGAAACTGTTGATGCACAGAGTTGAAAGTATTTAATTAATATTAATCTGAGAGTACAATTAACCATCTTTTTGCAAAGCAATAATCTATCATTTTCATTATGCATGATAAACAGTTTTCTAAAGTACAATGTTTTAATTTTATCTTCTCCAGAAACTTCAGTAAAATATAGAAAGCAAATAGGAAGGTATTTCATTGATGTATATTTCTTTTTAACACCTTCCACTTTTACAAAATGTATATTTTATTGTAATAAAACATCTTTTTATAGGTGTAAGTATGCCCATCTTAAAACTTACTACATGTGTTTTTTTTATAAATTTATAAAAATAAAGTCCTATTAAACATTATTTTGAGCAGATACAACAAATAAATATTTTTATTTAATACTTTTTTCATAATGCTATTTAGAAATGAGTTAAACAATCTGCAACTGGTATTACTAAATGAACACATACATATTCTCACTTAAAAGAAAACCTTTGCTAACTTATATTGTAAGTAGAAAAGGCATAATTAATATAAATAATATATTATGAAGTTATAAACTCATTCATCCCAGTATTAGCATTTTCCTCTCCAAGGATAAGTATCTTAACAGTTTTCTGCATATCCTTCCAGATTTTTTGCATGAATATTTATTCGTGTGTATTACTTATAAAGTCTCATACTATGTTTGATAGGATAAAAAATTGTCCTCAAATATATCAGGTACTAATCTCTGCAATTTTTAAATGTTACCTTATTCATAAAAAGATTCTTTACATATTTGATTAAATTAAGGATTTTGAGATGAGGAGATTATTCTCGATTATCAGCGTGGACCCTAAAGCAATCACAATTATCCTTGTAAAAGGAAAACAGAGAGATTTGACACATGGAATGGAGAAGGTGCTGCAAAGACAAAACAGAAATTTAAAGATGCAGTCCTTGAGAATTGGAATGATGCAGTCACATGCAAAAAATTTTAGAAGTTGGAAGAGTCAAGGAATGAATTCTCCCCAGGAATTTTCAGAGGGATTCTGGCCCTTCTGAGCCTTTGATTTCAGACTAGTAATAATAATTTCAGACTTTGTGCCTCTAGGACTCTGAAGAGAAATTTTCCTTATTGTTATTTTTTTCCTTAAATTTCTTTTGCTTTAAGCCACTAAGTTCGTGGTCATTTGTTACAGCAGTCACACAAAATTTATATAATGCTCAAGAATTTAAATAATCTAATGCTACAGAGTTCTTATTCTTACTGAGAACCTCATACTATATAAATGCTCTGATGGTCTTATTTCTACATACTTTTTTATTGGTTATGCAATTTTATTATTAGTTTCTTAAACATAAAATTGCTTAATATATAAGCCTTTGTAATTTGATAGAATCTGTTCATTAGTTATCTAAAACTTTGGTATTATTTCATATTTCCAACAGCAATAGCTACTTTTTCAGCACAGCTGGGTGTTATTAGTTTTCAAAGTAAAGAAAAATAACCTAATTTTATTATAATGTGCATTTTTAAAGTGATTATTAGCTTCTTAAACATGTATTTACCAGCCTTTTATATGTGTATATATATAAATAAAAACTACAACATTGATAAGCACTGATAATACAACATTCATCTTATTAATTAAATGACTGTGTTTTTAAATTGAGGTATAATTTAAACACAAAAATTCACAAATTTTAACTCTACAAATTGATGAGTTTTGACAAATACATGTGTTCCTTTAACCAACATCGCTGTCATAATATAGTTCATATCCATCACTGTAAAAAGTTCCCTCTTGTCCTTTTGAAGTAATACCCTTCTCAAGCCCACAATTCAAACTCATTCTATTATCCTATTTTCTTAATAATTAAAAATTTAACACATAGACCCATGTAGATTATACATATACGTAAACATATACACACAGGTATTTAAAAAGAAAGCTTTAAAATCTTCTACACAAAACAATGCAATATAGAAAAGACACCATACATTACATGGTGCTTATAAACCTACCCTTCAAAACAAGCTAAACAAAACGAAACAGATTTTCGCCCTGTGTCTTGTTGCAAATTGAGGAAAAAGAGAGAATGAACCACTCCAATTTTGTTTGGTCTTATATTTTCAATTCACAAAAGTACATAAAGCATAACAAAAGTGTTGATCTGAGACTTGAACTTTGTACATTGAGGTATTATGGAATTCAAGGCTCTATTGTATGTTGATGATACAGCTACAAGTGTGATAATAAATACAAACTAGCTTTGAGGACACTTGGCAATAAAATATTGATAGCAATAGACAAAGTTTTGCAGGTAATGCCCAAAGCTAAAGATTAATAGTATCAACACATAATTGACCCAGCTTTTCTATCCCAAGGGTCTTAATTTCTGACTTTTGGTTGCAGAAATTGTTCTGTTTACTTAATGTCTCTTCTACATTTGTTGGAAAAATGTTAACTTTCATTCAGAGATGTTCCCAAAATTAGATGATTGCACCCTATCTTTTTGTTTTTGCAAGGTGTACAGTTTATTGAACTAAATAATAAACAGATTAAATTTTAACAAGAAATACAATGGTTCACATTTTAATTCTTCACATATTATATAAACTTATTTTGATATTATATGGATATATTATTTGTGATATATGTGTATGTATGCATAAAACATATATATAAAGTTTATACATGCATTTATGTTAAAGGGATTTGAAATATCTGTTTGAATATCTAAATGTTTTTTAACCATATGTGAATAAAAATGTTTCTTTTAAATTTCCATATACTTCCCATCCATTCTTTGCAAGTTAATTACAAAATCTTTACATTTCATTATACTTAGAAGATTTTGTCTCCATACTTGGTATTTCCAAACAATTTATTGGACCACAATTTTAAAAATACTTTTCATATTTTCTAATTCTACTACTAAAATGTCTGAGCATATTTTAAACTTTTATAATTGATTCTCAACCATTTTTTACTGTTCTTCCAATTTTTACGTGTCCTTTAACAATGTGCCCTCTTCTTAAAGCATTCTGCAAGGACTTATTTTCCAGGATATACTTAACTGTTTAACCTATATCTAAATCAAGCTCAAAACCCCATCATGATTAAGCCATTTGAGGAAAGATGAAAATCCATCTAATCAACTACCAATTATAGTAAATTTGCAAATCCTTGACTTTTTAGATGGATATATTTTTGGATAAAGCCTTGCATTAAGAGATACCTATTAAACATTGGATGGATAGTTCATAAATGGGTGATAATACGTTAATCTCATAATACTACATAATTTAAGTGATATCCCCTAAACCGTAATAGAATCTCAGAATAATGAGAAAGAGAAGAAATACATTTTGATTCATGAAAGAGAGTTATAGAATAAGCTGAGAACCTGAGGACTTCTATAGAGCTAAAATAACATATGTTAAGCAGTTAGAAAATAGGCCTAAAAAAAACCATGAAACTAAATACGATACAATTTGCAAGAGATATATATTTCATACCTACTATCTGAATTTCATATGAAATCTGGCTTTATATTCAGACTATTACATGAAATAAGTATGTTAAATATCTGGTGAAAACTTATACAATAGATCTTTTTAACAGTGTGATAATCTACCAGCAAATTCATTCACCTACACCTGGACATCTTTTTGCTGCTGTTCCTTATTTTACCTGCTGTACCTTCCTGTATCCTCATTCTTTCATATTTTAGGTCCTTTCAACTTCTCACATACTGTACTACATTTAATTATTAATTCTTTTCTTATACTAAATAATTCCCCAAAACATGTCTTAGTTTCTCTATTTTTATTCACACACATGCATAAGGAGATTTTTTTTTTCTGGACTCCTACCACCCTCTATCTCCTAATTCCTTTTATCCCTAAGAGTTTTCTAAACCTGTTTCCTCCTCTGTCATATATCTAGTAATAGTCCAACCCACAACAATGCATAATTCTCCCTTCCAGGCCACTCACTGAAGAAACTCCCTGTAATATCTTCAAATACCCTCAAAAGATCATTTCCTTTTTATACATTATGATCAAATTATCCTAATTTCCTTCTTAAAATCTTTTCCTGGCTGGACTGCTTTGTCCTTGAATAAATTTTAAGCTCCTCATTAGAGCACACAAGGAGTCATAATTTGGCCCCTGCCTGCTTTCTAACCTCATCACTCATTATTCTTCCCCTTGCTCACTAAGAAACACCATACTCACCCCTAACCATTTTCCTTAAAATCCTAGAATCAGGGTGTTGAAAAAATGAATGTTCACGTTATGACCAAGGGTAGAATGGCATTCATTTTCACTCTATTTTTGATTTCGTTATCTAAGCCTATAAAGATATGCATTAATTTTTATCTTCCAATTGCACATTACAATTTTAACCTAAAGGAAGCTACTGACATTTTATAGCAATTTGCTTCACACTTGCAAATGGGGAAGAGCAAGCCAAACAGATAAAAAATAATTACATTAGTGTGAACTTAACTAGGACTGATCTATTTCAAATTTGCCAAAATTCAGACAACAAATAGAAAAAAAAATTATGCAATAATATTATTCTATAAATTATATTGAAATTGTTAATATTTTTATATTTCTATCCTTGCTCTTTATTTAACAGGTGGAGGGATCCCAGGAAACAGACTTGACAAGAGAATGTTGTGGAGCAAGTTGCTAAATGGTGCATTGTGGGTCACAGACTCAGGCATACTGTTGTAGAATTTGAGAGAAGTTCAATTATTTGAGTATAAAGAGGCCAGTACTCAGGAATGATTTTGAGAAGGAAAAATGGTTTATTGACGGCCGGCCGGACTCGGGGGCTTTCTGTTTGAATCCCGAGCCCTGAACAAGATTTTCAAACTTCTTTTATACAGAGAGGAAAGGCCAATGGTCCCTTTGTTTCAGTTCTCAATAGGCTTCAATTAGCATATATATCTTCCACATCTTAGGTAAGCTTTTAGCATGGACTCCAGATATTCTAGATAGCTTTTAGCATATTTACTTTTTGCATTTCCCCTAAATACTTAAAGTTTATAGCCCTTGCATGGTTAAACTGTTTCCTGGGACTGGAGCCTGTTACCATTGTCCCTAAGGGCAGGACTGCAGCCTCTCACCGTTCCACACTCACAGTCTTCAGCTTAGGTTATCTCTGAAGAGACAAAGCCTTCCTCCCATAGCCCACATCAATACTAGGATTCTCAACAAATGACTGCATTATTACATATGCAGCACCAAGGGCCCAAAATAGCCGGGAAAAAGGTCCTGTCAAGGCCAGTCCCCCAGGGAAACCAACTGCTCAGGATCCGCTCAGGATCAGTGGAAGGAGGCACTGCCTATTCTGCTTCACATCAGAGATGGGAATCCTGTGCTGCCCAAGTGATAAGTTTTCATATATCCTAAGTGTAAAAATACTGAAAAAGAGCTTTGGTAGATCAGACTGATTACAGGGCAAACACTTAGAGATCTTTGCAATTCAATATGCCAAGCTTTGAATACTTTGAATGGCTTGTTTCTAGGGGAGAAGTAAAACAAAAAAATGAAAAATATATTAAACTTTTAAAATAGAAATTGAGAATATCAAAACTGAGAGACCTCCTTCTAAGCATGCACATGCATGTGTAAAGCATGTGTAAACCCACACATAACAAAGCAGAAGAAAATTGTCAGGTAATAATCCAGTCTGCTTTCAAATACTGAAATAAACATTTGGACATGTGAAAGGTAACCAGAATTAGAAATTCAACAATTAAAAACAGAATGACCAAAAAAAAAAAAAAAAAAACTGCGGTCACCCCTCGGGCTGAAGTGTGGTTTGCTGGCCTGGTGGGGGAGCAGCCGCGGCAGGCCAAGCCGCTGCCCCCATAATAGGGTGGCTGGTCGGACTCACCGCCATCCCTGAAGGGAGCTCGGCATGGGCGCAGAGTGCCCTCGGGTCTCCCCTTCTAGGCAGCCATGCTTCCGCGGCCGCCCCTCCTCCCAGATGGCGCCACATGATGCCTGTGGAGCGGCACCCTTCTTCTTCTTTCTCCCTGCGCAGGCGCAGGGCAGAAAATTCCAGTCTGCCCTTTTCCCCTCCCCCGACAGCAGCAACAACCAGGCGTGGGCGGAAAAATCCAGTCTGCCCTTTTCCCTTCCCCCGACAGCAGCAACAGCCAGGCGTGGGCGGGAAACTCAAGTCTGCCCTCCACCCCAGCAACAGCAGCCACCAATCCCTAAACCCTGCCCCTTCCCCCAGCAACAGCGACAGCCAATCCCTAACCACCACCCCTCCCCCGTCCAGTACTGCCCACTGACCTTTCGCCGGCAACCAATCAGAACAGGGCGTGGCTTCGACCAATCAGCCTTCCCCAGCCCCTATAAAACTGTTGCCTCTCCCTCAATAAAGTGGACTTGCATGTTTACCTTGTCTCTGCGGTAGTTCTTCTGCCGTGCGCCCTCCAGTCCTGAGAGCCCCCGACAAAGCCTGGCCTCCCTTGTCCCCAGTTCGTCGCCTGCTTCTCCGGGCAACCCCTTCGTCGCCAGCTTTGCTGGGCGACCCAGTCAGCCGAACCGCGCAACCCCTGTGAGACCGACCCCTCGTCTGCTGCCGTACCGACCGCTCGTCCCAAGTGGGACCGACCCCTCGTCCTAAGCTGGACCGACCCCTCGTCCGCAGCCAGACCCCACCTCTACCGACCGAGCAAGCCGCCGCAAAAAAGGAATGTGGGGAATCAGTGAAACTCAGGAAAAAGAATGGAAGAAAAACAAAATATCTTGAAATATAGGCTAAATTTTAATATGCCAAAGACAAATTAACTTCTATGTAATTACCATTTTATGCTTTGTTTTGCCACGATCTATTTTTGATTCCTTTGGCCTCAGATGGCTTTTTACTGATGGAATGACCTAAAACTTTGTTCCTGAAAGGTTGAACTGTTAATGAACCTCTGTGTATTGTGTGGCTATAATTGTTCATTAATATTTACCACTAGACATTAAGTACCATCTCAGAGAATTCCCTAAGATTCAGATATATTTCTTATTGTCCCCTCTGTGTAGTAACAATCCTATTTCCTCATGATACTAAAGCATGATCACACAGCATTTAAAATAATCCTATTTTTGTCCATTGATTTAAAGATCTTCAATTAACCAAATGAAAGATTCAACTTCCAGGGCTTTAGAAGTGCTTTTGTGTATTCAGATGTGTTTCAATTTACATAAGTTAAATTTTAAATTTGGGTCTGGGTGCAAATCAGGTGCAACACAATGGGAAATTGAGGCCATAATGTATGAGATAAGATGGTTTGTTACTGAGAGGACACAGAGAGAGAGGAGTACCAAGAAGTCTACAGGAAGCGTGAATGTCTCCAGTGGCTTAGCCAGAAGGTGAAGAGAACACAAAAAGAGCGAGAAGGACCATCGGCCATTTTTGTGGTCCAGGCAAGGTAGTAGATTTCTGGAGGATCAAGGAAATAAAATGAGTGGGGAAAAGGAAAGGAAAAGGTGATCTGAAGACTGTGGGGATGTTAGGTTATTATTTAGTATCAGCTAATAGTTTGGGGGTGAGGTGAGGTGAGGGGGTGGTGTAGGTGGCCACAGATGTAAGTTTGGGCTCTATGCCCCAGAGCTGGGAAGCTGATTATTAACTAGGCCAAACATAAGCATTGAGGCAAGTGGCTCAGCCATAGTAAGATGGAAGATGAGGCAGCATACAAAAATTGTTCATAGCTATAAAATGGTAGTAATATATATCTCTTGGGAACAGAAACTTGTAGACCATTGTTCAGTGTTGTAGGGATGGAAAAAAAATCTTCTACTGAATTATTTGGGATATCATTAAAATAAACTATTGTCACTTAAACCTCTAAGTTCTTTGGCCAAGAGAAAAATGTCAATTTAACATTTTCCTTGATTCAGAGCATATCATTTTGGGGGGAGTGGGGTATATGGAGCATTATTTTAACTCAAGTCAACTTCATGAATGAAACTTTAAAAGGTATCTCAACATCCCAAAAGTCCAGCAACTTCTGAGTTATAGAATCCATGGTATATTCATCAAATCTAATAGGTAAAAGCACCATACATCTTGCATTAAATCATGTTCTATGGTAAGAATCCATTTTATGGGATATTATGGGATGGAATATAATGTATAGAACAGATCCAAAGATGACAACTGCAATGGAATTATAGAGGCAAGGGAAAACAAATCCAGATCTAGAGTAGGTCTCTATTATAGGACAAATAGTATTGCACCCATTTCTGAAAGGGTGCAACATTATTTCCCCACCATCTGTTGGTTGGTAATAACTAAGGATAATTATGATTCAGCAGCTTACTAGTTTTCTTATCCTTAAAAGGCCAGACTCTCATCCCACAGCAACGAATTTTATAGAACGTATTCAAAAAATCTCCATTTCACTTTCTCATGTTCTTATTCATTAGTCCATTGAACAAACACTGGGTTGGTCTAGGAAAGAAGCAGATGGGTATCCATCATTTCTACCTAGTTACTGTGGGTCTTCTCTGAAATGGACATGTTTCATGAGCATGGGGCACAAGCATACCCATAGTCCACATTTATTCTGAGGTTGTTCTAGAATTTGAGAGAGGTTCAATTATTTGCGTATAGAGAGGCCAGGACTCAGTAATGATTTTGAGAAGGAAAAATGGTTTATTGATGGCTGGACGGACTCGGGAGCTTTCTGTTTCAATCCTGAGCCCCAAACAAGATTTTCAAATTTCTTTTATACAGAGAGGAAAGGCCAAATGGTCCCTTTGTTTCAGTTCTCAATAGGCTTGAATTAGCATATATATTTTCCACATCTTAGGTAAGCTTTTAGCATGGACTCCAGACATTCTAGATAAGCTTTTAGCATATTTTGTTTGCATTTCCCCTAAATACTTAAAGTTTATAGACCTTGCATTGTTAAACTGTTTCCTGGGACTGGAGTCCGTTGCCATTGTCACTAAGGGCAGGACTGCAGCCTCTTACCTACCATTCCACACTCACAAGTCAAACAGTTTAGGTTATCTCTGAAGAGGCAAAGAGCCTCCCACCCATAACCCACATCAAGGTAGATTCAATAAACTTTTTTTCCCCATACTTCCTTTCACCCCCTTCCAATTTCATTCCTTCCAAGTTCCTGGCCATCCTGCTAAAGTATTAGAAACTGCCTCCTGCCCCAATAATCAGTGTAAATTGGTGGCTCTCAGTGTGGGAAGGGAAAAATTTGGAGACAATTTTTTGTTGTTACACCTGGGGGAGGTTCTACTGGCATCTAGTGATAGAGACGAGTTTTGCTGCTAAATATCCAAAAACACACATGTCACCTCACACAAAAAATAAATTTCCTGTCCAAAATGTCAATAGTGCTGAGATTCAGAAATGCTGGTGTAGATCCCTAACTCAGAATGTCCTTCTATCCAGAAAATGTTGACAACTGCATATACTGCAATACTCTGATGAAAGTTCAACTTCATGGAAAAGTTATTTTCCCCAATGTCTTTCATGGACATACCTAGGCAATTTTTCAATGTTACAGCAATTTTAATACCATTTTTAAAATATATTGTATCTCTGTATGCAAACCAGGACTCATTTATTCTTTTTCCTATTTTTAGGGAATTCCAAATAAGTTAACAAGGGTAAGTTGAGGGAAAGATGAAAGTGCTAGTGCCAAGCATCCAAACATAAAACTTGCCTGTTCTTTAGGACGTATTTAATTCTCATCTCCTTTCTGAATCCTCATCGAATATGGACTAGATAGGTCCAGTAATAGCAAGATCGTGAAGAAGAGTTTAGGGCACAAGGTCATTTTACATCCAATTTTAAGAACATTCAGTCTCTATCAGGGCCCAGTTGGATAGAAGATATTTCTTAAAAGAGTTATGGTTACCTACAACAGGATCATGTTTTTACTTTGAAATTCCAGTGAACTTCACTTGGAGATTTTTTTATCTCCGACAGAAATTTGGAAAATCATTGATAATGGGTCTTAAGACTCAAGGGTATAAGCTTACACTTCAGCTTGAACAATATTTAGAGACCTCCCGTTTAAGGTCTAAAAAAAACTTGGGTAATTAAGTTAAGCTACACAACATACTTCATCAGATTTTCCTCTAGTAGCCAACAAGACCATCAAGTATTGTCCCTACATCCTAGAGTTGTGAGAAACAATACATAGCAACTTGCCTTTGACTTGGGAGGATTGCTTGTAGATCACAAACACCATTGCACACCCTGAGACAAATGTTAGTATCCAGGATATCTGTGGGGTTTATTTCTTACATGCATAGTGTGGTTCTTACTAATATGATTTTAGTAACTTTCACTCTTGCTTACCAGATCCAACAAATGTTATATTGTTAATTTAGTAGAATGTTTGATATCCATAGATGGCAGAGGAAAGCAAAAGTAATCACAACAAATGGGAATCAAATTTGTGAGCATAAAATGAAAAACTAAGAAATAAAATGTGAGAGAGAATTAAAATGGAAGACAAATTTCTGCTTTAAAAATTCCTGTGCTTTTAGGACCAGGATTATTTTAACTACATTAAAACAAAAAATCTTCTCAAAGCAGGTTTATAATAATAATTATAGCATTTCTTTTTAGTACAAAAGTTTGAATTGTGCAGGGATAATATAATTTCAAAGAATGGTGATTAGTTCTATAAAGAAAGGAAATGATTTGCCACTAAATAAACATACTTGAGCTAATAAAATTTGTGTTTAACAATTCAGAGGTAATTCACATATAATTCATTTAATCAGAAACCTATACAGACAAAAATCATATTTTATCACAAACAAATGATGGTTTTTCAAGAAAACTTTTTTCCAAACTCCATATATGTACTGCGGATTAAAAATATTTCTTTCATTAGTCTAAGAAAATTAGTACACAGTTGCTAGCACCAAATTTTCTTTGAGTGCCCTGAATAAACTCAACAACTGTAAAATTTTATACAAATAAGCATTCTTTGGAATTTTATTCAATATAATTCTAGAGTTAGATATTCTTTAACTTTAATTTTAAGCCACACTAATTTTTAAAGATATTTCATTACTTTCTTTATTGTTTTTGATTATTTGTTAATTTGCCAGAGTCTCAATGTGAAATACATTATCAACATTGAAAATCTCAGAAATTTGAAATAAAATCTAATAAATATTAATTTTTTAACATAGCAATACTTATTTTATGAAATAGAAATTTTATACATTGGTAAAAACACTATGAGGAGTGGCTAAAAATGGAATAATAGGAATAGTCATATGACAGATGAAAGAGGAAATGAAGGAGACAAAAAAACAATTAAATGAGCAGAAACAAGGTAAACACATAGTGTACTATGTGCCTAACTCACAATTTTGTCATTCATTTGTAACATTTACATTTAATTGTCTTTATTTTGTTTTTTATTTTTATAAATAAAAGGCCCCATGGTTTTACTTTGTTTTATTCATTTTTTATAACATGCCAAAAGTGCACATCAGTTTTTAATATTTCTTCCAAGTTTGATAACACTTATTGTATAAATAGTCAAAATATAGATTAAAATAGGACATTTTTCATATATTTTTGCAAATAATGAATTTTGGAAAAAGTCAAATCCAAAAAATATTCTGCTTCAAATTTATCACATGAAATACTTCTTCTTCCTATCATTGTCCATTTCAAACCATATTGCAAATGCTGGCCCACTAAATTTTATAAAGTGTAGCATTGACTATATGATTTCTTTCTCAAAAACCTTCTAAACCTGTCTTTTGTTTGTTAAATTAAATAAAATTATCAACAATTCTAGGATATGCATGATGCAGTCTCAGCCAGTATTTATTTGTCTTCTTTTAACAGACTTGCTACCACAAATTACCACAGACTGGTTAGCTTAAACAGTAATTTATTGTCTCACAGTTTTGTAGGCTAGAAGTTCAAAGCCAAGCTATCCTCAGCAGGCATGCTTTCTCGCAAGTCTATAATGTTGTGGCTCAGCCTACCTTGCCGGGCAGTTTGTCTCCTCAGATTTCCTCTGATGACTTCTACTCCTGCTCAGTCATCTGGATCTCTCTGTAGATTTTATCTCCTCATAAGGACTCTACTCTATATTGGATTGAGTTTCAGTGTGGTTTCATCTTCATAGGATCGTCAAAGATCCCATTTAGAAGTGAGTTCACATCCAAAGGACCCAGTGTTAAGACTTGAACATGTCTTGTGGGGATGCAATTACATACCAGACAGTTGCTTACCTCCCATTGTTCTCAAAAAAATATAACACAAAGATGCCATACTGGCCTATTTATTATTTTCTGAGGAAGATTTATATTTTCTATTGTGCACACTTTTTAAAAAAGTTTGTAAGGAAAGGAGATAGATGGTAAATGGTTTGGAACTTCATATTGAAGTTTCTTCAAACAAATTTAGTGAAATACAGTTCTTCAAAATATACATTCTGTAGGAATTTTGGAGAGACCCCTGCCACTTATGTGCAGGGCCACCATGTTCATTACTGAGGATAAAGCAGGGAGTAAGACAGATAGTTTCCTTGCTGTGTGATCCTCTTTCCAGCAGAAAACTTAAATCATACATTCAGTTGCTTATCTTAGTGATGATACTCATAATGTACTTAATGGATAACTGCTCATCCTCAAATTGCTACCAGTCCGTATTGATGTAAACATAGAAAGTGAGAGGAAATGTGGAGAAAAATTTAGAGAAATTTGATATTGTCACTGCTCCCAAGTCTACCTCATGTGGACTAGTCTCACTGAAAGGCTGGGCATTGCTGAATTTGCATATTCCATTTCATGAAGTTTGAGGTATATATTACTATCAAACTGTGATGTGTTCAGATTTGGGTTGATCCTTTGCTACAGCTCATTTGAGAATTACTGACAAAACAAAATATGTATCTAAAATTGTGTTTGGTCTATAAATCTGAAGCACAAGGTATTTAGAAGCTGTAAAAATCTAACAATTTTGATGGTTGGAGGTTGAATTTTTATGAAGAAATCATACTTAATATATTCATGAAAAATATGAATTACCTGAGTTATGTGACTGGTGGATCATGGGATGGAGAAGTTTCCCAATATAAGCAGGGTATATCAAAGCATTTTTGTAAATATTAGGATGCTTAAGGATTTTTGGTGTTAAATTGACTAAACAGAGAATTTCCAATCATTCTTTTTTTTTTCCTCTGGATTTTGGTTGCAGTATTCATTGTGTTTCTAAGTATAGTGTTTAAGGTTTATTTTCCTAGGTTATTCTGAGTCTTATTTTTAGAATCATATACAAACAGATATTTCCACCCTAAGCTTAATTGAAAACTTGGAAGATAATACCAGAGAAAGATGTCTTTTGCTCAGGACATCTGAGCAAAATAGTAATATGAATATTCTCCTGGGAAGAAGGATTTGCAGGCCTGGAAGAAAAGAGTTTCAGGAGAAAAGGCTTAATGGGGGGGGGGGGGGGGGAAGGGGAGGCAAAATTAAATGTGGAACAATGCTTGATAAAAACTCTGCACTGGGTTTGCTTGGAATATCCCAGAGAAACCATGTGTCCCTTCCAGAAGTTTAGCACATTATAAAAAGAGTACAGGATCTTATGACCAGGAAATTGATATGGTTCACTTAACATGAGTCTCATCCTAGTTGCATGATATAACATCTATCAAGAGGAAATACTTTACACATTCTGCTTTATATATACTTTTACTCTTTAATATTTTTCTGCTTATTTCTCACTCTAGCTTAGGTGGCATGATCTGGACAACGGTATTATGGATCTCATAATTTTAAAAATGTAATTTGTTATAGTATATTTTATATGAACTATATCTATCAATCATATGCTTTTATTAAATGAAATATATTGTCAGTCTTTATGAATATTGTAAAAACCATGAAAAACCCACACAGCAAGCAACATTCAATGGATATGAACTATACTTTTTAATTAAGAATTTCCTTTCATGTTTAATGTCTGAGCTCTATGGTGAAAATTTGTATTTATGGGTGACATATTGTTTACTAAAAGGTTTTTGATAAACAATCTATTATGACAAAAGAGAATATTTGCTCTCCTTTTAATCCTGGTGAATAAGCTCTTTAATGAAGAATTTTATTCTTTAAATTCTGGGTGAACCTACAGGATAGTGTTAAACTTAACAGGGAAGTTTTCAGCTTTGTTTTTGTGAAAAATACAATTGGCTTGTTTAAAAAGTTAATTTTGAGGAAAATCAATGGATAAGAACCCTTCTTCTTAACCAGCAAACCCATAAGAATTATTCTTGGGTATAGATTTTCATTGCTATGACTAGGGACAATGGGAAAAATAATGAATCCTATATGTGTGCATTTTGATGTTCCCTAAGAGATGGAGAATTTAATTATGCTGATCTAATTATGCCCAAATCTTGTTTGTCTGATTTGATTACAACAGAATCTAGGCTTTGTGTAAGGTTACTGCTGAATGGGGACTACTCTAATTTCTGCCAAATCTAGTTTGCTTGCTCTTTTCATGACCAAAATTATCCAGCTTATAGCTGCAACAGAATTAACATCTTGTCACAGAGGGTATTTATGAGCATGATTCTTCACCCCAAAAGCAAGGAAAAAAAAAATTTAAGAACTTAACAGGATGAGTGGAACGAGCAGAAATCACACTGGCTTTTATAGAAGGCAAAATGAGAATATGCATGTTTTACATTTATGAAAAAAGTATTAACTATTCCAAATATAACCAACTTCCTAATAACACTAGGTAGAGTTATGTAATTTATAGACTCAGAAAGTCTCCCTATTTGGAAAACAGTTATATTAGAAACAAGTGATGGCAGATTGGCAAAGATAAATACAATGGTTTGTGAAACAACCTTAATTTTTCCAGATCATTAAAATTTATTATTAGCCTGGGGATATAGAAGCACATTTAGCTATTCTCAATGCCCAGTATCTTGAGTTGCTGTCTACTTTCTCTAGTGAGAGAGTAAAAACGGAGCAAAATATCTCCAAATTATAAATTTCCTCAAGAAAACAAGATCTGCGGTTTATTTAAGAAGAACCTGAATTGATCCCTAGCACTTCAGCTTTCAGAGGAATGTAAGAATGACGGGCTGACAGGTTCAGTCTATGACACCAAGTGAGTATTATTTCATCAAATGGGTGTGGCACATTTTGAGATGGCTAAATGGCATTGCAGAAGCAGTCATTTATAAATAATATGGATTTAGATGTAGAAAAATGATATTTTATATTGAAAAGACAAGTTTTTCTCCTTTGACTTGAAAGATAACATACTTAGAATTTATAATGCTTTTCTAATATTTTGATAGGCTACTCTCAAAACAAACTACCGAATATAAACAAACCAAGACTTACACAGAAAATGGTGTTATGGCTACCTTTTATATCACAAGAGTTGAATTAAATGACTAAAAATATCAATTGCTATGAAGTTGCACCATTTACACATAAAATAAAATGAAAGCAAAAATGGAAAGAAGAATTAATGAACTAAAGAAAGAACTAAAGAAAGTAAGAAGAGAATAAGAAAGGAAGGGAGGGAGGGAGGAAAAATGAAGGAGGAAAGGAAGGGGGTGAGGGAGGGAAGGAAGAAGCAATGACCTCTAAGGACCTTATCAATTCTGAGTTTCAATAATTACATGAGGGATTTAGATAAGTCTATATTTATAGTTATCTATATGAGACACTTTATTAATTTCAACTTCAAAGACTAGTCTCAGAATTATCCTGAATTTTATATCTGTAAATAAAAATGGGTGGTTTATCAGGCTAGACACATCTGACTCTGCTAAGTACATAGAAATAGAAATCATAAAATAAACTATAAGTGGTTCTTTAGCGTAATGCTGTTGAATTTATGACATTGACATACACCACACTTCCATTAATCGTTTTT
This sequence comes from Dasypus novemcinctus, assembly GCF_030445035.2. Lineage (NCBI taxonomy): Eukaryota > Metazoa > Chordata > Mammalia > Cingulata > Dasypodidae > Dasypus > Dasypus novemcinctus. Next base: position 31,471,714 of record NC_080674.1, on the reverse strand, counting down.
AAGAAGTGAGGACATATCTATTACCCCCTAGAAACCATGGCCAGAGTGAGAAGGAACAAATAACTGTGAACAAATATTTCAGTCTACCATAGAGATGAAACCTACCTTGCAGTGACAGAAAATAACTTTTATGTAAGTGAAAATAACTCAACAACTCTGAAAACTTTTATATAGACCCCTGATAACGACACTGGGTGGGTTTAGTTGTTTTATGTTTGTTTGTTTTATGTGCATTAACTTCAAGACCCCAATAGAGCATTGCCTTCATAACAAATTTGGAAATAGACGACCTGCAGTAATGTAAAGGTACTTCTTTCAAATCATCCAAAGTGAAACCTCATTAAGAAGTATTCAAAATAAATGTAGAATGTTGTTATCTGCTAAAAAATGTTACTTTCATTTTCATTAGGAGTTTAAATTAGCCTAAAGTTGAACTTCATTGTTTAGGTGAGATGTACAGATCTGAAAGAAGTAGGGAATCAAAGATCATTTCATAGCTATTTCACTTACATAAAAGGTATGAGCTATTGCTATTTACAGTAAATGATAATAATAGTTTATTTTAATTCTTGTATTAAAACACTCTGATTAGCACTTTGCCTTCACTATATAATCTTCACAGTCATTCTAGAATACAGAATTATTCCTGTGCAGGCATATAAAAAGAGGAGAAATGTATCTCAGTGAGGTTAGACAGCTAGACCAAAAGAATTTGTTTAACTTAATTTTAAATATGATAGCATATTATAATGTTATAATATAGTGAGTTGTTTGGAAATGTGTTATCAGGGTTGAAAGATGTTGTTTGAAATTGTGAATTCAATTTTAATTTTAAAAAGTTGATAACAGAAACATGTAGAAATTAAAAAACATTTGGAAGTTCTCAAACTGAATTGATTTTTATTGTATGTAGTTCTAAATGGTAATACAGGAAACACAAAAGCAAAGTTATCCAGTGAATTGTCCTAAATGACATTACAACAACAGGTACAGGTCATTATATATATTGCCATAACCTATAAAAATGTGAGGGAGAGAATGTGAACAACAATGTAAACTATAATCCATGCTTAATGACAATGCTCTGAAATTTTTTCATCAGTTTTAACAAATGCATCATACTAATGAAATATGTTGTTAATGTGGGAAAATGTAGAGGTGAAGGGAGCAAGACATATGGGAATCCCCTGTATTTTTATGTAACATGTATATAATCTAAATATCTTTTTTTTTTTTTTGGAAAAAATAAAAAATATGTATTTAAAAAATTATCCAGTGAAAACACATATAGAACCCATTTTCTATTTTGGTGTGCTGAAACCAATAATGTCCCTTGGGTGGTGAAAAAGCATTAGATGAGCCAATTTTGAGGCTGTTTCAGTTTTAGAGTGCTGCTTTAAGACAATATAGCCAACAGTCACATGGCTGACAGATGTGAAGAAGGCAGACTGAGCCTGACTTTGGTTCCATAACTTCCTTTGAGCCAATAAGAACCTTGCTTTGGAGGAATGTGGATGAAGTTGGAATGCACTGTGCCAGTGCTTATAATTCATGCTTTAAGAAACCATTTTTATGTGAATTTTTAAAATGATGGTATACATATTTTTCAACTTTTTAATATTATCCCTAATATTTCCAGGAACATTTGTGACTTTGTGACACAAAGACTTTACAATGTAAAATATTGGTTCTTTTGTGTTATTTGCCAAATAGATTTTCAAGCATATATGTAAATGTCATATTCAAAGTTTTTTCCCACACTGAGAAGAATATTTCTCTAAAAATTAAATGAATGCTATTCACATTGCTTTAGGAAGATATCTTGAATAATATGGAATTTTTATTTTGCAAAACATTCTTAATATTCAAAGCACCATTAGTCACAACAATAAATGGGAAAATACTGATAATATTGCCATGATGAAACTTCTGTTTATCGTTATTAAGAGTGGTTTCACTTGACAATATTTTAGGAGAAGGGATTTATAAAACATAGGGTACTTAAAAGTCTTAGGAAGAATCACATATTTAGCAAACTTTTGGGAACATGACCCTTATATTTTCATTTACAGAACCTTTCTTTTTTCATAAAAAGCAATTTTCCTAAGAATACTTCACCACCAAAAGCAAAGTGATGTTTTTGAAATTCATACATCAGGTGATTATTTCTCTTTTAGCTAATACTTTCCTTTGCTCTTCCTATTTCTTGATTATATTCTGCCAGTAGGGATTTAAGCTATAATTATTTGATAATTCCTTATAGTAAAGATGATTTATGTCACCACTCATAAAAAAAGATCTGCTAACACAATACATATCTAGAGCACCTTCATTGAAACAAATCTTTTATTTAAATGTTTTTTTGTTTACTTTCATATACTGAGCCAGATTAATTTTAGACAATATTTGATAACTTTTTAGTGGCATGAAACGTTTTTGCATTTTCTAGCATGAATATTTGAAGTTCATTCCTCTTGGGAAACCCATGAATTAAAAACATGATTGGGTCAAAAGTATTCTGATGAATTCTGTGGCAACTTGTGCTGTTATTGTCTTTCTATTTCGATTATTTCTTTCAGGAAGGGATAATTCTGTAAATAATTGAATGTGCTATGAAATTCTTAGAAAAATGATAGAATGAGATTTATTATCCTCAGCTCTCCCTTGTCCCCTTTTGATTGCTTAGGAAACAAATTTCTAAACTTCAGAAAAAGTGAAAGAAAAACGAATTTTAAAAATAAGACGAAAGAAGAAGGAAAGAAAGAAAAAATTAAGGAAGGCTAAAGGGAGGTGAAATATAATTTATATAACTGTTGAAAACATTTCAGTCACTTTTTAAAACTGGAAAAATTAGTAGAAGGTAATTAAAGACAATTTTGGAAATGAAAGAAAAATAAAATAAAACTGGAAAATTATATGGTCACTGTAGCAGTTTGATATGGTTATGAATTCCAAAAACAGACATTGAATTATGTCTGTATTTGGGTCTGTGTTTGGGTGTGATTGAGTTATGATTAGGGCTTTGACTGGGCCACATCGTTAGGGCATTGAATCCCTGCCCCTTAGTGGGTGGGGACTCATAGATAAAAGGCATGGCAAAGGACAGAGTTGAACATTTTTAATGTTGGAGTTTTGGTGTTAGATTTTGATGCTGAAGTCTTAAGCTGGAGCCCCAGGGAAAGAGAAAAATCCATTCGCCTGACGGTCTACAGCTGACTTTGTGGAGAGAGGCAAAGCCTAGAAAGCCTCATCTATAGCTGACCTTGTAGAGAAAACAGAAAAGCTGAGCCCAGAGAAAGCCAGAAACCTGAACACTCAACCTCACAGATGTCAGCAGTCATCTTGCTCCAACATGTGAAAATAGTCTTTGGTAAGGGAAGTATGTTATGCTTTATGGTCTGGTATCTGTAAGTTACTACCCCAAATAAACACCCCTTATATAAACCAACCAATTTCTGGTATTTTGCATCAGCACCCCTTTGGCTGACTAATACAGTCACTGCAGATCCAGCATATTTCAGACTAGGGGACCCAAAATGCATACTTCTACTTCCACTTGACCAAGACCGATGTAAGAAATTTCGGGATGTTGTTTCCTCATAGAACAATGAGCAAAATTTAGCATAGCTGTCTTCCTCAGAACACTGGAAAATTAAAGTGTTGCAGTAACTTGGTAAGTGCCATATCAAGAAAACACAAGTTTAACAAAGCAAAATGATTCTGGTGCCTTTGCTGGCCCTGCCCCAACCCCTTTCCTGCATGGTGAAAAGCCAGTTTGTGTTTCTGTTATGGGTCTTGAGCCTGGAAGGGTAGAGTAATACAAGAAAAGAAAATTAAAGACTAATATCCTTATGGATATAGATGCAAAATTACTCCACAATATAGTATCATACTAAATCCGTCAGCATAGTAAGTAGAATTTGTTCCAGGTATGCAAAGGCTGAAAGTTCACACTTACCAATCTTAAAATCTATTATAGGGAAGCAGATATGGCTCAAGCAATTGAGGTCCCACCTAACACATGTGAGGTCCCATGTTCAGTTCCCGGTGCATCCTGTAGAACACAAGTAAGACAGCGAGCTAGTGCAATGGTCAGTCATGGCAAGCTGACACAACAAGATGATGCAACAAAGAGACACAAAGTGGAAAGACAGAGATACAACAAGCAGGGAGCTGAGGTGGCTCAAGCAATTGAGTGCATCTCTCCCACATGGGAGGTCCCAGGTTCAGTTCCAGGAGCCTCCTAAACAGAAGATGAGCAGACACAGAAAGCACACAGGAAATGGACACAAAGAGGAGACAGCAAATGCAAAATAGTGGAGGTGGGGGGATAAAAAAAATTTTTAAATCTTAAAAAAATGTACTTACAAATCCATAGTAATCAAACCAACATTGTACTGACAGAAGGGCATTCACACTGATTCATGGAGTAGACACTGAGAACTAAGAAATCAGCCTTACTATTTCTGGCCAACTAATTTTTGACAAGAGGGCAAGGGCCACTCAAATGAGAAAAAACTAGCTTCTTCAATAAATGGTGCTGGGGAAACTGGACCTTATTTGCAAAAGAATGAATGTGGAGCCCTACCTCACACATTATACAAACATCAACTCAAGATGGATCAAAGACCTAAATACAAGAGGCAAAATTATCAAATTCTTAGAAGAAAATGTAGGGAATCATCTTCAGGACCTTGTTTTAGGTGATGGTTTCTTAGACTTTACATCCAAAGTTCAAGTAACAAAAGAAAAAAATAGATAATGGGAACTCATCAAAATTAAAAAGTTTTATACCTCAAAGAATTTCATCATGAAAGTAAAATGACAACCTACACAATGGGGGAAAGTTCTTGGGAAACACATTTTAATATATGTATATATTTAATTTATAATTAATATATAATAATTAATTTATAATTATATATATATATAAAGTCTTTAACCCAACAACAAAAAGACAAACAGCACAATTAAAAATGGGAAAAAGACTTGAATAGACTTTTTCTCCAAAGAAGATATATGAATGGCCAAAAAAGCACATGAAAAACTGTTCAACATCATTAGCCATTAGTGAAATGCAAATCAAAACTACAATGATATGCCATTCCGCACCCACAAGAATAGCCGCTATTTAAAAAAAAAATGGAAAATTATAATTGTTGGAGGAGATATGGAGAAGATTCAACTCCCAGCCTCCAGTACCTCAAAAAAAAAAAAGAAAATATATTTAGAAGAAACCATGAAGATAGTAGGTTAAATTATGTAATCCCCAGAATACATGATGGGTCTTCTGCACTGTATTATCAGAATTCATGTCTAGGTTCTTGGTTTTGTTGTTAGAAAGAATTCAAGGATGAACCACAAATTAATAAGACAAGCAGAGACTTTATAGGGGGTTAAAGCAAAAGAACAGAAATACACCCTCAGACAAGGGGGCAGAGTTTCTCAAGCGAGAGAAATGCAAAGTTCTGCCCTGGGTTCCCATTTTAATGTGGGTACAGGACTCCAAAGTCTGTGATGATTGGCATATTCCCTTTCCTAAGCAAGGGAAATCTATTGGATGGTTTGATTTGCTTAGGAGAGTGGGGGTTCCTATCCAGTAGTGACTGGTTTCTGTCCACAAGCTCTTCAGGACATGTTGGCTGGCAGTGATTGGCCTCTGGTCACTGTCCATTAAGCATAAGGGAACCTAAAATGTGTGGGAGGTAGATACTTTCCTGTTCCTTTTTTCTTTACAGCCATATAGGGATGTTGCTGGCTGCCTTCTGATGACATAGCCCTTGGATGTGTGTGCTTGTAAGCTGCCTCTTCCTAACTTGCTTGTGTGAATTAGCAGGCTGATGTAAGTTAGCAGGCCATAGCCTCCATTTCTGTTTGTGTGGCTTATTCCTTCTTAGGTCCCTATTCTATCCTGCCTCAATTGTAGATTGGGAGTAAGTAGAAAGGGAAGAACTGAGAACTAGTCGGCCCTTGAGAAAAGACTTTAGGTATGATAGATTAGATAGATAGATGGATAGATAGATAGAAAGATAGATAGATAGATAGATAGATAGATATACATAGATAGGATAGATAGAATAGTTAATGGGTAGATAAAATGGATAAATAAGGATTACTTGAGAGCAGAAGAGAATAATTTCTCCACTCCTAGGTAGAGTATGAATATGGCACTTAAAAATATTTAATATTTCTTGAATAAGCTTATTACCTATGAAAAATTAGATAATGAAAAGAGTAAAATTATTTATGGAAGTACATGTGAAGCAGGCTAGGTGGGAAATCAATAGATGGATCTGGAAACTGGGAAAAAGTCCACATGGACATCAATACCCACAAAATGGCTGCTGAAAACCCTCATGAGAAATCCCATTCAGAATGAGATTTGCTCCAGAAGCCAGGAGAAACCCTGGATATTCTCCAGGAGCTTTATCATTGGACCCTCCCAGGAGATTGATGGTGGGGTAATCAATCAAAACAGGAAATAGCTGGGATTCCTCCTATGCCATTAGCAAAGGGGTGGAATAATTAATGGTTTAAAAAGCAAGCATGAAGACCTTTTGTTCTCTCTTGCCTTTACCCTGTCCTGGTCCCTGTCTCACTGCCTGTCCCTGAGCCTATTCGTGCTCTCTCCTGGCCTTATTTGCCCCTATCTGGATCAATATACAAATAAACCTGGGGATTTATAAACTAAAATGGGGAATTGTATTCTATAAATCAGTCCTCTTTATCACTATTCAGCCCCTACCTCTCTACCTGGGACCCATGATCTGTTATTTTCTCCCATTTCTCTTCCTTTCCTACCTTAAGAACCTAGACAAAATCTGATAACATATGTGGCTTAATCACATAAAATTATTCCATGTGATATTGTCATTTTGGGTATAATATTTAATCTACATAATATTTTAAATTGCATACTTTCATAATCTCACTGTTGTTGTTTTTTCAACCTAATTATGTTCTGTCAGTGATGCAGTATTGAACATTGTTTGGATGTGTAACTTGCCTTACATAGCCAGATGCAAAATGATTCATTTAGAATCAAAGGTGAGGGTGTCTTAGTTTCCTGGGGGTTCCAAAACAAAATGCTATAAACTGGATGACTTAAAACAATGGAAATTTATTGTCTCACAGTTCTGGAGGCCAGAAATCCAATATAAAGGTGTCATCAGGGCCATAAGCCATCGGAAAGATATTAGGAAGAGTACTTCCTTGTCTCTTCTGTCCTTGTCTTTGTCTCACCAAAAACTTTGGTGTTTCTTGGCTGTAGGTGGATTACTCCCATCCCTGCTTCCATCTTCAAATGGCCTTCTCTCCTGCCTCTATGTGTGTTTTCCACTCTTAAAAGGATACCAGTCATTGACTGTATTAGTATGACCTCATTTTAACTTAACCACTTCCATCTGCAATGATCCTATATCCAATAAGCTCACGCTCAGAGGTACAGGGGTTTGGGACATATTTTTAGGTGGTTGTTCAATTCAATCCATACCATTGGTGGAGTCATATTCAGTTTTCAAGTTCAAGTTAGTGATTTCTTTGACAAGAACAAGTGCTAATTCATTAGTGTCAAAAGTCTAGATGTCTGGATAGCATGTGCTGATGGAAAACTGCACAATCCCGTTGGAGACAAAGTTAGAATGCCCAAAGATTTGGCATAGGGATTGTATGTGGTCAAAACATTTGAGCACCTGCTTCCCACATATGAGGCCCCAGTTTCAATCCCCAACCCTGGTACCTCAAAAAAAAAAAAAAAAAAAAGGGCATAAATGAGACTGAAGTGCCAAAGTTTGCCTATTTTCTTTGTTCTGACATCATATGGATATGTTCCATACCATGTTTAAGGGTGTAACCATGTCTATAGCTTCTGTAAAGTTAGAGTAGGGACCTGTGATGAACAGCCTCTTTAGCTTATAAAAGAGCTATTGCACAAAGCAATAATTAGTCTATGAGAACAATCCTGTTACAACAGAAAGTGCTACATACATGAAGAGACTCTAAAACAAAGTCTCAGTTTTGCAATATTATAGTGCAATGTAGCACTGAAGTTTCTTGAAAAAGTGGTGAATTTGAGAACAAAACTAGCAGGAATTAATCTATTCATTGGGAGATAAAGTCCATGAAGAGAGACAGAGATTAATAGTGCTAGGGGAGAGTGAAAAGAGTCAGCTAAAGGCCCCAAAATTCATTGGTAGACACAGTTCTCTTCTTACATATTTGAGAACAAAGTAATCTTTTTTCTAGGGTCTCAATCACCATGGTCTAAAGGAAATAACGCTCATTAATTGAGACCCTACTCAATTAATGTAGGGTCTTTTATCTATATCTTTACAGATAAAAAAGTGTTTTCACTTTTCTAAAATTGCAATAATAGTTTGTGTTACTTGCATTGAGTTGTACATCTTTTTATGTGTTATTGTTTAAATCTATATTGTTGTCCACACATGACCACCCACCTAACATTCTAGAGAGCAACATATTTCTCTAATGCTATAAAGTTCTAGGACTTTATTACACTTATGTGAGGTATTCAGTTTAAAAATAAATAAATTATTGTCATTATCAATTTATTCAATAAAGCAAATATATCAGAAATGTGTTAAATGTCAGTTTGTATGATAAAACCTAATATAAATGTAATGATACAGAATCAATAGATGAACCATAATGCCAATAAGCCATGAATTGACTTTGATATGGATAGTGTTGAAGGCAATTATGTACTATAAACCAAAAATTTTAAAATTGTACAAAAATTCTAATTGCCACACTACTATTCCTAAATGTAGAAAAGATGGGTTATATAAGCTAATGTGATCTGCAGAAAATTGATAGACTGAGGTATAATTAAAATAACATCATTGTATATTTCAGCCAAACAAAATTGATCACAAGTCATCTCTGTAAGTCTCCTAATGGGTAGATAACTTATACTTCATTAGATGAAGTATCTCAGTATAAAATCCATCTAAGAAAATTAAACATTCATTTGTGAATGTGTTTCTTAAGAAAAAAAATTGACCATCAAGTATATCTAGTGTACAGTTTTGAAGCAAGGAAGACTCTGACAATCATTGTGGCATTCTATAGCTAAGGAAGAGCCTTTCAACCACTGATTAAGGTTCAGTTTGAAAATTTGAGGGAATGTGTCTCAACAGCAGAATGTGTCTCTAAATCTCTGGTAGTGTAGCTTTCGACTTCTCATGATTCCTGCATCAGTTTGACTCCCAGCACTGAAAAGGGGGAAGCTGTGGGTGTGTAAATCCATCGTCAGTTCCACAAAATCTGATTCCTTAGACTTTTCTCAGTAAAGCCATCTTTTTTATTCTTTTATTTCCCCCTGTTTTCTGCAGTAATCTTGGCCCAGTCCAGACAATGAAGGGTGTAAGCTAATAAGAGGTTACAAATATCGTCATTTAATAATTTCAAAATATAATGTTGTTTTAGTTTGCCAGGGGTGCTTAAACAAAGTAGCACAGGTGAATTAACAATAAGAATTAATTCTTTCACAGTTTTGGAGACTAGAAATGCAAAATAAAGGTGATGGTCATATCATGCTTTCTCAGAAGTCTGTAGCATACTGATGGTTTTATGGCAATCTATAACTTAGTCCCTAACTCCATCACATGGTCTTCTATTTCCTGTGTTGTATACTGCACCCAAATTTCCACTGTCTAAAAGGACACAAATCATATTTCATTAAGATTTGCCTTAATGCAATTTGGCCTCATCTTAACAAATAGCATTTTGAAGATCCTACAAATGAATTCACATTCATAAGACTGGGAGCGGGACTGGAACCTGTCTTCTTTGTTTCAATCTACAACAAACTCACCTTATATTTATAAAGGCAAAATCACTAATAAATGGTTATCTTACCAATGTTCTCCAAAGTTATTCCATTTGTTTTTGTTTTGTTATTGTTTTGTTTTTCAATTAGGAGGCACCAGGGATTGAACCTGGGATCCTTGTACATGAGAAGCAGGCACACAGCTAACTGAGCTACATGTGCTCCCCACTCCAAGGGGTTTTTGTTGTTTTCGTAAATTAGAAATCATTTGATATTGACATTTTATATAGTTCTGTTCAATCCTAAAATTGCATTCGATATAAAACAGTTCAAAACTGCTGACTCAAGGATAGAAAAAAGTTTTTTTTTTTTTAATCTACGGAGTTTAGTAAAAGAGAAAAAGAGAGGAATTTGAAGTCATGCCTGAATATGTACTAATAGAAATATATACATGTTATACTAATATCCCCATTTACTTCCCTAGAAACCTCCACAGTATTATATGGCCAATTCATAAAGACAAGAAGTCACATTCTGCTAGGAGGATGGATGCTGAAGAAGCTCATGGAAGCAATGGTATTTGTTGCCGTCACTCAAAGTGAAATCCCTCAATAGGACATGCCAGGCAGTGGAAACAGGAAATCAGACACTCTAGAGACTGTTAAGATAAAAATATAAAATAAAATAAAACAAAACAAAATAAAATAAAATAAAACATACACATGCACATACACTATAATGCCCATCTTAAGCTTTGTAAATATCATTCTTGACTAATCATCCCCTAAAAATCAATGTCTCACAACTGACCTTTAACGGGTCCAAAGGGATGAAATTGCTAATTAATAATTTGACTCCTCTGTGAAGTGTTATAATGTTTTCAACTATTCACCTCCTTTAAACATCCCACCTTGAGTTGAAATAGTAATCTCTGTGTGCACATCAAAAATAAATTAATATTGAAATAAATACTACAACAGAAACCTGGGCATTTAAGTATACAGTGTTGGAATATAAATGAATATCAATACTCTTGCAGTAAAATAATTTTTTAGTGTAAATATTATTTTATATAATCTTGAAAAAGAACATTTCCAATTTTGTGGGCACTGCTAAATACTTTTACCCATTCCTTCCTTTTGATTCTCCTCAGCTCCTCTTAAGCCCTCTTCTCAATTGGGGCGAATTCTTCAGAGGAATAGACTGATACTACCTCCTGTTGTTTCCTGAAAAATATGTGTCAGACCCTTGGAATAGGTTCAGGCAATGCTTTATCTGCCTGAAACTGAGAAACTTATGAGTGGTGCAAAGATGAAGGGGTATTTCAAAATCATCCATGACAGGAAATTCTGCAGGGATGGCTGGTATTTTGGAGTAGCTGCAATTGTTGCCGAGTGCAACTATTAAGCCTAAAAGATTATTTTGTTGCATATGTTTATTATATTCTTGTTTTCATTTTACCTTATTCCTTAAAATTATCTTGTTTTATGACCATTTCCAATCCTGATTCTCTAGTTTCTATCTAATCTGCAAAGACTTAATGTAATTACTTATTTATTCATTCATCCAACAGATATTTACTGACAGTTTATACTATATATGGCAGTAGACACAATATATAACAAACAAAATACATAATGTATCTTATGGTGCATGATGCAAAGAAAATTAAAGCAGGTTTAAAAAAAAGAAGAAAGGAGTAGGAGAAGCTCTATCTTCCATTGGGTATAAAGAAAGATCTCTCTGATATGTTAATATTTAAATAAAATCTTAATGAAGAGAGGTTGAACAGTATAGATATGTATGTAAGGTTGAGGAGTGACTATTGGCAGGGAGAAAGAAACCAGAACAAAATCCCTAGGGTGGTTTTGCTTATTAAAGAACAGAAAGGTATCAGTGAAGAGAAGCACTTTTTATCTTCCATTTTAAGAAAAGCAGAGTTATTTTCTGTTCCTGAATAATAAATCATCCTTGAAGATGTTATCAACAGACTGTAGTGATGTAGAAATAAGTACCAGAGAGATTAAATTCGGTCTTACACTTTAAAAAATATTTTTGAGCTACCTTTATTTTTAATATGTAATTATGCATGTAATCATGCATTCCCTGAACTTTATCTTTCTATCTGCACTTCTATCTATTATCTACCTGTCTACCTACCTATCTATCTATCAACATCTATCTCCTGATACTTTCAAATTGTGAAACATTTAAATTCTTAAATTCATATTTATTATGTGTTGGAAGATGGCACCTACTGGTGGCATTTAAAATTACTGCCAAAGTAAATGATCAGAACAAATTCAAAATTCCTTACATTTTGACAACTGCAGCTAAATGTGAAAATAAGTTTCTAAATGATTCAAGGAAAATCATGATAGATAGGAAATTTTGGTGAGGTCAGGGTAAATCTGAGAGTCTTTTGTGTTTTACACCCAATTTATAACTATACCCTCTTTGTTGATACAATACATTGCAATAGTCACCACATCTTGTTCAAAACACTGAAGGAATTTGCTTTGTCTTGAAATTATATTTGCTACTTTATTTATTTGAGATCTGGCTATGATCTGAATAACCTGAAAAACATAACATAGAAACACACTAGAGCAACAACTGAGTTAGTAGTTGGAATTAGGTGAGATAAAGGTGTCTGAAAAGAACTTTTTATGAGCAATGCTTCCATAACTTGTTGAGCTGCCTTTATCTGTTCCTTTATTCTTGTGAAATTTGAAATAATGTTCTTAATTTAATAAAATAGTGAAAATAAGAAATACACAAAGAAAAATAAGTGCCATATTTTACCTAGCTTTATATAGTTTATAGCTTTTGCCTAAATTGCATCTTGGATCAAATGGGGGAAATCCATAAAAACAAAAACAATAGTAAAAACAAAATAACAACTAATGGGGCAAATGGGAAAATGAAATACTTGGGAAAGAAAACTAGAAAATAATTTCTTCTTGTTAATTTTAGAGCCATAACAAGTCTAAAGTTTAGGCCATTGAGCATTAATTATATATTAACAAAACTAGGAGAGGTGGAATTGTCAGGAACATTTGACCAAGAACAGCAAATGAGAAGGTAAAGGTATTGAACAAGAGCATGTGAAATTTGTTGTGGTTGGAGTATATTTTGCTGAAGAATGAGTTAGATACACCAAGAGGTAAGAAACTGGAAGCAGAAAAGCCTCACAGAAAAAAAAAAAAAAAAAAAAAAGAAAAGGGTAGGGAACTGAACTGATATAATACAGAGAAAATCGCAGAATGGAGAAGTGTAAGGAACAAGGCGGACTGGGTGAGGGAGACAATTTAAACAAATCATAGGAGTTGAGGAGGAAATTCTTCAAAAAACAGAACAAAACAAAAGAAAGCAAGAACAAAACCCAGAAGATTACCAAAGATGGAAAAGAGGAAAGGAAGATTTCTACTAGAGGTGAAACAACTGGCCAAAAATTGCAGTCTTAAAAATTATACTGCTTATCCTAGGAAGAATCAGATGAAGAGCTGAGGAAATCTGAATAACTAAAAATAGGCTACTCAAAAGTTCCAGATAAGTTGAACCAAGCATCAAAGAAGAGCCTTAACTCAAAAACAATCAAGAATAAAACCCTAGATGAGAGTAATAAAACTCCTTCAAATTTAACTCATAAGATATCCAGAAATTGGCAAAAAATAACAAGTCCTACTAAGAAACAGGAAGCTATGACTCAGTCAAGGGAACAAATAAAAACTTTGGAAGAGACAGAATTTGGAACAACTACTTAAAGAAGTTCAAATTAATATCCTAAACCAGTCAAAGGGGAAGAAAGAAAATAAGGATATAGAGCTAAAGGGTATTAAGAAGACAATATGTAAGCATAAAGAATTTTAAAGTACAAAAGGAAACATGGGGATGAAAGGCAAAATAATGGAGACTAAAAGCACCTAAGGGGAATGAAACAGAAGATTTGAAGAGGGGAAGAAATAGTGAACTGGAAAACAAGACACTTGAAATTATTCAGTCAAAAGAACAGATAGACAAAAGAGTAGAAGAAAATTGAGCAGTGTTTCAAGAACATGAGAAAAAATGCTGTTGGATTTCATCTAGATTCTTGGCTATGTTACATGAAAGAACTGAAGAGCATGTTAGTTTAGTTAGGCCAATAGTTTATTCAGGAAATGAGAGATGAGAATAGAAATGGAAGAAAATAACAAATTACAGGTCTAGTTGCTTGTGGGCTGCTCCAGACAGAGAGAGATATTTTTGCTTGTGTAGCTACTTTTAAACCATTAATTATTCCTCCCCTTGATAATGTTCAGGGGAGAGGTCCCAACTCTTTTGATTGATTACTGAACCAGACAGTTCCCCAAGGGGACCTCAATGATAAGGCTCTTTGAGAGTATCCTGGGTTTTTCCTTGATCCTCAATGAAACCTTATTCCAAATGGAAGATTCTCACAGGATTCTTCCAGCAGTCTTCTGGTGGGGTCTTTCCCTCAGGGTTTTTTTCCAGGTGGGGTTCCATGGCCATGTGTTTCATGACCATGTTTTTCTACCAGGTTTTGGATTCATCTTCCCATTCCCTAAACTAGCCTACCTCAACAGCATTAAGTGTATAAACATACTCATCAAGGTGCCTCAGAAGGCTTCCCATTCCCTAAACTAGCCTACCTCAACAGCATTAAGTGTATAAACATACTCATCAAGGTGTCTCAGAAGGAGAAAATGAAGAAGTGGCAGAAAGAATATTTGAGAAAATATCACTGAAAATTTCCCAGTTCTTATGAAAGACATAAATATACATGTCCCAGAAATGCAACATACTCCAAATGGAATAAAACTAATAGACATACTCTGAGACACATAGAAATCAGAACAACAAATGACAGAGATAGAATTCTGACAGCTGCAAGAGAAAAGTGAACTGTCATGTACAAGAGATCCACAATAAGACTAAATGCCAATTTCTCATCAGAAGCAATGGAGGTAAGAGGGCAATAGTATGATATATTTAAGTTAGTGAAAAAGAAAAACTGCCAGCCAAAAATTCTTTAGCCAAAACTGTCCTTCATAAATAGGGGAAAGTTTCAATTATTCAAAGATAAACAGAAGCTGAGTTTGTCAACCAAAGAGCACCTTACTAGAATTACTAAAGGAAGTTCTGTAGGTTGAAAAAAGAAAGTGGCAACCTGACTCTACAACACCTATAGGAGTTAGAACAAAATTGCATGAGAAAATAACATATTTCCTAATAATGGACATGGAAAATACAAAGAAGTAATGTGGGGAGATTGTAGGAAGATGGCGTCAGACTAACAGGGCTCAATGCTCTCACAAAAACAAGGGAGAAAAAGCCAAAAGCTGTTCAAGGGCCTGCTTTTGGGGTCAGCAGACTAGGACAGTGCTATACAACTCTGTGAGGGTGAGAGACAGAGGGATGAAGAATCTGAAACAATGAACATGAGTTACCAAGGCCCCATGGTGGCAAGGAAGGGCTTTCCACCCCCACTTCCAAGATACTAAGCTGGGGTAAAATCCCTGGAGTTCACTGCAGCTGACTAAGAGGGGAATAGACATCTTTCTCCCTGTCATCTGTTTCAAGGGAAAATGGAAGGGGATTTAGGGGGCTTTTCTTCAGTCAATTTGGTCAGTAGAGCCTGCTTTGAATCTCTGACTTGGAGATTCCACACAGAAACACAGGAAAGCCAAGAGTGAAACACCTCTGTGGAAAGGAGCACTGACAAATGCCATCTGCTGGCCAGTCTGTAAACTGCGTGGAAATAAAAGAGTTCTTTCTGTATCCTGACCCCTAGAAGAAAATCTGTGCCCCATTAGTGAGTTCCTGGCCCAACTTAAGCTGGGAGATTTTAAAGATTTAGGATAAGTTGGACCAAATATCAAAGAAGAGCTGTGGAGGAAATAAAGCAATAGGCGAGAGAGAAATTGGACATCAGAGGAAATTCAACCACATATTCAGATGCCCAAATACCAGCAAAAAAATATTACAATCCATAGTAGGAAGCAGGAAGATATGGCCAAGCCAAAGGGACATACCAAATATCCTGAAGAGATAGAGAATTTAAGAGAATTAATCAGTGATAATCACACAACTCTTCTAAATCATTTCAAATAACTTTTTAAAATATGAGAAAAGAAATAAAGGATATTAAGAAGACACTGAGTAAACAAGAAGAACTTGAAAGCTTGAAAAGAAAAGTAACAGGCTTTTTTGAAATGAAAGACACAAAGGATGAGATTTAAAATACATTAGAGGCACATAAGAGCAGATCTGAATTGTTCAAAGACAGAATTAGTAATTTCAAAGACAGAACATTTTAACTGGGAAAAAAAAGAGGAGAAAAGTAAAAGAAGAGAAATGAAAAATGGAAGAGTCTCAGGGAATTGAATGACAATGTGAAATGCACAAACATTTGCATCATTGGTGTCCCAGAAGGAGAAGAGAATGGAAAAGGGGCAGAAATATTTGAGTAAATAATGACTAAAACTTTGCAACCCTTATGGAAGACAAAAATATCAATATCCAAGAAAGTCAATGCATCCCGGACAGAATACATCTATTAGACCTACCCCAAGATACTTTCTATTCAGAATGACAAATGTTAGAGAAAAGAGAGGATTCTGAAAGCAGGAAGAGAAAATCAAAGCATCATATACAAGAATAAGTGTGGACCTACCATCAGGATCCATTGAGGTGAGAAGAAAGTGGTATGATGCATTTAAGGTACTGAAAGAGAAAAACTGCCAGCCAAGAATTCTGTATTTGACAAAACTCACCTTCAAAAATGAGGGTGAGTTCAAAGTCTTTACAGAAAACAAAAACCAATGGACTATGCTACCAAAAGACAAGATTTGCAAGAGATACTAAAGGGAGTGCTACAATCCTGAAAGGAAAAAAAAAAAAGAAAGGGGGAGGAATTTGGAGAAGAATGTAGAAATGAAGATAATTAGGAAGAGTAAACTAAAGCGTAAGAGCACAGATAATAGAACGATGTGACAACAGAGAGCTGGAGGACAAAATGGATGAAGTTATTAATGACTTTACAGTGATAACATTGAATGTTAATGGCTCAGATTCCCTAATCAGAAGACATAGACTGATAGAATGCATTTAAAAATATATATGAGCCATCTACATCATGTCTACAAGAGTCCCACCTCAGATGTAAGAACACAAACAGGTAAAAGTGAGAGGTTGGAAAAAGATATTTCAGCAAATAGTAACCAAGAAAAGAGTTGGAGTAGTGATACTAATATTTGACAAAATAGACATCAAGTGCACAACAGTTATAAAGAATGAAGATGGTCATTGATTGATGAGAAAGTGCATTTGACAAAATACAGCACCCTTTCTTGATAAAAACACACCAAAAGATCATAATAGAAAGAAGCTTTCTTAATATTTTAAAGTGGTTATATGAAAAACCTACAGCTAGCATTGTACTCAATGGTGAAAGACAGAAAGCTTTCCTGCTAGGATCAGGAACAAGACAGGAATGCCCACTGTCACAATTGTCATTCATTACTGTGCTAGAGGTTCTAGCTAGAACTGTTATACTAGATAAAGAAAGAAAAGGCAACCAAATTGGAAAGGAAGAATTAAAACTTCCATTATTTGCCCATAATAGGATCCTGTATCTAGAATCTCCTGAAAAACCCACAAGAAAGCTACAAGAACTAATAGACAAGTTCAGCAAAGTGGCAGGATACAAGATTACTATGCAAAAATCAACAGTGTTTCTATATACTACTGATGTGCAATCTGAGGAGAAAATCAGAAAAAAAATCCATTTTTAATAGTGATTTAAACAATCAAATATTTAGGAATAAACTTAACCAAGGTCATAAGGAATCTGTATTCTGAAAACTACAAAATATTGCTAAAAGAAACAGGAGAAGATTTAAATAAACAGAAGGCCAGTCCATGTTCATGGATCAGAAGACTAAATATCATTAAAATGTCAGTTTTACCCAAACTGATTTACAGCTTCAATGCAAATGTGACGAAATGAGCAAATACCATGAGCAGAAAGTGAGCACGAAAAACAAGCACAAGCAGTGAGCAAACAGATGAGGGAGCCATCGCAGGGGATGAAAAACTACAATGAGATAACATTTCATACCTCTTAGGCCACTATTAAAAAGTTGGAAAACTATAAATGTTGGAGAGGATGTGGAAGGATAGGAAAGCTTATTCACTTTTTGGGAGAATGTAGAATGCTACCGCCACTTTGGAGGACTATATGACAGTTCCTAAGGAAGTTTAATATAGACTTGCCATGTGACCCAGCAATACTATTACTAGGTATATGCCTAGAAGAACTGAGAGCAGAGACATGAACAGACAACTGCACTCATTTGTTCATAGTGCTGTTATTCATGACAGCTAGAAGTTGGAAACAACCCAAGTGTCAATCAACCGAATAACAGATAAATTGTGGAATATACATACAATGGAATGTTATACAGTAGTAAGAAGAAATGAAGTCGTGAATCATATGACGACGTGGATGGAACTTGCAGGACATTATGTTGAGTGAAGCAAGCCAGACCCAAAAGGACAAATACTTTATGGTTGTACTATTATGAAATAAATATATTGTGTAAACTCATAGTGTTAACAATTAGATTACAGGTCATCAAAAAAAAAAAATAGAAGGAGGGCAGAGAATGGAAAGCTGAGGGTTAATCTGTGCAGAACTGGTAAAATGAATGTTTGTAAATCTTTGGAAATGAACAGAAAAGGTGAAAGCATATCATGGTGTTTATAAGGAGTAAATCTATTATATGGGTATGACCGGGATTGTAAAGGAAAATCTAAGGTCATGTATATTGCTAGAAAGAAAGCTAAAAACTGTAACAAGGGACTGTATAAGATAGTAAAACCTCATGTAAAACATGAATATGGGTGAGTTTGTATATATATGACTGTTTTTACAAAATATAAATACAAATATAAAAGAGAGAAGGAAAAAGAATAGCAGCTATGTACACAGGGAAAACAGAGAGAGACTGAGATGAGATGAGTTTTGTTTGTTTTGTTCATTATCATTATTATTGGAATAAAGAAAGTGCTCTAAGAACGATTGAAGTGATGAATGCATAAATATGTGATTATAGTGAATATAATTGATTGTAAACTTTGGATGGATTTATGCTTTATTAATATGTATCAATAAAATTTATTTGTTTAAAAAAAGAGGTAATGTGGGACAAAAACAACATAAAGAGGGGGACCAGGGGGAAATGGGAGCAGAGAATGTGTATGCTATTGAAGCTAATCTGGGATCTTTTCATATTAGTAGGTGTAATATAAATAGATATATAGATGCAGTTTGTGTAATATAAACCCCAGGGTAACCCCAAAGACAAATTTTTAAAAATATAAAGAAATATCCATAAGAAATGGATCAAATATATCACAGAACATAAACTATGCAAAAAAGGCTGCAATACATGAAAAGTGATTAAAAAAGACATGGCATGTAAAAGTCTAAGACAAAATGGCTGAAGTAAGTACCATCTTTACAGCAATAACACTGAATGCTAATGGATAAAACTCCACAACTGAGACACTATTTGTTAAAATGGATTTAAAAAAATCACAATCCAACTCTATGCTATTTACAGAGAATCATATAAAACCCAAAGACAAAAATTGGTTGAAAGTAAAAAGATGGAAAAAAGATTTTCCATGCAAATAGTAACCAAAAATAAATTGGAGTAGCTATACTAATTTTGGACAGTAGAGGATTTAAATTAAATCTCTTATAAGAGACAAAGGACAATATACAGTATAAAAGGGGCAATTTAGGAAGAAGATAACAATCATAAATATTTATGCACCTAACCATGGTTCCCCATAATACATGGGGCAAACACTGGCAAAACTGAAGGAAGAGATAAACACCTGTACAATAATAGCTGGAGACTTCAGTACAACACTCATATCAATGAATAGGACAACTAGGCAGAAAACCATTAAGGAAGCAAAGAGCTTGAAAAAATGGTGAAAGATCTAGACTTAACAGACATATATAGAATATTGTATACCCACATAGCAGGATATATATTATGCATATGTATTGTTTTCTAGGATAAACCGTATGTTGGGTCACAAAACAAGTCTCAGTAAATCTAAAGCAAAAAAAAAGATTGAAATTATACAAATTATCTTCTCTGACCATAATGTAATGTAGCTGGAAATAAAAAACAGGTAGAGAACTGAAAAATCCACATATACAGAAGTTAAATAATATACTCTTAAGCAATCAGTGGGTCAGGGAAGAAATTACATGAGAATAAGCAAATATCTTAAGACAAATATAAATGAGAACACAATGTATCAAAACTTATGTTATGCAGCAAAGGAAGTGGTGAGAAGGAAATGTATAGCCTTAAGTGTTTAAATTATAAAAGAAGAAATAGCTAAAAGCAAGGCCCTAACTACACATCTGGAGGAACTAGAAAAAGAACAGCAATCTAAACCCAAAGCAAAGGAAAGAAATACCAATACTAAAGCAGAAATAAATTAAGAATAAGAGAGCATTAAATAAACCAAGAGTTGGTTCTTTGAAAAGATCAACAAAACTACCTAGATTACAGAAAAACAAAACAAAACAAAACAAAAAAGCAGAGAAAACACAAATAAAGAAAATCAGAAATGAGGGTGTGGACATTACTACTGGGTACAAAATTCAGTAATGAGAAATGTGAAGAGGAGATCAGGAAAAAAAAAATTCCATTCACAAAATCAACTAAAAGAATCAATATCTAGGAATAAATTTAACCAAAAATGTATAGGGCTTGTACACAGAAAATGATAAAATATTGCTAAGAAAAAAATCAAAGAAGACCTACATAAATGGAGGGATATTCCTGACCATGGATTGGAAGACTACATTTCTTTAAGATGACAGTTCTACTCAAAATGATTTACAGATTTAATGTAATCCCAAACCAAATTCCAAAAACCTACTTTGTGAAAATAGAAAAGTAAATTTTCAAATTTGTGAATAAGGGGCCCTAAATAGCAAAAAATATCTTGAAAAAGAAAAATGAAGTTAGAGGATTGACACATTCTGACTATAAAACTTATTACAAAGCTACAGTGGTCAAAACAGCATGGTACTGGCACAAGGATAGATATATAGATTGCATGAGTCAGCCAAAGGGGTGCTGATGCAAGGTACCAGAAGTCTGTTACAGTTATAAGACCCTCAAGAGTCCAGCTCAAGGTACAAGAGAGATAATTTCTCACCCAAAGTCTGTTGCCCTGTGTTGAGGCAAGATGGCGGGTGATATATATGAGGGTCCTATTCCCTTTTTTTCTTTTTTCTATATCATTTATTTATTTTTTAATTTTTAGGTTATAAAATGAACACATTAAAGATTTTATTGAACCTATAATGAGGGAAACTTGTAGGTATTATGAACAACTCAAAAGACAGCCACCCATTTATAGTCAAATAAGGAATGCAAAATGAATTTACCAATTGATGCAAAGTCAGTCAATATTCACGTGGACACATTTTACATTTTTGTGAATGGGGATTGCTTGCCTTATTATCAATTTTCTCCAAGTTAACTTGTATATCTGGAGGGTTGTTAAATGTGCAGGCAAACAAATGTACAGGTAATCCAGATGGGTGAGCTAGAGAGGATATCCAGTAAATTTCAAAGTCTTTCACATTTTTTTCCTGTGTATTCTTCCCTCCTTAAAGAGTGCTTTTGCTGCATTTGACATCTTTGTAATAACTGAATCAAGATCCAGGAATTTATTAGTGAATAAATTTGGTTGCTGTAGTCAAAAACAGTCACATTTAGCACTGAAATATTTACAAGTCATTTTTGGATAATAAGCATAAAAATCAAGGATTTAAAAAAATAACGAATTAAAGCCTATTCTCTATTACGTCTCCATGGGTCCAACTTCTTCCAATCCCAGCTTTAGGCTGGCTTAGGTCTCAGATGCTCTGTCTGTTCTCATCACAAGGTCAGCTGTAAACTATGAGGCAAATGGTTCATCTTTCCCTGGGGCTCCAGTTTTAAAACCAAGCTCTCTTCTCTGCTGTGCCTTTTTCTGTGTATCTACATCTGTGTGAAAGTGTGTTTTATCAGCCCGCCAAGTGGGTGGGGACTCAACCCTGCATGTTCTAATGACATGCCCAATCAAAGTCCTAATTTTAACATAATTTAATCAAAGGCATCTCAGCTGAATCTAATACAATCAAAGGGTATCACGCCCAGAGAAACAGACCAGTTTACAAACATAATCAATATCTCTTTTTGGAATTCATAAATAATATCAAACTGCCACACTCCACCCTTTGAATTCCAAAAAGACATTACATTATTCAAAAAGCCTTATTTCAGTAGCAATGCTAAGTACAAAATCACATCAAAATCAGTTTAGAGAAATAATTTGTCTTGGGCAAAGTCCCATCTGTCTGTATACCTCCGAAACTTAAAAAACAATTTATCTTCTTGCAATACAATGGAACAGACAAAGGATAAACATTTGTATTACCATAAGGAGAATTTTGCAGGGAAACAGGAGTCACTGGTCCCCTACAGTTCTGAAAACCTGTGGGGCATAGCTGATTAGCTTTCATATTGTGAGTCATTCTCAAGATGATGATTTCTTCTCCCAGGGGCTTCATGGGGAACCACCTTTTCCACAGGCTTGCCCAATGTCCATTTTCTTGGTTCCATTGCCATCAAACATCTGGGTGGCAGCCAATCTCCAGATATCACCCTCCAGGAAAGTTGGGCTGTTGGCCACACTTTACCCAATCTCTGGGGTAGAATCTCAACCCCCTTAGTACAATGAGCGGGAGGCTGCATTCTCCCTAATCTCTGGTCCAACCCTCTCAGAGCAATGAGTTGGTGACCCAACCTTCCCTAATTCATGGGTGACAGGCCCACCCCTCAGACCTGTAGGGTGTTGACCTTACTGTCCCCAACCCTTGTGGAATGTGTTCCACAGTCTCTGTAGCCAGGGTGGCAAAACTTCCTGAACACCAGGCTGGAACATCTACCCTCTTCAAATGCTCAGGCAAACTCATCTTCTCCATAAATATGAGTGGGGGCATTCTCCTGGCCTAAAGAGATGTCTTAATTTCAGACCTCTATTACCACGGTTTTCTTCTTTAAGCCATTTTTCTTTTGATATCTTCCCTGCATGTATCTTTTAATCCAGGCTAACAGTGGTTTTCTTCATACAGTTCTCTCAAAAATCTTGTTGGTTTACCATGCAGGAAGCATGGGTCCAAGTCATCAGACAGTAAGACTTTCCACAAGTCTTTCCTGAATAATTGCATTTCCAATCCTGACTTAAAAGTTTCACGATGTGTAAAATCCTCAAAAGGGGCATTATTGTCTGAGGGTTTGATTTCCAGAGGTTTGAAATTTCCAGAATCAGTTTCGGTTTTCTTTGTGTCCAACAATTCATTTCCCAGCTTGTATCTTTCATCCAGCATTTTGCTCTAAGTTGCAAGGAGAAGCCAAGCTGCATTCTCCAAGTTTATTTTCAAAAGCTCTTCAGCCAAATGCCTAGGCTCACCCTTTTCAAATTCTGCCTTCCATAAAACATCAGGAGTTAATCTTCCTAAGTTCTCTGTGACTTTAATTTTTTTTAAAAGGTTTATTTATTTATTTCTCTCCCATTCCCCACCCCCACCCTGGTTGTCTGTTCTCTGTGTCTGTTTGCTGCGTCTTCTTTGTCCGCTTCTGTTGTTGTCAGCGGCACGGGAATCTGTGTTTCTTGTTGTTATGTCATCTTGTTGTGTCAGCTCTCCATGTGTGTGGCACCATTCCTGGGCAGGCTGCACTTTTTTCCGCGCTGGGCGGCTTTCCTTATGGGGCGCACTTCTTGGGCGTGGGGCTCCCCTATGCGGGGGACACCCCTGCATGGCACAGCACTCCTTGCGCGCGTGGGCCAGCTCCACCCGAGTCAAGGACGCCCGGGTTTTGAACCTCGGACCTCCCATGTGGTAGGCGGACGCCCTCACCACTGGGCCAAGTCCGCCACCCCTCTGTGACTTTAAAATCAAATCACCTTTCCTTTAGGTTCCACTAATAGTTTCATCCTTTACTTCTAAAGGCTCATCAAAAGTCTCTTTAGTGTCCATATTCCTAACAACAGTCTCTTCAAAGCAATCTAGATCTTATCCATCAAGCATCTCACAATTCCTCCAAAAAATACCACTTACCCATTTATAAAACCACTCCAGCATTTTGGCAATTGCAAAAGCACCACTCTACTTCTTGTTATCAAATTCTGTATTAGTCAGCCACAGGGGTTCTGAAGCAAGGTACCAGAAGTCTGTTGGTTTATATAAAGGGTGTTTATTTGAGGTAAAAGCTTATAGTTATAAGGACCTAAAGAGCCCAACTCAAAGTACCATAAGAACTATATTTTCACCCAAAGTCTGTTGCCAGCTGTTAGAGCAAGATGGCTGCTGACATCTGCAAAGGTTCAGGCTTCCTCTTCCCCTTAAGGTCCCAGCTTCTTCCAATATCAACTGTAGGCTGGGATAATTCTTATCTCTCTCCTGGGATTCATTCCTCTCCTGTCTCAGCAGCTCTCTTCTATCCACAAGTTCAGCTGTAGACTATAAGTCTCTCTTGCTTCCTGGGGCCTCTGCTGTGTCTATGGAGCCACCTCTCTACGTCTATGTTCTTCTTTGTGTTTACTTCCCAGAGTTCCAGCATTAAAACTCCAACTAAGTACTCTGCCCTGCCATTTTCTCTGGTGGATGGGTACTCAACATCCTACTGATGTGGCCCAATCAAAGCCTTAAGAATAATTTAATCAAGTAAGAGTGAAACCTCTGAATACAATACAATCTAATGTGCCCAGAAGAACAGATCAATTAACAAACATAATCCAATATCAATTTTTGGAATTCATAAATAATACCAAACCAAACTGCTACAGGTTATATTAGGTAATCCTAAATTTTTACATGACTTTCCTATAAATGTACAACTATTAGAATTAAAAAAAAATAAAAGATATGTGCAACTCCAATGCATAAAAAGAGTACCTTATTTAGCCAGCCAATAAGGAAGAACTTCTAGATGGGAACATTCTATGTTCATACATTGGTCTGCATAGTGAAAAAAAGGTGGGAAATTAGCAGCATTTGGAATACTATATGTGTTACCCTATATTTCTCAGTAAAATATTGCTGAAGTCATGAACTAGAGTATTGACAATGCTCACTTAAAAACCATATAGGGAAGCAGATGTAGCTAAAGAGGGTGGGTACCAGCCTACCACGTGGAAAGTCCCAGATTCAGGTCGTGGTGCCTCCTTGAAAGGACAAGCAGGACAGCAAGTTGGTGCTATGGGCTGAGCAGCAAGTTAACACAACAAGATGATGCAGTGAGATGATGCAACCAAGAGACACCATGAAGAAGCACAGTGAGAGACACAAGGAACAGGTAGCAGGAGTAGCTCAAATGATTAAATGCCTTCCTCCCACATGGGAGGCCCTGGGTTCAGTTCCATTGCCTTCTAAAAAGAAGGTAAGGGCAGCGGACTTGACCCAGTGGTTCGGGCATCCGTCTACCACAAGGGAGGTCCGCGGTTCAAACCCTGGGCCTCCTTGACCCATGTGGAGATGGCCCACGCACAGTGCTGATGTGCTCAAGGAGTGCCCTGTCACTCAAGGGTGCACCCCATAAGGAGAGCTGCCCAGCACAAAAGAAAGTGCAGCCTGACCAGGAATGGTGCTGCACACATGGAGAGCTGACACAACAAGATGACGCAACAAAAAGAGACACAGATTCCCAAGCCACTGACAACAACAGAAGCGGACAAAGAAGACACAGCAAATAGACACAGAGAACAGACAACCGGGGTCGGGGTCAGGGAAGAGAGGGAAATAAATAAAAAATAAATAAATCTTTAAAAAAATAAAAACATAAAAAGAAGGTAAGCACAAAGGGGGGGGGGGGCGAGGCAAATAAAGAAATAAATAAATCTTAAAAAATAATAGAAAGATTCACTAGGAATTTTTCTTTGATAGGCTTTTACAAATAATTAAATGTGGGCAATGATGAAGAAGGGGAAGTTCAAGGGAACAGTTTAGATGTCTCCTGTGATAATATGGTATTTCAAATAACTGAATGGATAAATGCATATAATAGCATGATCAGGAGCATTTCTGAATAAAGTTTGGAGATATAATTTGAAAAATTTTATGAAAAGACAAGGTGGAGTTGTCTACCCATCACATCACCTGAATACATGTATCTGGAAACTAAATGAGTAATCAAAGCAAGAGAAACATTTAGCGTTATTATTAACATATCACAATTTTTTTTCAGTGTGAAAAAGGAAGGAAAAATGTGGTAGCTGAGAAAAATGTAAGACCAAGGAATGAATTTTGGAATATCTGTCATTTTTTTCTTTCTCTGTGAGATCCAAAATAAGTACTCTACAAAAGAGTAGAGTTACAAGAATCGATGGAATTTTTTTTCATCATGGAGGATACTTCTTTAGGTTATCATTAAATCAGTCACAAAAGCATTTTTAATTTATTCCATCAGATATTCTTCCCAGAAATATTGCACGGATCATTGTTCATATGATTATATTTTAGGTGCCATATTTTCAGCATAGCTTCAAAGTGATAAAAGAGCTCAATTTATGTTTACACTGTAATTAAATCCTTAGCTAATGCTCTATGATAATAGATTAACATATTAGGATAAAATAAATTCTTAAGTTCAGTTCTGTATAAATATTACTTAAAGATTCAACTTGCTGATCCCAATGAAATATGGACTCACTTCACAGCTCTATATTACATATTACTGAGTTTCTGATTTAAAGCCAAAATACATTTATTCTTCTGTCAAAAAAGAAATCTCTTTTCTTGGCCTGGACTTATTGAGATGGAAATTTGTGTGGTATCAAAGAGAAGGTAGACAAAAGAAGCTACCTTAGGGCCATTTGATATTAACTACAAATTCCCAGGATGTTTAGAGTATCCTTCAGATATTTAAAAATTTGTTATTCATTTTTGTAAATTTAGCTCTTACATCAGAAATGAACTGGAAAAACATCACTTCAAACACCGTCATTCTTAAGACAAAGATGCCTAGATAACAGTATATTTTTAGTATATTTCCAAAAATGTTCTATTTAAAGAAAACCAGTGAAATTTAGAAAAATAAAGCAGGGTATTATGCTGGTTCTATACAGCCAATAAAATATCTTTAAAATGCCAGGAGAATGTGTGCAAATGTGAAATGAAGCAATCATACCACTAGATGGCAGATTAAGGCTGCTAAAATGATACTTTTTACATAAGTAAAGTTTTATTTTTTCTTTTGTTTTTGACTTTTATAGAAATTTTTATAAATAATTCAATAAGTGCATAATTTGGATAAAAACTGATAATTAGAGCTGTGTTCTATGGAAAGATTTATTTTTAAATGAAGATCATTTCCTGTTTTAATAAGATATACAAAATATATTTTTCTGAGTAACATAGAGAAAAATTGTATAATTTAAATGTCTGTGTAAGGATTTCCCTGAAACTACCATCTCTTTTATTTATTCAGTGAAATCACAGTGTATACACCAACCTTATGTTTAATTTTTAGATAAGATTATTTTTTACGTTTTTGTGAACTCTGGGCCAATTAAGTCACAGAAATAAAACAAAATGAAAAAAGAAAGCATAACAAAACACTGAAAATCATCTTTACCATGGTATTAGCTTACTTCTGATTTGTGGTGTCATGATTTACATTCCTTGAACTTCTACCTACATGATCCTTTCTTATACGGAATATTGAGATTTCTGATAACCTATAACCTCAAGATTAATTTATATTTTAAAATATGATGCACTGATTTTGTTATAGTATTTGCAGCACATTAGATTAGCCATTATAAAATCAAGAAAATTATTATTATAATTAGGAAACTCCATAGTGAGGATATGATAGAATTTTCAGATTCAGGTGACATATTTAGAGAAAGTCTCTAGTCATAAACAAAATACCACATTCAGGAACTGGTGCAACTGGAGTTGGAGGGTAAGATTAAGAAGAAATTTCAAAGGACAAAAGGGAGCACTTAGGTAATCCAACAGGTATTGGGAAGCTTTCCTAAAATATTTAAACTGGAGCTTATTATGATTTGACAGAGTATTTATAAAGATCAAATTCTTAGCCATCTAGAAGATGGCATCACCTGGAAGAGTTTACAGAAGAAGCAAAATTTGGGTCCTAGAAAGAACAGCTATGAGCCTTTCCTAATACTCATGACAAAACATTATGAAGATTCAGACAGGGAAAGTGAAGAAGGAAAGGCTACTGGAGATGCTGGAATAATTCCATAGGTAGGTACAGAACATTCTTAATTTATTAATCAATCAATTAAGTAAAACCCATTTATTCGCTCATTCAACAGATGAATCGATCACTTACACTATTCCAGGCACATTGGTGTTGGAATTTTGAAAAAGTCAAGTTTCCAAACACTATGGAACTTAACTTATACTGGAAAAATATATACACAAATTCCCCGTCTCCCACACCCATACATACCTCAAATATTATATTGTGGAGAGGACATATGAATGAAATATGAAAGAGGGCTAATCAAATATTTGGCTGTGGTAAATTGTTCCAGGCAGAGAGAACTAAAGGGCAAAAACCCTGAAGCAGAAGTAAAACTAATGTGGTTTGGATACATCAACAATGACAAAGTTACTGGAAGGGAATATCAAGGGGCAATGATGTTAGGGAGTAACTTTTTAAATCATCTGCTAAATTATGAGTCATCATTTTGGTAGGCACTGGACATAGAAGTGAACACACATAATCCATTTTTGACAGATCTTACAGTCTAGTGTTCAATTTACTGGGATAGAGGTATGAAACAGCATAGGTAAGAAGAAATGTCCACGGAAGTGCGGCAGAAGGAAGCAGCAAAGAATAATGGATGCAATGGTTTCTTGTCAGAGCCATCTATCTCTATTTCAGAGTCATTACCAAAGATAAAAATATCCCTAGAGAAACAGTTTTGCAGGGAATGATGGGAAACTAATAACAAGTTTTGAAAATATAGAATCAGCCATACTATGGGACTACCATGGGGAGATGCCAATGAAAACCAAAATATTACAGAAAATGACTTAGTAAATTTTTAAAAGACAGAATAAAATTATAATGAGTGAAGTCCTATTTCTAAGATTGAGGGAGATTGTGTTCAGATAAAAGAAGAAGAAAGAGATTCTGGCTCATATATCAAATGTCTATGGAACAGTAAGGTATCTGACTAGACAATTCTCTAACACAATGTACCCTATTGTTCTTCAGAATAAATCTAGACCTTACTATTAGACAGTAGCTCTGAAAGAATATGTATATCAACAAAAGGGACACCATGTAAAGGTATGGCTAGATTGCAGTTTTTGGTACAGAAATATATAGACTTTGTAAATTGCTTTCATAATGAAATCTATTTTGATGAGAATGAAAGAGTAGCCTTTTTAATTAGCTGTGATCTTGTGAAGTTAGTATAGCAGCTATCTTATTATAATGAAAAGCTGGGAGAAGGGTATCAACCATCAGAGGAAAAGAAGTAAATCTACTAGATTTAATGAAGAAATAGAGTCAATAACTATGTATTTAATAATTTCCTGCCAAGTCTAAGTAGTTGTACAGAAATACTATTAATCTTTATATAGATGTTGGTAGAACAGTGTAGCAAAAGGGAAGGAGGATAATAAGTAATCTTTAGTGCATAAAGAATTTACCATACCTAGGAGAGTTCCAAAGGAACATATGCATGGGAACATATAACTCAGAGAAATGTTCATATGACAAACATTGTCCTTGATGTATCTAAAAAACACTGATTGTCTTCTGAGACAGAAGGCAGAAAATGCCTTTGAACTTGCATTTCCCTCTACATGAAACTCTATTTCCCAGTCAATATTGATAAATCTCCATCTTCATTTCACTCATCTCTATATTTCACTTTCACAAAGAGGTCTTCCCTCACAAATCTATCTAAAAATAAAACTGGTCCTACCTTTCTACTGTCCTGATTTTCTGCACAATGAGATGATCACTTTCTGGCATTATATTTGCTGCACTATTTGCCTAAGTTTATTAATCTGAAATAATTTACTGAATTACATAAGCAAGGCAGATGGACTAGATAGCAGTTATGAACTGTATCTTGTGTTACAATTATAAATATTGACTGCTATTGATTTCACATTATAAAATTATTGTTGTGGATCAATATAATGTTTTGCTGTTTAAATGACCAGCAAAACAATATACTGACCATGGCAGAAATTCCCAGTTCACCTGTATGTAATAAAGTAGTAAGATGGTCTTGTATCTGCAATTTTAAGTTCTTTCACTGACTGACTGAGTGACACAGTTTGTCAGGTAACTAAGACAAATATCATACATTGGGATGGGTAGCAAAAGAACTGTATTGGCTCATGTTTTTTAGAGACTAGAAGTCTTGCTTCCTTTCTGGGCCAGTAGAATTCCTTCTGGCCAGCAATCCTTGGGTCCTTGGCCTCGTGTCCAGTAGCAATGTCCTCTTCTTTCTATTCTGAGTTCTGGGTTCCACTGGGTTTTGTTGACTTCCAGTTTATGATTTATCCTTGTGAACTTTCTCTCTGTTTGCCTGAATTTCTTCTGCTTATAGAAGACTTCAGTAATCCAGGTTAAAGCCCAACTTCATTCAGTTGTGCCACATCATAACTGGAAGAGCATCTTCTAGAGATCCCAGGTACAATAGTCCTCACCTTCAGGAATGTATATCAAGATTAAAAACATGTATAAATTAGGATGGTTTTGGAAATGCAATTAAAATCAAATTGCGTTCCAACCCAGAAAACCTTTCCGTAAAAGTAGAAGAGATAGAAAAACAGGTTTATTATTGAATAAGCTTTAAACCAGAATGTGATGCATTATAGGCAATCCATAAAATGTTGCAAGGGCAGAAAGATAACTGCTCATTTTTTTATTTGGTAAAGAAGGTACAACCCATTACATACACATTCTTAATATATTTTGGAGGTAGGCTTACAAGTTTAGTCTAGCAGCCTCATGGAAGTATGCTAATCTCTTCCCAAGAGACTGGGAGAAAGGGATCCTATTTTCCTGATTATATTAAAAATAAATTAATTCTTTCCTTGAGGAACCCTTCTCTATGGTAAAATTTTCAAGGAGCTTATTCAACCTTACATATCTTAAATTTATGTACATTTTTAAAGGACATTAAAAAAATCTACCTTAAATTACAGATTTTCTAAAGTAAATAAAAAGAAAGATGGAAGGTAGAAGGAAGCCTCTCCCCCTTTGTTCAACAGGGAGATTTAAGCCCTTTCTCATGATTTGAATTCTCTATTTGCCCCTTAGGGTACATAAATCAACCTACTACTAACCATCAATACAAGTCTGAATTCATCTCTCCCACTATGGTTTTTAACAAATCAATTTTATTGATACATATTAATAAAAATACAATTAATCCAAAGTGTAAAATCAATGCTATTTGCTATAATCACATAGTTGTGCATTCATCACTTCAATGACTATTAGAGTATTTCATTATTTCAATAATAAAAATAAACAAAAAGCAGACAAACAAGATAATTCATCACCCCTCAATCTCTCTATGCTTCCCCCACTGTACGTAGCTTCTGTTCCTGGTTATTGTATCCATAGTGTATCATCAATGACTTCTAGTATAATCACAATGTTGTACATTCATCATCTTAAAAATTTTAGAACAATTTCATTACTCCGAAAAAAAAAGAATCCACAGCCCTTAGCATTTCTTACTCAGATGACATAACATCTAATCTCTTTTCATTTTTATAAATTGATTTATATTTACATTTTATATAAATGGAATCATACACTATGTAGTACACTGTGTCTGGTCTCCTTCACTTAGTATAATTTCTTTGTCTGATATTAACATTTTGTAGTATTAACTTACATTTGTTCAGCTTCAAAGAAAAATGGTCTTATATATGCAATTTACCAATATTCATATTTCACATGATATATTTATATTTCACATAATATATTTAGTTCATAGTAGGGCAATCATGCAGTATTTGTTCTTTTGAGTCTGACTTGCTTCATTCAATGTAATGTCCTCCAGGTTGATGCATATGTTTCATGACTGCATAATATTCCATCGTGTGTATACTACACAATTTGTTTATCCATTCATCAGTTAATAGACACCTGGGTTATTTCCAACTTTTGGCTATCATGAAAAAGGCTGTTATGAACATCAGTAGGCAGATGTCTATTTGTGTCACTGCTCTCAGTTCTTCTGGGTATATACCTAGCACCCATTATGTTTCCATTGCAAATAATTATACCCAAAGACTCTAGTTAGGTAGGTATTGAGCAAAGAGGCACAAACATTTACATCAGGTGGTACTCTGGGTGGTTGATTTGCTGTTACCCCTTTGGTCAGATAAATCTAGCCTCTTGACATGTAGTCAAGACTGAGGAAAAAGGAGACTATAGCTCTGAATTGAACTTCTGTTGGCCACAAAATTTTTCTAATGAATGTTTTCCTCCCATTGTAAACTTAACGCTTGCCATGGAATGTTACATTTAGCAATTAAAGATACTTATAAGAAATTGTATTTTCTTTTTCAGCTTATTATTGTCAAAACCGAGCTTTCAGTGGGGCTTTTCCAAGGGTTAACAAGCTTTTATATTTAGGAGATTTAACAGGAAAAATTTAACTAGTATCTCAGGTTTCCAGGGATAATACCTAGCAGCTAAACCATTAAGGTATTTACCAGGAAAGAATTGTGAACTGAGGCAGTTTGTCAGAGAAAGAAATTAAAGGTCATTAAAAATCTTCAGAATAATAATTTAAAAATGCATCAGCTAAGACAAAAGAGGAATTTTAAGCAAGATCCTGAGCCACAGAGAAATCTCGTTAATAAAAATCACTAAGTAAAGTAGAATCATTTAAATGTGCTGGACTTAAAACTTTGTTAGCATATATCAATAGCTTGTGAACTTTTATCATTGATATAAAGGCAGTGGCCACCAGAAGTTTTGAGGAGAGGGTGAGGGAAGAATAGGTATAATATGGGGGCATTTTTAGGACATTGGAATTATCCTGCATGACATTGCAGTGACAGATACAGGCCATTATATATTTATCATATCCTACAAAATTGTGCAGGACAGAGTATAAACTATAATGTAAACTATCATCCACAGTTAGTAGCAATGCTTCAATATGTGCTCATCAATTATAACAAATATCTATAAAGGATGTTGTCAAGGGGCAAAGTATGGGGAGGGGAGTGGGGCATATGGAAATACCCTATATTTTTTTGTGCACCCTTTATATAATCTAAAGTTTCTTTAAAAATAAAAAAAATAAGTAAAAAAGGTATTTATCATTGTCTTGAAATATTTAAATACAAATGAATATATTAAGATCCACTGTTTTTGCCTATTTTTAAAAGATAATTAGAGCAGATTTATTTTTATACCAGTAAATGAGTTGATACATGTAAGTAATTTAATTTGTCTTTCAGTATATGGATTATCCAGAAAAATGACCCATAATAATTTAAATGAGGATTTACTCTATTGCAACATTTGAAATACACTAGTACAGGGTTCTTATCCTTTTTTGTTTCACAGATCCCTTTGCCAGTCAGGTGAAAACCACAGATCCCATACTAAGTCCACACTATATTGTGTATTATTTAATAAACATATCACACCCACACCAACATATCCCCAGAAGAATAATATTTTCTTTGAATTTCAAATCAAGCTCACACACTCCTAGTTAAGAACCTCTGCACTAGCAGGATTGAAAAGAGCTTTGCATTTCATTTATTTTATATCAGTGTAAAGTTCATACCACCCAAGTAATTATTTCATATTCTATAGAATACAAATGCAACTCAGAGCACTACATCTGCATCCTACATTAAATATTTCCTAAAATAAATTTTAAAGATGTTTTAGAGGGGTTATCTGCAAAAATTGTCTGTCTCAATTTTTAAATTGCCTTGGAATGCCTAACATACCATCTTGAAAATTTGCTATTCAGTTATGAAATTTCTTGAACACATCATTCCTCCCTGACCCCAACAGATTTGGAAAAACAAAGGTATTAAAAACTTTCAATTGTTTGTATCTCTAAAATTTTTGTACACTTTTAGTTATTGGAATAATGCACAAATATAATTTTAGCATCTGTATAATGTTGTGTGTACCATAGATTATTTCATCTTTATAGACAAGCAATCAAAGAGGGGCAACAAATAAACTTATTTCCACAACATTAATTTATTCCATTGGAATTGCACCAAGTATCTGACTATAAGGCATTGATTGTCACATTTATCAGCAATGTTCAAGAACCAGTCAGCCATGTGAAAGGAATTGATGGAACCGTAAATATAGAAAGAAATGATTACTGGAAATGTAATCACTAAAGTTTCAAAGTTTATTGATTTGAGTTTACTTTCAGTAATTCTTTTTCCCCAAAAAACTGAATGCAGGGGCATATTAAAATGCATAATTAGGAATAGAATATGAAGGCATTCCACCAATTATGGGAATGTGTTCAGATGGGAGCACTGCCATACATCCAATTTACCTCTTGGTAAAATCACTTAACCATATGACAACATGGGAAGAGAAGGAATAGGTATCCACTTTTTCATAAATAGACTTTAAGTTAACTCTTGGATTTCTGCCCAATTTTCAAACCAATTCTCTCTTATACCAAGACTGTTGTTTCTACCGAATTCTGCTGACATACTGGTTTCCAGTGCTGTTAAAGCTCTCTGAGCATATATGCCATGCTTCTGTATTTGTCCCTGTGTTTTTCACATATCTAGAGTTTAAAGAAAATGATTTTGTCATTTTGGATCATCCTCTACATGGAAGGTAATATAAAGTAGATTCTTTCTTTACACTGAGTGTTCTTTATTCATTCCCCACTTAGTGGTCTGCACTAAGACCAGCACCTCCTGCCAACAGTTTTGGACCCTCCATTGATGCCATGTTGAACTGGCTCCTGGGACTTTTCATTAAATGTTCCCACTTTCTTCTGTTGGTCAATGGACCAATGGACTTTAGAGACTTAGAAATGTTCCACCTTTAAATGTACTGTGTGCTCTTACCCTCAATTTTGCATACTTCATGTTTTGATAGCTTGCAATTATGGAAGCAGATATATTCCATTGAGCATCCAGTACATTGCCAAACAATTTGCTTTTAATTTGTGATCATTTCTCAAGTCTTTTGATGACAATTGCATGATGGACAGTGGAACAGGGCTTGTTCATCGTATCTAAACCTCGACTGGGAAGTATTAAAGCCATCAGAGTGGAGCTTTCTGGAGTCATGTACACTCAATGATTTGTGATTAATGCTTATGGACTGGGATCTCAGTTGGGCTATTCGTAGAACAACTTTCAAGTGTTCTTTCCATTTCACATCTTTGCATAGACTAGGTTAGTCTTCCTCATAGCGTAGTGGCTGAGTTCATGGAGTAAGTACCCCAAGAGTACAAATTTTAAGTGTATTCTATTCTAATGGTTTTGCTTGATATTCATACCACATGACCTCTCCCAAAATCTATTGTCAAAGCAGTCACAAATGCTATTCTCCCAGATTCAATGACTATGGACACAGACCCCACCATTGGATGGGAGGACTGACATGGTAAGAAGAACACATAGGATGGGATATGTTTTTGTAGTCATGTTTAGAGAATTCAATATCCCTCTTAAATTGAGGAAAAATAATTGAGAAAGTTTAGAGAAACAGAAAAATAAAGATTTATAAAAGCATCATCTCCAAAACAAAAATATACTGGTAGTGCACTTTAATAAGCAGGAATGGATAATAGGAAGCAAGAAAGGGATCAAGCCTTTAAGATTTTGAGAGAAAGTGATTTCAAACTTGGTTTGTCTATATTGTATATGAGAAATATGAGGACAAAATATAGTAGCTCATTTATTTTTACATGTAAGGACTTTTAAGTTATATTTCCTATCCATTCTTTCTGAGTAAGCTACTTGAGAATATAATCCAACAACTCCAACAAAGAAGTAGTTACATAATTTAAGAACTTGTGGAGAAATAAAAACAGACAATTTCATAAGCAGTCTTTGAAAACTATGTCAGTGGTGGCCTTAATTTAGAATGTTTATATGGAATAAAATATAAGCAGTAGAAAGATTAATAAAAGAATGTCTGACAACAGTGACATTTTGAAGGAGGGATGTGTTTATTTTCCCAAGTAGAATATAGAAGAAATAGAAATGTTAAGAAACAAATCAAAACAACCTAACGAAAAATGTCATAGCCCAAATATGTAGCAAACTATGTTATGATATGCTTTAGAGAAATCACTGTCTGTAGGGAAGATGACTCAATTTGACCATCATTTTAAGGAAGACTTCTCTATAAATTTCATAAATGTTGGGACATTAGGTAGAAGTAAATCTAATCATAACAGAGAATTCAGCTCAAGAAATGGCATGTTTACATAGTTTAAACATGCACCCCAATAAACAACCTAAATCCATATCCCTGTGGGCATGAACCCATTGTAAGTAAATAGGACTTCTTAAAAAGTTTATTTTTAATTAAGCTGGGACCAAATGAATCAGGGTGAGTCAAATCTATATTATGAGAGGCCTTATAATGAAGGAAAAATGGAAACCAGGAGTCAAAAAAGGTCATTGAAAGAAGCCCAAAGTCAGCAGAAACAACAAAAGCCAGAAATGATTGTACTTTACCATGTGATAGGAAACAAAGAAAGCCAAGGAACCACAAAGACTGCCAGCAGCCAGCACTAGAATGTAACAAACTTTGGAAGAAAGCAAACCTTGCTGATATGTATTTTTCCTTTTTTTTTTTTTTTGGGTGGTACTAGGTATTGAACCAGGGGCCTTATACATTGAAGCAGGCACTCAACCAATGAGCTACACTTGTGCTAACTTTGCTGATATCTTGATTTTGTACTTCCATACAGCTCAAAACCATGAGCCAACAAATTCCTGTTGTTAAGCCAACACAAGTTTGTGATGCCTTGATAAAAGTTCTGAAAAAATAAGACACTGAACTGTACAATATTAGTATATTTTTATAATACTTTGGATTAAATATGTTCTATAATAATACTAGTTTTCCAAATGTAAATCAATGTGCAGAGAAAAAAAAAAAAAAAGAGTAGATCTCCAAGACAAAATGATGGCAAGGGGAAGTGGAAGAGAAAGGATGGAGGTTGAGGGAAGCAACTTTTAAGGTAGGGTTATTAGGGTTATTTTCTTATCTTTAAGTGAAAAATCCAGATATTCCACCAAAATTAATGGATCTTAAAATAAATGTTAAATATTGTATTTAAATATACAAAAATAATGAAGAGAGAAACAGCATTTCTAATAGAAAAAGAAAATAGGAGAAGAAGAAGAAACATTGCATAAACTGAGCTTAATCTTTGTGGGAGTGTATGCTTAACTAATTAAGCAATGGAGATATAAACATACTTACTCTCTAGAAATGCAGGATAATAATCAGAAGATCCCCCCTCAAGGGAAAAAAGCAATGTAAAGGATTTAATTGCAGTAAGTGCTATCAAGGGAGGAGTAGGAAGGGGCTATTCTCTATAAATCCTACTGTGAAATTTCATCTTTAAAACAACAGATATATGTAACTTTCATAAAAATAGCAATAATTCAATCTCTTCCCAACTATTGGCTATACATGCCAAGCCATTATTAGAATGACTTGGATAAATCCCCTGGGGAAAATGATGAATGCTTTTGGAAAATGGATGAAAATTAAAAAGGACATGAAATATATTTTAAAGGTGTTGTGAGTCACTAAGATCTATGTCTTAATTGATCTTAATGGGAAATCATTAACTGTGTTTCTGTAAGGAGGGTCCTGAGGTATAATTTATCTACTTCACATGAGATTCTTAAAATATAGGTGAAACTGGCCCACATAGGAAATAAAACAGCAGTGTAATGTTCTAAGTTTGCCAAGGCTATGACAAATACCACTCATCAATTTGACTTAAACAACAGAAATTTATTGCCCACAGTTTTGGAGGTTAGACCTCCAGCATCAAGGTATTGGTGGGCCATGGCTTCTCTGACGTTTATAGGATCCTGGTGGAGGATCAGTCATGGCTTTCTCCAGTTATGGTGGTCTCTCTTCTACTTTGGCTTCTACTGACTTCTGGCTTCCACTGACTGTCTGAATTTCCCTGGCTTATAAGGATGTCAGTCATGAATTAATTAAGCCCCACCTTCATTTGCTTTGACCACAACTTAATAACTTAAGTCTTATGGGAGACATGATTTAATCACCAACACTTAAGGACTACAGAACTGAAAAAAAAAAATCTCACTTAATGGATAACCATGTGATATATATATTTATCAATGTATTGTAGCACATGTATTATAAAATAATCACGTTGTATATAGGCATAGTACTATTAACACTCAGAAACATTAATTTTCCATTGAACTCTGGCTGAACATAAAACAAATGTATTACATAAAATTTTATTGGAAAAATTGCCAGGCAGTAATTGAACTGCTTCTACAGCCCTGCAAATATAAGGTACAAAACAAATTCTATCCTTGAAATGATCATCATAAGAAAAATATAAGGAGGGCACAGATTTCTTTAGTCACATCATTTTGGACTGAACCCCTCAAAGCTGTCATCTAAGAACATAAAGACAATCACATTCATGAATATGAAACAAGATTACTGTTTTCTTCATTGAAATGTCATGCATAATATTTTCATTAAGAGGTGCAAGGTGTGAGAATAGCTGGGAAAAATAGCATGCCATTAGATAGAGTAATGAAGAAGGTCCACTGCTCCGGCATTATATACGATGACTTACTTGCTCTGTTTTGGACTGCTTATATTCACCAAGCAAAGTTCTTGGAATCAGTACTGCATGATCAGCATTTTCCCTGAGCAGCAGTG
Source organism: Dasypus novemcinctus (assembly GCF_030445035.2). Lineage (NCBI taxonomy): Eukaryota > Metazoa > Chordata > Mammalia > Cingulata > Dasypodidae > Dasypus > Dasypus novemcinctus. The sequence goes on along the minus strand of NC_080674.1, from coordinate 31,432,891 downwards.
CAATCGATATACTTGATTTCAATTCCAGTAACTTTGTTTTTAAAGATTCTAAGAAACTATACCACATTTATGATTATGTGCCAATCATACAGTTTTAGTGACTCGATTAAGGAAAGAAGACATTTCAATCTAATGCAACTTTATTTTTAGTGTTTAGGAAATAAATCTGGTAGCCTTTCCCAGGATTCTACAAAACAAAGCATAATCTAATAAATTATCCTGAATTACAAAACTGATGGGCATACAATATCAAAAGAAACCATACAATGAAATAATGTAAAAGCTAGTTAGATATTCTTGAAACTTTTATTTAATAATTTGAACAAGCCCTGAACAATGTTATGGCTTCTATGTATTTTTTGTTTGTTTTCACTTTTGATTCAGAGAAGGCTCTTTTAAGTATTTATTTAGTTAAAATTGTTATACAACAGTCCTTAATTCATAGTGTATTTACATTTAAAAAGCATTCATTTACAACTGCCAGCTGCTTTGAATAGTCAAACATCTGGGAAGAGCAAGTAGCCTAAGGGCACCATAACAAATTAAGAAGAAATGTTCTAAAATAATGAGAATTAATTTGGGGGACTATCCCTGCCTCAGTATTAGCAAATTTCACTAAAATAATTTATTTTTATAAATAAAACATCTGTCACAAAATGTTTATAGATGTTGAAATTATTTTTGTCCAAAACTATTTGAAGATTCAAAACATTTCTTTATTCAGAGGGAAAAAAATCAATGAGTGCTAAAGCATATAAATAGCATTCATCCATTTAACTTTTGCTTTCAATGATATTGCAGAGTATTTTCTATTGTTTAGGCTCATGGACCTTTCTGAAAAATGTACCTGAGTAAAATTTTGAAATTTACAAGTATTATTAAATATGTTTCAAAATATTTTTAGTGAACAATTTATCTTACATCTCTATATTAGATGATGAGTTATATAAAAATTATTTTCTTTTTTATAAAAACAAAGTGTGTTTTTAGTCAAATTAATTAATGAAAAGTAGAACAAGCTATTAAAAAAGTGTGGCAAAATCAATAATATGAATGAAAAATTCTTGTAAATATAAATTGACATATAAGAGAATCTATACTTCACCCCTGCCATATGAAGCTAGTACCTGTATAGAAAATTTTTCCTGAACGTAAGAAAAATAATTTCAAAGCTAGTACTCAAGGCCAGGCTTGAAGTATAAAGCCAAAGTCTTATCATATTCCAGATCATTGATTTTGAACTCAGAGCTCAAAAATAACAATATTGCCAACAGTCTCAATAGTTCAGGGTCCTGAGACCCAGATTTAAATAATTTCTCTAAAGTTATTTCCAATGGAACTTCTGTGCAGATATCCCATATCTACTAACTTATCCATGCAACCATGTGTCTATTCACCCATCCACCCATCTAGCCATCCATATATTCATTATCTTTGTTTCAAAATACATTTCAAATTCCATTTGCCCAGTTTACCTTTCTTTATAGCCAATAGAGGTTAATTTGAATTTCTATAACTTTCTATTTCTCTCATAACACACTTTACTTTATATCTTATATTAAAAATACTTTAACATCTTCTTACAGAAAGTATAATCATGTTTTCCTAATGTAAGTCTCATGAGAACATTGTACAGTATTTAGCAACCAATGGGCACTTAATAAGCATCGTAGAAAGAATAAATATCACTCAGTGTCACATACATAAAAACAGAACATAAATAAGTACATCCACTCACAAGAACTATTTTCTCATCTATTTATATCTATTTCAATAGGCAAATTAGGATAATTGAAAGTTTCTACCTCTGAACATTACACTGAGTACAAGGTAAGACAGGAGCATTAAGGCTCAAATCAAATTTCAAAAAAGGTAATTTTAGCTTTAATATATAATCCAAAATTTCTCTAAAATGATTTAAATCAGATGAAAGGTTTGTTTTGAAATAAATTGTTAGTTAAAACAAGTATAATTAGTGAGCATAAAATAATATTGTAATAACTAAAACGCTGTGAAAACATACCGTGGTATAACTAGAGAAATATACCACTCACTGGTGAAAGCAAAACAATTGCTAGAAAATGTACTATATTTGATACATTTTTTAACATGTAAAAATGAATAGGAAGTATACATTTATAATGTATCTGCTACCAACTGAATAAAGTGTCCTTTTTTTTATCCAGGAAAATCCTTTGGTATTCATCAAAATATAAATAAATACTCTAGAAGAATTTTCTTTTTTTTTTGTTTATTATTATTATTGAAATAATGAAAATGCTCTAATAATAATTGAACTGACGAATATACAACTATGTGATTATATCAAATATCATTGCTTGTACACTTTGGAGGAATTGTATGCTTTATTAATATGTATCAATAAAATTGATTTGTTTAAACATATTTATATATAAACAAATACTCTGTCATAAAATACCATTAAATTCTATGCACCATAAACAATAGCTATGATTTGTTAAACTCTGGGAAGTTTAAAGGTGAAGATATTCACATTTATTGCTCACAGTAAACAAGCACCAGAAATTATTACATACCTCAAACAAGAGATGAAAAATAAATTCATGTTACTGAAAAGATGATAATTACTCCTTAGTTAGATATGTATGCATATTTTATTCCTAAAAAATATCATTTACTTTTGAATTTGGAGTGTGGAGGTGGGGGGAAGATGGTTCCATAGAGAAGCTTGACAGTAGTTCTATGCATTAACCCTCACAACTACCTTTCAAGATTTAGTCTTGAATTAAATCACAGTTCTGTCATTTACTCACTATGTGGTCTCCAGAAAATTATTAGCTCCCGTGATATTCAGTTTCCTCATTAGTAAATGGAGTAATAATAGACTGTGTGTTACAGAGTCATTACATGGATTGAATGGATTAATTCATATCATATACTTTTGACAGTATGTGGCATATAGTATATGTTATTTATTGTCCATACTGTTACTGCTATTGTTTTTTCAACATTGTTTTATCTGATACAGACTCATCAAAACCACTTTATTTAAAGAACTTGCAGACATTTAACCACCCCAGCATTCAGATACTAAGAAGGATTGGCTCAAGTTCTTTATCTAAGATGCCACAGGTACGATTTATGTCCAAACTTTCAGTTAGGCCATCTTAGGGAAGTATGTAGTATTGGAGATTTGCTACCATGATATGCAACAAAATGAATACAGTTTGTTTCTATACCCAAACTCATTTAGGTAATAGAGATTGTTAAATTACCAAACTTTATAATCTACAGGTTTCTCAATTATTACAGCAAGATCAGTATAGATACCAATTAAGATTATTATACAAATGAAATGGAAATAAATATTTCCAAAGTGCTTGCCATATGGATATTTGTACATATTATTCTTCTTCACTGGTTATTTTACTCTTTGCTCTAATTTTACAATTCATATTGTTTTTGATTGGGCTAAAATTTTACATGACAGGGTAGGTTAATTATTTAGGGATATCAATGAAACATGCCTTCTAAAGGATTTGAAGGTTTTAATAAAAAACTGGTGTGATGGTGAGTTTTGAAAAATTGATCTGCTAAATTGAAAGAACTTGTTTAAAACAGGGAAGATTGGATGCCTTGCAGGACTGAAGTGGACATGTCTTATTTGGTTTCTGGATAGAAAAGTGCGAACTCCCTGCATGCTTGACTTGTCCAAAACCTGTAAATTCCAAAGATTTTCAAGATAGGCCCTTGAACAGTTCCAGAAAGATAACCTGTAAGTCCTTGGGATATTCTACCTGAAACAAAACGTCTTTTTATACCTGGAGCCTTTGGCCCATGCTAGAGCTTTTAAGTTAACAGTGGGTTTATGATAAACACCTATTTTTGTCTGCCTGTTGACCTGTGCCCCACTCTGTTGGTTTGTAGTGCTGGAAACTGAGTAGTTACGTCACTCCATATGGGTGTACTATGTCTCTATGTCTGAACCCCAAGAAAGACATCCTGGTTGTCAAGGTTTGATGAGTTTTCCTGGTTAGTGACAATTCATCAGTGCTTATCACACATCACTGCTGTGTAAATTAAGTACTGCCCAGGTGTGGTGGTTTGAAACTACATGTACCACAGAAAATTCTGCTTTTAAAATTAATCCATTCTGTCGATATAAACATACTGTAAGTAGTACTTTTTATAAATTTACTTCAGTTAAGGCATGACCCAGAGTGGATCTTCATTCTCTTACTGGAGTCCTTTAAAAGTAGGATGAAGAGAAAGAGAGAGAAAGAGAGAAAGAGAGAGAGTCACTGAAGCAAGAGAATGAAAGCAAAGAGACACAAAAGGGAAGGAAGAGACCATCAGACAACACCAAGAAGCTTGCCATGTGACGGAGGAATTCAGGATCTCCAGCAGCCAAATTTTGAGGAAAGAAACACCACCTGATGATGCCTTGATTTGGACCTGATGTCCAAAATCAAACTTGGAAGCTAATGAATTCCAATTGTCAAAGCCAACGCATTTCATGATATCAGCTTTGAGCAGCTTAGTAAACTAAAACACCATGCAACTCTACTGGGAGAGGACAACTGAAAGCTTGCTTCTGGGCCTTTTTCCTTTGCTCATATCAGTATGTATCTTTTCATTGTAACAAATTATAATCATGAATATAATGGCTTTTCTGCAATCTGTGAGCCTTTCTAGCAATTCATCCATTCTGAATGGAGTTTTGAATACTCCCAACACAAATATTAATATCACCTCCTTTGGGGAACTGTAGTGTCCCAAATTCCATGTAGTTCTGGCTGGAATGGCAGTGACAGGGCTCACCTCTCCCTTGCTACAATTCTGCATTGATTCCAATATAAGTCAGGCAGCAGCTCTCTGTTGAGCAGATGGGAGGATTTGGAGTTGAATCACTTTGTGGTAGATATTTAGAGCGATATTTCCCAGTTCATTGTGCTACACTGGTCCCTGTCCTCTCCGAGGTCTGGTTAGTAGGCTGTGTGTTCCTTCTTTCATGCTACCCATATATTTCCAATTGTTTTTTGCTTTACTTATCCACCCTGATGGATAAATTAAGTTACTCAAAGTCATTTCAATATATCTGTCACAGAAGGCAGCAGCAATATTTTTTTAGTGTTTGATAATGGAAATTTAAATGTCATGGCAATGGGAAAATGGAGAAATGTAAAATATAAACTATAAAGGTCCATTGAAATGTAAAGTTAGGAACTTTGTCAGGACTTGGTGATTGATTTGATTTGAATAGTGAGGTCACATAAGGAGTCAAGAAAGATGTTCCAGTTTGTGCCTTGTGCAATTTTGTGCAGAGATAAATCATCTTCTAAACTATGTAACATAGGAGAAATTATCATTAAAAAGTGGTTTGGAGAATGTCATGATGATCAAAGGTATAAATTTGTTTGATTTATTTTTTACTAATCAGAAAAACTTTGAACCACAAGGATACTTCCACATGATTTCTTTTTCTTGTTTCGCCTACACACATCCCACCATTCAACAACTTCATTTTGTAGAGGTGAGCTCTTGCAATTATTGCTGCTTATAGTAAGTTTTTTGGATTGAAATGTGGAAAGTATCATGGTACTCAGAATCTTACTATAGGCATCATGACATTTAAAATAATGAGAAGGTTGAGTCAAGTGGAATATTGAAAAAATAATTTAGATAAATTGATAGAGTGGAAAGTCAGAGTATAAATAATTCACTGACCACCATTATTATTTGCTAAGTATTAACAGGGCACTACCCTTGGTACCCTTATGATCCTGAAACCATGGCCCACACAGACAAAATTTTTGACGAAAATAATAGATATCTATATAATGGTGATGCTACTGTATTGTAATCAAAACAAATTATGCAATTATATTTCAAATCAGCTGCTTTTTAAAACAACTTATTTGATATATAATTCACTTACCATGCAATTCACCCATTTAAAGTATACAATTTAATATTTCATAGTGTTGTTGAGCCATCACCACAATCAATTTTAATATATTCTCTTCACCTGAAAAGACTACATTCTCATTAACACTCATTACCCATTCACTCCAACACCTCCAGATTTAAGAAATCACTAATCTCTTTCCTTTCTCTATAGATTTGTTGTTTAAGGACATTTTGTGTAAATTCAATCATATAATTTGTGGCCTTTTCTGATTAGCTTCTGTCACATAGCCTAATGCTTTTATTTTATTTATTTATTTATTTTTATTTCTTCTCCCTTTTCCCCCAACCCCCACTCCCCCTTTGTCTGCTCTGTGTCCATTTGCTGAGTGCTCTTCTTTGTCCGCTTCTGTTGTTGTCAGCGGCACAGGAATCTGTGTTTCTTTTTGTTGCATCATCTTGTTGTGTCAGCTCTCCATGTGTGCAGCGCCATTCCTGGGCAGGCTGCACTTTCTTTCGCTCTGGGCGGCTCTCCTTATGGGTTACACTCCTTGTGCGTAGGGCTCCCCTACATGGGGGACACCCCTGCGTGGCAGGGCACTCCTTGCACGCATCAGCACTGCGCATGGGCCGGCTCCACACGGGTCAAGGAGGCCTGGGGTTTGAATCGTGGACCTCCCATGTGGTAGATGGACTCCCTATCCACTGGGCCAAGTCTGCTTCCCCCTAATGTTTTTAAGATTCATCCATACTGTCACACTTATCAGAACTTCATGTTTTCTTCAGGTGGCATAGCATTCCATTTTATGCTTATAACACATATTATTTATCCATCCATCATCCATCAGTTGATGCACATTTGGATTGTTTCCTATTTTGGGCTATCATGAATAATCCTGCTATGAACATTTGTGTTCAGGTTTCTGCATGGATCTATGTTTCATTTCTCTTTGTATACTTCTAAGAGTATAATTGCTCAGTTTTATAATTATCCTATGTTAAACTATAGTGGATTCAATGGTGTGACTGAATTTGGTGAATACCAAAAAAACTTTATTTTTGGGCTAATCCATTTCTGTGGGTGTGAAGCCCTTTTATTGTTTAGATTCTATTATGGGACGTTAATTAGATCTGTGTTAGATACCTTTTGATCAGACTACATCAGTGGGGCATTACTCAGGTTGCATCTCTGCTCTTTTACAGGAGCCTCATATAAACAGAGACACAGAATAATAGACAGAGAGAGAAAAATGAAGCGGCCACTTTGATCCTGCCATATGAGAAAAGGAAGTAGAGAGAGAGAGGACTCCAGGTTCACCTACAGCTACAGAAAGGCAGAGAAGCCCTAAGAGACTGGGAGAGATCCAAGAGTCTGGACTCAGCAGAGCTCAGAGGTAGGAAAAAGGCCCCTGAGGAGCTGGGCCCACAGAGCAGCTCAAGGCTGGCTTATCTCAGGACACCAGGGTCACCAGTAACTGACTTTGGCGAGAAAGCTTCTCTGAGAGTGCCTTGATTTGGACATTTCATGACCTTGGAACTATAAGATTTTACCTTAAATAAAATTCCCATTATAAAAGCCAATCCATTTCTGGTACTTTGCATTGGCAGCCCTGTGGCAAAATAAGAGAGATGGTGCCCCACCCCCCAAAAAGATGTATTCAAGTTGCAACCTCTGGATTCATGAATATGATCCTATTTGGAAATAAGATTTTTAAAAATGTCATTATTTAAGATGAACCCAAGCTGTGTTAGTGTGTGAGTCCTTAATCCAATGTGGTCAGTGTCCTTCTAAGGATATAAAATTTGAACTAAAAGGCAGAGAGACAGATAAGATAGAGGCAAAGAATACATTGTGCCACGAGCCAAAGGATGCTATGGGCTGCCAGCAAGTCACCTCCAGAACCCTACAGAATTCAGGAGAGGGATGACCCTACCAGCACCTTGATTAGGACTTCTAACCTCCAGAAATGTGAGGCAATAAACTTCTGTTGCTGTAATCTACCCAGTTTGTGTTACTTGGTTATGGTGCTCCTAGAATGCTAAGATATTAAGCTTTTGAGGAACTGCCAAGCTAGTTTCCAAGATGGATGCACCGATTTACATTTGCATCAAGAATATTATGAGTTCCAGTTGATCCACATCTTAACCAATAGTCATCATTACCTATCTTTTTTATTTTGGCCACTCTTGTGTGTGTAAAGTGGTATGATTTTTATGTGACTGTCCCTAATGTGTAAGGATGCTGAGAATTTTTTCATGTGTTTATTGCTCATTTTAATATTTTCTTTGGAGAGATGACTGTTCAGTTGCCTCCCATTCTGTTTTTAATTGAGTTTTAACTGTTCTTTATTGTTTTTGATATAAGTCTCTTAGGAAATATATGATTTGCTTATATCCCCTCTGATTTTGGATGTTATCTTTCAATATTCTTGTTTGTGTCTTTGAAGCATAAGCATTTAAATTTTGTTGAAATCTCATTTATCCATTTTTTGCTTTGTCACTTGAAATTTTGATATTGAATCTAAGAAGGATTTGCCTAACTAAACATCATGAAGATTTATTATTATGCTTTGTTCCAATAATTATATAATTTTAACTCTTTGATTTATGCATATGATAAATATTTAGTTAATTTTTGTCTTTTTTTGTGCTGTAGAGGTCTACCTTCCTTATTTTGCACATGACTAGCCAGCTGTCCTAGAATCTATTTTTTGAATAGACTATTTTCCCTCATTGATCTGAAATTGCCCCTTTTTGAAACACAAATAACTATAAAAGTAAGAGTTTATAATAAACTTTCAATTCTACTCCATTAATCTATGTGACTACACTTATGCCATTACAAAATGCTTGATTACCACAGCTTCCCAATAAGTTGTTAAGTTAGGAAGTGTGAGTCCTCTGATATTTTTTGTTTTAAATATAATACTGGCTATTCATAATCATTTCCATTTCTACATGAATTTTAAGGTCACCTCAACAATTTCTGCAAACAAAGTAGCTGGAATTTTAATAAAAATTTCATTGAATCTGTAGATCAATTTGGAGAAATTTTCATTGATTCTTATTGAAGAAAACTTTATGATATCTACTAAATGTTAGCAAAGTTTTACAGTAAGAGATATGAATACTTTAGAAAATACCATTTGAATAAAATAAACAATTTAGTCCTGTTATTGTAAATGTATGACATAACTTCAGCTTCCAACAGCAGGTACTCAAGAAGATATTTCATGCACAGTAAGTTTCTTTTTTTCTTTTTTTTAACTTTGGGACAGAATATTGTTTCAGTCTTCCTACTGGCATTGGACAACAAAGAATTTCATGACAGTAAATAAGAAAGTTCATAAAATACTTTACTTCCACTGTGATCCACGTTACCCATAAAAGTCTAACTTACTGAATTCCTTCTTAAATAAAAATCTTTCAACGATATGTTTTTAAACCCACTTTATGGGTTTTATGTTTTGAAGCCCTAGTGTGACCAAAGGAAACACTTCCACAGTTCTTCGCATTACATTTCTATTTAGTGTTTAGTGCCATCAAACTCAGTATTTTTTTTTTTATTGTAGCACTTCCTCAAATATTGTCTTGGCTTTTGGATATTATTTACTCTTCATTTTTTGAAGATGGGAAATTTTCTCTAACTCATTGTCTTTCGGCTTTGCCTCCCTGAGCATCAAAATTGACAAAGGTTTCCTGCTGAGGTAATTTCCCACCTGAAACCAAAATGAAAATCCTTCATGTCATATTTCAATACTCATTATAATATTAAAAACTATGATTTGGATACCTATCTTTAAACTTTTCAGCCCAATACATTTTATACAAATTGCAATATTATGTAATAAATGTATTTTTAACACAGTGAGGCTATTTAATTTTGTGTATTATACAATTATTCTATGGATCTTTGCCATTTTTCACACATGAGCACACATGCATACACAAACACATTTCTTTTCCTTTTGTAATATTTAATCTGGTCTCATAGCAGAGCAGAATAAGATTTTCTTTCCCCATGGAAAGATTTATGATGCAAGAGCTACAATACAATAATAAACATTTTTTGCTCCTATCCTAGGCAAAATCAGTGTCTCTTTCTCCTTGCATGGTGGTAATGATGCACTAAGTTAAAGAATATGACTTAAGGTCTTTCTATGTATCCAAATGGATAAAATAAATTCTCTATTCCAATAACTGTCCACAGAAAGCAAGGAATGTATTGATTTCACTATTAGGGACAGCACAACTGCAAATGGAATCTTAACTTCATTAAACTTAAGTGAGTGCATTGCTATTGCTCCAGATGCATCTGCCTTTTTCCATTAGCTATTCAAGGATATCAAAAAGGGAAGTAATAGAAATTATTACACTTTCTCTACAGGGGAACATCATTGGTGTTGGGATCCAAGTGCCCACATTCAAATTTAGTTTCCATTGGAATTTGAGCACGTTGTTTATTGTTTCTAGGCTTCAGGTATCTCTTCTATAAAATCAAGACAGTATTTGTACTTGTTTCCAAAAGTTGTGATTTGGATGCGTTGGGATACTCCAGGTGATACTGTCTGGTATTCCATACATATTAATATAGTAGTTAGCATTTTCTGTTATTGATAATGGATAGTTATATAAATTTTTCATGTAATTTAAAAGGGGTGGTTAAATGTTTAGCTTATCATATCTTCGACATATCATTATATTTTCAGTAGATGATATTTATTGTAGGTCAGTGAATGTTATAGTGTTATATGTGAAATTTCTATGGCAAAGCACACAGATAAGAAACTATACTGGAAGAGAGCCAACATAAACAGCGATTGTTTGATTGCAAGTTTGAACTGAAGGTTATACTGATAAAATCTTGGCCAAATTACTTCAAAATATAGGCAAATATGGACAGTATTTATTTGAAAAATGAATGATTTTTTTGACTGAGCTTTAACTCCCTGGCTCCATATTATTCCAAGGATCCCAAGAGGAAGACCCTGGATGAAAATGTTGGACAAAATACTGTTTCATCTAAAAGTAAAGACAGCGTAAAAGAAAGGAATGAAGGCCTTGGATAAACAGAGAGTGCACACAGAATAAAAGTGTCAATAAACTTAAAACAAAAGGAAAATTTGTCAGCGACACACAGTCTTACTTGAAAGAAATGGAGAAATAACAAATATATATGAGTACCAGGGTAGTATTGAGAACCCTTAAAACAAGGTAAAGCAGAAGAGAATATTTATGCTACCTTTGAAGTATTTAACAGTGAAAGAATATAAATTCAAAAATTTAAGGAAGAATGTTTTTCTGAAGTTCATTCAAATGTTTCCACTCCAGGGGCACTAGCTATGCAAGGGTAAATGGCAACTTCAGCCTAAATATCTGTTGAGGATATTTCTTCCACTGATGTAAATGTAGGTATAATGGATCACCTCCCTTTAGAGCAGGGGTTCTTAATCTTTTTTTGTTTCACAGACCCCTTTGCCAGTCAGGTAAAAATCACAGACCCCTTACTAAGTCTGCACTATACTGTGTGTTATTTAATACATATATCATACCCTCAGCAACAGGTCCCCAAAAGAATAATGTTTTTTTTTAATTCCAATTCATGCTCATGGACCTCTAGTTGAGAACCCCTATTTTAAAGACTGTTTTTAAGCCCTCTCTAGTATAAGAGCTAGCAGAAAACACTACAGCAGAGATAGGAAGGAGAAGAAAAAGAAGAAGAGGTAGAGGAAGTGGAGGAAGAAGAGGAAGTAGAGGAAGAGGGAAAGGGAGAGGAAAAGAGGAAAAAGACAAGAGGAAAAGGAAGAAGACAATGAAGAAGAGGATATTATTGTCTTAATGGATATAAAAAACGTAGGACGATGAAGAAATAAAAGTGACAGTTCAAAATATGTGGTAATGGTAATTTTTTTAGAGAGTTGCTTATACAGGTGGCTGCAAACCAGGGGATCCAATGAAAGTTCAATGAAGGTTGTTGATGAGTTTCTGGGAGATGTTGGCTGTCCAAAGTGAGCTGGGAAATTCTCTCTGAATGCTGAAATCACTTCCCCTTGTAAGGTATTCAATTGACTGGATAAAGCGTCACTCATTGCTGAAGACAATCTCTCTGATTGTTGTAGATGTAGTCAGCTATCTATGCAGTAAAGTCACTGGTGACTAAAGTCCATAAATGTCCATATATTACAATTAGCCCAGTGCTTGCTTGACCAAATAACTGGGCATAATTACTTGGCCAAGTGGACACATTAGCCTACCCATCACTTTGAGGACACCGTGAGGACAAGAGAAAGTGGAAGGTGTTTCATCCCTCAGAGTCCACATTTACTCAGCACTACAGTGAGAGCTATAACATATATTAAGTCCTCCAGTGACTTTGGGAAACAAAATACTTTATTAGAGGCACAATAACATAATATGTGGTTAAACATGTTTGGGATTACCTTGGGAATGAACTAGGAAGATCTGACTTTGATGAGCAAGCACTGTCCTGATGGTTACTGTGAGCATTTTTTAAATAGATGGATTTGCATCTAAAGTCATTTAATTGCATATATGGCTGATTGCATCTAGAATCAACAAAAGATTGCCCTCAGTAAAGAGGGGTTTCCTCCTCCAATTAGTTTGAGGACTTAAAGCTAGAACTGAGGATTCCATCAGTCAGAAAGAAGAAGTCCTGCCTCTACTTCTACCAGCAAGCTTCTCTTCAGGAATTCAACTTCACTTTCAAGGTTCTAACTTGTGGAATTCATACTTACCAATCCCCCTAGTCATGCTGAGGCAATTCCTATGATAAATCTCTTAATATTTACATTATATTGTATTCTCAGTTCTGTTTCTCAGGAGAATTTTAACTAATACTGATGATTTGGATATGAAGAATAGGGTCTTGAGAAACAGAATTTTAAAGATGAGATTTCTGAGTTGGCCCTGAGGATACTGGAACTGGTTCTTTAATGTGATTAGATTCAAAAGCACTAATGACTCTATTACCAGTGATCAAGAGGATACTGATAGTCTATGGCATGGACAGGCATTAGAGATATACAAAATATCAACCATTGGATATGGCTACTCAAATGTTTATAAGAAGCAAGGCCCTGGGTGACAATGTATTTGATACATGAGCAGAGATTTTTGAACTTAAAAAGATAATAATGATGTTGGCTGGGTTACTCCTAAATATGCTGGATAATGTTTTCAGAGTCATGGCCCCTCAGTCAGTTTTCAGACTTGCCATAGTTTACAGATCCAGAATCTCATGAACAAAGCATAGGCTGGATGTTCTTGGAGAACGACTCTGCTATGTGCATGTCCATACACACACACACAGAAAAAGATCAAGAAATTTATTATAGGAATTTGTTGACAAGACCATGGTAATTGGCAGGTTAGAATTTTTTTAGACAGGCTGTAATCTAGAAACTTTGAAAAAGGTTATTCTGTAATCCAGTACATCCAAACTCCATAGGGCAAGCAAACTGGGAAGTCCAATAAAAGTGAAGTTGTGTTTTTCCAGGAGAAGCTGGTTGGGTGAATAAAACCAAAAACTCTTCTTTCTAACTTATAAAATCCTCAGTTCTTTTTTTAAGACCACTAGTTGACTGGATGAGGAGACACTTGTTGTTTCTAAGGGCAATCTCTTGTGTTTATTGTAGATGCAATCAGTCAAGATGCAATCAGCTGCTTAGAGATGAAAATGCATCAATACAGCTTACTCAGAATAACTATCAGACCAGTGCTTGATTGACCAAATACCTGGACACCATAACTTACCCAAGCTGACACATAAAATTAACATTCACAGAATGCTTAACCAAAAGCCACCTGTGGGCATAACTTGTACCTCCATGGGACATTCACATGGAAGAATGATAATGTAAAATATGTTAAATATTACAGTCAGAAGCTTGCTATTACAAATCATGAAATTCTTCATAGTGGATATTAAACAGGTCTCCCCTCCTAAGACAAATCATTATCCATGATGTTGAGTAGGTAGTAACATAATTCTGGTCCTTGAAATAAAAACCTTATTGCCTTAGCCATGTTACCTTCCCATGCAGTGGGGTGCACTGCATGAGAAGAAACCCTGAGCACAGGAGAATTTTGTCTTATTTAAGGGTGCTAGTGACCTGCTTATCCTTGCCTGAGAGATTGAGAAAGACTGTATCTTTACTATGAAAAGAAGCAAAAGTTTCATGTAAAGGAGAAACTTTATTAGTCTGAACTATCTCAGAAGAGGGAAATGTTTCTGAATGTTATACACCTGGGATATCTCCACATACAAACATCCTTAATTTAGCTGTAAATGCCTGTGTTCATAGCACTAGGACATCAACAGGTATTATGTATATATACTAAATTGGATAATCACTACTTTGTGCCAGATCATTTAAGATATCTGTGTATGTGCTACAGGTGTGGCAAAACTTGTTAAATTTATGAGCCTTAATCTCTATCTCCATTAGATATCCCTCTGTTTTTCAGTTATGCATTGCTGAATATCTGCTGCAAACATATAACTGATGTCATACCAGTACTTCCAACAGGTCCAAAATTCTCCTTATGTATTCCTACAACTGTAAATGATACTCGATTCTTACTTTCTCCCAGACTAAGAGCTCAATCATTATGAATCACTTTCCTTTCTTGTCCTACCTTTCTCAAAACTATTAATGTCCTGCTCATGATATAATCCTCATTTAACTTTTCTTTCTTCTCTAATCTTATTTTAGATCCTTATTTATTTCTTTTCCAGTCTATTGGATCTTTTAAATTGCTTTGCCTCATTTATTTCTTTATCATGTGCCAATTATGTCTGGCACTGCACAAGAAACATCGGTTTTAAAATAAAGAACAAAAGCATAAAATCTCTGCACTTAAGTACTTTAAAATGAAGAGGATAAATCAGAGATTTCTAAAATACTCAAAATAAATAATGTGGCACTTTAATTGTGGTAAAGGTTAAGAGAATACACCATGCTTTAAGAGTTGTAATAGCAGGGTCTCATTGATATGGCAATGGGGGATCAGAGAAGGCTTATGTGAGGAAGTATCCCTTAAATTGATATAGCACCTGATCAGGCACGCCTGAGCAAAAGCATTGCAGATAAAGAGCAGAGGATGACTAAGTTCTGTAGCAGTGGGAACATCATGCATTTCAGCAGCTAAGTGAGGGCCAAGCTAGCTATTACCAAGAGAAAATACAAAAGCATGGATGAAAAATAAGCTGGGTGATAAAGATGAGTTCCAAATTATGCAGCTTTATATCATTTTAGGATTTTGTTTATCATTTTATAAGCAATGAGAAGATAATAGCTATTTTTTTTGTTTTAATGAAGAGATAAGAGAAAATGTACATTAAGAAAAATTCTTCTGCCTAGAATATTGATTAATTTAAAGCATTTTCATAGTATAAGCCTGTACTAGGTGCTGGGCATACAACAACTGACAAAACCCCAAGGACCGTGGCACACATTTTAGTTATAACAAGATTAAACAGGGCAAATGTGGACATTAGAAAATGAGATGCAGTATTTATGATAACTTGGATGGGTAGTGATAATGCAATAATTTGAATTAATTAGATTAGTGAGAAGATTGACAAAATAGTGATCCTATGGTTACGAGGTTTAGAGTGAAATCACATTATCAAAAATGGCTCCTGTAATTCTGTCTTGCATGACCTGAATGGTTGGCAATACCATACACTTCGGCAATCTTTTTTTTTTTTTTAATTTTTTTATTTTTTATTGACTTTGTAATAATATTACATTAAAAATATATATGTGAGGTCCCATTCAACCCCACCCCCCCACCCCCCCTCTCCCCCCCCCCAATAACACTCGTTCCCATCTTTTGAAGTAGGACTAAGGCCGTTTCTTTTTGTGTGGCTGTTACCGATTGGCGTTTTAAGTGATCCTTCTTAAATAAATGTAAACTGTATTGCATCAGTTGAGACTGTGGTTCGATTCATTAAAATGTAATATAATAAAATGGGACACTAGTAATTAAATTGCAAAACACTTGATTTTAAAGATTAAAAAAAATTTTTAGAGCAGTGTTTTTCAACTTTTATTATTACCCCCACAAAAAATCCTTTTGAGACATATTTTTCCTAATGTCCCCCCATGAAATTTTAGCACCACAGATAATGTATATATGTTTGTGTACTATATACATATCTGTAATTTATACGTAAAATTGTTCGATCCCCAAATTCCCAAGGGGAAATACTGGTCTTTATAGGAGCAATATCAACCCCACTGAGAATGCACATTTCAGAGTAGCCTTACCTCTAATAATTCTCTAGAATTGTTTGTGGAGGGCTATTCATCTTTAAGGAGTTTTAAAATCATGACAATTTTCCATAATCAAATTTGAACTTTACTTTTGATTCTCATATCCAATTATTTATATTATGCTCAATTAAATTTCATATCTGTAGTGTCAAACATAACTGTTATATAAACAGGCTTAGGTAAACAGCAAATGACTTAGTAAAAATATAAAAACTAAATGAACACTTCATATGCTGTGAATATCTATCATTACACTTTTCCCAGTGATTGGAGAGCTCCAATTAATTAATATAGTAATCAGATGTTCCTAATGAAAACTTCCACTTTGTACATGTTTATATGCCTCTTATTCTTTTTTGTGTGTGTCTACTTTGTGTGTTTGAAGCTAATTTATCATGTAGATGTAATAAATATGAGTAATCAAAAAACGAGAATAGATTAGAAGCAAAAAAGGATTTTACTGTTTTTCATTGATGATATTTTCAAATAGGAAATGAGCAAATTTTTCAAGACAAAGAAATATTTCTGTCAATTCATATTGACTAGATTGAAGACAAGAGTTTCTATTAAAATCCTCGATAAAGTTAGACTAAATTTGATCCTGGCATATCCTTTCTTAAAATTTATATTCAATTCTTCTAAAATATTCACATTAAGATGAATAAAAGAGATAATAGTATAATTACTTTACATTTTTAAATATATTTCAATGAGTTATTCTATAATGCAAGAATGAAAACATCATAATTTCACTTATCTGTCACATGAGATGAGTTGTTCAACTCAGAACTTAAACTCCTAACATACCATTTCCTTTCATACATATAAATTGGGAAATAACAGATTTTTCACATATCACATTCAAAGAAATTTTCAATTCTAAAATCTTATGTCATCTTTATCAGTTCCTGAATTTAAGTTGGACTTTTATCAACTTACTTTTGATTCCCCATATTAGTACAGCAGATTTCAAATAGCTCAACGATTAACGGTAATTAATGAAGACCTATATAGCACCATCATAAATGGCTTGTAGCTGTCATTTGAATTGGAGCTTCAAATTTAACAGAACTCTCATCAGGTCTCTATGCTTTCAGAAATATGCCTGGAGTTCATAACTTGCAGGTTATAGATCTTTATTATGTAACAGCCCCCTTGAAACAATTTTCCAATAAAAGAATCACATTAAATGCATTGAAAATAGTTGTCATTATTATTGTATGAAGGTAGAATTATCCAACAATGCAAAATAGAAGGAGAGAGGATAAAAGAAAACTTCTTTCTTGTCAGAAGATTGAAAAAGGGAATTTCACATACAAGATTTGGAAAACATCCCATCTTCAAGTCACATATATAAAAAACACTGATCCCTATCAAAGGAGGGAAGTTTGTCTTCTCTAAGTGACCTTCATTAACAATGCATTCTATTCCTAGTCCTGTTAATGAATCATTGTGAAAGGTTATAGAAGGTGAATGCCGAGGTTGCAAATAGTTTTCTGCATCACCTTATTTTTAACAGAAAAAAATGCAAAAGGCATATCAATGCCATAAGTTAAAAGGCACAATAAAATTATGAAATGGGATTCCTTAATACATTTCTAAAGCTAAGTGTGCACATTACCTGTATAGTCTACATTTGAATAAGTGGGCTTTACTTTGCTGTCATATTTGTGGTAGAGATAGCTAATCCGTCCCACCACTCTAATGTAATTTTGGACAACTCATTGCACAAGAGAATATGTTTTTCTGCAACCCCAGTTCGTCTTGTGTCTTAAGTGATTTGTTTATAAACACATGTGCACACACACAACAGTGTGTCAGCAACAAGATAAACAATATTATTTTAAAAATAAGAGAATAGGATATTTTTGTACTTTTTATTGATCTAGAAAATCTGCCCCTAGTGATAACTAACACTATGTGAATTTTCAGCTATTTTTCAAAGTAAGAAAAGAGAGTATATGCCTTATCTGTTTTCTTTGGTTGAAAAGGTAAAGAACAAGCAGGTCCTATTTAGTTTAATTCTTCCTACAACAAACTTTATTTTGCATAGGCAGGAATCTCAAGGCTGCCTGCTAACAGTAACAAGTTTTCAAGTAGTTCTACTTGATACGGTCCACGTGCAGGCAGACTGTGACAAATGGGTAAAATATCCATTCTTGCATATCTATTCCTGACTGCTAACCACCTTAAAGTGCAATGTATTTTGTAATTAGAATCAGAGGCAGCACTGCACATTTTCTCATACACGTAGAAGTGAAAAAAAGGAGGTGAGAAGAAGAAAGTGATTAGTTAGTAAAAGATGGAGGAACATATGCTAAGTATAAATGAGTCTAAAGGGAGTTTTGTGCTATTCTAATAAGCATCATCAATGGGTAAATAATGTTTTCACTCTCAATAAAAATAAGATGAAATATCTTTAAAAATAAGAAAAATAGTAAGAGAAAAAAAAAGATACCTTTATCTCCTTCCACCTGTCCTTCAACCTTGTTACTGGTATTTGCTTTCCTCACTTGATGAAGATAAATTACAATGGCATTTATCTCAGGTGAATTGTCACAGCCTTAAATGCTCTTTTGTTAAGTATCCATTTAAATATAACTAATAATGTTTCAAAATATATCTTAACTGTTTAGTTTCCAATTCACTTTATTGGCACAGGGGTGTGTAAATGTGTGTGTTTGAGAGAGACAAAGACAGAGACAGAGAGAAAGGGAGAAAGAGTTTGTTGATTGCTATATTCTAAAACAGCAGTTCAGCTATTGATTCATTTATTGTGATAGAAGGTACAATATATAACTACATTAGTAGAATACATTTCTTAATTTTCAGTTGAGAAAGTAAGTTTCAGATGAGTTAAGTAACTTTGTTAAAGTACTTAGACTGTACTTTGTAAAACAATTAAAGAACTTAGCCTGTCTTGAAAATTACACTTAACCACAACTGGAGTTTGTTAGCCTATCTAAACTTGCAAAAAGTTCTTTCTTTGGAAATGTAAATAGAAGGTTGAAGAGGGTTAAAATAAAATATTTATGTCTATAAATGCATGTTGTTGCTTTTTACTACAGTAGATTCTTATGCAAAAGTATACTAAGATTTATTATTTAGAATCAGAATTAAATAAAACATCCAAAACTACTATTTACTGAAGTGATTAAGATGTGGTGATAAGAACCTTCTGATCATCATTAGCTTCTGAGGCTGCTATTGCTACCATAGCTCATGACAAGTACATCATTTCATCATTCTCAAACAATTCCCCAAATATCATTCTTGGGCTCAGGACCCTAAATTTTCTTAGATTGCCCTGCTCTTGAATTGTATCTAAGTTAATGCTCCCCATTTCTCCAATACATTGTGGGAGCTGAATTTCATTCTTATATGCACAAAAGTAAATTACTGTAATATGCTACATGCCAGTTTCTTCAAATGAATTGGAATAGGTTCCTAAGGAAGGTTCATACAAATCTCTTTTTATATTACATTGATATTCTTTTCATTATGCATTGTCATTAAATGATGATAAGATAATTCTTGTGCTCAATTTAAGACATGACTTTCCTTTAAAAAATCCATGATTATTCAGACTACACTCAGAACTAAAGTATTGGCTGAGAAATGGGAGTTATAACTTTTGAATCCAGTTTGTAGTTATTTCTATCACCCCCTAATATTAGTCTTTAAAACAGTGCCATAGCTAGCTAACATATGAAGCATGGTTATTAAAATTATATTTACAATGAAACATAGTTCATTTAAAACATAACTTTAAACTATATGTACACATACTTATAGTTTTAATTAGGATACATTTATAAAATAAATGTCAAATATATATTCATAATTTAGACCACTTTAGTTTCCTCCTTCTATACAACATAAATGTTCTTATAATAAAATAAGTGTATGCATATATATTTCATCATATATTGAAATTTATATGTGCAAATTAAATTTTTCTAAGTGAGTATAAAAGGCCTATTTTTGTGCCCTTCATTTTTAAGGTTACGTATAGTAAAAAAAAAATTGGTTGTTTTAATTTCCTAGGCTGCTCAAGGAAATACCATAAAATGGGTCAGAGTAAACAATAGGAATTTATTTGCTCACAATTTTGGGGTTACAAGAAAGTCCAAATCAAGGTTTCATCAAGGTGACTCATTCTTCTGTAGACTGGCAGTCTAAGTTTTAGTTAGTCACATGGCAAAGCACATGGCAGCATCTCCTGGTTTGTCCATTCTCTTTAGAGTTGCATTGATTTCTGCTTCCAGATGCTCCCTCTGTGGCTTTCTCTTAGTCTGTTTGAATGTCACTCTGCTTATAAAGGACTCCAGGAATAGGATTAAGACCTATCTTGACTGGAGCGAGTCACACCTTAACTGATGTAACATCATCAAAATTCTTACTAAAAATAGGTTGACATCCAGAAGAAGGAATTAGATTTAAGAACATGCTTTACCCTGGTACATACAGATTCAGACAACTACACTGGTCTTCCTCAAAGAGAGGTCTAACCTTTGCCTTCAGCTTCTGGGAAGTAATTTACAGCATATCTAACAGGAATATGTCGGTTTTCTGCAGGGGACAAGGGTGAGTTGTCACACCTGTTCTTAGAATTGCACCAGCCATGCCTATAGCATTAGGGTAGGGCTGGCCATGCTAGAAAGATCAATCATGTAATATTGGGCAAGAGGTAAGGACCTTATGTCCAATGGTATTGGTGGACCTAAAGGCTAAATCAGCCGTGTGGACAGTTAATCAACCATGCCCAAGTAATGGTGCCTAAATAAAAATCTCTGAACACTAAGACTGGGATGAGTTCCTCTTCGGCAGTATTCCATGTGTATCATTGATACCAGGAGAGTAATGTGCCCTGACTTTACAGGGAGAGGAAAGGAAGTTTTGTGTTTCAAATTCTCCTGGGCATTACAGTAAATGTCTGCCTTGGCTGTTCTTAATCTGAATATTTCTCTGTCATAAACCATGGCTCTAAGTGTAACAGCTTTCTGTGACTTCTAGGAAATCTTTCTAGTGAAATATCAAACCCGAAGGTGAATTTGGGAACCTCCAACATTTGCAATTGATGTCAGTAATGATGACAGTCTGTGGAGTGGACTCTAATTTTGTAATTGGCTATAAACTCTCCTAATATAGCTTTTCCATTAAAAAACACACCATTTAAGAGGTTATTAAGATGTATATATTTGACTCAAGGCTATATGTTTGACTCATAGAAAATCACATGGGAAATATCCAAAGCTGACTGAACTTGGGAAGGGATATCTTTATCTGAAGTGAGAATAGTGTATAACTTTTGAGTGCATGCTTTCTCAATTTCACAGAATGCATTCATTTGATTCTGGATTTCCAACTCACTTCCAGCAGACTGACCTGTTCTATAAGTAGGGTCTGGAGCAGATTGCCAACCTATCAACTTATATGAGACTTTTCAGTTCTTAAGAAAAAGGTGAAATTTTTAGATGTCACTTTTTCAGGTTAAAAAACATATTCTACAATTTAGTAAGCTGGATATGTTAGAGATGGCCAATTTCTCTGGCAGAGATTAAAGCAAAAAATACTAGCTTGATTGTTGTATGAAGAGGTCCAGCTGGCCCAGCTGAGTAGATTCTATCAGTACCTAGAGAATCTAACTGACTCACCTGCAATGCATTAGCCTGAGAAAATCCCATGGTCTCATTTACACTAGTTATATTATTGCACCAAATTTTGGCCCTTCCATGCTGTTGAATAATGATGGTTCAAACAATAGGAAGACTTCTCAGATATGAAAGATCCCTAAGTACAACTCAATATAGAGGTATCTGATTGTTAGCTTATGATTTGTCCTGAATACTCTAAAGAAGAAACTCCCACAACTGAGTGAGAGCTTACCAATTCTCCAAAATTTGAGAAGCCTCATTAGTGATACTTTTGAGGAAACTCATACCCTCAGATATGTGTAAGCCAAGAAAGATCAGAACTACTTTAAGTGACATATTTGTAAGTTTCTCTGTGTTTTAAATAATTATATTACTTTTTATTCAACCTAAGCTGGCCATAGGACTTTAAATGCATAGTATCCATGAAAAAACAATGGAAATTTGTATTACTTCCTTTAAGTGTGCATTCTTAGAGTATTCTCTGCTTTTTCACTCTAAGAGCAAAATATATTCTTTAGAATATATCACTGTATAAGAAACATAACATTTAAAATATAATTATTTTCTAAGAAGGTATAATTGCTCATGGACTACAGCTGAATAAATTTTCTGGGATTTAAAAAAATGAGTACTTATTTTCATATTTCTAATCTTTTCTCCTATTGATTATAAATACTTGCTCAGAAAGATTTTAAATGCAATTGTTTAGAAAATATGTCATGTGTTACCTTAAAATTTATTTTACTAATAGTAAAAAATTGTATAGAAGCTAAGAGATTTAGCTATCTACTTAAGTATATTTTAGCAGTATATTATATAAGAAAGCCACAGAAAATAATTTGGTATTATTTAACCATGATATTGTTTATATACTTGATTTTGAATGTACGAACATATAAACTTTCTAGAGAACACAGAGTACAATCTTTATAAATAAAGGAAAAAAATCATATAATGATGTCTTAGTCTCCTGAGGCAGCAGTAACAAAGTATCAAAAAATCGAATGGCCTAAAACAACAGAAATTCATTGTCTGACTTTTCTGGGGGCTAGAAGTCTGAAATCAAGGTGTCAGCAGGGCTGTATCCCTTCTGACATCCTTAGGAAAGAATCTGTCCCATACCTCTCCCCTGGCAGAGGCTGGCAATCTTTGATGTTCCTTGGTTTGTGGCACATGGCCATGAACCCTGCCCCCTTTCCTACTGACCATCTCCAAGTTTTCTCTTGTTATAAGGACACCAGTCATATTGGATTAGGGTCCATTTTAATCTAGGTTAGCTTCATCTTAACTAAAAACATCTTCAAAGATCCTGTTTCCAGCATACTTCTAAATAGGGTCATATTCACAGGACTGGGGGTTGGAACTTGAACATATATTTTGGGGGACACAGTTCAATTCATAACAAATGCTGAGTAGGTAATTTACCTTTAGTCATTAAATGTTTTAAATTTTATATTTATATCAATGTTACAAGTTATTCTGTTAACACAAGATAATAACTATAATAACAAGCAATCTGCTTTACTGGACATCAGAATGTGTTAATTAATTGCATAAAAATGAAGAAGATAATTCTATAGTAGAATACCAGTAAGTCCACTCTAATTCATATTTTTTTCCTTCATCCTGAGGACCCTGGGAGAGTGATGTCTATTCCACCTCTAAATGGAGAGGGGACTTAGATACCACATGGCTGATGGATGGGATTCTCCAGTGGCAATGGTAGTTGCTGAGGGCAAGGAGAGGGAAGAAGAGTTATGATACGGGGGCATTCTGGGGACTTGGAGTTGTCCTGAATGATACTGCAGATGCAGGACATTAAATATCCTGTCATAACCCACAGAATGGACTGGGAGAATGTAAACTACAATGTAAACTATAATCCATGCTGTGTAGCAGTGATCCAAAATGTACTCACCAAATGCAATGAACGTGCCACCCTGATGAAAGAGGTTGTCGATGTGGAAGGAGCGGGGGTGGGGTGGGGAGTGGGAATATATGGAAACCTGTCATATTTCTTTATGTAACATTTTGTGTGATCTATGTATCTTTTCAAAAAGATACCAAAAAATGAAGATGATAGTTTTAAATAATAACTTTCAGATATCACAGTATTTTATATTTTAAAAGAAGAAAATTTAAAAGTACAGAAATCCTCCAAGGAGAGTGGTATTTCAATGGATATATACCTGAAAAGTAAAGCAGAAGAAATAAACTACATTATTTGGATTTTCAAAGATTTTTTTTTTAATTAGAAAATCATTTGGTCCTTATTTTAGTTACCTGGGCTGCTCAAGCAAATACCATAAAATGGGTCAGGTTAAACAATGGGGATTTATTTGGTCATGGTTTGAAATTGGAAAAATGTAAATCAAAGCATCATCTTCATGATGCTTTGTTCTCCAAGACTGTGTCTTCTGGAATATCCACAGGATCAGGGGTTTGGACATAAATATGCCTTTTATGATGGGGTATGTTTTAGTGCCTATTAGTCCACCTCCAGACTTGGAAAAGGCATGTTCTTTTTAAGGCATGTTCTAGTTTGTCACAAGCCAAGGCATATGGGGGAGGCTCTGGGTCTCTCTGTTCTCTTCCAGGTTCTGTTGATGTCCAGCTTCTGTCTGCTCTCTCTGTGGCTTTCTATCTGTGTGTCTGAATTTCACTCCACTTGAAATTCAGTAAGAGGATTTAGTAATAGGATTAAGTATTACTTAATACTCCAGTAATAGAATTAAGTAATAGGATTAAGACCCATCCTGACTGAGGTGGATCACAACTACTTAACTGAAGTAGCCTTTTCAAAGGCTGAACTTAACAATGGATTCATGACCACAAGGATGGATTCATTTAAGAACATGTTTTTCTGGGGTATATACAGTTGCAAACCACCACAGTCCTTTATATTAATTAGCATTAAAAGACCCAATGCCTAGATCTATAGTTTAGACAAAAGGACTTTTCTGAAATTAAATTGGACCACAACCCTATCTTGGTTTTAATCAGCTGTAGTATGCACCCAGTCTTCTTGCATCATCTTGAAGGGAGGCCTCTTTTTTGATAACCAGATATAACTCTATCCTCAACAGAATGTATCTACCTAACCAAACGAATCTCATTTCAGTCCTCAGAACATATGAAGAACCACCTTGCTTTGGTGTTTGGCTTTTGTTTCTCTCTCCTGCCTGTACTAATATGCCATTTATCTTTGTTCCTTTGCTATATTCCGTCACATCATTGTCCAAAGCAACTAAACCTTTATACATACATCAAATATAGAAATTCCACAATGTTGTAGATATTTATTCTAATATATTTCTCTAGAACCAGACTGCCAATATGGAGGGAGCATTTTTACTTTTATTCATTTTTTGTTATCTCTGTAATAGAATACTCAGTCATTTTAGATTAAAGTTCACCTTCATTCAGTTCAGGTAAAACTTAATGAATAATATCTTCCAAGATCCTATTTACAAATAGGTTGACATCCACAGGATCAAGGTCTTGGATACAAATGTGACTTTTATGGTGGGATATGTTTCAATGTCTATTAGTCCACCCTCCAGATTCAGAAAAGGCATGTGCATTTCACATGAAAATATACTCATTCCATCACAACATCCCAGGAGCTTTAAGACATTTTATAACAGTGCTAGGTACAAAGTTGCATCAAAATCAGTTATGGATGTTGTCATTCCTGGGGCAAAATTCCTATGGCTAATGGATCAGTGAAAGCTTGAAAACAAGTTATCTGCTTCCATTAAATAATAGTGGGCTAGTAACACATGTAATAAACATTACCATTCCAGAAAGGAGGAATTGGAAAGCAAACAGGGGTGACAGGTACCAAACAAGTTAAAAAACCAACAAAGCAAACTCCATTAGATGTCAAGGTCTAATATTCATCTGTGGTTCAACGATATTGCCTCTTGGCCTGATGGAGTGGCAGCCCTACCCCTTTCAAGTAATTATATAACAGCCCTGCTTTCCCTAAACATTATGGTGAAGGCACCTTCCTCTCTGAACAACCAGATGGCAGCCAGGTTCTACACAAACATCGTACCAGGACAACAAGGGCACAGGCCCTACCGTCTCTGACCATTGGGTAGCAGAACTCCTCCTGAATTATAGGTCACAAGGCCCACCCTCTCCAAGTGCTGGGAAGATAGTCTGCTCCTCCAAGCATAGAGATGGAGCCACACATCCACACCCATAGATGGGCCTGCCTTTTTCATTCCAGGGGATCTTTTCAGACTAGACATCTGTTGCCATGTTTTTGCCCTTCATTCTTCATTTCTCTATCACTTTCAGTCCAGGCCTTCAGTTGTTCTACTCATACAAATTTTGCAAAAACCTCATCAGCTTTGCAAGCAATTCAAGCAAGACCAAACCATCAAACAAAAGAACTTTCCACAGATACTTCCTGGATAACTGCATTTTCAATCCTTCCACTGAAAAAGCTGACAGTATCCATATTCAGCCACACTCTTCTTAGGAACCTGTTCTCTGGGGAATCACCACCTAAAAGCAGAAGAAGGTTCTTGATAGAGCCACTTCTGGCCTTACTCTCAGAGTGCTCTATTTGAATAGTCTTAGAATTTTCAAAATCTTCAATTGCTGATTCCTTGGTGCTGAAGATTTTATTCTGTTTATCTTTTTCCTCTCACATTTTACTTTAAGCTGCAAGAAGCTAGATTGCACCTTTCATTCCTAGCTTGGAAATCTTCTCAGAAAATGATCCAAGTTGGTTTATTAGAAGCAGTTCCTTCTAACTACACTAGAACACAATTTTGCCAAGTTTTCTGCCACTTTATAACAAGGATCACTTTTCTCCAGTTTCCAACAATGCTTTCACCATTTCCTTTAATGTCCACATATATACCAAAACAGTCTATGTTTTCTCTATTAAGTACTTCACAATTCTTGCAGTTTCTACACATTAGCCAATTCTGAAGCCATTTTCAATTTTAGGTATTTGTCATGAAGGCACACCACTTTCTGGTACCAAAAACTGTTTCAGTTTTCCAGCTGCTAAAACAAATACAATATAAAGGGGTGGCTTAAAACTGGAAGTTATTGCTCAAGGTTTCAGAGACCAGAAGGCTCGCTTCCTCCTGGGTTTGGTTTCTTAAGGCTAATCCACAATTTTGGGGTTCCTTGGCTTTTCCATCACATTGCAATGCATATGGTGGCACCTTCTTTCTCTTATAGGTTCCATTGACTTCCAGCTTCTGGCTACTTCCTGTGGCTTCTATTTCTGTGCCCAATTTTCTTTTCTTATAAGGACTTCAGCCAAATTTGATTAAAGTCCATCCTCATCCAGTTTGGGCACAACTTAACTAACAACATTATCAAAGATTTTCATCATAAATGGGTTCACACTCACAGAACCCAGGATTTGGGATCTGATCTGGCCTTTTATGGGAGCCATGATTCAATTCCTAGCACCTAAAATAATCAATTTTTACCTGTTTCAGATTCTTTCACTTTAACTGAGAATGCATTATTTAGAAACAATTTGTGCAGGTTATATTTAGCAATGACTTTGAAAACAGGAAAAGACAGGCATATATTAGATAGGTACAAAAGTATATAAAAATAAACAACTCTGACTCAGAATTTTAATAATTTTCTATGACCTTTATTAAAATTTAAAACATTTTAATGATTTACTAAAAGTAAGAAAATAAAATTACTTTTGGCCTGAAATACCCTGCTTTCCAATTTCATATATATTATACATATATATATTTTTTCTCTTTATAATCATAAGTTCAATACTTACATGCAAATGTGGAATAATAAAGCATTAACCAGACAAATTGTGATTATTAATTAATAAATTACTATTTATTTAAAGCAACTTGGTGAATGAAATGACGCATTTAGGCATTCAACAGATATTTGATGAAGCTTCAATTTAAATCATCCCCAACTAAGACGAGAGGATAGTTGAATAATTTTTACCTTTCAGATACTGTTTTTCATACAAGACATACATCATAATATTTAATTCTCAAAAATAATCTCAAAACTAAATGTGTTTCAATTTTGAATTAAGGTTGCCAGTGACACTGTTATTTTATTGTTTGAAAACAGATGGTTGAAAATAGCCGCCTTCATGCAATAGTTTTTTTTCATGAGGTTTATGATATTTGGGGTTATAGACATAATTGGGATTTCATTAAATATTTCAATTAAAATGATAAGTTGCTCAAACTCATTACTGTACCTAATTCCATTGAGTAAGCCTTCTTTTTTTTCAGTAACTTTTCAAACTATTAATTAATATTAGTGGTTCTATTAATTTCTTGTTAAGTCTATTACTTTTTTTCATATCATGAGATTGGGCTTAATAATTATTTTAGTCATTTAATAATGTTTTTGTATGTGTGCATATGTTTGTGTGTGTTGGTTCATGTGTAACTGGTAACTTAGCTCGACACAGCCTTGCTGATACAATGTACCAGAAATGGCTTGGTTTTTATAATGGGGATTTTATTTAGGGTAAAGACTTACATTTCCAAGACAATGAAATGTCCAAATCAAAGTACCATCAAAGGTGCTTTCTCATAAAAGTCAGCTACTATTGAATCTCTGTCTTGCCGTGTGGTCAAGATGGGTCTGATCTCCACTGAGATTCTTGCCATCCGCTCCACAATCTACTATATTTCAGAACTCAGCTTTGAGCAACCAGACATAGGGCTTGTCTTTTTCCAGGCCTCCTATATCAGTCTCTGCTGTTACATGCTCTTCCCAAGTTCAGCTGTAAGCTATCAGGCATACAGTAGGACTGATCTCCTCCTAAACTGCTCCATGGGCCCAACCTCTTAGGTGATTTTTGCTTAAGCATTCCTATCTCTCACATTGCAGAATCGAATATGCTGGCTCCTTTTTTCCTCTGTCTGTCCATGTCTCCTCTTATATCAGATGCAACAATAGGGCAGAGACTCAGCATGAATCATGCCCCACTGATGTAATCCAATCAATGGGTTGTGGCAGTTTGATATTGTTTATGAATTCCAAAAATGGATATTGGATTTTGTTTGTAAACTGGTTTATCTCTCAGGGCATTTTAGATTATATTAGATTCAGAGGATTCACTTTTACTTCATTAAATAATGATTAGAGCTTTGATTGGGCCACATCAGTAGGTCATTGAGACCCTATCCTCTTGGTGGATGGGGACTCACAGAGAAAACCACATGGCAAAGAAAAGAATTGGGAATCTTAATGCTGGAGCCCAGGAAGTAAGCACACAGAAGAGCAGAAAGAAGGCTTGATTAGACATGGCAGAGGTCCCAGGAAGAGAGATGAGCCATTCACCTGATACTCTACATCTAGCTTTGTGGAAATAGCAGAACAGCTGAGCCCAGAGAGAGGCAAGCCCTGGAAAGAGAGGAATCCAGGAAGCCTGAGCCCTGGCACACATTGGCAACCACATTGGCAACACATGGCAATAGACTTTGGTGATGGAGGTAACATATGCTTTATGGCCTGGTAACTATAACCTTCTACCCCAAATAAATACCCTTTATAAGAACCAACTGATTTCTGGCATTTTGCATCAGCACCCCTTTGACTGACTAATACATGGATTTTACACCAACAGGAATGGATTAGTTTAAAACATAAAATTTCTCTTTTTGGGTTTCATAAAATAATTTCAAACTGCCACAGCCTTTAATATATTCAGTGTATATTTCCTGTTAGAGGATTTTGCCTTAGTCACTTTTTTGGTAATTGATTTTCATTTTATGGCATCTTGATCTAACATAAACATGTTATATTGATTCTTGAGAGATAGTTTTGGCTCCATTCTTGTGTGGCCTACATGTAATTTGATGTGGAGACCTTCCTCACATGCTTTAAAATAATGTACACTATGGATTTCTGTTGTAAAATGATAAACAATGATAAACAATTTATACTCTGTGGTAATAAGCATAATAGATCAATAAGTGGAACAAAACAAACAAAGCCTGCTCTCATGGGAGACAGAGTATAAACAAAATAAATCCATAAATTATTTTGATATAGGTATTGAGAAGATTAGGAAAAAAAATAGAAAAGAAATGAAAAAGGTAAGGAAGAAATGAAATATTGGATGAGCTGGTCAGAGAAAGCTACACAAAGGAGAGATTTGAATAAAAATATGAGATAGGTGTGAAAATGGCTCTTGGATACATATGGGATTGGGAGTCAGGCATTATTTTTAAAGAGCTAAAACTAAGTACAAAGCCAGGAACATGTCTGTGTTTGCAGGGAAATATCAAGAGGGTTCAAGGCAGTTAGAGTTGAATTAACAAGAGAGAATAGCTGGAGTAGAGGTATGAGTGAGAATTGAATGAGATGAGAATCAATTTCAAGCATTTGAAAAGTAGAGTGTCAGGGATGTGAGGTACATTTTAAAAGGATCACTTTGGCTGGGGTATTGAGAAATTCATTTAAGTTACTATTTCCATAATCAGAAATAGATTAATGTGGCATGGATGAAAATGGTCCTCATTGAGAAATTAGGGAATTTAGAGATACTATTTTTTTCAGAGTCGACATTTTAAAAAAATCAGATCCGACTTTTATAAATTAATATATGTATATATATATATACACACACACACTGATATACAAATGTAAATGTGTGTGCAATCATTTATATTTTTAAATTAAAACTATTAATAAGGTGGGGTGGATTTCAGAGAAATAATAGTTTGGAGAGCAGAACAGTTACAGGCAAATTATATTTAAAATGTTTGTTACATATATAGTTGGAGATGTAGATTAGGCATTGGGAATGGGGAATCTGGAGACAGAAAGTAGATAATATCTGAAGGTATATGTTCATGGGTTCTTATCTATTAGTGATATTTAAAGGCAGAGTGATGTATGACATTAAGAAATCTGAACAGGAGAGAAGAGATCAAGGCAATGCACCTTCAGTTTTATAAAGTTTGGAGGTCAGGAAAATAAGAGGTTTAGAATAAAGAGCTGGAAGAGTGGTGTCTAATAGTTTCTGGTCTTTCATAACATTTTGAACTTTCTAGTAGTCATGTTATAAAAGTAAACAAACATAGGTAGTATTAATTGTAATAATATATTTTATTATTAAATGTCATTTCATATGTAATCAATATAAAAATTTTATTGGGATTATTCATTTTTTCATACTAAGTCTTCTACATATGGTGTGGATTTTGGACTTACAACACATCTCAGTTCAGGTTGGCTACTAGTGCTCAATAGCTACATATGGCTACTGGCTACCTCTAAGCAGCATAGACCTAGAAGATTAGAAGGAAAGCCAAGTGAGTGTAGTGCTTTGAAAACAAGTAAAGAAAGATTTTTGGGGATGAGACAGTTACCAATTGCCTTCCATACTTCTAGGAGTAACGTAAGAGGTAACCTGAGAATTGCCCCTGAATATGGAAGATTGAAGTTTTAAGATCAATTATAATTAGTAACATTGGTGAAATCCTTATTGGAGAGGAAATAAGAGAACAAGAGTAGTAGAATTGGAATCAACTAGTATAGATGACTTGTATTAAATTATGTTGTAAAGGGAAAGAGTGAAATGGAGTAGTAGTTGCAAGGATAGTATACATAATGTATTTGCTTTATTGCATGAGATAAATAAAAGAAAGTTTGAATGCTGTCCTCGTCTCCTTCCCGCCCAGTATTGGCAGCTGGCGCTGCCCCTCCTTCTCCCCTTCTCCATCTTCCGCCTAGCCGTTATCTAGACAGCCCACACTTTCCCCTTCCCCTCCCTTGCTCCTAACCCCTTAGCCAGCTTACTGTCCAGTAACCGCCTACTGTCCAGTAACCGCCTACTGTCCAGTAACCGTCTACGCAAGAAACAGCACCCGCCGGCACCAATCAAGTCCCTTTACGTATCCCTAGACCCTATAAAACCATGTCCCCTTCTACAATAAAGCAGACTTGTGCCCAGACCTCGTCTCCGTGGTGTTCTTGCTTGCACCGCGCGTCCCCCGTGCCTGAGCGGAGAGAGCAAGGGCCCAACGGCTTCGTGCCGACCCCCCTCCTCTCCTTCGACCGTGAGGCATCCCCCGTCCGGAGAGCCCGCCCGGCCATCCACGTCGACCCTCCTGGAGGCCCGCTGCTGCCCACATTTGGTGCCCAACGTGGGTGGGGCCCACTCTGACGCCTACCCCCCACCCTTCACTTAAGGTAGGGACTCTTCGGTGTCTTCCATTCAAACCAGAATGGGTGCTTCGCTCTCCTCCCGTCAGGTCCCGCAGGTTCGGGCCCTGGCTGCCCTCCTGGAAACTAACCAGGTTAGAGTTTCCGTCCGCCAGCTTCAGCGCTACTGGGACTTACTTCTCCCGTTCAATCCCTGGCTCATCACCTGCCTGCTCTGGAGTCCTCAGACTTATGCCCGGCTAATCGAACGAGTAGCCTCAGCCATGGAACATGAGGGCCGGGTCTTTCCCCCCGGCCTCCTCCCCGCTCTTGTGGCCATTCGCGCTTGTTTGCAAGGCGTGCCCGCTCCCGAGACCAAGGCCTTCCCGTGCGATACCGTGGATGAGTCAGGGGAAGGGCACGGCTGCCAAGATGGCGCTCCCGGTAACGACTCGGATGCCGAATCGCTCTCGGCTCAGTTGGAGGCCGCGCTTGAGCTTGACCCCCCTTGCGCCGCTGATTCTGACTCCGACCAGGATGGCGCACTTCCACCTTCTTCCTCACGAAACAAAGAAAAGCCGACCCAAGAGGGCACGCTCCCTCCTTCTTCCTCCCAAAAGAGGAAGAAGCTGCACTCCCCGCCCCTTCCTGCTTCTTCACGGAAGGACTATCCACCGTTGTACCCTCCCCTTCCTGCCTCGGCGCCATCTTGCCCCTACCCGGAACCGGCATCATCTTGCCCTTACCCAGAACCGGAAGCGCTTCATCCACCATCTTCTGATGACGACCTAGATGATGCGTACGAGCGCCCGCCATCTTATGTGCCGCCAAATAGACACCCCCTCCCGCGCTCTAATAATCTTCTCTTCGAGCCCCCCACTGCTCCAATTGCTGATATGTATCCGCTAAATCCCAATCGTTCTCGAGCGAACCCCCAAATATGGGTTCCCTTCTCCCTGAAAGACGTGCAATCCCTCCGCAGCGCTATCTGAGAGGATGGTCTCGCTAGCCCCCATGCTCAAGACCTCCTTGAATGTATGACCTTTGCCCGCTGTCTCCCCTATGACTGGATATCCCTCGTGAGAGGCATACTTCCCTCAGGGCAGTTTATTGACTGGCGCGCACATTTCGCTGCCGAGAACGAAAAACAAATCGCCGAGAACGCCCGCGACGGCACCCGATATCCTGCCAACGCGTTCCTCGGACTGGGGTGCTACGCCATGCCACAGAGCTACATTGCCCTCCCTCAAGGCTTCTACATCCAGCTAAGGCAGTGTGCCCTCCGTGCCTTCCGCAACTGTGCCACCTCCGCGCCCAAGCCACTCACCAGACTTTTCCAGAAACCAGAGGAACCGTTCTCCGACTTCATGGCACGTGTCCAGGCTGTGGCCCAGCGCAAGGTCTTCAGCATGCAGGCCCAGACCTCCTTCATCAAGGACATTGTTCAGGAGGGCGCAAACCCAACTTGCAAGGCGATCATCAGGCCGCTGAGAGACAAGTCCCTCCACGACTGGGTCCTCGCCTGCTCCGGAGTCAACGCCCAGGCCTCCGCCGTGGCCCAGGCTGTCCTCGCTGCCGTCTCGGCCTCCAACGAATGCTTCTGCTGTGGCGAACTTGGCCATTTCGCTCGAGACTGCCCCAACAAGCCACGGCCGCCGCCGACGTGCCCAGCATAGGCCATCCACCACGGCCTCCTTCCACTCCGTGCCCGCGGTGCGGAAAAGGATACCACTGGGCCCGCGACTGCCGCGTCCCTAACTCCAGCCGCAAGCCTTTAAACAGCCATGGGGGCAGGCCTCAGCCCCGCAACAAAGAGGCCACAATGACTCAGCGCCCCCGCCCATGAAAGTACTCTGGTCTATTCCCATTGCACCCTCCACCAGGCCTCTTCTCTCTATCCAAGTCTCCGGCCGCTGGCTCACAGGGCTACTCGACACAGGAGCAGAAATTCCCTGCATCCCACTCGACCAGGCCGGGCACCTCCCTCTGACCGATGGCCCCCTAGTGGTGGGAGCCACCGGCCAAGCGCCCTCCCAGCAAGTTGCCCAGGACGTCGTCTGGAGAGACGCAGAAGGTCGACAGGGAACCTTCCGCCCCCTCGTTCTGAAGGAAATCTCGCAAGTTCTTTGGGGCCGTGATATCCTGCATCAGTCAGGAGCCATTCTCACTGCCACGCCACTGCAGCTGCCCCCCCCAATAGTTTCAGCCATTGCTCGCGTTCAACCTCCAGCACCCATTCCTCTGCAATGGGATACAGAGGAGCCCATTTGGGTGGAGCAATGGCCTTTCCCAATCCCTAAACTGGACATTCTTAAGGGGCTTGTCGATGAGCAGCTTCACGCGGGCCACATCGAGCCCTCCACCAGCCCATACAACTCGCCAATTTTCTTCATTCAAAAGAAGAACGGGAAGTCCCGTATACTTCAAGACTTAAGAGAAATCAACAAACACATCAAGCCTATGGGATCACCGCAGCCCAGCCTCCCCCACCCTACTGCGGTGCCCCGGCATTGGTTTGTTGCAGTGATAGATATTAAAGACTGCTTTTTCTCCATCCCGTTGCACCCGGAAGACCGACCGAAATTCGCCTTCACGGTTCCTCAGACCAACCATCGGGAACCGGCACTGCGATACCACTGGCGTGTTCTGCCTCAGGGCATGCGAAACAGCCCTGCCATTTGCCAGATGTATGTACGCGAAGCCATCCAGCCACTCGTGAAGTACGCTAACATCATCCACTATATGGTCGACTTGCTCGTGGCCCATCCCTCAGAGTCAGACCTGCACGCAGTCCTGGAGCAACTGCTGCGCCACCTTCGAGACCTAGATCTCAAAGTCAATACACAGAAGCTAACGGTTCATCCACCCTACCAGTTCCTAGGGTTCTCCATCACTTCCACCGTTGCGCCCCAAATGCCACACATCAGAATTCCTGACCTGCTTACGCTCCTCGAATTACAACAACTCTGTGGACAGATCAATTGGTTGCGCCCAGCGCTGCCACTTACCACAGAGCAACTCCAGCCCCTGTACCGGCTACTCTGCTCCAACGCTCCGCCATCATCCGCACCCGGAAAGAGGATTCGCCTCACCAACGAGGCCAAAAATGCCCTGGCCCGGGTAAATAGAGCCATCGAACAGTGCCAACTCCAGCGACATGAGCCTGGGAAACCGTTGTTAGGCCTAGTCTTACCCACTCGGGGAACACCTACTGGCCTTCTTTGGCAAGACGGACCGCTCCTCTGGGTCCATATGGCAAAAAGCAAGCTCCGAAAGATTGGACCTCAAACCACCCTACTCATTCAGCTCGCCACCGCCCTAGTCACACAAGCCACCCATCATTTTGGGTGCCCACCTGACACTACTGTGTGGCCCTTCACCGCCGGGCAAGTCACCACCCTACTACGCAGCTCCGTTGATATGCAAACTCTTATGGAGCTTTATCATGGCAACTTCAATAACCACTTTCCACAGCATCGGTTACTTCAGGGCCTTCCCCTGCTAGAAATCGCCGCCCCCGGCCATTTCCCTTTTCCGTCCAGCAAGCCTCTTCCAGACACCACCATCATCTTCACAGACACCTCCAAGACTAAGTTTGCTGCCGTTGTCTTCGCACCCGGCGAGCACCAGCCACGTTCACATGTGCGCCTCCATCAATCCTCTGTGCAAGTGGCCGAACTGCTTGCTGTCATTTTAGCACTCCAAACCCATCCCCACTGTCCACTGAACATCTTTACAGACAGCCTCTACTGCCTACAAGTCTGCCAAGTCATCGCCTTTTCTGCATTTTTTCCGCCCGACAACTCAGCGAGTGAAAGCATCAACGTTGCTCTCCTGGACCTTCAAGAGCTCATAGAGAACCGCCGACAGCCTTGGTTCATCACTCACATCCGCAGCCATTCCGGCCTTCCCAGGCCCCTGGCCCATGGCAACCACCTTGCTGATCAGGCCGTTCACCTGCTTCCAGCCAAGACCACCGTCGCAGTCGGAGACCTCATCAATCAGGCCAAGCTGCTGCACGCCAGATTTCACTTCTCAGCAGCTGGCCTCCAGAAACTCTTTCCAGACCTCCCAATCCATACCTGCAAACACCTTGTGCGGTCATGCCGAACGTGCGCTCCATTGCTGCCCTTGGGGCCGCTCCAACCGCAGGGAGTTAACCCTCGTGGGCTCCGCCCCAATTCCAGATGGCAACTGGACGTCACTCACATCCCCCAGTTTGGCCGATGGAAATACCTCCACGTGGCCATTGATACCTTCTCCCATCTCTGCTACGCAACCGCGCTCACCGGAGAAACGGCCAAGCACGCCATCCAAGCGCTCAGAGAATCTATTCTTTTCATGGGCGTTCCATGGGACATCAAGACAGACAACGGACCTGCCTCCTGGAGCGCCTCCTTTGCCAAATTCCTCAAACTCTACAACATCACCCATCACTTCGGCATTCCCTACAATCCGCAGGGACAAGGTCTAGTAGAGTGTGCTCACCAGTCTCTCAAAACCCTCATTCTCAAGACATCTGCCGACCAGCCACGTCCCACACCTCGCGACGTCGTCACAGAGGCCCTGATCCGACACAACCTGATGACCTTCAATGCCCAAGGCTTTTCACTGGCCCACATGCACTGGGGGCCTATCTTCCGGCCCACCCCTGCACCGCTTGTCCTCTGGCATGACCCGCAGACCACCCAATGGCATGGACCTGCCCCTCTCTTAGCCCAAGGATGGGGATTCGCCTGCGTTTTCCCTGAATCAGAGCCGCAGCCCATCTGGGTCCCAGGACGTCTCATCAAGCCCCACACCGCCAAGGCTTCCGCTAACGCTGACACCAATGATCCTCCTAATGAGTTGCCTACCTAACTTGCCTCCTTCCCATCGCTGTTTCCTTTGTAGTTTTCTCTCTCTCTTTTGTCTCCACAGATGATTCGCTGCCACGCGGGTAGTTCCGTTCTTCCCATTGCTCTCATCATCATGTTTCCCTTCATCTCCCCGGCCGTTGTCAACTCGGCCCATCAACGCTCCAATTGGACCCTCCAGCGCTGGCAAGAGGAAGCCTTCCTCATCATCAGAAAACTACTGCCCACGCCTGAATCCCCACCCCTCGCCGTTGGCCCCAATAAAGACCTCAATCCCCCCGCCTCCCCCCCCTTCCAGTGGCACCCCCCCCTCGTCCATCGCTCCCCAGCTATGGCCCCCCCACCAAGTATTCCAGTTCCCTTCTCGCTTTAATCTATGCATCCTACTTATCTCTAAATACTTCTCACCCCAATCTCACCAAGAACTGTTGGCTCTGCCTCTCCCCCTCCCTTCCTATCTATGAGCCTGTCGCCGTTAACTTCACGTTCAACGAATCCACTTCAGTAGCCCCAGCCAAGTGCAACTGGAACACTTCCTCCGTCCCCCTAACCCTTCAATCTGTTTCCTCCACAGGACGCTGTGTTCATTCTCATCAAGGTTCCCACCCCTCCCTTAGTGCTTGCTCTAACTACTCCTCTCCCAGCGCTTCCGCCAAGTTATTAATCCCCCTTAACACCTCCCAATGGCTTTGCACCTCCACCGGGCTAACCCCCTGCCTCAATGTCGCCACCCTCAACGCTCCCCATGAGACTTGCCTGCTCATCCTTCTCGCTCCTCGAGTCGTTTACCATTCTGACCACGAATTTTTCCGCCGCGTGCTGAGCAGACAAACCTCCCTCCACTTACAAAGGAGAGAGTCTGTCACCGCAGTCCTGACAGTCACTACCCTTCTAGGTCTTGCAGGGGCAGGCACAGGGATCGCTGCCCTTGCCACACAGTCCTCTGCCCTCTCCTCTCTCAGACAGGCCATCGACGAAGATATCACCTACCTTCAAAATGCTGTAAAACATCTAAAACATTCTCTCAATTCTCTCTCTGAGGTAGTCCTCCAGAACCGCCGCGGCCTCGACCTCCTCCTCCTTAAGGAAGGGGGTCTCTGTGCCGCCCTTGGAGAGGAGTGCTGCGTATACGCCAACTCCACCGGCTTAGTCGAGGACAACCTGAGAAAGGTCCAGGAGGGATTGGATAAGCGCCCCAAAGAGCGAGAAAATGCGAACTATTTTTCCAGTGTTCTCCATACCCTCCTCCCATACCTCCTTCCATTTTTAGGCCCACTCATCATCATCATCTTAGCCCTCACTGTAGGGCCCTGGGCCGTCAAAAAAAATAGTCCGCCTCGCCAAAGACCAAGCCAATGCGGTATTCAGCTCCTTTGTGCAGGTTCATTATCAACGCCTCGCCACTAAAGATCCACCACCAAGCCACCCGCCGCGCTCCTCCCGCCCCCGCCGCAAACACCGAACCACGCGCCTGTAACCTCCTGTCTCCCTTTCCTCACTCATCTCCCTCCTTCTCCCCCAATCGGGCGAGGGGTTCAGGGACATCACGACCCCGTTTTGCTGGCAGAGCTCGGCGCGTGCCAGGCGCCGGCGTGCGCTGACCCCAGCAGCAGGCACATGCGTCCTGGCCAGATGCTGTGTCCTCTGCAGCTGAGAGCAGCTGGGAGGGCCCTCTGCTTCTCGCCACCAGCCGGTCCTCGTGGTCTCCCTCCTCCCCTCGTCTTACCCCAGTACCCCGTCCCATACTGCCCCTGCTGCCACCAGTTCACCTCCCCCGAAGCACATACTTTTAAACAAAAGGGAGCAATTGTCCCCGTCTCCTTCCTGCCCAGTATTGGCAGCCGGCGCTGCCCCTCCTTTTCCCCTTCTCCGTCTTCCGCCTAGCCGTTATCTAGACAGCCCACACTTTCCCCTTCCCCTCCCTTGCTCCTAACCCCTTAGCCAGCTTACTGTCCAGTAACTGCCTACTGTCCAGTAACCACCTACTGTCCAGTAACCGCCTACTGTCCAGTAACCATCTACGCAAGAAACAGCACCCGCCGGCACCAATCAAGTCCCTTTACGTATCCCTAGACCCTATAAAACCATGTCCCCTTCTACAATAAAGCAGACTTGTGCCCAGACCTCGTCTCCGTGGTGTTCTTGCTTGCACCACGCATCCCCCATGCCTGAGCGGAGAGAGCGAGGGCCCAACGGCTTCGTGCCGACCCCCCTCCTCTCCTTCGACCGTGAGGCAGCCCACGTCCAGAGAGCCCGCCCGGCCATCCACGTCGACCCTCCCGGAGGCCCGCTGCTGCCCACAGAATGCTAATGGGAATTAAAGAAGAAAAATTAATGATCCAGAAGAGAATGGAGAATTTCTGGAAAATTTTAATCAAATAAGTTAGATCATAAAGTACATATGTGGACTTTATCCATCATTGTGGCAAAGCGTATGCATCATATGTGTAAATACGATGGTGGTAGGAGCTTGACAAATCTCTAGATTGTTGATATTTTATCAGTGAACCATGAAGCAGGGTGTCTTAGTTTTCCAGGGCTGCTGTTATGAAATACCACAGACTAGGTAGCTTAAACAAGAGGCATTTATGGTCTCACATTTTTGGAAGCTAGAAGTTCAAAATAAAGGAGTCAGCAGAGCCATTCTCTCTCTGATGCCTGTAGGGATCTGTTAATGACTTGTCAGAAATTCATAACTCAATCTCTGCCCCCGACACACAGTCACTTATCTCCCCATGTTTCTTCTATTGACTGGGTCTAAATTTCACCAGCTTATAATTGTTCCAATCATATTTAATTAAGGTTCATTTTTATTTAGTTTAGCCTCATTTTAACTCATGACATCTTCAAATATCTTAGTTACAAAGGTGATTAGATCCACAGGAAGAGAGTTAGGTCTTGAATATGTCTTTCTGGTGGGAGGTGTGACTCAATCCCTAACAGTCCACCCTCTGGACCTCCAAAAACAGGTAAGATAATTCCCACATGGGAAATATATTCACCCCATCAAAAAAGCATTAAGCCATTTCAGAAATTACTAAGTCCCAAATCTCATTAAAATCTTTTATGAGTGTGGTCCATTCTTGGGCAAAATTCCTTTCCATCATTGGATCTGTGTAATCTAGAAAACAAGTTATCTGCTTCCAAAACACAGTGGTGGGAAAAGCATATGATAGCCATTTCCATTCCCACATGGAGAGATTGGAAGGAAAAAAAAATAGGTTATGGGGCCCAAATAAGTCCACCACCCAGCAGGCCAAGCTGCATGTAATTTCAAGTCCTGAGAAGAAGAATGTTTGGCTTTTGTCCTGCAGACCTACTAGACTGGAAGCCTCATGCTTTCTAAACACTGGGGGAGCAGCTCCATCCTCTTAAATAGTGAAGTGGGTCCACCTTCATAAAACAATGGGGGCAGTAGCCCTCTTTCTTGGCCTGAGCAGATTCCTTCAGCCCAAACCTTCACATTCAGTTTTGTCTTTGGACTCATCCTTTCATTTTGACACAGCTCTGTCTCTTCCAGTCCATGCTGTCACTCTTTCTGATAATGCAAAATTCTTAAAAACACTGTTAATCTTCCTTGTGGTCCAAGGTGGATCCCAGTCATCAGACAAAATGGTCTTCACAGAATTTCCTGGATTATTTAATTTCTATCCCTGACTTACTCTGAGATGTTTGATTGAATCCATGAGCCATATGCCTAAACTTTCTAGAAAATAGTTATTTAGACACCCCTTCATTTGGAAACCCTCTGTCTGGGAATTCATCTCCTGGGAACTAGGAGGGAGGACCTGGTTAAGGCAGCTTCTGGCCCTAGTATCAGAGCGTAATATATGGGCAGGCTGGGAAATTTCCAAATAATCAATTGCTGGTTACTTTGTGCTTAAAGGTTCATTTCTAAATTAATCTCCTTCCCCTGATATTTTATAATAAGCATCAAAGAGAAACCTGGTTCCATCTTCCACATTTTGCCTAGATATATACAGGCCAATATCCAAGTTAATTG
Organism: Dasypus novemcinctus; assembly: GCF_030445035.2. Classification (NCBI taxonomy): domain Eukaryota; kingdom Metazoa; phylum Chordata; class Mammalia; order Cingulata; family Dasypodidae; genus Dasypus; species Dasypus novemcinctus. The sequence continues at coordinate 31,392,051 of NC_080674.1, read as the reverse complement.
CTTTAAAGTTCTATCTTCCATTTAACTTCAGAACACATTTCTGCCAAGTTATCTTCTACTTCATAAAAACAATCACCTTGCCTCCAGTTGACATTAACACATTCATCATTTTCTTCTAAGATTTCTCCAGAATTTGACTTTAATGTCCATATTTCTATCAACACTTTTTTCAAGGAAATCTAGGCTTTTACTATCAAGCACCTCAAATCTATTTTAGCCTGCACTTATTACCCAATTCCAAACCTCTTCCATATTTTTAGGCATCCTATACCAAAAACTGTCTTAGTGTAACAGTGCTGACCACAACAAAGTACCACAGAAGAATTGTTTAAACAAAAGGAATTGTCTCACAGTTATAGAGCCTAGAAATCCAAAAAAAATCAAGATTTCAGCAAGGACTTTCATTCTCTGAAGTCTGTAGGGTTTGTTAGTGGCTTGCCAGAAATAAAAAATTCAATCACTGACCTCACCCTTTGACCATGTCTCTCCCTTTCTGTCTCCTACTGCCTCTATGCCATTTTTCCCCACTTATACTGATTCCAGTCATATTGGATTAAGGCCCACTCTGATTCAGTTTGGTCTCATAATAACAACAACTTCAAAGATCCTATTTAAAAATGAGTTCACAGGCACAGGACCTGGATTTAGGACTTGAATCTGTCTTTGCTGGGAACTTGATTCAATCCCTAACACAAGTCCATTAGCTGAAAGTTAAGATGGTAATTGATTACATAATGTCCAACACTAAAGTATGAGAGATAGCTATACAATTGAACAATGGCCAGACCATATATAACAATAAAATTCTGGTCCACAACCTCTGCATCAACTACCATGGGAAGCCAAACCACAACCTCTGGAGCAAACAGTACAGAACAGTCTGTACTTGATAAATAACTGCAAGTGTCCCCATATTTGCCCCCTACTTCTAACCTAAGATCAACCAGAGAAAATCAAATATGCTCCCAAATCAGTCACCTAAGATATCCCTTTCTAGTTTACTTGACTATAGTTTCCCAGTCAACAAATTTCAATCAGAGTATACCTGAATCCTCCTTTTTTCATTATAAATATTTATATCTGCCCTGTCTGCCTTTGAATTTCTGCTAAACACCAAGCAATGGTGACTTACTCTCTTGCTATAACATGTTCTTAATTAAAAGTCTCTATTTGTTCTTATTTAGTCAGTCTTTTATTATTTTTATAGTGAAGAAGAGAATATTCAAGAGCTCAAAAGCCTTCCTAAACATTCTGCTAGCATTTCTCAACTCTACTGATACTCCTATCTAAGAAGAAAATAAGGTTTCTTATTTCTACTTAATGCCTCGTGCACTTCCAGAAAAAATATGCATACATAGCTTTCCACCTCTGTTTATGGCTCATCTGTGGCTCCTTGGATATATACCATTCTCGTCCAATATTGCATGATGTATATGAAGCTAGACTATTGTGTTTTGGAGCTATGTACCCAAGGAAAATATGTTCTTGAAATTAATCTGCTCCAGTGTGTGTGAGTCCATTGTAGTAGGACCTTTTGATAAGGTTAGCTCAGTTGAGGTGTGACCCAGTTCAGTCAGGATGGGTCTCAATCCTATAACTGGAGTCTTTTATAAGTGGAATAAAATTCAAACTGATCTAGAGAAAGCCAAAGGAAACAAGAAGCTGAATACCAAGGTAATCTGGAAGAGAAAGGAGAGGCCAGGAGAGGCCTCCAAGTGCACTGATATGTGACAAAAGATCACAGAACAAAGGATTACCTACATCCAGTCTATTATGCCTTGATTTGGAATTCTGTTAGCATCAAAACTGTGAGCCAATAAACTCCCATTATGTGAACTAAACCATTGCATAGTATTTATTTGAGCAGTTAAGCAAACTAAAATAATAGCATTCAGTCTGCCAATGTTTCTAGGGAGGTTTTCTTGTTGCTCACTGAGCTAAAATTCAATCCACCTCACCATCTTTACTCTGGCATCTACAAGTCTTCGTTTAAACAAGGAAAATTTTATTGCAATAAGCAAAATCCCAAGGTTTTGGAATAACAACCAACTCCATGTATTAAAGATAGTAACTTTTGAAAGAAGAAGAGGTAATTATGAAACAAAAAAGATATCAAACTTTACGTAATTATAAATGTAATAAAAAATATCACTTTATGGTACCCCTGAGGATATTTGCCATATTTACTAAAAATTAAATAATAGTTTTTAAATTATTTGACATAATTAAATAGTCATATCATGTTCAGTGGATATTAATGGTGTGTGTTTTAGATGGGAAATTATCAAGCAACCAGAAATGGAGAACCTCTAAGTGTGAACTTACTCCCTTGAATCTTTCTCCCCAACTCACCTCTACATCTTATGTGCACACTCAAAAGAAAAGAGTTAAAAAAGAACTTGTTTCTATTTGGATATTTGGAGATAGATTCTCCTTTGTCCATGGTTTGTTGCAATCATGTTTTAAGTTACAATTTGGTAGTTTCAACTTCATCTATTTTTTTTTTCCTGCTTGTTTGGATCAAAAATCTCTAAAGTGTGATGTCAAGCAGGTTTGAGGAAGACTGCAAAATAGCAAAAATTTGGAAGGGTACTCCAAAGAGTCAGACAAGCAATGGCATTAGAAGCTTAAAGCTTGAATTCCCAGAATTGAATAAGGAAGCTAACAAGTAAAGAACCCACATAAGGCACTCAGTAGAAAATAGCTCACTGGAGGGGATGACAAAATTCAGGTCTCCAGTAAATGGCCTGAAAGAAACAGTCATAACTGGCAAGCTTTTGTGAATGACAACAGGTATGTAACTGCCAGTTGCCATGTTTTTGAGGATGGCATGATGAAACTTCCCACTGATTTCCATCTGAAACCTGAGTGGAGTTAATCTGACCAAGTCCCTGCACATTATACTCTTTTTGAGAACAAATCTAAGCTCAAATTTATGCCTTCAGTGGAACCATGTAGATGAAAGCCACACTTAGCATCTTGTGTTTATGGATTCATCTCTCTCTCTCTCCCTCTCTCGCCGCCCCCACCCCCATTTCTCTCCTTTCTTACGAAAAGGTTCAAATAAATTTCTCTTTACTCTCTTAGTGACTGGCTAGTAAGCGATCTAATTGCTTGCACACCTACTTATTTATAATTTTTAATATATTAATTTTATGTTTTTAGAACAAAAAGGGGACATTCAGCAACTGCCTGATCTGCATTTCTAATTAGAATTCTACTAGATAAACATACTCTTTGGTAAAAATAAAGGGTTTTCTTTGCTGCATAAAATGTAAGCAATATAGATGCTCCATAAATATTCAACTTACATCTATAGTCTTGGAAAATTTTATGTAAAATTAATTCAAACTTTATTTTTATAAAATTCCATATATTTTTACTACTATAATTACACATTGTTGAGGGATTTTTATGTTTTACTTTATCCCACATTCTTTTCAGCATTTTTCCCCCAGTCTATTCTATTGTTTCAAATAGTCTGTTTTTTAATTATTTGTGATTGGTATACAATCATTGCTGGCTTATTGATATTATGTTTATGAAAGAAAATATTTCCTATTAAAATATAATAACTTTTGGTTTGAATGCTACTTTATCTAAAAGTAATAAGAGCTCCACTTTTGCTTATGTATTCTTTGAGCTGACATTAAACTAGTAAGTATTAATACATTCTTAGCTTTGATTGGTTTGTTTGGTACCCATACTCTCTCATTGTTACATATTTTAAATCTTATCACTATTTCCTTGTATATCATCATATACAATGTTATTAAACTATTCTGAATTTCGTAGTCTTAATGAAACATATAGTGTCCTTTCTATAAGAAAATTATCTAAAATCATTTAATCAAAGTGATTATGCCTTATATCTATTACATTTCTACTTTCAGGTTTCCTTGTTCCTTTTAAATTTATATGTGGACTTTTTGTTATACTATCATGCTTCTATATTTGTTTTTCTCTGATGAGTTGAAATATATAAATTTTACTTTTATTCTATTTATTTTTTATGCTTATAAAATAAATGAGTGTATCAGCAAATCGTGATCAAATAACTATAGGTAAGTGCATAAAACATAGGTATTTCTGCATATGTAGATAAAAAGTGTGCAATTCCATGTCAACAATTTTGTTTTATATTTAAATTAAATGATATGACAAGTTGTCTAAGATATCCTGATGAGCACAGAAATCTACTTATGATACATACACATGCACATGCATTCAGAGAAAGAGAAAAAAACGAGAGAGAAGGATGCATAACAAACTTTACATAAAGTTAATCATTACAGTGCCACTTAATCTGAATATTATTTCAGGTTCTGACCCTTTGGCCTGGTGTTTCATCAGAAGATTAATAATTTTCAAATTTCCAAATTGATTTACAGGTTTTCTTCCTGCTGATTCCTCATTATCTGCTTAAATCTCTTAGAATATAACACAAACTTTAATTGTTATTGGAGTAAATGAAAAATGAGTAAATATGGGTTATACTTATACTTAGGAATATATTTTTTTCTTCAAAATAAGGAACAGACATTTATGACAAAGAATAGAATATTGTATTTCCAAATGTTTCATAGACAAAACTATAAATTTATATGTATGCATTATATATTTTATCATAACACTTTAGTTTATATAAAATAAGTTAAAACACTGATTTAACTTAATGTAATTTCTCCCTTATTTAAATGTAAGCTGCTTGAAGCCAAATACTCTTTAATTTTGTCCATGGCATGTAGAATTGAGAAAGGTACATATTAGATACTCAATGTGAATAGCAATACATGAATGTGTAAAGAGTGAATAATGGAATCCATTAATTATGACTCATATATATGACTGAGTATTTGTTGGGAAAAAAAGTGGGTAGGGGAAGGGTGGGAGGAAGGAAGGAAGGAAGGAAGGAAGGAAGGAAGGAAGGAAGGAAGGAAGGAAGGAAGGAAGGAAGGAAGGAAGGAAGGTAGGCAGGGAAGGAGAAAGAAAGGAAGGCAGGAAGGAAGTAGAATTATGAAAGGCTTTTTGTCTTATTCAGAAAGGTATTATATTTTATATAGAATTCATAAACACCACATTGAATTTCTGTTCCCAGTTGGAAAGAAAAGGATTCCTATGTCAATTTCAAATGGAAAACCTCTTTCAACAGTTGGTAACCTGAATGTTTGTAATTTGAATAAAAAGTAGGATGATTTCCAAGGAGATATTGATTTTTTAAAACTCAGGTCTCTCAAATGGGAATAAGAGAGCAGTTCTCTGTGAAATGTATTGCCTGCTGTTTTCATTAAACAGTAGCTGTGCTTTTTTTTTTAAACCTTTGCCCCATAAAAAAATAGGAAGAAAGAAAAAACAAGATTAAATGAATTCAATTCAAACAGTTGGAGTTTTTGATATGGCTGCTGTATTTTACCAAAATGTCAAGTAGTTAAATGCAGGTGGTTTATTTTCACTGCTATTTTAAGGGTGAACTTCCTTGGATTGAACTTGGAATTGATGAAAGTGGTGTACATTACTGCCTTCTCAGGAGCTGGAAGAATTTACCCTTAGGAGAAGTATAAAAAGCAATGAAAGCACCTGCTTTGAACCAGAGAGAATACTATCTGGAAATGAAAGCCATTTGCATCTTTAGCTATGTCATTCCAGCTATTTAATATAAAGGGCATTTAAGCAAACAAATTTTGCTAGATCTCAGTTTACGGCAGAAGCACTCAATTCAACAAGCACCTGCTTTTATGGTGTCTTTAATTGTTAACATTATTTCAATGAATTTTGCAAACTTCTCATGTAATCATGTATTTATTGTTTATAATTTTTTCAAATAATTTTAATGTTTATTTAACTTATTTAATACTTTCTTAATATATATTTCCATCCTGCTATTAATTATGAAATGATAATAAGGTAGTTGAAAAGTGTCATTTGAAAATATCAAATTTTGTCTCCAAGGCCTTCATTTTCAACTGATTTTCATATTTGTTAACTAATTGATAACAGCATTTAATCCTTGTGTTTATATGGTATTTAAATTATGATAAAATGTTCTAATTTAGACACCTGTCCCAAACCTTTGAAATCAAATACTTTTTAAAGAGTAAATAAATGCTTTCTGGTTGACTTTAAGAAGCTTAGAGGAAAGTAGTTAAAAGAAGAGACTTGGGAATCAAAATACCCAGTTTCCTATCCTAGCTCCAACACTAGTTGGACAAATTACTGGATTCTTTCTTAATATAGGTATCCTCATCTCTAAAACAGGAATAATAATAGTTTTTGGATTCTAGGATTTTTATGAGAAAAAGTATATAAATACTTATAGTAAACCTGGCAAATAGTAAGTAGTATCCCAACACATACACAGACACAAACACACATATGTGCAAGTATCTTATATAAGAGTTTACTGTTATTATCTCTCCTCCTTTCCCTAATATCAATTTCAATGACAGTAAATAAGAACAAATTCAATAAATCCATAACAATAAGCTGGTACCAAAGCCAATAAGAGTTGAAGAATTTATGGTTGGTTTTTAAAAATTTATTTTTACTGACAGATTCAGCAAAAGAGACAAGTACTAGTTCACTTCACTGAAGAGACCATGATGAAATGCTTCTTCTCAAGAGAGTTCCTGGAATCTCCTGAGGGAATTTGAGTCCCAATCAGCAGGTAAGCCATGAGCAAAGTGGTTATAATTAGAGGTCTGATTCCTCAAAAGTGAAATATAGAATTATTGAATGTCCGACAATCCCACACCTAGGTATATACCTAAAAAATAGAAAGCAGAGATTCAAACAAATATGTATATATCAATGTTCATAATAGCATTATTCACAACAGTTAAAAGTTGTCAGCATCCAGGTATCCATGGACAGATGAATGGATAAACAAAATGTGGTATATGTATATACAATTAAATATTATTCAGCAATAAAAAGGAGTGAAATTCTGACACATGTTGAGTGAAATAAGGCAGACACAAAAGGACAGATATTGTATGTTTCCACTTACATGAAATATATAGAATAAACAAATCCATAGGATCAGAAAGTAGATCCGAGTTTACCATGGGTCAGCAGTAAGGGGCACAGGGAATTATTGCTTAAAAGTTTTAGATTTTCATGAAAAACTCTTGGTAATGGATGAAGGTCACAGTAGCACAACCTTGTGGGTTTAATACCAATGAAATGTACAGTTAAAATAGTTAAAATGAGAAATTTATGGCTATATATATTGCTACAATTTAAAAAGAAACACACCAATGAAAGAAAGAAAGAAAGAAAGAAACACACCAAAACAAATAATTCACTGCTTTACAAGTGAAAGGATTCATGATGTGGGTGTTAACTGCCCAATTTTGATCTAATAAGATGAACAGAGAAGGTCCTTTGATCTTACAGCTATGCAGGAAGGACACACTCAATGCTCTTAATCAAAAGAAAGGAAAGCAGAATAGCAAAGGTAATATATACTAACTTCCTCAAACAATCAGTTTAACAAGTAATTCATACATATGAATGGACAGTAATGAGTATGAAATATTTAATGCAAATCAAGACATTTTTAAGCTTGGTGGACCCCAGAAGATCACATCCTTAGAGTTAATCCATTCCACTGCTTATAAAATTATTGTAGATGGGAACTTTCAATTAAATTATGTTATCAAAGGCCTTTGATTATATTGCATGATCTAGGGTGGGTTTTAATACTTATACTGTGGTCCTTCATAAATGGAGAAACAAGCAGAGACACAGAAAAAAACAGCCAAAGCTTACAGGAAGCCACAGTTGGAGCAGAAAGCAACAGAGCCTGGAGGAGAAGGCAGAGATGGGTAGAGGCCACCAGGTGCTTCAGCATGTGCCTTGCCAGATGAGCAAGGAATTCAGGACCAGCCCTTGGGGAGAAAAACATTGCCTGATGAAGTGCTAACTTGGACATTTTTCTTGATCTCTAAACTGTAAGCTTTTACACTAATATGTCCCCATTGTAAAAGCCAACCCATTTCTGGTATGTTGCTTTGGAAGCCTTTACAAACTAAAACACAAATTAACAACACAAAAGAAAGGTTATGATGGAGAAACATATCAGTAAATTTCAGAGAAAACAACAATAAACCAGAAAACAAAAGAAAATTTTAAATAAGCAACAAAAATTATGATAATGATGACAATAAGCTGTATGATCAGAGAGATCAAAAAGAATATTTTACCATTAAACAGATAAAATGATGTCAGGAAAGAGTACAATCAGGGTACAGGAATGATTTTTGAACATAAAAATTGGAAGTCATATTGCTAAAATAAAACAAATGTGTAGAAAAGCTCGATATCAAAGTCCATGAAATCAAACCTCATCAAATGTAGAGGAAAGTACAGAATGTATGAAATCAAACCTCATCAAATGTAGAGGAAAATACAAAATATATGAAAATAAAGTTAGTGCACATGAACACTTAGAATATTAGATATACAATTCTTGTAATATATATTCAAGGAAAAGAGAAAAATAGGAAAACAGTAATTAAGCAAATATGAACATGTCCAGGCCCCTAATTTCAGAATGCTATACAGGATTTCAGTAGGGGGAGGAACATATAAGCAGGTATGTGTGAATGAATGAAACTCAGACTGGTGCAACAATAATTTTTGGCAAACAATAGATGCTAAAAACATTTCTAGTGGGACATTATTTTAAAACTGGAATTATCTACCCACAATAAGGCAATCAACTAACTGTAAAGCTAACTAAAGATATTTGTGAAATGTATAAACCGTGTAGTAAAATGTGTAGTGCTAACAAATTATATAACGATGTTGCTCAGGCCAAAAAAAAAAGATTCCAGAAAACAGGAAATTACTTTTCTTTAAATGCAATGAAAAAATATGCTAGGAAGATATTGTGCTGCATGTAATTTTGTTCAAATTCTAACAGAAAGCTGGACAGCTCATAGAAAGACAGCTTAAGGAAAAAAGTAGATTTTTTTTTTTCTAAATGAAAGAGTAAGAGTCGTATTTATAACTTCTGTATTAGTCAGAGTTCTCTAGTGAAACAGAACCAAAAGGAGATATCAGGAAAAATCTGAGATTTTATAGAATGGTCTCATGGGGCCATAGGTGTTCACAAGTTCAAATTCTGTAGGGCAGCCTGCAAGCAAGGAACTCCAATGGAGGCCCTCAATAAGTTCCCTGGGAGAAGCTGGCTGTTTAAAGTAGAGATGTCAATTCTCTCTCTGAGTGCTGAAATCACATCTCCTTTTAAGAACTTCAGCTGATTGGATGAGATGTCTCTCATTGCTGAGGGCAATCTCCTCAGTTTATTGTGGATGTAATCAGCGATAGATACAATCAATTTACTGATGATTTAAGACCAGGAAATATCCTTGCAGTACAATTAGCCCAGTGTTTGCTTGACCCAACAAATGAGCTCCATTACCTCTCCAAGTTGACATATTAACCTAACATTCTGTGAAATATAATAAGAAATTCAGATAAAACAAATATTAAAAGGCAGGATATATATTATCCAAGTAGAAAATGTAACATGGTTGGCATAAATTTTCATTATATTATTAAGTCCATATAGGAAACCAACAAAAGAATTAGAAATAAAAAAAAAATGTGAGACAGGGAAGGAAGATGGGGAATAAGACAGATAGATGCCCCTTTATCCTTTATCTTTCATAAAGGGGCATTAACATTTTTGCAGTTTTTAAATCAAGAAAATAGTACAACTTTTATTATTATTTTTGGTATGTTAGGATAACATGCTAACATTGGATACAGAAGTAGAGTGGAGATTGGATCAATATGTTTACCTTTAAAAATAGGCCTGACAATAAGGTTGGAGAATTTCTATGTGTGATTTATTGTTAAGTTAAAGAATTAAATATAGTATGAAAGGATAAGCCTAGTTGAAATAATTACTTTTTTATTGGGATTTTTCCACTTCAGAATGTGACATATATTAGTTGAATGAAAAAAAATTGTGTATGTAAATTACCACAATATCATAACATCATTCTGAATTTTTTAAAAATTTTCTTCTTTTAGAACCACTTCTCAGTTTTATTTGTTTTCTCTGGCAAATATTATTTGAAGTTCCTCTCAGAATGTATCATCATGATAAATTGCCCATTATAAATTGCATTATAAACACCCATTATAAATTGCAACTTGACAAGTAAAATTTATAATCAGATCTAAACTGGTCATGTTAAGTATTTAATTTAAAATATTTTTAATTAGAAATAAACTGGTCTAAATAACTGATTATTTTTTAAACAAATGGGTTCTTTTCTACTGGAATGCAGACTAAGACCAAGACCATGTCCAAAGCAGAGTACAGAATTCACTCCACCATGAAATGTACTTGGATATGATTATAAATTTTAAAGTCTCACAACTGTCTACTTACTATGTAGTCACCATCTTTGCCATTTACTTAATGTATTAGTCAGCCAAAGGCATTCTGATGCAAAATGCCAGAAATCTGTAGGTTTTTACAAAGGGTATTTATTTGGGGTAGAAGCTTCCAGTTACCAGGCTATAAAGCATAAGTCTATCGCCATGTGTTGGAACAAGATGGCTGCTGATGTTCACCCTTCCTCTTCCTCTTAAGGCTCCATGGTCCCAGCTTCTTCCACTATCAGCTGTAGGCCACCATGCTCTCTAGGCTTTTCTCTCTCCCCAGGGCTTGACTCTCTCCAGGCTCAGGCTTGCTTCTCTCCACAAAATCAGCTGTGCACTATCAGGTGAACAGCTGATCTCTCTTCCCAGAGCACTGCTGTTTCTTTGGAGCTGTCCTTATCCCTCTGTATTCTTTTCCTGTGTGTTTACTTCCTGGGCTCCAGGTCAAAACTCCAACCAACTCCTTCTGCTGTGTAGTTTTCTCTGTGAGTCCCCACTCACCAAAGGTGCAGGGACTCAACGTCCTACTGATGTAGCCCAATCAAAGCCTTAATTATGATTTAATCAAGTAAAAGTGAAACTTCTGAATCCAGTACATCCTAATGTGCAAATAGACCAGTTTAAAAACATAATTCCATATCTATTTTTGGAATTCATGAATAATACCAAACTACTACATATAATATTTTCAAAGTTTATGTTCTGTGTTAATATAAATATGTAATGATTCTACACTGTACTATATTATAACTAATAATTCAAGCAAATATATATATATGAAGAAAAACTAGGTATCCTGATTTGTTTACATTTGTTTGCTACTTTGCATTTAGAATTCTTATGGGTATTTATAGAACACTTTGTTTTACATCTGCCAAAATTACTGAACGTTAAGGTAAATTGTTGATGGCATAAAACAGTCCAATTTTTCACATTATTAGCTAATGTGTGTTTGTGAGGATTATGTACTAGATAATATGCAATATAAAACTGATTGGGCACTTACAATTTACCAGGCACTCTTATCAGACAATCTTTGTACTTTAATTCTTACAACAATCATATAATATATAATACAATTATTACATTTCTACAGAAGGATATATAGAGCTATCAGTTATTGGAAGAGTAACACAAAGACAAATTGCATTGATGCCAAAAACCCAAATCCTTATCTACAAATATTTCAAAATATTAATTATTTAATTTATTTTGCCAATGGTATATATACGTTAATACTCAAAGAAAAGTGTAGTGTGATATTTAATGCATGGATGCACTTTACTAATTGACTGGAAAATGAAACTCCAGTACCATATTAACTACCAGTTTTTGAGGGGCGGTTTTTAGTGTGACCAATATCCATGACCATAATTACTGTAATTAGCAAGACTAAGTATATATCACTGGAGTCCCAGTGGATATAATCAGAAGCCATAAAATAAAGCTCAAATATTTAGGTGCATAACTATCACTGATATTGCTTGCTAAACTATGGATTCCTTTGTCTCACCCTTAGAAATACTAATGCAGTGCTGTATTAGTCTGTTCTCCAGGTTAGCAGAACTGATAGGATGTATATATACTAACATTATAAGACTTATTATAAGAATTGATTCATGCAACTGTAATGATGAGTAGGTACAAATTCCACAGGAAGGGCCACAAGTTGGGAACTCAGGCAAAGGTCTTCAATGAATTCCTCAAGCTGAAGTGGAGATGGAAATTCTTCCTTCTAATTGACAAAATAATCAGTTCTACTTAGGTCTCCAACTAATTGAATCAGACTTCTCTCATTTTTAAAATAATCTCCTTGTTGATTGTAGATGCAATCAACCACAAGTGCAATCAATTTATTGATAATTTAAATTCATGAAATAGCCTTACTGTAAAATCAATTCAGGGCTTGCTTGGCCAAATTATTGGATACCATAAACTAGCCAAGTTCACATATAAACTTGACTATCACAGTGACAGCACTTTCCCCAAATATGCATTTTTATTGAAAATCCCTGTGATTACTGATAAATGTTATTTATGGACCAAACTTTAAAGCATAATGATATGAAGTTACCATTCAAAGGATAACTTCACTTTGAAGGTGAACGTAACCCTTGATTCCTCTCAGTGTGCTACTGAACAGGGCCATATGTAAATGCAGTCTCTTTTGATCTGGGTGGGACATAGCCTTAAATTATAGACCTTGCTTCCTTGCCCTTGGTCTACACTCTGGTTCACCTTCGTCTTCCAAGGGAGAGATAGAAAAAAGGCCATTATTTTATAGCTCCCAGGCTTTTGTGATTGCACATAACTACCAGAAAAAATATTGATAATTTATCCATGATATTAATATATTGATATATTATTTTATGCCAATGACAGTCTTACAGTATATTGCCATAACTTATTTTATTCCTTATTTCTATATAAAAATTTAAAAAATAGAAAGTTTAGTGCTTCCTTCCAATATGCCTAAGTTCTCTCTTGATTGGAAACTTGCCCCCAAAAAATAATTCTCTAAAACATATGTTTGTTAATATCATTTGTTTGTTTTAGCTGAAGTAAAGTTACCTCTGAATATTTGCTTCAAATCATAGTGTAAGCTGTTTGTGAACTGACATAGCTTAAGACGTGCTCTATGATCTCTTGACTGTTTTTCCTTCCTGCTTCAACTTTTACAATGTCCCTAACAATTGACATGTGCGCTGATATAATTCAATAATATTGAATTATTTCAATTCCTTTGAAAATGCTATTTACACACTGTCCAATGTCTTCCTTTTTTCCTTATACCCAATTAATCAGCACATTGATTAAGTTTACATGTCATTTTATTTTATTTTATTTTTTTACATTATTTAAATCTTTTTTTGTCTTTATTTTTTTAATATTACATTAAAAAAATATGAGGTCCCCATATATCCCTCTCCCCCCTCACCACTCCTCCCCCCATAACAACAATCTCCTCCATCATCATGAGACATTCATTGCATTTGGTGAATACATCTCTGAGCACCGCTGCACATCATGGTCAATGGTCTACATCATAGCCCACTCTCTACCACGTTCCACCCAATGGGCCATGGGAGGACATACAATGTCCGGTAACTGTCCCTACAGCATCACCCAGGACAACTCCAGGTTCCGAAAATGCCTCCACATCTCATCTCTTCCTCCCATTCCCTACCCCCAGCAGCCGCCATGGCCACTTTCTCCACACCAATGTCACATTTTCTTCGATTACTAATCACAATAGTTCATGAATAGATTATCAGTAAATCCACTCTAATCCATATTCTATTCCTCCATCCTGTGGACCTTGGAATGGTTGTGTCCACTCCACATCTGTATCAAGAGGGAGCTTAGATTCCACATGGAAGCTGGATGTAATCCTCCTGCTTTCAATTGTAGGCACTCTTGGCTCCATAGTGTGGTGGTTGACCTTCTTCAACTCCATGTTAGCTGAGTGGGGTAAGTCCAGTGAATCAGAGTGTAGGAGCTGAAGTCTGTTGAGGCTCAGGGCCTGGCTATCACATGATCAACATGTCATTTTAATCAGGACATCTGTCCTCATCCTGAACACTTGGTAGGGAAATTCTTCTAACATCTTCCATAGCATCTAGAAGGTGCTTTTTTAGTAATTTCTCATGCTTTTTAGCTTGTGTTCAGCATCTCTCCACATATCCCTAAAATTTTGGCATTTCCACACCTTCCACACTGTTCCTGGTAAAATACAATGGTTTTCAAATAAAGGAAATTTTGTGGTTGTTGTTTCTTTTTAGACTTAGGTTTTACAGTTTTTCTGGGATTTTTTTCCATTTAATTTCTCTACTTTGAGCATGACAAGCCACAAACTATTAAAACTTCAATACTCTTGTCATATACAATTTAAATTTAAAAAAATCCACTGAATCTTAAACATCTGGGCTGTCCCAAATTAAATTTTGTATCTATGAGATTAAGGTACACTAGATGTACTTAATGAATACTGTAATAAATGATAAAACCACAGATTCTGGTATTTAAGCCTCCAGTTAGAAATGGCATTAAAACATAATTAGTATTTAGAGGTCACTAAATAGACACATTATTTTTTGATGCATTAAATTATAGATATTTTAAATATTAAATAAGACATTCCATACTTCATATTGTTATAAAAAGTCAGGTGTAAAATATCTGAAGGATACACAGGCTGAAGAATATATCAGTTTTACAGATAGTCAAAATCTTAACATTTTTCCTAGGCCAGTTTTGCCTTTTTTACCTGAACTTTCAAAGTTAAAGGGCAATGGCAATAAAAACTTTAGTTTTAGCTAGAGGGTGATAACACTCTGCTTTATTTGTCTTTATTAATAAGTTCTTGAACAGTATGTGAGAAACATATTCACAAGATCTTCTGCCTAACCCATCATTAATATCTAATCACCCAGATACTTATTACAAATGAAAGCAAGTGATTTTTCTTTGATTGGATAAATGAGAAATAGGAGTGAGCAATAAAATTAAAGCAGTAACATAAGTTAGAAGAAACAAAAATATATATCCCAAACGTACCTTGAGTATGTTGGTCTCCAGCCCCATTATCCCACTTAATCTTTCGGGGCATGTATGTACCAAATTCCTTTATTTGCGTTCTCAATGGTTACTCTATGAAAAGCATAATCTATTTGGGCACATGTGTCTTTTTCTTATAGATTATTCATTATTTAATGTTTTGACCACCACAGAAATTTTTTTCAGAAAATATGTCATCACCTATTGTTACCCAATAGAATTCATTTATTCTTTAGTCCGTCAGTAATTAAAGTAGGGCTACTATTTGGAAGGAACTGTAGGTGATGAAGTGAAATAAATCATTTTAATAAGCAGTTTGGGCTTGGATAACTTGATTTCCTGAGGACAGATGAATATTTAATTTTCCACAGATAACTCATCATGGCAGATAAATGCTTGTTTTAGTTTTTGCCATCATTTCCTTTGTAAAGGTGATAGTTTGGTATAAGAATGAATTATCTACAAGAGCACCCTGAAACTGTTTTAAAAAAGAAAAAAAATCTCCTAATTAGCATTGAGTGTCTTTTGCTGATCTAGAAGTCATTCAGAACTAAACTCTTTTTCTTTATTTTAAACTGGAAAATGTATTTATTGTGAACCAATTTCTATTATTTAGTGTGAAGGAGGTATCTGAAAAATTGGTGTGCTGTTTTTCCTATTGAATGGAAGTAAGCAGGGTCAGATGTAAACCATGTAAATGAACACTAACTTGGCTTTTAAGAGTCTCTGTGCCCCCAAATGCCAATGTTCCACCCATTAATCACTTCCCCTCCCCTCAGAATCTATGGCAATCACTAAGTTTCAATTTTTAAAGAATTACGTGATATTACAATGATGGATATAGGCCAGTATACATTTTGTTCAAAACCTGAAAAATTGTGTGGTACAAAGTGTAAACCACAATGTAAACTATAGACCATGGTTAGCAGCAATGCTTCAATATGTGTTCATCAATTGTAACAAATGTATCACACTAATGAAAGTTGTTGCAAATTGGGGAAAGGATGTGAGGGGAAGGTATATGTGTATCCCCTGTATTTTATTTTACTTTATTTTTGTAAAGATTTATTTTTTATTTATTTCTCTCCCCTGCCCCATCCTCCCCATCCCAGTTGTCTGCTCTCTGTATCCATTCGCTGTGTGTTCTTCTGTGTTCACTTGTATTCTTGCCAGAGGCACACAGAATCTGTGTTGTGTTTTGTTGCGTCATCTTGCTGCATCAGCTCTCCATGTGTGAGGTGCCACTCCTGGGCAGGCTGCACTTTTTTCACACTGGGCGGCTCTCCTTACGGGGCGCACTCCTTGCACATGGGGTTCCCTTACGCAGGGGAAACCCCCTGCGTGGCACGGCACTCCTTGTACGCCTCAGCATTGAGCTTAGGCCAGTTCATCATACGGGTCAGGAGGTCCTGGGTTTGAACCTTGGACCTGCCATGTGAAAGGCGGATGCCCTACCATTGGGCCAACTCTGCTTCCTATCCCCTATATTTTAGATGTACATTTATGTAATCTAAAGCTTCTTTAAAAATAAAGGGAAAAAAATAAAGTCCATTGAGATGGAAAAAAAGATCTCTGTGACTATTTGATTTGAAACCTCATTTGTGTCTAGGAAGAGACTTACTTACCTGCACTAAAGAAAATATGGGGCAAAAAACAATGCTGCTGCTTTTTTGAGAATTTGGCCAGATGAATGGTTTGGGGATTTTGATTACCCTAAATAAACTAATGTTTTAAGTTACATCAAATGGTTTAAGGAAATCCCAAGTTTGTATAATACTAAAAATTTTTTTAAAATTCTCCATTAAATTAGGTTAATTTCTAGGAATATGTAAGACATTCTTTAAGAAATTTTGGATATTTTATGGCTTTATAATCCTTATTCTAATTTGGATGAGTAAATTTTTCAGTGGAGTAGTGCTTTAAGGAAATTTTCATTTTTAGAAATGAACATGAAATGTATCTGATATTCTTAGTTGGTGATATGCAATTGCACAAAAAGGAAAATTGAAGATGTGGTTGAGGTATCGCTACTCAAGGCAAGGGCTTAGATATATGCAATACAGCTGAAATTTTCTTAATAAAAATTTCTGAAAGTGGATTCATTATATCTATACACACTATTAAAACTGTATTATAAGCATTTTATAAGTTTTGTGATTATTTTGGTTGTTTTTCTGTAACATATTTAAAATTTTTCTAAGGTTCACTCTGCTAGAATTACAAGGAATCATGATAGAATGCTTGCAATCATCAAACATGGTTGGGGTTGTAGAATGTGGGTAGTCAAATAGGTGCCTACATATTGATATCTTTCATTATTTTAAAATGGTTATGAGTGTGTGCTTGTGTGCATATGTATGTATTTGTGTATGTAGATGCATAATGTGAGGCATAATTCACAAAAACTGAAATAATATTATGCAGAATATGAATTTTTTAAAATCACCCTAAAAGACTTAGAAGGAAAACAAAGTCAAAGTTCTAGTGACAAGTATTAAAAATCTTTTTGAGGGAAAAATGTAAAACATGGCAAATTCGGAAAGCATCATTTCTAAAAATGTGTAGGAATTTTGAGAGAAGAAAACCAAGTATAGAAGCTAGCCTTAAAAGAATTTGAAAAATAAAATGTAGAAACAAATGTTTAATACATTTTTTAGTGAATTCATTAATACATTGAAAGTATTACAATGTTATTGATCAGATATTATCTACCTGGTAATCTCTTAAAAATGGATAATAATGGTCAACATTATCAAAATATGTTGTAAGTTAATAAAAATTAGCACTATTTGTGGTATATTATTTTCTTCAATAAGACCTTGTAAATAACTAGAATTTATGTGTGTCCATGTCCTTTTTATGTGCTTTGTTCTTGTTCCTTATAAATGGCATAAGAAGTACTGTAAGGCAGAAAATCTCAACTCTTAGCACAGGGAAGATGTCCATACTTTGGAAAACCCTTTTGGTGTAAAGTGTAGTTTGGAAAGATAATTTCAAAGAGAAAGAAATGATAGGATTTTTTCAAGAGAAGGAAAAAAGGTAAAGGAAGGAATATTGGGACTGTTTTACAATAAGAATAAACAAAAATACTAGTGAAGGAATTCAGAGAGAAGAAGCGAAATTATAAAGAATATTTGGTTTATTTATTTGTTTCAAACTTTCTAAACTCCATCCTTTTGATAATTTTTTGTCATTTTCTTGGTGTTTATATATATGTGTGTGTATGTGTACATGTACATGTATATGTACATGTGTTTTCCATTTGTGGTATTTAAAAAAAGCACATTCTGTAACAGGTTGCATTATAACTCTCAGTTCTTCACTTCCCAGGAAATGGATATAAACTGATATTCTTCACCATGTAATTTATCAGAGCCTCCTAGCAGAGGATGTGAAATATGCATGCCTGACCTACTGACATTGGGTTTAGCCCTCTGACATCATTTTACAAATCAAATGTTGGTGGACCAATTGCAACAAGGCTTTTAAGTGTGCTAGCAAGTTTTGACCTGCCCTCTCATGTTTCTGTCATTTGCTATGAGAAGATCATGCCTTAGGTGGCTGCTTGGCAAAAGAGAATGGGAAGAAACCAGAAGCAGACAAGAACTTGAACAACAGCCTGAAATTGAGCTGCTCCATTTGACTTGCAGAGTCATGAAACAAATGAACATTTACTGTCACAACTCACTGGGATTTTGGGGTTTGTTTGTCCTGTACCATTATTGTAGTAATAGTTGATTAATACATGGGTACACTTGAAGGGGAATGATTGTGTGATTGTGTTTCAATTGCATTGGTCGAGCAAGATACCTCTTTTGTTTTCATTCATTTATCTTTTTAATTCCTCTCATCTTTATTTCCCTCTCAGTTCTCTACCATACAATGACCACCATTTTAAGTGATTTATCTTGTGTTTTTTTAAAATAAAAATTGAGTATTCCTTTGTATGACTAAATACTTTTAATTTTATAAAAAGCATATGATATATTTTATTCTTTTGCTTCTCACTGCATAATAGTATTTTAGAATGTGCATATCCACAACATTTTACATACTGTCCCTTACATTAAAACTGGAACACATATTTGCAAATCATGACTTGGGTAATATCATCAACATGGTGATGTGAGACATCCCCTAGAAAAATCTCCTCTAAGATTTAGTGAATTAAAAGATAAATCACATTTACTTAGCCTCTGGAGGATGGTAGAAACTAGAGAAGGACTGCACAAATGCTGAACTGAGAAGAAGGAAGAACATCAGGTAGAAAATTTCTGCCCCAGGCCTACCAGTCTGCTCCTGTTCCCTCACTCTCATGCAGCCCCCTGGAGCTTGGGAGTTTCGCAGAGGCCCTGGCTCAGATCCCTCCCAATGTAGAGAGATTCAACAGAGCCATTTGCAGCACAAGTTAGAACATCATGCCTATCCAGGTACAGGGACACAAATCCACAGAGACCCAGGATGGAACACAAGCCACTGGGTAGTGCTGCATACAAAAGTGCCCTCAAGGGAACAAGAAAGAAAAAAGAAAGATAGACCATGGAAGAACTACTGGCAAGAACAGTTGTGTCTTCACTCAATCCACTTTCTATTGGGTGGGCTATCTAAATTCATAATGAATTTTCTGGAGTAACCCACTCTTCTGAATTGACTTCACTGGGCTTCCTGGGGGTAGGATACCCTAAAATGAAAGGAACCAGAGCAGAAAAAGCTCATAGAAAAAAAGAGGGGTTAAACTAAATATCTGTAAGGTAGGATGGGTACAAATACTGAAAAGTGCAAAGGGCAGTGAGTGAGGGAGAGAAGTTTAAAAAATCAAAGGAGCTGGGGAGGAGACTCTGCCCAAACACAAACAGTACAAATTAGGCTTCCTGTAGAAGGAGCAGCAGAAAGGAAGCTTTCTCTTTGAGGTGAAACAATTGCACAGAAAAAAAAAAAAAAAAAAAGCAAAATTTGCATGATATTCCCAGGGAAGAAATCAGAAAAAGAGCTGAGAAAATCTGAACAATTAAATACAAGTTATTCTAAGGGTTTAAAGTAAATTGGACCAAACATCAAAAAAGACATTTAACACAACCATCAACAATAAGTTCCTAGACAAGAAGGAGAAATGGACCTTCAGAGTTAACTAATTAAGATAGTCAGGTGCCTACACATCAGCAAAAAATTACAAGCTACACAAAGAAACAGGAAAATGTGGCTTAATCATGGGAAAAAATTAAAACTTCAGAGGAGGCTCAAAAATTTGAGCAACTAATTAAAGATGTTCAAACAAATTTTCCAAGCAAATAATAACAAAGAAAGAGCTGGGTTAGCAATACTAATATCAGACAAAATAGATTTTAAGTAAAAAGCTGTTGTAAGAGACCAATAAGGGCACAAATATTGATACTAAGGTCAATCCACCAAGAAGGAATAAGAGTCATAAATATTTAGGCATTTAACCATGGTGCTCAAAAATACATTATAGATCCCCCCAGGGCCCACTGGATGGAACGTGAGAGAGTCTGGGCTATGATGTGGACCATTGACTATGGGGTGCAGTGATGCTCAGAGATGAACTTACCAGGTGCAATGGATGTGTCATGATGATGGGAGAGAGTGTTGCTGTGGGGGGAGAGGGGGGCGGGGGCGGTGGGGTTGAATGGGACCTCATATTTTTCATAATGCAATTTAAAAAAATAAATAAATAATTAAAAAAAAATACATAAGGCAAATACCAGCAAAACTGAAGGAAGAAATAGATACTTCTACAATAACAGCTGAAGCCTTCAGTACCTCATTCTCATGAATAGATAGAACATTTAGACAGATGATCAATAAAGAAACAAGAACTGAATATGATAAATGAACTAGATAGAAATATACAGAACATTGCACCCTAACAGAGGATAATATACATCCTTCTCAAGTGCGCATGGATTATTCCCTAGAACAGACCAGATACTGGGTCACAAAACAACTCTCAATAAATTTAGAGAGACTCATATAGAGCATCTTCTCTGACCATAATGGAATGAAGCAGGAAACTGGAAAATCCAAAAATATCTGGAAGTTAAATGACACCCTCTTAAACAAACAGTGTGGATATATATATATATATATATATATATATATATATATATATATATATATACCAGTGAAATCAGTAAATATCCTGAAATGAATAAAAAGAAGAATATAACATATCAAAACTTAGAGGATGCAGCTAAGGCTGTGCGGAGAAAGAAATTTAAAGCCCTAAATGCCTACATTAAAAAAGAATAAAGCATTAAAATAAAATACCTAACTGCACACTTGGCAGACTATAAAAGGAAAAGCAAATTAACCCCAAAGTAAGCAGAAGGAAAGAAAAAACAAAGATTAGCACAGAAATAAATGATCTTGAGAATTAAAAAAAAAAAATGAACAAAACCTAAAGTTCGTTCTTTAAAAAGATCAAGAAAATTGACAAACCCTTACTGGCAAAAACAAAAAGAGAGAGGACAAAAATAAATAAAATCATGAATGAGAGTGGGCATTACTACTGACCACACAGAAATAAAAGATAAATATATCATAAAAGGATACTATGTCAAAAAATTAGGCAATCTTGATGAAATGGAAAAATTCCTGGAACTACAGGAACAATTGTCACTGACTTTAGAAGAAACAGAAGACTTCAACAAAACAATGACAAGTAATGAGATTGAATCAATCATCCAAAACCTCCCAAAAATGAAAAGACCAGTACCAAAGTCTTCAAAGATGAATTCTAACAATCATTCCAAGAAATAATGTCAGTCTGGCTCAAACTCTTCCAAAAATTTAAAGAGGAGAGAATACTACTAACTCATTCTATGAGGCCAATATCTCACTGTAATACCAAAGCCAAATAAAGATAATACAAGAAAATGAAATTACAGACCAATTTCTCTTATGAATATAGATGCAACAATCCAAAACAAAGTTCTTGCACATCAAATCCAGCAACACATCGAAAGAGTTATATACCTTGATCAAGTGGATTTTATTCCAGATATGTAAAGGTGGTTCAATATAAGAAATTCAATTAATATAATACATCACTGGGTAGTTTGAGGCTTTTATGGACCCAGAAAAATCATGTCCTTAGAGCAAATCCATTCCTATTAGTATGAACCTATTATAGATGAACCATTTGTTGGGTTATTTCAGTTAAAATTCTTTTGTTTAGATTACTTCAATAAGGCATGACCTATGTTGGATTTTAGTCATCCTACTGCAGTCTTTATATAATAAGTGGGATGAATACAGAGAGTCAAAGACAAATTCTCAGAAGCTGAGAGAAAGCCCTAGAAATTAGAAACTGAAATCAGTGGAACACCAAGGCAGAGAGAAACGCACAGGAGCAGAGAGAAAGCAAGAGGAAACCAGAAGTTGAAGTACAGGGAGACAAGCAGATGCTGTCATGCCTTGGCCATGTGCTTTACCACATGAAAGAGGGCTGCGGGATTGCTGACAGCCAGTCATCAGAGAGGAAAGCATTGGTTGATGAAGACTTGATTTGGACATTGACAAAATTCAACATGCTTTCTTGATAAAGACATTTAAAAATAGAAATAGAAGGAAACATCCTCAACCTGATAAAGGACATATATGAAAAACCCACAGCCAACATCCAATTTAATGGTGAAAGCTTTCCCTCTAAAATACAGAGAAAGACAAACATGTCCATGGTCACCACTGTTATTCAACATTATATTCGAAGTTCTAGGCAGAACAATTAAGCAAGAAAAAGGGCATCCAAATTAGAAAGGAAGAAGTAATACTTCACTATATGCTGATAACATGATTCTACATATAGAAAACCCTGAAAAATCTACAACAAAGCTATTAGAGCTAATGAATGAATTCAGCAAAGTGGTGAGGTACAAGATCAACTCACAAAAAAGTCAGTACTGTTGCTATGCACTAGTAATGTGTAATATGAGGAAGAAATCAAGAAAAAATATTTATTTAGAATAGCAACTAAAAGGATCAAATATCTAGGAGTAAATTTATCCAAGGATATAAAGGAGTTGTACACAAAAAACTACAAAACATTGCTAAAAGAAATCAAAGAAGACCTAAATAAATGGAAGGGCATTCCTTATTCATGGATTGGAACTTTAAATTTCATTAAGATGTCTATTCTATCCAAAATTATTTACATATTCAATAAAACCCCAATCAAAATTCCAATGCCTTAATTTGCAGAAAAGGAAAAGCCAATTAGCATATATATTTGGAAGGGTATGGGGAACCAAATAGCCAAAATCACCTGGAAAAAGAAGTGTGAATTTGAAGGACTCACATTTCCTTACTTTAAAGTATGTTACAAAGTTATCATGGTCAAAACAGTAGGGTATTGGCATAAGGAAAGATATACTAACCAGTGGAATGAAACTGAGATTTCAGAAATAGACATTCACATCTATGACCACCTGATTTTTTTGACAAGACTTCCACATCCACTCGATTGGGAAAGAATGTTTCTTCAACAAATGGTTCTAGAAGACCTAAAAATGCATATGCATAAGAATGAAAGAGCACCCTTATCTCACACCATATATAAAAATTAATGAAAAAGGATCAAAGACCTAAATTTAAGAGCCAAGACTGTAAGACTTCTAGAAGAAAATGTAGGGAAGCATCTTCAGGATTTTAGTTTAGGCAATGGTTCTTTAGACTTAACATTCAAAGCACACACAAGGAAAGAAAAAATAGATATGTGGGACTTCATCAAAATTAAATACTTTGTGCATCAAAGGACTTTATCACAAAACTTAAAAGACAACCTTCTCAATGAGAGAAGAATAGTGGAAACCATATATCTGATAAGGGTTTAATATCCAAAATATAAAATTATGTATTCAAAGTATATTGTTTTCTTACAATAAAAATACAACCAACCCAAATAAAAATGGGCAAAAACTTGAACAAACATCTCTCCAAGGAGGATGTACAAATGGATAAAGCACTTGAAAAGATGTTCAGAATCACTGGCTTTTTGGGAAATGCAAATCAAAATCATAATGATATATCATTTCACACCTACTAGAATTGCTACTATTCAAAAAAGAAGATTACAAGTACTGGAAAAGATGTGGAAAAATAGGAACACTCATTCTTTGCTAGTGGGAATGTAAAATGGTGCAGCTGCTGTGGAAGACATTTTCGCAGTTCCTGGGAAATCTAACTATAGAATCACCATTTGACCCAGCAATTCTGCTACTGGTTAAATACTTAAAAGAATTGAAAACAAGGACTTGAACACATATTTTCATGCCAAAGTTCATAGTGGCATTACTCACAATTGCCAAAAGACAAAAGCAACAGAAGTGTATGTCAATTGATGAATGGATAAATAAAACCTGTATATATATATATATATATGCAACTGAATACTATTCAGCTGTAAAAAGGAACACGGAAAGGAATGAAGTGCTGATGCAAGTGACAACATTGATGAACCTGAGTGAAGTAAGGCAGACACAAAAGGGCACATATTATATGATCTCACGGGTATGAACTATTTCTAAATCAAACTCATAGAGTTAGAATCTAGAATATAGATTACCAGGGTATAGACAGTCAAAAATGGAGAGTAGATGCTTTATTTGTACAAATTTTCAATTTAGGTTGATTGTAAAAGTTGGGACATGAATGGTGATTACGGTAGCAAATTACTGTGAGTGTAATTATCAGTTTTGAATTATATATATGAATGTGGTTGAAGAGGGACATTTTGGGTCATGTATGTTATTAGAATGAAAAGTAGAAAACATGAGACTGTACAACACAATGAATCTTGTTTTGGATAATGGACTGGGGCTAATAATACAAGCATGAGAATGTCCTTTCTTTAATTACAATAAATACATTATAGTAATACAAGACGTTACTAATATGGTGTTATAGTGAACAATAAACCTAACTATAACTAGTAGTATTATATTGATGATGTTCTTTCATCATTTGTAAGAAATGTCCCACCACAAAGCTCGGTGTTGGTGGTGGGGTGATCATGATTTTTCTGTAAGCTTATCAGTTTTCTAATAAAAAAGGAATGGTAAAAAACATACTTAATATAAACTATGGACTATAGGTAATAGTGTTATTCATCAATTGTGACAAGCGTACCACTATAGTGCTAAGTATCAATAATAGGGGGAATTGGGGAACTCTGTATTTTTCAAATGAGTTTGCTGTAAACCTATAATTTCTCTAAATAAAATAATAATAATTATAAGATATACTTCACAGGCTTGCATATTGAGTATTTTAAATAAGGCAATATCAATTGCTTCACACAGTACCTAGAACATAGACTGTCTCAATAAATGCTGGCTACTATTATCAAAGTACAATCATTAATATGATGAAGAATTTCTTCTTCAATTTCTTCAATTTTTCATTAATAAGGAGACCTTGACTAGTCATGTAACTAATCTGTGTTCATCTGTGTAACTTTCTGAACACTAGAGGAATTATGGAGTTGGAACTTGGATTTATATGAGATAAAAATGCCTGAATAGAACTTTTTAGGAGTAATGCTCCCATACCTTGTTGAGCTGCCTTTTGTTATTTTTTAAATTTGAAATAAAGTTTTTTAAAAATACTTCAATTATAAAAATTGTTGACATCATTTGTAACAAATTTTCCACACCAATGTAAGGTATCATTGGTGGGGTGGTGTATGAGAATCCTGTATTGTTTGCCTAATTGCTCTGTAAACCCAAAAATTCTCCAATGTTTTTTTAAAGTCATAATCTAAATGTTGCCAGAGTTTTTCCTTTCCAAATATTTAGTGGGCAAAGTTTTCTATTTGACACAATAGGGGTCTCTGTGTTCAAATAGATTATTGCATTGTTTAGCATTCAATTTATAAATGCGATTTTGAAGATTCCAGACATTCTGCTTTTAGCGAAAAGTTCACATTTTACTTTTTGAGAAAGTAAGATAGCAATGAATTGATAAGTGGAATGCTGAGAGTAGATTAATTTTCTTGGGAATATATTTTAATACATATAGTTTCTTAAGATTTCTATGTGTCTAATTTACTTCTGAAGGGAAATTATAAATGGGAAATGGGTCTACAAATAATACCATACTTATTGCATTAATTGATAAATAATTGATGCTGTACCAGTGATGAGTTATTGGTCCTAGAAAAAGGGAAAGAGCAGTTATGTTGAATTGAAAACATTATTAATAGGATGAAATGTTTCACTCTATTATTGTAAGTCACCCTTACTGCTCAAAAAGTTGACATCTATAATCCAATCCCTATGCCTATAAAACATCCTAACCTACTTTATTTTCCTTTGTAGTTTCAGATGTTTGATGTAAAACATGGTTTTGAATTAAACAAATAAAGGAATAGTTTTTACTTTCTTACTGTTAAATAAACAAACCTTTACCTTTCTCAATTAATGTTTTGTCCTAACTTCTATTTATACACCGCAATTTAGCTCACTTTGTCTTTAAGCAATCACATGAGAGTGTTGCTAAAGTCTTAGCCTGGCAAAGATAGAGAAACAAAAGCTTTAAAATTGAATAGTATTATATTTTATTCCTAAATGCCTCAGGGGATTTACACAAAGGAAAAGTTATCAAAATATTTCTTCTCAACTTTGAGAGTTATTAATTGTAAAATATTAGTTTCTATTATTAAGGATAGAACAGTAAAAGCAAACTAAAATTTAGCAAACATCCCTGGGAGTTCACTCTAAATGACAATCACATTTTTGGAGGCCAATGAAAGTAATCAACACATTTTATTTTTCCTTGCTAATAAGGTTTTCTTTTACAATGGATTTAAGGAAATGCTTCAATATAGGCATCGAAATTTTTATTTCTTAAGATTATACCTCTAAATTTGACGTCAACATTCATTCTTATTACCACAAAATTAACTTGGAAAATTTAAGGCAATGACAACTGATGGACTTTATCATTATTTTTTCATTCCCATCTAAGGCATCTTCCAATTCCTACAATTATGGAAAGATGCCATAGCACAAAGACACCTGAAGGACTTAACAACATAAATAGAATATGCTAATATATTTAGAAACATCTATATCAAAATCTATTTATCCAGACACAATTTTATGACCTTGAATTTTAGTGAACAGCACAAGAAACTTTGCAGGCATGAGGAAATTAAGACTCTTGGGTTTGAGAAATTGTCTGAGAGTATCTAAGTGTGCCTCATATAATCACAGAGACCCTTATGAGCAGGAGTGTGGGGGGTTAACATAGGAGAAGGGAATGTGATGACAGCGAAGCAGAACTGTGAGCCTGGGAATATAGGCAGCCCTCAGATGTGGGAAAAGACAAATTATCTCCTAGAACATCCAGAAGGTGCACAGCGCTACTGACACCTTGATTTTTAGGACTTCTGAACTCCAGAACAGTAAGATAATAAATTTGTGTCATTTTAAGCCACTAATTTTGTGGTAATTTATTATAACAACAATAGAAATGAAATATAGTGTTCAAGAACAGGAGGGTATAAACATTTGAACAATATATAGAAAAAAGACTTTATTATAACTCCTTATTGTAAAGGGATTTAGTTCAAGAAATTCTATTATCCCTGTCAGGAATTAGAATTATCTCCATTTATTTTTTGCCTCTACCAATATCTATTCTTGTCCCAGGTAGGTTCTCTGAAAAGCATTTACAATATGGCTTTCTAACTTTCTAAAAAGAGGCTTTGTTTACTTCCTCACTCACTAAAGACAGTTTTTGCTAATAGAAATATGGCACAACTTTGCCTTTGCCATGAACGCATGCCCCGATCAGCCTAATATTGGTATAGAACAGAGATAAGGAATTGCAGTTGAGACCAATCTACATTGGTCAGTCCATAGATTATTCACCCAAACACAGCAGATGCATGATATTACCCAGGTGGAATTGACCAAAAACAGAAGAATGACCCTAGTAAACTCAGATTAAATTTCCAACCCACAGAATCCCGAGAAAAATAATTGTTATTTTAACCTACTAATAATGTGTGTGGTTTGTTACACAGAAATGACTAACTGATACACTATGATTACAAAGGAGATTTAAAGACCCAAGTTTCCAAGGTTACTGAGAAAAGAGGGCAGTTTTGAAGGCAGGAATATTACAAACAGCTTGAAATATGGCCCTGGAATATTAGTCGCCTTTGTATGAGAAATAATTTTTTAGTGTGTTGCTTAGAAGCTGTATGTACCCCAAAATATCATGCTTTTAAGGCTAACCCGTTCCTGTGGGTATGAACCTATTATAAGGAGGATCTTTTGATGAGATTACTTCAGCTACTCTGTGGCCCTAGGTGAGTCTTAAACTCTTTCTGGAGTCCTTTATATATGGAATAAATTCGGAGAAGAAAGAGAAAGACATGGATGCAAGAAACTGAAAGCAAGAGAAGCAAAAAACAAGCAGACTATCACCATGTGCCATGTCATATGACTGAGGAGTCAGGATGGCTGGCAGCTGGTCTTTGGGGAAAAAGCATCACCTTTATTTGGATATTTATCTCAGCCTCAGAACTGTAAGCTTGTAAACTAATAATTTCCTATTGCTAAAATCCAACTCATTTGGGGCATATTGCATTTCAGCAGCCGAGCAAACTAAACAGATGATAGCCTCTGTTATCATATTTGTTTGTTACTGCATGGTCTATTCCATTGTATTAGTCAGCCAAAGGGGTAATAATGCAAAATACCAGAACTCTGTTGACTTTTATAAAGGGTATTTTGGGGGGGGGGGGGTAGAACCTTACATTCACAAGGCATAAAGCCATAAAGTGTTAAGTTACTTCCCTCACCAAAGTCTGTTGGAGCAAGATGGCTGCCGACGTCTGCAAGGGTTGAGGCTTCCTCTTTCTTTCAGGCTGCACAGTCCTAGCTTCTTCCAGTATCAGCTATAGGCTGGTTAAGTCTTGTCTCTCTCCCAGGATTCATTTCTCTCTGGACTCAGCTGCTCTGCTCTCTGCACAAGGTCAGCTGTAAACTATCAGTCGAATGGCTCTACTCTCTTCCCAGGGCCTCTGCTGTGTCTAATGGAGCCTTTTCTCTTTCCTCACATATCTGCTTATCTGTGTATTTACTTCCAGGGACTCCAGCATTAAACTCTAACCTCCCTTCTATGCAGTGTGGTTTCCCTGTGATTCCCCCCTCCGCCTTAATCCTACTGACATGGCCCAATCAAAGCCTTACTTGTTATTAAGTGAAACCTCTGTATAAAATATAATTGATTGTGCCCAGAGGAACAGACCAGTTTACAAACATAATCCAATATCTAGTTTTGGAATTCATAAGCAATATTAAACTTCTGGACCCATCCTCACTTTTGAATGTATATATAGAAATACACGTATAAATTACCATAATTATCATAATAAAGAGGGCCTACATTTAATGTAAACTTACTATTTGTCCAACATTATTGTAAAGTCTTCCTTCACAAGATTAAATGCATTTAGTGCTCTCCAAATACATAAAAGTTCTCTACCATAATTACTCTTACCTTACATACAAGAACACTAAAGTACAAGGAAATTAAATAAATTGCCTATGGTTGCATAGTTTGTAAGGGCCAGCGCTGACACTGAACCAGGGTGCAGACACTGACATGGATGAAGAAATGGAGCCCTATTTACGATCAATTTACCACAACATTTGCCTCAAAAACAAAACGAAATAAACAAACAAAAAAATCTAATTGACCTCTCATCTCTGTTTTTGGTCTTTTTCATGTGCAGCAACCACACTCAGACTTCTTTACTGGATGATATTTACAAGCCTAAATTATTTGACTTTCTCAACTATACATTTTTCTTTCCTCAACTTCATAGGAGTTATGTTGAAGCTATTGGAGTTATGTTGAAGCTTCAAGGAAAAGAACCGTGATTTAATTTTTGTCGTGAGCATTTTTATTCATTAAGCAATTTTCTTTGACACCAATGCCTTAGACAAATCAGTGTATTCAAACTCTTTATTAGACTAAAAGGTTTTTCATTCAAAGCCTGCTTAAACCCCACTTCTTTCTTTTTGGAGACTAAAAGCAGTCAGCTATTCTAATCTTGGAATCACTTAATGTTTAGCCTGTCTTTAAAATCTTTCGACTCTGCTTGCAAATTAGCTTTCCTCCCCTCTGAGGTCATCTCTTTTTTGAAGCATTTTGTCCAATGCAGCCAACAGCAACCACCATAGCCTAGTAAACTTTTGTTTGCCTATATTTATTCCTAAAGTTTCAGGTTCATTACACATATACTATGCCTTCAAACTTATCAGACAACAAAATAAATATTTTATCACAGCATGGTTTTCCAACATCTTTTCAGACTTAACAATCATTTCCCTAGCCATTTCCCTTCTACTCACTAGGTCAAACCTTAACAACAGATGTGACGCAAAATGTTTTTGCTCCTAGATTATCAGTCCTGCTGATTATATAGCCCATCTAATTGCAAAAGGGCCAGGAAGGATCATCATTCATTCATGACCCTTCATATTCCCAAGTGGAAAAGGGAAACATGATTTTGGTGAACACTAATAATATATATTACAATATTTATGTATAATATCTCATTTAATTGATAATTCTGTTTGATGGATGGGACTTTGCAAGATTTGAAGGAAAAGCAAAATAATCATTGATTTCAAACATCTGAAAATAATGACAAAATATCTGGTTATTTTGTGAATTAATCATGGGTTTATTGATAGTTTTTCTTTCAATAGTTCAAATACCCTCTAGGGTCCATCATATCTTAGATTTTTGTAACGTTTTACTTTCTTTATATATGAATGCTATTCTATCAGGAACTAATATGCAACAAAGAATTAATGCCATGTCTAAAATATACAGAAATATGAAATTATTTCACCACACATGATACAAGTACATTAACATGCATTAAAATATATTATATATATATATAGGATATATTCTATACTGGCACTTTGTGAGTGTGCATGTGTGTGTATTTGCTCTTCTGAATTTCTTTAAATATAGATAATTATAAACTGGCATCAGGAGACAGATTAGTCAAATACACTGGCATGTGATTCCAGAATTCTTGTGCTAAGGACTGTTATATTTGTGCATGGTTATATTGACAAAGAACAGTTTGAACTTCTAAATGATCATGTTAAATATAATTTCACTAATTTCCAGACATCTGCTCAAAGAAATTTGCAAAGATACCACATGTGATAACCAGCAGACAATTCTTCAGACATCATAAACAGATTTTGCACAACTTTTCTTGACAAACTAGCAGCATCACTTTAGCACTCTTACACTCCTGACAGAAATTCTACCTCTTCTATTATTGCAAGAAATCTGATAATTGGCTAGCAAGGAAAAAATAATGTGAAGTTAGCTGTAACTGTAGAAAGAAGTTTGATAATAGAAACCAAAGGTATAACAGGAAAAAACAAAAACAAACAAACAAAATAACTTAGGTGTAAGAAGTGCTAAGGGGTCTTTGCAAAAGAACAGACTTTTTTTTTTTTTTTTTTTGTAGTTTTGGTGACTAAGAGAATTATCCTAGGCACTTACTAAATTAAGTATACCCATTTAGAAGCATTAGAATCATATTGTTTAAAATTTAACATTAAGGAAAAATTTTTGGCATAGATTGAATTTGATATTCTGTTTGCATAACGATGATATAACATGCAACCTTTTGTGAAGACAAGACCTTAAACTTTTCTAATATAATGGCTAGATTTCTTTTTTTTGGCACACACATACTCATAACCCATTATTATAGGAAGCAGTTTATTGCTTTCTTCCTTTAGTGATTTTGTTACTACTTTGAAGTATAGACTAAGAAACTCTAAATATCCTTAAATTTGCAAAGCTTAAAGTTTATTTCTGTGGAGCCTTTTCTAATATAGTCACTCCCTGCGTATATACGCAATCCTAAATGTGAATACAATTCTCCCTTTCACATCATGGGGGAGCGCCCCTGAAATCTGGAAAATCCATTTAAATGGCACATAGATTACCTCAATGCCTTAAATGTTAAATTAGTAAGGTACCGGGTGGCCCGGGGCATTGTCCAGAAGGAATTAAGAAGGATTAAGGGTAATTCCACGCTGGCAGAATATTTTCTAATCTGGGCACAAAACACTGATGGAACCAGTCAAGGAAAAATGTTTTAGTCACCCATGCTTTCTTATGAACATCTAGAATATGGGCAGCTGGTAATTATCCTTTCCTTTCAAAGCTTGAGGGTTGGCAACTTCACAAGGCAGAGCTGTCTTCATTCTGAACTCTACGACATCATCACAAAAGAGCCTAAACCTTGCGGCTTTAAAGCCTGTGTCTTGCTTCTCTTCTTGGTTGATGTATGTCCTCTGAGGCATTTTTTTCCCAATATAGGGCAGTTTCGTCAT